>NC_136278.1:14534708-16007208 GCF_964198595.1 Lampetra fluviatilis
TCTCTCTCTGCGTGTGTCTCTCTGCGTGTGTGTCTCTCTATGTGTGTCTCTCCTCAATGTGTGTCTCTCTCTCTGTGTCTCCGTGTCTGTGTTTGTCTCTCTCTGCATATGCGTCTCTCTCCGAGCTTGCATAACACACAGTTATCACCTGATGACGGTTGCTTGTGTTGCAATTGAAACGTCTTGATCTATTATTTATCTTATTTTTCTTTTCTTTCTACGTGACTTTACCGAAAGAACCAAAGAGTAATTTCCTGCAGTCACGAAAGCTTCAAATCAAGATTGGATTATAATGTACGAGTCCAGTCTGGCCATTTCTGCAATTCTTACATCACGCTCAGCAGATTGAGTACACTCCAATATGCTCTTTCGCAATTGAGCTCTGTGTATATTCATATCCTCAAAGGAGCAACCCTCCCATTTGTCTTTGTGCTTTTTACACTCAGCAGCTGCCCAGCCACGACATTTTAACATTCCCGATGTTTCTCTCAGATTTTTTAACAAATTCCCGACCCATGACTCAGAATCAGGCCCTCTGTCCTCTGGCCCGAGGTTACGACCCTCAGCCGTTATTTTTACGTAACATTTAGCTCATTCACCATGTAGTTCACTCCGGTAATACGACCAAGAGCTCTGTACGACAACTACACCGAGTTGAACCCAAGGTTTTGTCAGAGAGAAAGACAAGCTCCTCATGCAATGAATTAATTTCTATTTCGTGGTCGTGTGTCTGCGGATAGATCCCAGATGGCGCAACTCAATTTGTTGTATGTGGAGGGTTTAACAATATTTATTTAATTTAATGGTCACCAGGTTCAGAGATCTGTCCAGCAGTTGAGGATTTTCCAAGCAATACAACTCATGAAACATAAATAAACCACTCGGACACTCAGTACACTACACGAAAGTTTTAAGTGTTGACTTAAAACTTTCGTGACTGCAGGAATTCATATTCTTGGTTCTTTCGGTAACGTCACGTAAATAGAAAATAAAAAAAAAATATAAAAATAATTAAAGTAAAATAAAATTTGAAAATAAAAGCAAAAAACCCACGACGTTTCGATCGCAACACAAGCAGTCTTCACCAGGCGGAGAGAAAAGAGGGGGCAAGCCTCCAAATGTAGCTGCTTATAAGGGTTCCAAAGTGAGTGGGGCGGCGGAAAGAGCTGCACAACAACATGAGCTGTGGAAGCAGCGCGCTAATGCAGGAGCAACACAAAGGGGGAGTTGGGCGGAGGTGAAGCTTGTGCAGCGCAAACGGCATGGGCGGGGCAGCCAGTAGCAGACAATGGGGGGGGGAGGAAGGGGGCAAAGACAGGGGGAGAGAGAGGGGGTGGGGCAGAGATAGGGGGGGGCATTGCGCCTCGCTACACCCATCCACACTGCTGACGGTAGAGGTTAACAAGTAAACACAAATCAAGTCATGACCCAAAGTGGTTGATGACATCTTTCCAATGATTGCTGAGTTTAAAACCGTCATCTCGGTTGAAATTGTGTCTGTATATATGAATGGCTTGGTGAAGGAATCTTTGTTGATAGCCAGTTGGCTTGCAAAGTACCATCGTCTTCGCTCCCAATACACATCCACGTCTAGCACGCCTGGTCCGGGTGATGTCATTGCCCTTTAACCCCTGACCCCCGTCCAGTGCATTCCCACGCGTGTGATTGGTGCGTGTTATAGTGAGAGCGGAGATTTCATGTCTGCATGGTGCCTGTGCACGAGGGTGGCTCGCAGATCCCTTACATCACCCCTCCCCTTCCTTGAGACAAAGCCGTCTTGAGACAAAGCCGTCCTCGGCTCAACAACTGTATTCCTCGGCCGTTCAAAGCCAACTGCGGCTGAGCACATGTAATTTAAATCACAACAACAAAAAGTGCAATAAAGCAAAAGTAACACAACACAATTCCCCCTCCGTCTCCTTGTTAACAAGAGCGCCGCCTCTGTCGCAGCCTTCCCCCATGATCCGATCCTCAAACAAACACAACAGGGTTGCAGGGATGTCCGTGTCCTCGGCTGCGACGAGGCAGTGTGAGCGTGAGCGGATTAAGGGGCCCCATCCAGTGGCCAAGTCCTCAGCCGATGCTGCGGCTACGTCTTCAGCCACGGACGCCGACGGGTCCGGTGCTGGCGTTCCGGTCACCTGTAGTCCTGCAGGATGGGCCGTGTCTGCATTGTCAGTCGGTCGCGTAGTAGGCCGAGAGTGTGACAACCTCTTCCCACCCGGCCGAACTGACGATGAAGGTGGTGAAGGTGACGATGCTCGGAAGGGCAGCTCGGCCGCGACATAACGTTTTAGCCTCGAAGGGTGAACGTACCACCTACGCTTTCCCATCTGACTGCGAACACACTGAGGTCGCAATACCTGCAGCACTGTGACCGGGGCCTGCCAGGGCTGGTGCAGCTTCACTGACGTCCACAACGGTACCTGGGGGTAGTGCAGCCAAGCCAGGTCACCCACTGCAAAGGGATCCGCGACCGGTGGCTTAACCCGCAAGCGCTCGTTCGTAGCTTGCGCAGACGCGGATGCTGCCGAGGCCGCTTCGCGAGCCTCGCGCAAATACTTGAGCGAGTGGCGAAACGCGTCTGGCCAATATCCCGCACGCGACGAGACAGGGCGCAACTGTGCCTCAATTGGAGGGCTCGACTTGCGTCCATACATCACAAAAATGGTGAATATCCCGTTGATGCATGTGGCGCCGAGCGACAGGCCGTCAAAACCCCAGGAATGTGCAAATCCCAGTCTGTCTGCTGGTCATTGACCAAGTGACACAGAATCTCCGAGATGGTGCGGTTAAAGCATTCCACCATCCCGTCTGTTTGTGGGTGGTAAGGGGACATCCGCACCTTTTTGACGCCCTCCTGCAACAGTTTGGAGGAAAAGTTTCTGCCCCGGTTCATCAGCAGCTGCTCCGGAGCCCCCTTGTCAGCGACATAGCCATTTACAAAAGTGTCCGCTATGGACGCCGCCATCTGGTTGGGCAATGGGCAGGCAAGGGCCATCGTGTAAAGTACTCCATCCCCACCAGTAGGTATCTACACCCTTGAGGGGTGGTGAGGAAGGAGCCCAAGATAGAGGCCCACGAGCTCGTTTACCCCGGAAACTTTAATGGACTGCAGGGGAGTGCTTTGCACAGCCAGCGGGGGCTTCCTGCGCGCACATTCCGTGCACGCCGATACCCGACGGCGGATATTGGAAGACATGCCCAGCCAAAAATAGCAAAGGCGTAGCGCAGCCTCGGTCTTACGGCTACCTAGATGGAGCAACTGTAGGACGTGAACATCGGAGCATAGCTGACTCCGCAGGGAAGAGGGCACCACCAGAACTTTACGGTTCACAGTCGCGTCCCAGCGCATCAACAAACCTTTCCACATGAGGAAAAACTTCCCTGACGTTGGGAGATCGTAAGCCCGTACTGTCTCCGCCAGCCGGCGAAACGGTGCCAAAGACGCGTCCGCCTGCTGCCAGTCCCTCCATTCCCGCAGGGTGAGCCTTAAGTCGCTCTCAAGCGATACCGTCGGCCCCGCCTGGACCGTGTCCCCGGCGGAAACCGGCGACACGATCTCGGGTTGCGCCACGGCCGGTGGTCTACAGCGCGCGGATCCATTGCCGCAAGCGCACTTAACGGGGGCTGCCAGTCTGGACAAAACATCGGCGTTCGTATGCCTGACTCCTTTCCGATGCACCACTCGATACGTGTACTCTTGGTCAATGCGGAGCGAGTACTGCAATCCGCATGATCCGTCCAAACAGTGAAGTTGCGGCCGTACAGGTAGGGCCGAAACTGCTCCCTGAGAGAATTAAACTGCTCCGCACCGAACTGGACCATGTAGACAAGACACTCTTGAAATCACACTTAACATTGACAGAAAAAATGTCTACATCTGATTGGGAACATGTAGATAACATGACCGCTTCATCAGCCGCTACAATGTCAGCTAATTGTAAAGATAATCTGATTTCCAAATTCAACCTCCTTTCCAAGAAGAACCCAGATCCACATTTAAAAGTTAGACGTTGACAAGGTTGTTATTAATCTGAGTAATATCCCAATTTCCGACAGTCTAAAGTCGCTTTTGGCTAAAAGGATTGAACTTCACAGTCACCCCCAAACACATACCAGTGGATGGCATTATTGCTCAGGTCGATGCAGCCCTTAAAGGTTTGGGACACATCGCTGCAGATGTGACAAGATCTAAAATCGCTGCAACCCTCAAAAGCGCTAAGATGCCAGTCAGCAACACGAGTAAGAAGGTGCGTTTTGAGTTATCTCAATTAAAAAAGAGGGAAGATATCATCATCCTCTCAGCCGACAAGGGAAATGCCACGGTCATCATGGACAAAAACGTGTACAATAACAAAATTCAGGACCTACTTAATGATGGTAGCTATACAAAAATTAAAAGAGATCCCACCAACTGCCTCGTTACAAAAACGAACAGTATCATCACTGATTCAGCTTCATTAATTGAACAGACCAAACTGTTTACCTTAAAACCTTCTGCTGCTAGACCACCCAGACTATATGGCTTACCAAAAATCCATAAAGAAGGTACACCCCTTTGTCCCATCGTCTCCACCATTGGCTCACCCACCTACAAACTGGCCCGATAGCTGTCTGAGACCTTGCAGCCATTCACTCGTAAGACCACCTCTTCTGTTCTTAACTCAGCTCACCTGGTATCGTCAATTAAGGACATCTCACTGTCCCCATGTGATTTTCTCGTTAGTTTTTACGTAGTTTCTCTGTTCACCAAAGTTCCTGTACCCGATACCATTGCAATAATTGAAGATTTGGTCCAACAACGACTGAATGCTGATGTACCAGCCCTGGTCGCGTCATCTGCGGGGACGGAATGGCCACATGACGTGTCGCCGAGGGGCCACGAGCAGAGGCCTCTTTAGGAGATCTTGGAGGGTCCCCCTTGGGAATCGACCGCCGCCATTACGTACACGGTGGACGTCACACGGCAGGAGGCCACCATCTTGGGTGCAGTTTTGGAGACGCGGTCTGAGCCCGCCATTTCTTTGGAGCCGCATGGCGAGTCGCCATGCGGGGATGCCGCTGCCGAATGCAGCAGAGTGGGGCGCAGCCACCGTCTTCCTCAAATCAAGGAATTCGTCGTGGTGGGCGGCGACTGGGGCGCTTTTATGTGGCGGTTTAAGTCGACATTCCGTTCGGTGCGATGGACAGAAGAGGAGGCCTTGGGTGCGTTATTTACCGTGCTCGATGACCAGGCGCTGGCGGTGTTCCACTCGATTCTTCCAGACAAAAAGAAGACATTGAAAGACGTGTATGCCGCGATGGCTGATGTTTATGAGCCGCCTTCGGATACCCAGCGGAAGTTCATGCATCAAAAGCGTGGGAGTAACGAGTCTCCCCTAGCCTACCGCGGCGCTTTGCTAGCGCTGGCGGTGGCTGCTTATCCTGACGCCAAGCCTGAAACTCTCGATCCTCTCATCTTGGGTAAGATGCTGGAGTTGGCAAAGGACATGGGGGTAACACTGCCTGTGTGCAGTCACGAGCCGCTGACGTCCTGGTGGGCCTCCAAATGCCTCAATGCGCAAGACAACTTCCAGCGTTGGGCCCAGATGGCTGCTTGGACGGGAGACCCGTCTCGTGACGGTGAGCCTAAAGGATGGTCGCCATTGAAGGTCGTCCACATCCCAGATGACACGGGGGACAGGGATCTGGCAGCCGCCGTTCCTCGTTGGGACCCACGGCGGGGGGCTGAGTCACGTCGCTGAGGGTCCTACGGTTCACATGGGGGCAATGAAGGGGCTGCTCGGTGGCCTGCTGTTACGTGCTTCAAGTATGGCCGCTTGGGCCACTTCGCCCGGGATAGCCGGAATTGTCCTCCAACGCCTCCCGCAGCTCCAGCTCCAGCTCCAGCTCCTCAGTCGGCAGATTGCAACTCCGGGCAGGCAAGTCGGTACACATCAGGCACCCGGCCTAAATCGTCACCTTAGGCATCTCTTGACGCGAGTAAAAATTCACCGCATTGTGAATCCCATACTGTTCTTGGGGATTGGCCACTCTCGATAACGTAATAGAGAAAGCTAGCACGTCGCGTCATGGCTGCTGCGGCGGGATCTTCGACGGCGATCAGTTCCATACAGGGGGTAGATGTCCGGATTTTGGTGGACACTGGTGCATCCGTCACTATTTTCTCCGATGCGATCTTCCAGCTCCTATCGATCCCTGTTTCACGGGTCCAGACGGCTTTTGACGCGTGCATGGCTACAAACGGAGGAAGTATGGGCATCATCGATCAGGTGGATGCCCAATATTGCCATTGAAACTGTCACTGCGTCAGGGCTGGTATTGATCTCCAGATCCTTGGCGGTGCCCTGTTTGTTGTCCACTGATTTTCTCAGGAGAATGTCTGTTAAATACTTGTCGATCAAGGGTGTCTTGAGTTGCCTGCAGTACGTAAATAGTTTTTTTCTGCCATCCCCACTCTGTCGTTCGCCGCCGTGCGCTGCCGTTCAGGCGCTGGCGGATGTCACAGTCGAAATCCCTCCGAGGTCCCAGATTCTCGTTCCATTGACCCCCTCCAACACCGCTACCAAGGATCTCTCTCTTGTCAGCGCTAAAACGATCGTCCAGGCAGGCCCCATTTTTACAGGTTCTAAATGGTGGTCCAGAAGGGGTTTTGGTCCCTGCTGGTACGGTACTGGCTCATGCGTGCGTGTGTGTTCGAGGCAAGCGCAGACATTCATTCGCCTTCTGGCGAGAGTTCAAGTTTTGGAAGGCGGCCTCCTGTGCCTCAGCCAATTTGGCAACGTTAATTCTGACATGGTCAGGCAGCTTCGACTTAACGTTCAACGTGGAGACCCGCAGCTGAGCCTCCATGGGGGGGGGTTAACGTCCCGCCCATACATCAAGAAGAAAGCGGAGAACCCGGTAGCCACATGGGGAGCCATCCTATAGGCGGCCAGAACTCCAGGAATTTGGAGATCCCAATCGGTCTGGGAGTCACACACCTGATGACACAACATGGAAGTTGTGTCATCAGGTGTGGAAGTGAGTGTCCTATGGAGCCATTCTACCATTTCGTCAGTTTGTGGGTGGTACGGAGAGGTACGAACCTTTTTTGTACCTAAGAGGTCACACACCTCACGCAGGAGGGAGCTAGAACAATTATTTCCCTGGTCGGTCAGCAGCCGCTCAGGGGCACACTTATCCAGGACGTAGCCCTGGACAAAAGCCTTGGTAACGGCTGCTGCCGACTGGTTGGCGATGGGCCAGGCCATAGGCCAGCGAGTGAAATACTCAACGCCAACCAGAAGGTACTTATTACCCCTAGGTGTCGCAGGAAATGGCCCCAAAATGTCGAGTGCGACAAGCTCGTTAACGCGGTTAACCTGAATGGATTGGAGAGGCGGGTTGGATGCCCTTGCTGGTGGCTTCCGCTGGGCGCACTGAGTGCAACCCATAAGGAGGTCAGCCACATCCTTTGCCATGCACGGCCAGAAGAAATCAAGCTGGAGCATGGACTCCGAGGTGCAGGAGTCGCTCATGTGTGGCCAGAACGACCTTACCCCACAGAGCAGAGGGCACAACGATCCTGTAACGGAGGGCCCTACCGTCCCATTTCATGAGGAGGCCGCCTCGCAAAACCAAGGAGTCAACACCACGCACACCCTCAGCAGACCCTCCCATCTGGCGACACAACGCAAGGAGGGATGCGTCCTCCACCTGGAGGCGGCCCCATTCCGTGACGGACAGACCAAGCATTGAGTCTCTCGCCTCCGGCTTGGTAGGGACCTCAGGGGGCGGCATCTCTGCGGCGGCAACAAGAACTGGGGCGGCCGTATCACCCGGCTGTTTACAACGGACCGTTCCGAGGAAACAGGCACACTCCTGATCCGGTGGCAGACGTGACAAGGCATCCGCGTTCGTGTGGCGAATGCCCTTACGGTAGGTGGTTGTAAATTGGAAATTCTGGAGGACCTGAAGCCATCGGGACAATTGTCCAGATGGATGGTCAACAAGCAGGGCATATTGCAGCACCGCGTGGTCTGTATGGACGGTAAAATTCCGGCCGATATTGTTGTATAAAAAAACCGATGGCCAATAGCTCGCGGCGGGTGACATAGTAGCGCTGTTCTGCCGGGGACAAAACTCTGCTGCCGTAAGCCACAACGCGTTCAACACCCCCGATGGCCTGCGAGAGCACTCTGCCAATGCTGGTGTTACTAGCGTCCGTATCGAGCATGAAAGGTTCGGAGACATCAGGGTAGCTCAAAAGCGGAGCACCCACCAGGGCATAGCGAAGGGAGCGGAAAGCAGCCTCCTCCTCCTGACTCCAATGAAACCGCACCTCCTTCCCCGTCAAGGCGTGCAAGGGTTTGGCAATGGTGGCGAAGTCGGCGACAAACCGCCGATAATACGATGCAAACCCAATAAAACTCCGGACCTCACCCACAGAAGTTGGCCAAGAACTGACGCATTGTGTTTTAGCGGGGTCCGTGGAGATACCCGATCGGCTGACAATGTGGCCCAAGTAGTGCAGAAACTCCCGAAGAAGGTGGCATTTCTGTGGCCTAAATTTCAACTTAGCAGACCGCATCATCAAAAAAACAGCGCCCAACCGTACGAGGTGTTTCTCGAACGTTCTGCTAAAGACGATGACATCGTCCAAGTAAATTAAACAGGTGTTCCACTGGAGGCCAATTCCATTAACCGCTGGAACGTCGCATGAGCCGAGTGGAGGCCCATGGGCAACCGGTTGAAATGGAACAGGCCCTGCGGCGTACGGAAAGCGGTCTTTGGTTTTGATTCCGCATCAAGAGGAAGCTGCCAGAACCCGGATAGCAGGTCTAAAGTGGAAAAGAAGCACGCCCCTGCCAGAGCGTCCAGCGACTCATTCATTCTAGGAAGCGGAAATTGTATTCAGACGACGGAAGTCCACACAAAATTGTAAAGACCCATCGTGCTTCTTCACGAGCACTATGGGGGCTCCCCACAGGCTGGTGGAAGGGGAGATTATATCCGCGGCCAACATGTCATCAACGGCCAATTTGACATGATCCTTTTCAGCGGGACTCAATCGAAACGGATTTTGGCGGACTGGAGCGGCGTCACCAGTGTCCATGTGGTGATGCAGCAAGTTAGTACACCCAATATCGTACTTGTGTTCGCTAACGACATCGGAAAATTCAAGCAAAAGAGCGCGTAATTCGGCGTGTTGTGGATCGGACAGGTCATTGGATCCAGCTCAAAGTGAGTCAAGCCAACCCTCATCATGGTCCAAGCATCGCTGCGTGGTAGGAGTAGCACTCACGTGCCCTATGACCGGTTCCTCCAAGGGTGCCGGCATCGCGTGAACGAACACGGTCCCTTGGGGAACCATGGCTGTTCGCGATCCAACATTCAGGACCATGATGAAGGGCTCTCCGCTACCACTCACCAACGTCTGTGCAGCCACGAGGTCCAACCCTTTAACCACGCATTAGACGGGCCCATCAGGACACCATGATCCAAAACACCCGTGGCAAAGGGTTTATGCAACCGGAGAGGCACGAGCATTTGTGTAACGAGTGCCTGCACCATCGCACAGGCTGTCCGCAATGTAGTAGGGGAGGGCAGGAATGCCATTTGTCGGCCCGAAGGGAGCTCAATGCATCCCTGGTCGATACGGATGTTGATCGGCATCTTAGCCAAAAAGTCCATTCGTAACAAGCACGGAACTGCGAGAGAGGATGATACTAAAATCAGCCCGGATAGTTTGATGTCACCGATACAAATCTGTGCCCGAAACTGGACAATTATGCCAAGTGAACCCCCATTAGCTGCGAAGCATGGAATGTCGACCAGTTGCAAGGGCCGACATTGAACGGTTTGAATGTTATAAATAAGGTCGGACATAATCGTTGCCAATGCCCCCGTATCGACCAGGACGCGAACCTCAACACCGTCAATGTGACCCGTAATGACGGATGAACCAGCTGACGCAGCAACAATCCTGTGGGCCAGCTCGGACCATTGACCTGGTCGGAGCGGCCTCTCGAACGCAGCGCAACCCAACAAACTGATGCCCGAACCCCGACAACCGTTCGACGTGACGCGGGGAGTCGTGACTAGTGTATGTGTAACGGGTTCCGGAGACACTTGTAGAGGTAGCTTCTTTATTACAATCCAACAGCACTCCAACAGTCCTGATACTCTGTTACAGCCTAGGTACACAGCCTAGGTACACAGCCTAGATACACTACTCTGGTTACGCTCTGGAACTCGCCCTCACAAGGACGTAGAGCCGGGAGTTCCAGAGTCCCACCACTGGCTCTCACAGCATTCCAGGGTCCTCAGATGGCTGGTCTTGGGTCTTGAGCTACAACTGGCCCTGATCGTCCAGGGAGCTCCCCTTTTATGCCTAGTCCCCAACGAGGGGTGGGGCCGTGTGCGCCCCCAGATATCCCACAGAGCACACACAGCCCCCCCCCCGTTGGTGGCGCCAAGGGGCTTAAGCGCCTGGGCCGCCCGGGAACCCAGCGCCTGGCGCCAAGGGGCTTAAGCGTCTGGGCCGCCTGGGAACCCAGTGCCCGCCGCCACGGGGCCCAAGCGCCTGGGCCGCCCAGGGTCCCAGAGCCCCCCAGCAGCCCCTCCCCTCCCATGTCACTACATATGTGTGGGCCGAGCATGTGTGGTGCCGCGACTTGCTGGAGGTTGCTGTGGCAACTTGCGTGTGTGAGCATCGTCCGTCCGAGGTCCCGATGCGCGTTTTCGTGGAGCCTGGCATCTCGAAGCCACGTGGTCCCAGAGGCCACAGTTGTAACAGGTGACAAGGGCCCCCACTGTCTTTGGCTGCTCCCGCTCGCGCGCCGTATTCTGAGCCGGTTGACCACCGGACCTCCACTCCCTGGGTCGACCCGCAGCGAAGACCTCCTCTGATGAGGGGACGTCGGACGTTCCGCTGAACACTTGTAGAAGTGTTGGTGACGAGGGGCGGCCGCCGTTGCAAAGGCAGATGCGCGTGGATGTTCCTCGCAGCACGTAAGGAACACATGTCTGCGTCGTCCGCAGCGAGGACAACAATACACAGCTTCTGCGCCATCGCTAAAAGCTTCTCCGTGACCATGGCGTCAATGCTGTCACAATCCATACGTGGAAAAGCCGCTTTAGCGAGGGCCAGGAGAGCGGTACAATAAGCAAGGAGAGACTCCTTCTCACCCCTGCGATGAGCGTGGAAGTGATGGCGACTGTCCGAAGGCGGTCCATAGACTGTAGCCAGAAGTCGAAGAGCCATCTGCAGCGTTGAGCGTCCCGACTTCGGAGTCATTATAAGGGTGGCGAGAGCATCGTCGTCCAGAGCTGCTGGGAGGGCGCGCAGCGCCTCGTCGTCAGTTCAATTTGACATCTCCTGGTGTGCGAGGAAGCATCGCTCGAATGCTCCCCTCAAAAAAGGTAAGCGCTGTTGAAACAACGGCTCCGTTCCCGACAATCACTGTCCAATTTGGATGCCGTCGCCGTGGGTTGCGGGAAGAATGGCGGCCCCCTCCGGCGGTCGCACTGCTGCCGACGTGGTGACAGCTGATTGGACGTGGCAGCTCCCGTCCGCTGCTCAATATGTGGCATCCGCTGATTGGACCACGCTGTCCACATAGCAATCCCGGCTTCCACCCATGGCGGAACCACCCCCGTTCGTAGCGGCAATTTCAAATGGCTGCGTGGTTCCAGTGGCGGGAACAGCCATTGTACGCCGGTCCTCCCCGTGCATCTCACCAACCGCCAGGCCCCCGCGATTATTCTCTTCCAATATCGCAGCCGGGGCGGGGAGCATTTTCGGCGAGGTGGGAATGAGCAGCCCGCAGCCCGCTCCCCGATGGCAGCGACTCGTCCAGTGGCTGCGGTGGTTCCTGGCCCGCAGACATTGCCTCGGCATCCTCTGACGATCCTGCCGGACCTGCCATGGCAGCATCATTGTCTTCTCCCGGCTCCCATCCGTGAATCTTCTGTCTCGTATCCATGGTATGTAGAACCACTTCTGATGCCAGTTGTAGTGGGTTCTTTACGACGCGCAGACGACTTGTAGAGGCAATGCTTATTTATTAACGAACAACACGTTAACCACACTGTGTACAGACTACTTGTTGAAGGGGTAACGGCCCCTTCACCCGCTGGCAGCTGGAAGATACACTTAGCCTCCGACTAAGGGTCCTAAGGGAGGCTAGCTGACCCGACCAAGTCAAGGTACAGGTCTCGACCCTCAGCCACACGGACCTGGCCCTGACAAGGACGTCGGGCTCCGAGGCTTCCAGGTCGCACAACTGGCTCACTCTGACCAGCCCTTACAAGGACGGCGGCCCAGATGAGTCCCAGGGTCTAGCTAGCCAGTCTTCAGTCTTCTACTGGCTCTTCTGGCTTCAGCTCGTGCGCACAACTAACTCCCACTCTCTCAGCTCCTGCCTTTTATACATCTCCCCACCGAGGGGCGGGGTTCTGTGGGATCCCAGGACACCCCGCAGCCCCCACCCGTTGGGAGGGGTGCGTGCACGGGATCCAAACACCGCACAGACCCCTTCAGGTAAGTAGTGGGTGCTAGCCAGAGATGGTGTGCATTCGTTCCATAACACCATTGCATATGTAATTATGCTAATTAGGCTCGGCTTTGTTGTCTAGCGATGCGGTGAAGTTTTACGCACGTTAAGATATGCCTGAGGTGACGATTTAGGCTGGGTGTCTGATGCGGACTGACTTGCCTGCCCGGAGTTGCGATCCTTTGATGGAGGAGCTGGAGCTGCGGGAGGCGTCGGAGGACGAGGACGATTCTGGCAATTCCAGGTGAAGTGGCCCAAGCGGCCACACTTGAAGCACGTAACAGCAGGCCGCCGAGCAGCCCCTTCATCGCCCCCACGTGAACCGTAGGACCCCCGGCGACGTGACTCAACTCCCCGCCGCGGGTCCCAACGAGGAACGGCGGCTGCCAGATCCCCGTCCCCTGCGTCGTCCGGGATGTGGACGACCTTCAATGGCGACCATCCTTTAGGCTCACCGTCACGAGCCAGGTCTCCCGTCCAAGCAGCCATCTGGGCCCAACGCTGTAAGTTGTCTTGCGCATTGAGGCATTTGGCGGTCCACCGGGATGTCAGCGGCTCGTGACTGCACACAGGCAGCGAAACCCCCATGTCCTTTGCCAACTCCAGCATCTTACCCAAGATGAGAGGATCGAGCATTTCAGGCTTGACGTCGGGATAAGCAGCCACCGCCAGCACCAGCAAAGCGCCGCGGTATGCCAGGGGAAACTCGTTACTCCCACGCGTATGATGCATGAACTTCCGCTTGGTATCCGAAGGCGGCTCATAAACCTCGGCCATCTCGGCATACACGTATTTCAAGGTCTTCTTTTTGTGCGGAGGAATCGAGTGTAACACCGCCAGCGCCTGGTCATCGAGCACAGTAGGTTACGCACCCAGGGCCTCCTCTTCCGTCCATCACACCGAATGGAATGCCACGTAAAAGTGCTCCAGTCACCGCCCACCGTGATGAATTCCTTGATGTGAGGAAGACGGTGTCTGCGCCCCACGCCGCCGCATTCGGCAGCGGCAGCCCCGCATGGCTGCTCGCCACGTGGCTTCAAAGAAATGGCAGGCTCCGACCGCATCTCCACAGCCGCGCCCAAGATGGCGGCCTCCTGTCGCGTGGCGTCCACCGCGTGCGTAATGGTGGCGGTCGATTCCCAAGGGGGACCCTCCGAGATTGCCTGAAAAGGCCTCTGCTCGTGGCCCCTCGGCAACACGTCTTGTGGCCGTCCCGTCCCTGCAGACGACGCGATCAGCGTCAACAGCTGGAGAAGCATGGTGCGGAGCGATTCCAGCTGCTCCGCAACGCGCTGCCAGCCATCGTCCGCACGCGGAGACGATGATGGTGCCCCCGCGTCGACCGTTGCATTTACCGGGTCCGCGGCACCCGGGGTCGGCAGGTCCTGGGTGACCGAGTCATCGTCGTCGGAAGACACCACCGGTGGGTTCTTCTTCTTGAGGTGTTTGGACATCTTCGCACTCTGTAGTGTTGTCTTGTCTCAAAAAGAACCTCTTCTGACACCAGTTGTAATAAACGACTTCCACGACAAGTTGAGACTTGCGTCCTTTCTTTATTAGTTATGACTGCTCGACTCCACACTGTCTTTAGATGGTCACCCTCTCTCTCTCTTGCCACATGCATGTGCTCACTGCTCCTCCATTCCCGCGCAGCTCCCTTCGCTCTCACTTCCCCGCACACCGGTGGTCGACGGCTCGCCGGGAGTCGGGAGAGCTTCGACCCTCGAGGCTGCCACGTGGTGGGTGGCGTGACGAGATGGCGGAGATGCTGTCCGGACCCAGGCTTCCACACCGAACCCCGAGTCCTCCTCTTGTCTCTCCTTATATCCTCCTCGGTGGAGCAAAGCCCCGCCTCTAACCACACCCCCCTCAGAACCTTCTCAATGGTTCCCCCTATGTACCCATGAGCTCCGCCCATGAACTTTGGCCCAGATCGAACCCGTAGCCCTGATTGGCTATGACCAATGCGGCAATGCCTATGCAGCCCTCCGTCACCCGTCGGTGTGCTCTCTCATTACACAGATATTCCGAGGGTTCTATTAAACTTTTTTCCCGGTCTGTGTCACCAGGGATCCATGCTTCTTATTTTCAAGTTATATTTTGATATCCTGAGGTTGAAGATATAACTAAGTTTTGACTTAAACTGCTGGAATTCATATTCTTTGTTTCTTTCGGTAAAGTCACGTAGATAGAAAGATTTAAAATGTATATGTAATGCGAGCAAGAACAGGATGGTTGCTGGCCTCCGCGCCACTCACACGTATTGGGGGGCGGAGCCTGGTTGGTGGAGCATGTGGGAGGAGCCACTGCTCACCTCGGCTCCAATGGGAGACGGGGTGAGCGGGGGCGGGGACGGGGGCAGTATGGGGAGGAGGAGTCAGGGTCACGTGAGGGGGAGGATATAAGGAGAGAGCGGGAAGAGATCGAGAGGTTGGAAGAGAGTGAGAATAGAGAGGGAGCCACGCTGGGCAGTGGGGGAGAAGTGGCGCCATTTGCCACGTGGTGTGCGTGGGGGTGCCGGGGCTAGCAGAGTGTGGAGGGGCTAGCAGAGTGTGCGGGGCACACGTAGCTAGCGAGCGGCTAGCAGGGTGTGCGGGGGCACACGGACCAGTGGTGTGGCTGGCGGCGTGTGCGGAGGAGCACACGGAGGAAGAGGAGCGGCCGTGGTGTGGGCGAGGGCCACAGGGAGCGTGCGCGTAGTGCACGGCAGAGGAGGCACGGGTCCGGACGAGGACCAGCGGGGTGCGAGACAAGAACCCAAATAAAGGACGAACGGAGACCTACATCGCCTGACCGAGTCCTTTATTACACTGGTGTCAGAAGTGGTTCGAGATGTCTAAATATCTCAAGAAAAAGAACATACCTGCACCATCTTCTGAAGACGAAGATGATCTTCCAGCGGCGGTGGCGCTCCCGACGATGGAAGGCGGGGCGAAGTGAGGACGGGCGACGCGCCACGGGTGCAAGATGTCGTCGGGGCGGCCGGGCCGTCTGCATCAACGGGCGCCGAGGAGGGCTGGCGACACGTGACGGCCCAACTGGATTCGCTGCGGGCCGTTTTGATGCAATTATGCACCCTGGTGACAACAGCGACGAGGCCGGATCGCCCAAGTGGGGAGCCTTCGAGTGGGGCCGAGACGTCCGCCATTGGGGCCTACGCGACGCTTTCCGCCCTCTCCGACACGCGGCAGGACGCCGCCATCTTGGGCGTGGTCGGGGACGAACCGCGGGAAGCCGCCATCTTGTTGCCTCCACCGCGGGAAGCCACCATCTTGACCCCGCCGCATGGTGACGCCATCTTGTCGCCACCGCGTGGAACACCTGCAGCGGGAGACGGCGACTCGGGGACCCGCAGCCATTGTCTGACGACGGTCAAGGAGTTCTCCATCGGTGGGGATTGGAGTGCATTTGCCTGCCGTTTTGAGGCGGCGGTCCGATCCGCCAAGTGGACGGATGCAGAAGCCTTGGAAGTCCTACCGACGCTCCTGGACGACGAGTCTGTGAGGTTCTTCCGCTCCATCAAGGCCGCTAGGAAGACGACGCTTAAAGGGGTGTTCGAGGAAATGGCGGAGGCTTATGAGCCCCCGGACGACGCACATCGCAGATTCGTGCAGCGCCAACGGGCACCAGAAGAATCGCCGGTGGCTTTCCGGGGAGCTGTGTTGGAGCTGGCTATGGCCGCATATCCGGACACAGAGCCCGACTTGCTGGAGCCTTTAATTTTGGGCAAGATGTTGGAGTTGTCCAGGGATTTGGGCATCCCCATGCCGGTGTGCGGCCACGAACAGCTGACCTCCCGGATAGCGGCTAAGTGCCTGGACGCGCAATTCAACCTGCGTGGGTGGAAGCAGGTGACGGCCTGGATGGGGAGCCCCAACATCAAAGACGGTGCCACAGGGTGGGATCCGTCCAAAGCTGTCTACGTACGGGATGAGAAGGGGCCTGAGGCGCTGAAGGCAGCATCGACCCAATGGCCTCCTCGAGGGGGAGCGGAGTTGCGGTCGGGGCCACCGTTGCGGGATCGCCAAGACAGAGGGGGTGCCGGTCGACGAGTCGACTTGTTGTGCTTCCACTGCGGCCGGCGGGGGCACTTCGCCAGAGAGTGTTGGGCTCGCTCTCGGCCGCCGCTCCAGCAAGAGGCCCCTGCCAAGGACGCGACATGGCAAGATCACCCACGGCAGGCAAGTCGGTACGCATCAGACACCCGGCAAGGCCTGTCATCTCATGCATCCCCATCGTTACGCGGTCCGAATGGCATTACTAACGGGGGGGCGCTGAGAGATCCGCGTCGCTCGCTCACGCAATGGCGGAAATTGGCACGGAAGGTGGTTGCGGCCGCTACTGGGTCGTCGACTGTGCCGGGTTCGATCCAAGGGGTCGACATGCGCATTTTGGTGGACTCGGGTGCGTCCGCGACCATTATCTCCGACGTGATATTCCATCTCCTGTCCATTCCGCCGGGGCGGGTACGACCGGTTTACGACTCTTGCATAGCGGCGAACGGGGGAAGTATGGGCATTGTGGGTCAGGTGGACGCCAGCATATCGGTTGGGGGTGTTTCGGCTACAGGGACGGTGTTGATTTCCAGGTTCCTCGCGGTGCCCTGCTTGTTGGGGACCGATTTCCTGGCGAAAATGCCCATTCAGATAAGGGTGGATCAGAATTGTATCGAATTACCGGGGGGCCGCAAAATTTTATTCTTGCCATCACCCTGGGGCCAGTCCGCTCCTGATCGCCAGGTGCAGGCGCTGTCCGAGGTATCGGTTGATATTCCACCTGCCTCGCAGATGCTTATTCCGCTGCGGTATCGGAAACCAGTGCCGGGGATCGAGGGTGCGGCGGGCGTGTTGTTGTCGCCGTCCAATGCTATAACGGGTGGCTTGACGCTGGTCGGGGCACAGACGATTGTTCGGCCGGGTCAGCCTCCGTTTTTACAAGTGTTGAATGGGAGCGCAGATAATGTTATTGTGCCGGCCGGAACGGTTTTGGCTCATGCTACGACTGCTTTCACGGCCCATGATGATCGGGGCCGCTGGGGCCTCGTAGGGAGGGTCTCGGCCTCCATGGCACAGGATGATTGCTGGGTTGCCGAGTTGTGCCGGGAAAATGCGTACTGGGGACCAACGGTCCGCGCTTCGCGCGCTGTTGGGAAAGTATTCCGACGTCTTTAGTTCGGACGATTTCGATTTGGGACGCACCTCCTTGCTCTCCCACCATATTGATACGGGGGATGCCGCTCCAATTCGGATGAACCCTCATCGATTCAGTCCGACGGAGTGGGATCATGTACGCTGCGCGGTGGAGGATATGCTGGCCGCTGACATTATTTTTCCGTCCAACAGTCCATGGGGTGCCCCGGTGGTCCTGGTGAAGAAAAAGGATGGGAAATTGCGATTTTGTGTCGATTTTCGCAAGTTAAAAAAGGTGTTGGTTGCGGACGCGTACCCCCTGCCGCGTATGGATGATTCCCTCGATGCCTTGTCTGGGGCAAAACATTTTTCTACGCTAGATCTCTCGTCGGGGTTTTGGCAACTTCCCCTGGACGAGTCCTCGAGGGAAAAGATGGCTTTCCGTACGCCGCAGGGCTTGTTTCAGTTTATTTGTCTTCCCATGGGCTTGAACGACGCACCGGCGATGTCCCAGCAGCTCATGGAGCTCGTGTTGGCCGGTCTGCAGTGGGACACGTGTTTGATATATTTAGATGATGTTATCGTCTTCAGCCGCACGTTTGAGGAACATCTGCGGAGATTGGATGCGGTGTTTGCTAGGATGCGTTCCGCCAATTTGAAATTTAAGCCCAAAAAGTGTCACCTGTTGCAGCAATCCATGTGCTATTTGGGCCACATAGTCAGTTCGGACGGGGTGGCCACGGACCCGGAGAAGACAGCGTGCATCCGAAACTGGCCGACTCCGGCCACAGTGGGGGACGTGCGTCGGTTCGTTGGGTTCGCTTCCTATTACCGCAGGTTCGTTCCAAATTTTGCCACGATCGCTTGGCCGTTGCACGTCCATACGGCGAAGGGCCGGAGGTTCAGCTGGGGACCGACGGAGGAGGCGGCGTTTCAGAGCCTACGCGATCGTTTGGCGTCGGCGCCGACGCTGGACTATCCTGATTTTACTCGGCCTTTTATTTTGGATACTGACGCTAGTGACGCCGGGATTGGGGCCGTCTTGTCCCAGTCTAAGGGTGGCGTTGAACGTGTCGTGGCTTATGGTAGCCGCGTGCTATCTCCGGCGGAGACCCGCTACTGCGTTACTCGTCAGGAACTCTTGGCAATAGTGCATTTTCTTAGTCAATATCGTCCGTATTTATACGGCCGTAAGTTTATTGTGCGCACGGATCATGCGGCTTTGCAATATTCCTTGAGGGTTGACCAACCGTCTGGCCAATTGGCACGATGGTTGGAAACCCTGCAGGAATTTTCATTTGAGATTCAGTCTCGTAAAGGATCGCGTCACGCGAACGCGGACGCACACTCCAGATTGCCGCAGGGGCCCCCTTGCGCCTGCGCTTCGGGCACGAATAGGTGCACGCGGGTTCTGCTGCCACCTCGGCCTGTCATGTCCGCGGTGGAGGTGCCTGAGTCTCCCGCGTGGCCAGAACTGGTTGATGGGGTTTTGAATCTGCCGCGTTCGGTATGGGTTCGCGAGCAATTGATCGATGAGTCGCTGGGGGCCTTGCGGGGTCGGGCTGCGAAGGAGAGAGGTGGACCGCCGTCCGATGGGACGCCGGGAGCTGCTCTCCAGGATGGCTTGTTGATGTGGAGGGAAGAGTTGCACGATCGCTGGCGTCTTGTTGTACCGTCATCGTTGCGATATGAGTTGATTCGGACTCTGCACTCTGAGAAGTTGTTACATCTCGGGGTGCAGAAAACCTTGTTGACGTTACAGCGGGATTATTTTTGACACGGCATGACGACTGATGTCGTCGGGCACATTCGGGCGTGCTCCGACTGTGCCCGGCGGAAACCGCCTAAACACCCGTATGTTCCACCAGTGCAGTCCATACAGGTGTCACGGATTAACGAGTTGGTGGCGTTGGATATTTTGGGACCCTTTCCGCCGTCCGCTCGGGGGAATTAATTTTTGTTGGTTGGGGTGGAATATCTTTCCAGCTGGCCGATGGCCTGGCCCGTAGCCGATCAGTCAGCGGCGTCTATCACGGAGGCGTTCCTGTTCGGATACGTAATGGACAAAGGGGCACCGGAAAGGTTGCTCACGGACCAAGGGCGAAATTTTTCTTCCAAACTGTTGGAAGAGGTATGCGCTGCACTGGGGACCAAGAAGGTTCGGACGTCTCCCTACCATCCGCAAATGGATGGGATGGTTGAACGGCTCAATCGGACCCTGTCGACCATGCTCTGTCATACGGTTAGCGCAAAACAGGCTGATTGGGATTTGCATATTCCTGGGGTGCTCTCCGCATACCGGATGACGCCACATGCGTCGACGGGGTATTCACCTTTCTTTTTGATGTACGGCCGCGAGAATGTGCCGCCGGTGGACGTGCAACTGAGCACGGGGGCGAAGGGTCCTGTCAAGCCTCTCCCTGATTATATTCGGGACACCGTTCGTCGCGTGGCAGAGGCGCGGGAGGGGGCCCGATTGGCTACGGCCAGGACCCAGGCCCGGAACGAACGTTGTGCACGGCGCTCGCATGGTGAGTCCCCCTGGCGGGTGGGGGACATGGCCTGGCTGTACTGCCCGCAGGTACCGGTGGGGACCTCCCCTAAGTTGCACAAACCGCGGCAGGGGCCGGTTGTGCTTATTGAGGTTCCTAGTCTGCAGTCCGTGCGTGTTCGGTTCGGATCGCGGCGCTGGTACGTTCATACGTCCCGATTAAAACCCTACGTGGCCCCGCCGATGGATGCATCATCTCCTACTGTTGCCTTGCCGGTGTCTGTCGCGACCGACGCGCCACTGACTTTGCCTGTTCAACCTGCAAGCGCGCCTGTCGTGCCTCCTGTAGACGGACCGGCTGTGATTCTGCCGGACACGGTGATTCCTGCTCCGGGTGGGCCTACCACGGCGACGGGGACACTTGGCCCCGCTGCCCCTCCAACCCCGCCACGGGCGCAGTTGCAGGTGGCCCCGACGACGGGCCTCTCTGGGAAACGGGACGCTGGGATTGACAGGCCTCCAACAGCGGCGGGCGGTTCCAGTCCCACCGCTCCTAAAACCCTGTCAAGATCACGGTCCATGTGGGGGCCGCCCCCCGTGGGGGACGGGCCGGCGACCCGCACTCGTTCTAAGTCCCTTCCCTTTCGTTAATTGTTGTTATTCTAATCTCCGTTTGTCTAGTGATTCCTGATTGTGATGTTGTTGCTCGCATTATTGTTGTTCTATTGCAGCCGGGGACGGCTGGCTTTATCATCAGGGGGGGGGGTCATGTAATGCGAGCAAGAACAGGGTGGTTGCTGGCCTCCGCGCCACTCACATGGCCTGGAGACCTACATCGCCTGACCGAGTCCTTTATTACAAATATATAAGGTGAATAAGAGTAAAATCAAATAAGTAATAATAAAATCCACTAATGTAGACTGCAGTGTGGTTATTAATCTGAGTGAGTGTACTGGCAGTCTATAATGTCGATGTATTATTGTCGCTAAGTTTCAAACTTGTTAAGTTAAAAACGCCAGTTGTAATGTCCGACTGCCCCTGTTGCTCCCGCCGTCCGTGGAGATCCGAATGGGGGTGGTGTAAAGACTGTGTCAGGAAGTTTCGATGTGACGACAAGGCTGCTTCTCCAGGCACCAGCAAGTTTGGGGGATTTGGTTGGGAAATTCCGCAGTGTCCAAAACGTCCGTGGAGGTCCGTGTCTTATGGCCTTTGTCCCATGGAGATTTCCCAGAGTCTCCTTAACCTCCCTTTTATGGCTTATCTCCAGCTGCATTCTTGTGTGGCGAGACGAGAGGCAACGGGGTGAGGGGTGAGGTGTGACCCCCCTCCACGCCCCCGCGCTACATCCAGATCAATAAAAAAAGAGAAATAAATTGGCAGAATAATTCTTTCGATTTAAAGCTGTCGTGACTGCAGGGATTCATCTTCTTGGTTCTTTCGGTAAAGTCACGTAGAAGGGAAGTAATAAAATAATAAAAATAAAACATAATAAAATAATTCTCACGACGTTTCGGCCACAACGCAAGTAGCCGTCCTCAGGTGAAGACCAGGTCTGTCGGGGAGACAGCGTCTGAATGAAACACCACCACGCTTGGAGCGTATATTTAAGCTGGGTTGGAAGGAGGGAAGGGCGCTTTGACAAAATAATTTGCATATCAAGAGGAATTTTGCATATTTAAGGGAAATGCAGGTATGTGATTAGTACTACTTGTGAAATGCGTAGGAGGTGTTGCGGGGGGTTTCAAAGTCATATTATGCCCGTGCATTATGTAGGAATAGCAGCATCAAAGGGAGAGGATAGGGGTAGCATTAATAAAGGGAAGGAATGTTAATAGTATGTAGCTGCAGTAACTAAACAACCACGTAAAAAACTAAAGTACAAACTACATAGTATCATCAGTATACTAAATATACTCTCCAATAAGCTGAGCTACTAACAGTAAGTACTACATTACAATTCTACGTCGCAAAAAATATAATATGCTTCCAGCTAAACCAACAGCCTCGTCATTGAAACCAACAAAATCATTTCTGATTCAACCGCATTAATTGATCAAACCAAACAGTTCTCGTTGAAACCTTCTGCAGCCAGGCCACCAAGATTATATGGCCTTCCAAAGATACATAAAGAAGATACGCCTCTTTGTCCCATTGTCTCTACTATCAATTCCCCCACCTATAAACTGGCTCGTTTTTTGTCTGAAATCCTGCGGCATTTCACTGGAAAAACCACCTCTGCGGTACTAAACTCTACGGACCTGGTATCGACAATCAAGGAAATTTCCCTGTCCCCAGACGACCTGCTTGTCAGTTTCGATGTGGTTTCCTTATTCACCAAAGTTCCTGTACCTGACACCATCGAAATCATTGAAGACTTGGTTCATCAATCCCTGAATACTGGGTACCCCCCCTGGTGAGACACTGCTTAACCAATACATACTTCACCTGGAATGGAACTTTCTACAAACAAACTGAGGGCACCCCAATGGGCTCCCCCTTATCGCTGGTTGTAGCCAACGTGTTCATGGAGAAATTTGAGACTGACGCCATCCAGACTGCCACTCTACGCCCAACCTTATGGAAGAGGTACGTAGATGACACTTTTGTCATCTGGCCACATGGCCGGCCTGCTCTAGACCAATTTCTCGACCACATCAATTCCATACACCCAGCCATCAGATTCACCATGGAAGTCGAAAAAGATGGCAAGCTACCCTTTTAGGATGTCCTAATTAAAAGGAGACCTGATGGTTCAATGAGTCACTCTGTCTACAGGAAAGCCACCCATACGGATGCTTACCTAAAACCGGATTCCCACCACCATCCATCCCAGAAGAATTCCCTCATCAAGACTCTATACCATAGAGCCCAATGCATCTCCGACCAGGAACACATTGCCAGTGACATCAAACACGTACGCCATGCTCTTAAGGCTAATGGTTACTCCGACTACACAATCCGCAAAGCCATCGCTCCAACCATCAAGAAGGATCCTGTTGAGGAGCCTATCAAAACCATCACCTTATCCTACATTGCTGGGGTCACAAAAAAGATCTCCAAAATCCTGATTAAACACAAGATCCAGGTCCGATTCAACACAGTACATAAAATCCGTGATCTGGTCCCCTCTGGAAAAGATGTGGTTCCAGACATACAGTACCCTGGCGTCTACAAACTAAGTTGCCTCTGTGGTAGCAGTTACATTGGAAAAACCAAACGACATGTCTCAGACCGCATCCGTGAACATAAAGCAGACCTGAAAGACGGTAGGACAAACACCTCAGCCGTGGCAGATCACTGTTACAATTCAGTGGGCTCACATGACATTGACTTCTCCAAGACAGAGGTTCTCTGCAAGCCATCTGGCTACCATGAGAGATTCGTTCATGAGGCGATCCACATATACAAACACAGAGACAATTTCAACCGAGAAGATGGATTCTGGCTCAGCAATCATTGGAAGGACGTAATAAACCATTTCGGATCTTAACTGATTGTGTTCACGTTTTCGGTGACTTTCAGACCGCAGTCCACTCACTGGCATGACTATATATCTTGTATTCTCCGCAGGGAGTGGATTCTTTGCTCCGCTGCAAGTCTCCGACTACCACTCTTCCATTGACATATTTCGTTGCTTCCTCTTAGTATATTTCACTCGACGGTCAATGGTATAGTGTATAGCAGATTGTATAATAATAAATAGTATAAAATTGTAATGTTTAATAAAATGCATCAGGCAATATATAGTATCGTAATTGTATAGTGAATATACAGCAGTGTGATATACAGTAGGGTGGATAGAATAATACATAGTGTAATATTACACTATGTATTATTCTAAGGTATAGGGTGGTGTATAGTAATACAGTATATAATTTAATGTTGGGTTTGTCTATGGCAGCATATAGTATGGGGTAGACCCGTGTGATGTAAGGAAAACAGTTTAGCTGGAAGCATATTATATTTTTGCGACATAGAATTGCAATGTATTACTTACTGTTAGTAGCTCAGCTTATTGGAGAGTATATTTAGTATACTGATGCTACTATGTAGTTTATACTTTAGTTTTTAACGTGGTTGTTTAGTTACTGCAGCTACATATTATTAACATTCCTTCCCTTTATTAATGCTACCCCTACCCCCTCCCTTTGATGCTGCTAATCCTACATAATGCACGGGCATAATATGACTTTGAAACCCCCCGCACACCTCCTACGCATTTCACAAGTAGTACTAATCACATACCTGCATTTCCCATAAATATGATAAATTCCTCTTGATATGCAAATTCTTTTGTCAAAGCGCCCTTCCCCCCTTCCAACTCAGCTTAAATATACGCTCCAAGCGTGGTGGTGTTTCATTCAGATGCTGGCGGGCGCCCCATCCCCGACCTCACCACCACCAAGTGACGGAGCCGACCCCGCGTCCCCCTCGCTTCACCTCACATGAACACACCCGCACGCATTTCCCCCCCCCATAGAGCTCCGAGGGGAAGTCACCTGGCTGACCGGTTTTAACCCGAGAAGCCCTTATCGGGATAACCTTCACGGTTTCCGGCAACCAGGGAATTGGACGACCTCCCCCGATGCTACTTCGCACCGTGGCGCTGTAACCTGAGTTGAGAATACCCGGTCACGGCGGGGGCCACCCGGCCCCCACGGTTGAAATGCACCCCCACACACACACGTATCAACGAGGCAGGCAAAGTAAGAGCGAGACGGCATAACTGGCACGATAAAAGAGGCGACTTGGGCGCATAATGCGCAATTGATAGGGCAAGTGGTAGAGACACGCGGAGGCTCCGTGCATAACTTCCCACGGCAAGCTTTTGTGATGGACACAGCGGCCTAATTGGCATAACAAAGGCACCATGCACCGGCACAGTCAAGCCGACCACTCATTGTGATGGGGGGGCATGAGAATGGGATTAATTAGAATAAGCGCCGGAGGAGCGAAGAGAGCTCGGGAGGCGGGGCTTGGGTCGGGGAGATAGGATAAAAGCGAACGTAGCGAGGTAGAGAGGGTCTGACTCCAAGAAGCCAGCGGTCAAGACGGCTCCCAGCTCTGCCCTCCGGACGTCCGTGCGACGTGTCGAGACGAGCAGCGAGGAAAACCCACCGGACGCCGAGTACTTCGAACCGTGAGTAAGAAGGTAAGCAGATAACTAGGGAACAGGCCCCGGGGTATCAGAGTAGGCTAGCCTCGTCGATTCATACTGATTTAACAACAATTCACAGGCAACCGAGAATAAATCATTAATAGCTGATCGTGGCCTCGTGTGATCTCGCTGAGAAGTGTGAACGCGTGTGATGACGAGTATACATTTGCTCGCCACGTGTGAGCGCTGCGCAGAGCGGCGCAAGAGAAGGTGTCGCGTTTGGGGTGCCACGCGGAGCTGTGCGTGTGTGTGTGCGTACGTTCACTATGTGTATGATACAGGTGCGCAATTGTAACGTGGTTATTCGACGTGGAAGCGGGTGCCACGCGGAGCTGTGCGTGTGTGTGCGCGTAGGTTCAATATGTGTATGATACAGGTGCGCATTTGTAACGTGGTTATTCGACGTGGAAGCGGGCCCACGCTCGCAGCGTGCGAGAGCTGTACGTAGCGGTGTAAAAAGGGGGAGGTATCGTATTTGTTTGAAGGGGAAGTAATACCACTCGGCCACTAGCCATGCCTCTCACTCGAACCCGAGGTGGAGGGGAATCGTCGAGCGACGGCCCCCGCCCCATGGGTGATGAACCCAGGGGCGGTTCGCCTAGCTGCGGGGGGTCGAGTAGTAACGGTATCCCGGCAGTCAGCACTCCCCAGGGAGAGATCTCGGGGGCCAGCGACCCCGACAGCTGTCTCCCCGACAGACCTGGTCTTCACCTGAGGACGGGTACTTGCGTTGTGGCCGAAACGTCGTGAGAATTATTTTATTATGTTTTATTTTTATTATTTTATTACTTACTTTCTACGTGACTTTACCGAAAGAACCAAGAAGAAGAAGAATTCTTAATATACATTTTTTGAAAAAGGCACATATACAACACTAGCGGGAAGTACCCGGCGTTGCCCAGGGGAAAATATACTTAAAAACTTCTCAAAACTAAAAAAAAAACATAAAAAAATGAAAATAAAACTTTGATCATTGTTGTATATGTTATATTATGAAATTTTGATAAAAATAATGAAAATTCATGAAATATCGAAAAATGCGTAAATCACATACATCATGTTAATGTGTGTAATTATATGCATAAATTATGGTAATTACGGAGATAATCGTAGTAATTTGTGCGAATGCTTGCGATTATGTTAATGTGTGCAGTTATGATAATTAAGCTTAGTTTCGCTTATCCAGAGTTGTATCAATCGGGATAACACGATTATCATTGATTAAACATTTACTGATTATCTTAGTGTTTTTATGTTATGTTATGTTAGGTTCTTAGGAATAAGACAGTTTTGTATGGACTTGGAAGAAACACTCGAGATACTTCTGTGTTAACAATTTTATTCTAAACAAACATGTGACATTCTAGCAGAGGTGGGACAAAGTCATTGTTATGCAAGTCCAAGTCGAGTCGCAAGTCATCAAATTCATGACTCGAGTCTGACTCGAGTCCAAGTCACATGACTCGAGTCCACATCTCATAGGTGGGACAAAGTCATTGTTATGCAAGTCCAAGTCGAGTCGCAAGTCATCAAATTCATGACTCGAGTCTGACTCGAGTCCAAGTCACATGACTCGAGTCCACATCTCTGCATTCTAGCATGCAAAGGCAAAAACATACGTCAATAAATTAATGAGCAAGATTATGCAATTAATGAAAATGAATGACTAAAACTCTTATTCATGTAACTCGACGGCAGCAACTGCTTTGCACGATCAGTTGATTTGAACGCACCACCTTGAAATGGCAACCCTTTTTGAAACGCAAAGATAACTTTTTGAAAATCTTATTCGTGTGCGTGTTGTGTGTGCGTTGCAGTGGCGGCTCCTGCAAAATCTCTCAGGGGGGGCAAATGTCTGGATGATTGATAAGGATAAGGTCCACCCATGCAATGAATAAATTAACAGCTTAAGCATGTGTAGGGGTGTTAGAGAGAGAGCCGTTATGCATGGCAGCTTATGGGAAACAAACACAGTGGGCGGGGCTACGTGAGTGCACGGGGGGGGGGTGCTCTCAACGACGTCCGCACCAGGCAGCCCGGGGCCCCACCCCTCAGCGGGGGTGGAGTATAAAGGGGGATGTGTCAGAGGGCTCGGGGCAGAATGTTAAAGCTAAACCAGTGAAGACCGAATATCGTCTAGCTAGAGCCCTGGACTCCCCTGGGATGCCGCCCTTGTCAGGGCCGCGCAGGACCGAGCCAGCGGCGTGGTCCCGAGAACCAGAGCTAGTGCTCTGGGACTCCGGGTACCGTAGCCCGACTTACCAGTGTCGGGCCAGACAGCCTCCCCTAGCCCGTTAGTGGAGGACTAGGAGGTAGGTCAGAGATAGCTAGCAGTGTATTCCCAGCTAGCCGGGTGAGGGGGCCGATACCCCCTCTAGTATTGTATGTCCACAGTTGTGACTACTTGTATGGAATAAATACGTGTGCCTCACCAACGGTGTCCAAGAGTCATCAACGGTACTTCATCTGGTGTCAGAACAACTACGAACATGGACACGCGCCGGACAGCTCGAGCCGGAGTACCGCAGGTGGAGGACACCGCTGAAATTGTCGAGCCCGAGACGGCTCAACAAGACATCGTGCAGCCGGGGCCGGACGCATTCTTACCGGGGCATCAGGATGAAGAGGAGCCGCCATCAGAAGGGCTGAGGCTGGCTCACGCGAGGCTGGCGGAGCTGCTTTACGCCGCTGCCGCCACACTCGAACACATCACGCGGCTGGGGGCTGGTGGACCACCACGGGGCGAGGAGAACCGACGTCCGATGCGCCTTCCCGCCATCTCAACGGATTCAAACTTTGAATCTCCCGCCATCGCCGCAGCAGCTGCTGAGGGCGTGGCCGGCCTGAACCTCGGGTCCAACATCGCTCTCGCTGGGGCTGCCGCGTCACCGCCAGCGGAGGGAGCGTCATCACGGCTGCGACAGGCGATACCATCTGCCGTTCGCGCCGAAGCGCAGCCGAGTTACGGGGACAGCAGCCTGCGAGCTTCCATGGCGACCGCTGCGCTGCACCAACGGCTGCCTCCGCTCAAAGAGTTTGTTGGCGCGGAGGGCGACTGGGGCGGCTTCCAGCGACGCTTCCTCGCCCCCTAAGAAATGGCACGGTGGTCGGATGCTGAGGCTCTCTGCGCGCTGCCGGCGCTCCTCGACAGCGACGCACTCGCCGCCCTTACATCGGCGCCAAGGGAGAAGCGCTCCACGCTACAGATGGCGCTGCAGTTGCTGGCCGGGGTCTACGGACCTTCAGCGGAATGCAGGCAGCAGTTTTACGATCGCCAGCGGGGTGCAAAGGAGTCGCCCCTGGCGTACAGGACGAGTCTCCTGGCACTTGCGAAGACGGCCTTCCCTCGAATGGACGACGACGGCGTGGACGCCATGGTCACAGAAAAAATCCTCCTGCTGGCAGACGACCTGGACATTGCCGTCGTTGCACAGGAGGACACGGAGATGAGTTCCCTCCAGGCTGCGCGGCTCCTCCACGCCAACCTGCTGTCACAGCGTCGGAAAGCCAGCAGGGCAGCGGCCGGGCGTGCGGTGGCTGCAGCCACCCTCCCGGCGGAGGAGGTTTACGCCGTCGACCGTCGACGGCAGCAGGGGACGGGAGCACGGTCGGGCCAGGATGGGTCGAGCCGCTTCGACCGTCCGTAATCGCCGCCGGCGCTCCCGCGTTGCTTCAACTGCGGCGTCCGGGGCCATGTCGCCTCAGGGTGCCGCTCTCCTCGGCAGCGCGGGACGACGCCTCGACAGGACGCCGGCCCTCCTCCTCCCAAGCTCCATCAACATAATCCGGCGAGTCGCGGCACCCCTCATGTTTGGCCCAAGCACACACTCGTCACACACTCGCACACCGCAACGAACGGGGGGCCGACATTGCGCTGCGACGGGCCAACACGCACCACTATGGGGACTCAAATCGAACTCAGGCAGTGGTCCATGTTGGCCCATCACGTTGTGGCCGCGTCGTCGGGGTCGTCGGCCGTGGTGGGACACATTGACGGGGTGGAGGTACGCATCCTGGTCGATACGGGGGCATCGGCGACCATCATTTCCGAACTCATTTACAATATTCTACCTGTCCAGAGCCGTCCTTTACTGCCGGTTAACGTCCCATTCTATGCTGCTAACGGGGGCTCTCTTGGCATCATTGGACAGATTCGAGCGCAAATTTGTATCGGGGATATCAAATTGTCGGGCCCGATTTTTGTTTCCTCCTCGCTGGCGGTTCCGTGCCTGCTGGGGACGGACTTCTTGGGCAAAATGCCGATTCGTATTTTAATAGACCAGGGATGCATTGAGCTCCCGTCGGGATGACGCATGGCGTTCCTGCCTTCCCCTACTGCGGCTCGGACGGCGTTCGTAACAGTACCAGCGTTCGTCGTTAAAACAGTTCGTGTGCCGCCGGGAGCTCAAATGTTGGTGCCTCTAAAACTTCGTCGGCCCTTCGCTGAGGGCATTGGGGACCAGGGAATTCTGCTGGGACCATCTAGGGCCGGGGTTAGTGGACCTCATTTGATTCCGGCCCAGACCGTCGAAAGAGGGGACGGGGACCCTTTCATCGCGGTCCTCAATGTGGGGTCGCAGACAGTGGTAGTTCCTCAAGGGACGGTGCTTGCTCACGCGACGCCGGTGCCCTGCGAGGAACCTGTTGCGAATCACGTCGACACTGCTCCCCGGCCGCACCCACATTCGGACAGCGATGGAGGGTGGCTCGATGCGCTTTGTGCGGGATCGACGGACCTGTCAAATTCGGAGCGCCAACAGCTTAGAACGCTACTGCGGGAATTTTCCGACGTTTTCAGTTGGGACAAATACGATTTGGGTTGCACTCATCTGCTGCGTCACCATATTGACACGGGTGACAGTGCGCCAATACGCCAGAATCCGTTTCGGTTAAGTCCCGCCGAAAAGGACCATGTCAAATCGGCTATTGATGACATGTTAGCCGCCGACATCATTTCTCCTTCCACCAGCCCTTGGGGAGCGCCGATCGTCCTGGTTAAAAAGCAGGACGGCTCGTTGCGGTTTTGCGTTGATTTTCGGCGCCTTAACAAAATTTCGGTTGCCGACGCATACCCGCTCCCACGGATGGACGAATCGCTGGACGCCTTGGCGGGAGCGCGATTCTTCTCCACACTGGATTTACTTTCGGGATTCTGGCAGCTTCCTCTGGACGATGATTCAAAGCCTAAAACTGCTTTCCGTACACCACACGGCCTGTTCCAATTCAACCGGTTGCCGATGGGCTTACACTCAGCGCCGGCAACTTTCCAGCGTTTGATGGAATTGGTTTTGGCTGGATTGCAATGGGAGTCGTGCCTGATTTATTTGGATGACGTTATCGTCTTTAGTAAAACTTTTGACGAACATCTCCAGAGGTTGCGGGCGGTTTTCCTAAAGATGCGGGCTGCTAATTTGAAATTCAAACCCCAAAAATGTCATTTGTTACGCGATTCGGTGCGTTATTTGGGGCACATCGTGGGGCGCTCAGGTATTGCTACCGATCCCGCCAAAACGCAGTGTGTCAGCTCCTGGCCGACTCCCACCTCGGTGGGAGAGGTCAGGAGTTTCATTGGCTTCGCGTCGTATTACCAACGGTTCGTCGCTGATTTTGCGACGATTGCCAAACCCCTACACGCTTTAACATCAAAAGGGGTTCGGTTCCACTGGTGTCAGGAGGAGGAGGCTGCTTTCTGCTCCCTTCGGGACGCCCTGGTAAAAGCTCCTCCCTTGATTTACCCCGATTTTTCGGAACCATTTTTGCTCGACACCGATGCGAGCAACACGGGTATTGGGGGCGTGCTTTCCCAGGTGGTTGACGGCGTGGAACGGGTGGTTGCGTACGGCAGTCGGGTGTTGTCTCCAGCGGAGCAAAGATATTGTGTCACCCGTAGGGAACCGTTGGCAATTGTCTATTTCATCCAACAGTATCGCCCATATCTGTACGGTCGGCATTTCACCGTCCGCACAGATCATGCGGCACTGCAGTACGCCCTGCGAGTTCAACAGCCATCGGGACAATTGTCCCGATGGTTGGAGATCCTCCAGGATTTTGATTTCGAAACCACCTACCGTAAGGGCGTTCGCCACACCAACGCGGACGCTCTGTCGCGCATGCCAACCACCTCCGAATGTGCATGCCTCCTGGGGTCGGGACGTTGCAAGCCAGCAGGGGACATGCCGGTTCCGGTCCTGGCGGCCGCCGCCGACGACGAAACATTGCTTCCAAATTCTATCGCACAACAGGGAAAAGATTCCCTGCTGGGTTTGCCTGTTAATGAATGGGGGCGCCTCCAGATGGAGGATACCTCCCTCCTCGCGTCGCGTCGTCGCGCCGGGGAGGCGGGGCGGGGGACGGGTGATGCCGACGCATGGGAAATGCACGCGGGGTTGCTGATGTATTGGGACGGGAAATCCCATCGACACCGGCTGGTGGTCCCTTCTGGGTTACGGGGTAGGGTGGTGTGGGCTGCTCATGAGCGCCTCCTCCACCTGGGTACCCAAAAGACCCTCGCCTTGCTCCAGCTTGATTTTTTTTGGCCAGGCATGACGAGGGATGTCGCAGATCTGTTGGCATCATGCCCTCGGTGTGCGCAGCGAAAACCACCAGCACGGGAGTCAAACCTGCCTTTGCAGTCTATCAGAGTCTCCAGAGTGAACGAACTTGTCGCGCTGGATATTCTGGGGCCATTTCCCGCCACCCCTAGGGGCAATAGATATTTGTTGACCGGGGTGGAATACTTTACGCGCTGGCCTATGGCCTGGCCCCTGGCCAACCAGTCGGCAGCAGCCATCGTGGAGGCCTTTGTCCAAGGTTACGTCATGGACAAAGGTGCTCCGGAGCGGCTGCTGACCAACCAGGGAAAACATTTTTTCGGCAAACTCCTCCAACAGGTCTGTGAGCTCCTGGGAACGAAAAAAATTCGTACCTCTCCCTATCACCCGCAAACTGACGGGATGGTCGAGCGTCTGCATCGAACCATCACGTCTATGTTGTCGCAGCAGGTTTCGGACTCACAGACCGATTGGGACTTGCAAATTCAAGGGGTCCTGGCAGCATACAGATTGGCCCCCCATGCTGCGATGGGATTTTCACCCTTCTTCCTCATGTATGGCCGCGAACCTGACCCACCTGTTCGGGCACAGCTGCAGATCCCCGCGCCGCTGGGAAAAACTAAATTGGCCGACCATGTTAAATTTAACCTTGCGAAATTGACTGAGGCACGGGATGCTGCCATGCTAAATTCCGACAGGCGTCAGAAAGCGAATGAGCGCCTCAGACTGGGTCACGCGCACGTGCTACAGTAGAAGCCGGGGGACAGGGCATGGCTGCACTGTCCCCAGGTACCACTCGCGACCTCCTCAAAACTGGTGCGGCCGTGGCGGGGCCCTGTCGAGGTGGTCGAGGTTTTGCGGCCTCAGTGCGTTCGCATCAAATGGGGGAAGCGCCGGTGGTTTGTGCACCCCTCTAGGCTGAAACCCTTCATTGCGGTGCGAGGCCCCACTCCACACACGCGTGGCCAAACATGTGGGGGGTCGGCCGACTCAAAGGGTCCGTCTCTGCTGCTCTCGCCTGACGTGTTGCCGGCTGTCCCACCCCCAGGTACACCAGGAATGACGGGCTCCCGCCCAACAACGCCTACGGTGGGATCCCGAGGGTCTCGCGACATCATGCGCATACTCACTTCGAAATGGACAGCTGCCACCGGATGGTCCGCCATCCGGGGTTGCCCCGTGTGACGGGCCTGCGGCAAGGACGCGCGCAAGAATGCGCAGACTCTTGTGATGCACAAAAGGAAGAATTTTTATTTTATTTTTTATTTTCACGTGTATGGTTACTGTGCGCTGCGTCGGTGGTGTGCTCCTGGCACATTGTGTTGTGTTGTGTGTGTGTTAGGGGTTCCTTGCGATTTGTATATACGTTGCTTTTACGGAATTCGTATTTATTCGGGGGGGGGTGCGTCGGGTTGTTTTCCCTTCGGGGTTTTCTGGTTCTTGTTGTTGTTCTCTTCGCGTTATGTTGAAAAATAGTGAGGCACACGCGCGGTTAGGGGGTAAATGCGCTTTTATTGTCGTTTTTTTTGTATGTTGGCAGCCGGGACGGCTGCAAGCTATGCGGGGGGGGGGGGGGGGTGATGTAGGGGTGTTAGAGAGAGAGCCGTTATGCATGGCAGCTTATGGGAAACAAACACAGTGGGCGGGGCTACGTGAGTGCACGGGGGGGGGGGGGGGTGCTCTCAACGACGTCCGCACCAGGCAGCCCGGGGCCCCACCCCTCAGCGGGGGTGGGGTATAAAGGGGGATGTGTCAGAGGGCTCGGGGCAGAATGTTAAAGCTAAACCAGTGAAGACCGAAGATCGTCTAGCTAGAGCCCTGGACTCCCCTGGGACGCCGCCCTTGTCAGGGCCGCGCAGGACCGAGCCAGCGGCGTGGTCCAGAGAACCAGAGCTAGTGCTCTGGGACTCCGGGTACCGTAGCCCGACTTACCAATGTCGGGCCAGACAGCCTCCCCTAGCGCGTTAGTGGAGGACTAGGAGGTAGGTCAGAGATAGCTAGCAGTGTATTCCCAGCTAGCCGGGTGAGGGGGCCGATACCCCCTCTAGTATTGTATGTCCACAGTTGTGACTACTTGTACGGAATAAATACGTGTGCCTCACCAACGGTGTCCAAGAGTCATCAACGGTACTTCACATGTAAAGGCAACTTCACTTCTTTAATATTAATGAAAAATAAAGTGACTCTTACAATACATCTTGTTTGTTTATATACTCACTATTAAAACAATCCACTCAAGTTTTTTTTTATTAAAGATTCCACTAGGTGGCGATAAACTATATTGTTGGATGAAACGTGCTTACGTATGATGACGTTAGCACGTATGATGACGTAAGCACGTTAGTGCATGCCCTCCCGGAAGCCATAGAGAATGCATTGCAGCGCCCCCGTTCGAAAAAAACCATCTTTGAATGTAAGTCTATGGGGCCACTCGGGGCGATTCTCAGCCGTAGTGAAATCGCCCAAAAAGAGGCGGTACTCCACAGAACGTGACATGACGCTGATTGGACTATATCCAGAGGCTGACAGTGACGGCTAGCGTGACTCTGTGGTTGAATGACATTGGTGGTGCGTCGCCCAATCGCCCTAATGAAGAAACCGCCCCTGGTGCGTTGTCCCCTTGTAAAATTAATTAAATTTTCTTAGAGCCGGGAGTTGTGTCGTTAGCTTGTGTGGTGTGGGAGGATACAACCCGCCGCCAGAGAAGTTCCTCTCGCTTGGGCGTGGCCGCAGCGAGCCCCTCTTGCTTTCTCTCTCCACTGCTCGATTGAGCAGCGTTGGCACGACGCTCGCCGTCGTGTTGCGCGATGATTCCGTCGTCGCTGCTAGAGGTCTTGTCTGTTCTCACTGGGTGTTGGTCGGTGTGTGTATCAAACACACGGCACATTCGATGGCGCTTTCTCTCTCTTGGTGGCAGCTCCAGGCTTCTCCACTGCTGGACGATTGTTGAGTCGGCACGATGCTCGCCTTCGGCGGTGTGCGATGATATCGTCGTCGCTCTCTCCTTGATCGCTGCCCACTTCACACGGACACTCGCCCTTACTTCAGGCTGTGTTGGCTCAGGCTCTGGACGACACGGCTGTGCGCGCTCACTGGCTTGGAGCGCTCTGGCGATGAACGATGGCTCTTGTTGCTCATCCGCTGCTGCTCGTCCTTTGCGATGCTCGCTTGGTTGACGCTTGGCGATCTCCGCCCTTTCTACAGGTTGTTCGCTGGTCGTCACTCTGGCGATGAACGATGCTTCGTTCGTTACTGGGTGGACGTTGGGTGTCTTTGTTGCTCGAGAGTGATAGCTGGAATCTCCGTCAGCTTCACTCGCAGCTCGGCGACTCAGGGTAGCGATTCTTCTTAGGTGGTGCAGACCTCAGCTTGTCGATGCACGTCGCTACCCCGCGAACATCGTCATTCTGGATGACGGAAGAGCTTCCTCGTTGTCGGCGTTGAGATGAGAGAGGGCCGGAGCACTGGAGATCTCTGGTGGGGGCCGTAGCCCCGGAGACGAGATGACGTTTGAATGGATTTTGCCTCGGCTTACATTGAGAAAATCCACTCGGTTTTCCGAGTTGTTCAAAGGCCGGGGCAATATATTTTTTTTTGTGGGGGTGAACACATCTGCGTCCGTGTGTGTCGTGTGCGTGTCCGTCCGTATGTGTCGCGTGTGTGTTTATCTAGATATATAAAATCGCAAATCTGTCTGTCTGTCTGTGTGTCGCCGGACCATACGCAGTTTCATTGGACGGCGGTTGCCCCTGGCAACGGGTAGCGACGCATTCGCTGCGGGGTGGACGCCATTTTTAATTCCCGTTAAAAATATGCGCACGCATTAACACGCGACTCTGAGGTAAATTCATCAAAGTTTCACGTCCTCTCCACTCCCCCCCACTACAATGTGTGCAATTACTATTATAGGGTCGGTAGATTATAAAATTATAGCGATTAGACAGTATTATTGTAGCGCGGGGGGGGGGGGGGTAACGGCCCCGGTACCCAGCCTCAGCCGGGTGGGCAATCTAGGCGAGGCCGGAGGCTCTGCACGGTACTAGGCCTCGACACCCCACCACACTATAGGCCGTACATATTACTGCACAGCGGCCGAGGAGATCGTGCCTGGGGGGGGGGGGGGTGGGCAGGGGTAGCAGCCCATCTGTGTATATATGTAAGGTTATTAAGAAATATATTTTTCACCCGGGCAACTCCGGGTACTTATGCTAGTTAGCTTTAAAGACACAGCTGTGTAATCATTCTGGAAGGAGGGGTGGGGGCTTCCTCGCGAACTGGCGCCACACACGAGTTATCCATTAAACCAGACCGACGATTCGCGTTCGCACCGAGGTTACACAATCACAATCATAATACACGTTTTTGATTATGAATAATATTTGTCGCGAAAACCTACGCGTTATGCGAGCTTAATGATCCCCTCCCTCGCTCTGGGCGTTATATCCTTTGTCTCACACAGCTTAAGTTGTTTTTGGTTTGGAAGTTAAAATGCGACTCATTTGGCTGCTTAGTATCATTGTGATTTGATTGCAAGCGACTCAAGGTATGCCGTAGCCGTGTTCACGGTATTTCCATCGTGGTTTGATCTCCCTATGGGGAAATGTTATTTGCTCACGTGCGCAAATCTTGCTGTCCGTGCCGCGGGGAGACAAAGACGGCTGTGCTCCGTCGTGGGAACACACTGCGCGTGTGTTTTATTTGTTAATTTCCTTTCTCGAGCCGTCGTCCGCTCGCCACGAACTTTTATGAGGGCCATTTCCTGGCTTTGTGCCTGCTCTGTGGCCGTTTCTCTCGGGAAGACAAAGACGGCTGTGAGCTGCTCGCTTTCCCTGGAGTGTTGCGTGTTGGTTAATTATGATAGACTTCTCCGCCCTTAACTCTCCTAGGAGATCCACTCTAATTTCGTACTTATTATTTGACTTCTTGTTATCATTTAATCTGATATCCCGGGGCTAGAGAATTTGTTTTTATGTTTTAGGAGCGACCCTGACTGCCATAATTATTCTTTGATGCTTCGGCCCGGCCACGTAGAAATTATTAAGGGTAAATAATGTCCGTATGGAATTAATACATGAGGATTCAAACCCGTCTGTGCTTTCTTGTTGTCAATGCTATTTTCTTTGTTAAGAATATAATTACATATTTTTTTCGTGGCTCCTGGTTTTGTATTGTAAAAGGGCCTTTGAAGCGAGGTGTTATCCTAACCCCCCGCTTGCAACTCCCCGCCCCTCCCCTTCTTTGTGTGGAATTTATGACATTGATGGCTGTCCCTTTCCTGCCTTCTGGCCTTTGAAGCGAGGTGTGCGCGCATTTGTGGAAGTGGGGGAACGGGATTTCCGCTTGTCTCTGTTTGCTCCCAAGTTGCCCCGTGTCTATTAAAAAAATAATTATATATGTTGGCAGAATAATTCTTAATATTAATTTAACAAAAAAAGGGGTATTGACACAACATCATTACCTCATTAATTAAAAATAAAATAAAACCCAACGCACGGTGGGAAAAAAACTTACACTCGCGCGCCAAGATTCGATTCTTTAAATCGCGCATAGGATCGAAAGTAGTACATTTCTTTAGAATCGGCCTATTCCCGTTTAATCGATACCACAAACGTTCACCAGATATCGATTCTCGCCCAGTCCTGTATGCGGGTTGACGCCACACACTGCATGGTCATTCCGCCCCCCCCCCCAAATACTTTTTGCATTGTTTAAGTCTGGAAGCTACCCACGTGCCAAATTTCAAGTTTGTTGCATGTCGGGAAGTATGCTAAACAATTCCGACAGACACACATTCACAAATTTCCCTTTTATATATAGACTAGCTGTACTATCCGGGACTTGGATTCACCACGCCCGGCCGCCTTTGTCTCCCCAGTGGCGATGTTCACACACCACACCAATTACTTGTTTGAGGCTGAGTCGACCTAGGGGAGGCCCAAGAGCTGTTGAAATAATTGTGACCGGTGGTGGCCGTGAGCGGGAATCGAACTCGGGTCGCCGGGTTCGTAGCGCAGCGCGCTACCCACTACACTACAATGCGTGACGCTTCCACATGCGCGGGTCACGTGACAGATGTGACGTCACAGCTCACTTGCCGTGCAAAAAATCGATGCATTATTGAGCTCCCCCCCAAAAAAACACAAAAGTGTATTTTTATAATTGTTGCATGGTGTACAGTCTGGGAAGTACCCACATGGCAAATTTCCAGTTTGTTGCATGTCGGGAAGTACGCTAAATATTTTGAACAGACACACATTCACAATTTTGCCTTTTATATATATGGAGATGTGCAAGGATTCCAAACCACGACGTGAGTGCCGTAAACTTTGCTCAAAACGTACTCTGAGTTGCTTGCAGAGTCCAAACTGCGGAAAGTGGTACGGTAGCAAGCTATAAGAGGTGTAAAATAATATTTTATTTTTTATCAACTTCCAACCCGTGCACAATAGGTCACGACTTCAAATGCCACAGCGCCCCTCTTTGAGAGTTTGAGGTGAAAAAAACCGTAACACCTCCACCCCGTGATGGAAGAGGGGGGGGGGGATGCTGCCCAGAAGGTGAATGGACACATGGCGATAATAAAGACAGCCGGACAAAAGGGCCCAAAGGAACCTCCCTCTGACCCCTGTTGTATATGTTGGTTATCAAAATTTGTTATGTTGTATGCGTGCGTGGGTGAAATTATTATGTTGTATATGTGGGTTATGAATATTCAGTGAAAATAATAATAATCAAATGAAATTTGGCCAAATGTGTAATTATCCGGAAATATGTTAATTTATGTAATTATGCACATTTAATTATGCCAATTCGAGAGGTAATCGTAGTAATTATGCGAGTGGGTGTAATTATGATAATGCAAGTCGTTATGATAACCAGACCCCGCCTCGGTGACGAGGGTGGGTTATCGATCGGAATAAGGCAATTAATCGTATGCAGTTATGCAGGTGTGGTGTAAATATGCAAGATTAACTTAGATTAACTCGGCATCGTTGTCTAGGTTCGTCTCATTCTCGCTTTAACATTCCCAGAGTGGGTATTCGTGGTTATATTTTAGGTCCCCGGTTCACCCCGTTATCGCTTTAACATTTACTGAGTATGTATTAGTGTGTTTATTAAGGTCACCAAGTTCAGATCTCAACGCAGAAGCAGATCTTATGCATAGATTTCAGGAAAGAATCACACAACCACTTCTGAATTAATCAATTTATTACTAATTCAACCTCAACTATGATATAGTATGCGAACTCTCAATCCCGGAACGTCAACACGGCATCAATACAGTATCATCAACGATTGTCTGATTTCACTTTGACAACGGCACATGGATCCCGCATAACGCGATGGTTGTTAGTGAGAGAGAGAGTCGTTAAAATATGCAAATACTATGCTAAGAAAAACCTTAACGTTAATGAATGATTATACTCAATATTGTTCACGCAGTACCGCACTCCTTATTGATCATACGCAACCCTTATCACGTTGTTAGCACCTTGGGTCACGGGACAGTTGAATATTCTGTAGAGGATGCGAGTACGTGCGGCGATTATGACTGAAAGATACTTGAAAGATTATACGGCGATAAAAAAACACAATCAAAACAGTTATTATTCTTAAAGGCACCAATCTCAACAGATACATCGGCAGGTTATCTGACAACAGAATGGCTCGGAGTAAGGGCCTGCGACGGTGCTCCTTTTCCGAAGATCGTTATCTTATACCAAGTTTACTAATTGGGGACCAGATCACCTGATAAGGATCTGGTGGGCCACCACTCCCCACGTGAGCGTGGCTCGGCGGAAGGAGGTGCCAAGAATCAATTCGTATTAATGGATCTGTTGGGAATTTATGCGATTAAGAGTACAGCCCACTAAATATTAAAGATAAAAATTACGAATACTCTTATAAACGACGGATGGCCATCACTCGGTCTCGTTGTGATGCCTTCACAGCCACGGATGGCTTATGGGTTCGAGTGTGTTTGAGTGGTAAGAGTTGTCTTGAATAGTCAGTGTTCGGAGTCGGTTCTTTATGTCAAACAGACGCCTGGTGGTCGTGTGGTGAGGGGGCGGTGCGCGTCATACGTATCAGTCGCTCCCCTGTCACCGTGGTGAACTGGTTTGGATGCCCGTTGATACGCTGTCGCAGTTCGGAACCCGGTCGGTAGGTGGCGCCCACAGCTCGCTCGCAGCGTGCAGTGTTGGGTCGTCGACCAGGGTGAGCACGGAGCCTCGTCGCCAAACCGCGATTCTCACCACTCCGGCGGCAGCAGAGACCTCCGACTCGGCAGAGGTTGACCCACGCAGGCCGAGTTGAGCTGTCAAGCGGGTCTTGCCCGCCTGCAGAGGAGATGGGGAGCCGCTTGAGTCGAGCACCGAGAGCCGGCTCCGGTGAGCCGATCGAACTCGGCTGAGTCCCAGACGAGCTGAAGAGTCGAGCCGACCCGCTGGTCGCAGCTCGCTCCTGAGTCGACCCTCCCGGTCGAGCTGGTTTCCAATACTCAGGGTCCTTTCTTTTATGCCGAAAAATCCCTTTTGGATCCTGCCCACAAGGCGGGGTTTCTTTCGATTTACTGTGTCAGGATCTGTCCGTAGGTAGGTGTGTCCATGTGTGTGTCCGTACGTCCGTATGTCCTTGTGTGCATCACCCACGGTATATTCCGTTGTCATACTCCCTCCATAAAATCCACGAGCAAACAATCAGGTGTTACAAATTGCCTCGAGGTCGTCTCTCTGTCTGGGTGCGATAGTATCTCTTGTCTGGCCTTCTTCATGAACCAAAACACAGACGTTTACAAATCGTCTCATAGGCGTCTTTGTCCGTGTTGCACGACCTGGAGGGAGGGGCAACACTCCCTCCGACCCTCACCGACGCACAAAGAAATGGTTAAAAAGTTTTAAGTTAACATTTGTCCCTTACCATTTCACAGTTATGATTCTGTATGTAACCTAAGGTCTGTCGTTTCCCATCGTGGTGCTTGACTCAAGTGGAGGTGTTTCCCCGAGCATATACACACTCCTATCCCGCTCTGCGGGGATACAAAGACGGCCGGGATCTCCCTTTCTCTCCGACCCTGGGTTTAACATCGCTCTTTTATTATGTATTTTATATTCGACCTGGTGGTGATTCATCCCGCATATGCTTCGGGTCGAGTTGTATAAAGTATTAAAGTATGGAAATAACATTTCATATCAATAACTTTAGCCTACCCTGTTGTTAAATTCCGACTTTAACGTTACTTTAATAGCAATACAGAATAATTGAGCTTTTTGTCTTAACTAGGCGAACGCGAACTTCTGGTGACCCCCGCAGCCTTGTTGTTCAGCTGAGTCTGCATCCTTGAGAGATACACAATACTCTTATTCTCGTCTCACTGTGGTCATCCAACCTTCTGCTCTGGGAGTGTTATTCTTAATCAGCTCCCTCCCCTGTGCACCCAGCCTTGAGCTGACCCACTTCCTTTATCTTTTGCTCCCTCAGCTGCAGGAGAACAAGGCGTATTTCTACCTCCTCCCTGTGTGCACGTGTTCCAATTAGCTCGGAATCCCTAAACACACAATCAGTGATGATTCCTGGCTTTCTGTGGTTGTGATTTAGACAAAGGCGCCTCTGCTTCCTTCCATTGCCTTTGAGTTGACACTGCCCTATTATTCGCCCATGTGCTGAGGTCATAGAATTCGTTTTGACTTCAGTAATATTAACATTCAGTATTGGATTAGCAAATGGGCAATGGTTCATTGATGTAGCTCGCAGCCTGGTCTCCAATTTGAGCGAGCGCGAGGATCGATAATTTAGCCTACTCTGTTGTTGAATTTCGAATTTTGACGTTACTTTAAAACCATGCAGGATGGTTGGCCTTTTTGCCTTAACTATGTCTGGCTGACTCTCCCACTGTCTCTGCCGCCTGCACGGGTGACATGTGCCCGTTTATCAGGCCTTATCTTTCCTTGAAGCAAGGTTGCAAATTCTGCCATCCTAGCCCTCCTCCAGTTCATTACTTAACAACACCTGGTGTTTTGCAGTTTGCTGCGCTTTGGTGTGTTTTCATTCATTATAAAAAACAAGTAAAAAGATAATATATAAAAATATCATCAAATATTATTAATATCAATTTTGGAAGAAGGGGTTAGTATACAACACCCCCCCCCCCACCGCTTCCAGATTATTTTATGGCAGGAAGTTGCAAAACCAGTCAAACACTCCGAGGGCCAACTGCAGAGCTGTTCACACAGGCTGAGAGCGAAATCAAAGGAATCCTGGTCCTTTGTGAGAAGGCGAGCCGAGGTGGGAGATTTTAAAATATAACGAAGAAGCTCTGGGGGTGGGTCCCACAATCAACCGTGGGTGCCGAAGCCTTGCAGAGGAGAGGGGCTATGTATCATTATTAAGTGCTGAGCTCAGTGCTGACAGATAGTATCGCTGAAAGTTGATTCTCCACTGAGCCAGCCAGCGGACAAGCAGCTCACAGCAGGAGCCCTCCTGGAGGAAGGGCGGGGACCTCCAAGCGAGCATCTTGCAAGCCAGCGGCTACTCGCAGGTCCAGCCGCAACGCAGCGGCTAACGACGAACCACGGAGCGTGCGGAGTTGGAAGCCGAGCGCACTCAGCAAAGGTGGCAAGCAGCAATCTTGCCTCGTGCCAAGGGGGGTGACGCATGGCGAAGAGCGGGCGAGCTGCGAGCGCTCGCTGACGACGGGATCATCGCGCACAGACACCGCCGACGGCGGACATCGTGCCGACAACCACCCCAGCAGCAGTGACGAGAGAGCCTGGCGCGGCCAAGATAAAGAGCGCCGGGTGTTGGACGCACGCGCGCACCAACTCCATCGCCCCAACCACGTGCGAGGTATTTTCGTAACAAGCAACGCTGCACCTCGGCTTCCGCTGGCTCAAGAGTTAGCAAGAAGACAACGCACACACACATAACGCGCATATCGGGACGAATATGATTGCTCCAAAAGTTATCTTTGTGTTTCGAAAAGGGTGGCCGTCGCAAGGTGGTGCGTTAACTATTAGCTGATCGTCAAAAGCATTAATTATTCTGTCCATTGAGTTGCATGAATACGGTTGTTTAGAAGTATTTTAGTCATTCCTTTTCGTTAATTGTATAACCTTACCAATGAATGTATTGATGACACACTAAACATTTATAAGCATCTATGTTACGAATCTACACACTCACAGGAACACTATTGTGTTGAGATTTTTCTTTTGATCACAGAATCTTGGCCGCGAATTAATTTACGTCCCATTAGCCAATTATTAGCATCTGTTAGGGAAACAAAGACAAAAATCCCCCGTATAGCCTTAATGGACTGTGGGGGCAAGTGATGTTAGCGAGCACCTATGAAGGCTGGAACAGTACACGAGGGGGTGGGTGGCCAACACCACGCCCGACCGCCTTTGTCTCCCCAGTGGTGATATTTACACACCGCACCAGGTACTCATTTGAGGCTGAGTCGACCTAGGGGAGGCCCAGGACCGGTTCAGATAATCGTCACCGGTGTTGGCCGTAGCGCAGCGCGCTAACCACTACACTACCGCTCACCACTGTTATGGAAACAGGCACACTGCCACACACTAGGTTCCAGGACATTTCGTTAATTGTAAAATCTTACCAAAGCACCCATTGATGACACACGAGACATTTATAAGTATCCGACTATCTCGTGTGTGGTCGCGCGACTCCGAGGGGTAGCCTATTGTTCTCATTGAAGCCCCAGTAGCCAATTGATAAGCATCTGTTAGCTAAACATACACTCGCACATATACTATTATTGCGGCACATTTTTTTTATTACATAATCTTAACAACGAATTAATTGAAGTCTACTTTTGCCTTGGGTACATGCCTCTTTATCACTGTTCGTAGGAGTAGTGTCATATTTATTTTTTTAAGGACTTTCCCTATCGCCGTTAATGGTCGCGCTACTCTGAGAAATTAGCCGATCGTTATGTTGCTCAGTTTTAACAAACGTAACCATTGAGGGTTAATTGTACGGATCAATGAGTAGGACATCTTCAGGAGTACCGTGTTGAGAATTCCGATCATAAGTGTGTTCGCATATTAGTGTTTTTAGACATTAAAGTTGCTTAACACAGAGGAGTCTGAGTGGTTCCTTCTTAAGTTAATGCATAATAATCTTAATTATAAGAACGGTACTGTATAATAGAGGTTTTTGGGTTAGACCGCGTAAAGATATAAATGTGTCGCTAAAACTCGACACCACCCGACACAGCCAACTAGTAAGGGTTGTCACGTAAACATAACGTGCCAATTCGTCACTAGTACAGCACTAGTGTATAGTAGTGTATAGTGTAGTGTATAGTGTAGTATACTAGTGCAGCATACTAATGCAGCACAGCGGTGTGTTGAAGAGCCAATCCACAACATTTACAATCTGAGTACGACGTTTCGCCAGTAATTACAACTGGCTTCATCAGGCGACAGCCAGATTTGACCACGCAGCTGCGCTCTTGCACCATGTGGGGAGGGGGGGGGATTACTGAGGCAACGTACATTATGCATGTGCATTATGCATGTGCATTATGCGAGCCCTTTGAACTTGTCCTTCCTGTCTATTGTGTTTATTAAAATAGCCCTACTAACGGTATTCTCTATTGAAGTACGCTGCCCTTCGTATGCATGCTTTTAAATATTGTATTATTTGATGATTCGCTTCCACGCAGCACTAAGGCTATCCGAACGGTTAAAGTTAATTTGATGTCTTTCAATTTCGATAGATTATCTAATTAGTCTTGGCCAGTAGTAGCTAGTTTTGCACCGAACTTCAACATTATCAAAATCAATTAAGCGTCCTTGTTGGCACGCGTGTTCTGCTACTGCTGACAGTTGTATTTGGGATTATTTTATATTTCTCTGATGTTCTTTTAGTCTTGTGCTGATCATTCGTCCTGTTTGCCCAACGTAACATTTACCACGCGTGCAGCTAATCCTGTACACATCTTCTGTTGATAGCTTCGGTAATACATATTTTGTACCAGATATACATTTTTGTATTGTATGTACCGTGCCAAATCTGACTCGGATGTTTTGTTTTGCCAAACATCTGGCTAGTTTATCAGTTACTCCCACAATGTACGGTATTTTGATCTTTTTAATTACTCTTGTTATTTCATTTGGCTTTGGTATTCGATGCTCTGTTGATTTGTGCATCATTGTAACCGTTCACTTCTCAGACTGTCACCATCTGACACTATCTTGGCTCGATGAATGAGCATCTTGATAAGAGCAGATTTCTGCTCTTTAAAATGTCTACCCCGTCCGAGCAGAATATCCAGAAATGGTAGAGTTCTGGCAGCTTCCACTTCCATGGTGAACTGGATGGATGCGTTTTGCGAGTTGAGATGATTTTGAAATGCGTTCAGTGTATCTTTGCCGTGTGGCCAGACCACCAATGTGTCGTCACAGTTAATCAACATATACTGGAATGCTTTTTGTGTTTCGTTTGTTGTCCACCATACACGCATAAATTATGTTAGTATGAGAATGTGCAGTACAAATATTACCGGTCGGATTAGTTACAGTTGATCAACATATGATAACCTGGATAGACATGCAATTAAACGGTGTATACTTGATAATAAGCAGTACTGAGCTTGTAGCAATCAGAACGGTTGCAATTATTTGTATTTCTCTCAGTTTAAATATATTTTCTAATTAATCTTGGCCAGTTACAATTCGTTTTACACAAACCATCAACATCAATTGAATGTCCTTGCTGGCAAGGATGTTGATCGCAAAAGCCTTCGTGTAAATTTTGACTAATCCGACCGGTAATATGTAGCGCATATTCTGAGATAAACATAATTTATGTACGTATGTTGAACTCCTTTTGCACCGTACGTAGCAAAACGTGCTGAAAACTGAACACAATTAGCGTTCCAATGTATGTTAATTAACTGTGACTAATCCAACAGATAAGAGAAGTACTGCATATTCTCAGATTAACATATCCATTGTAATGCGTATGCATACATTTACACTCGCTGGTCTTCGCACCTAAGGCTCACAGTGATGTGCAAGACGCACCTATACTCAGCCTCGCCTTCCCGTACATTTTAAATAACAAAAAGACACGATTTCTCTACTCGTTATTTATTTACTACTTACCTAGCGCACGGGTCTATTTTAGTGCGCGCGCGGTTTCAATGCTCGCTTGTGGCCGCTGAGGTCGGCGCTGAGGTTCTCATCCCTGCACCACCCCGCCCCAACTTTATTGCGGGCGAAGTTGCGGCGCGCTCACAATCCAGACGGGTTCACGTGGGAGTGCTGCGGAACTAATATTGGAGACAGCATCACTCTTTTGTTCTTTCGGTAAAGTCACGTAGAAAGAAAAAAAATAGCATACGACGTTTCGATTGCAACACAAACAATCATCATCAGGTACAAATGAAAGAGAAAAAAACATAGTAAACTTAGAAATGCAATGCAATAAAACACAGAGTCGGCCAACACAACAGCCAACACCCCACCTGGTTAATTACGTTCTTCCAAAGGTTGCTAAATTTGAGAGAGAGACAAAACACAGACACGGAGACACACAGACAGACACACAAGCAGAGAGAGACAACACAGACACACAGAGAGAGACACACACAGAGACACACAGACAGACACACAAGCAGAGAGAGACTCACACAGAGACAGAGAGAGACTCACACAGAGACACACAGAGAGAGACACAAGCAGAGAGAGACACACAGACAGACACACAAGCAGAGAGAGACACACAGACACACACAAGCAGAGAGAGACAACACAGAGACACAGAGAGAGAGAAACACACACATAGGCACACAGAGAAACAACGCCTCTGTGTCGAGGCCTTTAACAGAGAGTGGGGGGGGGTAGAGGAATTAGCATGTCAATGAGAGATTTGGAGCTTTGGTGACTGTAGGAAATAATAATAGAGCGACAACACGAGGACACAGAGAGAGAGAACTAACTTAATCAAACAAACTTAGTAATATTTGGAAATGTAATGCAATGCAACACCTGATGATGAGTGCTTGTGTTGCAATCGAAACGTAGTATGCTATTCTTTAATTTATTTGTCTTTCTACGCGACTTTACCAAAAGAACCAAAGAGTAGTCCCTGCAGTCACGAAAGCTCCAAATCAAGTTTGATTGGAGACTTCGTTTCCTACGGGGTGGTGGTGAGGGGATGGGGGCTAAGGCGAGGGGGTGGGGGCCGAGGTGAGGGAGTGGGGGCTGAGGCGAGGGGGTGGGGGCCGAGGTGAGGGAGTGGGGGCTAAGGCGAGGGGGTGGGGGCCGAGGTGAGGGAGTGGGGGCTGAGGCGAGGGGGTGGGGGCCGAGGTGAGGGAGTGGGGGCTGAGGCGAGGGGGTGGGGGCCGAGGTGAGGGGGTGGGGGCTTAGGCGAGGGGGTAGAGGGTGGGGGGTAGAGGGTGAGGGGGGTAGAGGGTGAGGGGGGTAGAGGGGGTGAGGGGGCGGGGCTGCGTAGTGCTGCTGCTGCCCACGCGCCGGGCTGGGCGCCACTTTGCGCTCGACCCGCCGAGTTCGCGCGCAGCTCCGCAGGCGCCTCCATCCAGCCGGGGCAGCAGCAGCAGCCGGTAAGGCGACGTGGCCGTAGATCTGTTGTTGTTGTGGTTGTTGTGGTTATGTTGGTTGTTGTTGTGGTTGTTGTTGGGACGCGCTGGAGGATTGAGGTGTCTCAAGCGCATCACGGGCGGTCGCCTTCACAGCGGCTGCTCGCTAGCGGCACTTGCCCCAACACTCTGCCGAGGCTACTCGGGGGATCTTTGTCTGTGCAGCGGCTTCGTGCTCGCCACTCGCACCGGGGACGATCACCTGGACGGGTCCTGGGGCTCCCCTAGGTCGACTCGGCCTCAAATGAGTACCTGGTGCTGTGCTGGCCTTCGTAGGTGATCGCTAACAGCGCTCGCCCCTACAGTGAGTGTGAGTGGGCGAGTTGACGTGAGTGAGGGTGTGTGAGTGGGTGAGTTGACGTGTGGGTGAGGGTATGTGAGTGGGTGAGTTGACGTGTGAGTGAGGGTGTGTGAGTGGGTGAGTTGACGTGAGTGAGGGTGTGTGAGTGGGCGAGTTGACGTGTGAGTGAGGGTGTGTGAGTGGGTGAGGGTGTGTGAGTGGGTGAGGGTGTGTGAGTGGGCGAGTTGACGTGAGTGAGGGTGTGTGAGTGGGTGAGGGTGTGTGAGTGGGTGAGGGTGTGTGAGTGGGAGAGTTGACGTGAGTGAGGGTGTGTGAGTGGGCGAGTTGACGTGTGAGTGAGGGTGTGTGAGTGGGTGAGGGTGTGTGAGTGGGTGAGTTAACGTGTGGGTGAGGGTGTGTGAGTGGGTGAGTTGACGTGTGAGTGAGGGTGTGTGAGTGGGAGAGTTAACGTGTGGGTGAGGGTGTGTGAGTGGGTGAGTTGACGTGAGTGAGGGTGTGTGAGTGGGCGAGTTGACGTGTGAGTGAGGGTGTGTGAGTGGGTGAGGGTGTGTGAGCGGGTGAGGGTGTGTGAGTGGGCGAGTTGACGTGAGTGAGGGTGTGTGAGTGGGAGAGTTGACGTGAGTGAGGGTGTGTGAGTGGGCGAGTTGACGTGTGAGTGAGGGTGTGTGAGTGGGTGAGGGTGTGTGAGTGGGTGAGTTAACGTGTGGGTGAGGGTGTGTGAGTGGGTGAGTTGACGTGTGAGTGAGGGTGTGTGAGTGGGAGAGTTAACGTGTGGGTGAGGGTGTGTGAGTGGGAGAGTTAACGTGTGGGTGAGGGTGTGTGAGTGGGTGAGTTGACGTGTGAGTGAGGGTGTGTGAGTGGGAGAGTTGACGTGTGAGTGAGGGTGTGTGAGTGGGTGAGTTGACGTGAGTGAGGGTGTGTGAGTGGGCGAGTTAACGTGTGGGTGAGGGTGTGTGAGTGGGTGAGGGTGTGTGAGTGAGCGAGTTAACGTGTGGGTGAGGGTGTGTGAGTGGGTGAGTTAACATGTGAGTGAGGGTGTGTGAGTGGGTGAGGGTGTGTGAGTGGGTGAGGGTGTGTGAGTGGGTGAGTTAACGTGTGAGTGAGGGTGTGTGAGTGGGTGAGGGTGTGTGAGTGGGTGAGTTGACGTGAGTGAGGGTGTGTGAGTGGGTGAGTTGACGTGAGTGAGGGTGTGTGAGTGGGCGAGTTAACGTGTGGGTGAGGGTGTGTGAGTGGGTGAGTTAACATGTGAGTGAGGGTGTGTGAGTGGGTGAGGGTGTGTGAGTGGGTGAGTTAACGTGTGAGTGAGGGTGTGTGAGTGGGTGAGGGTGTGTGAGTGGGTGAGTTGACGTGAGTGAGGGTGTGTGAGTGGGTGAGTTGACGTGAGTGAGGGTGTGTGAGTGGGCGAGTTAACGTGTGGGTGAGGATGTGTGAGTGGGTGAGTTAACATGTGGGTTAGTGGGGAGGGGTAGTGTAGCGGTTAGGGCACGCGCTGCGAACCTGGCTACCCGGTTCGATTCCCGCTCACAGCCAACACCAGTGACGATTATCTGAACAGGTCCTGGGCCTCCACTAGGTTGACGTGGCCTCAATTGAGTACCTGATGCAGTGTGTAACACATTGCCACTGGGGAGACAAAGGTGGCCGGGCGTGGTGCTGGCCACCCACCCCCTTGTGTGCCGTTCCGGCCTTCATAGGTGCTCGCTAACAGCACTTTCCCCTACAGTCTGTTCAGGCTACACGGGGGATCTTTGTTCTTTGCTGTGTTTTGCAGTGAGGTGTTGTGACCTGCAGTGTGGTGAGTGAGTGGGTGATTGTTGTAACCTGCAAATGAGATGGTGGGTGAGTGGGTGATTGTTATAATCTGCAGTATGGTTCGTGAATGTATAGTGCCGTAGATGGGCCGCACTTACCGGCACAAAGAAATGGTTAAAAGTTTTAAGTTAACATTTGTCCCTTACCATTTCACAGTTATGATTCTGTATGTAACCTAAGGTCTGTCGTTTCCCATCGTGGTGCTTGACTCAAGTGGAGGTGTTTCCCCGAGCGTATACACACTCCTATCCCGCTCTGCGGGGATACAAAGACGGCCGGGATCTCCCTTTCTCTCCGACCCTGGGTTTAACATCGCTCTTTTATTATGTATTTTATATTCGACCTGGTGGTGATTCATCCCGCATATGCTTCGGGTCGAGTTGTATAAAGTATTAAAGTATGGAAATAACATTTCATATCAATAACTTTAGCCTACCCTGTTGTTAAATTCCGACTTTAACGTTACTTTAATAGCAATACAGAATAATTGAGCTTTTTGTCTTAACTAGGCGAACGCGAACTTCTGGTGACCCCCGCAGCCTTGTTGTTCAGCTGAGTCTGCATCCTTGAGAGATACACAATACTCTTATTCTCGTCTCACTGTGGTCATCCAACCTTCTGCTCTGGGAGTGTTATTCTTAATCAGCTCCCTCCCCTGTGCACCCAGCCTTGAGCTGACCCACTTCCTTTATCTTTTGCTCCCTCAGCTGCAGGAGAACAAGGCGTATTTCTACCTCCTCTCTGTGTGCACGTGTTCCAATTAGCTCGGAATCCCTAAACACACAATCAGTGATGATTCCTGGCTTTCTGTGGTTGTGATTTAGACAAAGGCGCCTCTGCTTCCTTCCATTGCCTTTGAGTTGACACTGCCCTATTATTCGCCCATGTGCTGAGGTCATAGAATTCGTTTTGACTTCAGTAATATTAACATTCAGTATTGGATTAGCAAATGGGCAATGGTTCATTGATGTAGCTCGCAGCCTGGTCTCCAATTTGAGCGAGCGCGAGGATCGATAATTTAGCCTACTCTGTTGTTGAATTTCGAATTTTGACGTTACTTTAAAACCATGCAGGATGGTTGGCCTTTTTGCCTTAACTATGTCTGGCTGACTCTCCCACTGTCTCTGCCGCTTGCACGGGTGACATGTGCCCGTTTATCAGGCCTTATCTTTCCTTGAAGCAAGGTTGCAAATTCTGCCATCCTAGCCCTCCTCCAGTTCATTACTTAACAACACCTGGTGTTTTGCAGTTTGCTGCGCTTTGGTGTGTTTTCATTCATTATAAAAAACAAGTAAAAAGATAATATATAAAAATATCATCAAATATTATTAATATCAATTTTGGAAGAAGGGGTTAGTATACAACACCCCCCCCACCGCTTCCAGATTATTTTATGGCAGGAAGTTGCAAAACCAGTCAAACACTCCGAGGGCCAACTGCAGAGCTGTTCACACAGGCTGAGAGCGAAATCAAAGGAATCCTGGTCCTTTGTGAGACGGCGAGCCGAGGTGGGAGATTTTAAAATATAACGAAGAAGCTCTGGGGGTGGGTCCCATAATCAACCGTGGGTGCCGAAGCCTTGCAGAGGAGAGGGGCTATGTATCATTATTAAGTGCTGAGCTCAGTGCTGACAGATAGTATCGCTGAAAGTTGATTCTCCACTGAGCCAGCCAGCGGACAAGCAGCTCACAGCAGGAGCCCTCCTGGAGGAAGGGCGGGGACCTCCAAGCGAGCATCTTGCAAGCCAGCGGCTACTCGCAGGTCCAGCCGCAACGCAGCGGCTAACGACGAACCACGGAGCGTGCGGAGTTGGAAGCCGAGCGCACTCAGCAAAGGTGGCAAGCAGCAATCTTGCCTCGTGCCAAGGGGGGTGACGCATGGCGAAGAGCGGGCGAGCTGCGAGCGCTCGCTGACGACGGGATCATCGCGCACAGACACCGCCGACGGCGGACATCGTGCCGACAACCACCCCAGCAGCAGTGACGAGAGAGCCTGGCGCGGCCAAGATAAAGAGCGCCGGGTGTTGGACGCACGCGCGCACCAACTCCATCGCCCCAACCACGTGCGAGGTATTTTCGTAACAAGCAACGCTGCACCTCGGCTTCCGCTGGCTCAAGAGTTAGCAAGAAGACAACGCACACACACATAACGCGCATATCGGGACGAATATGATTGCTCCAAAAGTTATCTTTGTGTTTCGAAAAGGGTGGCCGTCGCAAGGTGGTGCGTTAACTATTAGCTGATCGTCAAAAGCATTAATTATTCTGTCCATTGAGTTGCATGAATACGGTTGTTTAGAAGTATTTTAGTCATTCCTTTTCGTTAATTGTATAACCTTACCAATGAATGTATTGATGACACACTAAACATTTATAAGCATCTATGTTACGAATCTACACACTCACAGGAACACTATTGTGTTGAGATTTTTCTTTTGATCACAGAATCTTGGCCGCGAATTAATTTACGTCCCATTAGCCAATTATTAGCATCTGTTAGGGAAACAAAGACAAAAATCCCCCGTATAGCCTTAATGGACTGTGGGGGCAAGTGATGTTAGCGAGCACCTATGAAGGCTGGAACAGTACACGAGGGGGTGGGTGGCCAACACCACGCCCGACCGCCTTTGTCTCCCCAGTGGTGATATTTACACACCGCACCAGGTACTCATTTGAGGCTGAGTCGACCTAGGGGAGGCCCAGGACCGGTTCAGATAATCGTCACCGGTGTTGGCCGTAGCGCAGCGCGCTAACCACTACACTACCGCTCACCACTGTTATGGAAACAGGCACACTGCCACACACTAGGTTCCAGGACATTTCGTTAATTGCATAATCTTACCAATGCACCCATTGATGACACACGAGACATTTATAAGTATCCGACTATCTCGTGTGTGGTCGCGCGACTCCGAGGGGTAGCCTATTGTTCTCATTGAAGCCCCAGTAGCCAATTGATAAGCATCTGTTAGCTAAACATACACTCGCACATATACTATTATTGCGGCACATTTTTTTTATTACATAATCTTAACAACGAATTAATTGAAGTCTACTTTTGCCTTGGGTACATGCCTCTTTATCACTGTTCGTAGGAGTAGTGTCATATTTATTTGTTTAAGGACTTTCCCTATCGCCGTTAATGGTCGCGCTACTCTGAGAAATTAGCCGATCGTTATGTTGCTCAGTTTTAACAAACGTAACCATTGAGGGTTAATTGTACGGATCAATGAGTAGGACATCTTCAGGAGTACCGTGTTGAGAATTCCGATCATAAGTGTGTTCGCATATTAGTGTTTTTAGACATTAAAGTTGCTTAACACAGAGGAGTCTGAGTGGTTCCTTCTTAAGTTAATGCATAATAATCTTAATTATAAGAACGGTACTGTATAATAGAGGTTTTTGGGTTAGACCGCGTAAAGATATAAATGTGTCGCTAAAACTCGACACCACCCGACACAGCCAACTAGTAAGGGTTGTCACGTAAACATAACGTGCCAATTCGTCACTAGTACAGCACTAGTGTATAGTAGTGTATAGTGTAGTGTATAGTGTAGTATACTAGTGCAGCATACTAATGCAGCACAGCGGTGTGTTGAAGAGCCAATCCACAACATTTACAATCTGAGTACGACGTTTCGCCAGTAATTACAACTGGCTTCATCAGGCGACAGCCAGATTTGACCACGCAGCTGCGCTCTTGCACCATGTGGGGAGGGGGGGGGATTACTGAGGCAACGTACATTATGCATGTGCATTATGCATGTGCATTATGCGAGCCCTTTGAACTTGTCCTTCCTGTCTATTGTGTTTATTAAAATAGCCCTACTAACGGTATTCTCTATTGAAGTACGCTGCCCTTCGTATGCATGCTTTTAAATATTGTATTATTTGATGATTCGCTTCCACGCAGCACTAAGGCTATCCGAACGGTTAAAGTTAATTTGATGTCTTTCAATTTCGATAGATTATCTAATTAGTCTTGGCCAGTAGTAGCTAGTTTTGCACCGAACTTCAACATTATCAAAATCAATTAAGCGTCCTTGTTGGCACGCGTGTTCTGCTACTGCTGACAGTTGTATTTGGGATTATTTTATATTTGTCTGATGTTCTTTTAGTCTTGTGCTGATCATTCGTCCTGTTTGCCCAACGTAACATTTACCACGCGTGCAGCTAATCCTGTACACATCTTCTGTTGATAGCTTCGGTAATACATATTTTGTACCAGATATACATTTTTGTATTGTATGTACCGTGCCAAATCTGACTCGGATGTTTTGTTTTGCCAAACATCTGGCTAGTTTATCAGTTACTCCCAAAATGTACGGTATTTTGATCTTTTTAATTACTCTTGTTATTTCATTTGGCTTTGGTATTCGATGCTCTGTTGATTTGTGCATCATTGTAACCGTTCACTTCTCAGACTGTCACCATCTGACACTATCTTGGCTCGATGAATGAGCATCTTGATAAGAGCAGATTTCTGCTCTTTAAAATGTCTACCCCGTCCGAGCAGAATATCCAGAAATGGTAGAGTTCTGGCAGCTTCCACTTCCATGGTGAACTGGATGGATGCGTTTTGCGAGTTGAGATGATTTTGAAATGCGTTCAGTGTATCTTTGCCGTGTGGCCAGACCACCAATGTGTCGTCACAGTTAATCAACATATACTGGAATGCTTTTTGTGTTTCGTTTGTTGTCCACCATACACGCATAAATTATGTTAGTATGAGAATGTGCAGTACAAATATTACCGGTCGGATTAGTTACAGTTGATCAACATATGATAACCTGGATAGACATGCAATTAAACGGTGTATACTTGATAATAAGCAGTACTGAGCTTGTAGCAATCAGAACGGTTGCAATTATTTGTATTTCTCTCAGTTTAAATATATTTTCTAATTAATCTTGGCCAGTTACAATTCGTTTTACACAAACCATCAACATCAATTGAATGTCCTTGCTGGCAAGGATGTTGATCGCAAAAGCCTTCGTGTAAATTTTGACTAATCCGACCGGTAATATGTAGCGCATATTCTGAGATAAACATAATTTATGTACGTATGTTGAACTCCTTTTGCACCGTACGTAGCAAAACGTGCTGAAAACTGAACACAATTAGCGTTCCAATGTATGTTAATTAACTGTGACTAATCCAACAGATAAGAGAAGTACTGCATATTCTCAGATTAACATATCCATTGTAATGCGTATGCATACATTTACACTCGCTGGTCTTCGCACCTAAGGCTCACAGTGATGTGCAAGACGCACCTATACTCAGCCTCGCCTTCCCGTACATTTTAAATAACAAAAAGACACGATTTCTCTACTCGTTATTTATTTACTACTTACCTAGCGCACGGGTCTATTTTAGTGCGCGCGCGGTTTCAATGCTCGCTTGTGGCCGCTGAGGTCGGCGCTGAGGTTCTCATCCCTGCACCACCCCGCCCCAACTTTATTGCGGGCGAAGTTGCGGCGCGCTCACAATCCAGACGGGTTCACGTGGGAGTGCTGCGGAACTAATATTGGAGACAGCATCACTCTTTTGTTCTTTCGGTAAAGTCACGTAGAAAGAAAAAAAATAGCATACGACGTTTCGATTGCAACACAAACAATCATCATCAGGTACAAATGAAAGAGAAAAAAACATAGTAAACTTAGAAATGCAATGCAATAAAACACAGAGTCGGCCAACACAACAGCCAACACCCCACCTGGTTAATTACGTTCTTCCAAAGGTTGCTAAATTTGAGAGAGAGACAAAACACAGACACGGAGACACACAGACAGACACACAAGCAGAGAGAGACAACACAGACACACAGAGAGAGACACACACAGAGACACACAGACAGACACACAAGCAGAGAGAGACTCACACAGAGACAGAGAGAGACTCACACAGAGACACACAGAGAGAGACACAAGCAGAGAGAGACACACATACAGACACACAAGCAGAGAGAGACACACAGACACACACAAGCAGAGAGAGACAACACAGAGACACAGAGAGAGAGAAACACACACATAGGCACACAGAGAAACAACGCCTCTGTGTCGAGGCCTTTAACAGAGAGTGGGGGGGGGTAGAGGAATTAGCATGTCAATGAGAGATTTGGAGCTTTGGTGACTGTAGGAAATAATAATAGAGCGACAACACGAGGACACAGAGAGAGAGAACTAACTTAATCAAACAAACTTAGTAATATTTGGAAATGTAATGCAATGCAACACCTGATGATGAGTGCTTGTGTTGCAATCGAAACGTAGTATGCTATTCTTTAATTTATTTGTCTTTCTACGCGACTTTACCAAAAGAACCAAAGAGTAGTCCCTGCAGTCACGAAAGCTCCAAATCAAGTTTGATTGGAGACTTCGTTTCCTACGGGGGTGGTGGTGAGGGGATGGGGGCTAAGGCGAGGGGGTGGGGGCCGAGGTGAGGGAGTGGGGGCTGAGGCGAGGGGGTGGGGGCCGAGGTGAGGGAGTGGGGGCTAAGGCGAGGGGGTGGGGGCCGAGGTGAGGGAGTGGGGGCTGAGGCGAGGGGGTGGGGGCCGAGGTGAGGGAGTGGGGGCTGAGGCGAGGGGGTGGGGGCCGAGGTGAGGGGGTGGGGGCTTAGGCGAGGGGGTAGAGGGTGGGGGGTAGAGGGTGAGGGGGGTAGAGGGTGAGGGGGGTAGAGGGGGTGAGGGGGCGGGGCTGCGTAGTGCTGCTGCTGCCCACGCGCCGGGCTGGGCGCCACTTTGCGCTCGACCCGCCGAGTTCGCGCGCAGCTCCGCAGGCGCCTCCATCCAGCCGGGGCAGCAGCAGCAGCCGGTAAGGCGACGTGGCCGTAGATCTGTTGTTGTTGTGGTTGTTGTGGTTATGTTGGTTGTTGTTGTGGTTGTTGTTGGGACGCGCTGGAGGATTGAGGTGTCTCAAGCGCATCACGGGCGGTCGCCTTCACAGCGGCTGCTCGCTAGCGGCACTTGCCCCAACACTCTGCCGAGGCTACTCGGGGGATCTTTGTCTGTGCAGCGGCTTCGTGCTCGCCACTCGCACCGGGGACGATCACCTGGACGGGTCCTGGGGCTCCCCTAGGTCGACTCGGCCTCAAATGAGTACCTGGTGCTGTGCTGGCCTTCGTAGGTGATCGCTAACAGCGCTCGCCCCTACAGTGAGTGTGAGTGGGCGAGTTGACGTGAGTGAGGGTGTGTGGTGCCACAGCGACGGGGCCGCTCGGCCGAGCCAGGGAGCCGCCCGGCTTCCACCGCCGCACTGCCCCCCATCACCCCCCCCACATAAACACGCACCCGCACCCACGTAGGGCCTCGTGGTCGGGTCACCTACCCTGAGTTTTCACCCGAGGGCCCCCTAGGGGGGTTACCCCACGGTTTCTCAGGGCCAGGGAATTGGACAGGACCCTTCCCAGGCCAAGTAACACTGCGGCGCCGTGGGCGGATTTGAGATCGCACGACCACGGCGAGCTCAGAGAGCCCCGCAGTTAGAAACGCATACAAACACAAACACGGGTCAGCAAGGCAGATAGCTGGGATCAGGAACCGGGACGACTGATTGGTAGAAAGTTCAAAGGCCGGCGGGATCGCAAAAGAGCGGGAAATCCTAGGCTCAGGATTGGTCGAGAGACCAAGGCGGTCGGGACGGGGGCGCCTAGCCTTTGATGTGAATAGTTTAAAAGAAAACGCAGGGGCAGTAGGGAACTCTCTTCTTCTGGAGTTTGGACACGGGGTCAGCGACGAAGGAGTCATCGGGCGAGCCGCTAGATTGTCTGCAGGACGATCTGAGCGCCGCAAGGTCACCAAGGACTACAGACGGTATCGTGTTGCGCGCCTTACAACACCTCAGAGCGGAGGGTAGGATCCGTAGGAGAGGGTTAGTTCGGGGTAAGGACGAGTAGGAAAGCGGTTTAGCAGAGAGCGCAGCATAGAATAGGGCTACACGGCACCAGAGTGTGGGTTAGAAGCGCCTTGCTGTCCCGCACACACACACGGGTGGCTCGGTTGGTTAGCAAGGGCTAATAAAATCTCGAGCGTAGTAACAAAACCGTGTTGTTGGGTGTTTTTGGAACGTGGTATTAGCGTGCACTGCATTCGCGAGTGTGTGGTCGTTGTACGCATAAAGGCCGTGGTCTCTGTACGATTGTGCGGGTACGGAGGTGTGTGCGTTAACGCCCGGGGAGAGCACTTTTGGTGTGTTGGCGTGACTACGCAGCCGTGTGAGAGGAGAATCGTCCTTGTACGATATTTGTGTTGACGTGCACGCGCGAGTGGGGGAGGGGACGAGTCGTCGTGTCGGCGTGTGCCCCGCTTGCGTGCGCTCGTTACTTGCGTAAGCTCTCGGCGTGCGTAATCGGCGTGCCCAAGGTGCGCGATCGTAACGTGGGCGGCCAGCGCAGCGCAGAGCGGCGCAGGAGTGGGTATCGCGTGTGGAGCTGTACGCGTGTGTGCGCGCACGTTCACGACGTGTGTAACACAGGTGCGCGATCCTAACGTGAGTGGTCAGGGTTGGGTGAGTGCCGTGCAGAGCTGTGTGTGGGTGTGCGCGTGCGTGGTTATCCATGCCTGCTACGCGGACCCGCGGTGGAGGGGAATCCTCGGGTGACGGCTCCCACACCCTGGGTGAGGAGCCTAGCGGCGGTTCGCTTAGCAGCGGGGGGGCGATTGATGATGTTAGTCCGGCCGTTAGTATTATCGAGGGAGGGATCTCGGGGGCTAGCGACCCCCACAAATTTATCCAGGGTCCTCGCCAGTAGGTGGTCAGCTTCCCTACCTGTCCGGCACCGACGCGGGGAGTGTACAGCCACACCTCGGAGCCCGCAGTGTAGAAGGGGGGCTCCATACGGGGTCGGGCGCCCTGCTCTTGCCGCTGGTGCGCGGCCTCTCCGTGCGGGTAGGCTCGGCCCCTGGCCCCTCGCAGGGTCTCCAGCAAGTGCTCCACGGGGTGGCTCCCTTCCTCCCGTTGCGGCGGAGGGACACCGAACAGCAGATCTGCGGGCAGGCGAGACTCGCGACCAAACATCATTAGGAACGGGGTCTGTCCTGTAGATGTGTGAACGGCGGTGGTGTAGGCGAACAGGGCATAGGGGAGGTGTTCGTCCCAGTCCTGTTGATTCGCGGCCGCCATGCGTTTAAGCTTCCCGGCCAGAGTCTGGTTCATCCTCTCTACCATCCCGTTCGCCTGGGGGTGATATGCCGTGGTTCGGTCCTTCTGGATCCCGAACTCTCGGCACAGCGCCTGGAATAGTTCGGCCTCGAATTCACTACCCTGGTCGGTAATGACTCGTTCGGGGATCCCGCACTTAAGTACGTAGTTTTCCACGAAGGCCCGGGCCACTACGAGGGCTGTTTTATCCGGGATAGCCACCGCCACGGGGTAGCGGGTGAAGTACTCCACCGCTACAAGAATATATCGGTTGCCCCGGTGGGATCGTGGAAAGGGCCCTTGCAGGTCGATTCCGACCAACTGATTCGTCCGACTGACTCGGAACGGCCTCAGGGGTACCTGGTACCTCGCCGGCTTTTGCCCACACTGCTGACAGGCCCGGCAGGTGTGTGAGTGGGTGAGTTGACGTGTGGGTGAGGGTATGTGAGTGGGTGAGTTGACGTGTGAGTGAGGGTGTGTGAGTGGGTGAGTTGACGTGAGTGAGGGTGTGTGAGTGGGCGAGTTGACGTGTGAGTGAGGGTGTGTGAGTGGGTGAGGGTGTGTGAGTGGGTGAGGGTGTGTGAGTGGGCGAGTTGACGTGAGTGAGGGTGTGTGAGTGGGAGAGTTGACGTGAGTGAGGGTGTGTGAGTGGGCGAGTTGACGTGTGAGTGAGGGTGTGTGAGTGGGTGAGGGTGTGTGAGTGGGTGAGTTAACGTGTAGGTGAGGGTGTGTGAGTGGGTGAGTTGACGTGTGAGTGAGGGTGTGTGAGTGGGAGAGTTAACGTGTGGGTGAGGGTGTGTGAGTGGGTGAGTTGACGTGAGTGAGGGTGTGTGAGTGGGCGAGTTGACGTGTGAGTGAGGGTGTGTGAGTGGGTGAGGGTGTGTGAGCGGGTGAGGGTGTGTGAGTGAGCGAGTTAACGTGTGGGTGAGGGTGTGTGAGTGGGTGAGTTAACATGTGAGTGAGGGTGTGTGAGTGGGTGAGGGTGTGTGAGTGGGTGAGGGTGTGTGAGTGGGTGAGTTAACGTGTGAGTGAGGGTGTGTGAGTGGGTGAGGGTGTGTGAGTGGGTGAGTTGACGTGAGTGAGGGTGTGTGAGTGGGTGAGTTAACGTGAGTGAGGGTGTGTGAGTGGGCGAGTTAACGTGTGGGTGAGGGTGTGTGAGTGGGTGAGTTAACATGTGAGTGAGGGTGTGTGAGTGGGTGAGGGTGTGTGAGTGGGTGAGTTAACGTGTGAGTGAGGGTGTGTGAGTGGGTGAGGGTGTGTGAGTGGGTGAGTTGACGTGAGTGAGGGTGTGTGAGTGGGTGAGTTGACGTGAGTGAGGGTGTGTGAGTGGGCGAGTTAACGTGTGGGTGAGGATGTGTGAGTGGGTGAGTTAACATGTGGGTTAGTGGGGAGGGGTAGTGTAGCGGTTAGGGCACGCGCTGCGAACCTGGCTACCCGGTTCGATTCCCGCTCACAGCCAACACCAGTGACGATTATCTGAACAGGTCCTGGGCCTCCCCTAGGTTGACGTGGCCTCAATTGAGTACCTGATGCAGTGTGTAACACATTGCCACTGGGGAGACAAAGGCGGCCGGGCGTGGTGCTGGCCACCCACCCCCTTGTGTGCCGTTCCGGCCTTCATAGGTGCTCGCTAACAGCACTTGCCCCTGCAGTCTGTTCAGGCTACACGGGGGATCTTTGTTCTTTGCTGTGTTTTGCAGTGAGGTTGGTGAGTGGGAGAGTGTTGTGACCTGCAGTGTGGTGAGTGAGTGGGTGATTGTTGTAACCTGCAAATGAGATGGTGGGTGAGTGGGTGATTGTTATAATCTGCAGTATGATTATTATTTGGTTCTTTCGGTTAAGTCACGTCTAAAGATAAAATAATAAATTAAATTAAATAATAGAATACGACGTTTCGATTGCAACACAAGCAATCATCATCAGGTATAATGAAATAGCGACATAATATCTAACCAGAAAACTATAGACAGACATATTAGCAGACAGATATCACAAGATACATACATAGCGAGAGCAACACAGGTGACAGAGAGGGGTGATCGTCTCTGTGGGGTGGCCTTAAATAGACAGAGGGGGGGCGGAGGCAGAGAGAGGGAGGGGGGTTAGAAAAAATTAGCATATCAATGAGTGGTCCAAAAGAAAACGTGGTGCTGCGAGTACGATGGCACAGCAAGCAAGCCTGAAAATCAGGAGAAAGACACACTAAAATTAAATAACCTAGTAAAATATCGAAATGTAATGTAATACAACACAGTTCTAAAATTAAGATTGAATCTGCAGTATGGTTCGTGAATGTATAGTGCCGTAGATGGGCCGCACTTACCGGCAGTGGTGGACGGGGCCCATCTGCGGGCGGTACCGTATACCGCCATGGGAGGGGCTGCAGTGCCAGCCCAAGAGGGGAGGGGCTGCTGGGGGCTCAGGATCCCAGACAGCTAAGCCCCTCGGTGCTCCCAAGGGGGTGGGGGGGGCTGCGGGGGTTCTGGGATCTCACGCAGCCCCACCCCTCGATGGGCAAGGGGCATAAAAGGGCACCTCCCCAGCCAATCTGGACCAGTCATAGCCGAATAACCAAGACCAGCCAGCTTAGGACCCTGGACCTCCTCGCCCCTTGTAAGGGCCGCGACGCTGTGCGGGCCAGTGGTGAGACTCTGGGACTCCCGTTCCGACGTGCTTGTAAGGGCGAGGTCCGAGGAAGCCAGAGGTCTAGACCCGCACCTTGGCTGGGTCGGATCAGGTAGCCTCCCCTAGGGTAATCATAGCCGGAGGACCCGAGAGCGTAGCCAGTGTCAGGCACGCTAGAAGTAGGCTGTGTCCCTAGCCTGTAAAAGGATTGTGTACGTACTGTGTTGTAATAAAGAAGTCGCCTCTGCGAGTGTCTTCGGAACCTATTACAAATGGGTGAGTTTCAGTTTTTCATTTATTAGGTAGAGCCCTGTGAGTCATGCGGCTCTTGACTCGGGTGCAACCGCAACAAACAAAAACAGAACATCTTAAAGTGAATCTTGAGTTGAAGCCTTCGTGACTGCAGGAATCCATACTCTTTGGTTCTTTCGGTAAAGTTAAGTAGGTAGAAAATACAATAAATCACGACGTTTCGGGCGCAACACAAGCACCCGTCATCAGGTGGAAAAGCATGGCCTGCTGTTGAGGCAGACTGTGTTAAAAGGTTTGAAATGGTGTAGCTCAAGGGTCATAAAGAAGTGGCCGGGGCTAGTGATGTTAATGTGAGAAATTAGCATGTAACTGTAAGATAGGAGAGCGGCCTCCTCGACGAGGGCATGGAAGTGGCTATGTTAATGTGAGAGATTAGCATGTTAATGTGATTCTCACATTAACATAGCCACTTCCGTGCCCTCATCTAGGAGGCCGCTCTCCTATATTACAGTTACCGTATTTTCCCGCATATAACCCGCGGGGTATACTAGTTTTTATAAACAAAACAAGACCCTGCGGTGTATATGGAGGTGCGGGCTATCCCAAAAATATTTGACACGTGTGACATGTCATAACGCGTAAAAAGAAAATCATGGTAGGAGTACTATCCACTATGCAGCACTTACCTTTGACTAAAGCACTGCTGAATAAACCACTGGCACTAAAATTGCACATGTTATCACGTTTTAAATGAATTGTACAATGAAACAACAATGTTTGGAGAGCTGGGGGGAGAGGTGGGGGTTGGGGGGTGGGGCAGCTGGGGGAGAGAGAGGTGGGGGGCGTGGCGACGGTGCCGCTATTGTCTGCGCAGTGCGCAATCTACCAGTGCTAAAATTGTATTGATCTACCAGTTGTGTTACCTATTTATTGGATATTTACTTTTGTTACTTATTTACTCTTAAGTTCACTCGTTTCCGGTTAGTTTGTTTTCTTTGTGCACGTTATGATTTTAATGTTAACAATTTATAGTGGAATGTATTACAAATGTAAACTTCGTATTAATATGATGGAATTAAGCTGCGGTAACGACGTTAAATATATGAATGCATGCGGGGTATCTTAAATTTCGATTTAAAGCTTTCGTGACTGCAGGGATTCATCTTCTTGGTTCTTTCGGTAAAGTCACGTAGAAGGGAAGTAATAAAATAATAAGAATAAAACATAATAAAATAATTCTCACGACGTTTCGGCCACAACGCAAGCAGCCGTCCTCAGGTGAAGAATGAAACTGGGTGGGTGTTGTGACCTGCAGTGGAGTGGATGAGTGGTGTGACCTGCAGTGGGGTGAGTGGGTAAGTGGGTGAGTGTTTTGATCTGCAGTGAGATGGGTGAGTGGGTGAGTGCTGTCACCTGCAGTGTAGTGAGTGTTGTGACCTCCAGTTTGGTGGGTGAGTGGGTTAGTGTTGTGATCTGCAGTGAAGTGGGTGAGTGGATGAATGAGTGTGTGAGTAATCTTGATTTGAAGCTTTCGTGACTGCAGGAATTACTCTTTGGTTCTTTCGGTAAAGTCACTTAAAAAGCAAAAAATAATAGATCGATTGCAACACAAGCAACCGTCATCCGGTGAGAACTGTGTGTAAATGCAAGCTCGGAGAGAGACACATATACAGAGAGAGAGAGACAAACACAGACACGGAGAGAGATACACAGAGAGAGACAAACAACAAAGGAGAGACACTTAGAGAGAGAGACACACAAAGAAACAACGCCTCTGTGACGAGGTATCATATAGATCCCGGAGGGGGGGGAGAAAGGGCTGCAGTGACCGGAGAGATCGGCAGCATGGGGGAGAGGGAGGGGGGGGCAGTGAAATTAGCATGTCAATGTGAGTGAGTGTTGTGATGCCGCCGCCACGAAGCCGTTCAGCGGGCGCCCCACCCCGACCTCGCCACCACCAAGTGACGGAGCCGACCCCCGCGTCCCCCTCACCTCACCTCACATAAACACACCCGCACGCATTCCCCCCCCCCCCCCCGTAGAGCTCCGAGGGGAAGTCACCTGGCCGACCGGTTTTAATCCGAGAAGCCCTTATCGGGATTAACTTTCACGGTTTCCGGCGACCAGGGAATTGGACGACCTCCACCCGATGCTTCTTCGCACCGCGGCGCGGTGACCGGCATTACGATTGCATGGTCGCGGTGAGGGGCATTAGGCCACCGCGGTTGAAATGCATCTCCCACACACACCCCCATGTATCGACGAGACAGGCAGAGGAGGGACGGGACGGCATAATTTAGCATGACAAAATGGGTTCGAGCGCGCAGGCACCATTATTAGGGGAATTAGGGAAGTTAAAGGATAAAGCTGAAATTACGAATAATCAGCGGTATGCAGCGGTCCGTGCAAAAATTCCCACGGCAAGCCTTTGTGATGGATGCCGCCGCATAATTGACATAACAAAGGCATGCATGAGAATAGGATGAACTAGAATGAGCGCCGGAGGGGCGAGTAAGGGCAAGGTAGGAGAGGGATCTCACTCCAAGAAGCCAGCGGTCAAGGTGGCTCCCAGCTCTGCCCTCCGTACGTCCGAGCGACGTGTCCAGACGAGCAGCGAGGAAAACCCACGGGACACCGAATACTTCGAACTGTGAGTAAGAAGGTGAAATAGTATCATAATCCGATAAATAGGGAATAGGTCCAGGGGTAGCAGAATAGGCCAGCCTCGTCGATTCATACTGATTTAGCAATAATTCTCAGGTAGCCGAGAATAAATCATTAATAGCTGATCGTGGCCTCGTGTGATCTCGCTGAGAAGTGTGAACGCGTGTGGTGCTGTGTATACGGCGGCTCGCCACGTGGGAGCGCTGCGCAGAGCGGCGCAAGAGAGGGTGACGTGCGCAAGAGAGGGTGACGCGCGCGGAGCTGTGTGTGCGTACGTTCGCTACGTGTAGGATACAGGTGCGCGATTAAGAAAGGGAGGTATCGTGGTAGTGTGAAGGGGACGTAATACTACTCGGTAACGAACCATGCCTACTACGCGGACCCGAGGTGGAGGGGAAACCTCGAGCGACGGCTCCCACCCTATGGGTGAGGAACCCAGCAGCGGTTCGCCTAGCAGCGAGGGGGCGAGTAATAATGTTATCCCGGCCGTCAGCATTATCGAGGGAGGGATCACGGGAGCCAGCGACCCCCACAGTGTTGTGACCTGCTGTATGGTGAGTGAGTGTTGTGACCTGCAGTGGAGTGGGTGAGTGTTATCTGCAGCGAGGTGAGTTAGTTGGTGTGTCGCGACCGCTGCGAGTCCAGGAGATCAGAATCAAAATCTGTATTTAGACTGGAAAAATCCGATGAGCTGTGGAGCTCTTTTTCACAGACAATGGGGGGAGGGGGGAGTTGGGGGTCAGTAGGGACAAGGCGGGAGGCAATGATCCGGCCGGGGTATTGGAGAGGTAAAACCATTACACAGAGATGGAAACCACTGCTGTAGGAGAGAGAGCAAGGGTGATATTGGAAGAGCATTTGCATGTATGTAGTTGAAGTTCTTTCGCACCGTATGCAGCCAACTGTGTTTCATTTTTTAGTTTCATTAGGTATAACTCTGTGAGCCATGCTGCTCTTGACTCGGGTGCAACCGCAACAAAACAAAAACATGAACAAGAAACATCTTAAAGTGATCTTCTTGGTTCTTTCGATAAAGTCACGTAGAAGGGAAATAATAAAATCATTCTTACGACGTTTCGGCTACAACGCAAGCAGCCATCCTCAGGTTAAGAATGAAACACCACCAAGCTTGGAGCATATATTTAAGCTGGGTTGGGGGGTAAGAGGAGCGCCTTGACAAAATAATTTGCATATCAAGAGGAATATTTATGGAAAATGCGTAGGAGGTGGGTGGGGGGTTTCAAAGTCATATTATGCCCGTGCATTATGCAGGATTAGCAGCATCAAAGGGAGGGGATGGGGGTAGCATTAACAAAGGGAAGGAATGTTAATAGTATGTAGCTGCAGTTGCTAAACCACCACGTAAAAAACTAAAGTATAAACTACATAGTATCATCAGTATACTAAATATACTCTCCAATAAGCTGAGCTACTAACAGTAAGTAATACATTACAATTCTATGTCGCAAAAAATATAATATGCTTCCAGCTAAACTTTTTTCTTACATCACACGGGTCTACCCCGTACTATATACTACCATAAACAAACCCAACATTATAATTTAATATGCTCCAAGCTTGGTGGCGTTTCATTCTTCACCTGATGACGGCTGCTTGCGTTGTAGCCGAAACGTCGTGAGAATTATTTTATTATGTTTTATTTTTATTATTTTATTATTTCCCTTCTACGTGACTTTACCGAAAGAACCAAGAAGATGAATCCCTGCAGTCACGAAAGCTTTAAATCGAAATCTTAAAGTGACTACACGCAACAGAAAAATCCAGGAAAAAACAGCAAATTCTTCCAGAAAAAACGCCGTATTTCAACGCTGTGTGCAAAAATCCCAGTGGGATGCAAGTCAAACCAATAACAGCCATAAGACAAGGTACAGTAGATTAAAGGTATCAGGCTAACTCTGTACTACAACAAACAAACATGGCTAAACCAAAACGTTTTCAAAATCACCAACATAAAGCTATAAAAAATAATGTAACAGTGATCATAGGAACTGTGATTCAAATTTAACAATAAACGATATACATAACATGTACGACCAAACTTTGCAGCCATAGCTGGCTGCATGAGTCACTTCATAACAGCAGGAGCATCAGTAGTAGAATAAAAAAAAATCAATACACCTTTAAAGATCAGCACACTATAATCAAAACTCAAGATCATACTTTGCAGCGGTCATCCGGAACAATACATTTTATTTCAGGCCATTCTGAAAATCAGTGGCAGCTAGGGGTGTACAACTCCTCTAGAGCAGTTTTGAGTGAGATACCAGAGCAAGGGTATGGGCCAGAGGCGAGCGGGGAGAGCCAAAGTGAGGTCTAACTCGGGGGGGGGGGGGGGTGTTGAGATTAGTGGGGAGTTGGCATTATAGCGAGAAAATGGGAGATGGAACAAGGCGTGGATTAACAGGAACCAGCAGGAGCAGAGCTTGCAGGGGCATCCCGGAGATCGTGTGGAGGGGAGTGTGGGAACTGAGGCCCTGGGGGGCCGCGGAGAGCCCGGAGCGTCCTGGCCGTTTCCTTCTTGAGACGTACCACACTGTGCAGATGGACGTCCATTCATTGCTCTCCGGTGACACCTGTGAATTGTCGAGGACTGACAAGCGTGCGCATTAAAGCACCTGAACCAGATTCGGAACTCATTCCAAGTAGGCGAGTGGTTGTGAGGTGGGCGAGTTTCTGAGTGTGTGAGAGCGTGGGTGTGTGATTGTGAGTGGGTGAGTTAACAAGTAGGAGAGTGAGTGTGTGAGAGCGTTGGTGTGTGATTGTGAGTGGGCGACTTAACGAGTGGGTGATTGAAAATTTGTCTTTTAGAGTGTCTGTGATTGTTTCAAAATACATACATTTTTATCGTCCTTGGGGGGCTGATTGGCCTGAGAACTGCGACTGTGGTGGCCGACATTGTGGTGCAGTGTGCAGTGGAGAGCGGTTGGTGTGTTTTGCATTGTGTAGCGCAGGGTGTGGTTTAGTGAGCGGTGTGGTTTTGGTTTGTGTAGTTTGGTGAGCGGTGCAGTGTGTGCTGCAGTGTAAGGTGTGGTGCAGTGTGGGGTGAGGTGTGTTTTGCAGAGGTTAGAGGCGCGGTGTGTAGTGCAGGTTGTGGTTTGGTGAGCGGTGTTATGCAGTGTGGGGTGAAGTGTGTCGTGCAGGGTGGTGAGCGGTCCGGTGTGCGCTGTCTCTGGTGTGCAGGACGGCAATGATGGCGGTGAGTGCTCCGTGCCGCGATCCGCAAGCGTGGCTCAGCAGCGTCTTCCCGTATGGCGTCACCATTTCCGCGCCTCCTCCTCCACACAGCCTCCTCTCCTTCCATACGCCTCCCTGCTTCAGCAACACCGCGGGTACAGATACCGCAGCATCCTACAGCGCAGGATTCTGGCATTCCGACCTCGCAAAGTTCATGAAGAAATTCGGGCCATCCATGCATCCTGCTGGGCACAAGCTCCTCCTGTCACATCCGTGGCTTTACCGCAGCGCACCGTTCACGTCGGTGGATAGCAGCTCGGTGGCATCTCCCAGCCAATGGATTTACGAGCCAAAAAATGCTCCATATTGGCAAGTCACTCCGGCTATGCTCGCACAGAACACTGCCGGCATCTGCGAGACTACGTCCAACGTTGGTTCATTAAACCAAACGGGAATGGAAAGGGCAGCCCGGCCGGGGCAGGCGAGAGGTGCCGAGGGGGGCGGCAGCGCACCCTTAGCCCAGGTGCAATCGGACAAGTTGGAGGTTCACTCCTCGGGGCGCGGGCGTGGGCGCGGGTGTGGGCGTGGACGAGGACGCGGAGCCTTGGCGCCCGCCACCGTGCAAGTCGGCGGGCGCGGCAACTCGCGTGGAGAGAAGCGGCCGCTGCCAAGGAAAGAACCCGAGCGGGGCCAGCACGCCGACTCTTCCACGGCGCCGTGCATCTCCAGGCACGGACACAGCTGCTGCTCCAGGCTCACTCACTACAGCTTTGATGAGCACTGGCAGCCCGCTTGGAACAAAGAACAAATCCCAATTATCACCTCCGTCTTCAGCCTCGCTCCTGACCCGCTTCATTCCGAAGCCCCCAGCACAAAGAGGAGGAGAAGCGTTCACGACGATACCGATAGACCAGCGCTACGGCCCCACGATGGGAATTCCGTCCTCCCTGTGGCCGTCAAATGCGAAAGCCCCGCTGGCTGTTGCAGCGGGAAAGTAACAATGGAAGTAAATATGAACGCAGCTTCTGAAACTACCACCTCTTCTGTGCCATTTTTACTTCCAGAAATTAAAAAAGAACCCTTAGCAGAAGTAGGCGTTTGTGTCCAAGCTGCAGATGGAGACGCCCAGACAGACGCCGAGCATTCAGCAAATGAGCGCGACGTAGGGCCCGGTGCCGTGCCTTCAACCCGGTACAAACTCGAACCTCTGAGCGTAACTCTGCCCTTTGGCGCCGTTTCTTCAGGGGCACAAGTAAAGGAGCTTGCAAAGGATTTGGAATCGCGACGTCTGCCCACCCCAAGTACTCATGAGAGTCAACAGCTGCGTGCAGCAGAAGAAACCCCAGGGAACGCTTCTGTCGGTCGGCGTGAGAGTAAAGACCCGGAATCAGTTTCTGCACGATATGCGGAGGGGGAGACAACACCGCGCGATTGTGAGACGCACATCAAGGCAGCAGCTGTGATTGTGGGAGTGGCTCGGCCTGGGAGCAACGAGTTTGGTGCCGAGCATGGACAGCCGGCCTTGGACGAGGGAGACGCTGGTGCCTCCTGGCCTGAAAAGGTCACGGCTGGTGTCGCGATGCTGGTGGCGCACTCTGCCCGGGTGGAGGACGTTGCCAGTGTCTCGATGCCAGTGGTGCATTCCGCCTGGGTGGAGGACATTGCCAGTGTCTCGATGCTGGTGGCGCATTCCTCCCAGATGGAAGACACGGCCGGTGTTGTGATGCCAGCAGCGCGCTCCACCCAAGTGGAAGACACGGCCGGTGTCACGATACCGGTGGCTCGCTCCGCCCCAGTCAAGGACAAAGCCGGAGTGGGAGCCAAAGAAGCGGGTACCTGCTGCTCGTTTGATTCAAGTGAGGAGTCTGCAGCAGAAGAATTTGCGACCCCACAGTCTGCACCGGCCATGAGCGGAGCCTGCACATTTCAGCCAGATGATGACACAGGCCTGCCCAAGGTTACAGAAGTCCCCGGGTCTGTGTGTACCGTGAGCTGCCCGGGTCTTGGCTCTCGCTACATCAGCAAGGAGAAGGCAGACCTGGCAGCGATCGAAAGCACGACGCCCGGTTTGGGTGAACACACGGCCACTATGACCTCAGTTCCTCAAGAAACGAGCGCTGCACACAAGACCTGCAACTCTCATTCTGCCAAGATGACTCGGCCGACTAAGAATCCTAAAAAGAAAGTGTCGAAGATCACCGTGAATGGGTTCTGCGTATCAGAGTTTGGTGGGATTACCGCAACCAGAATTGAAAATCTCTTCACTTTGCTGTCATTGCACGTAAAACTCATGAACATTGCAGACTGTGTAACGGATGCCTACAAAGACGCTGTGTCCCAGGCAGAGTGGACGAAACACAAGGAGGAGGCGGCCATGCTCAACCATCCGCGTGTCCGCCGAGCAGTGGAGCGCGTCGTCCGGGCCCTGGTGGTAATGGAATCGGCGTCCTCGTGCCCGTTCCCATTCGTGCTGCGCCATGGCAGGACCTTCGTGCCTCTCGCCGCCCTCCGGGAGACGATGGTCATGGAGCTGTCGAGGCACGAGCTGGTGGGCGTGCTGGCGCGCTGCGCCGTGCCGCAGCGGCCATCCACTCTGACGGAGGAGGGCGTGCTGCGGTGCGCGCCATGGCTCCGGCGTGGCTGCTTCACGCTGCTACGAATGGCCCAGCTGCGCTACGTCTACCCACACCTCTTCCACACCGCCTGGAGGGAGCGACGCAGCATGGGTGAGTCTTCTGCTATCTCTTGATGCTCGCACTCGCTTCACATAGTGTATAGATTGTCGTCCTTCCCCCACACCTCCAATTAGTGTGGTGGTAAAGATTCATGGTTGGGATTTAAGAATCACTTATTCTGTCTTGTTCTATTCACCTCATGGTATAATTATCTTCATACTTTACATACATTTCTGTAGTTAAGTCAATTAATGCATCACAATTATCTGTATAACAAAGCGATTAATTTATATGCACCCAACTAGTGTGTGCACTTGTGCGGTTCTGTTCGTGAAATATATCGATTTCTCATGGGAGTTATTTTTGGCCCGATTTTTATTTGCTTAAATTTTAGTGACCCAGGATAACTATTTCAATGACCCTTATCCTGGCCTCCCGGGCTCCTCTCCTGGTTACACAAAGTATACTTGACCCACAACGTGCTTTGTCTTTCAGGGGGTGGGAGGAACTTTTCATGGACAACATGCAAAGTGTGGCTGGAGGGCGAAAGAGGAGCCCCAGAAACCCTGGAGTACAAGCTCGGCTCCCGCATCTCCACGGGCAGAGCCACCTCCCAGGAAGCGCGCCAGAGTCACGGCACCGGGGCCACCCGGGGACGTCCATGCGGGAGCAATTCCGCAGGCCCCACCGCTACCGGCACCGGCAAGATCCCCGCTCGCGGCGCCACGTCCACCCAGCCTCCGAAGACGCCACATGACGCCGGTGGCGCCGATCGCTCCTCGCGCCTCTCGGTCCCCCCAGTCGCTCACTTGCCTGGGCTCGTGGCTCCTGGGCGGAATGGCTCGGCACATGCCCCGGCAAGGCTGGGGAGTAAAAGACGCACTGAGGACGATTGCTGGGCGCGTCCTTCCGTCGTGCCGCCAGCAGGCGCCTCTTTTCCCACAGCGTCCCCAGCGTCTCCGGACCCGCGGCGCGGGGAGACTGCAGCGATGCGCACATGGTGGATGGAGGGAAAACGTGCGTGTGCCCGGCACAACATTTTCACGTTCCCGAGGGTGAGCGTCAAGTGCCTGGATGCCTCCGCAGCACGGCGCGGAGGGAGTGGCGCTGCTCTTGCCTGGCCACCGGCAGAACCGGCCACGGGCCCACAGCCTCTACGCAAGAGGCAGAGCCAGCACTCCCCTTCCAGGCAGTTCTTCAAGAAAGGAAAATCATCTTCCGTTTAGAGACAAAAATTAGAATGATTGTCAGGGATCGTGCATTGGTGTAGTTGTTTCTGCCATGGTGACTTGCCATTGCCAGGGTGGTTGTAGTCTGTGCATGATGCACTGACACGTGACGGTATTCCGATTGCACAGTATGCAATGCTAGAGGGTTAGAGCTCACCGGATTCAAAGCGCTGCAGCACAACGCCCCACAAGACTCACGTGACTTGCACGTTCCCGCACAGTACACCCTGCACCGATGCACATTGTGCTCGCTGTGCGCTCCGCACAATCTCCTTGCGCCTTCTGTAAACAAAGTGTCAGCTCGTAGGCCACCCCTCAGTGATGCACATTGCCGTGTTGGTATACAAAGCACGAAGCGCTCGGCACGAGGGTCAGCATCCTGGTTCGTGCCAGCTGACCAGGGCAATATACACTTGCAGCTACACTGGGGAGGCAGCCAGTGGGGTTTGTCAAAACTGTCATCATTGTGTTCTGAAGCACTGAAGTTATTTGCTGTGTTATTTGCTGTGTTGCAGTAGCGTTGCTTTATATGTGTATCGTACAAAGTGTAATGCGAGCGTAAATGGGGTTGTTGCTGGGCTCGGGTCCAATCACACGGCCCGGGGTATTGGGGGGCGGAGCCTGGTCTGCGGGGCGTGTGGGAGGGGCCACCGTTCACCTCGGCACCAATGGGAGGCGAGGTGAATGGGGGCGGAGCCAGCGGGGTAGTATGGGAAGGCCGGATCTGAGGATCCGGAAGGGGAGGAGTCAGGGTCACGTGGAGGGAATGTATATAAGTGGGAGCCCGGAAGAGATCGGGGCAGTCGGGGAAGTTAAGAGGCTGAGCCACGTTGGGTGATGAGGAAAGATCCGCGCCATCGGCCACGTGACTGAAGGACCTCTGCACGCCGTCGGCCAGCGGTGTGCGGAGTGCGGGAATAGAGGAGCTAACGGAGGAGCGTGCGGGGCACGCGAGAGGGAGCGTGCGCGGGGCGCGCGCGAGACGACACTGGTCCAAGAGGAGGCCAGTGGGGGGTGCGGAGCAGAACCTAAATAAAAGACAAACGGAGATCAGCATCGCCTGACGGAGTCTTTTATTACAAATGAATGGAACTTTGGACCAGATACAATATGCTCAAATTCTCTAGACTCTGTGACACTGTGACTTATGAATCAATGCCCAAACCATAACTGGTGTGGAATTAGGTATTATTCGCCTTCATGGTGATTCATTACAGCGTGAAGTCTGTTGTAATATGAAAGGTGCACAGTTACCGCTTTCGAAATAACTTGTGAATATTTGAGCAAGTATTTAAGAAAGTATTTAATCAGTGCTTTTTTTGGCTGAAGTCTGCCTGCCATGCGGCCGTGTGGGAGGGTGCACCGGACATTATCCGCTGGCCACCTGGCCCATCGTAACCTCACTACCACCATTGGCAAAGGTGTTCCACACACCGGGCAGCTTTATATTTACCGAAAAGACAAATGGAGCCCTGCTCAGGTGAATAAGTTGCTCCAATGTTGATGCTCTTGCAGTGTTGGTGAAATGCACCGGAGCGCTCTCGCCAGCTGTCTACTAGTAGCTTCCATATCACAACCCGATGTTTACATTCTGTGCAATTGCATTGTTTTTTAAATAAAAAATTGTCAGTGTTTCACAATTAAAACACGCAGTGATTAAACAAAACTTCACATTTTTGCAGATATTCGCTACCTCTTTAATTGTGTTTTATATATTTTAATAAAAAAAGACATCTCACTGGTACAGACAAGTTTTATTGCTGTTTATTGAACACCGTGCAGCTGCTGTCTGTGTGCCTTGTCAAGATATTAATAGTGTGATGTTATTTGGTTCTTTCGGTAAAGTCAGGTAGATAGAAAAATAATAATGAAGTGAATGAAAATGAAAATATACATATAATAAAAAACCACGACGTTTCGATCGCAACACAAGTGGTCGTCATCAGGAAAAGGGGGGTTAGCCTCTTAAGGCAAAATGTTTATAAAGGTTTAAAATGGGTGTAGCCCAAGTGTCAGCAGCATGGCCGAGACAGCTAATGTTAATGTAAAGTGATGGGCAACGGTGGCGTTGGTGGTGTGTTTCCACCAATTAAAGGGCTGCCAGGTAAAGGCTTAACATGGGCGTAGCTCAGTTGTAGCTTTATTGGTGGAAGCCCACCACCTGTACCATCATTACCCACTACTACCATCACCTCTAGCAGCAACCTCCACCGTCAACAACATTAACATTATTTGATAGTAGGAAGTGCTGGTCTTTGGCGATACAGATGGGGAACAAAAGGTTAATAGGACCCTCGGAATATCCTTGGTAACAATTACTGTATGCCACAAATCTTAGTTAAGCATCAACCCAATAACAAATTATGGAAGTATTCGACCTAAGATCACTCATGAAAATACATAATACGACCAAAATAATGTATCCATGGGTTTAACCAACCGCCTTTATCTTCCCAGTACCCATCATAGCACGTTGTAGCAGGAAATTATATTATGCGTGGAGTGCCTCCCTCTGAGTTCCACAACCGCGACGTGAGTGCTGCTCACGCTGCTCACAACGTGAACCAAACATGGCTATGGTGAAGACACACACACACCCGGAGGATAAAGGGTCAACAACCTCACAAAGATTAACAACTGACCAATGATGACCGAGGAGCGAAATCAAAGGAATATCTGCGCTTTTGTGAGAAGGAAAAATGCAAAGGCCAACAGCTGACCCAAGGAAGCACAAGGCAGGAAAATATCAGATATAAGGAGGAAGCCAAAACACACAAACCACACCTGCTCCAGGCAGACTCCGGGACTCGCCATCGTGATTGGCAATAGTCGGGAGCTCTACACTGACAGACTCTACGTATCGCGGGATAGTCTTTTCATACTTGTCACGTGTCATGCGGCATTGTGACACAATACGTGGGTTGCGAGCACTCACAACGAGGCTGCCCCCCAGTGGCGAGCTCGCTTTATATACTGCCTTCACACGATCATTTTTCATTTAATCACATACATTATACATACACTCAATTAACATTAGACACACATTTCATTATTTTCATCATTGTTGCCGAATTGGCATAATTTTATACTTTTTCTGATTTTTTCACAACACAATGTACAACATTGTCTATGAGAGTGTGTTGGAGCCCACCTATGCTGAGATGGGTCGTCTGCAAAGTCACAGCCATGTAACTTCTGATTGTTATTCCTTGTGTAATAAGCGTGACCATTAGGTGTGGGCATATGCTGTTTACAACCTTGTGGCGACTGCAACGTCGATTAACTCCCACCCACAGCACCTTATGTTTGTTTTTTCCCGTGGGAGGAGAGGGTCACTGTTGGGTGTCGGGGCATCTGCGTTTTGTACATCTATAAGTGGCAATTCCATGTCTTGCGAGTTCACCTCCGGCTAACCTTCTGAGTGTTAAGTCATCGAGGATGGCAGGAACCATAAGGCCTGGCTTTGGGACAAGTACAGAACAAAGCATATAAAGAAATAATTCTGGGAGTTGAGGCCAAAATTCAGATTTAAGCTGCACCGTGGAGCACACAAGTCAATATTTTGCTCTCACAAAGCTCTGGGCAAGACACCTCGTTACACCGACTTGGCTCTTGTTATCTTGCACTGCTCTCAGAGCTTCCTTGCAGATTTCGAGCTGAGGCACCTCCTATGGCAATAATTAATTTCATTGGACACACGCAGCTCTTTGCAATTTATAGGCGTAGCTTCCGTTATCACACTTTTAATTTGAAGTCTTCCTTGGAATCAAATTGTAAAGAAAAAAATGTTTCCAGCAAATTTGTACTTTCGCGGACTATAGGAGCTTTAAGCCACTCCCGGAACGGATCCAAAAATCTATGGAACACCGAAAAACCACGAAAAACCACTTTGGGGTGCCCCCCCTTCCCCCGCGGATTATGGGAGTTGATACGAACCACGGGGTGGGGGGCACCAGACATTTTGGGTTTACAAAAAATGTCTGTAATAGGTCAATGTTACAGTCTAGAGAGACTTTGCTATGTTTGCATGAATTATAGACAAGCGACCGAATGGAACAAATATGCAGGATAGACAAGAGACCGTGGGCGAGATTAAAGCTCCAGGACAAAGCGAAAGTGCGAGCACAGCAGTGGAGTATGAAGAAATCACTGTCGAGAGAACCGGTACACTACAGGGCGAGAGAGAATAACGAGGCTGGAATGAGAGTTGTAAAACTAATATTTAAAAAAAACTTTTTTAAAAACACGCTTTAATGAAATGTACAGTACTAGTGATGGAAAAACTCCACGATTCCAGGAAGTGGCCCCAAAGCTTGCCATAACGTAAGGGGCCGTAGCCATTTACAGTCGTCAGTTTACCGTGGACAATTAGACCGAAGCCGAAACGTAACATACACAAAATAATGCTTTAAAATATGTTTTTTATTTTTTATGAAAGAATATAGTATTGTCATCAGTATGACATAAATATACCAAATTTGCAGTCGATACCATATTGGGAAGTAGGTAAAAATGTAGTTACAAGATTTGAGGATACAACAACGACAACAACAGACAGAGTGAGTTAAAAAAAAGCGTTTTAAAAAAAAAGCTCGAGTTTCACTCCGCAGATGGCCATAAAACATTCACGCTTCAGAGTAAACGCAGTCGTTTTTAAAGATTTGTGGCAGAACACCGTTATTCTGTTGTCATTACACATCCACGCTGTTCAGTTCAGCTCATTTATTAGGTATAACCCTGTGAGCCATTCGGCCCTTGAATCGGGTGCAACCGCAACAAAAAACATGAACAAGAAACATCTTAAAGTGACGACGCGCAACAGAAAAAATCCAGGAAAAAACAGCAAAGTCTTCCACAAAAAGCACCGCATATCAATGCTGAGTGCAAAAATCCCAGTGGGATGCAAGTCAAACAATAAGACAATTTAGATTAAAGTTATCAGTCTAACTCTGTACTACAACAAACAAACATGGCTAAACCAAAACGTTTTCAAAACCACCAACATAAAGCTATAAAAATAATGTAACAGTGATCATAGGAACTGTGATTCAAATTTAACAATAAACGATATACATAACATGTACGACCAAACTTTGCAGCCATAGCTGGCTGCATGAGTCACTCCATAACAGCAGGAGCATCAGTAGTAGAATAAAAAAAATCAATACACCTTTAAAGATCAGCACACTATAATCAAAACTCAAGATCATACTTTGCAGCGGTCATCCGGAACAATACATTTTATTTCAGGCCATTCTGAAAATCAGTGGCAGCTAGGGGTGTACAACTCCTCTAGAGCAGTTTTGAGTGAGATACCAGAGCAGGGGTATGGGCCAGAGGCGAGCGGGGAGAGCCAGTGAGGTCTAACTCGGGGGGGGGGGGGGGGGTGTTGAGATTAGTGGGGAGTTGGCATTATAGCGAGAAAGTGGGAGATGGAGCAAGGCGTGGATTAACAGGAACCAGCAGGAGCAGAGTTTGCAGGGGCATCCCGGAGATCGTGTAGAGGGGAGTGTGGGAACTGAGGCCCTGGGGGGCCGCGGAGAACCCGGAGCGCGCTGGCCGTCTCCTTCATGGGACGTACCACGCTGTGCAGATGCACGTCCATACGTCCATTCATTGTTCTCCGGTAACACCTGTGAATTGTCAAAGACTGACAAGCTTGCGCAGTAAAGCACCTGAACCGGATTCGGAACTCATTCCAAGTAGGCGAGTGGTTGTGAGTGGGCGAGTTTCTGAGTGTGAGAGCGTGGGTGTGTGATTGTGAGTGTGTGAGTTAACAAGTAGGAGCGTGAGTGTGTGAGAGTTTTGGTTTGTGATTGTGAGTGGGCGACTTAACGAGTGGGTGATTGAAAATTTGTCTTTTAGAGTGTCTGTGATCGTTTCAAAATACGTACATTTTTATCGTCCTCGGGGGGCTGATTGGCCTGAGAACTGCGACTGTGGTGGCCGACATTGTGGTGCAGTGTGCAGTGGAGAGCGGTTGGTGTGTTTTGCATTGTGTAGCGCAGGGTGTGGTTTAGTGAGCGGTGTGGTTTTGGTTGGTGTGGTTTGGTGAGCGGTGCGGTGTGTGCTGCAGTGTAGGGTGTGGTGCAGTGTGGGGTGAGGTGTGTTTTGCAGAGGTTAGTGGCGCGGTGTGTAGTGCAGGTTGTGGTTTGGTGAGCGGTGTGGTGCAGTTTGGGGTGAAGTGTGTCGTGCAGGGTGGTGAGCGGTGCGGTGTGCGCTGTCTCTGGTGTGCAGGACGGCAATGATGGCGGTGAGTGCTCCGTGCCGCGATTCGCCAGCGTGGCTCAGCGGCGTCTTCCTGTATGGCGTCACCATTTCCGCGCCTCCTCCTCACAGCCTCCTCTCCTTCCATACGCCTCCCTGCTTCAGCAACACCGCGGGTACAGATACGGCCGCATCCTACAGCGCAGGATTCTGGCATTCCGACCTCGCAAAGTTCGTGAAGAAATTCGGGCCATCCGTGCATCCTGCTGTGCAGAAGCTCCTCCTGTCACATCCGTGACTTTACCGCAGCGCACCGTTCGCGACGGTGGACAGTGGCTCGGTGGCATCTCCCAGCCAATGGATTTACGAGCCAAAAAATGCTTCTTATTGGCAAGTCACTGCGGCTATGCTCGCACAGAACACCGCCGGCATGTGCGAGACTGCGTTCCACGTTGGTTCATTAAACCAAACGGGAATGGAAAGGGCAGCCCGGCCGGGGCAGGCGAGAGGTGCCGAGGTGGGCGGCAGCGCACCCTTAGCCCAGGTGCAATCGGACAAGTTGGAGGTTCACTCCTCGGGGCGCGGGCGCGGAGCCTTGGCGCCCGCCACCGTGCAAGTCGGCGGGCGCGGCAACTCGTGTGGAGAGAAGCGGCCGCTGCCAAGGAAAGAACCCGAGCGGGGCCAGCACGCCGACCCTTCCACGGCGCCGTGCATCTCCAGGCACGGACACAGCTGCTGCTCCAGGCTCACTCACTACAGCTGTGACGAGCAATGGCCGCCCGCTTGGAACAAAGAACAAATCCCAATTATCACCTCCGTCTTCAGCCTCGCTCCTGACCCGCTTCATTCTGAAGCCCCCAGCACAACGAGGGGGAGAAGCGCTCACGACGAAACCGATAGACAAGCGCCACGGCCCCACGATGGGAATTCCGTCCTCCCTGTGGCCGTCAAATGCGAAAGCCCCGCTGGCTGTTGCAGCGGGAAAGTAACAACGGAAGTAAATATGAACGCAGCTTCTGAAACTACCACCTCTTCCGTGCCATTTTTACTTCCAGAAATTAAAAAAGAACCCTTAGAAGAAGTAGGCGTTTGTGTCCAAGCTGCAGATGCCCAGACAGACGCCGAGCATTCAGCAAATGAGCGCGACGTAGGGCCCGGTGCCGTGCCTTCAACCCGGTACAAACTCGAACCTCTGAGCGTAACTCTGCCCTTTGGCGCCGTTCCTTCAGGGGCACAAGTAAAGGAGCTTGCAATGGATTTGGAATCGCGACGTCTGCCCACCCCAAGTGCTCATGAGAGTCAACAGCTGCGTGCAGCAGAAGAAACCCCAGGGAACGCTTCTGTCGGTCGGCGTGAGAGTAAAGACCCGGAATCAGTTTCTGCACGATATGCGGAGGGGGAGACAACACCGCGCGATTGTGAGACGCACATCGAGGCAGCAGCTGTGATTGTGGGAGTGGCTCGGCCTGGGAGCAACGAGTTTGGTGCCGAGCATGGACAGCCGGCCTTGGACGAGGGAGACGCTGGTGCCTCCTGGCCTGAAAAGGTCACGGCTGGTGTCGCGATGCTGGTGGCGCACTCTGCCCGGGTGGAGGACGTTGCCAGTGTCTCGATGCTGGTGGCACATTCCTCCCAGGTGGAAGACACGGCCGGTGTCGTGATGCCAGCAGCGCGCTCCACCCAAGTGGAAGACACGGCAAGTGTCACGATACCGGTGGCTCGCTCCGCCCCAGTCAAGGACACAGCCGGAGTGGGAGCCAAAGAAGCGGGTACCTGCTGCTCGTTCGATTCGAGTGAGGAGTCTGCAGCAGAAGAATTCGCGACCCCACAGTCTGCACCGGCCATGAGCGGAGCCTGCACATTTCAGCCAGATGATGACACAGGCCTGCCCAAGGTTACAGTAGTCCCCGGGTCTGTGTGTACCGTGAGCCGCCCGGGTCTTGGCTCTTGCTACATCAGCAAGGAGAAGGCAGACCTGGCAGCGATCGAAAGCACGACGCCCGGTTTGGGTGAACACACGGCCACTATGACCTCAGTTCCTCAAGAAACGAGCGCTGCACACAAGACCTGCAACTCTCATTCTGCCAAGATGACTCTGCCGACTATGTATCCTAAAAAGAAAGTGTCGAAGATCACCGTGAATGGGTTCTGCGTATCAGAGTTTGGTGGGATTACCGCAACCAGAATTGAAAATCTCTTCACTTTGTTGTCATTGCACGCAGAACTCATGAACATTGCAGACTGTGTAACGGATGCCCACAAAGACGCTGTGTCCCAGGCAGAGTGGACGAAACACAAGGAGGAGGCGGCCACGCTCAACCATCCGCGTGTCCGCCGAGCAGTGGAGCGCGTCGTCCGGGCCCTGGTGGTAATGGAATCGGCGTCCTCGTGCCCGTTCCCATTCGTGCTGCGCCATGGCAGGACCTTCGTGCCTCTCGCCGCCCTCCGGGAGACGATGGTCATGGAGCTGTCGAGGCACGAGCTGGTGGGCGTGCTGGCGCGCTGCGCCGTGCCGCAGCGGCCATCCACTCTGACGGAGGAGGGCGTGCTGCGGTGCGTGCCATGGCTCCGGCGTGGCTGCTTCACGCTGCTACGCATGGCCCAGCTGCGCGACGTCTACCCACATCTCTTCCACGCCGCCTGGAGGGTGCGACGCAGCATGGGTGAGAGTCTTCCGCTATCTCTTGATGGTCGCACTCGCTCCACATTGTGTATAGATTGTCGTCCTTCCCCCACACCTCCAATTAGTGCGGTTGACTATGTAGGGTGCGAAAAAAATTCTACATAAATACACACACACACCCCCACTTACAGTTTAACACGTAGGCTTTCGCAACCAATATTATTCATAATAAAGGTTTTTGGGTTAGATCTCGTTATTTATAAATGTGTCATAACCCTCCACCACCCGACACGACCAAACAGTAAAAAATGTGTCACGTTTACCAAAGACAAATAGTTCACTACTTTAGCCCACCGGTGTGTTGAAGAGTGAATCAACATCATTTACAATTTTGAGTACTGTGACGTTTCGCTGGTAATTACATCCAGCATCATCGGGCAATTTGCCAGAATGGTGAAGCCCTCTACTTGCTCCCGGTCTTAAATAGAGCAGCAGGATGACGTCATCATTTAATCCAATCTGGTGCAGTGATTTGTGGCGGGGAGGGTATTGTAATTATATAATAGATTGGTAATCATTCAATTGTTATTATTTGTTTCCCCTATAATGAATTGTAATATATATTTTATTATTTAATATTGCATTTCCAGGCCGCACTAAGCCTATAGCTGTCAAAGCGATTACAGTTATTTGTATTTCTCTCAATTTCAATGGATTCTATAATTAGTCTTGGCCAGTAATAATTCGTTTTACACAACATTTCAACATTATCAAAATCAATTGAGTGTCCTTGTTGACAGGCATGCTCTGCCATTGCCGATAGTTGTGTTTGAGATAATTTAATATTTCATTGGTGTTATTTTAGTCCTACGCTGATAGCTTAGTACAATACAACTTCTCGCAGTCCTTGACTCTGCAAGCGACTCAAAACACAAGGCTAAATATAGAATACAACTTTCAGCGCCGAACTCAACACTTAGCAACACATCGTCCCTCTCCTCTGCAAGACTCGGCACCCATGGTTGATTTCGAGGACCAGAACCCGAACTTGCCGTTGCAATACTGGTTTGGGTGGTTTGGCTTCTACGTTACATCCGAATTTTTTTGCCGCCAGCTCCTTCTCACAAAGGACCCGAATTCCTTTGATTTCTCTCACAAAGGAATAAGTGTCCTTTTGATTGTGACTGTTTGTGCCCGGTGTGCGCGTGTGTCTTTTCTAATTTATTGAATGAATTTCCTAAGTCACATAAAGGCCCTAAATTTCTCGCCTTCCTCCGGTCATCTCAAGGCTTGTGGACGCAGATGTTTTTAATTGCCCCTAAGTGTTGCTCTGTTCCGGTTTTACAACTTTATGAAGCCAAGCCTGTGAATAATTAATCTGTACATGTCTTTTGTGTGGGCGAGGCAGGGGGGGTCCTTTGGCCTTGTTGTCTCGAGGGAGGAGTTCACGGATCCGTCACTGCATTTTTTTGGAACTCGCTAAATCCATATATATATAAAAACTTGCGTTAAAAATAGCCAATATCACTCTTAATATACATTTTTTGAAAGGCATATATACAACAGAAAGCACTGTTTAATTTAAAGCGGGGAGAGCGAGATATAAAAGGGGAGCATCACCAAGAGTCCGGGCGCTTGCCTGGAACAAAGACAAGTTGGTGGTTCCACTGGAGCAGTACTTGTAGTCATGTGAACTCCAGCACATACGAAATTAAAGATTGTACCTTCATCTTCAAGAGAAAACAAACCTAGTGAACTTAGAAATATAATGCAATACTCTTATGTTAGCCGACTCTGTGTTGTATTGTATTATACAGTGGTACCTCGGTATACGTCGTTAATTCGTTCCAGAAGGTAGGACTTATACCGAAAATGACGTATACCAAACAAATTTTTCCCATAAGAAATAAAGAGAAAGGAAATAATCCGTTCTAGAGTATAAGAAATTATATTTTATATGGCATATTATACATTAATGGGGTTGTATAAAATAATTTAGACACTACTTATTACGAAAATGCATACATAAATAAAAATTTAATTTAAATAAATTGAAATAAAAATAAAATGTAACGTTACTTTACCTTGCTGAGAGGAGTTGATAGCCTATGAGGATGGTGGTGAGGAAGGGGAGGAGGAGATGTTCTTTTTTGGAAGGAGAGTCCCCTTCCATTAAAACTTCAGGAAGCTGAAATTCTGGGGTTTTTTCTCTTTCTCTTTTCTGTCTTTTTTCTTGACTTAGACCTGGTTGAGACTCACCAGGTTTGAGTTTTACTAAAAACCTGTCTTGTTTGTTTTTGCCTTCTAAGAATGTTCCTGAAGTGTGACATTGTCTGGTCCTTCCACACAATGCTGTTACGGCTTGTTAGAGCCGTAACAGTATTGTGTATGCGGGTACTATACGCGGTGACTCATCCCGACCCATACAAGTTCTAGCAAGCGCGTCGTATCCCAAGCAAGACGTCGTATCCCAAGACATCTTTTTCTCGTCAAAACACGACGTATACCAAATTCGACGTATTCCAAAGCGGTCGTATACCGAGGTATGACTGTATTTCTAAGTTTACGAGGTTTGTTTTCTCTTTCATTTGTACCTGATGATGATTGCTTGTGTTGCAATCAAAACTTCGTATGCTATTATTTAATTTATTTTTCTTTCTACGTGACTTTACTGAAAGAACCAAAGAGTAAATTTTTATTATAATGTATTTACAGTTCCGAATGTAACAATCACCAAACTCGTAATTACTATGGCTTTCTTCAGCCTCGATGGTTTACACTTGTTCTCGAACAGTCGGCCCCGATGTCGTCCACCTTTGTCGTAGATTAATCCCCGAGCAAGCGCCCTGACCGCGGGCCTCTCCCCCACTTATATACTCGATTGGCCCTACTATCAGAGAGTGCCCCCCCCCCCACTCTACTACAACACATGTGTTCTTTATTAAATAATAAGTACAGTGCCTTCCGGCCACCTGTTCATAATTATCTCACGCGTGCCTTCTAGCCCTTTCCCTGTACAGTTCCCTATATCACCCCCCCCCTCCTCCTGACAAAAAACAAAGCCGTCCCGGCTACAATTAAATTTTTACAATAGGGGACTGAACACAAGTGGACTATGGGATCTCAAGGGAATTTTCTCTGGGAACATGGGATATTTAACATTTAACTTCTAGGTCAACGCATAGCATAGGCCCTTGAAGCAAGGGGGGGAAGGCATTATGACCAAAAATGACCACTGCGTACCGTAGGCATGGTTAACTAAGCTAACCTTTACATTACTACCCTGTTAAGGGGGAATATTTCAAGACAAGGTAAGACACAACCAAAAGGTACTCACATCTACTCCAATCCGTCAATATGTGTGTGTGTGGTTGAATGACACGTCTGTCCTGGCGACGCTCCTCCCCGGCGCTTTTTTGGATTACTTCGTCTGCCTCCCCCATCCTGATCTTCATTGTGGTCATTCCTGAAGAGAGGGGAAAAGAGTGCCGGAGCAGTATTTTCCGGAGGAGGATGCCTTTGTCCCTGGCTTTCGTCACGATGCCTCCGGACCCAGTCTTTCTGAACCTGAATGACACCTTGTTGGTGGTTCCTTATATGGGCTTAAATGGCTCTGATGGACCACCCATTGCCGATGTCCCATCTGGATGCATACACTTTGTGGACAAATAACTTGGACAAGCTCTACAGGACCCTGCCAGGGATGGTGCAGCTTAGCTCACGTGCCCACCCGGACCTGGGGACAGTGTAACCAGGCCTGATCCCCCTGCTAAAAATACACTGGCGTTTCTGTATTTTTTAGTTTGCGTTCATTTGCTGATTGCGATCTGCCAGACCCCACTATCGCGGCTTCGCGAGCTTCTTGCAGCCTTTCTAGTAGCACCCTGACGGAGGCTGACCACATAACCGATTTCACAGGGACCACCACCAATTGGTCTCTCTTGTACATTAAAAGGAGGAGAGCCCGGTCGATGCGTGTGGTGCTGTACGGTATGCCCCTAGGACTCCTGGGATGTGTAAGTCCCAGTCTGTCTGATCATCCGTGACAACATGGCACAAAATTGTGGACCATGCGGTTAAGCCTTTCCCACTTTTCCAGCACATTGAGGGTGGTACGGTGAGGTTCTAATTTTCTTAGTGCCCATGATGTCATAGACATTGCGCAACAGTTTAGCAGAAAAATGTCGACCATGGTATGTGAGCAGTTTCTCAGGGGGGCCTGTGTCCAATACATACACGTGGAGAAAGGCCGTTGCTATAGTCACAGTCGTGTGGTCTGGTAGTGGCCATGCGACAGGCCAACGAGTGCAATACTCCGTCCCAAAAAGCAAATATTTATTTCCCCTTGATGTTTTAGGGAATGGACCCAGGATATCCAATGCCACCAGCTTGTTCACCCGAGATACTGCGATCGACTGCAGGGAAGGTTGTATGGGTTGGGAAGGAGGTTTTATTGTTTCACAATCTTGACAACGATTTACCCACTCTTGCACATCCTTCGACAGCAGCATGAGCAATGCTTTACGGTGGTCCAAGTGCATAAGTTGTTCGGCGTGCATTTCTAATAACTGTTGTCGTAGGGAGGTGGGTACCACCAGGCATTTACGCTGCATCCTAGTGTCCCACCTCATCAAAAGCCTGACGCCATTTTACAAATGGCGTCCCTGCTTGTCCATTTTGATCAGATTCAGCCAGAGCCGGCCCAGCCACTAAGCGACCCTTGCAATTGCAAAGGGCCCCGTGGCCAGCAGAGGGCCCCCTAGAGTCACTGCTAGCTAGTGGGTGAAAAAAATCATACATCAAAGGGGCCTCCAACCAAATTTTGCTAAGGGCCCCCAAAGGTCTAGGGCCGGTTCTGGATTCAGCTCTTGTGCAGAAAAGGACTCCAGTGAGTCATCATCTTTCTGTAGTAGGATCCATTCGGTCCTTATCAGCCCGAGATCATGATCTACGGGCGGTACAAATGTTTAAATTTTGCCACATTTATTAACTTTTGATTTGAAGCTTTCGTGACTGCAGGGATTCATATTCTTGGCTCTTTCGGTAAAATCACGTAGAAGGGAAATAATAAAGAATCAAGAACATTTATTAACGTCGCCAGGTCCAGGCGAGTCAGGGAGGGTCGGTTTACACCAAGCTGCTCCCGTTGTGCATGCGCACGAATCTTTGCACGGTAACCTCGATAGCGTGTCAATATTACAATGGCGGGGAACCCTTCCTGTGCATGACATCGTAAGAGTATTCCTGGAGTTTTTCAATCCACCTTGCCATCTGTCCCGAAGGTTGATCAATTTTCAATGAGAATTGCAATGCCGCGTAATCGGTCCGCACAGTAAACTGGCGGCCATATAGGCATGGCCGAAACAACGTGACAAAATGTACCACTGCTAGGAGTTCTCTACGAGTCATACAGTAGCGTTGTTCTGCGGTGGAAAGCACGCGCCTCCCGTACGTAATTACCACCTCTACATTTCCTTGTATTTGTGACAACACAGTACCTATACCAACATCACTAGCATCAGTATCTAGGATGAACGGTAGTGAAACATCTGGATATGCTAGTAGGGGAGCATCAGCCAACCTAGAACAAAGCGCTTGAAATGCCGATTCTTCTTCCTCCACCCACCAAAATCACACCCCTTTTGGTGTCAGGGCGTGCAAGGGTTTCACTACTGTAGCTAACTGGGGTACAAATCTGCGATAATATAAGACAAAATCCTAGGAATCGCCGCACTTCCTGTACCAATTCTTTATGGTGGACTTTTTCTCAGGGTCTGTTGCTACACCCTTACTGCTGACCACATTTCCAAATATCCAACGAAATTCTGTACAAAATTAAATTTTTATGGTTTCAGTTTAGCTGTTCGCATCTTTAGGAAAACTTGTCGTAACCTTACCAGTTGTTCCTCAACTGACCTACTAAACACAATGTCATCATCTAAATAGACCAAACATATCTCCCATTGTAGACCCGACAGTACTAGCTCCATGAGGCATTGGAAGGTTGCCGACGCAATGAGTAATCCCATCGGGAGGTGATTAAATTGAAACAACCCCTGCGGTGTCCGAAATTAATCATCCAGGGGGAGTTGCCAAAATCCTGATGATAGATCTAACGTAGTAAAATATTTAGCTCCTGCCTATGCATCCAATGAGTCCTCAATACGCGGCAGGGGATATGCGTCCGCTATCGTAACTTTATTTAGTCACCGAAAATCTACGCAAAACCTCATGGAGCCATGTGGTTTTTAAACTAGTACTAGTGATGCTTCCCAGGGGTTAGTCGATGGAGAAATAATCTCGACGGATCTGCTCCCTTTCTGCCGGTCCTACTCTATACGAGTTTTGCCTCGCGGGCTGAGCACTCCACGGTTTCAATGAAAATATCAAAATTTGAAGTCGGTCTCTTTGACCTTGAGTCAATTCGGGGTTCCGCTGAACGATTTCTTCTACCCAGGGCAACCCTACCCCATCCTTCACTTCTTGTTTCCCTGTAACTATTTCATCCTGCTGTAATTCACTTGCTGGGGAAATCTGGGCCATTACTATCCCTTCTAATAGTGCAATTGCCTGCTTTAATGTTTTGAAAACTTGTATACACAACCGTTGGTTTTGTCTAAAATGGTGTCCGCCACCACTAATGAATGGCGACTAAACGTTGGTCCCAGTGGTGAAACTATAATCGGCACATCCACACGTGAGGTGATTAATGGCAAGTGATATTGCAAAGGGACCAACACCTATGCGCGTAGCAGAATCGTCATCGACTCTTCCATCAGGGCATGTACTCTGACGGCCTTTCCTGTTTCCGTGTCGGGCCACAGAAAATAAATCCGTCTTCCCAATGGCATCTCTATACAGCCCTGGTCCATTTGTATTTTAATTGGTAGCTGACTTAAGTAAATCAATTAGCAATAAGCATAGCACTGCTTTGGACGAAGAGTCCAATACCGGGCCCGATACACATTTCTCCTATGCGGATTTCCATCTTTACTTTACTGACATTTCCCAAGCTACCACCATTTGCCGCGAAAAATTTACTATATACTGTTCGTATCAAACACGAACACGGAAATAATGGTGACTGATGCTCCCATGTCCACCAACACTCTAACGGATATCCCCCTATCGCTTCTTCTTAACCAACGTCCCCATGGCCGCTGCTACAACTCGTCTCCATTTTGATATAGATGTTGGCCAAATTTGATGGCACCATGTAAGGCAATTTGATGACTGGTAACGATTCATGGTTGGGATTTAAGAATCACTTATTCTGTCTTGTTCTATTCACCTCATGGTATAATTCTCTTAATGCTTTACATACATTTCTGTAATCAAGTCAATTAAGGCATCACAATTATCCGTATAACAAAGCGATTCATTTATATGCACCCAACTAGTGTGAGCACTTGTGCGGTTCTGTTCGTGAAATATATCGATTTCTCATGGGAGTTATTTTTGGTCCGATTTGTATTTGCTTAAATTTTGGTGACCCAGGATAACTATTTCAATGACCCTTATCCTGGCCTCCCGGGCTCCTCTCCTGGTTACACAAAGCATACTTGACCCACAACGTGCTTTGTCTTTCAGGGGGCGGGAGTAATTTTTCATGGACAACATGCAAAGTGTGGCTGGAGGGCGAAAGAGGAGCCCCAGAAACCCTGGAGTACAAGCTCGGCTCCCGCATCTCCACGGGCAGCGCCACCTCCACCTCCCAGGAAGCGTGTCAGAGTCACGGCACCGGGGCCACCTGGGGACGTCCATGCGGGAGCAATTCCGCAGGCCCCACCGCTACCGGCACCGGCAAGATTCCCGCTCGCGGCGCCACGTCCACCCAGCCTCCGAATATGCCGCATGACGCCGGTGGCGCCAATCGCTCCTCGCGCCTCTCGGCCCCCCCAGTCGCTCACTTGCCCGGGCTCGTGGCTCCTGGGCGGAACGGCTCGGCACATGCCCCGGCAAGGCTGGGGAGTGAACGCCGCACTGAGGACGATTGCTGGGCGCGTCCTTCCGTCGTGTCGCCAGCAGGCGCCTCTTTTCCCACAGCGTCCCCAGCATCTCCGGACCCGCGGCACGGGGAGACTGCAGCGATGCGCACATGGTGGATGGAGGGAAAACGTGCGTGTGCCCGGCACAACATTTTCACGTTCCCGAGGGTGAGCGTCAAGTGCCTGGATGCCTCCGCAGCACGGCGCGGAGGGAGTGGCGCTGCTCTTGCCTGGCCACCGGCAGAACCGGCCATGGGCCCACAGCCTCTACGCCAGAGGCAGAGCCAGCACTCCCCTTCAAGAAAGGAAAATCATCTTCCGTTTAGAGACAAAAATTAGAATGATTGTCAGGGATCGTGCATTGGTGTAGTTGTTTCTGCCATGGTGACTTGCCATTGCCAGGGTGGTTGTAGTCTGTGCACGATGCACTGATACGTGACGGTATTCCGATTGCACAGTACGCAATGCTAGAGGTTTAGAGCTCACCGGATTCAAAGCGCTGCAGCACAACGCCCCACAAGACTCACGTGACTTGCACATTCCCGCACAGTACACCCTGCACCGATGCACATTGTGCTCGCTGTGCGCTCCGCACAATCTCCTTGCGCCTTCTGTAAACAAAGTGTCAGCTCGTAGGCCACCCCTCAGTGATGCACATTGCCGTGTTGGTATACAAAGCACGAAGCGCTCGGCACGAGGGTCAGCATCCTGGTTCGTGCCAGCTGACCAGGGCAATATACACTTGCAGCTACACTGGGGAGGCAGCCAGTGGGGTTTGTAAAAATTGTCACCATTGTGTTCTGAAGCACTGAAGTTATTTGCTGTGTTATTTGCTGTGTTGCAGTAGCATTGCTTTATATGTGTATCGTACAAAGTGTAATGCGAGCGTAAATGGGGTTGTTGCTGGGCTCGGGTCCAATCACACGGCCCGGGGTATTGGGGGGCGGAGCCTGGTCTGCGGGGCGTGTGGGAGGGGCCACCGTTCACCTCAGCTCCAATGGGAGGCGAGGTGAATGGGGGCGTAGCCAGCGGGGTAGTATGGGAAGGCCGGATCTGAGGATCCGGAAGGGGAGGAGTCAGGGTCACGTGGAGGGAATGTATATAAGTGGGAGCCCGGAAGAGATCGGGGCAGTCGGGGAAGTTAAGAGGCTGAGCCACGTTGGGTGGTGAGGAAAGATCCGCGCCATCGGCCACGTGACCGAAGGACCTCTGCACGCCGTCGGCCAGCGGTGTGCGGAGTGCGGGAATAGAGGAGCTAACGGAGGAGCGTACGGGGCACGCGAGAGGGAGAGAGAGAGAGCGTGCGTGGCACGCGAGAGGGAGCGTGCGCGGGGCGCGCGCGCGAGACGACACTGGTCCGAGAGGAGGCCAGTGTGGGTGCGGAGAAGAACCTAAATAAAAGACAAACGGAGACCAGCATCGCCTGACGGAGTCTTTTATTACGGACCAGATACAATATGCTCAAATTCTCTAGACTCTGTGACACTGTGACTTATGAATCAATGCCCAAACCATAACTGGTGTGGAATTAGGTATTATTCGCCTTCATGGTGATTCATTACAGCGTGAAGTCTGTTGTAATATGAAAGGTGCACAGTTACCGCTTTCGAAATAACTTGTGAATATTTGAGCAAGTATTTAAGAAAGTATTTAATCAGTGCTTTTTTTGGCTGAAGTCTGCCTGCCATGCGGCCGTGTGGGAGGGTGCACCGGACATTATCCGCTGGCCACCTGGCCCATCATAACCTCACTACCACCATTGGCAAAGGTGTTCCACACACCGGGCAGCATTATATTCACCGAAAAGACAAATGGAGCCCTGCTCAGGTGAATAAGTTGCTCCAATGTTGATGCTCTTGCAGTGTTGGTGAAATGCACCGGAGCGCTCTCGCCAGCTGTCTACCAGCAGCTTCCATATCACAACCCGATGTTTACATTCTGTGCAATTGCATTGTTTTTTAAATAAAAAATTGTCAGTGTTTCACAATTAAAACACGCAGTGATTAAACAAAACTTCACATTTTTGCAGATATTCGCTACCTCTTTAATTGTGTTTTATATATTTTAATAAAAAAAGACATCTCACTGGTACAGACAAGTTTTATTGCTGTTTATTGAACACCGTGCAGCTGCTGTCTGTGTGCCTTGTCAAGATATTAATATTGTGATGTTATTTGGTTCTTTCGGTAAAGTCAGGTAGATAGAAAAATAATAATGAAGTGAATGAAAATGAAAATATACATATAATAAAAAACCACGACGTTTCGATCGCAACACAAGTGGTCGTCATCAGGAAAAGGGGGGTTAGCCTCTTAAGGCAAACTGTTTATAAAGGTTTAAAATGGGTGTAGCCCAAGTGTCAGCAGCATGGCCGAGACAGCTAATGTTAATGTAAAGTGATGGGCAACGGTGGCGTTGGTGGTGGGTTTCCACCAATTAAAGGGCTGCCAGGTAAAGGCTTAACATGGGCGTAGCTCAGTTGTAGCTTTATTGGTGGAAGCCCACCACCTGTACCATCATTACCCACTACTACCATCACCTCTAGCAGCAACCATCACCGTCAACAACATTAACATTATTTGATAGTAGGAAGTGCTGGTCTTTGGCGATACAGATGGGGAACAAAAGGTTAATAGGACCCTCGGAATATCCTTGGTAACAATTACTGTATGCCACAAATCTTATTTAAGCATCAACCCAATAACAAATTATGGAAGTATTCGACCTAAGATCACTCATGAAAATACATAATACGACCAAAATAATGTATCCATGGGTTTAACCAACCGCCTTTATCTTCCCAGTACCCATCATAGCACGTTGTAGCAGGAAATAATATTATGCGTGGAGTGCCTCCCTCTGAGTTCCACAACCGCGCCGTGAGTGCTGCTCACGCTGCTCACAACGTGAACCAAACATGGCTATGGTGAAGACACACACACACCCGGAGGATAAAGGGTCAACAACCTCACAAAGATTAACAACTGACCAATGATGACCGAGGAGCGAAATCAAAGGAATATCTGCGCTTTTGTGAGAAGGAAAAATGCAAAAGGCCAACAGCTGACCCAAGGAAGCACAAGGCAGGAAAATATCAGATATAAGGAGGAAGCCAAAACACACAAACCACACCTGCTCCAGGCAGACTCCGGGACTCGCCATCGTGATTGGCAATAGTCGGGAGCTCTACACTGACAGACTCTACGTATCGCGGGATAGTCTTTTCATACTTGTCACGTGTCATGCGGCATTGTGACACAATACGTGGGTTGCGAGCACTCACAACGAGGCTGCCCCCCAGTGGCGAGCTCGCTTTATATACTGCCTTCACACGATCATTTTTCATTTAATCACATACATTATACTTACACTCAATTAACATTAGACACACATTTCATTATTTTCATCATTGTTGCCCAATTGGCATAATTTTATACTTTTTCAGATTTTTTCACAACACAATGTACAACATTGTCTATGAGAGTGTTTTGGAGCCCACCTATGCTGAGATGGGTCGTCTGCAAAGTCACAGCCATGTAACTCCTGATTGTTATTCCTTGTGTAACAAGCGTGACCATTAGGTATGGGCATATGCTGTTTACAACTTTGTGGCGACTGCAACGTCACTGTTGGGTCTCGGGGCATCTGCGTTTTGTATATCTATAAGTGGCAACTCCATGTCTTGCGAGTTCAACTCCGGCTAACCTTCTGAGTGTTAAGTCATCGAGGAAGGCAGGAACCATAAGGCGCCAGGCCTTATGGTTTTGGGACAAGTACAGAACAAAACATAGAAATAATTCTGGAAGTTGAGGCCAAAATTCCCATTTAAACTGCACCGTGGAGCACACAAGTCAATATTTTGCTCTCACAAAGCTCTGGGCAAGACACCACGTTACACCGACTTGGCTCTTCTTATCTTGCACTGCTCTAAGAGCTTCCTTGCAGATTTCGAGCTGAGGCACCTCCTATGGCAATAATTAATTTCATTGGAGACATGCAGCTTTTTGCGATTGATGGGCGTAGCTTCCGTTATCACACTTTTAATTTGAAGTCATCCTTGAAATCAAATTGTAAAGAAAAATGTTTTCCAGCAAATGTGGACTTTAGCGGACTATAGGAGCTTTCAGCCACTCCCAGCACGCATCCAAAAATCGAAGGAAAATCGTAAAACCCCGCAGACTTTGGGGTGTCCCCATTTTCCCCTGCGGATTATGGGAGTTGATACGAACCACCAGACATTTTTGGGTTTGCAAAAAAATAGGTCAGTGTTACAGTCTAAAGAGACGTTGCTATGTTAGCATGAATTATAGACAAGCAACCGAATGGAGCAAATACGCAGGATAGACAAGAGACCGTGGGCGAGATTAAAGCTCCAGGACAAAGCGAAAGTGCGAGCAGAGCAGTGGAGTATGAATAAATCACTGTCGAGAGAACCGGTACACTACAGGGCGAGAGAGAATAACGAGGTTCGAATGAGAGTCGTAAAAGTAATACTTAAAAAAACTTTTTTTTAAAACACGCTTTAATGAAATGTACCGTACTAGTGATGGAAAAACTCCACGATTCCAGTAAGTGGCCCCAAAGCTTGCCATAACGTAAGGGGCCGTAGCCATTTACAGCCGTCAGTTTACCGTGGACAATTAGACCGAAGCCGAAACATAACATACACAAAATAATTCTTTAAAATATGTTTTTTTTATGATAGAATATAGTATTGTCATCAGTATGACATAAATATATCAAGTTTTCAGTCGATACCATATTGGGAAGTGGGTAAAAATTTAGTTACAAGATTTGAGGATACAACAACGATAACAACAGAGTGAATTAAAATAAAGCGTGTAAAAAAAAGCTCGAGTTTCACTCCGCAGATGGCCATAAAACATTCACTGTTCAGAGTGAACGCAGTCGTTTTTAAAGATTTGTGGCAGAACACCGTTATTCTGTTGTCATTACACATCCACGCTGTTCAGTTCAGCTCATTTATTAGGTATAACCCTGTGAGCCATTCGGCTCTTGAATCGGGTGCAACCGCAACAAAAAACATGAACAAGTAACATCTTAAAGTGACGACGTGCAACAGAAAAAATTCCAGGAAAAAACAGCAAAGTCTTCCAGAAAAAGCACCGCATATCAATGCTGAGTGCAAAAATCCCAGTGGGATGCAAGTCAAACAATAAAAACCATAAGACAATTTAGATTAAAGTTATCAGTCTAACTCTGTATTACAACAAACATGGCTAAACCAAACGTTTTAAAAATCACCAAAAAGCTATAAAAACAATGTACAGTGATCATAGAAACTGTGATTGAAATTTTACAATAAACGATATATACATAACGATGATATTAAACAATTACAATACATTGTGGATTTCTGACGAAATGCAGCTGCACATAAACACGAGCCGAGCCATTCGCTTGGCACGGTAACCCCAGAAACGAGGATGGCCCAAGACTCCTGTTCTCCATTCGGCGCATGTTTGTTTGCAAAGAGCGTGGTCACGCACGAACGCACTCGTCAAGCACGGCAAGGGTCTCCCTGCTAACGCTGCCACTACGGCTCGTGGTGCCCGCCTCCTCCCCCTCCTGGGCTCACTGTCCCTGTTTGTTTTTCCCCGTGGGAGGAGAGGTCACTGTTGGGTCTCGGGGCATCTGTCTTTTATACATCTACTAGCTTTACTACCCGGCTTCGCCCGGGACTTGGATTCACCACGCCCGGCCGCCTTTGTCTCCCCAGTGGCGATGTTCACACACCACACCAGTTACTCGTTTGAGGCTGAGTCCATCTAGAGGAGGCCCAGGACCGGTTCAAATAATCGTCACCGGTGGTGGCCGTGAGCGGGAATCAAACCCGGGTCGCCGGGCTCGTAGCGCAGCGCGCTAACCACGACACTACAATGCGTGACGCTTCCACGTGCGCCGGTCACGTGACAGAGCTGACGTCACAGCTCACTTGACGTGCAAAAAGATGCATTGTTGAGCTCCCCCCCCCCCCACCAAAAAGTGTATTTTTATAATGTTTGCATGGTGTACAGTCTGGAAAGTACCCACATGGCAAATTTCAAGTTTGTTGCATGTCGGGAAGTACGCTTAACATTTTGAACAGACACACGTAATCACAACTTTGCCTTTTATATATATGGAGATAAGTGGCAACTCCATGTTTTGCGAGTTCACCTGCGGTTAACCTTCTGAGTGTTAAGTCATCGCGGAAGGCAGGAACCATAAGGCCTGGCTTTGGGACAAGTACAGAACAAAGCATATAAAGAAATAATTCTGGGAGTTGAGGCCAAAATTCCGATTTAAGCTGCACCGTGGAGCACACAAGTCAATATTTTGCTCTCACAAAGCTCTGGGCAAGACACCTCGTTACACCGACTTGGCTCTTGTTATCTTGCACTGCTCTAAGAGCTTCCTTGCAGATTTCGAGCTGAGGCACCTCCTATGGCAATAATTAATTTCATTGGAGACACGCAGCTCTTTGCGATTGATGGGCGTAGCTTCCGTTATCACACTTTTAATTTGAAGTCATCCTTGGAATCAAATTGTAAAGAAAAATGTTTTCCAGCAAATGTGGACTTTAGCGGACTATAGGAGCTTTCAGCCACTCCCAGCACGCATCCAAAAATCGAAGGAAAATCGTAAAACCCCGCAGACTTTGGGGTGTCCCCATTTTCCCCTGCGGATTATGGGAGTTGATACGAACCACCAGACTTTTTTGGGTTTGCAAAAAAATAGGTCAGTGTTACAGTCTAAAGAGACGTTGCTATGTTAGCATGAATTATAGACAAGCAACCGAATGGAGCAAATACGCAGGATAGACAAGAGACCGTGGGCGAGATTAAAGCTCCAGGACAAAGCGAAAGTGCGAGCAGAGCAGTGGAGTATGAATAAATCACTGTCGAGAGAACCGGTACACTACAGGGCGATAGAAAATAACGAGGCTCGAATGAGAGTCGTAAAAGTAACACTTAAAAAAACTTTTTTTAAAAACACGCTTTAATGAAATGTACCGTACTAGTGATGGAAAAACTCCACGATTCCAGGAAGTGGCCCCGAAGCTTTCCATAACGTAAGGGGCCGTAGCCATTTACAGCCGTCAGTTTACCGTGGACAATTAGACCGAAGCCGAAACATAACATACGCAAAATAATGCTTTAAAATGTTTTTTTTTATGATAGAATATAGTATTGTCCTCAGTATGACATATATCAAGTTTTCAGTCGATACCATATTGGGAAGTGGGTAAAAATTTAGTTACAAGATTTGAGGATACAACAACGACAACAACAGAGTGAATTAAAAGAAAGCGTGTAAAAAAAAGCTCGAGTTTCACTCCGCAGATGGCCATAAAACATTCACTGTTCAGAGTAAACGCAGTCGTTTTTAAAGATTTGTGGCAGAACACCGTTATTCTGTTGTCATTACACATCCACGCTGTTCAGTTCAGCTCATTTATTAGGTATAACCCTGTGAGCCATTCGGCTCTTGAATCGGGTGCAACCGCAACAAAAAACATGAACAAGAAACATCTTAAAGTGACGACGTGCAACAAAAAAAATTCAGGAAAAAACAGCAAAGTCTTCCAGAAAAAGCACCGCATATCAATGCTGAGTGCAAAAATCCCAGTGGGATGCAAGTCAAACAATAAAAGCCATAAGACAATTTAGATTAAAGTTATCAGTCTAACTCTGTACTACAACAAACATGGCTAAACCAAAACGTTTAAAAAATCACCAAAAAGCTATAAAAACAATGTAACAGTGATCATAGAAAGTGTGATTGAAATTTTACAATAAGTGATATATACATAACGATGATATTAAATAATTACAATACATTGTGGATTTCTGACGAAATGCAGCTGCACATAAACACGAGCCGAGCCATTCGCTTGGCACGGTAACCCCAGAAACGAGGATGGCCCAAGACTCCTGTTCTCCATTCGGCGCATATTTGTTTGCAAAGAGCGTGGTCACGCACGAACGCACTCGTCAAGCACGGCAAGGGTCTCCCTGCTAACGCTGCCACTACGGCTCGTGGTGCCCGCCTCCTCCCCCTCCTGGGCTCACTGTCCCTGTTTGTTTTTCCCCGTGGGAGGAGAGGTCACTGTTGGGTCTCGGGGCATCTGTCTTTTATACATCTACTAGCTTTACTACCCGGCTTCGCCCGGGACTTGGATTCACCACGCCCGGCCGCCTTTGTCTCCCCAGTGGCGATGTTCACACACCACACCAATTACTCGTTTGAGGCTGAGTCCATCTAGAGGAGGCCCAGGACCGGTTCAAATAATCGTCATCGGTGGTGGCCGTGAGCGGGAATCAAACCCGGGTCGCCGGGCTCGTAGCGCAACGCGCTAACCACGACACTACAATGCGTGACGCTTCCACGTGCGCGGGTCACGTGACAGAGCTGACGTCACAGCTCACTTGCCGTGCAAAAAGATGCATTATTGAGCTCCCACCAAAAAGTGTATTTTTATAATGTTTGCATGGTGTACAGTCTGGAAAGTACCCACATGGCAAATTTCAAGTTTGTTGCATGTCGGGAAGTACGCTAAACATTTTGAACAGACACACATAATCACCACTTTGCCTTTTATATATATGGAGATAAGTGGAAACTCCATGTTTTGCGAGTTCACCTCCGGCTAACCTTCTGACTGTTAAGTCATCGCGGAAGGCAGGAACCATAAGGCCTGGCTTTGGGACAAGTACAGAACAAAGCATATAAAGAAATAATTCTGGGAGTTGAGGCCAAAATTCCGATTTAATCTGCACCGTGGAGCACACAAGTCATTATTTTGCTCTCACAAAGCTCTGGGCAAGACACCTCGTTACACCGACTTGGCTCTTCTTATCTCGCACTGCTCTCAGAGCTTCCTTGCAGATTTCGAGCTGAGGCACCTCCTATGGCAATAATACATTTCATTGGACACACGCAGCTCTTTGCGATTGATGGGCGTAGCTTCCGTTATCACACTTTTAATTTGAAGTCTTCCTTGGAATCAAATTGTAAAGATTCAGTTTTTTCCAGCAAATTTGGACTTTTGTGGACTATAGGAGTTTTAAGCCACACCCGGCACGGATCCAAAATCCGAAGGAACACCGGAAAACCCCGCAGACGTCACTGTTCAGAGTGCACGCAGTGGTTTTAAAGTTTTGTGGCACAACACTCGGTTGTCATTACACATCCACTGATATTAAACAATTACAATACATTGTGAATTTCTGACAAAATGCAGCTGCACATAAACACGAGCCGAGCCACTCGCTTGGCACGGTCACCCCAGACACGAGGAGGGCCCAAGACTCCTGTTCTCACTCACTGTCCCTGTTTGTTTTTCCCCTTGGGAGGAGAGGTCACTGTTGGGTCTCGGGGCATCTGTGTTTTATACATCTACTAGCTTTACTACCCGGCTTCGTCCGGGACTTGGATTCACCACTCCCGGCCGCCTTTGTCTCCCCAGTGGCGATATTCACACACTACACCAGTTACTCGATTGAGGCTGAGTCGACTTGGGGAGTCCCAGGACCGGTTCAAATAATTGTCACCGGTGGTGGCCGTGAGCGGGAATCGAACTCGGGTCGCAGGATTCGTAGCGCGGCGCGCTTCCACATGCGCGGGTCACATGACATATGTGACGTCACAGCTCACTTTCCGTGCAAAAAAAGATGCATTATTGAGCTCCCCCCCCTAAAAAAAAAACCTAAAGTGTATTTTTATCATTCTTGCATGGTGTACCGTCTGGAAAGTACCCACATGGCAAGTTTCCAGTTTGTTGCATATCGGGAAGTACGCTAAACATTTTGAAAAGACACACATTCCCAAATTTCCCTTTTATATATAAGAAGAAAGATAAGTGGCAACTCCATGTCTTGCGAGTTCACCTCCGGCTAACCTTCTGAGTGTTAAGTCATCGAGGAAGGCAGGAACCATAAGGCCTGGTTTTGGGACAAGTACAGAACAAAGCATATAAAGAAATAATTCTGGTACTTGAGGCCAAAATTCCGATTTAAGCTGCACCATGGAGCACACAAGTCAATATTTTGCTCTCGCAAAGCTCTGGGCAAGACACCGCGTTACACCGACTTGGCTCTTCTTATCTTGCACTGCTCTAAGAGCTTCCTTGCAGATTTAGAGCTGAGGCACCTCCTATGGCAATAATTAATTTCATTGGAGACACGCAGCTCTTTGCGATTGATGGGCGTAGCTTCCGTTATCACACTTTTAATTTGAAGTCTTCCTTGGAATCAAATTGTAAAGATTAAGTTTTTTCCAGCAAATTTGGACTTTAGTGGACTATAGGAGTTTAAGCCACTCCCGGCACGGATCCAAAATCCGAAGGAACACCGGAAAACACCGGAAAACCCCGCAGACGTCACTGTTCAGAGTGCACGCAGTAGTTTTAAATTTTTGTGGCACAACACTCGGTTGTCATTACACATCCACTGATATTAAACAATTACAATACATTGTGAATTTCTGACAAAATGCAGCTGCACATAAACACGAGCCGAGCCACTCGCTTGGCACGGTCACCCCAGACACGAGGAGGGCCCAAGACCCCTGTTCTCACTCACTGTCCCTGTTTGTTTTTCCCCTTGGGAGGAGAGGTCACTGTTGGGTCTCGGGGCATCTGTGTTTTATACATCTACTAGCTTTACTACCCGGCTTCGTCCGGGACTTGGATTCACCACTCCCGGCCGCCTTTGTCTCCCCAGTGGCGATATTCACACACCACACCAGTTACTCAATTGAGGCTGAGTCGACCTTGGGGAGTCCCAGGACCGGTTCAAATAATTGTCACCGGTGGTGGCCTTGAGCGGGAATCGAACTCGGGTCACCGGATTCGTAGCGCGGCGCGCTTCCACATGCGCGGGTCACATGACATATGTGACGTCACAGCTCACTTTCCGTGCAAAAAAAGATGCATTATTGAGCTCCCCCCCAAAAAAAAAACCTAAATGTATTTTTATAATTCTTGCATGGTGTACCGTCTGGAAAGTACCCACATGGCAAGTTTCCAGTTTGTTGCATGTCGGGAAGTACGCTAAACATTTTTAAAAGACACACATTCCCAAATTTCCCTTTTATATATAAGAATAAGTGGCAACTCCATGTCTTGCGAGTTCACCTCCGGCTAACCTTCTGAGTGTTAAGTCATCGAGGAAGGCAGGAACCATAAGGCCTGGTTTTGGGACAAGTACAGAACAAAGCATATAAAGAAATAATTCTGGTACTTGAGGCCAAAATTCCGATTTAAGCTGCACCATGGAGCACACAAGTCAATATTTTGCTCTCGCAAAGCTCTGGGCAAGACACCGCGTTACACCGACTTGGCTCTTCTTATCTTGCACTGCTCTAAGAGCTTCCTTGCAGATTTAGAGCTGAGGCACCTCCTATGGCAATAATTAATTTCATTGGAGACACGCAGCTCTTTGCGATTGATGGGCGTAGCTTCCGTTATCACACTTTTAATTTGAAGTCTTCCTTGGAATCAAATTGTAAAGATTAAGTTTTTTTCCAGCAAATTTGGACTTTAGTGGACTATAGGAGTTTTAAGCCACTCCCGGCACGGATCCAAAATCCGAAGGAACACCGGAAAACACCGGAAAACCCCGCAGACGTCACTGTTCAGAGTGCACGCAGTAGTTTTAAAGTTTTGTGGCACAACACTCGGTTGTCATTACACATCCACTGATATTAAACAATTACAATACATTGTGAATTTCTGACAAAATGCAGCTGCACATAAACACGAGCCGAGCCACTCGCTTGGCACGGTCACCCCAGACACGAGGAGGGCCCAAGACCCCTGTTCTCACTCACTGTCCCTGTTTGTTTTTCCCCTTGGGAGGAGAGGTCACTGTTGGGTCTCGGGGCATCTGTGTTTTATACATCTACTAGCTTTACTACCCGGCTTCGTCCGGGACTTGGATTCACCACTCCCGGCCGCCTTTGTCTCCCCAGTGGCGATATTCACACACCACACCAGTTACTCGATTGAGGCTGAGTCGACCTTGGGGAGTCCCAGGACCGGTTCAAATAATTGTCACCGGTGGTGGCCTTGAGCGGGAATCGAACTCGGGTCGCCGGATTCGTAGCGCGGCGCGCTTCCACATGCGCGGGTCACATGACATGTGACGTCACAGCTCACTTTCCGTGCAAAAAAAGATGCATTATTGAGCTCCCCCCCAAAAAAAAAACCTAAATGTATTTTTATAATTCTTGCATGGTGTACCGTCTGGAAAGTACCCACATGGCAAGTTTCCAGTTTGTTGCATGTCGGGAAGTACGCTAAACATTTTTAAAAGACACACATTCCCAAATTTCCCTTTTATATATAAGAAGAAAGATAAGTGGCAACTCCATGTCTTGCGAGTTCACCTCCGGCTAACCTTCTGAGTGTTAAGTCATCGAGGAAGGCAGGAACCATAAGGCCTGGTTTTGGGACAAGTACAGAACAAAGCATATAAAGAAATAATTCTGGGAGTTGAGGCCAAAATTCCCATTTAAGCTGGACCGTGGAGCACACAATTCATTATTTTGCTCTCGCAAAGCTCTGGGCAAGACACCTCGTTACACCGACTTGGCTCTTCTTATCTTACACTGCTCTAAGAGCTTCCTTGCAGATTTCGAGCTGAGGCACCTTCTATGGCAATAATTAATTTAATTGAACACATGCAGCTTATTGCGCTTTATAGGCGTAGCTTCCGTTATCACACTTTTAATTTGAAGTCTTCCTTGGAATCAAATTGTAAAGATTCAGTTTTTTTTTCCAGCAAATGTGGACTTTAGCGAACTATACTAGTTTTAAGCCACTCCCGGCACGGATCCAACAATCTATGGAACACCGGAAAACACCGCAGACGTCACCGTTCAGAGTGCACGCAGTCGTTTTAAAGTTTCGTGGCAGAACACCCTGTTGTCATTACACATCCACTATGATATTAAACAATTACAAAACATTGTGGACTTCTGACTAAATGCGGCTGCACATAAACACGAGTCGAGCCATTCGCTTGGCACGGTAACCCCAGACACGAGGAGGCCCAGACTCTGCTCTCGATTCGGCGCGTGTTTGTTTACAAAGAGCGTGGTCACGCACGAACGCACTCGTCAAGCACGGCAAGGGTCTCCCTGCTAACGCTGCCACTACGGCTCGTGGTGCCCGCCTCCTCCCCCTCCTGGGCTCACTGACCCTACGGGGCTGTCCTTTGAGTGTTCAAAGCATTGAGCATTGAAATGTTTTGAGCATTCAAATACAATTGGATCACAGTGTGTCAGGTTAACTATGGGCGGATACACCAGTTGCATACAGCACGTAAAGTGGAAACCTTAACTCAGAGCTAAGGGGCCGTCCATAAATGACGTCAAGCGATTTTGGACGATTTTTGACCCCCTCCCCCTTGTCACACGGCGTCACAAAAAGTCAGACCCCCCCCCTCAAATATGACGTCACAGGGCTCTGCCCCCCCCCCCCTCAAATAATAAAACATGCTTCAAATAGCTTTAAACTATTGTCATTGTAATGCGTATTTAATGTGGCGCTGCACTATGATGTTGTAAGAGAAAACATGAAAAAAGTCTATTACTGGTAGGAACCTCCTGGTTACACCAGCCCACATGGGATTATTGTGTCCGTCCGTCCGTCGTGCAGGGAGGGGCTGGGTGGGGAGGGAGGGGAGGGTGGGGAGGGGCTGGGTGGGGAGGGGCTGGGTGGGGAGGGTGGGGCTGGGTGGGGAGGGGCTGGTAACCCCGTGGTGCCCTTATTAAACGCACCGTTTAACCTACTCACGCCGGCTTGTGCCCGTCCTCACAGTCGGGCATATTTGCGGAATACACCACGCTGCCGTTGACCCTGGTCATTGACCGAGCAACCCAACGTTCCTACCAGCTCCCTCCGCAGGAATGTGTTTAATTAAGTAGAACGTGTTGTATATATTTAAAGTTGTGCATTTCGATGTGACGTCACATTTCTCAACCCCCCCCCCTCTCGTCACACATTGTCACAAATGTCTGACCCCCCCCCCCCCCTAGGTGCGTGACGTCATTTATGGACGGCCCCTAAGGGAGTGTTGCACTCGCTTGTGTTGGGAGCTGCCTGTGGTGGCGTCGTCAGCGGCACCGGGTCGAGTCCATCTCCCGGCGCGTGTGGTGGGGTTAACAGTGGGCTCCAGCTCTTCCAGCGAGTCGGGTCAATGTGGATGAGTAGACCAAACACCACTTGAGGTCGCTCTCGTGGAGGCCCTTCCCGCAGCAGGGGCTTGAGCAGGTTATTGCAGAGCTGCACCTATGACACCTACGAATGAGTTATTTTATCTTCAACACGCAGTCGCCTTTCGCGATCGAAATAAATGTGTCGTGAAACGCCACTCGACACAGCCAATCAGTAAGGGTTGTCACGTAAACAGAACGTGCCAGTTAGTTACTTTAGCTTAGCGGTGTATTGAAGAGTAAACCACGACATTTACAAATTACTCTCCAACACAGCCGGTGTGCTGCACTGGTAGCGAATTGCCACGTTCTGTTTGCGTGACAAACCTTACCCATTGGCTGTGTCGGGTGGTGGCGGGTTTAACGACACATGTATATTTATTGATGTGATCTAACCCCAAAACACTTCGCGTGGACGACAATTCGTCACGGCCAGGAGGGGCGGTGATGGCCCACACAACTGAGCGGCAGCCAAATAGAATTCGTCTAAAACTAAACTTGTATTTACTACCGAGCTAAGATGCTCTTTTCTATAAGCGACCTGGCCACAAATGATAGCGCAACGAAGTGGCTTATCACGTGGAAATGTATCGCGGCCAAATAGCACTCTAAACGCGTGTTGTTGATTCTATATGTGGAGGGACAACCCGGAGCACGCAGAGGGAAAAGTCTCCACTTGACCACTGGCAGAGGCCCGCGAACTCCAAATAGAGTCCAGCAGCAGCAGCAGGCGGCGTCCGCCAGGGTCGGGGTCGGACCCACGCCGTCTTGTACCCCAGGCGAGGTAGCCGACGTCCGTCACCGAGACGGAGCGATCTCATCCAGCAGTGGAATGGCCATGGCTGATGACAACTCGAGCCGCACTTTGTTTTGCCCAGAACCACGGAACCCCCCTCGGTGTGCGCTGCCGGAACGTCATGGGGCGCGCTGCTCCTCGCTAACAGCACTTGCCCCAACAGCCGCCTCAGGCTACACGGGGCAGCTTTGCCTCGCTGCAACGTCCACTGCCCACACGGGGTCCTCGGACCCTCTTATAGGTGTTCGCGGCGGGGTCCTCGGCCCTCCTATAGGTGTCCGCGGCGGGGTCCTCGGCCCTCTTATAGGTGTCCGTGGCGCCGGCCTGGGGTCCTCGGCCCTCTTATAGGTGTCCGCGGCACCGGCCAGGGGTCCTCCTCGGGCCCTCTTATAGGTGTCCGCGGCGGGGTCCTCGGCCCTCTTATAGGTGTCCGTGGCGCCGGCCTGGGGTCCTCGGCCCTCTTATAGGTGTCCGCGGCGCCGGCCTGGGGTCCTCGGACCCTATATATCGTGTCCGCGGGGTCCTCGGGCCTACGTAGGTGTCCGCGGCGCCCGGTGCGGTGCCTGCGCTCGCGGGGCAACATGGCGTCGGTGCGGGAGAGCGACACTTCGCTGTGGCTGCACAACAAGCTGGGCTCGCCCGACGAGCTGTGGACGCCCTCCAGCATCGTGTCGCTGCTCACCAAGGACGTGATACGCAACATCCAGGAGTGCTTCCACGCGCTCTCGTCGCCGGTGAAGCTCAAGCTCCTGCTCGGGGTGCTGCACCTGCCGCGCCGCACCGTGGACGAGGCAAGGCGCGGGCCGCGCGCCCGCGGCGCTCATTGAGCACGCGGCGGTCACGTGGGCGCGCGCATTCGCCTCTCATTGGTGGGAGCGAAACAAGCGGGGGGGGAGGGGGGTCACGCGGGAACGGGGGCCGTGGTGGTGGTGGCGGTGTAGTGATGGTTAGAGTTGTGGTGGTGGCGGTGTAGTGGTGGTGAGGGGAGGTAGTGGTGGTGATGAGGGGTGGTGGTGTAGTGTGTGGCGGTGTAGTGGTGATGAGGGAGGGAGTAGTGATGAGGGGAGGTAGTGGTGGTGATGAGAGTTGTGGTGGTGGTGGTGGTGGTGTAGTGATGGTAGTGGTGATGAGGGGAGGTAGTGGTGGTGATGGTAGTGGTGATGAGGGGAGGTCGTGGTAATGAGGGGAGGTAATGGTGATGGGAGTGGTGGTGATAGGATTAGGTAAGTGATAGTGATGGGAGGAAGTGATTGAAGTGGTGATGATGGGGGGTGATGTTGGTGGGAGTGGTCGTGATGATAGAAAGTGTGTAGTGGTGGTCGTGGTTGATAGTAGTGGTGATTCTGGGAGTGGTGGTTTTGGGAATGGTGATGGAGATAGGAATTGTAATGATAACAGTGGTCATGCTAGGAAGTGGTGGTGGTAATATGGATGGTTGTAGCGATTATGATCATTTTGCGCCCAGTGTTTGGACGATATCTGATATGACAATTAAACAGTACATGGTAATGTGATGTCCAGTGGCAGTACTGAGATTACAGATATACCATCACCCATAACTACAGGCTATCCATTTGACTTATCAGGTGCGAGCTTATACAAAAACCGCATCCGCTGTCTAAACAAATATTAATAACGGATCCTCTGGACATTTGCCGGCAGCATCTCTGACATTCACAACATCGCTCTCACAGCCCTCAACTGGCTCAACAACATCCAACATCGACATCGCCCAGCCCTACAAGAGAAGAATTAATAGCCGATTGTACACTTCCCTAAAGCTCATTGCGAAGGATTAATGAATGCCCATCCATCAGTCAATGCTGACAGATGCTTCATCACACTATGAGGTCTCATCGAGTCTTGAGTGTCGATTTATTCTAGCGATTTTCAGTGCGAGGTGTTGCACTCAGCTTCCAGCTTGGCTTTTGGCAGTCCGCCTCAACAAGCTGCAGAAATGACCTCTGCCAACAGATGTTCATCTGACGTGCTCTGATGGTGGACTTGGGGTGCCTTGGTGCTGCTGATGTTGGCCGCCAGTCACTATTGGCTGTGCAAGACCTGCTTGAAGATCCTGAAGTCCCGTATCTTGGCATGCCTGTCCGACTTCATACACGTGTCTCATTGCTGGGTGGACCGCTGTATGGTAGAACTTCTGTGTTTGGTAAATGATCCTGCCAGTGTGTACCCAGTGTTTGGTGCTGTCGGTGCTGGTGTACTTGTTCAGGCGGTCTGATATTGTCGCTGTATATAGTTCAGGACTGCAGCGGAAAGTAATAAGCTTAACAACTCTGTACACCACAATATTCCCTGAGAATCCAACACTCGCTCATTCCAGCCTCTCTTTTTTCAACGTTCCAAGAATGAGCTTTGTAAATGTGGAGTAAGTCTTGTCATTGCCTCCTCGTGACCTGTAAAGGGTGCTGCCAAGACGGGGTGACTTGTCTACCACCTTGATTTTGCTGCCATGAACAGTGGTGTGAGGTCGACTGTAGTAAGGCTGGTTTTGGTATGATTGGATCAAGTTCAGGATGCTGTTGGCGAGACCATATTGCTTGGATGCTCTGAAAAGTGATTGTTTATGAGCGGTTATTTGTAAGTGGTTGTAACTTCGTTACGTTTATCCACACCTTACCAAGAGGAGTAGATGTGTGGGTAAACACGGATAACAGGATCTGCAATGGCCGTGCAGCGCTGAAGAGTGCAGCACACCTCAACCACATCAATCGAGCACCAACCGGAATGCCCCCTTGTGCTGCTCTCCCTTGTGCTCCGTACACAGGCTGCACACTTGATGCTTTTTGCACGAGCTTGTACGCATGCTTGGAGATGTTTTTTGCCAGACAATGGTGAATGAAAGCAGATTAAAATATGGGACCAGAAGATGTTTTGGATGTGGGTCAACCTCACGATGTGCTATGAGCTGTAGAATATAAACTCTTCTCAGCTGTGGAAAGTTGGTGCATTACCCTCTCGATGTTTTTTCCTGCCCTGGTTGCACTTTATGGAATTTAAATGCACATTTTCATTGTAAAATGTATATATTCATTAATATTATATTGGTACTTTAAGCTAATTGTGTCTATTGTTCATACTTGTTAATATTTCATGGTACTTGTGAACTTTGTAAGATGCAAATGTTGCCCAATGTGAGCGTTTGTGTAATTTGGAATTTCCCACATTGCAAGGTCTGGCAGAGGTAATGTGATTCTTACACGTGAAGCCTTTAACACCACTGCTGAAACCTTGTAGATGAAGAGTGCCCTGGGAATCATTCTGACGCTGGCCCGGAGCGACCCGGACCTGTGGGTTCAGATGATCGCTGATGTCGTGAGGACATTCCCGGATTCTGGTACGCTCAACCTCGAGCTGGAGGAGCAGAATTCCAACGCGCAGAGTGTCCTGGGGGACCTCAAAGAGAAAGGTTTGTCTGATGCAGAGGCATCGCACTGCACATGGTGCGTTACGAGAGGAATGATGGAAAACCTGCAGAACCTCATTCGAGCGACATCAGATGCCACCGTTTCACCAACTTTTTGTGGAGTGGTGGAATGGTTTCTTGAAAATAAGTGGCAGATACGTTTTCCAGTACTGCATTCATCGAAATTCATTGCCTCCCTTTTTTGGATGCATTACGTGTGCCTGGTACTATAATGGCAGGGCAGCTTGTATAACTTTTATGACTTTTTCGTTGAGATTCATTTCTGGCCTTGCCCAGATCCAGTAGACCTCTTGTATGAACATAACAGGGCTTCCATTCTTCATATGCATATATCACTCACAATCAGAATCTTTATTTATCCTGGAGAAATTTAACGAACCATGAATCCCTTTTTCACAAATGTCCAGTAGGGGCAGGTCAGAAAGTTACAATGACTTGCGAATAATCGTGACATCAGGTATTTATTTGGCTCTGAATCTTTTAATGCTTGGATAATTTGAGCACTCGTACAGTCTTCAGAATTCCAAAATGTCCTGCTTTACGTTCCAAACCTGGCTTGCAAACACATGGAAACAATGAAACAACATTTCAATCAATTAAACTTAAATTTCTAATGGGAGCTGCACCAGCCCTTGACTGAACATGACACGGCGCTGCCGAAGTGTTGCCATTAGAGTGTCGCTATGCGTAGTGCATCCATTACGAGCGTACTGTTGAATTCCAGATTTCATATTGCCAGATGTAATGACATCCAGGGTTTCCATTATACGCACGTCGCAGCTCCCTCAGCTCTGTTCCCCGTGAAGGCAGTGCAGAGACATCCTCTACATGACCCCATTCTGGCCGCCGCTACTTTGGCGACGGCAAGGAGCTGCGGGCGCGAGGGTGAGCTTGGCTTTAACAGTGTCGGGCGCCTCTGCTGTGCCGCAGTGGTGGACTGCGACGCCTCCACGATGCTGCCCCTCGAGTGCCAGTTCCTCAACAAGAGCGCGCTCACCACGCTGGTGGGGCCGCTCGCACCTCCCGCCAAGCACTTCCAGCTGCGCCGCAAGCCCAAGAGCGCCACGCTGAGGGCAGAGCTCCTGCAGAAATGTGAGCCCCGATGGTGATGTGCGGTGCATCCACCCTCAATGTGTGCTGCAGCGCTTGGGAGTGATTCCTGCTCATGGCCAACACCAGTGACGGTTATTTTAACCAGTCCTGGGCCTCCCCTAGGTAGGCTCAGGCTCAAATGAGTAAACATCGCCACAAGGGAGACAAAGACGGCCAGGCGTGGTGCTGGCCACCGACCCCCTTGTGTATCGTGCCGGCCCGCATAGGTCCTCGCTAACAGCATTTGTCCCAACAGTCTGTTCAGGCTATACGGGGGATCTTTTGTTTGTCGTGTGATGCAGACCTGGTGATGTGTGGGGTGCAGCCCTGGATCTGTGGACACCACCTCATGTCATTTAACTTGCAGTATACCATAATAGAGGTTTTTTTTACACGCTTTCTTTTAACTCGCTCTGTCTGTTGTTGTTGTCGTTGTTGTATCCTCAAATCTTGTAACTCAATTTTAACCCACTTCCCAATGTGGTATCGACTGCAAACTTTGTATACTTATGTCATACTGATGGCAATACTATATTATATCATAAAAAATAAAAAATATATTTTTTTAAACATTATTTTTTATATGTCATGTTTCGGCTTAGGTCTAATTGTCCATGGTCAACTAATGGCTGTAATTGCCCACGCTCCCTTACGTTATGCCCCACGCTTTTATTTTTAGTCGGTTACAACAACAGTATATTAAACATATATAATGCATGAACATAAAAAAATATATTTTTAACTTTTTGGAACATTTCATAAAAGCGTGTTTAAAAAAAAGTTTTTTAAATATCTTATTTTGGGTTAGATCGCGCAAATCTATAAATGTGTCATTAACCTGCGACCACCCGACACAGGCAACTAGTAAGGGTTGTCACGTAAACAGAACATGCCAATTCGTCACTAGTACAGCACACCGGTGTGTTGGAGAGCCAAGCCACAACATTTACAATCTGAGTACGACGTTTCGCCAGTAATTACAACTCGCTTCATCGGGTGATGGGTTTTAACGACACATTTATATATTTACGCGATCTAACCCAAAAAACCTCTTATGGATGATATTGGTCGCGAAAGCCTACGTGTGTTAAACTTGCAGTATACCATTCTGAATGGCTGTGTCAGTATTATTTTGACAGCTAAAGTAGGAGTAGTTGGATGTTTGTTTGCTTAAAATTTGTTACTGGTGGTTTTTTATGGCATTCTTGATGGCTGAATTGTATAGTAAATATAAAATTTAAACATGAATTGGATTTTAAAGATAACAAACTGATTTAAAAGTTTTGGGAACCTTTTTTTTTATGAAATAATGTTTTACATTGCTACATTTCATGCTCTGTTGCGTTCTTATACTTTTATTCGGTTTTGCTTATTAAGAGAGTTGCATCAGTTGGTGTAAAATCGAGGTGTAAGAGTTGACTACACCTGGCGAGCCGACAAATTGTGACGATTCAAGTTGTGTGGTCTGTTCAAGATATTGATATGGTAACTACCTTGCCTGGTATACAGGAGGTCGTGAGTTTGATCCCAACCCTGATGCCTGTATATTTGGAGTTTGCATGTTCTCCCCGCGGTTGCCTGGATTGTTCACTGGGTCCTCCACTTTTTCCCCTCGCGTTTAGAAACGTGCATTTAGAGTGTTTGGCTGCGACTATAAATGGCCACATGATCGGCGACTTCGTTGAGCTATTATTTGTGGCCAGGCCACTTCTGAAAAAGAGCTATATAGCTCGGTGGGCCTTACCTGGTAAAATAAAAATAGTTGATGTTATCCCAATTCATACAACACATTCCTTTTAAGAAACATTGATTCCCACATACACGATTCAATCTACATATCATGAGCTTAATAATCATTGTTAATGGATGAGTCGATGTAAAGATGAGCTGTTGTCGATTTGGCCATGATGTTGTTTGACGGTGTTTATTTCACAGCTACGGAAACGGCACAACAGCTGAAGAAGACTTCAGGAATCCCCTTCCATGCCAAAGGGAGGGGCCTTGTGAAGAAGATTGACACCACCAGTGAGTCGTTGCTTCGCCCATTATTCAACTATGCATCACCTCGACGCATTCGTTAAATCTTAAGTTTGGTGTTAACGTTTACATTAACGACGTTCGTAAGCCAGCCCGGAATTTTCTTGGGCAGTTTTTAGTGATTTAAACCTCCTATAAATCCCATGAATTCGAAAACATTTGCTTTCACCAACAAGTGAATGAAGTCCCTGGACACCCTCGCAATTATCCAGGTGAATAATTTTTGTATTCAAATATGGCAATTGATTAGTCAAGCATCTACATGTAACCACATGCCAAAGGTAAACATATACGCTAATATCTCGCCGGATGTGGGGGTTATGTTCCTAGAAAATGCCGTGTTGGGCAAAATTGCGTTTGAAAAATAATAGACCTCGTGGAAAAAATAGGTTTGTGTTCCTGGGTCCGAAATTATCATCCGCTCCCTCTTTGCTGAACTAATTCTACGTGATGTGTGGTGGTCATTATTCATACCTGACAGTTTGTGGTGGTGGTTGTGGTTCACACCTGACCCGTGTGGTGGTGGTGGTGCTGGTTGTTGCTCACACCTGACCATGTGTGGTGGTGGTTGTGGTTCACACCTGACCATGTGTGGTGGTGGTTGTTGTGCAGCGCCACTGAAAGGAATTCCCAAGCAGGCGCCATTCCGCAGCCCCAGCGCCTCCCCCGGCTTCGGCTCCCCCGGCACACGCACGCCCCTTTCAGCGCGCACGCCACTCCGCAAGGAACGCGGGGTCAAGGTGAGGCCCGGCGGCCCGGCTCCACGATCGCCGCGAACACTGCCCTCGTTGCTTTACCACTGTGGCTGCACCGTGCAGCACGAAACGCGATAGCGTGCGCCCCGGAGAGGCCGCATGATATTTTACCCTGAGATAACGGCGCGGGATACCAAACACAACGCGGGAATATTTGGTTTTGTAACATTGCGGGCCCATTGTCGGTGTCGATATACAAATCGTGTGACTTGCTGCTGATTGATCAGGAATGTTCTGAAGTTTTTTGGGAAATCTCGAACTGTGCCGAGTGGTGACGTGAACCTGTGAACATGAATGGTTCTATGTGAATGTGTAGAGGGGTGCCATGTGCAGCATCTGCCCTGCATGTCCGCATGTACTTGCCCGTGTGAGTGCTCGTGTGTGGCTGTGTGGGGAGTGTTTGTTTAGTGATTAGCGCACTGCGCTACAAATCCGGTGAACAGTTAAATGTCTGCTCACGACCAATAACAGAGTCCAATATTTGAACTGGTCCCGGGCCTCCCCTCGTGTGCCATACAGGCATTCATAGTGTTGTATATACTGTGTTGTGAAAAAGAATAAAATAAATGAAAACTGTGGGAATTTATGAAATTATGCAAATGATAAAAAATGTATCAAATAATTTAACGTGTTTCATGTTAATTGATGTTTATTGAGTGCAAGTGTAATGTGATCAATCGTATGTGTGTAAAATATTACGTGAAAATGTATGTATATGGTCGATGTGTGTGTATATAGGAGTATTATGAATGTGTGTGTGTGTGTTAGTTTGTATTATGATCGATAGGTGTGCATGTAGTTATGTGTATTATCATTGGCTTTGCTTCGCTGTCTAGGGGGTGTATCTTGTGTGTGGTTATTTGTGATTGATGTGTGTGTGATGTGATGCTCGGCTTCATTGTCTAGGGGTGTATCTTATGTGTGTGACGGTGTGTGTGTGATGCTTAGCTTCGTTGTGTCGAGGTGTATTACCAATCATGATAATACAATGATTCTAGCTTTAACTTTTACTGATCATGATTCTCGCTTAAACATTTTCTGGTTATGATTTTAGTGGAATTATGTCAGGTCTCAGGATTCGGATCTCGCTACAGGATACAGTTCTTATAATTAATATAATTATGCATGAACTTAGGAAGGAACCACTCGGGCTCTTCTGTGTGAAGCAACTTTAATATCTATCAACACTCTAATATGCGAACACACTTATGATCGGAATTGCCACAACAGTGCTCTTGCAGATATCATACTCGTCGATCCGTCCAATTAAACCTCAATGGTTACGTTGTTAAACTGAGCAATAGAACAATCGGCTAACTCTTCATAGTAGCGCGACAATACACGACGATAGGAAAGTCCTTAAAAATGACTTCATACTGAACCGTGCTAAAGAAACATGTGCCCAAAGGCAAAAGGGGGCATCAATGAATTCATTGGTAAGATTAGATGATTAAAATAAATATCTAAAAACAATAGTGTTCATGCGAGTGTGTAGATTCGTAGCATATATGCTTATAAATGTTTAGTGTGACATCAATTCATTGGTAAGATTATGCAATTAAATAAATATCCGAAACAATCGTGTACATGCGAGTGTGTAGGTTTGGCTAATAGATGCTTATCAAATGGCTAGTGGGACATCAATGAATTCATTGGTAAGATTATGCAATTACAAGAAATCTCAAAACAATAATATTCATGTGAGTGGAGATTCGTGACGTAGATGCTTATAAATGTTTAGTGTGAATTCATTGGTAAGATTATGTGATGAAAAGAAAACGAATGACTAAAATACTTCTAAACGACCGTATTCATGCAACTTTAGGGACAGAACAATGCTGCAGAACAACACTGTAACACAATTTTTGTTCCTGGGTGGTAAGTGTTCTTTCGTAATTGCATATGCCTAAAATGTATAGAAAATGTCTTATTCCCCACAAACTTTGCTTTTGTGACCAGGAGAGTGATGTTTTGAAATTTCCCTATTTTCAATGAGAAAACAGGCGAATTTGAATCTTCGTTGACATAAAGTCAGAAAAAAAACATGAATCAAAATTAACATGTATTTATCCTAAAGTAATAAAAAAATGACTCCAAAAGATTTAGAAGTGAGTAGTTTTTCGAGATTTATGATTATACTGTAAATCACTTTAACGAATCATCCCCCAAATTTAGTCTCCTATCATGTTCACGTTATACTGTCCTTGGTAGCGGCGTTCAAAGTCCAGTACAGGTAGTCCTCTACTTACGATGGAGATGCGTTACGACGACCCCATCGTAAGTCGAAAATATTGTAAGTCGAAGATGGCTTAGCCTACCCAGGAGTCTTAAAGAATGGTGATAATTTAGCAAAACAGAGCAATTTTCAGTACCGCACTGTAAACTATATACTCTATGTATTAATTAATTACAATACTGTATTGCACAGTAAAGTTAAAAAACCAAGGTAAATTCTTAGCCTACCTATATGAACTGCAATTTAATAGAAAGTTTTTTCAGGAAACAATCCCATCTGTTATAAAAACTTTTAACATGCATTGAACGTATTGTATTGTGGTAACCTTAAAATGAAATCGCTGAAGCTACGTATCATACATGCATTGAACGCATCGTAACATATCATATTGTACTGTACTCACCAAGATTCTGTCCGTCGTCTGCATACTTGAACGATGTTAGGTTGCTGATGGCAATTTTGTCGTATCGCCATCGTAAGATCGAAATATCGTAAGTTGGACCATCGTAACTTGGGGACTACCTGTATATCCTGGTGGAAGCGCTCACCCTTGCTCCTCTGAGTACGCTCCCATGTTCTCCTTGAATTTATCAAGATGAGCATCAAGGATATGGACTTTGAGGGACATCCTACAGCCCATTGTGCCGTAATTCTTCACCAGAGTCTCAACCAGCTCCACATAGTTTTCGACCTTGTGATTGCACGGGAAGCCACGAACCACTGTGACAAAGCTGTTCCAAGCCACGTTCTCCTTACTAGTGAGCTTCTTGGAGAATTCATTGCACTGCAGGATCTTCTTTATCTGTGGTCTGACGAAGACACCGGCTTTGACCTTTGCCTCAGACATCTTCGGGAAGAAGTCTTGAAGGTACTTGAAGGCTGCCGACTCCTTATCTACAGCTCTGACAAATTGTTTCATAAGGCCCAATTTGATATGCAGTGGTGGCATCAGCACCTTCCGGGGGTCCACCAGTGGCTCCCACTTGACGTTGTTCCTCCCCACAGAGAACTCTGTCCGCTGTGGCCAGTCCCGCCTGTGGCAGTGCGCCTTGGTGTCCTGCTGTCCCAAAGAAAAAGATAGCAGGGAAACTTGGTAAAACCGCCTTGGAGACCCATCAGGAATGCCAACATTTTGAAGTTTCCGATGACCTCCCAGCCGTACTCGTCATACTTCAAGGCGTCCTGCAAGGTCTTGATGCTGTTGTAATCCTCTTTGAGGTGCACCGAGTGAGCCAGGGGAAGAGATGGCTACTTGTGACCATTATGGAGCAGCATGGCTTTGAGGCTCCTGGATGAGCTGTCAATGAAGAGGCGCCACTCATTCTGGTTACAGGTGATTCAGATTGCCTCGAACAGACTGGTCACATTGTGGCAGAAGCAGAGCCCATCTTGACAGGTGAAGAAGCTGCAAAAAGATTGGTAACGCTTCCTCTGATCTGCGACTTGCACACTTTCATCCAACAAGTTCCACTGCTTGAGCCTAGATGTCAAAAGCTCGGCATTGGACTTGGTGAGACCAAGATCTCTGATCAAGTCGTTGAGGTCTTTTTGGTTGAGGTAGTATGGGTTTCTCTCCTCAGCTCCACCTCTGAAATTGTCATCTGGATCTACAACGTCTTCTTCCCTCTCTGACTTGCTGCTCTCTCTCCGGAGGAGTGGGTACGGGGAGCTCATGGCAGTGTGGCACCGGGGCGATGGATGAAGGAAGGTCCGGATACGTGATAGCAGGTGCATTCTTGCCAGTCTGACGTTTGGAAGGGTCCACCATGCAGAAGTAGCAGTTGCTTTCGTGGTCAGTGGGTTCCTGCCAAATTCTTAGGATAGTGAACTTCATGGCTCTCTTTTCCCCTCTGTACCATCCTACAAAAATATAGTAATTTCACCCATGACTAATATGTAAGAGATTCTCGCAACATTTTTCATGTATGATATATATTTTTTCAATGACATTGAAAATTGTAAAACATTTAAAAATGAAAAACTTTTCCAATAAAAAAAATTGTAACAAATTTTATAACATAAAATTCTGAGCAACAATTGTCCATCTTACCTTCCAGAGTTTTTTTGCGTTGCTCGCAGGTGAAATGAGGTGCCCAGGGTTTGTCTTGATCCCCGACAGGCATGCCGAAATAGGCCTCGCACATCTTAGCAAATGCTTCCACAGAGTACTTTTTCGCTCTTGTCTTGATAAATTAGCCACAGACCAAGCAAAAATGTATCTGCCGGATGCTTGCAGCCTCTTGATGTCATCCCAGAAAAATGCAGATATGTATCCACTTAGGCAGCTAAACCTAAACTGAACTGGTGGGCTTATTACTGGAAAGTTCTAGAATGTTCTAGAAGTTACTCGAAGTTTACTTAGCACTGAATCTATCTGGAATGTTCTGGAAAATAGGTAAATTTAATAATATCACTGTCCTGGTCACAAAAGCAAAGTTTGTGGGAAATAATAATAGCCGTTTTTTGTACTTTTGAGGCACAAGCAAATAGAAAATAACACTTGCTACCCAGGAACAAAACAAATTGTTACACAGTGTAATTAATTCACCACTTTGGAATGGCAACCCTTTTCGAATCAAAAACCCCGTGGAAACATCTTATTGGTACCGATATGCGCGTTGTGTGTGTGTGTTGGAGGGCAGTCACCACGAGGTCCAATCATATTATTGTAGTGGGTAGCATGGTTTGAGTTGTCAACGTACTATCTCTGCTAACTGTGGTTCTGGGGTCCAGATGGCGACGAGCCGTCGTCCAGCGTTTTTCCTTGTACCGAAAATACATCAGTTCACCATCTTTATCGCCAAGAATCCGTGCTTCTTATTCTCACGTTATCTTTTGATATATATCCTGATGTTGAAGATATAGCTAAGCTTGTAACTCTACTGTTGAACTTTTAAACTTTCCCCAGCCAGCTTGTAATGATTAACCGCCCATTGGTGGATGTTGCTGTCTGGTGGAAGGCCCCTGGTCCCCTGTGGGGTTCTGTCTTTGTGTGTCATTTTCTTTATTTCGTCTTCCTTTATTGCTGCTTCCTCTGAGAAGCCAGTTTCGGGGTTTCCCCGGGAATTTCATTAGCCCCCATTGGGCTTGCTGTTTTATATAACATTTTATGACTTTCTCAAGCCAGCTAGTGAAGTATTAACCTCCAGGTGTCTTTTGTGTGGTCGAGGCAGGGGGGGGGGGGTGATTCACCACGTGTTTGTGCCACAGCGCTAAATCCAGATCTAAAAACACTATGACATAAAAAATAGGCAGAAGCACTCTTAATATAAGTTTTTAGGAAAAGGTACTTGTACAACAATATGTCCTTCCTATTAGAACTTGCCCTAACAGTTTGTTAAATCTTATATATGGGATGTTTTTTGTGCCCATGTACATTCCCATCTGAGTGCTCGTGCCCATGTCTGCTCGTGCCTTTGTGCGTGCCCATCTGCAGCTGTTGGACATTTCGGAGCTGGACGCGGTGGGAGCTGGCCGCGAGGCCAAGCGGAGGAAAAAGGCCCCAGGTCGGTATTCCCAGTGCTGGGTCTCCTCGTAGCCCCTGCTCCTCTCGGGAACGTTTGTCCACCGCCGGACGATGGCTTCCCGCACGCCGTCACAAACTCTCGCCATCCTATGATGACAATTCGTTTCACTCCCTAACATTAACTGATTTCGTTGCAACATCTCCACAGTGGTCAACCTTCGTGCTTGACCTTCGGCCGTCCCTTATCGTCGCGTATCCTGCCCCGGCACACTGAATACGATGTGCGCGCCGTCTTGTGCGATGTGATTCTGCTCTGGCAGAGGCGGAGCAGGGGGAGAAGGCGGCTAAGGATGAGGCGGCCGTGAACCCCGTGACCCCAGACTACGCCGCTGGACTTGTATCAACTCCGGTACTCACCCTGCTCACACCGCATTCGCACTTCTCTCGCTCACCGCACTCACACCCGATTGCACACAAACGCCACTCGCTCACTTACACTGCACTCACCCACTCACACCGCACTCACCCACTCACACAGCACTCACTCCCCAGTCAATCACACCGCACTCGCGCCACTCGCTCACACTCCACTCGCACCGCACTCGCACCGCACTCGCACCGCACTCGCACCGCACTCGCACCGCACTCGCACCGCACTCGCACCGCACTCGCACCGCACTCGCACCGCACTCACTAACACTGCACTCACACCCCACTCACTCACTCACTAACACTGCACTCCCACCCCACTCACTCCCACCCCACTCACTCCCACCCCAACTCATTCCCACCCCACTCACTCCCACCCCACTCACTCCCACCCCACTCACTCCCACCCCACTCACTCCCACCCCACTCACACCATACACATACACACTCGCACCATACTCGCTAACCACATGCACGACTCGCAACTACAACCCAACTCGCATGATGTGGCCACTTGACTTGAAGGGTTATGAGGTTGAGTATAAAAAAATTATTAAAATGGCAAGAAAAACAAAGGGTTGTTTATGCAAGTGCAATGTGTGATGCAACGTCTGCCCGTGTGTGAACTGCCTCCTCTGTTGTTTAGTAACGTAGCAGCGCGAAAGGTGACGCCTACCGCCCCTCTGTCTTGCAGAAACTGGGAGCACTGAGCAATGACAGCTCGATGCCTTCCACCAGCTACCTGCCGGCCACACCCAGCATGATCCCTTCCTCGTCCTACAACCCCAGCGCAGACGCCCCCTCTGGTGAGAGAAACTCGCCCCCCACCCTGTCGCACAGCTGCATGCAAAGATTGCTTCTGTCGCGATTTCCCTGGTCCGTTCCATCGGAGATATTATCGATTAAAAACATGCTATGCAAATTACACGCGTTAGGCCTATCCACCCTGTTAATGGCTGCAGTGAATTGCCACACAGATTAATTCAATGCATCCTTGTTTGTGGAATGTAATGTGAACCTCAGCATTATACATAATCTCAGGCTGGATTGACATCTTGACCAAACAGCCCGAACACACAAACCTGGACATTTTGCTCCATCATTGTCAATGGACACATTTTTTTTTTAAATCATACTTAAAAGCGGCAGTAAACTTGCATGCTCGCTCATACCAGCAATAGCGAAACTGCCAGACTGTATGTCGTGGTGAAGGTCCGCATGGAAGCACCGCTCGGCGTGTATGTTGCGGCTCACAGGCGCCAGTGGGGCAGCGGCCATCCGCGACGCCCTGCAGTCGAACCGCACCCCCGAGGAGCCCCCCAGCTCCCCGACCGTCCCCATGGTGCAGAACCCGTTCAAGCAGCAGGCGCCTCTCTACAGCAGTGCCCTGCCCTCCTCCGCTACCGCCCCCGCCGCTTCCCCGAGCCCCACCACGCCGCAGCCCACCACCCCCACCCTCACGCAGGCCCCTGCTAGCCAGCAGCAGCCTGTGCCCGTTCCACAGCCTCCTGCCGCCACCGCCGCCTTTGCTGCCACCGCCACCGTCGCTCAGCAGCAGCAGACGCAGCAGACGCAGCAGAGCCAGCCTAAGAAGAACCTCTCGCTCACGGTGAGTGGCCGGCTCGGAGGTGCATTCCCGAGTCCGGGCAGAGCGTTTCCCTGGTCTGGCGAGTGTTGGACGGCGATCGTAATCGATGGTGGCACGTACAGTGGTTCTCGTCGACTTTGGAAGAAAGCGGTCTTGAATTTATATCTGACCAGTTTTGCAGAGGTTGCTCTTCATTAAATAACATTAGATTTAATCATTTTCGCAATTAAAGATCTCGCCCCAAAGTTCTCACGAGCAGGATACAGACTAAGACAATTGAGGGACACTACATGGACTCATAAAAAACCACTGCAGCATCCAAGACATCTTGGTATTTTAATAACATCATAGTTTCAAGCATTGTATCAATAATATTTAGCACCACTTGTTACAAGAAGATTAAAGAAAAACCCGCTCGATCGACATAACACGCGCCACATACACGCCATATAGGCAACATTTAGGTGTCCGAGTTTGTATGAAGTTGAGTCTGCAAGGCTCCTACATGTCCTGAAGTGAGATTATTAACTGAAAGGTATGATGTGGTGATCTAGGTATAGCAGACCTACCCGCAAGGCCAGATCTCCTATCTCTCAATGCGAATATATCTTATTTGCACAAGCAAGTGATGCCTAAGAGTGTCACCAGTCTCTATCTCAGCCACACGAGGTCCACAATCACCCGGTAAGGCTGCAGCTGGCCGCTACGGCCCCACCTGTGCTGATGAACAGCTGTCGTGCGTCTCTCCAGATCACAGTGCATCTCTGTGTTCCTCCCGGTGTCACGCACGGAAATGCCTTTGTCACACTCCGTTAAACATGCACCCTTCACCTTATCCCGAATAAAATGAGCATGCACATTAATAAGGCACACTCTTTAGTAAGTATGCCATTAGCAGTGCTGCAGTTCATCATAACTCAATGAGTGCGCTCAATCAGTGACTTAACGTGTATTAGGTTGGAGGCCGGAGTTGTGCACAACTACCAGTTCGACACATGTGCGAGGGGAGGGCCTCGAGGCCTGTGCGTTAACAATCACACACGTTTAAAGTAGCGAGCGGTTTGGCTCAAAGCATGCATAGAAACACACACTTTAGACGGTGAGATGTATAAACTCTCGTATTGCATCAGACAACGTTTACTTGTAGGCAGTTCTGCTCATGGGCTACGCCATTCTGCAGAGTAGTGACACAAAGTATTTTTGTTTACGAGCAGAGCACTCGGAGCTTTGCGAGAGCAAAAAGCCGACTTGTGTGCTACGCAGTGCAGTTTAAATGGGAATTTTGGCCTCAACATCCCAGAATAATTTATTATGCTTTAATTCTAGATTTGAAGCTTTCGTGACTGCATGGATTCATATTCTTAGGTTTTTTCGGTAAAGTCACGTAGGTAAAACATCAAAATTAATAAAAATAAAATTAAAATAAAATAAAGATCACGACGTTTCGGAGGCAACACAAGTCTCCGTCATCAGGTGGGACCGTCACAGCCAGATTAGCTGCATCAAGTGAGGCAATGATTCAAGATGTAATCCCTTAAAAGCAAGTTGAGGGGGGAGGAGAGGGGGGGGGGGAGCTCATCAGAATGTGGTAGCCAATGAATGGAACGTATCGGGAGGGAGGGGGGCGGGGCTCAAAGACGGCACGGAGTGCTACGTACAACGCATCGGGAGGGGGAGGGGGGGCGGGGCCAAAAGGATGGGCGACGGCGTGGAAGCGGTTGAGCACAAGCGACTACTGCTGCACACGCCAACGCATTGGACAGAGAGTGGGAGGGGAGGCCTGATACACATGATAGAAAAGAACGAAAATGCCCATGTTTATACCAATGCTGGCTGAACAATGAAGAGAGTACTGTTAAACACTGGGGATGTTAACACTCGGTAAAGTAAAGTAAAATAGTGCCTGTCTCAAAGCCAGGCCTTATGGTTCCTGCATTCCTCGATGACTTAACACTCAGCCAGATAGCCGGAGATGAACTCGCAAGATACGGAGCCGCCACTTATAGTTGTAAAACGCAGATGCCCAGGCCTAGTGGTCACGCCCATTAAGCAAGGAATAACAATTGGGGGTTATGGCTGCGACTTTGCAGATGACCCATCTCAACATCGGTGTGTTCCGAAACACTCTTAGACAACCATCACAATATTAAAATGGACAAGATATATATTTGCAATTGGTAGATTTATTCCATTCTTTTAAATCGGTAGTAATTAATGTCTGATTAGTAGTTATCTTAGCCGGCAGTGACATGGGCAGCCGCTGTCCGCTGGCTCTCGTGTCTGGCCCTTGGGGTTGTGTCTCCCCACCCGCAGGCCACACACCATCCCGGCCCAGAGCCTCCACGCCATTCATGCTCACAAACCACAGAAATTACTTTCACAATAAATCCCGCAGTCACTGGTACGCGAACGTTTAAAAATAAATGTAGTCGCGAGTCGGTGCCACCAGCCTGCACGGTGATCACACTAATGTAAGTTGATCGCTGGCCCCAGGTAGCCAAGCTTTTCTACTCATGGCTTTGTTTGCACCACTGCCGAAAAGCAGATTGGAGCCATGCAGGGCAGCCCAACACTGCTTCTTGTCCCGAAGCTTCAGGGGCCGTGCGACTGTGGAGTCAAACGCTTCTCACTGTATCGGAGGGACTGATTAGGGGTATCGCTGAAAAATGTGTACGGCGAGGTTCTCAATATTTTCTTTCCTGTCGTGTACATGCTGAATACTTCTGCATGTTTTGTGTTCATTCTCTGTCTTTGTTGGTGTTATGCTACAGAGAGAACAGATGTATGCTGCGCAAGAGATGTTTAAAACTGCAAACAAAGTTACAAGGCCAGAGAAGGCCTTGATCTTGGGATTCATGGCCGGATCCAGAGGTGAGTGGTGCTCTTGCCTGGGTTCATGCCGAGTGTGAATGTATTGATGTTGAACTTCTTTCGCACCAGACGTAGCCAACTGCTTATCGGAGGTAGAGCTGTTGTAGTGATAATATATTATAATATAACCAAAACTTTTGACGCAATGACCAATGCGTGGTTCCATGCCGCTACATTACAACTTCCATCCTTTTGGAGGCCACATTTAATATCAGCCCAGCTCTCTAGGACCTCCGGCTTACTCTAGAGCAGTGGTTTTTAACCTGGGGTGCACGCACCCCCTGGGAGTGCGAAATGACCTTTTCTGGGGGTGCGGGACATGGGCAGATTTTTTTAGAAGGTAAATCATCGAAACAAATTAGGCACGCAAGTACATCTACTTGGTTTCATCAAACCTATGTATTTATTGACATTGTGCATTTTTTTTTACGATTGAAAACAAAAGGGGTACAAGGCTGCAGTAATGGTTAAAAACCATTATTCTAGAGAGTAGTATATCTTACAGGCACTCCCACTCTCAAAATCCACACGCCAATGCATTCCTCGCTCAAGATTTATTATTTGTAGACGTGCAGCTTGTGCTGGGTTTCGGAGTGGATGATCGCGGGGCGTGGTGGCACTGGTAGAACATGCACAGAGAGAGAGAAAAGCGTGTCTTCAGAAGGCAGTACAGCAGCCAGTTTCTTCACTGATCGTGTGGAGTCGTAGTTCTTCCACGTATTTGTGAGTTTTCTTTGAGTGTCCCAGTCTATTCCCAAATTAACCAAAGTTGTCACCTAGGTATGGGGCCAAACTTCTTTGACAGGACGCTCTTGAAAATAAGTAATTATTTTAAGTGTTTTGTTGTTGTTGTTGTTACACAATTCAGAAAAGATTTTGGTGCAATCACGGTCACGTGCATCGTAATGCTCAATCTGGGTTATAATCGATAATTCATTCAAAAAGAAGTGAAAATGTGTTCTCATCGATTAAGGGGAATACTTAACAGGCAAGTCGGAGTGAAAACATTGCCAATGATTGCATTCTGTGCAGCAACTCTCAATGCAGCTTTGTGCCAGTCAGCCGCGCTCGCCTCGCAGCGGCAACACTCACAAGCGTCGTCATTGCATTTATTTAGCGTCCGCGCTGCAGGGTCGCGCGTGTGTGTGACCACCGGCACGTGGCGTCCCGTGTGTTTTTACGCGCAGAGAACCCGTGCCCCGACCAGGGCGACATCATCCAGATCAAGCTGAGCGAGCACACGGAGGTGCTGCCCAAGGCCGACGGCACCGGCAGCACCACCATGCTGGTGGACACCGTGTTTGAGATGAACTACGCCACAGGCCAGTGGACGCGCCTCAAGAAGTACAAGCCCATCACCAACACCTCCTGAGGCGGCGGCGACGCGCGCTCGTGGAGAGTTGTGCTCCTGGTGACGGGCCCCGTGCTAAACCTCGCCGTGCCCCGTAACCCGGGACTGCCGTTTCTCCTGCACCGGGCACAACATGAGACGAACGCGTTGTGTAAATTGCTTTAGTTTCCTCACGCTGTCGGAACAATACCACGAGACTTGACTGATTTTATAAATGTAGACTTCCTAAGAGGAGGGGGAGCGTCTTGACCAGTGTAGTCCAGTGGTCAGATGTGAGCCCTTGTAGCAGCACTGCCCTGTATCACATACGATTGCTCTCGGACTCTAATTCTGATCGGACTAGCAGTCCCAACTGCACACGTCATTTCACTTACCGAAAATGTACTCGCGCAAGATGGTAAATAAGTGAATATGCCTTTGCCTTATTAGTTTTCTAAAATGGAAATGTGGTGATGTTAATAGTGCCGTCATATTTTGTAAAACGCCATTGGCAATGCCCTGTGTCCTTTCCCTGAATATTGTTTTGATTTGTTAATCCCGTCAAAGCTTAACAATACACATGGTCTCTGTTTGGATTTCTTTTACAATGAACGTGTGTAATGCTGCTGACCTCCCGACGTGTGTATGGCCGTGGTTTCGTTACATGTTGTTGAACATTGCTAAATTGTCACGTGTTTGTCGAAGAGGTGTCCTTGGTTGATATTTTTCAGATTGTTTCGATGGTTGATATTTACCTCGGAGAATCTCTGGTATTTAAAACAACGTCAAACTTCTGTTTAAAGGACCTTTTTGCATGTTTCTTCGACGCACCCTTGTGCCTACGGTCGCCCCGTTGCCCACGAGCGCTCGGGCGCGGGTTCCCTGCCGGCGTTCGCCGTGGCGACGGCGACGATCTCTCCGAGAGAGGGGCACCCACGGGCGACGATGCACGCATTCGCTCGAGACCGCACGGACGCACCTGTGCGGACGGACGCCTGGTTTGTCGAGCGTCGCTCTGAAGCAGAAGCGCTCTTGAGACGGGCAACGCTGGATGAAAAGCCAAACAAAATCCTGAAAAAATGTTCAGTCGTTGGTAACTTCACTTATCACAGCCCGACGCACTTGCAGGTCAAGGCCCGGGATTCAAACCCAGCCATTCGGCTCTCCTGGCTCGGTGCTGTGGTGCAGACATTAGCATACACCTATATCCGTCCAGCCATCTCTAACATGGCACATTAACTTTTTCATCGACTTTAGCGTTTTAGCTCTTGGTAGATGAAAACCGGTTGTCCTATCTCTCAAGTCCTTACTGACCAACACCATTCAGTGGCTTGGAATACCACAAGTGAGCTGAATGAGCAATTCAACATTTGTGTAATTCCATATTAAGTACATTCCTAAGGTAGCCTGGGTGAGACCTGTGCATGCCGATACCGATTGGCTATCTCGCGTGGAGAACGAGAGGCTGGTGCTGTGTGCATGAGGGGATTTATCAAGACAGTTGGCGATTGACACTGATCACAGGCAGCAGAAGAAAGTCACCAAAGGACTAAAGCTTTAATCACGGAGAAATATAATGGCTAAATAACGTAATAAAATTATTGTGATGATGCATGTACCTGCAAGGGCATTTGAACTGCAAGGTCAGCACAGCACCGCTCTCGGCCTCTCCTGAGTTGAGGGCCTTCAACCGAATCATGATACTACTCTACCATGTTTTTCCCCCCCGACTTTTCACAGTAAATGTACATAAAATAGCAGTGGCCTCAATTGTAGTGTGGTCAAGATAGTCTGATTTTGAGTCAAGTTAACAATTTGGTAAAGTGGAATATGAAATCCTTAGTTCATGTTACATCTCCTTTATGCCGGGGTTGTGCGTTTAGTCCCGAGGAAGGCCCCTGTTGTGGGCACAGCTGCCGGTTCGGGCGGCCACATTTGTCAGCGCTCCTAGAGCTGGTGGCAAAAACGCCAATGGCCAGACATTTCTCCTTTAAGCACGGTTGGCTACGTACGGTGTGAAAGAAGTTCAACATTGAGATGGTGGTCTGGATAAGTCGTGGTTTCAAGGGGCGTTGCACAGTTGTACGCTGCGGACTATGTTGAGGAGGAGGTGACACTTTTCTGCACTGGAAGCCCCTCTAGAATGTGGCGCAACAGCAGGCCCTGCCCATTGCTGGAGTCAATCGGCAGACTTTACTGAGGCTGTATATACAAGAGATGAGTGGAAGGCTAAATGGGAACAATAAAATATGTACATACGGCGTCGGTGGACTAAAATAACAATGATCTCACAGCTGTTGGGCAATCTCTTCGTTATCTCAAAGCATGCTTGGCTCATGTTGGGTTATGTTCTCCAGAAAGCTATCCAATGTAAATATGTTGAACTTATTTCGCACCATACGTAGCCAACTTTGCTAATATTAGGTGTGTGCAAATGCTCAACCGTTATCGTGCGCTAATTTAAATCGGCAGTGCTGAGTACGCAAAGGTTGCCCGGGACTTGTGAACTCCTCTGATCGTGTCCCCTGTCGTGGAACTAGATATTGTTGGGTTTATACACGGAGCCCATTGCGCACGTGTCTGAGGTAGCAGCAATTAGTGCTTTGCCTCGCCTCTTATGAACTCTAAGCATTGTTTTTTTTATCCAGGTCAGGGCCCACTGAGCTATACAGCTCTTTTTCAGAAGCGACCTGGCCACAACGCGCAGTGGCTTATGTGGAAATGTATAGCAGCCAAATACTCCGAATGCACATTGATTCTAAATGTGGAGGGGGAAACTGGTGGGCATGGAGAACATCCACGCGACCACGGGGAGAGGGAGAGACATGCAGAGTCCAAATATACAGCAGTCGTCAAGGGTCTGGATGGAACCCACGCCCTCGAGTATACAAGGCGAGGAGGTGGTTAACGTCTCGCCACCGCGACGCCCTTGAATGTCCGCACCCAGCCACTCGGGGCACAGATACACGAGCAATTCCAAGATTGTGAGAGAGAAGTACAAAATACCGATAACTACTTAAAACGTACGTAGACTTTTCCTGATTAAACTACACTTAAAATCAGTTAACACGTAGGCTTTCGCGAGAGAGAAATGAGTTCTCCAGCAGACCCCCCCCCCCTTCTCTCTATTTAAGGCCTCGACAGAGGCATTGGGTCTCTGTGTGTCTATGTTGTGTGTCTCTGTGTTGTCTCTCTGCTTGTGTGTGTATCTGTGTGTCTCCGTGTCTGTGCTTTGTCTCTCTGTGTCTCCGTGTCTGTGTTGTGTCTCTCCAGTGTAGTTCTACTTGATGACGGTTGCTTGTATTGCAATCGAAACGTCGTATTCTATTATTTAATGTATTTTCTTTCTACGTGACTTTACCGAAAGAACCAGAGAGCAATTAACTGATTACTAGTCTATTATATAGCTACACCCTGTTGTATACTAACCCCTTCTTCCAAAATTGATATTTTTATATATTATCTTTTTACTTGTTTTTTATAATGAATGAAAACACACCAAAGCGCAGCAAACTGCAAAACACCAGGTGTTGTTAAGTAATGAACTGGAGGAGGGCTAGGATGGCAGAATTTGCAACCTTGCTTCAAGGAAAGATAAGGCCTGATGAACGGGCACATGTCACCCGTGCAGGCGGCAGAGACAGTGGGAGAGTCAGCCAGACATAGTTAAGGCAAAAAGCCCAACCATCCTGCATGGTTTTAAAGTAACGTCAAAATTCGAAATTCAACAACAGAGTAGGCTAAATTATCGATCCTCGCGCTCGCTCAAATTGGAGACCAGGCTGCGAGCTACATCAATGAACCATTGCCCATTTGCTAATCCAATACTGAATGTTAATATTACTGAAGTCAAAACGAATTCTATGACCTCAGCACATGGGCGAATAATAGGGCAGTGTCAACTCAAAGGCAATGGAAGGAAGCAGAGGCGCCTTTGTCTAAATCACAACCACAGAATGAAAACACACCAAAGCGCAGCAAACTGCAAAACACCAGGTGTTGTTAAGTAATGAACTGGAGGAGGGCTAGGATGGCAGAATTTGCAACCTTGCTTCAAGGAAAGATAAGGCCTGATGAACGGGCACATGTCACCCGTGCAGGCGGCAGAGACAGTGGGAGAGTCAGCCAGACATAGTTAAGGCAAAAAGCCCAACCATCCTGCATGGTTTTAAAGTAACGTCAAAATTCGAAATTCAACAACAGAGTAGGCTAAATTATCGATCCTCGCGCTCGCTCAAATTGGAGACCAGGCTGCGAGCTACATCAATGAACCATTGCCCATTTGCTAATCCAATACTGAATGTTAATATTACTGAAGTCAAAACGAATTCTATGACCTCAGCACATGGGCGAATAATAGGGCAGTGTCAACTCAAAGGCAATGGAAGGAAGCAGAGGCGCCTTTGTCTAAATCACAACCACAGAAAGCCAGGAATCATCACTGATTGTGTGTTTAGGGATTCCGAGCTAGTTGGAACACGTGCACACAGGGAGGAGGTAGAAATACGCCTTGTCCTCCTGCAGCTGAGGGAGCAAAGATAAACCCAAAAAGGCCAAGGAAGTGGGTCAGCTCAAGGCTGTGTGCACAGGGGAGGGAGCTGATTAAGAATAACACTCCCAGAGCAGAAGGTTGGATGGCCACAGTGAGACGAGAATAAGAGTGTTGTGTATCTCTCAAGGATGCAGACTCAGCAACAACAACGGCGAGCAGAGATAGGGTGGGGCAAAGACTGCGGGGCTATGGAATGCAACTTCATGTCAGTAAAGCCCAGACAAACAAGTTAAGTTAAAGACATCACAATACATAATATCGTACATAACATCAATGTTAACGCTATTCACCGTAAACTATATTCCGCTTATATAACCATGCAGACACCAAGGAATACGAATTCCTAGGATCAAGAAACTTACCCCTTAACCTAAGATATCGGAAATAAATTAATAATAATAAGCATATGCATGAAAAGACAAAAGTAAAACTTATGGAAAAGCCAGGATAACGGGATGAATCACCACCAGGTCGAATATAAAATACATAATAAAAGAGCGATGTTAAACCCAGGGTCGGAGAGAAAGGGAGATCCCTGCCGTCTTTGTATCCCTGCAGCGCGGGATAGGAGTGTGTATACGCTCGGGGAAACACCTCCACTTGAGTCAAGCACCACGATGGGAAACGACAGACCTTAGGTTACATACAGAATCATAACTGTGAAATGGTAAGGGACAAATGTTAACTTAAAACTTTTTAACCATTTCTTTGTGCGTCGGTGAGGGTCGGAGGGAGTGTTGCCCCTCCCTCCAGGTGGTGCAACACGGACAAAGACGCCTATGAGACGATTTGTAACGTCTGTGTTTTGGTTCATGAAGAAGGCCAGACAAGAGATAATATCGCACCCAGACAGAGAGACGACTTCGAGGCAATTTGTAACATCTGATTGTTTGCTCGTGGATTTTATGGAGGGAGTATGACAACGGAATATACCGTGGGTGATGCACACAAGGACATACGGACGTACGGACACACACATGGACACACCTACCTACGGACAGATCCTGACACAGCAAAAATCGAAAGAAACCCCGCCTTGTGGGCAGGATCCAAAGGGATTTTTCGGCATAAAAGAGAGGACCCTGAGCATTGGAAACCAGCTCGACCGGGAGGGTCGACTCAGGAGCGAGCTGTGACCAGCGGGTCGGCTCGACTCATCTTCAGCTCGTCTGGGACTCAGCCGAGTTCGATCGGCTCACCGGAGCCGGCTCTCGGGGCTCGACTCAAGCGGCTCCCCATCTCCTCTGCAGGCGGGCAAGACCCGCTTGACAGCTCAACTCGGCCTGCGTGGGTCAACCTCTGCCGAGTCGGAGGTCTCTGCTGTCGCCGGAGTGGTGAGGGTCGCGGTTTGGCGACGAGGCTCCGTGCTAACCCTGGTCGACGACCCAACACTGCACGCTGCGAGCGAGCTGTGGGCGCCACCTACCGACCGGGTTCCGAACTGCGACAGCGTATCAACGAGCATCCGAACCAGTTCACCACGGTGACAGGGGAGCGACTGATACGTATGACGCGCACCGCCCCCTCACCACACGACCACCAGGCGTCTGTTTGACATAAAGAACCGACTCCGAACGCTGACTATTCAAGACAACTCTTACCACTCAAACACACTCGAACCCATAAGCCATCCGTGGCTGTGAAGGCATCACAATGAGACCGAGTGATGGCCATCCGTCGTTTATAAGTGTATTCGTAGTTTTTATCTTTAATATTTAGTGGGCTGTACTCTTAATCGCATAAATTCCCAACAGATCCATCAATACGAATTGATTCTTGGCACCTCCTTCCGCCGAGCCACGCTCACGTGGGGAGTGGTGGCCCACCAGATCCTTATCAGGTGATCTGGTCCCCAATTAGTAAACTTGGTATAAGATAACGATCTTCGGGAAAGGAGCACCGTCGCAGGCCCTTACTCCGAGCCATTCTGTTGTCAGATAACCTGCCGATGTATCTGTTGAGATTGGTGCCTTTAAGAATAATAACTGTTTTTGATTGTGTTTTTTTTATCGCCGTATAATCTTTCAAGTATCTTTCAGTCATAATCGCCGCACGTACTCGCATCCTCTACAGAATATTCAACTGTCCCGTGACCCAAGGTGCTAACAACGTGATAAGGGTTGCGTATGATCAATAAGGAGTGCGGTACTGCGTGAACAATATTGAGTATAATCATTCATTAACGTTAAGGTTTTTCTTAGCATAGTATTTGCATATTTTAACGACTCTCTCTCTCACTAACAACCATCGCGTTATGCGGGATCCATGTGCCGTTGTCAAAGTGAAATCAGACAATCGTTGATGATACTGTATTGATGCCGTGTTGACGTTCCGGGATTGAGAGTTCGCATACTATATCATAGTTGAAGTTGAATTAGTAATAAATTGATTAATACAGAAGTGGTTGTGTGATTCTTTCCTGAAATCTATGCATAAGATCTGCTTCTGCGTTGAGATCTGAACTTGGTGACCTTAATAAACACACTAATACATACTCAGTAAATGTTAAAGCGATAACGGGGTGAACCGGGGACCTAAAATATAACCACGAATACCCACTCTGGGAATGTTAAAGCGAGAATGAGACGAACCTAGACAACGATGCCGAGTTAATCTAAGTTAATCTTGCATACTTACACCACACCTGCATAACTGCATACGATTAATTGCCTTATTCCGATCGATAACCCACCCTCGTCACCGAGGCGGGGTCTGGTTATCATAACGACTTGCATTATCATAATTACACCCACTCGCATAATTACTACGATTACCTCTCGAATTGGCATAATTAAATGTGCATAATTACATAAATTAACATATTTCCGGATAATTACACATTTGGCCAAATTTCATTTGATTATTATTATTTTCACTGAATATTCATAACCCACATATACAACATAATAATTTCACCCACGCACGCATACAACATAACAAATTTTGATAACCAACATATACAACAACCCCCCCCCCGCCTCTGATTTCTGCACCTGATTGGGTTAAACGATGGCGTCACCCTGCTGCTGCTCTATTTAAGACCGGGAGCAAGTAGAGGGCTTCACCATTCTGGCAAATTGCCCGAGGATGCTGGATACCAGCGAAACGTCGTACTCAAAATTGTAAATGTTGTGGATTCACTCTTCAACACACCGTTGGGCTAAAGTAGTGAACTATTTGTCTTTTGTCAACGTGACACATTTTTTGCTGATTGGCCGTGTCGGGTGGTGGAGGGTTGCCACACATTTATAAATAACGCGATCTAACCCAAAAACCTTCATTATGAATACACTTAAAATGTTCACACGCATAAGGTACGAGGTGCCACGGCACCAAAACATCAGTAGTATTATAATTATCCCCTGTCGTTTGATTGCTGTGGCAACTGAGGCCATGCCGTGGTGTCGCATAGCGCCGATATCGCCACCATGCGTCCCTTCACCCCTCCACCGAGACGAAGGGTGAACAGCAGAGGTGACTAATCGCACGGCGCCATGCGGACCACAGCGCGGCATCGCTGCCGAGTGAACCCCGGCTCCTCGGGGTGGGGGGGGGAGGCGCCGCACGCAGCCCACGAGCACGGGGCCTGGATCGGGGCCACGGGGCCACGAGCACGGGGCCAGTGGCCACCGTCGAGAGAGGGCGCTGTGGTCGAGCGAGGCGCTCTCTTTCCACTGCGCTCAATGCGGCCACCACGTGCGCGGCGCTGCTGGCTCCCCGTGCCCTCCAAAGCAAACGCCGCGGCCTCGTCAACAGAGTGCGCACTGCCAACCGCTGTTGTCATCCAAGGTCCACCCCTAAGCAGTGGCCGACTTGCAGTTTGTAGAACAAATGTCGAGCTTCTTGGCATGTAATTTTAAAAGATGTGTGTACTGGGTGAATGTCCCCTTTTGTAAAATGTGTCAGAAGGTCTACCATTGTGACGCATGCATTGAAGACTATCCCTGGGCACAAATATTAAACCGTATCCGCACAAACCACGGCAACTGCGGATTCTTGATGCACAAATGGAAAATTAAACACTCCATTCTGCACCTGCGCTCATCCAGAATACTCCACGCAGCACAGAACGAATCTGCCCAGTTCACAAACACGGAGGCGGCCTAATCGCAGCGACTCACTCCGCCACCCGTGGCGCAGTCATCAGGCTCGTGATCACCCCCTTGGAACAATCACAGCCGTCCGCTCTACAACATACATCGGCCGCGCCTAGTAAAATAACAAAAACAAATGTGTGGACAAGGGATGCCATATCCACACTGATTTGCATATCGAGTCCATGGAGGTGCTTCCCCCTACGTGGTGCGGTCCAGCTTCTGCCTGTTCCCCCACGTGCTGCTGCGTGCGTCACGGCCCCCCCCTCGCCCGGGTCACCCGAACAACCAGAGGCGGTGTCCGCCTCGCCGCGACCGAGGTTGGGGGGGACGTGCCGAGTCGCGGCACTGACGCACGACGTTTCCTGCATTGGGATATTTGACCAATTCTGTTTTATCGTATAAAACACAAAACAATCATTCGGGTCATTGTTGAGAATATACATAAACAGACGATGCATCCACGTAAACAATTGCAGTGTTGGTCACACGAGGAGCAGGAGGAGGGGGGAGAAGGAAGCGACTGTGGACGCAATGTTCCGGTGACACCCAACTCCAGGCGTGACCCGGGGTCATCTCCTGTCCACGTGAAGCACCTTTGCCCCAACGGTGAATTAATTAATGACGTAGATTTCGCCCAGGTGACGGCGTTAGTTGTGTGTAAGGTGACACGAAAATAATGCGTGACCGTTGGGGCGAACGCCCCTTCATCGGAGAAGCAAAACGACACGAACTCTCTTCCTGAAGCCCTCTCATCGTGGCCAGCAGACCTCGGCATTGCCATATAGCTCCTGAACACGTTGCCATATTCAAGAATAGTGAATGAATTGCATTTAAATAGATACATAGGGAAGCAGGTTCGTTTAACGACAGGAAATACTCTGACAATCAGGCTATGGCCAGTGGATGAATGTTTCTCATTAATATGTTTCCCACGAATTGACATCGGACAAGTTTATCATTCCACATACATGGTGCTGGCTGTGTTGCAGAGGATGCGAGTGTCTCGCACATGAATTCCGTACACTTATTACAAAGTGGCCCTCAAAATATTCGAGAGGCTCTGCCATGTTCCCATCGTGTATTCCTTCGTACGAATGTTCACAGTTATTTTAGAACCTACATTTTGGGTCGTGCTAAACACGATCAATTTGGACCCTACGTGCAGCCTCAAAACAAAGCTGAACTGGACGAGTTCAGAGATCTCCTGTTCCCTTGCGTATGGCGTAGGCGGCGTCTTAGAAACCCACGCCAAAGCCGCGATCAGCTGCTGCTGTTGTCTCTGCGAAATGGCTCGCACGCATTGTCTGTCGCACGCGTTATTATTTCTGAGCAGTCATTTAGATCGCGATATGTCATGGCACAACAAACACATGGCTGTCAAACCAGTGCAGGGAATCATTCTAGTGCGGGAGGCCACCGTACACATGAATAATGCCACGTCCCTGTGCTCCGTTTGCACAGCGCAGGAGGAAATGTCGGGAAAATACATTCCTGTTTTTGGGTAATGATGTAAAATGACAACAACGGGAATGAGGGCAATGGATCATCTAAAAGCTCGGCGAGTTGACGTGAATGTGTGGATCGGAGAGAGCGTGTAACCCTCACACAGAACACTTACATGGCAGAATGAGGCATCGGAATGAAATATCTTGCTAAACTGAAGTCGAAATAACAAAACACTTATTTAAATAGTCAGGTTGTACATGCAAATATAAGTCTTCATAAGAAATTCTGGAAATGCCACGCGCAAGGTGCTGGTGTGTTGAGTTTTGTTGCTCGAAATTGTTCGGTAAAATCCTTAGCCGAAGACCACAACCGTTTTAAACGATCGTGCCGTTGCAGTGCTCCGATGCGTGATGCCACACGGAGCGAGCCGTCCCAGCCGTGGCCGGGCAGCTCGTGACGTTAGAGGCACTGGTGGTGACCTTTACGCACGGAGGTCACGGTATCACTGACGTGGCGGTGTGTCGCGTGGATGGCACAGCGCCGCTGGTGAGCTGTGTCGCAGCCACTGCACGCGTTGGTAGGGAGTGGGAAGTCTGCGACACACGAGGAGACGACGCGAGAGCGCAAGGAGACGACGCAAACATCAGGGCGGCCATGGGAGCCTCCCACGTGGCCATCCCGCAGGTGTGGGGGGCATCTCAATTGAGTCATCACTCGCGTGACTGCTCCCTCTCCAGCGTGTGACGTGTGATTACAGCTGATTGGATGATTGTACATGATTGTAGAATATTGTACAAACTTGATCTAAGTCACACACAGACAAGTACATCTTAACTTGGCTTCCAGGATCGACCATTTTTATTGCCGTCTGACGGAGTATGCTGTGGCAAAGAATTTCCATCGGTCAGCATCGGGCGAGAATGGATGATGATTTGTATGTATTTATTCGAGGGGCAGAACACTGTGGACAGGTGCAATGGCTGAACTCTGCGTGCGGACATACTGTGACACACAGGCGCACGCGATCGTACCGTCTGCGTAATGGCTCCGGCAACCTTTAAGCTGCTACCGCCAAAGTTCAGCAATTAGTGCAGTTCAAACACTTAGGGGCCACAGCAGTTGAAGGTTCCTCCCACGTCGGTATAAGTAGAGCGAGGGTTTGAGAGAGGAACTCGCACAGGGCCACCCACTCCGATTCCACACACACGGAGAGAACGAAGTTTGCAGGACTCATTGGTAAATTAAGTCAAGGGTAAGTGTTTACACTTCATTATTTCCTACTGCAAACACAATGCAGTGAGCAGGTGCCCAGTTGCGGCCCTCTAGCATGTCTTTATTATAAGCTGATGTGAAGGTAAACACGCAGCTGATTATTTTCATCCCGTGGATGGACAGGCGATATTTATCCCTCAGCTATTTACTTCCCGTTTGGGTGTCCAGCCGAGGCAACGGGGTTTTGTCTTCTCAGTGCTCAACTACAGTGTTGGATCAGAAGTTCCACTGCTGGATTATATTTTTTCCGCCTGGGGATGACCGCTTGTGTTGCGATCGAAACGTTGTGATTTATTTTATTTTCTACCTACGTGACTTTACCGAAAGAACCAAAGAGTATGGATTCCTGCAGTCACGAAAGCTTCAAATCAAGATTACAATGTTGGCGTTTATTTTACAAATATCTCTGAAACAAGCGTGATATGTGAAACCTGTATTCTTGGGTTATTTCGGTAAAGTCACGTAGATAAAACAATACAAATATAAAAGGTGAATAAAAAAAATAAACAAACACTAATGTGGACTGTATCCTGGTTATTAAGTTTGGTGAGTGTACTAGCAGTCTATAATATAGACTCTAGCCTGGTTCTTAACCTCGGTGAGCGTACTGTCAGTCTATAATGTAGACTGTAGCCTGGTTCTTACACTAACCAAACTTATTTTTTATTCACTTATTTTTTAAATTATTTTTCTATCTACGTGACTTTAACGAAAGAAGCAGTCACGAAAGTTTTAAGTCAAAATGTGAAACCTGATTAAGTGTGCACCAGCGTTACTGATAAAGTATGTTTTTTTTTAATTTACAGTGCACATCTGTTTTATTGAATACATATTTCCTTTCTTTTGGACTAGGTCGTGGAGTTGTAATGCCAAATTTTAGCTGCACGCTCCACCACCCGACATAGTAAGTAAAATCAAGTTGTCGCGTGGGTAAATGTGCCACTTGATTTGGTTTGTCAGCAAACCGGAGAATTGTTGAAAAGCCAAAGGATTTTCTTTGTTACAATTGGCGGAGGGTAGAGTTGAATAATTACATTATACCTACACGATGATCTAACCCAAAAAATACGAATTAGGAATCATAATATTGTTCGTGAAAGTCTACGTATAAAGTTATTTCGATACTTGCATGAAGAAACATGGTTAGGATTGCAATTCAAAATTCGAATAAATGTGCGGTAATTTAAAAGTGACTAACACCGAGTTGGGGTGAACTATTTGAGCTGGCGTTAGCATGCGACGGCTCTCGGGCTCGCACGGGAGGGCATCTCAGTGAGGAGAAGCCGCTCTGCGTGTGTGAGCCACACCTGCTCCTCGCTTCTTCAGCGAGTCTGCTGATGACGCCGACTTCTAGGCAGCAGCAGCAGGCAACGACCGTGGCACTGCGAGGGCAGATCTGCAGCTCACGAAGGGGGCAGCCTCGACATGATTAATGGAAGGGCGCAGGGAAATGAATAAACAACAACACAGTGATATACACACACACCGCCTTCTATACAACGTCATACGGTGGTCTGTACTCTGTGATCTATACCTCACTATGTGGTGTGTACACTGTGGGTCACACACCCTGCGTGTCACACACTGTCGTTCATACACCACGTGTGTCCCACCCTGCGGTGTGTCCCACCCTGCGGTGTGTCCCACCCTGCGGTGTGTCCCACCCTGCGGTGTGTCCCACCCTGCGGTGTGTCCCACCCTGCGGTGTGTCCCACCCTGCGGTGTGTCCCACCCTGCGGTGTGTCCCACCCTGCGGTGTGTCCCACCCTGCGGTGTGTCCCACCCTGCGGTGTGTCCCACCCTGTCGTTCATACACCACGTGTGTTTCTGTTGTGTGTCCCACACTGTCGTTCATACACCACGTGTTATCCACTCTGTGGTGCGTCCCACGGTGTGTGCTGTGTGCAGGTTGTTCACCTGGCAGGGTCTCCCGCTCTGTTGTATTAACGCAGTCATCGCTGCCGGCAAAATGGCAGCGATGACAAGCGGTGGGTGTCCGCGAGGAGGAGGCGGTGGTGGTGGTGATAAATGCCGCGCTACGAATCGCCTGCTCTGTTTTCACAGCAGAAAGACCCAAAACAGCTCCATTTCGGTGGGACATTTTATTCCTGCACAAAAACACGCCAGGAAATTTATCATCGCAGCAGCAAGCAGCAGCAATGTCCGCATAATATAATAAAATATTTGGCAATCAGCGTTAATAATTGGAGCTAGAATTGTCTACTGACAATGAGCAGGCTGACTCTACGTGTTAGTCAGGGTTTGAATGTTTAGAGAAATGTTACAACATGCACATTGGCATTGGGCTGATGCTGTACCACGCGGGTTGGTTTGAAGTGCCTGGACACGGCACTTCTAACGAGGGCCCCTCAGATCTCGGTGGATTCCCCTTCCCTATTCCTCAGTTTACGACGCAGATGTTCTAAGGCTGCTAGGGCGAGTAGGGAGTTATGCCACATGGTGAACGAGGAGGCCACATGATTCTTCCAGGAGCTCAGGATGGTATTTGTAACCGAAGTGTTTGAAGACTATGACATTTAAAATGGTACTCAATTCTGAGATCAGGCGATAGTTGTGGGGTCACTATGGCTCAAGCAAACTTTTTTTAGGAGCGCTGTTACCCGCGCCATTTTGAACCGGTCTGGGAAACGGCCCTCACTGAATGAAATACATGCCAGGTGGACAATCAGCGGCACAAGAAACGTCCAAGCATGATTTGACAATCGACTTGTGGATGTAGTCAAGTGGCGATGTCTTATTCGGCAGCGGTGCAATGAACATGGACACCTATAACCACCGATGGGTCTCGAGTTTTGCATTGTTCCCACGTTGATGTTGATCCAACACAGATGGCAGACCAGGAGAATGCGTTGCCTTCATGTTAGAAACGTCTTGATCGTCACTATTTTGTTGGCGAAGAACATCGCATATACTGTGCACAGACCTCGTTGACTAGTTGATGGGTGGTTGGTGTGCAGCAGACCCCGCACAACGCGCCACAGAGCACGGGGGTCGCGAGACGACTCGTTGGTGCGCAGAGCATAGAACGATCTGCGAGATTTTACTATAATCAGTGGGTTGGCAGATCTGCAGTTCGATCTGTAAACGAGTCGGACAGTCTCGAAACTAAGTGGTACTTTGATGAATACCTTGCAGTCTGTTTTTTTTCCAACATAAATGTCCAATAAAAACATACTAATTAATTAATTAAACGTGTAAATGCCAATGTTCATTCTTTCGGAAAGAACCAAATAATAATTCCTGCAGTCACGAAAGTTCTAAAATTAAGATTGAACCACTTCTACGGGGAAGTTTTAAGCTTATCTTTTATTTTATCTTTAGACGTGACTTAACCGAAAGAACCAAATAATAATTCCTGCAGTCACGAAAGTTCTAAAATTAAGATTGAACCACTTCTACGGGGAAGTTTTAAGCTTATCTTTTATTTTATCTTTAGACGTGACTTAACCGAAAGAACCAAATAATAATTCCTGCAGTCACGAAAGTTCTAAAATTAAGATTGAACCACTTCTACGGGGAAGTTTTAAGCTTATCTTTTATTTTATCTTTAGACGTGACTTAACCGAAAGAACCAAATAATAATTCCTGCAGTCACGAAAGTTCTAAAATTAAGATTGAACCACTTCTACGGGGAAATTTTAAGCTTATCTTTTATTTTATCTTTAGACGTGACTTAACCGAAAGAACCAAATAATAATTCCTGCAGTCACGAAAGTTCTAAAATTAAGATTGAACCACTTCTACGGGGAAGTTTTAAGCTTATCTTTTATTTTATCTTTAGACGTGACTTAACCGAAAGAACCAAATAATAATTCCTGCAGTCACGAAAGTTCTAAAATTAAGATTGAACCACTTCTACGGGGAAGTTTTAAGCTTATCTTTTATTTTATCTTTAGACGTGACTTAACCGAAAGAACCAAATAATAATTCCTGCAGTCACGAAAGTTCTAAAATTAAGATTGAACCACTTCTACGGGGAAGTTTTAAGCTTATCTTTTATTTTATCTTTAGACGTGACTTAACCGAAAGAACCAAATAATAATTCCTGCAGTCACGAAAGTTCTAAAATTAAGATTGAACCACTTCTACGGGGAAGTTTTAAGCTTATCTTTTATTTTATCTTTAGACGTGACTTAACCGAAAGAACCAAATAATAATTCCTGCAGTCACGAAAGTTCTAAAATTAAGATTGAACCACTTCTACGGGGAAGTTTTAAGCTTATCTTTTATTTTATATTTAGACGTGACTTAACCGAAAGAACCAAATAATAATTCCTGCAGTCACGAAAGTTCTAAAATTAAGATTGAACCACTTCTACGGGGAAGTTTTAAGCTTATCTTTTATTTTATCTTTAGACGTGACTTAACCGAAAGAACCAAATAATAATTCCTGCAGTCACGAAAGTTCTAAAATTAAGATTGAACCACTTCTACGGGGAAGTTTTAAGCTTATCTTTTATTTTATCTTTAGACGTGACTTAACCGAAAGAACCAATAATAATTCCTGCAGTCACGAAAGTTCTAAAATTAAGATTGAACCACTTCTACGGGGAAGTTTTAAGCTTATCTTTTATTTTATCTTTAGACGTGACTTAACCGAAAGAACCAAATAATAATTCCTGCAGTCACGAAAGTTCTAAAATTAAGATTGAACCACTTCTACGGGGAAGTTTTAAGCTTATCTTTTATTTTATCTTTAGACGTGACTTAACCGAAAGAACCAAATAATAATTCCTGCAGTCACGAAAGTTCTAAAATTAAGATTGAACCACTTCTACGGGGAAGTTTTAAGCTTATCTTTTATTTTATCTTTAGACGTGACTTAACCGAAAGAACCAAATAATAATTCCTGCAGTCACGAAAGTTCTAAAATTAAGATTGAACCACTTCTACGGGGAAGTTTTAAGCTTATCTTTTATTTTATCTTTAGACGTGACTTAACCGAAAGAACCAAATAATAATTCCTGCAGTCACGAAAGTTCTAAAATTAAGATTGAACCACTTCTACGGGGAAGTTTTAAGCTTATCTTTTATTTTATCTTTAGACGTGACTTAACCGAAAGAACCAAATAATAATTCCTGCAGTCACGAAAGTTCTAAAATTAAGATTGAACCACTTCTACGGGGAAGTTTTAAGCTTATCTTTTATTTTATCTTTAGACGTGACTTAACCGAAAGAACCAAATAATAATTCCTGCAGTCACGAAAGTTCTAAAATTAAGATTGAACCACTTCTACGGGGAAGTTTTAAGCTTATCTTTTATTTTATCTTTAGACGTGACTTAACCGAAAGAACCAAATAATAATTCCTGCAGTCACGAAAGTTCTAAAATTAAGATTGAACCACTTCTACGGGGAAGTTTTAAGCTTATCTTTTATTTTATCTTTAGACGTGACTTAACCGAAAGAACCAAATAATAATTCCTGCAGTCACGAAAGTTCTAAAATTAAGATTGAACCACTTCTACGGGGAAGTTTTAAGCTTATCTTTTATTTTATCTTTAGACGTGACTTAACCGAAAGAACCAAACAATAATTCCTGCAGTCACGAAAGTTCTAAAATTAAGATTGAACCACTTCTACGGGGAAGTTTTAAGCTTATCTTTTATTTTATCTTTAGACGTGACTTAACCGAAAGAACCAAATAATTCCTGCAGTCACGAAAGTTCTAAAATTAAGATTGAACCACTTCTACGGGGAAGTTTTAAGCTTATCTTTTATTTTATCTTTAGACGTGACTTAACTGAAAGAACCAAATAATAATTCCTGCAGTCACGAAAGTTCTAAAATTAAGATTGAACCACTTCTACGGGGAAGTTTTAAGCTTATCTTTTATTTTATCTTTAGACGTGACTTAACCGAAAGAACCAAATAATAATTCCTGCAGTCACGAAAGTTCTAAAATTAAGATTGAACCACTTCTACGGGGAAGTTTTAAGCTTATCTTTTATTTTATCTTTAGACGTGACTTAACCGAAAGAACCAAATAATAATTCCTGCAGTCACGAAAGTTCTAAAATTAAGATTGAACCACTTCTACGGGGAAGTTTTAAGCTTATCTTTTATTTTATCTTTAGACGTGACTTAACCGAAAGAACCAAATAATAATTCCTGCAGTCACGAAAGTTCTAAAATTAAGATTGAACCACTTCTACGGGGAAGTTTTAAGCTTATCTTTTATTTTATCTTTAGACGTGACTTAACCGAAAGAACCAAATAATAATTCCTGCAGTCACGAAAGTTCTAAAATTAAGATTGAACCACTTCTACGGGGAAGTTTTAAGCTTATCTTTTATTTTATCTTTAGACGTGACTTAACCGAAAGAACCAAATAATAATTCCTGCAGTCACGAAAGTTCTAAAATTAAGATTGAACCACTTCTACGGGGAAGTTTTAAGCTTATCTTTTATTTTATCTTTAGACGTGACTTAACCGAAAGAACCAAATAATAATTCCTGCAGTCACGAAAGTTCTAAAATTAAGATTGAACCACTTCTACGGGGAAGTTTTAAGCTTATCTTTTATTTTATCTTTAGACGTGACTTAACCGAAAGAACCAAATAATAATTCCTGCAGTCACGAAAGTTCTAAAATTAAGATTGAACCACTTCTACGGGGAAGTTTTAAGCTTATCTTTTATTTTATCTTTAGACGTGACTTAACCGAAAGAACCAAATAATAATTCCTGCAGTCACGAAAGTTCTAAAATTAAGATTGAACCACTTCTACGGGGAAGTTTTAAGCTTATCTTTTATTGTATCTTTAGACGTGACTTAACCGAAAGAACCAAATAATAATTCCTGCAGTCACGAAAGTTCTAAAATTAAGATTGAACCACTTCTACGGGGAAGTTTTAAGCTTATCTTTTATTTTATCTTTAGACGTGACTTAACCGAAAGAACCAAATAATAATTCCTGCAGTCACGAAAGTTCTAAAATTAAGATTGAACCACTTCTACGGGGAAGTTTTAAGCTTATCTTTTATTTTATCTTTAGACGTGACTTAACCGAAAGAACCAAATAATAATTCCTGCAGTCACGAAAGTTCTAAAATTAAGATTGAACCACTTCTACGGGGAAGTTTTAAGCTTATCTTTTATTTTATCTTTAGACGTGACTTAACCGAAAGAACCAAATAATAATTCCTGCAGTCACGAAAGTTCTAAAATTAAGATTGAACCACTTCTACGGGGAAGTTTTAAGCTTATCTTTTATTTTATCTTTAGACGTGACTTAACCGAAAGAACCAAATAATAATTCCTGCAGTCACGAAAGTTCTAAAATTAAGATTGAACCACTTCTACGGGGAAGTTTTAAGCTTATCTTTTATTTTATCTTTAGACGTGACTTAACCGAAAGAACCAAATAATAATTCCTGCAGTCACGAAAGTTCTAAAATTAAGATTGAACCACTTCTACAGGGAAGTTTTAAGCTTATCTTTTATTTTATCTTTAGACGTGACTTAACCGAAAGAACCAAATAATAATTCCTGCAGTCACGAAAGTTCTAAAATTAAGATTGAACCACTTCTACAGGGAAGTTTTAAGCTTATCTTTTATTTTATCTTTAGACGTGACTTAACCGAAAGAACCAAATAATAATTCCTGCAGTCACGAAAGTTCTAAAATTAAGATTGAACCACTTCTACGGGGAAGTTTTAAGCTTATCTTTTATTTTATCTTTAGACGTGACTTAACCGAAAGAACCAAATAATAATTCCTGCAGTCACGAAAGTTCTAAAATTAAGATTGAACCACTTCTACGGGGAAGTTTTAAGCTTATCTTTTATTTTATCTTTAGACGTGACTTAACCGAAAGAACCAAATAATAATTCCTGCAGTCACGAAAGTTCTAAAATTAAGATTGAACCACTTCTACGGGGAAGTTTTAAGCTTATCTTTTATTTTATCTTTAGACGTGACTTAACCGAAAGAACCAAATAATAATTCCTGCAGTCACGAAAGTTCTAAAATTAAGATTGAACCACTTCTACGGGGAAGTTTTAAGCTTATCTTTTATTTTATCTTTAGACGTGACTTAACCGAAAGAACCAAATAATAATTCCTGCAGTCACGAAAGTTCTAAAATTAAGATTGAACCACTTCTACGGGGAAGTTTTAAGCTTATCTTTTATTTTATCTTTAGACGTGACTTAACCGAAAGAACCAAATAATAAATTAAGTCTTGGTTGCTGGAAGACAGAGTGTGTGGAGGGGAGTAGAGCGAGGGGAGAGGTAGGAGAGTGCATGGAGGGGAGTCGAGTGAGATGAAAGGGGAGAGGTAGGAGAATGTGTGGAGGGGAGTAGAGTGAGATGATGGGATAGGGAGGAGATGGTGGGGGGGGTAGAGTGAGATCAGAAGGGACAAGTAGGAGAATGCGTGAAGGAGAGTAGAGTGAGATGAGAGAAGAGAGGGAGGCAGGGGTGATTATGGAAGATCTTGAAGGCAGTGAGTGGGATCTTGAAATTGTGGAGGGAGTGAAGTCATGGATCACATGGTCTCACTTATGTACGTGCACTGTTGTATACACAAATTGTTTTATTTTAATTAGTTTTTTTTATCGTAAAATTTGCTTAATTTCTTTTTTTTCAGGTTTCCTTTGGCTTTTGAAAAATGAATCCTCAAGAGTTGGTGAAATATTGCTTTGTATTCCCAATTTATTTAGTGGCGTTTCTCGCAGGTCTGCCCCTCAATGTCATGGTGTGCTGGGTTCTGGGACGCACCAAAAAAAACTCCATGTCCATTTACGCGCTGAACCTCGCCATCGCAGACCTATTTTACTTGGCCGTCGTTCCGATGAAAATCGGCTACACCTTCAACGGAAACAACTGGATTTTCCCCATATTTCTCTGTCGCGTCAGCAACCTGATATTCTTCACCAACATCTACGCCAGCATCATGATCCTGTCGGCGATCAGCGTCGACCGCTACAAGGCCGTGGTGCACCCGCTGGAGATGTCGCGCTGGCGGGAGCCCAGGACGGCGTGGATCGTGTGCGCCGTCATCTGGGTCATCACCATCGCCGAGATCGCGCCCATCAACAACGTCACGTTCACCGTGATGGTCAACGCCACCAACGGCAGTGCTCCCCCCACCATCAAGTGCTACGAGAAGTTCTCAACCAGCGACATGGACTTCTTGACCGTTTACAGACTCTACTTGTTTTTCTCCCTCTACCTCCCCTCGCTAGTCGCCATGCTCTTCTCGTACATCAATGTCATCAAATCTCTGTTCAAAGTCGACGATCGGGTCGAGGTGATGAAACGCGACAAGAAGATCCGCGCCATCAAGCTGACCGTCTTGGTTATCAGCAATTTCTTCGTGTGTTTCACCGCCTACAACGTGTCTCATATCATCGGCTTCATCGAGAGTAGATACAACAGCATGTCCTGGGAGAGCTTGGCTCTGCTGCGAGACATTGCACTGGGCCTCAGCCTTCTCAACAGCCTCTTCGACCCCGTGGTTGCCTTCGTTGCATCGTCCTCATTTAGGAATTCGTGCAAAAGTATCATCAAGTGTAGACTTTTAAAAAACCGCATAGAAGATGCAGCAACTTGACCGAGCCGCATCGCAAACTGCACAGCTCACGCAAACAGCACATCTGCACCATTACCACCACGCCTTAGAGCTGAAGCCAAACATCTTTCTGAGTCTGGATATGTCTCTAGAACCCTTAGTCGTTCGTTCCCTGTGTAGAATATACAAGAAATAGACAAGGAACTACAGACTGAGGAATTGAAGTTGCTCCTGTATAACACCGCGAACGTGGTCCCTGTAACATGCAGAGTCCAAGCCCTGTTTTGTTGACTGTGGTGTCGGAAAGTTGCAGGTCAAAGTCAGAAAGAGCGGTGACGTCAGGACTGTCAGGAAGAGAGCAACGAGGAGGAGAGAATGAATATGGCAACGGCACCGATGGAAAGGGTCGTGATGAGAGCGGCCGAGTGGACTCATGCTGGGTGTGGAGAGAGGTCGTGGTAGTCCGAGTGGTGTGGAGAGACGAGGAGATGGTTGAGAGAGGGTTATGCGAAAGAAGAGGGGGCTGTAGAAAGAGTGCAGGACACAGTGATTGGAGGGAGGGGCTCTGATGAATGGACAATCGTGAGTGGATAATGAATGTTCTTGTGAATATGGGATGTGTGCGTGGAGAGGCCTTGGAAAAGAGTCGGGAATTTGACGTCAGATTGATGTTTGTTTTCCAGAAGGGAGGGAGTGAAGGATATAGGTTTAGAGGGCAGAGGGATAGGAGGTGATAGTACGGTGAGTTTTGAATTAAGACGTTTCATAGGGAAGTGTTCATCGGCAAAGAGCAAAGTCGTGCACCTGAACTTTAACAGCAGTGAGGGTATTATTAATATTATTATTTGTATAAAATGAGTACGACTGTGGGAGGTCAGAAGAGGTTGATCTATAGCAAGATTGTCCCATGCCATGGCAAAGTGACTCAGGGTTAGCCTCGAGCAGGGCGATTCGAGACGGCGCCGCTCTCCGCCTCCCGTGGGACGGACACGGAAGGCGCTGCTGCGTGTCAGCAGCCCTCTTGCAAGGTTCGTGATGTCACTTTGAAGCACACCCACTGTTATAATGGTAAACATGAGTATTGTCCAATGCAGTCGCCTTTATTTATGGGTTAATCCTTTAAGTAAGCACCGAATGAGTCCTAAAAGTATTCTAAAAGTATATTTTGACGGGAGGTAGTGGGTGATTGACCTCGTGGTCTGGACGGCAGTAGGGGGCACAGTTGGTGCATCTGCCGGTCATCTTAGTCAGCCCGTGGCACCTGCTGGGTCTGTCCCATGACCTCCTGCCAGCGAGCCTTCGACACTTCACGTGGCCTCAAAGTGCACCTTGCCTGGCACAGGCGCCGTGGTGACGTCACCATCACTTCGTGGCGAATGGCGCCTGTGTTGGTATTATAATTGGTCTGGACCGTTGGCTAAGATTGCTGCTGCTGCTGCTGTTGCAGCTGACAGCACACGCCGTCGCGTTCAGGAGAGGAGCTCCCACGGAATGGGGCACTTCCAGTGACGAGCGCCGTTTCACGACGAGGGCCCGTGGACACCACCACCACCAACCACCACCACCACCAACCACCACCACCACCAACCACCACCACCAACAACCACCACCACCAACCACCACCACCAACCACCACCACCAACCACCACCACCGCCACGCAGTCAGTGAACGTCACCCACCCGTGGCGGCCTTGCGAGCGCGCCTGCTCCCTGTCCACCTCGTGTCTTCTATTGTCGCTGAGCTGGGCTCGTTTCACGTGACCTACAGTTCAAAACATTCATAGAGTCCGCCCCACGTGGTGGGAAGGAGCGCAGGCCGTGGTCGCACAACCGGGACCAGCCTCACAGCCAGAAGCGTCACCTGGTCATGGTGGTGGTGGTGATAATGACGCTGGAAGTAATACTCATCGAAAAGGCCAATATAAATTGTCAAACATAATGCTTGCCCTTCAACATTCCGGTTTTGTTTTTGATTTGAAGCTTTCGTGACTGCAGGAATCCATACTCTTTGGTTATTTCAGTAAAGTCAGGTAGGTAGAAATACAATAAAACAAATCACGACGTTTCGATTGCAACACAAGCAATCATCATCAGGTGGGAAAACCACAGCAAGAAAATAAACTAAGCTAGTTTAACACGTAGGCTTTCGCGACCAATATCATCAATAATAGAGGGTTTTTGTGGGTTAAATCGCGTAAACTAAGCTGATTTGCATATTTGTCTACGTAACAACTTGATTGTATTGGCTCTGTCGGGTGGTGAAGGGTTATCGTTAAAACGTGGCTTCACACCTCCTGCTCGATCTAACCCAAAATCAACTCATTATGAATCAGATACGTACTGCAGTACACCAACATTTAGGTAGTTTGGGATATTTCCATAGTTACCATGACAATCACAGCGTTGCTGTGGTTAATCGCAGTCAACTCGAGCAATTGACAACAATTAAAGCAAATAGAGAGGATCTCATACTCTTTTGTTCTTTCGATAAAGTCACGCGACTTTACCGAAAGAACTTGAATTCCTGCAGTCACGAAAGTTTTATATAGAACTAGCTGTACTACACGGCTTCGCCCGGGACTTCATCACGCCCAGCCGCCTTTGTCTCCCCAGTGGCGATGTTCACACACCACAGCAGTTACTTCGTTTGAGGCTGAGTCGACCTAGGGGAGGCCCAGGTGAAAATAATCGTCACCGGTGGTGGTCGTGAGCGGGAATCGAACTCGGGTCGCCGGGCTCGTAGCGCAGCGCGCTAACCACGACACTACAATGCGTGACGCTTCCACATGCGCGGGTCACATGACAGATGCGACGTCACAGCTCACTTGCCGTGCAAAAAAATCTACCCATTATTGAGCTCCCCCCCCCCCCAAAAAAAGAAAAGTGTATTTTTATAATTGTTGCATGGTGTACAGTCTGGAAAGTACCCACATGGCAAATTTCCAGTTTGTTGCATGTCGGGAAGTACGCTAAACATTTTGAACAGACACATAATCACAACTTTGCCTTTTATGGAGATGGAGATCTGTCGAAAATTGTTGATTGTAAATGCAATTTGTAACAGTAAAGTATGATTTCTATTAAAACAGATTGGTGAGACTGTAAAATGTTTCATAATATTGAGTTCGCTTTCATATGAATTCAGGAGCAATTAGTAATTAGTATATTTATTTAACAATTACTTTTATAGGTAAGATGCTACAGGCCCCGCACTATCTGAATCCGGCTGTTTTAAAAACGAGTGATGCTAGAATAGAAACAATGAGATGATAAAAATAACCCTCATCACTCGCTACAAACGGAACCAAATGCTTCTCTCGATTTAGCCACAGGGAAGAAAGTGGGCAGCGCAGCCCAGGCAGACGTCGTGACGCCGTGGACACGAACCTCGCTCAGACACTCACGTGAACACGGTGATCATGGTGAACACCGTGTCCACGGTGAACACGGTGAACACGGGAAAAGTGATCACGGTGAGCCCAGGCACGGTGAGCACGAGCACGTGAACAGAAGACACTCGGGAATTACAGGACACAAAGACAAAGGTCCCCTGTTCAGGCTACATAGGCTATTGGGAAAAGTGCTGCAAGCGATCACCTACAAACGCCGGCACGGCACACAAGGGGGTGGGTGACCAGCACCACATCCCGCCGCCTTTGTCTCCCCATTGCTGTTGTTTTTTTACATACTGTACCACACACATTGTACTCCTGTGAGGCTGATTTGACCAAGGGGAGGCCCAGGACTAGTTCAGATAATCGCTATGACTGGTGCTGGTAGCCGTGAGCGAGGATCAAACTCGGGTCGCCAGGTTCGTAGCGCGGTGCGCTCACCACTGCGCCACCGCTCATCGCAGGTCACCGCGAGTCAAACGCACGCGGCGTCCTCGTAGCTCAACACAAACACCGCGCGCACAGGGACAATGGGTGGGAAGGGAACCCCGCTGTTGATACTCTGTCGGTGCGCGTGCCGAGAGAGACGCCACGCGCGTGTTTGGTCTCCACGGGCCGCCCGCGATGTCTCCAGACGGCGATCGGGGCAAGTTGGTCCCCAACGTTTGCTTTGGCTTCTGCATTTTATATTCAACCGAGCTACCCCCATTGTCCTGACCCAACATGACTCTGAGAAATAAATGTATGAAAAATGACCATTAATATTTTAATATATTGAAGTCTGCTTTGAAAACGCGTCGATTTAAAGTGGCGTTCCCTTTTTAGTTTGTTTTTGTTTCCTGCTTTCCATGCATTGCGCATTGGGATCCTACGATGGAATGCACATTACACATTTGAATTATAATTATATTATCTTAACATATTGTCCATTTTGTGAGGTATCCTAATTAGCGAGTAACTTGCAAGCGAATCAAACATTTTTAACGCTCTGTTTGCATGACGCAATTTGGTCGCGCTCGCTGGTTAGGGGCCGTCCATAAATGACGTCACGCACCTAGGGGTGGGGGGGGGTCAGACATTTGTGACGATGTGTGACGATGGGGGGGGGGGGGGGGGTGAGAAATGTGACGTCACATCAAAATGCGCAACTTTAAATAAATATAGACAACACGTTCTACTTAATTAAATAGACTATTTAATAAAAGTTTTCTCCTACAACATCAAAGTGCAGCGCCATATTAAATGCGCACTACAATGACAATAGTTTAAAGCGATTTGAAGCATAATAATAGGTATTTTACCCTTTTATCTGACACAATACTGACACCTTTTTACAAGAGATCATGTTTGCATTAACCACAATACCTGTGGTTTTAAACTACTTGTTTTATTCGACCAGATGAGGCCCACTGAGCTGTACAGCTCTTTTTCAGAAGCGACCTGGCTGTCGCAGACGATAGCTCAACGAGGTGGTGGCTTATCACGTGGACATGTAAAGCAGCAGCCAAACACTTTGCACGCGTCATAATTTATTCTAGAGGAGAGAGAGACACCGCAAACTCCAAATAGACAGCAGCAGCAGGCATCGCCAGGGTCGGGATCGAACCCCACGCCCTCCTGTGTACCAGGCGAGGTAGTTAACGTCTCCTGGCCACCGTGATGATTATGAGAGAGACACCGACTCCAAATATACAGCAGCAGGCATCGCCAGGGTCGGGATCGAACCCACGCCCTCCTGTGTACCAGGCGAGGGAGTCAACATCTCCTGGTCACTTGCACGGCGCGCCAGGCCCCTCTCCCGCCTGACGCAGTGGCCCCTCTGGCTGCCAGACCCCGGCTCCTAGGGGGGTCACACGCGGAGCTGCCAATCGCGATCCTCTCCACGCGAGCCCTGCCCGCCTCGAAGTCACGCGGCTGGGCAGCTCCTCGCCCGGCTGCTCATGCGATTGGTGACGACGCCGTGCGCGTGGGCGATGCCTGGTAAGATACAACAACATCGCGCAGTTTTATTTGTATATTTTAAGCTTTTTGTTTACCTTGCCTATACTTTGCACTCTGATCGTGTCTTTGTACTGTTTGTTGTCGTAACGTTCTGACCGGCCCCCAGTGGACATCTGTGAAAAAAGAGCTTTATAGCTCATCGGATTCCTCCAGTTTAAATACACATCCTGATTCTGATCACAACAAACAATGACGAAACCGTCATTGGCCCCATCTCCGTTGCATCGCTGTCACCGTCACGACCTCGGGCACGGCGACCACGACGCACTTGGCGCAGAGGCTCGCACCGCCACGGCCGCTGAATGATCGACCCCGAGGCCGGCGTCGCTTGAAGCTCAGCCACAACACAGCGGCGACGAGACCGCCACGGGCCCCCTGCGGACTCAGAGGCCGAGGAGCGAGGGAGCGTCACACAGCAACAGCTGCAGCAGCAGCGTGTGGCAGACACACGAACTTCAGCTGCACACGAATCGCTCGACTGCGAGCGATAGAAGCAGGGAAGCCTGCGAGAGATGTTCACAGCGATGGCTCCTTCTCATCTGTCTGATTATTATGAATGCCCGGCGTTCCGTTTGTCCATCAACTGAATGACCAGGGTCTTTCAGAAGGCCTGAATGAAAAGGTTATAGAAAGTGGACCCCCCAAGATGTGGGGGTGAAACGTTGATCCAACAGGTTCACAAATGTCGCGGCCAACCAAAAAATAATTTTGACCCCCCCCCCCCAAAAATAAAAGTATTTTGTTGATCAATATGCCTACGCACCCTACATACACCAGTCAGTAGTATCTACTATCTACTCACTATATATATGCCTACACATCCTACATACAACAGTCAGTAGTATCTACTATCTACTTACTATATATGCCGATACACTCTACATGCAATAGAGTCTATAGTACTATCTGCACACATGGGGGGGGGGGGGGCATTAGTAGTGAGATAAAAGGCGAAGCCACCTTGGGACGTCCCAAGTGAGCCAGCCGTGTTCACGATGGCCGCTAGCTCAGAATTGTGTGATGTTGCCCGGTTGTGGTGATTCAAGTGTCCGTGTCTTTGTTTCATGAGCTCGCCTGAACTGATTTTACAGTTTTTCCCAACTTCTTGAATACTTTGTGTGCACCCCTTCAGGCCAATGCGATGAGAATTGGTGAAAAAAAGAGTGAATGTCAATGCACTGCATCGCGCGCTTTCAGAAGCGCTTCGCCGTCGTCTGGAATTCCCAATATCATGAAGCCACTGCAGCTACGCACCTTTACATCTTGATTAGCAACTCGTTTCTTTAAAACTGCTTCTTGTGCTTAGTTTGTTGTTCTTTCCCCGCACCTCCAATTAGTATGGTTTGCTACGTACGATGCGAAATACGTTCAACATACAGTCCATACTATCCGGGCAGAGTGCGCGCGTGCCGACACACTGGGGCTTGACTCGCCACTTGAATAATTATTTCATTCACGTTGTCTGCTCCACTCGGTCCGCTTCGTGTCAGTTTGGCGCCACCACGGCCGCGACACTGGCCATTGAAAGCAATAAACTATAAGACTATTAACTTTTTTATTACTTTACCAGGTAAGGCCCACTGAGCCATTTCGCTCTTTTTCAGAAGCCACCTGACCACAAATGATAGCTCAATGAAGTGGCTTATCGCGTGGAAAGTTGTAGCAGCCAAATTGTGGAGGGAAAAAAACCGGAGGACCCGGAGAAAACTCCACACGACCACGGGGAGAGAGACACACAAACTCCAAATATAGAGCAGCATCGTCAGGGTCGGGATCGAACCCACGACCTCCTGTATACCAGGCGAGGTCGTTAACATCTCCTAGTCACCGTGGCGCACCCGCGCTGTATCCAGAGTGCAGCGTGACACTGCGCAGTGATGCTGGGTGACCGCCATCACATTCGCTGTTGTTGTAAGTTGTGCATTTGCCCTCCTCTGTGTGGTGGTGATGATGCCTCATTTGTTGAGTTGTTCCCATTCAAAGCAGCAGCAGCAGCAGCTGCTGCGGGCAGAATCATCACTCAACTCGCGCGCCCGGCTGGGCCCTCCTCCCCCTGGTGCCCTCGTGTATATATATACTAGAGAGTCCAGCTTGTCCCACAGACTCGCTCCCACATCACCGATCTCACACGCTGGCGTGACAAAGAGACGCTCGTCCCCCTGCACGAGTTGCCGCCCGCGCAGAGGACGCCCTGGGGCAGAGCGCAGCCTGCCGGGAGCCCCCCCCCCCGGGGAGCAGCGGTGGCCTGCGGGCCGAGCCCCACACCGTCACGCCACGTGGTGGCGAGAGGCCCCCCCCCCCCCCCGTGCTTCTCGTTCTTGCACTCGAGCTCAGGCGGCTTCTCCAGCAGCAGCTCCGCTGTGGCTCCTCGTGCACGCGGCAGCAGCAACCTGCCAAGAGACACGCGCGGCCACCACAGGACGCGCCTGCTGGCAGATGCCCCACGGCCACGTAGGGGTATTACCCTGGGGTGTTTTATTTTAAAGTTAAGATTGTTTTGTGTGAATGGGGGATTATCTGCTGTTGGTTTTAGAGAATGGAATCTATGAATTTTCTCTCAGATTTTGTGATTCTACCGATTTACGTTTCAACGGTAGCTATCGGCTTACCACTGAATATGGTGGTGTGTTGGGTGCTAGGCCCTACAAAGAAGAACTCCATGTCCATTTACGTGGTGAACCTCGCCATTGCTGATCTATTCTACTTGATGGTCCTGCCGATGAAAATCGTGTACATCGGCAACGGCGGTAACTGGATATTCCCTTCGTTCCTCTGCCGCGTGACAACCCTCATATTCTTCACCAACATCTACGCCAGCATCATGATCCTGGCGGCGATCAGCGTCGACCGCTACAAGGCCGTGGTGCACCCGCTGGAGATGTCGCGCTGGCGGGAGCCCAGGACGGCGTGGATCGTGTGCGCCGTCATCTGGGTCATCACCATCGCCGAGATCGCGCCCATCAACACCGTCGCGTTCACCACGCAGATCAACGCCACCAACGGCAGCAGCTCGCAGCCGTTGACCAAGTGCTACGAGACGTTCACGCAGGCGGAGACCGACTACCTCATCAGGTACCGGATGTTCCTGTTCTTCTCCCTCTTCGTCACGTCCCTTGCCGTCATGCTCTTCTCCTACATCAACGTCATCAAGGCTCTGATCGAAGTGAGGAATCGGACGGAAACCATCAGCCGGGACAAGAAGAAACGCGCCGTCAAGCTCACCGTCCTGGTGCTGGTCGTCTTCTTGGTCTGCTTCACTCCGTACAACGTGTCCCACGTCATCGGCTTCGTCCAGAGCAAGTCCAGCACACTCTCGTGGAGGAGCCTGGCTTTGCTCCGAGACGTCGTGCTCTGCCTCATCGTGGTCAACGGCCTCTTCGACCCGCTCATCGCTTACATCGCATCCACCACGTTTCGAGAATCCTTCAAGAACATTTGGAAGTGCGGCCGGAGCAACAATCGCGTAGCAGCCGCAGTGGTTTAACTCGCGAACACTCTCGCTGCGACATCCCAACGTGCCCGCGCAGTGCTCGCTGAGCTGCGTTGGCTTCCACTTGCCGAACGAATACGTTACGAAGTCGCACTCATTACACACACAAAGTGCTTGCCACAAATGGACCACGATGCCTTGCTGATCTCGTCAAGGAGCATACACCATCACTCGAACTCATTCTCACAGCAGCGGCTTTTGGCTAACCATCGAACAAACACGGGCACTGCACCTCGCGCTTCCGGATGCGATTCTGCAGCCGTCTGGAACGCTCTTCCTTCCGATATTAGGAAGCCACTGGAGCTATGCACTTTTAAATATCAATTGAAAACGAATTCCTTTAGAACTGCTTTTTTTGTTTAGTTTGTTGTCTTAACCTAGCACGGTTGACCACGTTCGTACTAGTCCATGAGCCCAGACCGGACGTCTCGCTTGTGGGTACCGCCTGAGCTGGCATAGCTTTAGCAGTTCCAGCCCCTCCATGTGGCCAACAGCAGTGGATCGCGTGATCACCGTAGGACATGAGCGGTGTCATCAAGTAATCAACTCGTATTAGGTGTCTAAATAAATCGATATGACGAGAGTTGCGATACCTGAGCGGGTACCGATTTCAGCTGTGGCCCGCGGGCTGTCATTTGGCTTCCCCCCGCGCCCTGCGCTGCCCCCTGCCCCGTGCGGGCAGCCCCCGCGCCCTGCGCTGCTGGCTCTGCCCCCACGGCTCACGAGTGAGCAGGGACGGGCTGGAGGTGTACTGTTGTGCGTGTGGATGCGTGCAGTGACGATGGTGATTCTAGCGGTGATGGTGAAGGAGAGTGAGTATAGCGGTGCAGGGAACATGCCCACGGCACAACGCTGGGAAATGCTCAATGGCGGTTAGAATTGCATGGAGCCTGTGCGCCGTTGTCAGAATGGGAGCCGATTCGAGGTGATTTTGTTCAACCAGGCGAGAGAACTCAAAGAGGCCAGGAACAGTCAAATTTACGAAAGAGACCTGCATGGGAGGTGCATCGCTGTGCACTGTGGTGCAGAAACCACGTGGCACCGGGGCGGACCCATTCACGACCAAAGGTCACTTTGGTGGTTAAAGATCCAGTGATGCCATTCACAAGGGTAGGCCATTTTGTTGCATTTAGGATTTTACATCCAGCGCCATTAACCTCCCCCTACCAGCAGACGAATGCCCCTTTACTCCGTAACCTTGAGCCCACAGGGACAGCTGCCACTGGGGTGCCCTTTACATTGTGTTGAGGTCTGATGTACGGCACTGATTTCATGTCCGACGTGCGGTGAATTTATCACTTTTTCGTTAATTACTCCTGTATATTTTGTTTATTTCTATATTTTGATCAATTCATCACGAGTCGCTCGCTGTAAATAAAAGTCCCTGGCTGAAGCTCGGTCGCCCAGCCATAGAAGCACCACTCCCCGCCACTCGCGACGCAGCCTTGCGGCTCATCAAGCCCCATCAACGAGGTCGCAGCTGCTGCGCAAACAGCGGCAGCCACGCGGTATAGAAGGCGCTCACGGCCTGAGGCTGCTGCTGCCCGCGGCGCCTGGCACCACCTGCACGCCTCCAACGATTGCCCCGGGCAGCCCAGAGCGACCACGTGACCAGCTGTCATGGATTTTTTGGCGTTTGTTTTGTTGCATATTTCCCCAGGATTAATAATGGATGGAGAGGTGATCGCCCACACAGGCCCCCTAGTTTCATGCCCAGCAATCGTCGTGCAACTGTATTTATACCGACTTGTATATGCCAGTATTTATGCCACTATTCCTTGCAAAAGGGTTATATTTGGTGTTTGAACATCTTAACACCTGTTTTATTGCCTTAAAGGGTAAACCCCATTCTTATTTTTTCATAATTTGATAGCAAAAAGGTCCCATTTTACGGGCATTCATTTCTTATTTAATACTTGCCCACGTGGCAATATTCCAGAAGGTGGCACGTGGCTATCAAGCCACAGCAGAGCGAGAGGCCTGGTGGATGTGGTATGCCGGGTGTGGAAGAGTTTTCCGGGTTGCCAACAGGGACAGACCTGGCTGAAATAAAATCCTGGTTTATTGATAACGTTGCTATGAGTAACATTACTGGTACCAATATTCCGAATATTGCCATTAATATTGTACAACGTACTGTAACCAAAAGCAATAACAGATATCTCTTAGAATATCAGCTGCCACAACAACATTGAGAAAAACAGCATCAACATTTAACTAACAACAATACAAGTCGTTATAAATACTTTTTTCCCTGAATGTGGGATGTTTATCCAACGGTTATGTGGGTGGAAAATAACGCGCTGTGGAAGGCGCACTCAGAATACTGCCGTGACCTACTTGTTGTACTGCCTATGCATGCAGTATAATACATGATCTGTGCGTGAGCCATAAGGCTGAGTCGACCTAGGGGAGTCACAGGACCGGTTAGGATATTCGTCACCGGTGTTGCCCGTGAGTGGGTATCCACACACATAGACAATTACGATCACAGCAGCACCACCACCACCCTCGAGTTCAAATCGGGCTTCGTGTGCTCCGATGAGTCTGTGACTGCTGTGCGCGTGGACACCGACTCGATGAATTGAAGGTCCTTGCGAGGGCCGCGCTGCGTCACGCTCGGGTCAGTGTGCAGGCGGGGTCCAGAACCCGAGCTGCACACCACTGGCTGGAGCCCCGACACCACTTCTGTGAGAATGCTGAGAAAGGGAGGGCGAGCACGATAAAGAAGAGCAGAGTCTGTCGGCGTGTGTGACGTGGGGAGTGCTCTTCTCCCGCACGCCAAGTCCCATGGCCCCACAATGCCTACAGAGCGATGCATTTCCTCCGCTTTATGTCCCTTCCCCCGCACCTCAGATTAGCACGGTTGGCCACGTACGGTGCGAAATCAGTTCAACATACGCTAAATACATTTGAGAAGTTCCCCTCCTCTTCTTAGGTTTTTTCGGTAAAGTCACGTAGAAAGTAAAATAAAATAAAAACAAAAATCACGACGTTTCGGAGGCAACACAAGTCTCCGTCATCAGGTGGGACCGTCACAGCCAGATTAGCTGTATCAAGTGAGGCAATGATTCAAGATGTAAGCCCCCCCTCCCTCCCGATACGTTCCCGATACGTTCCTTTCATTGGCTACCATAGTCTGATGAGCTCCCCCCTCCTTCTCCCTCCCCCCTCAACTCGCTTTTAAGGGATTACATCTTGAATCATTGCCTCACTTGATACAGCTAATCTGGCTGTGACGGTCCCACCTGATGACGGAGACTTGTGTTGCCTCCGAAACGTCGTGATTTTTGTTTTTATTTTATTTTACTTTCTACGTGACTTTACCGAAAAAACCTAAAAAGATGATTCCTTGCAGTCACGAAAGCTTCAAATCTAGAATTAAGTTCCCCTCCTGCTCAGAGCCTCTGTTCACGTGAAATGTGACGCGCTCGACGTGAGAGGGCATACGTCATTCACGGTCACTCGACGGCAGCGGTTCTTGTACTGCAGCCTTGTACCCCGTTCTCAATCGGCAAAACATGTGTAATGTTAATAAAACCATATGTTTGATGAAACTAAGTAGTTGTACTTTACGTGCCCGTGCTTAATTTGCGTTTCGATGATTTACCTTCTAAAAAAACCTGGCCACGTCTTGCACCCCCAGAAAGAGCATCTCGCACCCCAGGGGGGTGCAGTGTGCACCTCGTGTTAAGAACCACTGCTCGACGGAGTGGAATTCTAAGCCCGAAGCCGACAAAGCAGAGCAGAACGAGACACCAACTGAGCAGAATGAGACACCAGCTGGTGACCAGGGACTGCCCAAGTCTCAAGGCCCTCTTTGAGGAGGATGCTGCCAAGTGTTTCGCAGTAGCAGGCGATGTTGCTGTTGCTGAGTGATTTGCAGGTTATTTTACAACAAATTGGGATGTTTTGGCCAACACCAGTGACACTGTGTGGTTGTGTTTCGCTATGGGACGAGAAACCGGAGACCCCGGAGGAACCCACGCAGAACAGGTGGAGAGAACGCGACCTCCCGAATCAAGAATGCAACAGATACGCTTCTTGCCGTGAGGGGCCAGTGTTGCCACTGCGCCACCCTGCGTTACATTTTGTGAACATCAGGGTCTGTGTCCCACGCTGGATAATGTTGTTACCGTGCACGGGACCACATGGACCACACTGGGCTACACAGGCGTCACGGGTCACATGGACCACACGAGCCACTCGAGACCACACGAGACTACACGAGATCACACGGGGCGACACGGACCACACGGGGCCACACAGCCCACAAGAACCACACGGGACAACACGGCCCATATGGGGACACACGGGGCCACGTGAGACCACACATGCCACATTGGGCCACGTGAAACCACACGGACCACGCGGGAGTTTACGTGCAGTGCTACAGGTGCAGTGTGAGTGCATTCGAAATGCGCACGCAAACACTCATCGTGAACGCGTGAATCGTGAGATCAGAGTTCATACTTTGCATGCTTATTGTAGGAGCAAGGCAGAAAGTAGCACCGGGCAATTCAGCACTGAGCTACGCCGCTATGTGGTGACTCAGGTTAAACGATCCGGGGAGTGCATTACATTTAGAGTGACGGTCTAAAGGTTCATTCGCCCCGTGTGTCATTAGCAAGCCCGCGTTACTGTTTGTTCTGATCACCGCGGGGTGGTGTTCGTGTAATCATAAAGACTCTTGTCGCGTGTGTGTGCAATGCGTGCGCTCTGCCTGTGCGCTTTGAGAAGTATAAGGCGTGTTTACACCAAAGGCTGACTTCGTTTCAGAGAGAGTAAATGGATCATGATACCATTGGCCCATGGTCCCTCGAAGATTCGTCTTTCTCAGTCGACTTTGAGAGTATTTGAGTGGCAGCAGCTTCGACTGCACAGAGCCTCGTCATCAACGGGCATGGGCGCAGACACGCGGGACAATGAAGCGGTCGGGACACGAGGGGCTATCGGTCACCTTTCAGATGCAATCCTCACTCTGACCTCTCGCTCCTCTTTAACACACGTTTAATGAGAGCGTGGGGCAGTGGCTTTGGGAAACTAAATTAGATAATAAAGAAGCAACACAACGAACGTGCCTGAAGAAGAACGTTTACAATCAGTGCACATTCCCCAACATGGGCCCAAGGATACGAACCACGGACAATAGCAAACTAAATGGAGCAAAGGCTGAAAGTTGCACGAGGAAGCATGGCAATGGGAATTCAGAGCGAAACAACCAATCAGAGGGACGGACAATGAGGAGCACGAAAAGAGAGGCTCCTGGAATGACACCCAACTTGAGAGAGAGAGAGAGGGATACGCGGATCTGGGAGCAAACGTGGAGCCATCGTCATCATCGTCTCGACTGTGAAGGGAAGCACGTGGGGTTGGGGACATCACGAGAGCGCGGGTGATGGACAATCGTCGAGACTGGCCATGGAATGGCAACCAAAGGAAACATCCCGCCTGAGACCACGAATGGAGCCGTGCGATCAGCTGGAAAAGCGGAGGCATTCATCGAACAGTGGAGTGATCACGGTTAACGATGATGGCGTGGACCCAGCATCTCCGCGTGCCGGCTCACGGAGGGGGTAGCCTTGGCAGGAGCCTCCTTAAAACGCGCACTGAGACTCAGTGAGGTTGCGGAAACAAAATCCCCCCCCCACCGTGGGCCACCTGCAGGCAGCTCCCGTTTCACCATTCGCATCGAGGCAACATTAGCTACGTTGGGTGGACGTCTCGACGTGCGACCACGCAGGGGTCACACAACATTCGCCTGGGTCGCAGCAAAGGGCTCCAGTGCGTGTTCATTTGCAGAGGAATCGACAACATCTTGATTGGAAGCTTTCGTGACTGCAGGAATCCACACTCTTTGGTTCTTTCGGTAAAGTCACGTAGGTATACAAAAATAATAGATCACGACGTTTCGATCGCAACAACAACTTCAGGACACCTGCAAACGGTCGCTTGTTGTTGCGATCGAAACGTCGTGATGTATTATTTTTTCTACCTACGTGACTTTACCGAAAGAACCAAATTGTATGAATCGACAATAAATTAGAAACCTCTGCAGCTGTCCGAACGCTCCCTCCACACAAAGGAGCCATCCACATCTGGGTTCAGAAAAAACAACAGCCGGCCCTGACGCGGCACGCAGGACCCAATAAGCCGTGCTAGACAATGGCCTCTTCCGTAGCACTCTGGCGCTCTGACATGTTAATTAAATGGACACTCGCGGGACAATAGCTCATTACTCGCACGGGACTCGACAATAAGCTGCATTGCGATGAAAGCTGCTTTCGCCACTGAAGAACGCGTCCCGTAGATGGCACTCGAGTTGTCAACGCCTCGTGGCGCAACTGCTGATCGCTGCAGATACCACGGGAAATTTCCCTTCGGCCTCAAGTTCTGAGCAACTGCCGTGATTCTCCCACGAGTGTCAATATTTGCTTAGCCGAGCGCTCCGGCACTTGGCGTTGAAACAACGGTTAAGCACACACACGCAAGGCTGCTGACTTCTAATTTGGGATATAAGCGACGTGGGAGCCGTAGACAGAGAGTCACAAGTGCGCGCGTGGGCGTGCGAGTCGTGAGCAGACGGCATCCGAAGAGGCGAATCCTCGATCGCGCGGTTTCGCGGTGAGTCCCAGCAGCGACGGTGCGAGACGTTGGGACGCGTGGGAGCCCCTCGGAGCAGAGCGCGCCTTTGGCTCCCAGGGGAGGGGGTGACACAGCAGCGGGAGAAGCCCAATGAGAGCCCACGAGCCACAGCTGACATCGGTACCAGCTCAGGTATCGCGACGCTCGTCGTAACGAATTAAGAAGACGGCTAAAACGAGTTAATTACTTGATCAAACCGCTCATTTACAACGGTTATCACGCGATCCACTGGTGTTGGCTAAAGCTATGCCAGCTGAGGTGGTACCCACAAGTGAGATGTCTGGTCTAGGCTCATGGACAATTACAGATGTATGTTTGAACTTCTTTCGCACCGTACGTAGCCAACCGTGCTAATCGGATGTGCGGGGGAAGGACAGCACACTAAACACAAAAAGCAGTTCTAAAAAAATGAATTTTCAAACTAGATGATTAAACTCGTGGCTTCCTAATTTCGGAAGAACGTTCCAGACGGCCGCAGAAGCGCATCTGAAAGCGCCACGCGATGCAGCGACCGTCTTTGTTCGATGGTTAGCCAGAAGCCGCGGCGAGGATGACCGGAGTTTGCGTGATGGCTCATGCTCCATGACGAGATGAGCAAGATCATTTGTATTGCACAGTTGGTCTATCGCGTTATCCCTGGCTAGGCTATCCTTGCCCATGAGGCAGAAGCAATATGTTCAGGAGCTGCTGCTGCTGGCCACGACGAGAGGGCTTCTGGAGTGAGTTTGTGTCGTTTTGCTGTTCCTCCTCCGTTGGAGGAGCGCAGGCGACAGTGGTTGACGATCTGGTCCAGAGTTTTGGTTGTACGGTGCGACAGTTCAACCACAGCACGACTGAGGTTTGTCTTTAAATTAATCTATGTGTCTCTATGTATCTCTTTGAGTCTATGTCTATCTGTATGAGATTATGATTACGCTTATTATGTGGTCCATAGTTTGGATTGTGGCTTGTGTCTTTAATTTTCCATTCATGAAGATGTGCACATCGGCCTGTTGATGTTCTGATGCGGTTGATGGTTTTCCACCAGTGGTGAGCGGGTGGGTGAGTAGCTGAGTGAGTGAGTGAGTAGCTGAGTGAGTGAGCAGCTGAGTGAGTGAGTAGCTGAGTGAGTGAGTAGCTGAGTGAGTGAGTGAGTAGCTGAGTGGGTGAGTAGCTGAGTGAGTGAGTAGCTGAGTGAGTAGCTGAGTGAGTGAGTAGCTGACTGAGTGAGTAGCTGAGTGAGTGAGTTGATGGTTACATCGCCAGTGTTTTCTAGAACAAGAAAGTAAACGCCAGGAGGTGCGATGTTTGGGTCTAGAACGAGGAGTTTATTATGAACGTCCGTGTTCTTCCACTCACCAACATTCGTCTGCATCTGGGTCAGGTTCTAGGATGATGACAGCAGCAGCGCCATCCCAGAAGGGAGATCGGGGCTCGAGTCGGCGGCGAGGGGCAGGGTTGAGGTATCGGCTGAAGGGTAGGCAGGTGCTTGTCGTTGGCAAGAAAACGTTTCGTCGACCCCCTTGCAGCTCGCGCGACGTCTCTGTGCATATTTGGTGGCAGAATGTTCGCCAGCACACGGGAGCCAGGGGATTGGTGTCGGAGTCAGTGTTCCCGTCGCGTTATTCGACATCCCCAGGTTCCGGTGCGAGGCGGCTCCGAGACGACCCCGGGTCGGGGCTGGCGATGAGCGATGCTGCGTCGCTCATCGCCTCGCTGCGGATCGCGCGTCTCAGACCAGGGCGGTGGTGGAGGGAGGCGGATCAGACTTTGACGTCATGAAAATGCAGAGATGATTTGCGTTCCTTCATGAGAAGAGAATATACATTGCCTAAGAGCAATGACACAAATTATCAGCCTGTAACCCTCATCACACACAGCTAGCATTGTGTAACCCTCATCACACACAGCTAGCATTGTGTAGCCCTCATCACACACAGCTAGCATTGTGTAGCCCTCATCACACACAGCTAGCATTGTGTAGCCCTCATCACACACAGCTAGCATTGTGTAGCCCTCATCACACACAGCTAGCATTGTGTAACCCTCATCACACACAGCTAGCATTGTGTAGCCCTCATCACACACAGCTAGCATTGTGTAGCCCTCATCACACACAGCTAGCATTGTGTAACCCTCATCACACACAGCTAGCATTGTGTAGCCCTCATTACACACAGCTAGCATTGTGTAGCCCTCATCACACACAGCTAGCATTGTGTAGCCCTCATCACACACAGCTAGCATTGTGTAGCCCTCATCACACACAGCTAGCATTGTGTAGCCCTCATCACACACAGCTAGCATTGTGTAACCCTCATCACACACAGCTAGCATTGTGTAGCCCTCATCACACACAGCTAGCATTGTGTAGCCCTCATCACACACAGCTAGCATTGTGTAACCCTCATCACACACAGCTAGCATTGTGTAGCCCTCATCACACACAGCTAGCATTGTGTAGCCCTCATCACACACAGCTAGCATTGTGTAGCCCTCATCACACACAGCTAGCATTGTGTAACCCTCATCACACACAGCTAGCATTGTGTAGCCCTCATCACACACAGCTAGAATTGTGTAGCCCTCATCACACACAGCTAGCATTGTGTAGCCCTCATCACACACAGCTAGCATTGTGTAACCCTCATCACACACAGCTAGCATTGTGTAGCCCTCATCACACACAGCTAGCATTGTGTAGCCCTCATCACACACAGCTAGCATTGTGTAGCCCCCATCACACACAGCTAGCATTGTGTAACCCTCATCACACACAGCTAGCATTGTGTAACCCTCATCACACACAGCTAGCATTGTGTAACCCTCATCACACACAGCTAGCATTGTGTAGCCCTCATCACACACAGCTAGCATTGTGTAGCCCTCATCACACACAGCTAGCATTGTGTAACCCTCATCACACACAGCTAGCATTGTGTAGCCCTCATCACACACAGCTAGCATTGTGTAGCCCTCATCACACACAGCTAGCATTGTGTAGCCCTCATCACACACAGCTAGCATTGTGTAACCCTCATCACCCACAGCTAGAATTGTGTAGCCCTCATCACACACAGCTAACATTGTGTAGCCCTCATCACACACAGCTAGCATTGTGTAACCCTCATCACACACAGCTAGCATTGTGTAGCCCTCATCACACACAGCTAGCATTGTGTAGCCCTCATCACACACAGCTAGCATTGTGTAGCCCCCATCACACACAGCTAGCATTGTGTAACCCTCATCACACACAGCTAGCATTGTGTAACCCTCATCACACACAGCTAGCATTGTGTAACCCTCATCACACACAGCTAGCATTGTGTAGCCCTCATCACACACATCTAGCATTGTGTAGCCCTCATCACACACAGCTAGCATTGTGTAACCCTCATCACACACAGCTAGCATTGTGTAGCCCTCATCACACACAGCTAGCATTGTGTAGCCCTCATCACACACAGCTAGCATTGTGTAGCCCTCATCACACACAGCTAGCATTGTGTAACCCTCATCACACACAGCTAGCATTGTGTAGCCCTCATCACACACAGCTAGCATTGTGTAGCCCTCATCACACACAGCTAGCATTGTGTAACCCTCATCACACACAGCTAGCATTGTGTAGCCCTCATCACACACAGCTAGCATTGTGTAGCCCTCATCACACACAGCTAGCATTGTGTAGCCCTCATCACACACAGCTAGCATTGTGTAGCCCTCATCACACACAGCTAGCATTGTGTAGCCCTCATCACACACAGCTAGCATTGTGTAACCCTCATCACACACAGCTAGCATTGTGTAGCCCTCATCACACACAGCTAGCATTGTGTAGCCCTCATCACACACAGCTAGCATTGTGTAACCCTCATCACACACAGCTAGCATTGTGTAACCCTCATCACACACAGCTAGCATTGTGTAGCCCTCATCACACAGCTAGCATTGTGTAACCCTCATCACACACAGCTAGCATTGTGTAACCCTCATCACACACAGCTAGAATTGTGTAGCCCTCATCACACACAGCTAGCATTGTGTAGCCCTCATCACACACAGCAAGCATTGTGTAACCCTCATCACACACAGCTAGCATTGTGTAGCCCTCATCACACACAGCTAGCATTGTGTAGCCCTCATCACATACAGCTAGCATTGTGTAGCCCCCATCACACACAGCTAGCATTGTGTAACCCTCATCACACACAGCTAGCATTGTGTAACCCTCATCACACACAGCTAGCATTGTGTAACCCTCATCACACACAGCTAGCATTGTGTAGCCCTCATCACACACAGCTAGCATTGTGTAGCCCTCATCACACACAGCTAGCATTGTGTAACCCTCATCACACACAGCTAGCATTGTGTAGCCCTCATCACACACAGCTAGCATTGTGTAGCCCTCATCACACACAGCTAGCATTGTGTAGCCCTCATCACACACAGCTAGCATTGTGTAACCCTCATCACACACAGCTAGCATTGTGTAGCCCTCATCACACACAGCTAGCATTGTGTAGCCCTCATCACACACAGCTAGCATTGTGTAACCCTCATCACACACAGCTAGAATTGTGTAGCCCTCATCACACACAGCTAGCATTGTGTAGCCCTCATCACACACAGCTAGCATTGTGTAACCCTCATCACACACAGCTAGCATTGTGTAGCCCTCATCACACACAGCTAGCATTGTGTAGCCCTCATCACACACAGCTAGCATTGTGTAGCCCCCATCACACACAGCTAGCATTGTGTAACCCTCATCACACACAGCTAGCATTGTGTAACCCTCATCACACACAGCTAGCATTGTGTAGCCCTCATCACACACAGCTAGCATTGTGTAGCCCTCATCACACACAGCTAGCATTGTGTAACCCTCATCACACACAGCTAGCATTGTGTAGCCCTCATCACACACAGCTAGCATTGTGTAACCCTCATCACACACAGCTAGCATTGTGTAGCCCTCATCACACACAGCTAGCATTGTGTAGCCCTCATCACACACAGCTAGCATTGTGTAGCCCTCATCACACACAGCTAGCATTGTGTAGCCCTCATCACACACAGCTAGCATTGTGTAGCCCTCATCACACACAGCTATTTTTCGTGAGTTAAAGTTGATTTGGTACACGGATGTTCCCACTTAGCCCATAGCCGGGCTACTTCCCACGTGAGACCCGTGGTGCGTGAGCTCAGCTGAAGCGGCAACAAAACAAAGACATCAACATCGACATTGCAGAAAACGCGCCCAGCGTCCTTCGATCGTCTCAACGACCTCCGACGAGCACTGTTGGCTACGTACGGTGCGAAATAAGTTCAGCATAAATGCATGCAACGAATGCCTCTTGGCACCTCGATCCGCGAGCCACGCGCGTGGCGGCGCGTGTCTCGCTCCATCGCTCCGTCTGCGGTGTGCGCGTCACAGGAACGAGGAGTGAGGGCGTCACAGTCTGCCGCTCTGTGCAGACGCCGCTCTGTGGGGCCGCCATGCGCTCGTGATGGCGGCTGCGTGGAGCCAACGCGCGGTGGAGCTGCAGATCCGAGAGTGCAGAGACCGTGACGGCTCCAGTCGCCTCGGCGCGCCTCGCCCCCCCCGGAGTCGCGGTCTCTCCTTCCGCGCGCCACCCTCGCCAGGCGCCGCTCGCGCGCCCCTCTGTCGGCCCACGCGGCTGATTCCTCCCGGTGGGTTGCGAGCGTCACAGGGCGGCTCTCTGTGCGGAGTTGAACTTCCGTGGAGATGGGGCTGCAGTAGCAGACGCCTGCCACCACCACCACCAAGTTACTCCCGCACCGCGTGCGATCACGGAGCGTGCTCATGGCCGCAGAGCCACGCGGTCATTCGCAAACATTCCCCCCCCTTCCCTTATTGAACACGCGTGCCGCGTGTCATGCATGTTTAGCTTCGAACCGGGCCGCGTGCTCGATTGAGCAGGAAGTCACATGACGTGCGTCTTTGTGACGTCGCGTGACGGTGGAGCGACTCTCGCATGAGCTGAGCGGGTGAGCGTCCCTCGCAGGCTCAGCGGGGGCAGGGCCGCTGCTGCTGCTGCTCGGCTCTGTGTTGAGGACCTCTGTATCGATGTGCCCCCCCCCCTCCCCAGTTACCAATACGAGATATTATTGTAACCATTCCCGAGTTTAAGTTACCGCACGCTCTAGGGGTAGGTACAATACGCGTCTTATTCAAGACAACATAGTGACAATTCACAGCAATGTGTAATGCAACACACATCCCAACTGTTTGATCCACGCGCGCACAAGCTTGTTACCCGGCTCTTTGGTTCTTTCGGTAAAGTCACTTAGAAAGAAAGAAAATAATTACATAATAGCATTCGACGTTTTGATTGCAACACAAGCAATCATCATCAGGCACAAATGAAAGAGAAAACAAACAAACCTAGTAAACCTAGTAAACTTAGAAATACAATGCAATACAACACGGAGAATCGGCTAACATAGCAGTCAACACCCTACTTGGTTGCATTATATTTGCATCATATTTCTAAGTTTACTAGGTTTGTTTTCTCTTTCATTTGTACCTGATGACGATTGCTTGTGTTGCAATCGAAACGTCATATGCTATTTTTTTTTCTACGTGACTTTACCGAAAGAACCAAAGAGTAATTCCTGCCGTCACGAAAGCTCCAAATCAAGTTTGTTACCCGGCTGTCGCGTGCAGATCCAGTTGCTGCTCAAGAATGGATCTCTCCCAGTTACTGCCCTCGGTCATCATCCCAACGTTCTACAGCGTCTCGGTCATCCTGGGGCTGCCTCTCAACCTGCTGGCTGTCTGCATTCTCGTCTCGAAAAAGAAAGACTCCATGTCCGTCTACATGCTCAACCTCGCCGCAGCAGACACGAGCTTCTTACTGGTGCTGCCGATGAAGATCGTCTACCACTTGAAGGGAAACCATTGGGCTCTGCCGGGGTTCTTTTGCCGCGTCTACACCATGACGTTCTTCTCCACCCTCTACACCGCCACCATGCTGGTGGCCGCCATCAGCATGGATCGCTACTTGGCCATCGTGCACCCGCTCTGGGTCACCGGCTGGCGCAAGACCCGGACGGCGTGGATCGTGAGCGTGGTGATCTGGAGTTTGGCAGTGAGCCACTCTGTTCCATCGAATTTCGTCACCATATTAAGTGTCGTGAATGCCACCAATAACAGCAGCGACCCACCGAGAATTTTATGTTACGAAGCGTTCACCAAGGCGGATCTCGACTTCCTCGTTCCGTTCAGGCTCTTCCTCTTCGTCACTCTCTACTTCACCTCGCTGGTGGTGACGCTCTTCTCCTACGGGAATATCATTCGGGTTCTAGTCACGAGTCAGCAGTCGAACCAGGAGAAGAAGTCTCGCGCCACGAAGATCACGGTCGTGAGCATCCTCATCTACGTGTTCTGCTTCTCGCCGTACAACGCCACGCACCTCGCCGCGTTCGCCTCGAGCAAAATGAGCAACTTCTCCTATCACGCCATCTCCATTCTCAGAGACATCACGCTCTGCCTCTGCTCGCTCAACAGCCTCTTCGACCCGCTCATCATTTACATCGCGTCGTCCGCATTCCGCTCGTCCGTCAAGAACATATTCAGCTGCCGGTTGGCTGCCAACCAGGTGTCCTCCTCGAGCGTCTGAACGCGCCGTTGTCCAGACGGCCACTCCAGCGACAGCTAGCGGACTCAAGCGAACGATCAATACAACACGTCTATATGTGTCTATGTGTGTGTGTCTATTATAATTATAACGCAATTTAAATGACGATGTGGAATCTTCTGGAGTAAAAGCGTGGTGTGAATAATCCTTCAGAGTCAGGAGCGTGTTTCTCGAGGGGGCGACTCGGCCGGCAGACAACGTCAAAGCATTCCACAATTACAGATCTACAAACAAAAAAACGTAATCATAACAACAGCAATCGTGTTGTCAAGTGAGGTTCTAACTCAGACGGCTCGTGCCCCGGTGGCCTGAGGCTGCTGCCTGTGGATGCGGACTGCGACGTGGGGCATTCCCCGGGCGCACGCGGCTCGGCTGCCGAGTGGGCCAGCGGAATAACAACAAAGACAAAGGTCCCCCGTATCGCCTGCACAGATTGTTGGGGCAAGTGCTGTTATTGAGTGGCACATATGAAGGTCGGCACGGCACATGAGGGGGTGGGTGGCCAGCGCCACGCTCAACCGCCTTTATCTCCCTAGTGGCGATGTTTACACAATGCACCGGCTACTCATTTGAGGCTGAGTCGACGTAGGGGAGGCTCAGGACCGATTCAGATAATCGTCACTGGTGTTGGTCGTGAGCGGAAATGGAACTCGGGTCCCATGGTTCGTAGCGCAGTGCGCTAACCGCTACACTACCGCTCCCCACACTAACACACACACAGACACACACACAGACACACACTAACACACACACAGACACACTAACACACAGACACACGTACACACGTACACACGTACACACACACAGACACACTGACACACACACAGACACACATACACGGGGGCACACACTAACACACACACAGACACACTAACACGGACACACAGACAAACACACAGACACACACGGACACACTAACACACACACAGACACACTAACACGGACACACAGACACACACACACACTAACACACACACACTAACACACACACAGACACACTAACACACACACAGACACACTAACACACACACAGACACACAGACACACGTACACACACACTAACACACACAGACACACTAACACACACAGAGACACACAGACACACTAACACACACAGACACACTAACACACACACACACATGCAGGGGGCAGATCGGGTGAGCGCGCCCAGGTGCATGGCCACGACGCCGCCGCAGCATCAGCAGCAGCAGAGTGCGGCAATGTTGAGGGCACGTGGGGACGCCGGGTTGAAGCACAGCGGGGGCTGGATGATTGCCGACAGCGGGGGAGCGTGTGGCATGCTGTGAAGAGAACCGGGTGCTGGGATCCAACTTGCCCGAGACCACAGAGAGACAGCGCAGCGCACAGCGACGTGGGGCAGCGACCCACCCCCCCCAATCCCTCACGTAGCCCCCCTCCCCCCAATCCCTCACGTAGCCCCCCTCCCCCCAATCCCTCACGTAGCCCCCCCCAATCCCTCACGTAGCCCCCCCCAATCCCTCACGTAGCCCCCCTCCCTCAAATCCCTCACGTAGCCCCCCTCCCCCCAATCCCTCACGTAGCCCCCCCCCAATCCCTCACGTAGCCCCCCCCCAATCCCTCACGTAGCCCCCCCCCAATCCCTCACGTAGCCATCCCAATCCCTCACGTAGACCCCCCCAATCCCTCACGTAGCCCCCCCCCAATCCCTCACGTAGCCCCCCCCAATCCCTCACGTAGCCCCCCCCCCGAATCCCTCACGTAGCCCCCCCCATCCCTCACGTAGCCCCCCCCCAATCCCTCACGTAGCCCCCCCCAATCCCTCACGTAGCCCCCCCCAATCCCTCACGTAGCCCCCCTCCCTCAAATCCCTCACGTAGCCCCCCTCCCCCCAATCCCTCACGTAGCCCCCCCCCCAATCCCTCACGTAGCCCCCCCCCAATCCCTCACGTAGCCCCCCCCCCAATCCCTCACGTAGCCATCCCAATCCCTCACGTAGACCCCCCCAATCCCTCACGTAGCCCCCCCCCAATCCCTCACGTAGCCCCCCCCAATCCCTCACGTAGCCCCCCCCCCCCGAATCCCTCACGTAGCCCCCCCCATCCCTCACGTAGCCCCCCCCCCAATCCCTCACGTAGCCCCCCCCAATCACTCACGTAGCCCCCCCCATCCCTCACGTAGCCCCCCCCAATCCCTCACGTAGCCCCCCCCAATCCCTCACGTAGCCCCCCCCAATCCCTCACGTAGCCCCCCCCAATCCCTCACGTAGCCCCCCCCCAATCCCTCACGTAGCCCCCCCCCAATCCCTCACGTAGCCCCCCCCCCAATCCCTCACGTAGCCCCCCCAATCCCTCACGTAGCCCCCCCCAATCCCTCACGTAGCCCCCCCCCCAATCCCTCACGTAGCCCCCCCCCAATCCCTCACGTAGCCCCCCCCCAATCCCTCACGTAGCCCCCCCCCAATCCCTCACGTAGCCCCCCCCCCAATCCCTCACGTAGCCCCCCCCATCCCTCACGTAGCCCCCCCCCAATCCCTCACGTAGCCCCCCCCCCCCAATCCCTCACGTAGCCCCCCCCCAATCCCTCACGTAGCCCCCCCCCAATCCCTCACGTAGCCCCCCCCCAATCCCTCACGTAGCCCCCCCCCCATCCCTCACGTAGCCCCCCCCAATCCCTCACGTAGCCCCCCCCAATCCCTCACGTAGCCCCCCCCCAATCCCTCACGTAGCCCCCCCCCCCCCCCCCCATGTTAACTACTCCGCGTGGTATAGATGGCGTCGTGGGTTTGATCGCGACCCTGACGCCTGCTCTATAGTATTTGAAGTTTGCATCTTCTCCCCGTGGTCGTGTGAATGTATGTCTGGGTCCTCTGGTTCTTCCCTCGACGATAATTTGCTTTGTTAAACTCCTTTGGGCCAGTCACACTTCATGTTGCCAGCAACAAACGAGTCCAGTTCAGCTTTCGGCAAGTAAGTGAATGCGCTCTCGGGCTGCGCCGCCGCCGCCGCGTGTGACCCCGACGGTTGCGCAGTGCGCTGGGGGCAAAACACCACAGCCGGTCTGAACGTGCCGTGGAACCAGTCACGGCCACAACAATCGCTTCGCCCCATTGCGAGCAGGTGCCTCTTCTCTACCTATTTAGAGTAATGAAATATAATACCACAACAGGAAATATAATATCACAAAACAATGCGTGTTGGTCTTACGCCGAATTCGTATATAAATAGTGGACACGAGCCAGACAGCAAAATATTCTCCAACCAGGTGGGAGGACAACGTGGGAGAGAGCGGGCGACTTGTGACGGTGAGTGCGCTGGTTTGCTGAATACAAACACAGTCGGGTTTGCCTTTATGCCGAGACTAGATCTGAAAATGAGTAGGGAAATCACTTCGGTTAAAGTCATCTAGTGGAGACGTATTATGAGTTTCCAAAACTCGTTTGCAGGAGCCGGTAAAATATTTGCTTTGCAAAGCCAAATGAGCAATCGGAGCGTGTGCAGTGGTATTTGGGCAACCTCGATGGCAGTGGCAATAGGCCCACTCGCCTGGGCCTCCACTCGGCTAAGTCTGAGTTTCCACGTGGGCAAATATCCAAATTGATGACTTGATTTGACGATTAGAACAGTTGGTTGTGTACGGTGCGAAAGAAGTCCAACATACATATTTAGATGACAGCCATAAGAAATGAATAATGGAATCGTGAATATTGGTCGGGCAAGCCGAGGTGTAGACTCCAGAATGTTCCTCTTCATGCCTGCACCGCGCGATCATCCCCTTGCGCGTGTGACCCCAGGTGTCTCCATGCTGACAGCGCCATCATCTCACGCGTTGGTCGCTCCACGCGGGGGATGGGACCGCGTCCCCGGCACGGGGCTCCTGCGGCTGAGCGAGGCGGAGTGACCGCGAGCCCCGCGTGAGCGCGAGCGGCTCCTTGGGGTGCGGCGCACTCGCGCCACCGCGCCCGGACCGTGTCGTTGTTCCAGCAGAGATTGTTGTTGTTGTTGCTGATATATCAGGAAAATGGGCGGCAGTGAGACGATTCAATTCCTCGTTATCCCGATCATTTACACCATCGTGGTGATCATAGCCCTCCCGCTGAACGCGCTCGCCATATGGGTGCTTTGCACGAGTAAGAAGAACTCCATGTCTGTCTACATGCTCAACCTCGCTGCCGCGGACGTCTCCTTTCTGCTCTGTTTGCCAATGAAAATCGTTTATCATTTCCGCATGAACAACTGGACCCTGCAGGACCTCCTGTGCCGCATGTACATCGTCGTCTTCTTCACAAACGCCTATACGACGCCAATGTTCTTGGCTGCCATCAGCCTGGACCGGTACATGGCCATCGTGCATCCTCTCGTGGCCTCCCAGTGGCGCGAGCCCAGAGCAGCGTGGCTTCTGTGCCTCCTCATCTGGCTCATCAGCATTTCCAGCATAATCCCCGTCAGCACCGTCACCGTGCTCAGCTATGCCAACGTCACCACCAGCAGCAACAACAGCAGCAGTGGCAGCGCTCCGTCCATCAGATGCTACGAACAATTCACGGAGAAGGATGTGGAGTTCCTGATCCCGTACAGACTCTACGTGTTTTTTTCACTATATTACACCTCGCTGGTTATAACGTTGTTTTCGTACGGAAATGTTCTAAAAATTCTCATTCTCAACGGACATCGGCAACTCACGACGAGTCGAAACAAAAAAATCCGAGCTGCCAAGATGACCGTCGTCAGCTTAATCATTTACATCGTCTGTCTCACGCCGTACAACTGCACGCACGTCATCGGCTTCATTGAGAGCAAGACGAACGCCTTCTCTCTCAACAGTATCGCCCTCCTGAGAGACATCACCCTGTGCCTCAGTGTGCTGAACAGCATCTTTGAGCCGCTGCTGGTATATACCGGGTCGTCTTCGTTTCGTAAATCTCTCCAAGGGATTCTAAAATACACAGGCAATGCCAATCAAGTGTCTCCCATTCATATTTAGCCACAGCGCTTCGAGGCTCAGCGTAGCGCGAGATTATTGCCCGGGCAGACGGCATCTCCGAATGCTCTTGGGCGCTGGTCAGTCCATTGATGCAGATGTGATGACGGCCACGCGTGAACATTTATAGCAATTAGTTAATTATTTAAATACCCAGGAAAGCTACAGTGAGGGAAAAAAGTATTTGATCCCCTGCTGATTTTGTACGTTTGCCCACTGACAAAGAAATTATCAGTCTATAATTTTAATGGTATATTTATTTGAACAGTCATTCCTCGACTTTCATCGCGTTCCCGTTCTGCGAGTGGGCCGCCGACCGTCCGGGACGGGCCGGCGACCCGCACACGTTCCAAATCGCTTACGTTTCGTTGATTGTTGCTGTGTTTTTATCTTTTTCTTACAGTTGTATTTATTGCATGCTTTTTGTACGTTCGTTGATGTTAATTGCGTTGTTGTTGTTGTTCTTGCTGTTACATTGTATGCTTAGTGTCCTTTAGGGGGGTAGGTCGATTCGCCGCATTACGATTGCTATTGGTCAGCCGAGGTCGGCTGGGATTTTTCTACGGGGGAGGGTGGTGTAATGCGGGCGAAAGCGACCTTCCGGATGTGACGTCACGGGGGGTGGAGCCATGTGACGTGGGTGGAAGGTTCGGGTCCTTAAGCGGGTAAACCGGAAGGGGAAGTCAGTCGGGGTGTGAGCGGAAAAGAGTGAGGCCACGCGGGCGAGTGAGAAGAGGGGGGGCACCGACGGCCATCGGGAGCCAACCCCGAAGACAGGAGGAAGCTACGGAGTGGTGTGCAGCTGCGGAGAAGACAGCCAGAAGGGCTGCGTGTTAGAGGCAGCGGTGTGGCTGCCAGGTGTGGCGGGAGAAAAGAGGGAGAGACAGCACGAGGCTGTCAGAGCTGCAGAAAGGACGAAGGAGAGAGGAGTTGCAGCGAGTACAGCCAAGGGGGGCTGTGTGAGAGTAACAGCAGCGGGGCTGCTGTTGTGGATCGGGCCGACATCGGAGTCAGCACCGAGGAGAAGCTACAGAGTAGAGACAGCCGTGTGGGAATACAGTACGAACCGAATAAAGGACACTGAGCCAGACATCGTGGTCCAGTCGTTTATTACACTGGTGTCAGAAGTGCAACGGCATGTCGAAACAAGTGAGGAAGAAATTTAATCCGGCGCCTGCATCGGCTTCTTCGTCCGACGACGACGAACTCCCTCCAACCACGCATTCTGCTGGGGTGGTGGAGGAGAGCCCTGCAGAGGCGAGCACGGGGACGGGAGTGGAGGATGTCGGCGCGGTGGCGGGTCCGTCGACATCATCAGACGCTGATCAACGATGGCAAGAGATGGCGGTACAACTGGAGGCACTTAAGGACGTCCTGACGCATTTATGCCATCTCATCGCGCCAGGGACGATGGAGGACGCAGTTGGTGCTCCGCGGGCCGCCACGTTGCCTGTCCTGCCGCCGCCATTGGCCACGCGGCAAGAAGCCGCCATCTTGCGCGCTCCGCGGCGCCAAACCGCCATCTTGGCCACGCCGCGGGCCGACGCCATTTTGAATTTGCCACCACAACCACCACCATTGGAAGACGGCGGGAAGAGGAGTCGGAGTCGCCACCTTACTACAGTTAAAGAATTTTCCGTCGGTGGGGACTGGAGCGCGTTCGCCTGCGGCTTCTTGGCGGCGGAACGCACAGCAAGATGGACCGATGCGGAGGCTTTGGAGGTGTTGCCGACTCTCCTGGACGACGAATCTGTCCGATTTTTCCGTTCCATAACGACCGATAAGAAGGCAACTTTACGTGGTGTTTTTCAAGAAATGGCCGACGCTTACGAGCCACCAGATGATGCGCATCGGCGATTCGCTCAACGACAACGAGCACCAGAGGAGTCGCCCGTGGCGTTCAGGGGTGCGGTGCTGGAGCTGGCCATGGCAGCTTATCCTGAGACGCCACAGGACCTGCTCGAGCCTCTCATATTAGGGAAAATGTTGGAGCTGTCTCGGGATCTAGGGATCCCCATGCCTGTGTGTGGGCATGAGAAGCTAACTTCCCGGACGGCTGCTAAGTGTCTCGATGCGCAATTCAATCTCCGTCGCTGGAAACAAGTGACGGCGTGGACGGGGGGGCCCGTCAAAGAAGGGGATGCGCTGGGGTGGAACCCTGCGCAGGCTGTCTACGTTCCGGATGACCGGGGCCCTCAACAGCTGACGGCCGCCTCCGCTCCATGGACGGGACGCGGCGGGCCGAGGCCGCGCGCGGCGCTACCGGAACGGGGCCGTCAGGAGGCAAGGCCTGCGCTTCGGCGCAACGATGCCGAATGTTTCCGCTGCGGGCGTAGGGGCCACTACGCCAGAGACTGCTGGGCCCGCTTCCCGGCTCCGCCGCAGCAGGAGGCCTCGGTACCGGACAAGTCGACTAAAGATCCTCCGAAACAGGCATGTCGGCACGCACCAGACACCCGGCAAGGCTTTACACCTCACCCATCGCCTTCGTTGCGCGATCCTAATGTTGTTGTTAAAGAAAGCCCTTCGACGGGGCCTTGTCGCTCGGTCACGCAGTGGCGCAAGTTGGCACGGAGAGTCGTCGCGGCCGCTACGGGTTCGTCCACTGTACCGGGGTCTATACAAGGGGTGGACGTACGCATTTTGGTCGACTCCGGCGCGTCTGCGACTATTATTTCGGATGTCATTTTCCATCTGTTGGGCATCCCGCCGGGGGCTGTGCGTCCGGTTTATGGGTCGTGCGTCGCTGCGAACGGGGGTAGCATGGGTATCGTGGGCCAGGTGGATGCTAAGATATCTATTGGGGATGTGTCGGCCTCGGGCGTTGTGTTAATATCGAGATCTTTGGCGGTTCCTTGTTTGTTAGGCACCGATTTTTTGGCTAAGATGCCCATTTTGATCAAAATCAATGAGAATTGTATTGAACTGCCGGGGGGCCGTCAAATCTCGTTTCTGCCGTCGCCCTGGGGGCGACCTGCTTCGGCCGTACAAGTGCAGGCGCTGTCCGTCGCATCTGTGGACATCCCACCTGGTACACAGATGCTTATACCCTTGCGGTATCGGAAGCCCCTGCCTGATCGGCTAGGAGCAGTAGGGGTCTTGTTGTCACCGTCCGCCACGATAACAACCGGGTTGGCGTTAGTGGGGGCACAGACCATCGTCCGGCCGGATCAATTACCGTTTTTACAGGTGCTTAATGCGGGGGGGGAAAACGTCCGTGTTCCGGCCGGTACGGTTGTGGCACATGCCACTACGGCGTTTGCGACGCATGATTGTCCGCATAGCCAGGGAGTGGTTGCTGGGGTTTCCGAGCCAAGGGGTTCGGATAATCGTTGGGTTGCTGACTTATGTGACGGAAATTCTTCCCTGTCCATGGAGCAACGTGGTGCGCTGCGTAAATTGTTGTTGACATATTCCGATGTGTTCAGCTCCGATGATTTGGATTTGGGCCGCACATCGTTGCTTTACCATCACATTGAGACGGGCGATGCTGCCCCTATTCGATTAAATTCGCATCGGATGAGTCCTGCGGAGCGAGAACACGTGCGGGGGGCAGTGGAAGACATGTTGGCTGCGGACATTATATCGCCATCTAACAGCCCATAGGGCGCTCCGGTCGTCTTGGTTAAGAAAAAGGATGGCAAATTGCGATTTTGTGTTGATTTCCGGAAATTGAATAAAATATCGGTGGCAGATGCGTACCCCCTGCCGCGTATGGATGACTCCCTCGACGCATTGTCGGGGGCTAAGTTCTTTTCTACACTGGACCTCTCTTCGGGATTTTGGCAGCTTCCCCTTGACGAGTCCTCACGGGAGAAAACCGCATTCCGTACGCCGCAGGGGTTATTTCAATTCAACTGTCTCCCGATGGGATTGAATGCGGCCCCTGCTACATTTCAAAGATTGATGGAGCTCGTTTTGTCGGGGTTGCAGTGGGAGACGTGTCTTATATATTTGGATGATATTATTGTCTTCAGCCGCACATTTGATGAACATTTGACGCGGCTGGAGACAGTGTTCACGAGGATGCGTTCTGCCAAATTGAAATTCAAACCAAAGAAATGTCACCTACTGCAACGGTCCGTCCGCTATTTGGGGCACATTGTGAGTGCTGAGGGGGTGTCCACGGATCCGGAAAAGACGGCGTGCGTCCGGGATTGGCCGACTCCGGCCACCGTGGGGGATGTTCGGCGGTTTTTGGGATTTGCCTCGTATTACCAAAGATTTGTGCCGGGTTTTGCGACGATTGCGAGGCCCTTGCATCTCCTTATGGGTAAAGGACGGAAGTTTGGTTGGGGACAGCCGGAGGAGGCGGCCTTTCGGAGTCTGCGTGATCTATTGGCCACGGCCCCAACATTGGATTATCCCGATTTCGATCACCCATTCATTCTTGATACGGACGCGAGTGACACGGGTATTGGGGCGGTATTATCACAGTCTAAAGGGGGTGTAGAGCGTGTCGTGGCGTATGGTAGCCGAGTCTTGTCTCCTGCGGAAACCCGATACTGTGTCACTCGCAGAGAACTATTGGCGGTTGTTTTTTTCCTACGGCAATTTCGACCATACCTCTACGGTCGTTCTTTTATTGTGCGTACGGATCATGCGGCCTTGCAATATGCCCTTAAGATTGACCAGCCATCCGGACAGTTGGCACGTTGGTTGGACACGCTACAGGAATTTTCCTTCCAAATTCAACATCGGAAGGGAGTGCGCCATGCGAACGCTGACGCACTTTCCAGATTACCGCGGCGCGCCCCTTGTAAATGTGAGTCGGGGACGCATAGGTGTTCGCCGATTCCAAACCCCCCTCAGCCGCTTACGTTGGCCGTCGAGAAGTCGGACACTCCGATGGAACCGGGACCGGCTGACGGGGTTTTGAATCTGCCACGGTCTGTCTGGATCCGGGAACAGATGATGGATGAGTCCTTGGTGTCCTTGCGGAAGCGGTCTGCTAGGGACAATGGGAGTCCGAGTACGGCTGTGGGGCCGCAAACCGCTCTCCGAGATGGTCTGCTTATGTGGCGGGAGGGGTTCCAGGAACGTTGGCGCCTGGTGGTACCAACGTCCTTGCGATTCGAGTTGATTAGAACCCTCCATTGTGACACTCTCTTACATTTAGGGGTGCAGAAGACCTTGTTGACGTTGCAACGTCATTATTTTTGGCACGGCATGGCGACAGATGTCGTAGGGCACGTGCGCGCGTGCCTTGCGTGTGCACGACGTAAGCCGCCGAAACATCCTTACGTGCCGCCTCTCCAGTCGATTCAGGTGTCTCGAGTCAATGAATTGGTGGCACTGGACATATTGGGACCTTTTCCACCATCGGCGAGGGGAAATAAATATTTGCTGGTAGGGGTTGAGTACCTCTCCCGTTGGCCGATGGCCTGGCCGTTGCCCGATCAGTCGGCCGCGGCCATTACCGACGCCTTTTTGTTTGGGTATATTATGGACAAGGGGGCGCCTGAGAGACTCCTCACGGACCAGGGCAGGAATTTCTCTTCTAAATTATTGGCGGAAGTGTGCGCGGGCCTTGGGACTAAGAAAGTACGGACATCCCCATACCATCCGCAGACGGATGGTATGGTTGAACGGCTGAACAGGACATTGTCTGCCATGCTTTGCCATACCGTGAGCGAACAACAATCAGATTGGGATCTGCACATCCCCGGAGTGCTTTCGGCGTACAGGATGACGCCTCATGCGGCTACAGGGTATTCGCCGTTTTACCTTATGTATGGTCGGGAAAACGTGCCGCCGGTGGATGTGCAATTGGGAACTGGGGTGAAGGGACCTCGTAAACCACTTCCTGAATACATTCAGGACACGGTTCGCCGAGTCACGGAGGCGCGGGAGAATGCCCGCGTGGCGACGGCCAAAGCCCAGGCCCGGAACGAGCGATATGCGCGACGGTCCGAGGGGGAGTGCCCCTGGAAGGTTGGGGACCTAGCCTGGCTTCATTGTCCACAGGTACGTCCGGGAACCTCTCCGAAATTGCACAAACCCTGGCATGGTCCCGTACGTCTCATTGCGGTTCCCAACCCACAGTCAGCACGCGTCCAAATTGGGTCTCGTCGCTGGGTTGTGCATACGTCGCGCTTGAAACCATATGTTGCTCCCTTACATGATGCGTCATCCCCCAATGTTGCCTTGCCGGGGTCTGTTGCTGCTGACTCTCCCCTGCCTGCGTCCATTGATCTTGCTAGAGTGCCTGTCGTACCTGTTCCAGACAGGCCGGCCGTGACATTGCGGGGGACGAGGGGCCCTGCTCGGAGGACGCCTGCCAGGTCTGCGGGACCTTCGAGCCCTGCAGCCCTTCCGACCCAGCTGCGGGCACGGTCACGGGACAAGCCCAAGACTAATTCTTTAGGGACACGGGACGTTGGTGGACTTCCAGCTGCGGCAGGGGGATTACCCCCTGTCATTCCTCGACTTTCATCGCGTTCCCGTTCTGCGAGTGGGCCGCCGACCGTCCGGGACGGGCCGGCGACCCGCACACGTTCCAAATCGCTTACGTTTCGTTGATTGTTGCTGTGTTTTTATCTTTTTCTTACAGTTGTATTTATTGCATGCTTTTTGTACGTTCGTTGATGTTAATTGCGTTGTTGTTGTTGTTGTTCTTGCTGTTACATTGTATGCTTAGTGTCCTTTAGGGGGGTAGGTCGATTCGCCGCATTACGATTGCTATTGGTCAGCCGAGGTCGGCTGGGATTTTTCTACGGGGGAGGGTGGTGTAATGCGGGCGAAAGCGACCTTCCGGATGTGACGTCACGGGGGGTGGAGCCATGTGACGTGGGTGGAAGGTTCGGGTCCTTAAGCGGGTAAACCGGAAGGGGAAGTCAGTCGGGGTGTGAGCGGAAAAGAGTGAGGCCACGCGGGCGAGTGAGAAGAGGGGGGGCACCGACGGCCATCGGGAGCCAACCCCGAAGACAGGAGGAAGCTACGGAGTGGTGTGCAGCTGCGGAGAAGACAGCCAGAAGGGCTGCGTGTTAGAGGCAGCGGTGTGGCTGCCAGGTGTGGCGGGAGAGAAGAGGGAGAGACAGCACGAGGCTGTCAGAGCTGCAGAGAGGACGAAGGAGAGAGGAGTTGCAGCGAGTACAGCCAAGGGGGGCTGTGTGAGAGTAACAGCAGCGGGGCTGCTGTTGTGGATCGGGCCGACATCGGAGTCAGCACCGAGGAGAAGCTACAGAGTAGAGACAGCCGTGTGGGAATACAGTACGAACCGAATAAAGGACACTGAGCCAGACATCGTGGTCCAGTCGTTTATTACACAGGTAACGAGCTGAGATTAGTCTTAAAGGGAGTGTTCCTAATCTCAGCTTGTTACCTGTATAAAAGACACCTGTTCAAAGAAGCAATCAATCAATCAGATTCCAAACTCTCCACCATGGCCAAGACCAAAGAGCTATCCAAGGATGTCAGAGACAAGATTGTAGACCTACACAAGGCTGGAATGGGCTACAAGACCATCGCCAAGCAGCTTGGCGATAAGGTGACAACAGTTGGTGCGATTATTCGCAAATGGAAGAAACACAAAAGAACTGTCAATCTCCCTCGGCCTGGGGCTCCATGCAAGATCTCACCTCGTGGAGTTGCAATGATCATGAGAACGGTGAGGAATCAGCCCAGAACTACACGGGAGGATCTTGTCAATGATCTCAAGGCAGCTGGGACCATAGTCACCAAGAAAACAGTTGGTAACACACTACGCCGTGAAGGACTGAAATCCTGCAGCGCCCACAAGGTCCCCCTGCTCAGGAAAGCACATATACATGCCCGTCTGAAGTTTGCCAATGAACATCTGAATGATTCAGAGGACAACTGGGTGAAAGTGTTGTGGTCAGATGAGACAAAAATGGAGCTCTTTGGCATCAACTCAACTCGCCGTGTTTGGAGGAGGAGGAATGCTGCCTATGACCCCAAGAATACCACCCCCACCGTCAAACATGGAGGTGGAAACATTATGCTTTGGGGGTGTTTTTCTGCTAAGGGGACAGGACAACTTCACAGCATCAAAGGGACAATGGACGGGGCCATGTACCGTCAAATCTTGGGTGAGAACCTCCTTCCCTCTGCCAGGGCATTGAAAATGGGTCGTGGATGGGTATTCCAGCACGACAATGACCCAAAACACACGGCCAAGGCAACAAAGGAGTGGCTCAAGAAGAAGCACATTAAGGTCCTGGAGTGGCCTAGCCAGTCTCCAGACCTTAATCCCATAGAAAATCTGTGGAGGGAGCTGAAGGTTTGAGTTGACAAACGTCAGCCTCGAAACCTTAATGATTTGGAGAAGATCTGCAAAGAGGAGTGGGACAAAATCCCTCCTGAGATGTGTGCAAACCTGGTGGCCAACTACAAGAAACGTCTGACCTCTGTGATTGCCAACAAGGGTTTTGCCACCAAGTACTAAGTCATGTTTTGCAGAGGGGTCAAATACTTATTTCCCTCATTAAAATGCAAATCAATTTATAACATTTTTGACATGCGTTTTTCTGGATTTTTGTTGTTGTTATTCTGTCTCTCACTGTTCAAATAAACCTACCATTAAAATTATAGACTGATCATTCTTTGTCAGTGGGCAAACGTACAAAATCAGCAGGGGATCAAATACTTTTTTCCCTCACTGTACATTGAGTCGTAGGATGGTCCTGCTATATTGAGGTTTCATTTCGAGACGTTTTTAGCCAATTAATGAGTTACTTATCCAATTGGGAGGAAGGGGGAGCAAACACGCGTGATGGGGCAACACTCTATCCCCGTACAGATGGAAACAGATGGCCATTAGTCCACTTGCTGTACTGCCGTCTTCTGGATAGCCAGAGTATGGCACCTCATCGACGCCCACGGGAAGAGAGTTTCATCACATCAATGAGGTGTTCCGCTAACCCTCGCCTCCTCCACAGCGCGAGCTTACAGGCTACCACGTGTAGAGCCACCAGTGCCCGGCGAGACCGACGGGGGCGTTCATTCCGAGCGAGCCGGTGCACAGCACACACACTACACAAATACACAAGGCCGTCCCAGCGCAACGTGCCAACTCGGAACAATGCCGACACGTTTAATCTGGAAGATGTTTCTCTACACATCTCAGCTGTACACCACAAGATTGCAGCCGCGACTTTTATAACGCCTCGAAGTGGAGAGGGCCTCCCAGGCCAACAGCGGGGCCCTCACAGCCTCTGTCCCGGTCCCCGTGTCCTGCGGCGTGCCATTGCAATTGGAAGAAAACGTTGCCAGTTCGTACACTACATGGCACTGGAGGATGATGCAAAGCTTTGCTATCCGTTATTAACGTACCACATGTCGCTTCCTTTTGTTAGGTGTTAATGACTTAACATGTAATATTACGTCAATAATTGCGTACTCTTAAATGTTGTTTTTTCCCCTGCTGTACTGCACCTATAATCCTCAACTCGTATGTACACCACGTCTCATGGTTTACAACGCGATGTGAGATCTTCTCCATACACTTTAGGGGAGTTGGTCCTGGATGTCTCGTCTCGTGTTTGCATTGACACTGTGAATGAAGCTGATGTCCACGGTAAACCTGCCCTGTCAGCACTGGGGCAGGGAGGGGGGAGGGAGGGGGACAGACTAAAACTAAACTATTTTTTATTTTACCAGGTAAGGCTCACTGGGCTATATAGATCTTTTCCAGAAGCGACCTGGCCACAAGGAAGTGGCTTATCATGTGGAAATGTATAGAAAAATACTTCGAAAACACATTGATTAAACTATGTAACACAATTTTTGTTCCTGGGTACTAAGTGCCTATGCCTAAAAAGTATAGAAAATGGCTATTATTCCCCACAAACTTTGCTTTTGTGACCAGGGCTTTATGTGAAGGAATGACACAAATGCACACTTTTCTCATTGAAAATAGGTACATTTCTAAATATCACTGTCCTGATCACAAAAGCAAAGTTTGTGGGAAATAATCGGCATTTTCTGTACTTTTGAGGCCTAAGCAATTAGGAAATAACACTCACTACCCAGGAATTTTTTTTTTGTTACACAGTGTTAGAAATGTAGAGGGAAAAGCCGTAGGACCCGGAGAAAAATTCACGTGACAACGGGGAGAGAGAGAGAGACATGCAAATTCCAAATTAACAGCAGGCATCAGGGTCGGAATCGAACCCACGGCCTCCTGCATACCAGGGGAGGTAGTTAACCTCTCGCCACCAAAGTGCCCCAATCATCGCACGAGTGACGACCCTCACTTGAGATGTCCCCCCGACCCGGTGGGTGGCCACGTTGGAGGCTCCCATAGCCGACCTGATGTTTGTGTCGCAGACTTCCCACTCCCTACCAACGCGTGCAGTGGCTGCGACGCAGCTCACCAGCAGCGCTGTGCCATCCACGCGACACACCGCCACGTCAGTGACACCGTGACCTCCGTGCGTAAAGGTCACCACCAGTGCCTCTAACGCCACGAGCTGCCCGGCCACGGCCGGGACTGCTGGCTTCGTGTCGCATCACGCATCGGAGCACTGCAACGGCACGATCGTTTAAAAGGGTTGTGGTCTTTGTCTAAGCATTTGACCGAACAAATTTGAGCAACAAACCTCAACACACCAGTACCTTGCACATGTCATATTTTAGTTTTTTATGTATATATTTATATATTTACGGGGTTCCTTGATTGGCTGTCTTGAATCTATAAGATGTGTGGCTCTCGTTCTATATTGAGGTGGTTATTCAGATAGTTGCAGCAGGGGTAGCGGAGTGGTGAATCATCGCTGTTGTGACGTTGCATGATCCGTGAGTCTGTTCTGCGTGGTGACCGCAGTTTCCGAATTTGTAAATCTCCATTTGTGCATTCTGCTTCCACACCAACATTTAGTAGCCGAGTGGACAAAGAATGTGACCTGCTTTTACTATCAGCTCCTGTACGCGCACCCAGCACTGCGGAGGCCACGAGGGTTGGTGGACCACCTCGTGTGACCCCCCCCCACCCCCCACGGCGCTGTGTGCAGAGGTCGCCATCTGCCGGCTTGCTGGGTGACAGTGCAGCAAGGAGGCTCATTCACAACTGGGTTGGCAGCTGGATGCGAGCTTGAACTCAGCTGCTCATCGTGCCTGCGGTCGATAAAGCTCGTACCGCTTTGTGTGGTATCACTAAGGGTGGAGTGGCCCCGGCACAGCAATGTGGAGTGGCCGCCAGTTGCGATGCGCGCTGCACACACAAATCACAACAGCCGCCATTCGCCACTCAGCGGCGTCACCACGGCGCTTGTGCCAGGCTAGGTGCACGCCACACAAACACAGCGCATGTGTCACACAGTGGGGCTCAAGCAACATCGTCATAAGCTCGGCACTGATATAAAAGGGGTTGACAGCTAATGGTCATAGGCGATGTTTCAGGCAATGGCCTTTCTTCGTGGCATACAAAGACCGGGGCAATAATAGTTCGCGGCTGCACTTTACACCACAAGATGAGGCCTCATTCAAATGAAACTTTCAAAATAGTTTCGTGTCACCCGCGCTATGACGTCATCGCGATACCCGCGCTATGACGTCATCTCCTTTAACCGATGCGCGCGACGTCATCTCGCGCGCGAGTTCGCGCATGCGCAGAGGGTGGGCGCGCGCTTTTGAAAGCGGAGCCGTTGGTGTTTGAAACCGCGAGGCGACACCGACAGCGAGGTGACGACTGCCGCGCACTCCTCACTCACCACCACACTCACCACCACACTCACCACCACACTCACCACCACACTCACCACCACACTCACCACCACACTCACCACCACACTCACCACCACACTCACCACCACACTCACCACCACACTCACCACTAATCGCCACCACTCGCCGCCACACTCACCGCCACACTCACCGCCACACTCACCGCCACACTCACCACTACTCACCACTACACTCACCACTACACTCACCACTACACTCACCACCACACTCACCACCACACTCACCACCACACTCACCACCACACTCACCACCACACTCACCACCACACTCACCACCACACTCACCACCACACTCACCACCACACTCACCACCACACTCACTCACCACTACACTCACTCACCACGACACTCACCACCACACTCACCACTACACTCACTCACCACGACACTTACCACCACACTCACCACTACACTCACTCTCCACTACACTCACCACTATGCTCACTCACTCACCACCACACTCACCACCACACTCACCACTACACTCACTCACCACTACACTCACTACTACTCACCACTACACTCACTCACCATTACACTCACCACTACACTCACCACCACTACTCACCACTACACTCACCTCCACACTCACCACCACACTCACTCACCACTACACTCACCACTACACTCAACACTCACTCACCACTACACTCACTCACCACTACACTCACTTTTTGTTGTTCAAATGGTCATCGCGGCGTTGCTGATTTGTTTCCAGTGCCCTCTTAGACAGTGGTGTAAACTCCACATTCCTGTGACGGGGGCAAGTACTTCAATTGCATTACCAGTGTTGGGGCGCCGCGGTGGCGAGATGTTAATCACATCGCCTGTTGTGCAGGAGGCCATGGGTTCGATGCCTACTGTATATTTGGAGTTTGCGTGTCTCTCTTCCGAGGTCGCGTGTATTTTTCTCCAGGTCCTCCACATGTTAAGCCACTTCTTTGAGCTGTCGTCTGTGATAGGCAGTCGCTTCTGAACACGAGCTATACAGCTCAGTGGGCTATACCTGGTAGAATACAGTAGGTAGTATTTACCAACAAAGTGGTACATATTTTACTGTCGGTGTTAGTCCATCGTAACGTGAAGGAGCCAAACGTGGACGTCGCATTTTTGAGATACTCAGCCATAATCAATCCACTGCTGTTTGAATGCTTTCCCAACCCGTAGCCATCTCCCACACGGTGTCTCGCGATGTGACAATCCATTAAACAACGACGACATGCGAGCCTATGTCATCGCTCCATCTCCCAGCTTTACGTCCTTTGTGCCTGCTCCTTTGGCTTCTGTGGCACCGTTACTGTTGAGCATTAGCCATCATCCTACAGTAGGCGGCAGCATTTCCCCACTGGAATTTAGCCAAAGTAAGTGCAAAACCACAACTAAGTCTGTGCGTCTATTGGCGACGACCGTGTTGATACCACCAGCTGTCACTCCACTTGAGAACGCGGTGTTATCACAGGCGGCTGCCTCGATTCTAACCCAGGATCTCCACGGTGCAGTTCAATGGCTTGACCTCGGCCACCTGTAAAGCCACTGTCTTAACAGTCTCTCTCTAACGTGTGTGTGTGTTATTTGACCGTGAACTCATATATCTGTCCTCCAATTTATTTTCCAATGCCCATGTTTCGTATTCATGCGCAATGACAGTTAACATTTCAGAATATTTATTTATATTTCGATTTAAAGCTTTCGTGACTGCAGGGATTCATCTTGGTTCTTTCGGTAAAGTCACGTAGAAGGGAAGTAATAAAATAATAAAAATAAAACATAATAAAATGAAATAATTCTCACGACGTTTCGGCTACAACGCAAGCAGCCGTCTTCAGGTGAAGAATGAGACACTACCAAGCTAGGAGCTTATATATAAACTGGGTTGGAGGTGGAAGAGCGCCTTAACAAAAAGAATGTGCATATGAAGAGGAATTTAGCATATTCATGGAAAATGCGTAGGAGGTGGGCGGGGGGGGGTTCAAAGTCATATTATGCCCATGCATTATGCAGGATCAGCAGCACCAAGGGGGGGTGCAGGGAGTAGCATTAACAAAGGAAAGGAATGTTATTGATATGTAGCTGCAGTTACTAAACAACCACGTAGAAAACTAAAGTATAAACTACATAAAAAACTAAAGTATAAACTGCATAGCACCATCAGTATACTTACTATACTCTACAATAAGCTGAGTTACTAACAGCAAGTAAAACATTACAATTGTACGTCGTAAAAATTATATAATATGCTTGCATCTAAACTTTATTCTCTTACATCACACGAGCATATACCGTACCTTATGGAAGAGGTACGTAGACGACACTTTTGTCATCTGGCCACATGGCCGGCCTGCTCTAGACCAATTTCTCGACCACATCAATTCCATACACCCAGCCATCAGATTCACCATGGAAGTCGAAAATGATGGCAAGCTACCCTTTTTGGATGTCCTAATCAAAAGGAGACCTGATGGTTCAATGAGCCACTCTGTCTACAGGAAAGCCACCCATACGGATGCTTATCTAAAACCGGATTCCCACCACCATCCATCCCAGAAGAATTCTCTCATCAAGACTCTATATCATAGAGCCCAATGCATCTCCGACCATGAACACATTACTCCGACTACACAATCCGCAAAGCCATCACTCCAACCATCAAGAAGGATTCTGTTGAGGAGCCTTTCAAGACCATCACCTTACCCTACATTGCTGGGGTCACAAAAAAGATCTCCAAAATCCTGATTAAACACAAGATCCAGGTCCGATTCAACACAGTACATAAAATCCGTGATCTGGTACCGTCTGTAAAAGATGTGGTTCCAGACATACAGTACCCTGGTGTCTACAAACTAAGTTGCCTCTGTGGTAGCAGTTACATTGGGGAAACCAAACGACATGTCTCGGACCGCATCCGTGAACATAAAGCTGACCTGAAACACGGTAGGACAAACACCTCAGCCGTGGCAGATCACTGTTACAACTCAGTGGGCTCACATGACATTGACTTCTCCAAGACAGAGGTTCTCTGCAGGTCATCTGGCTATCATGAGAGATTCGTTCATGAGGCGATCCACATATACAAACACAGAGACAATTTTAACCGAGAGGATGGATTCTGGCTTAGCAATCATTGGAAGGACGTAATAAACCATTTCGATACACATTAGGGTGGGTAGAATAATACATAGTGTTATGTTGAAATGTATAAGGTATAGGGTGGTTTATAGTAAATCAGTATATAATTTAATGTTGGGTTTATCTATGGCAGTATATAGTACGGTATATGCTCGTGTGATGTAAGAGAATAAAGTTTAGATGCAAGCATATTATATAATTTTTACGACGTAGAATTGTAATGTTTTACTTGCTGTTAGTAACTCAGCTTATTGTAGAGTATAGTAAGTATACTGATGGTGCTATGCAGTTTATACTTTAGTTTTTTATGTAGTTTATACTTTAGTTTTCTACGTGGTTGTTTAGTAACTGCAGCTACATATCAATAACATTCCTTTCCTTTGTTAATGCTACTCCCTGCACCCCCCCTTGGTGCTGCTGATCCTGCATAATGCATGGGCATAATATGACTTTGAAACCCCCCCCCCTTGCCCACCTCCTACGCATTTTCCATGAATATGCTAAATTCCTCTTCATATGCACATTCTTTTTGTTAAGGCGCTCTTCCACCTCCAACCCAGTTTATATATAAGCTCCTAGCTTGGTAGTGTCTCATTCTTCACCTGAAGACGGCTGCTTGCGTTGTAGCCGAAACGTCGTGAGAATTATTTCATTTTATTATGTTTTATTTTTATTATTTTATTTATTTATACTGGAGGAATCCGATGAGATATTAAGCTCTTTTTCACAGATGTCCAGTAGAGGCGAGTCAGAACGTTATGACAAGAAAATATACAAAACACGACAGGAGTGCAAAGTTTAGGAAAAGTAAACAAATCACTATTTTAAAAAGACACTTGTTAAAATAATAATTTCGTCACATATGTACGTTGCTTTTCGTGGCCAAGTTTAGTTTTACAAAAGCACTCCAACCTGCTGTCGTCCTCCTGTTTATGCCACCATTTAGACGCTGGTCGGCCTTCAACGATTACCCTTGCCATATGATCATCTTGGGGTGCTGCGGTAGCGAAATGTTAACTACTGCGCGTAGTATACAGGAGGTCGTGGGTTCGACCCTGACGCCTGCTGTATATTTGGAGTTTGCATGTTCTCCCCATGGTCGCGTGGATTTTTGTCCGGGTCCTCCGGTTTTCCCCTTCACATTTAGAAACATGCGTTTAGGCAGGGGTGGGGAATGTATAAGGCCCGCGAAATAATTTGGTCTGGCCTTGCCAAGGCAACCGCACGACTCGAAATTTAATAAATCTCGGCGCTTTTTTCATAGCACCATAAATTTAAGGGTAAGTGGGCGGGGCTAGAGGTGGAATTTGCATGTAAATGTAAGATCGGTGATGTACCTCCACGATGAAGATGCAGCTGTGGAGGTGGCCCTTGTATTATGAGAGATTAACATGTCAATGTAAAATGTAAGATCGGTGCAGTCACGAAAGATTTAAGTCAAGATTTAAGCAGATACTGCTATAGATTAAGCAGATACTGCGATAGTCAGCAGATACTAATATAACGTTAGTAGTTACGACTATAATCGGTAGATACTACTAAAGAGTAAATAGATACTACTATAGATTCAGTAGATGCTACTGTAGGGTCAGTAGTTACTACAATAGAGTCGGTAGATACTACTATAGAGTCAGCAGATACAACTATGGAGTTAGTCGTTACTACTATAGTCAGTAGATACTCCTATTGAGTCAATAGATACTATTATAGAATCGGTAGATACTACTATAGTCAATCGATAATACTACAGTCAGTAGATTCCACTACAGTCAGTATATATTGCTGCAGAGTCAGTAGTAACGACTATTGAGTTAGTAATTACTACTATATAGTCAGCAGATACTACTGTAGGGTCAGTAGATACTACTATAGTCAGTAGATACGACTGTAGAGCCAGATACTACTGTAGAGTCAAATACTACGATAGAGTCACTAGATACTACTTGCTTGATAGTATGTAGGGTGTGTAGGTGTATATGCCTACACGAGGGTAAAAATATTTTTCGAGGGGGGGTTGGGGTCGACAATTTTCGGAAACTCTTTCTATATATTTTTTGGACTTCTGCAAGCCTCTTATAATTTTGTTGATGGACAAATGGGCAAACGGCACGCTTTCACAATAGCTTAGTATTTGTGTATGTTTCTGTTATGTTTTTAAAATAAGTTTTAAAATACATTTCCCCCCGGGCAACGCCAGGTACTTCCCGCTAGTTTAACTATAAACATCTATTTCCAGCTCTGCAATCTCCTTAATGATAATTTTCTGTCATTTCCTGCCATTGGTTGTATAATATGAGATATAACATTTAGCAAAATATGAGATTGTTAATATTTTCTCCAATTTTCGGAAAACGTGCAAATGTCACTGAATAGCTTCATAGAAGGTGTATTCCGGTCTTCCCGTGTGTTGTTTGTTGCATCGTGCAATGGGATTGTATCTTTTCCATCTTTTATAAAATAAATGTTCATTAATATTTTGTACGTAGGCCTTGACCGTGTATTCACAAATATCATGAATGGGTTTAGCAACGTAAAAAACCCAGGAATCAATGCAGCTGATATGAATGTGTGGCACTTGGCGTGTGCAGACGATGCGGTTTCTTGGTCAGTCAGGAGCCGTGCAGCTGTTTGAGGTCTTGGACATAGGGGCCAGAACACTGGGATGTTATGGTGCAAGCTTTGCGAATACAAAGTTTATGGAAGTACAAATTGGGCTCCTATAGTAGTAGGTTTCAAATCCTGGAAGGAGGAAAGAGGTTGAGGTGGTAGAACATGCGAGTCTCAACAGGGGATAGCCTTGAGATGTCACTTGAAGGTGGATGGTGTTTTGGCCCTGGGAATGTGCAGTGGCATAGAGTTCCAGATGGGTGCTGGTGCAGCTACGGCGAAACGCTAGTCAGCCACGACATCCCTGACTGGATTAATAATGTCACCTGGTTTTGTTTTTTTTAACACTGAGATCATTTTGCATGCCACTGTAGTATCATTTTCTGGAGCTGGACACAGCAGTGCCCATGCTTCTGTCTTGACTGATTGAACTCTTGTTTGCCCACCTGTTAAGTGTTCTGGATTCCACAGAGATACCCATATGCATAAGACTATGAAATGACAGCACTGCAATATGGTGAAAGATATGCCAAGAAGGATGCTGATAAGTTAACCATTTTCATTAAATTATACCTTTAATTAATACAAAAATCACAATCGGCTAGTTAGTTGGTAGTTTGGAGGTGTTTTCCAACCAGCTCCAAGAATGTTGATGCTGGTACAACTCCTCACTGTGTGGCTGTTAAGGGGTTTTATTGGCAGATACGCTGGTGTACTGTTAACTTTGGTTGACAATTTACACCAAAATATTAATTAGTGTCGTCATGCATGAATACAGAATAGGGGAGAGTTTAAAGTGCCGTAACGTATCTGGTTTTACTGACCTGCTCCCCACTTCTATAAATATTTCACTGGCATCCACTACAGTAAGTGTATCCCTGATGCTCAATTTAGAGCTGAACAGCACGTTATGTGCAACATACAGTGCTGTGTGCTGGGATAAACAATCTGTATCGTGATCTTTACTCACTCTTTCCAGTGTTTTAAATAATTCGTTCTATCCCCAAAATTGCCTAAGTGATGACTTCTTTAAATGGGGTTTTATCTGTTTGTATCGTTCTCGGTGATCTGTGTATATAATGGATGGTTATCTACTCACAAATAAGTCGATAACATCTGGTGCAAATATATGGATATATTCACAAATAACATTGCAATTGCGATACGAATTTATGCCTTCTAAAGGAGCTATTTTATAATACTGGCAATTTGGTCGTCCGTGATATCTATGGTGTAGACACTTTGTTCTCATGAATGACCAGATAAACCTGTTATTAACGTTATGAATTGTATTATATCCAGCCTTGGGATTCTCGAAAACGATACGGACACATTGTAACCTCTCGGCCAATTTGAGTGGCAGTCTTGTGGACGATAATGCGTGGTGGTGGTGGGGGAGGGGGTGGCAGCTGGAGGAAGTGGTCTAATTTTAGGGAGTGGCCAAATAATTCTGTCTGGAATGGCCAACGTGCTACCTTACGTGTTTCTACTCTCGTCGGGGGCAGACAATGGGACGAGGATTCCTGAGGGAGTTAATGCCCCTCCTGGGCTTGCACTACATTCCCTCCTACATGATTGACCATAAAAGGTACTTTTAAACCTGAGTCACCGGCAGTGACAGAAAATAAATAAACAAACGCCCTTTAAATTTCCATGCTGCCGGGCACCTCGTGACTCAGTCCCTCCTGGATGCCCAGAGGAGTGAGGTAGTTCCACGTGACTTCGGGTTTGGCAAGAGACGGAGTGTGAGTGAGTGTGTGTGCGTCTTCTGAGGGTGTCGAGTTTGGGAGCTCGTCCCCCCCGCCGCCCGCGTGGTGGGAGGAGTAAACAGAGAGGGGGGGGGGCTGCTCGGGGGGTGAGGTGGCAGGGCGTGTTGCAGGCGCGGGACCCACTGCGTCGTGCGCCCGCGTGGTCTCCGCAGCTCCCGTGAGTGCCTCCGTGCCTCTTGGATGACTTAGCGCGGCACCAGCCACGACTTACTCACTGCTGCAGTACCTCTAGCGACTTCTACCACATCGTATACGCCTCGTCAAGTGGGTCTGGCCTCTTTGCGGTTACCACAGTGGCTTGAACGTCGCTCATCGTGGTAGGTGCTTTAAACCGAGTTTGTGGAAATGTCAGTTTCCGTATTAAAAACGTACTTTGTGCCATCTGTTACAATTCATAGTATAATAAGGTGTGACATTCAACCGCTACTTTTCATACACAATGTAATCTTTGAGAGGTGTGACGTGAACTTTCGCAATGTGAAGAAGTTTAAACCATGTAAAGTTTAATATTTGATTTGCGAATTGTTTATTTTCTTAAAGTAGGTAATATAGGTAATATAATTGATGCTATTGTAATGATCTTTAGATGACACAACTTGTTTGGCCTTTAATACAGAGCTTTGGTAATATGTAAGTGTTGAAAACGTTTGAATGTTTAAATGGTATCGTTTGTGGAGGGAGTGTTAACCCGAAGCCCTGTGGTGTGCGAGTAGAACTGTGGGTGACGATATGCGAATGCAGGGGAAGTGTGCGCCAGAAGTTATCCGCCTCCACGAGGTGAACCTGACCTCGAGGGTTTTGGCTTGAGAGAGAATAGCAGCAATCTCTTGCCGTGCAGTGTGGACAGCTGTGAGCATCCACCGAAGAAGGAAAAGCAGAACATTGTAAAGTTACTAGATCAGTCATACTGATTAATGTAAATAATATTTTTGCACGATGCAAAGTGATAGTCTTGTGGAGCCTCGCCGTTGTAGTTTGTTTTGTAATGTGGTGTCATGCATGGGATATGTTTTGTCTGTATTTTGGCTACTTTCTCCTTATGATTCTATCAGTTTTAACAACTTTGTTTTCTCTTTAATTAAAATTACATTCCGGTTGTGGTTTTGTATCATTTCACTTGACACAGACATTTCCATGTATGTTTATATGTATCTAGAACTATATTCTTGGTTCTTTCGGTAAAGTCACGTAGAAGGGAAATAATAAAATAATAAAAATAAACCAATAAAATAATTCTCACGACGTTTCGGCCACAACGCAAGCAGCCGTCCTCAGGTGAAGACCAGGTCTGTCGGGGAGACAGCGTCTGAATGAAACACCACCACGCTTGGAGTGTATATTTAAGCTGGGTTGGAAGGGGGGAAGGGCGCCTTGACAAAATAATTTGCATATAAAGAGGAATTTAGCATATTTATGGGAAATGCAGGTATATGATTAGTACTACTTGTGAAATGCGTAGGAGGTGGGCGGGGGGTTTCAAAGTCATATGCCCGTGCATTATGCTGGATTAGCAGCATCAAAGGGAGGGGATAGGGGTAGTATTAATAAAGGGAAGGAATGTTAATAGTATGTAGCTGCAGTAACTAAACAAACACGTAAAAAACTAAAGTATAAACTACATAGTATCATCAGTATACTAAATATACTCTCCAATAAGCTGAGCTACTAACAATAAGTAATACATTACAATTCTATGTCGCAAAACATATAATATGCTTCCAGCTAAACTTTTTTCCCTTACATCACACGGGTCTACCCCGTACTATATGCTGCCATAGACAAACCCAACATTAAATTATATACTGTATTACTATATGCCACCCTATACCTTAGAATAATACATAGTGTAATATTACACTATGTATTATTATATCCACCCTACTGTATATCACACTGCTGTATATTCACTATACAATTACGATACTATATATTGCCTTATACACTGTATTAAAAATTACAATTTTATACCATTAATTATTATACAATCTGCTATACACTATACCATTGACCGTCGAGTGAAATATCTAGAACTACTTTTGCACCATACGCAGCCAACCGTGCTAATCAGAGGTGCATGGGAAGGACAACATACGGGTAGCTGGTAACACAACCACCTTGTGTCAGAGACTGAAAGATGCTATCGCAAAACTACTGCTGAAGTCGCTTCCATGGAACCCTTGATCCTCTTTAGGGGACCACTTTGCTCTGCTTTGCACAACGGTCGTCATGTCAATCAAACTGAAATGTGTAAGACTACATTTAATGTGGTGTCAAAGTTTGTGCAGCCATTGGTGACAATGCCAAAATGTCAACTGTTCACCTGAGAACACCGCGGTTTCACCACGGACCTTGGCCCTGAATCAAACCCAGGACCTCAGCAGTGCCAGGTTCAGTACTCGAACCCTCGAGCCACCGGTCCACCCTGAGATTTAAACAATTTTGAGGGCCGCCTATGCAATAAAAAAGGTGATCTTTAAAGTAAACTTTGCCCTTTCATGCCAGACCTCTAAAAGATAATGTAAATTCTATGTAAAGCCTTTGAATCTTCATCTTTAACATTCGAACCGTAAAAATGTTAAGTATTGTAAGTGTTTTTTCTTACCTTCAAATGTAGGTATAAATTTGGTTGCACTCTGCTACATACAGTAAACTTCCAGCTATCTGGAATTCAAGTATCTGGAATTTTTTGACTGAGCCAGACCGTGTCTGGAAAAATAAAAAACATTCAATGAGCCAAAAATCCAGCCCACATTTAGACAATTCCAAACAGCCACCAGGCCGGCACTCCTCTGGCGCGCACCCACAGCGCGCAGCCAACGTCATGAGTGTGACGACCAAAGTGTGCTGTGAGGTGTTGTGATGTACAGTGAGTGTTAATGTTAAGTTTGCTAAACTGTATCATGAGTTTCGTTTTCTCAAAAGCTTAAGTGTTATACAATGACACCCCTGTGGTCTTGCCAAAGGGATCAACACAGCTGCATTGCATTGGTGGTGAGTACAGAACTAGCGTGTGCAATAATATAAATCTTTGTTTACCTTAAGTGGCCTCATACACGCAGTGCACTCGCACTGGTCAGGATCGTTAAAGGTTAGTAGCTCTGACTAATGCTTCACTGTCTGCAGGGACCGGCGTGTTTGAGACCTGGCTAGCAGCGCCACTGGATAAGAGTTCTGATGTTGAGTTGGCGAGGGGTGGTGGTGGTGATGCTTGGGAAAGGGATGCGTGTTGATTATTTGTCATTTAATGGTTTTTGTAAATGTGTGTATCGTTATTTTTTTCCAGGATGAGCTCTTCATTCGTGGAAAACCTCATTGATTGGGGAGATTTGGATGAAATCAAAACAACTTCATCTGCCACTTTGGAGAAGACTGTTGCTGGAGCTTGTTTTTTAAAACCGTCCATTCTGAAGGCATCTCAAAAGGACAATTTATTTCCGTCCAAACCCAATAAGGTGATACTTTTTTCCTTTTTATCACGCAAGGTCAGGGACCCATTGATAATTGACCGTAATAAATTACTTGGTCCAGGTGGGTATCTCATCACCCCCACACTACCCCTGTGTGTGTACCCCTCCCAAGCAGCACAAACCTACCTGTTATATAATTTTTAAATGTGTTTGCATCACGAGCCACGTTATTGTAAATGGTAGAGTAGATAAATAACACTCGGGTTTGTAAGCCAAATTGGCCAAATTATTGGGTCAAACGTCCAATTTATTGACAATTTCAACTGAATTCACATAACTGGGATATACGCTTTCACTTGTCACCTCATTGAAATGTCAGAATCGGTCTGGAAGGAGTTCTCCAGCTATACATGATGCCACTGCACCACGCTGCCACCCCAGTCTAGCAGTGATGTACGCGCAACAATCCTATGAAGTATTTTTAAAATTGTAATTCTTTAACTTTTAAGCTCAACTAAAACGATGTAAAGTTTTCTATTTACGATCGAGGTTAAGAGTTCGCCAGATTTGCAGTAATAGATTTAAAATATTGTTTTTACGTTTCCAAAGGATGGTTTCTGTTGTACGTGTGTTGTTAGGTATTGCCACACACTTCGTGATGGTATCCATTCAAAGTTGGGCCAGTCCCGGCTCTTTAGAGATGATATTGCAAAGGGTGCTCGGGTGCCAAAGTATGTTTCAATTTTGTTTCACATGGAGTAGCTGAGGTGCTCTAATATTCTGGTCAAAATTTACAGTACAGCAGTTTCTTGATACTTCCAGTTTTGTAGGGTAGCTAATTAGGCTGTCAACGATTATACGCAGAAGTGCAGATTGCCGTTTTGGAATATTATTGGAGGTGATACCAACAAATTTTTTTACATGCGTATTAGATCATTCGAGTTGATTTTTGTTGAAATAGTTAGTATTGTCCTGCCAAAGGTTAGAATAATGCGAAATCTTGTCGCGGTAGTGGATTGTTTGTTCCTGTTGATGTTCCGAGGCCTCAGAAAGGACGGTCTTCATAACGTGCAATTAGATGAAGGGTCACACGCGTGTCAGTTACTTCCACGTCACACGCGTGTCAGTTACTCCCACAGTCACACGCGTGTCGGTTACTCCCACAGTCACACGCGTGTCAGTTACTCCCACAGTCACACACGTGTCAGTTACTTCCACAGTCACACACGTGTCGGTTACTTCCACAGTCACACGCGTGTCAGTTACTCCCACAGTCACACGCATGTCAGTTACTCCCACAGTCACACGCATGTCAGTTACTTCCACAGTCACACACGTGTCAGTTACTTCCACAGTGACACGTGTGTCAGTTACTCCCACAGTCACACACGTGTCAGTTACTCCCACAGTCACACGCGTGTCAGTTACTCCCACAGTCACACGCGTGTTGGTTACTTCCACAGTCACACGCGTGTCAGTTACTCCCACAGTCACACGCGTGTCCGTTACTTCCACAGTCACACACGTGTCAGTTACTCCCACAGTCACACGCGTGTCGGTTACTTCCACAGTCACACGCGTGTCAGTTACTCCCACAGTCACACGCGTGTCGGTTACTCCCACAGTCACACGCGTGTCAGTTACTCCCACAGTCACACGCGTGTCGGTTACTTCCACAGTCACACGCATGTCAGTTACTCCCACAGTCACACGCGTGTCGGTTACTCCCACAGTCACATGCGTGTCAGTTACTCCCACAGTCACACGCGTGACGGTTACTTCCACAGTCACACACGTGTCAGTTACTCCCACAGTGACACGTGTGTCAGTTACTTCCACAGTCACACGCGTGTCAGTTACTTCCACAGTCACACGCGTGTCAGTTACTTCCACAGTCACACGCGTGTCAGTTACTTCCACAGTCACACGCGTGTCAGTTACTCCCACAGTCACACGCGTGTCAGTTACTCCCACAGTCACACACGTGTCAGTTACTCCCACAGTCACACGCGTGTCGGTTACTTCCACAGTCACACGCGTGTCAGTTACTTCCACAGTCACACGCGTGTCAGTTACTCCCACAGTCACACGCGTGTCAGTTACTCCCACAGTCACACGCGTGTCAGTTACTCCCACAGTCACACGCGTGTCAGTTACTCCCACAGTCACACGCGTGTCCGTTACTTCCACAGTCACACACGTGTCAGTTACTCCCACAGTCACACGCGTGTCAGTTACTCCCACAGTCACACGCGTGTCAGTTACTCCCACAGTCACACACGTGTCAGTTACTCCCACAGTCACACGCGTGTCGGTTACTCCCACAGTCACACGCGTGTCAGTTACTCCCACAGTCACACGCGTGTCGGTTACTTCCACAGTCACACGCGTGTCAGTTACTCCCACAGTCACACGCGTGTCGGTTACTCCCACAGTCACATGCGTGTCAGTTACTCCCACAGTCACACGCGTGACGGTTACTTCCACAGTCACACACGTGTCAGTTACTCCCACAGTGACACGTGTGTCAGTTACTTCCACAGTCACACGCGTGTCGGTTACTTCCACAGTCACACGCGTGTCGGTTACTTCCACAGTCACACGCGTGTCAGTTACTTCCACAGTCACACGCGTGTCAGTTACTTCCACAGTCACACACGTGTCAGTTACTCCCACAGTCACACGCGTGTCGGTTACTCCCACAGTCACACGCGTGTCAGTTACTCCCACAGTCACACGCGTGTCGGTTACTTCCACAGTCACACGCATGTCAGTTACTCCCACAGTCACACGCGTGTCGGTTACTCCCACAGTCACATGCGTGTCAGTTACTCCCACAGTCACACGCGTGACGGTTACTTCCACAGTCACACACGTGTCAGTTACTCCCACAGTGACACGTGTGTCAGTTACTTCCACAGTCACACGCGTGTCAGTTACTTCCACAGTCACACGCGTGTCAGTTACTTCCACAGTCACACGCGTGTCAGTTACTTCCACAGTCACACGCGTGTCAGTTACTCCCACAGTCACACGCGTGTCAGTTACTCCCACAGTCACACGCGTGTCAGTTACTCCCACAGTCACACGCGTGTCAGTTACTCCCACAGTCACACGCGTGTCAGGTTACTCCACAGTCACACGCGTGTCAGTTACTCCCACAGTCACACGCGTGTCAGTTACTCCCACAGTCACACGCGTGTCAGTTACTCCCACAGTCACACGCGTGTCAGTTACTCCCACAGTCACACGCGTGTCAGTTACTCCCACAGTCACACGCGTGTCGTTACTCCCACAGTCACACACGTGTCAGTTACTCCACAGTCACACGCGTGTCAGTTACTCCCACAGTCACACGCGTGTCAGTTACTCCCACAGTCACACGCGTGTCAGTTACTCCCACAGTCACACACGTGTCAGTTACTCCCACAGTCACACGCGTGTCGGTTACTCCCACAGTCGACACGCGTGTCAGTTACTCCCACATACACGACTGCGTGTCCGGTTACTTCCACAGTCACACGCGTGTCAGTTACTCCACATCACATGCGTGTCAGTTACTCCCACAGTCACACGCGTGACGGTTACTTCCACAGTCACACACGTGTCAGTTACTCCCACAGTGACACGTGTGTCAGTTACTTCCACAGTCACACGCGTGTCGGTTACTTCCACAGTCACACGCGTGTCGGTTACTTCCACAGTCACACGCGTGTCGGTTACTTCCACAGTCACACGCGTGTCAGTTACTTCCACAGTCACACGTGTGTCAGTTACTCCCACAGTCACACACGTGTCGGTTACTCCCACAGTCACACGCGTGTCAGTTACTTCCACAGTCACACATGTGTCAGTTACTTCCACAGTCACACGCGTGTCAGTTACTCACACACGTGTCGGTTACTCCCACAGTCACACGCGTGTCAGTTACTTCCACAGTCACACGTGTGTCAGTTACTTCCACAGTCACACGCGTGTCAGTTACTCACACACGTGTCAGTTACTCCCACAGTCACACGCGTGTCGGTTACTTCCACAGTCACACACGTGTCAGTTACTCCCACAGTCACACGCGTGTCGGTTACTTCCACAGTCACACGCGTGTCGGTTACTTCCACAGTCACACGCGTGTCGGTTACTTCCACAGTCACACGCGTGTCGGTTACTCCCACAGTCACACACGTGTCGGTTACTTCCACAGTCACACGTGTCAGTTACTTCCACAGTCACACGTGTGTCAGTTACTTCCACAGTCACACGCGTGTCAGTTACTCACACACGTGTCAGTTACTCCCACAGTCACACGCGTGTCGGTTACTTCCACAGTCACACACGTGTCAGTTACTCCCACAGTCACACGCGTGTCGGTTACTTCCACAGTCACACGCGTGTCAGTTACTTCCACAGTCACACGCGTGTCAGTTACTTCCATGAGTTTACGATCAGAGGGGTGTGGTGGTGTGACAGCATTTGTGATGTCTTGTGTACACATGGCATCTTGTATGATATCGTTAATGACGTCACCCTGTTGTGTCTTTAGTGTCATTGGAAGTATCTAATACTTACCAAGTCAAAGGTGAAATTTGGTGGAGAAGTATCCTGATCCAGTCGGGATGGCTGCCTTGTTTTAGAATGAATCGATACATTAAAATAAATGAATTATAAAAAATATACTTTTGCGTGATCAAAGAGTTTGTTAATTGATTAATAATTGCACCTTCTCAGTTCCTTTCCTGTAAGAACATATTCCGTATGAAACACATCAATGGTTTTATAATTTGCCTGTCACTGATAGATCTTAAATTAGTACAGACACCAAATGAAAGTTTTGCTTTTGTTAAATTATAAACTGTGTTCTATTTTTTTCCCCACCCAAAACGTTTTCTCACAAAGAAAAAAATGGGCAATGAAGAAAGTAGTCCGCAAAGTGAGGTAGGACGAGAGCACCCTGCTCACGGCTGCTGCTGCGTGGCGGTGTTCTTAACAAGCGAGATTGTCAGCGGTTGTGCGCTGCTGCTGTTGTTGAGGTTTCCTAATGCCTGCACGCCAGCTTAGTCTTACATTGCACATTAATGCTTGAAATCCTATTCCACATTTTCTTAATATCATCTAAAAAGTTGCCGATGCATACAATTCGATAGCGTTTCTGCAGGTTACTTGGCTGAATAATGTTGGTTACCAACACTTGCTTGTGTGGTTGCGCCACTGGAGAATTGACATGTCGGTGCTTGATCGAGGTGGCCACTTTGGAAGCAGAAATACATTTTGTAACCCCTATCATTTACTTATTTGTAACACTTTCTTATTCGCTTCTTGTCAGTGTGCTTATTTTAGGGTTGCCGCAATATCAGGTTATACGATTTTAAATTTCGCAATGTGTGATGATTCACGATCTAAGTTTACCTTGACTTTGTCATTTGTATTTTATGTCTTTATCTTGTTTTTGTGCTTTGTTCTACTTGATAAAAAATATGAAAAATTGCCAAATCGTCATTCCCTGGCAGTTCACTTAATTGAAGCCTGCCATAAGTATTCTAATCATGATGGTAACTGCAATCTTTGATGCTTACAAAACACGTGCTGTCAGGAATAATATTATACAATCGACATTCTGTCAATTGTGTTATAATAAGGTAATTTAATGAGTAATATAATTTTTCGTAACTTTAATGTTAAGTATTCTTTTAATCACATTTTTCTCAAATTTTTATGAAATTGCGATATTTAGCAAAATGGACAATACGATTATTGTGCGCATTTTATCGTACAATATAACCTAGGACTGTATTTTATGATACCGGCAAAACATTGGCCCGTAGATGTATTGCTATATCACGGCAACCCTAGTATATATTTGCCGAGTTGCACGGTTGTATGTTGAACTTCTTTGGCACCTTACATAGCCAACTGTGCTAATCGGAGGTCCAGGGGAAGGACAACAAACTAAACACAAAAAATCGGTTGCACAGTTAAAGTGTGAACACACTTTAATCTTCACAGGTAATTCTTGAATGGCTGCATTCTATGCCTGTCGCTTCCTTATCACTCTTGTTTTACCACTTACTAGCACGGCGTTTGTTCCTTTTGAACTTCGTATTTTGATACCTCTGAAAATGTCAGTCAACTCATCCATAATACAGGTTTTTTTGGGGGGGTTAGCCATATTTGACTGTCTGCCTGATGATGGTAGTTGTAATTATTGGTGAAACGTCATACTCGGATTGTAATTATTGTGTATTTGCTCTCCAACACACCAGTGTGCTGTTCTCGTAACGAATTGGCATGTTCTGTTTACGTGACAAACCTTCCTAATTGGCTGTGGCGGGTGGTGGCGGGTTTAACACCACATTCATATTTATGCGATCTAACCCAAAAAAAACTATTTTGTATGATATTGGTCGCGAAAGCCTACGTGTTAATCAGTCAACTCATTCTGACAATTTAGACGGTTTCCTCATCCGCACTGTGCTCACATGCATCATTACAGGGCTTGACGAACTGCGCAACGCTGTAACTCGTTGCACCGCGCAAGTCCCAAATAAACTTGCTGAATTCAACGACAGAGTTTATTCAAATCTGCTTTATTTTCCTTCGTGTCTTCCGTCGCTGGACACTTTGTATCGTAGCCCTTTGGACCCGTGCTCAGCAATGTCAAACAGTACCTCTCACATGTCTCTTCTAGCTCATCTGATTGCCACTTCTGTTTTCTCATATCTCAATGGATTGTCGATCATCTCATAGATTGTTTGAAATGCTTCCTATCTTTGATCAATCCTGAATACATATTCACCCTTTCTCGCTGTCTTCTATCCAAGCGTGTCTTTTACATCTCTGCATCTTTTTCGATTTAAAGCTTTCGTGACTGCAGGGATTCATATTCTTGGTGCTTTCGGTAAAGTCACGTAGAAGGGAAATAATAAAATAATAATCATAAAACATAATAAAATAAAATTATCACGACGTTTCGGCCACAACGCAAGCAGCCGGCTGCGAAACGTCGTGATAATTTTATTTTATTGTTTTATTTTTATTATTTTATTATTTCCATTCTACGTGACTTTACCGAAAGAACCAAGAATATCTCTGCATCTGTCACTTGTCTACGCCTCTTTTCCCACCACCGCTATTGCCTCTGCTCCAGCCACTATATCTCTCTCTCTCTTGTACTTTTCATCTCCACATACCTGTCATGTATCTCTTTCCTCTCATCTTACTGCATCTGTCTGGTCCAAGTTGTTACTTGACTACATTTGCCCTAAGTCTACATCTCATCACTGTCACGTCTACATCTATCTTCTGTCATCTAATTACACGTCTGTCTGTCTATCTATCTCACATTAACATGTTCTCTTATCTCAGTACTACTGTCTCATCTCGCCACGGTGGCGAGATGAACTACCTCGCCTGGTATACAGGAGATCGTGGATTCGATCCCAACCCTGACGCCTGCTGTATATTTGGAGTTTATATGTTCTCCCCGTAGTCGCGTGGATTCTTCTCCGGATCCTCCAGTTTTTCCCTCCACTTTTATAAACATGCGTTTAGAGTATTTGGCTGCTATAAATTTCCACATGCTAAGCCACTTCGTTGAGCTATCATTTGTGGCCAGGTCGCTTCTGAAAAATATCTGTATAGCTGCTGAGTGGGTCTTACCTGGTAAAATAAAAATAGTTTATTAGTTTATTTTTCACATCTCACTTCTGCATCTATCTTGTCTACACCTACTCCCATCTCACTACATCTGTACTTTGTCAATAGCTCTCATCTCACTTCATGAGTTTCTTTAGTTTATCCAGTAAAACCTCTCGGGGTCCTATTCGGATTAACTGGGATTTGGGGTACGCCGGGAAGGCTACTGAAAAGCAAATAAAAATGTGAACCCCCTCAAAAACCCTCTGATCACAGCACTATTTGCGCGGTATACAGGCTGTAGAGCACCGTGGAAAAGCGCGATGTTCATCTTGTGCAGGCAATTGCCATCCGTGACCATTTAATACAGCATATTCGATTGGCGCGCAAGTGTACTATCAGTTGTAAAGTGCTCCACGATTGCTCCCCTGATATCCGTTGTATGGCGTTAGGTGAACATTGCACTCGTACACGACTCTCAGACTCTTAAACTGTACGGAGCACGTCATTTTAGAGGGGTTATTAAACAGTAAAACATAAAATAGTAAAAAAAATGTGGTATTTATTTATTAACTAATCACATGTCAGTGAAATGTGTGAGGTGTGTATTACTTATAAATGAAATGTAACGTGTATAATTATTAATTGTGGTATGCTGGATGTCCCCTTTAAATGGAAACATTCTTTCCTTACTGAGTCTGGCTGTCAAAGTTTTACTGTATTTCTTATAGTCAATATATGTCTCACCACTTCTCTAACATTGTCTACATCTCTTAATACTACTCTTTGGGTTTGATATAATGTCTGGCTGGATACCTAATTTAATTGTTTGGCATTTAAAAGAATATCAAAAAACGTGTTAAATGTACCCGATAAGTTTACCAAAACTATAAAATAGTAATTGTTGCTACATAGCGGGTGATCTAGGCTTTCCTCGTGACACAAGTTTAAAGAAATTTGAGTTACTTTATTGAATGGTTTCTCGGGTGTACATGGTTGACGTGGTTATAACAATGTTTACATTTTACAACATGTGCACACGATACACCTAAATGAAATTGTGCACACGTGGGGGCGGCTGCACTGAGTGCGCGTTTATCCCAACGCAGGTCACGTTTCAGACACCTCGACGCGACCCTGTCACCAAGAAGCCGCTGTCTCCAGCGGAAGGCGTGTGGGGAGGAGGCCTTCCCGTTGCCCCGCGCGAGGAGGAGACCTCTTCGTCCCCACTACAGCTCGTAGAGTCCAGCCCTGCGCTGCCGCCGCCGCTGCTGCTGCTGGGGGCAGGGGGAGACCTTGCTGCAGTGCAAAGCACAGGAGCCGGGTAAGATCTCTCTCTCGGTGATGCTCGTGGGGCGATGACGTTGCCTCGGCGGTAGCACGTTTGCCGCTTGTCGTGGAGGTAGCGAGATGTTAACAACCTCGTTTGGTAGCAGGAGGTCGTGTGTTCGGTCCCGACGCTGTGATACCTGCTGTGTATTTGGAGTTTGCATGTCTCTCTCTTCCCACTTGCATGGATTTTTCTCTGGGTCCTCCGGTTTTCCCCTCCCATTCAGAAACATGCTTTTAGAGTATTTGGCTGCTATAAATGTCCACATTAGCCACTTCGTTGAACTTTCATTTGTGCCCAGGCCGCTTCTGAAATAGAGCTATACAGTTGAGTGGGCCTTACCTGGTATAAAAAATAATGTTTTAATTTAGGTTCACAGTTCAAATCGACCAGCTGCCCTAGTTAATACTAAGGCTGTTATAACCGCCAAAATACGTGCCGCCTGCTTCACAGTTGACATTAAATATCCCATGATGTAATTCACAAGAATAGGCCATTTTGTGCTGGCGTCATGGTTCACATTTGAAAAATTACCAGCAAGTTTCTCAATTTGGATTATGCATAGCAATCATCCCTTCGACTGCAAACTCTTGGCTAAGGCCCTCCTGAAAAAACAGTTGCGAGGCTTTCCTGGGTAAGCAAGTGTGGTAATAAAAGAAAACACATCCTCGATATACAGGTTTTATTAACCAAATATAGTTACACGATGTTGAAATTGTGGTTTAGTGCACAATTACATTTTAAAAAATTAATTGAATTGGACTGCAGATAATTCTTTCCCTGCTGTCGCTGCCACTCCTGTAAGAACTATATACTTTTAATCAGAACAATATTATTTATTTGTGTTTTTTATTTCATTTTATATTCTATCTATGTGACTACCGAAAGAACCAAGAATATGAACTATATAATTACCCACAGTCCCAGAAATACTTAAGTACAATCACAAGAAGCGTGCTGGCTGATCGCTGAGCATTCTCCACCCCCCCGCCTAGCGAGGAGCAGCAGAGGGTGTCACCTGTGCAGCCAGCTGTGTCCATTACAGCGTCACCGTCGATACCTTTACCATGCTTTTGTAATGCTCAAACAATCACCCCTATCTGGCATCTTCATTGCTCTCGCAAGGAGGTAGGAAACCCCATCTCATACACTTCGTTATATGGGAATGTTTTTGTTTATATATGTAAATTAATTTGAAATCACCCATGAAATATTCCCTTGAACCTTGAAACTATTCCAAATAACTTGATCTGCCCCGTCTGAGCTCACACATTGACAATGCATCACAAGTCTTGTCGTCGGCACCATTCCCTTACAATGAAGATTATTTAACGTGTAGGAATTCACAGGCAATGTTATTCTTCATAATCGATTTGTATTTTAAGCCCAATTTCTGTTGTTATGACCTTTCATAAGGAAAATGCATTGGAACTTGTTAGGTGAATAAATTATAAACGAATAGCTGTAATCAGTTTTAACAGCATTGTGACAAAGTGCCATTCTTCAGTGGACAACATTTAACATTCAAGTTATGCAGTGGGTCTCAGAAAAAAGCTGAGTTTCATCCTGAGCCTATGTTACCTGTTGAATCTACAAAGTCTGCTTGCAATTGTCTGAGAATGTCCAGCTATTCTTGGCCTCGCACACCATCCTGACAAAACGCCTTTTGTCGAGCAAAGTGTATGGCCGTTAACTGGCCCTTAAATAAGTGTAGGGCCTTGTCAAGCGCTAGCAAGTGGCTTTCTGTGGCGGGGCATGGCCCTGCCGAAAGGACACCAAAAACACCGTCTCCCCTTCACGGTGATGGTGACTCAGATGAGACCATTCACTAACCGTGGCTATTTATAAGTGTGATTAAACAGTGGAGGTGGTGTGTGTTGCAATGGACAGTGTTTATAGAAATTACCGAGTATTTCTGTAAACATTATTTTGGAGTGGAGGTTTTCAATTTCTGTGCAGTACTGTTATAGAATTTAGGTAAATGACTTAGTTGTTCCAGGAATGGCAGATAAATTTGGAAAAAACTGTTTCATATGTTAGACCTAAAATAGATTTTGTACTGCAATACGACATTTATGTTTTTTCCTTTATTGATTGTCTTCTGTTCATGTAACAACTTTCACATAACCCAAGTTTTCCAATGTAATTTCTATCTCGACTGCTTGCCTTGTAAGAAAAGTTCTTCCCAACCTTGGGTCAACAGATTCTCCCATTAGACTTAAGGGGATTCATAACTGAATATGATGTGTACAGGATTGTACTATTAAAGTACAGGCATCCACGATTTTCTCTTGTCAACTCAAGCTCTACAGCAAATCTGCTATGTGTTTTACTGTGCATCAAATGTAATATTTGAATGCATAAAATCCCTGTCGTGCAGCTTATCTGGAGTGCTGTTTACAGGGATACAACAGCCGTCACTGCAGTGGAGACTAAGATTCCAATGGGGACTTCAGAAAGTACATAATTGAAAAAGGTTGGGAACCACTGCTGTAGGAATCCTGTATGGAGAGAAGCTTCTTGTGTTGATTGTTATGTTCTTGCTATAGATTGCTTGTCTTTCTGTTTGTTAACATTGCTTTCTTCTATATGTCTTGAAATGTGTCCTCATACCTTTGCATCCACTAAAACTTGTGTCTTTATCTCTACAGTGTCGTTGCTGATGGTGACACCATTAGCAGCGATCCACTTCTTCACATTTCCACTGCACTAAAAGAACCTCTCAATATGGAGTGCATAACCTCTCATAACATAGGCGTTTCTGAGCTCGAATCTCAAGAAGTATTGGCTTCCGATTGTCACTTGAAAATACAAACTAGTAATTTTCCTCCTAACAAAGGAGAAATAGTTGAAAATCTCTGCTTTGGAGATGGGAGTGATACTTTGGAACCAAATGATGTGCAAGGAAATGAAACGTATTCACTAGCTATTACCACATCACATGAACAACGTATTGAAAACAGTACATCAGAATCGGTGACTGTAGAACAGCTTAATACTCCATGTACAAGTTGTGCAGACGATACGCTTACAACAGTAGGTGCCGATGACCAAGAGAGCCATGATGTGGGATCTGCCACCTGTGCTGAATTTATTTTCAATCCTGGCTCGGGCGACTGCCAAGAGAACACCAGTAAATTATCACTTGATGAGGATTCTGACACCGAGTTGTTTTGTACATTTGCGACCGATGCACATGATGAAAATGATTCGGGTGAAATTGAGGACACAAATGAGAGTTACAATGCCGCACATTCAGATCTTTCTGACAAGTCGGCTTACAACACAATTGAAGAAGAATGTAGCCTTGAGAATGACGTTACTCGTGACCCTCAAGAGGACATTGAGCGTCTCAGTATTGTCCATGCAGATCGTTCCGACACGTGTGCCGAAAACATAGACGACGCTCCGCTTGAAGGAAACTGCCGTATTAATGATTTTGTCGGTCAACCTCAAAGTGGCATTGATAGTGAAGTTGAAGATAATGCAGAAATTGAACTGCCTGGAGAGTTGGGCAGAGATGCAGCTCGTCATCCTGAAACAAATAAAGTTATAACGGAAGTGAAGGATTCGGGTAACCAACTTGACGTACTACAAGCTGAATTAAAGTTCAACTCTGACTTGTCCTGGCAAACAACGAGTATCCCTCTGTCATCGAATTTGAACGACCATGGGAAAGAGTGCATTACCCCGCATTTGGAAACAGGAGACTCGAGTGAACTTCGTCATGGAGCCCCCATCATAAATGAAGAAGTCTGGCTCTCTGATGCCCTTCAGGACGAACCTGCATCTCACGGAGATGTGGTTGCTATTGGAACAGCCTGCACCCTTTTTCAAGATGATGTTAATTCTTTGGTTGAAACCGGTCCCCATGGTGATGCAAATCATTTGCTTCATGACGTCGATTACTTGATTGAGGAAACAGCAAATGGAAAGGAGATTTACAAGGCAAATGAGAATGGCACGATTGAAACACAGCAGCAAGAAGAGCGAATTGAAACCTCGAGCAGCGTGAGTGAAGAGAGTGTGCTGCTGCTGCACCCTGAGGGCAGAGCGAGTGAAGAGAGCGTGCTGCCGCTGCACCCTGAGAGCAGCGCGAGTGAAGAGAGCTTGCTGCTGCTGCACCCTGAGGGCAGAGCGAGTGAAGAGAGCGTGCTGCTGCTGCACCCTGAGAGCAGCGCGAGTGAAGAGAGCGTGCTGCTGCTGCTGCACCTGGAGAGTAGAGCGAGTGAAGAGAGCGTGCTGCTGCTGCACCCTGAGAGTAGAGCGAGTGAAGAGAGCGTGCTGCTGCTGCACCCTGAGAGCAGCGCGAGTGAAGAGAGCGTGCTGCTGCTGCACCCTGAGGGCAGCGCGAGTGAAGAGAGCGTGCTGCTGCTGCACCCTGAGAGCAGCGCGAATGAAGAGAGCGTGCTGCTGCTGCACCCTGAGGGCAGCGCGAGTGAAGAGAGCGTGCTGCTGCTGCACCCTGAGAGCAGAGGGAGTGAAGAGAGCGTGCTGCTGCTGCACCCTGAGGGCAGCGCGATTGAAGAGAGCGTGCTGCTGCTGCACCCTGAGAGCAGAGCGAGTGAAGAGAGCGTGCTGCTGCTGCACCCTGAGGGCAGCGCGAGTGAAGAGAGCGTGCTGCTGCTGCACCCTGAGGGCAGCGCCAGTGAAGACAACGTGCTGCTGCTGCACTCTGAGAGCAGCGCGAGTGAAGAGAGCGTGCTGCTGCTGCACCCTGAGAGCAGCGACTCGCTCGCTGATCCACAACATCGGATTGCAGATGTCAGTGAAGAAATGCCATCGTGCTCTGACAGAGCCCCAGAAGACCAAAGTCCGATGTCTTCCTTAACCATTTCCAGCATCCACAGTGTGGTGGTCCCTCTGAGGTAATAATAATAATAAAGGTTCCTTCACACTAACAGTGTGAGCTTGAGTTGTGCCAGCAACATCACAGTGCACCCAGCGCAAGCCTTCCTTGCCATGCTGGTGGCCATGCTGTCCAAATTATCTTTTTAATTTTCAAATTAAGGGAGGGAAAAAACACAAACATGCTGTACAAAGTATACTGGTTAAAAATGTCTTTAAAAAACATAATTTGCAATCATTGCTAAATAAAAGAAATGTAAGTCAAGCATTTATTTGGGGCTATGTTGCTGTGTATTCTCCAAATTTAGTAATTTTAGGGTGATTTTTCCAAATTTAGAGCGTTGTGTCGGCTTACATTGCCTATTCTTGTTTACATAACATCACGGGATCTGTGGTGCTCAGTGTGAAGCAGACGGCCCGTATTTATGGTAAATACACCCACAGTATTAACCAGGGTGGCATTAGGGTTTGAACCATGAATATCTACAACAAATTACAATGGCGTTACCGCTCAGCCATGTCACTGCCCCAATATACAACCGATTTTCCCTCTAGGGCAGGGGTGGGGAACGTCCGGCCCGCAGACCGTATAAGGCCCGCAAATTCATTTAATCTGGCCCTGCCAAGGCAACCGCAGGCGGGACTCGAAATTCAATAAATCTAGGAGCAAACCTGGAAAAGCAGTTGCGAGTAGCAACATCATCAATACCAGCTAACGTCACACGCCTCGCCAAAGAGACGCAGTTTCAGCCATCACATTAGGGGTGAGTTAGTTAAATGTTTGACCAAATATAACAGGCTCATTTTTAAGCTGATAATTTTGTATGGCCCGCGAATGATGTTATAAATATCCAAATGGCCCTTGCCAGAAAAAAGGTTCCCCACCCCTGCTCTCGGGGCTTGTAACCTACCAGTGAGTCCTATCCTCTATCCGAGGGCCTTTAGAAGTAGACTGACAAGACAAACAAACCTCCAGGGCTTGTAACAATCCACTAAAATTCCACGCATATGTTGTAAACCTGCTTGCTGTGCTTCCACTGCAACCATCTCATTGGCTTGTCCCATTCAGTCTACGTCTATTCTTGATCCACCCATACTGCTTCCATAGTTGCTGGATTACAGGCAATGTGCCACTACGTCTGGTCCGAATACAGCTGGAGCACAACGGACTGTTTTGTACTTCCGAGGTGTAATCTAACTTATGATTGTCCTCCCGTTAACGTGAATTGTGAGTGCAGAGTGCGAGCGACCGCTTCATGTGCGTGCTGTATGCTGTGGTGCGCCGCTCGCGGCTGGCGATGGTCTTTAAGTGGCACACGATAACTCGGCGCCTCTGTTTCACCGAATGACTTGTGATCTCCGTTGAGGTCTTCTCACGTTAAAAGCAATTGTAGAACCTCTTCAGCCCCCGTAGGCACATGCAAAAGCTGCTGCAAGCTCAGTGCTTGATACTGAAATTTTTTGGCAAACATCAGCCGGTGCATTTGTCAACAGTTAAATCCCAGTGGCACAACTTTCGCCCAATTGGCTTTCGGAGTGGCATAGGTTGGCTGTAGAGTAAAGAGATTGATGCTTCGGCACCAAATGAGACGCCCGTGTGGAGTAGAAGCAAGACTTGTGCTGCGTGCCACCGCTCGCTTCCTTCGCCTTTCCAGACGTGTTTGTCATTGCAAGACGTCTGGTTCCGATTTAAACTATTTTCAATTCATTTTCCATGTCAAAACTCTGTGAAAAAGTTAACTTTATAGATAAAAAAAATATTCTCACTCCCAGCCCCGGGACGTGGAGAGTTGGTGGGGATAGGTTCAAGAGTTGACTCTTGGGTCCCCGGGGCTCCTGGGGCATGAGGGAGGGGCTATAGCCCGGGCATTGCTGGCGATTCTGAGCCAAGAGCTGCAGCAGGACCTGACCAGTCCTGGGCTGGCAGAATAGTGGAGTTTCTAGCCAGCGGAGTAATGAGGCATTCATTAAGTAGTTTAACACCAAGCCAGAGGACTTGATGAACCGGGCATCTAGATGTAGTACAGAGCTGCATTTTCTAGCTGGCCTGCACACAGCATTGAAACATTTTCATGACTAAGGTTACTTCGTGTTGCTTAGAGATGTCGTGTTTTCTTCGTGTTACACCGTGTCACCATGTGTGTGTTACACTGTGTTACACCATATGTGTGTGTTACACTGTTACACCATATGTGTGTGCAACACAGTGTTACACTGTGTGCAACACAGTGTTACACTGTGTGTGTGTTACACCATATGTGTGTGTGTCTGTGTGTGGGTGGCTCAGCCTGGAGAGTGAGCCGTGCACCACCACCGGTATGGCGGGTGATGAGGCTCCGGAGCAGCTGCAGACCGGCCTGGACAATCCCTCACAACATCTCTCTTCATTTGACAGGTATTTTCAGTATCTTATTTCTACAGCAATTAATAATGAACTCCTGCAATGTGTTGTTGTTAACTTCTGGGTTGTCTTCACAAGTCTTGAACGTTTGCGAAGTTCGCTTGATCCATTCCAGCTTGGTACCACGGACAGCCCAATTTGGCACAGCGCACTCTGTGTACCATTCCTGAGGTTCCAGTCTCGTGGAAGTGGCCGAGTGCAATGCTTGCACTGCGCTCCGTGTGCTGTAGCTCTTCCAACTTACCCTGAATTCCGGGTTATCTGAGTGGTTTCAAATAGAGTTTACTCTACATATGTATCCATTATTAAGTGTAACGGGTGCCAAGAACATTTTGTCGCGTTATGTTTGTATTTCTTAACTCGCACCTAATACTCACCAATTGCACCAACACGCACCGTTGACACTTTTCACTCACGCTGTAACTCGTCACTGACATTATTAATCGCTAAACATGACATACACGGGCGCTTTTGTTAATGCCACTCACGCTCACCACTTACTAATGCACTCACCATTCACACACGCTGCTCACATGAGCACTCGCCACTTTACCACACATCCGATTGCACGGTTGGCTACGTACGGTGCGAGAGAAGTTCTACATGTACATACACATCCTCCTAGTACATGTGGCCCTGCCCTACGTTTGAAGTGAGTCGACATGCATTGATCCACACCAGTCCCTTCCACTGTCTTAATCTCCTGCCCCCCCCCGTCCTACTCGCTCTGTTCGCTGTAAGGGGAACCGGTTTGTGCGTCATGCACACACGCAGTCTGAGTGCCGCTGCGTAGCCACTCGGCGATTTTATTTAGCGAACAGCTCATGATGTGTGTGACCCATGTTTATCTTGAGCGCTCTATTGCAACCTTCATGATTGAGTTCTTACGTAATTTATTTCAGTTAACATTAATTGCATACAGTATGTATCTCTACTTGTTGTTATTTTGCTTCGTTTTCGTCTACCGTGGTTGGTGTCCCCGTTGTCTTTTGTTTCCCATGTGCTTCCTCCGATTTGTTGCCTGCATTGGTATTTGCATGTACATGCACGGTTACCCTTCCCTTCCCCCACCTCTACAGCCTATATAAGTCCATGTGTGTGCCTCTCCATGTGTGTGTGCCTCTTGGTGTGGTGTTGCTCGTTGTGTCCCTCTGTACTGCCCATAACACCTTTCCCTGTGTGTCTTCTCGGTGTATGTATCTCTGCTATCTTGTACCTCGTGTCTGTTCACGAGTCCTTATCCCCTGTTTATGTTGGTGTTTTCAACCTTTTGAAATACGTGGTCAATCAGGTTCAGTGTCTAACTGTGTTGTTGGCCGACTGGGTTGCATCGCATTATGTTTCTAAGGTTTGCTGAGTTCGCGTCTCCCATCTGCTTGCTGTATTTGCCTCCGTGCAGTTTGCCGTCCTCTGTGTACTCTGTGTGTGATGTCCCTCTGTTTGTTCCCCCGCTGTGTGGTTTACGCCATTTTCACCTGAGGACGAGCGCTTGTGTTGAGTTCGAAACGTCGTGATTTATTTTTATTTATTTCTTCATACGTGACTACCGAAATAACCAATTAGTATATTAGTTTCATGTCATGACTGTCGGTTTACATTCATATGTAGGTGAAATGGCTACATTTTAGGGCTGGGTAGGGTTATGAAAAATGCTGAACAATGCTGAACATTTTATTTTATATCTAATATTTTTATGAAGGGCCTTGGATTGTAAGAACTTGGATGACTGCATCATTTACCACCAATTATAAAGCCTGGTCTGCTTTGGGAATTGGTATTGTATTGTCTGTTATAGGATATGGTAGATCATATATGGGTAGTCAAAGATAGGACTAAAACATTTTCCATATCTACTTGCTGATGTCATTGGTTGACCTCTACATGTTTCATTATTTTGGTCCCTATGCTCTTCGTGAATGGTCTACAAGAGGGTATTATTGGTTTAGTGTACATTCACATCGCCTATGTCGCCTTGTCTCAATGTAATAATGAAAGAGGCATCATTATACAATGGAGGTGTTTAATTTTTGCGTAACTCACTCATAGATGGGGCTGCTTGGTTGTTCCCACAGCTGTCCTGCTTTCTTCTGGATCCCCACAGTGATCCCTTGTATCTATGGAACCTTTTTTGACAGTATTTTTTGCAAAAGGTATCCATTTGCTGTTTAAACATCTTAACACCTGTTTTATTGCCAGAAAGGGTAAAACCTATTCCTATTTTTCGTACAGTGATTCCTTGCGTTTCTGGGAGCGGTCAATGTCTTCATTCTGCAAGCGTACAACTTCAAATTAAGTCGATGATGTGTCTCCCCCCAAGCTGTTTTCGTGATCTAATTTCCACAACACTTGCATCTGACAATCGGTGAGTGGAAATATGATGTGGCATTTAAACAGTAGGTTATTTATAATTGTTACTTGGGAGGTATCTAAAATGTTCATCAAAGTCAATTATCCTGACAAACGTACGCGTAGAAAACAACCGCCCAAGTCCACTCTTGCTGTCTTGTTGAAGACTGCTGCCTCTGCGTGCCCAACGCGGGGATTCTCACAATCCAGCCCAGGGACTCGGGGCACATGTGGTGTTTTCCAGCATTATCGACTTTTGGTGTCACACATTTAGTTTTCATTTCGTTTTCTGAGACTGGGGCATCATAACTGCATGATTGATAGCTACAGTTAAAATATACTAATTTTGGATATATTGAAGGTAATTGTATCAGCTTTGAATGCCTCCTGAGACTTGTACATTGAAAAAGACTGATAAAGATGAGATATTGGCACTCGAAATGTATTGCTACAGAAGGATACTCCATCTAAGTTGGACCCAACGAGGGGCCAACATAGAAGTAAAAAAAAGGTTGCACATCGAAGAAGACAACCTGATGATGCAGGCAGTGGCACTATTTGGACACATGTAGGATGGACAACAACAGGAAAATTAATAAAAGTGTTGTTCAGGGGATGACCTAACAGCGAATGTTTTGATGACGACAAGAGATTGGTGCCAGAGAGATGTGGCCACGACTTGAGCGTATTGGCACAAGGCAGAGAGGGACGTGGAAACGAATTTTAGCGTTATTATCTTTAAATTTATGAGACGATGTTAAGTGTTTATCAGAAATGGTGAGTGGTAACATTATTGCATTACAGCTGTGTGAATGACTACATTTTTAGGGCTGGGTAGGATCCAATCATCTTTCCTGCGGATATCATGAAGAATGCTGAACAAAGCAGTTTTAAAACGTCTTCCACATAAAATATTCAAATTTTCATTAAATATCAGCCAGGCCTGTGTTTTGGTCGGGCCACAGAGAGCCGTGTATTATTCATATAATACATAATTGCGTCGAAAATTTGGCGAGGGCTGTCCTGCCTGAAAATACGCATACCGGATGTGATCTGTGAAGGGCTCTGATGGGCCCTGTTGTGTCGGTCAGCGTCAGGATTTGCAATCAGTGTCCTCCGTCTATAATGGGAAGCTCAACTACGTCTGATTCGTTTTTTGTTGATTCATTTTGCATATTATTTTTGGTCTTCAAAAATGTTAATATTCTGCTCACGAAGGTACATGTTGCATACGCAGCTCGAACTAGCTGTATACATTAAATGTACGAGAAGTGAGCAGGGTAGATTTGTGGTATATTTTAAAGCTTTGTTAAGGCTTTTTACCCACGTGCTTGGTTTAGCTCAGCAGGGCAATGAAATTCCATGGCAACCCCAATGCTGTCCTCTGTCAGGCTCATTCCACAAGCAGCAGGGAGAAGCCAATGGAATGAAAGGAATGTACCAGCTCAGTGAGATGGCAGGGAAGGAGAATTAATTAAGGATTCTTCCTCATTCACGTGTTAGCTTTTAACTGCTTTATTGTGATTTGGTTTTCTATGATGTTTTTATGAATCCTCCCGTATTCTGCCATGTAAGCGTAATGCGGTTGCTTTTCTGGAATAAAGAGATGTAGTGAGCTGCTGTTATTTGCAGAGGCAAAAACTGGGCTCCACCCTTGAAGGGAGAATGATGTAATGGAACTGCGCAGACACTGCAACGAGCCCTTGCTGATCGCCTGCCAGCGGGGAGGGACTGCTCACATGCGAGCAGCGCCGCCGTAGCGTTTACAATGTAGCTGCGGGGAAAAAATACCGATTCTTGGTTTTCTGGGCTGCTTCGTTTTAAAAGGCGTGTCCTCCCAGTCAGTTGTGGGTATAATTGATGGCCTGGAGGTTTTTGTTGCAAGCAAAAGGCGACTTGTTTACATCTGCATGTCAATGAAGAAGCACTCCGAAGCAAGGCTGCTGTGGCAGCGTTGACGACACAAACCGCACGTGCTGGGCCCGTTGCTCGGCGGGGCCGGGCGTCGTGCCGCCGTGCGCACGCTGCCCCCCGCTGCCGGAGCGGCAGCGATGGGCAGCGTGCAGTCGCAGCAGCCCCCCGGGGTAGGCGTGCAGGAGACGGCCGAGCCACTGTAAGTGCTGCGTGCATCGTGTGCGTAGGCCCGCTTGTCTGCAGATGCACATGCTGCCCCGATTGTATGTGGGCCCTGTAAAGCCAAGAAGACGTTTTGCCAGAAGTGTAGATTTTGTGCTGTTGTGCTGACAGACTATTTACCAAAAAAAATTGTGCAGTGTTTTGCGTGTGTGACTCGGCGAATGTTGTGGGGCTCACAGGTAGCGCATGCTGCCCGGAGCTGCTGTCGAGATGGATTGTTGCCTTAATTTGTGTCGCCTCCGTCTCTGTGTGCTTACATTGTGTTCAGGTGGAATAGCGTCTCAATGTTTTATGGGAAGGCTTTTACCGTTCAAATTGAAAGAGCAAACCGTCTTGATTTTAATTTGATGAGTGAGTGTAAGTATACATTCGATTTTAATGTTTTTAGTTGGAACAGTGACAAAAAAAGATTCAAATGTAACATTTTCTGCAATGAAAGCAGTGTTTGTGCTTTTTTTTATTTGGTTATAATTTGAATGATCGCTTGACTGACTGAAATATTTCCAGTTACTATAATAAAAGCCACATTCTAGTACTTATCACGTCTAAGCCAAGAGCTTGTTTTATAGATTAGATCTGCTTTGTTTTCTTGCTGTATCTCCGTGTGTCTGGCTACGAACAGCCAACCACTGCATACAGTACAGCTGGGTTCTTCAACTGGTGGCACACAGCCCAGAGGCTGACCACGGAGCCTCTTGGAGTGGCCCGCTGGGACGTAAAGAGATGCAGATTAGTGAGATGAAAGAGCGATAAACAATGGCTAGAGATGAGAGAGCTGTCGACGATAGATACCAATCAGTGGTCACATGTACAGGATGGATCTGAAATGTAGATGCTGACGAAGCAAATTTGAACAATAACTGAAGAGTGTATATATACTCTTTGGTTCTTTCGGTAAAGTCACGTAGGTATAAAATAACATTATTTTATTGTATTTTCTACCTACGTGAGTATGGATTTCTACAGTCACGAAAGCTTCAAATCAAAACTGAAGAGTGCTCAAAGAATCGTGGAGAGGTGCAGGATTGGCATTGCACGGAGAGAGAAAGAGGGACACGCGGTTCGGAGAACAAACGCCAGTAGTGACGTGGGTTTGGGCAGGACTTGCTGTTGTTGGAAAGGGATCGTGGCTGTTGGTCTCGACACTGATTAAAGAGTGGAAGCCAAGAGGACGAGATGCTTAAGAGAGTGTCCGTGAAGGAGATGGAGCGGTGAGATAAGTTCCCACGCAGGAGCTGGGCGAATTGTTGCATCGTGTTGCCGTGAGGGATGACGATGACTTGGGGAGGACTCGTCCAGCAGTGGATCGGGTTGCCGTGTGATGTCGCGAAGTCTGCCCTTGACGTTTGGATGTGCGGACGTTACACGGCATGGCCCCAGCGGTATGGTGCATTTGCCGCTTGTTGGAGAAGTTGTCGCTTCCAATTTGGCAGGTTGCCTTGGGTAATACCAAAAGAGTAATTACATTTGATGCCAGCATAGTTTGTGTGATTTTATTCGTTTTTTGGTATTTCTGATTTTCCCAGGAGGGATATTTTCAGAAAATGTCCTCTGTTGGTCGATGTTTTGACTCTAAAACCTTGCTTGGATTTACCATAACAAACTGAAATAAATACGTGATAAGCAACAATATAAATGTGCACAAATTGTCATTGATACTGCACTATAAGATTGTGTTTCCTAACCTAGGGGAACTGATGAGGTTGTAGACAATGTCCAGTAAATGTTGAGCAATGCCCTGTTACCATATAGTATATCACATAAATAATGCATATGCATGGCTGTACATCTAATAGAATAATCAATAGGGTACGAACATCTAGTCTTGATAATCATTATATGACGCTAAACTGTTTTGTGGACTAAGGGATCTTTATTTGTTTGTTATTCAAGGAATATCTCATTCGTAATACTTGCTGTTCATTTGCAGAAAGTTGACCCTGCTATGAAGGCGTTGTTTAGCACTGGTTTTAAACCCTCTGGTATTGAGACCTCCCAGTCTAAGTCCACTGGCCCCTGTGCCACCAACACCCCCCCCCCCCCCTCCTTGAGTTTCTGGAAGATTTCGGTAAAACTGTGATCAACATTCTCCCAGACGTCTTCCTCGGCTGCCAGCAGTCTATCATGAAGTCTCGTCCACTGGATATATCATCCCTTCCAGCGGCGTGACCTGCCCACGTGCTCTCACATTTCGTATTCAATCTTCTGGTCATCCTTACTACAGAGCCACTACAGTTGGCAATACTCATAATACTAAGCCCATAAACTTAATTATGGCCCACATCTATGTATAATAAAGTGGAGGATATGTGCTTTCTCTGCCTAGGAATCAATAACGAGGACGTGTAGAGAAGTAAATAATGGAAAAATGAGAAAACAGAATAGGCTCATGTGTTTATTACCGTGACGGACAGCTAATATACACATCAAAATGTTCAGCGATGTTAGATCTGGTCTCGATGCTAACATCATGGCCCCAACTGTCCAATCAGTGTGTGTTGCTTGTGGCGCAAAACACTTTGCCAAGACTGTTTTGAGCAAAGTTGCATGTTGTGTACTCCAACACAACATGGTACCGTTTAACTTTTGTTTTATTAGCACGAATGCCACATTTGAGAGGAAATGTAGCGAGAGAGCTACTGCAACCAGAGGTTATAGACGTTTGTGGTGGGTATCTTTCTTATTTTTTTTCTCTCTATCACCTTGTTCCCTCTGTAAATTTCACTAGCCGACGTTTACTAGCTTTACGTTTGCTAGCCTTACATTTACCCGTGGGTTGTACCCACCACAAACGTCTATAACCTCTGGTTGCAGCAGCTCTCTCGCTACATTTCCTCCTGCCTCAGCAGTCCGCCTGCTGTATTGTTTCACCTGAAGACGATGGCTTGTGTTGCTATCGAAACGTCGTGATCTATTGGTATTTTTCTATCTACGTGACTTTACTGAAAGAACCAAAGAGTAAGAGACAAGTTAAAATGGCAAGCAAATTCAATATTCTTTCCCTCTTTGCTAAAGACCTGTTTGATGTATTTTATTGTTTCAGTCTTCAATAGTTTGGTTTGCTACTGAAGGACCTTTTTAAATATTATATAGTCCTTGCTTTTGGTTGCTTTTATATCATGTCCTTACAAGTGCCAGCTTACCCTAAACATTTTGCTACAGGCTGGGCTACATTCCTGTATTAAAGAAGGCTGTTGATCTCTTACGTTCTTTGCAGGAGCTCCGATTCGGAAGGCGCATTTGAAACCCCAGAACAAACAACACCAGTCCACGCCGCACATTTTCAGCAGGACGCACTCGACGTTGAGGCAGAGTCTGCACAACTCAACTTGGGAAACCCCACTGGTAAGATCACAACTCTCTAAGGAGTGCGAGATTGAGAAATGGGGGATATTTGCTTGGCCATCAGCCAATTAAGTAGTTTAGGTTAGCTTGGTGGCATGAGGTTGGTTTGATCATTTGTGCCTCTGCAATGCTACATTCTTTGTGGCAGCATTATGGGTAGGTGGAATATAATTTGAAAGTGGTGACTTATCAAGGGTGAGTCCAGACCCCTTTTGTAATACAACTCCCAAAAGCAGTTGAGCCTCCAGTAGGCCAACGATGGAGGTATTGGCTGATTTGTTTTGGAGCCTGCAATAAGCGAATGGCAGCACAAAGATTGGGAGAGGGTTATCGACTGGCCCATGTTTCACCATAAACCAACCACTATGCCATGAGTTCAGATACAAGCTCGACCCCCAGCTTGTTTAAGCATTCCATGAGCAGGCCATGTATCCGAGATTTAGGTACAATATAAACGACAGAAATATGTCAAAATATGGCAGCAAACAAGACACTGTAATAGGGATGACACAAATGAGAAAGACGGCACAAATGGACAGTGAAAATAACAGCCAATACAAACCAGACGGTATGCATGAGGCAGGCCCTACACATGAAGTGATACACACGATACAAATAAGACAAAATATTTCTGACACCATAGAGAAAGTAAAAAGAGAGCGAGGTACACAGCAGGGGATGAGAGAAGCCGTGCTGGAGGCTGTTGAAGCAGAGGTGGTGTGTGCGGAGCAGGGGGGGGGGGGTCACTGGCAGTGGGGGGGTCGTGTTGGGTGGCTGTTGATACGAACTTCAGCCACGGAGCGGGCACGACGACCGTGGCACCCGTCAGCTTCTCTACAGCGTAGTGGAGTGGAGCTTTTGATGAAACTCACTTCATTGGTCCTTGCTGCGTTTCACTTCGTATGCTGTCTGACTGCATTTAATATACACACACACTTGGCATATTGGACAACAATCATCATTATGCTTCCATGGTATGGTGGCTCTAAAATGGATGAAGATGCATACTCTGACATCATTGAATGTGACATTTTAAGTGCAGGTACAGTGTGAGTTTTGGCTGAATAGAGCAGAAGTATCCGATTACCGCCCGTTTATATTACTCATTTAATAGTGGTGATGATCTGTACGGACCAATCCCGTTTGAGATTAGATTGGCCCATACTGGCTTTACAGGATTAAAACACATCTAGGCATCTGGTTACCTTCCCATTGTTTACCTTCGGCAATCATCGACATGTTGCTAACAACAAGAACTACCTCCCGAGTCCGGCACTCAGAGCTCACTCGAGTTTGTGAATCGAGGCAAGCCCCGGGTAGAGAAACGTGGGGACTGGGTGCGCAACGGTTAGCGCCACTGCGAACCCGGCAACCCGAGTTCGATTCCTGCTCAAGGTCAACACCAGTAAGGATTGTCTGAACCAGTTCAGGACTCCCCTAGGTCGACTCGCCCTCAAATGAGTACTTTGTGCGGTGTGTAAACTTCGTCGCCTCGGAGACAAATGCAGCTAAGCATGGTGCTCGCAACCCACCCTCTCTCGTGTGCCACCTTCGCTAAAAGCACTTTCCCCAAAATTCTGTCAAGGCGAAAAGGGGAATCTTTGTCTTGTCAACTTTGCCTGTGGGATCATTAATATTGATGAGCGAGCAAGGTGTCTTGCTGGTGGGCAGAGCAGGAGACATTAACATTGTCTTCACTCGCAGGCCGCCACTCACCCGCTAATTCATCATCATGACCAGCCATGAATCGTGCGACAATTTTGATGTGACGCATAATTTAGTGTCATTTATCCTAAATATTAATGTAATTTCTATGTATAGCATATTGCATCTTATTGTTGGTAGCTGCGTCCGTCAAAGATCTGGCTGCCTTCGTGAACCTTGGCACTGCTTAAGCCTCTTTTTAAATGGCTGTCTTTTTGTATACCTTCGTTTAATAGAATGCCAATGTGATATATTTCAGTGCAGTTGTTTTTTAATAAACAAACATTTTGTTGCACAAAGTTGATTGTTTGAACGAATGCACTAATCTGATTTATTTAATGAATGTCCAAAATGAGCTTTACATCAATTGTTGTCTTTAAAACGTTTACAAAAGGTGTTCATTCATTATAAACTTTATTCCCTTTTTGCAGATTTGTTTCCCGAGTGTTTTGCGACCTCGTTAGAAGCATCTGCGAGTGCGCAGCTCCCCCAGGAGGCTCCACAGGAGACTGATGTGGACACCCCGAGCGGAGCGCCTGTCGAAGCAGACGTTGCCATTCCCCTTGAAGACCCCCTGGCAGCTCCCACCAGCCCGAAACTCTTTGACGAGAACGAGCCCATCGCCAGTAAAGGAGCCTACGCCCTTGACTTCGAAAACCTTTGCAGCAATGTCCTTCTTGAGGGGGTATCCCAGGTGGAAAGGGAGTGTGGCCAGGCACTGAACCGCCTGCTGGAGACTTCTTTGACCGGAGAGAAAAACCCCGCCCCAGATGTTGATACTTTTGTGCAACAACCTCATGCACTGGTACTGAAGGCAAGTCCTCGGACAAAGAAGACAAAAACGCAAGCTGATAAAACAGCCATCATTGATGCTTCTGCAAAACAGGAGGTTGCACTGGAAACTCGTACAGACACTGCTGAAAATGAACCAGGGAAGTTGTCATTGAATGGCAATTTCCCAAATGTGGAAAATTCTTCAGTTGCAAATCCTTTGTGTAGTTCCTCTAGTGCAGAATATGTTGGTTCTGTACATGAGAACAACATGATGACATCAGAGGTAACTATTCCTGCAATTCCCTTGGAGGAAAAGAGCACCGCGTTTGTCTTGGACCACTTACCGCATCAGCCAGCCACAGTTAACATTGATAGTCCTTCAAGTGCTGGAGGACAACATTTTGATGCAGACATCGTTGGTGCTGTCCCTGCAGAAACCAACCTACCGCAGTCTCCACAGCTTCCACAAGCTTCTTACACATTCGATCCCTACAGCTACGATGATTCTGTCAACCCATTTCAAATTGGAGGATCCAAATTACAGAATTCTCCTCCTTTTGACCGCAAGCAAGCTTCCGCTGCAGCCTTTGCTGAACCAGAAGCACAGGTAGTTACCTCTCAGCCAGAGAAAGGGGCTGTTAAGCTTGAGTTTGACTTCTCGGACAACAAAGAGAATGCAAATGACCCTGAAAAGAAGCACACGCCACCTAAACGGTTGGGTAGAAAACCAGGAGCAAAGGGGTTGCCTAAGAAGAAGGCCACGCTCAAGAAACCAGCAGTGGTGCACGATGTTCCACCTGTTGCCGAGGCTGCAGTAGCTGCAGATGCTGAGGGAATTCTATTGCCTAAAAGTTCCTACGAATTGGACTTCTCCAAACTCGATGACCCCAACTTTAATCCATTTGGTGGAGGGCCAAAGATGCAGAATTCGCCCAAGCTGCCTCGTACATCCTATACTTTCGATGCGGACAACATTGAAAGTGTGAACCCGTTCAAATCCTCCATGAAGATGTGTTGTTCCCCACCTAAACCCGCTGGCATTGAGATCCCACCTGATATGGGGACCTCTGTGGAAGCCGAAGACTCCACCGCGCCTGTTGCACCTGGGAAGTCTCCGCTGAAAAAGAAGAAACAGCCAGTAAAAACGTACGTATAGAGAACTGTTGTCGTGCAGCATCGTCTTACGTTACACAAACACCTTGGGCAGAAACAAAGGGATGTAGCAGTTTGCTTACATCGTGCATTCACAAATGTTGGACTGAAATGCGAAAATGTGAAAAGGGATATATGAATATGCGAAGACTGTAATTGTAATGCATTCTTAAATCTTGAATTATGAGCATCTATAAATGTAATTGCAGTCGACTGGATGTGCGCTAATTGTAGAGGACTCGGCTAATTGCATACAAGCAATTTTGACAATTGAAAATTATTATAAACCAATCAGATTTTGCATTTGAAGGCCAAGGGAAGGGTTGGATGAAGCTGGATGTGATAATAGGAGTGTGGTACAGCAGAAGGAGTGCAGACACATGCCATAGTCTTGATCATAGAACCATGAACACATCCATCCCACTGCTCGTCATAGATAATCGTTGCTGTACGCCATTGCAGAGCAGAATTTGGCACCACCTGAAGTGGCACGTCTTTAGTAGTACCCATGTAGTTATGTGGCTGATTATTGTGAGTACCCACGTAATCACGTTATTCAATGTTGATGGCCACATCAAGCAATTGTAACCATTGAAGTTATGCCACATCACATTTGACTGATAAATGAGATATCTGGTTATTATTTGTTTCTTTCGGTTAAGTCACGTCTAAAGATAAAATAATAAATTAAATTAAATAATAGAATACGACGTTTCGATTGCAACACAAGCAATCATCATCAGGTATAATGAAATAGCGACATAAAATCTAACCAGAAAACTATAGACAGACATATTAGCAGACAGATATCACCAAGATACATAGCGAGAGCAACACAGGTAACAGAGAGGGGTGATCGTCTCTGTGTGGTGGCCTTAAATAGACAGAGGGGGGGGGCGGAGGCAGAGAGGGAGGAGGGTTAGAGAAAAAATTTGCATATCAATGAGTGGTCAACAGAAGTGGTGCTGCGAATGCGATGGCACGGCAAGCAAGCCTGAAAATCAGGAGGACACACTAAAATTAAATAACCTAGTAAAATATCGAAATGTAATGTAATACAACACAGAGGGTCGGTCAACACACAATTAACGCATAGCCTGGTTGATTACGTATTTCAAAGATTGCTAAGTTAGAATTTAAGTGTGAACAATCTAAAGAGAGGACACAGGCAGAGAAAACAAGTCGCCAGAGAGAGAGAAAAAAGATGAGCTTAAAACTTCCCCGTAGAAGTGGTTCAATCTTAATAAAGTTCTAAAATTAAGATTGAGATATCTGGTCTAGGCTCAGGGACGACGTCTGCCTACAGTTTATAGTGTTTCACAGAGCTATTGAAAGAAATAATTCCATTCATTTTTGTCCATTTTTGCAACCATTAATTAATTCCTCTTGTACCTCCAAAGATGTGCTTTTCTCCGTGTACCAGGCAGGACAGTCGTGACTCGTGTGCTTATCTTTGTGCCTAATGTGTTAGGTCAGTGTCCCCCATGTTCAAATGAACATTTGGCAGTGCTCATCCCTGTTGATTGTCCGCAGTCGGTGGTGGGAAATTTCACATTCCTACAGCAGGGATCATCAGCCACATAGAGGACAACAACCTCTGTGTTGACATCTCACTGGAATGGTGCAGCCTGCCCCAGTCGTGCAGCCTCCCCAGTGGTGCAGCTTCACCCAGTGGTGCAGCTTCACTCACTCAGTGGTGCAGCTTCACTCACTCAGTGGTGCAGCTTCACTCACTCAGTGGTGCAGCCTCACCCAGTGGTGCAGCTTCGCTCACTCAGTGGTGCAGCCTCACTCACTCAGTGGTGCAGCCTCGCCCAGTGGTGCAGCTTTGCTCACTCGGTGGTGCAGCTTCACTCACTCAGTGGTGCAGCCTCATTCACTCAGTGGTGCAGCCTCACCCAGTGGTGCAGCTTCGCTCACTCAGTGGTGCAGCCTCATTCACTCAGTTGTGCAGCCTCACTCAGTGGTGCAGCCTCACTCAGTGGTGCAGCCTCACCCAGTGGTGCAGCTTTGCTCACTCAGTGGTGCAGCTTTGCTCACTCAGTGGTGCAGCCTCACTCACTCAGTTGTGCAGCCTCACTCACTCTGTGGTGCAGCCTCACTCGGTAGTGCAGCCTCACCCAGTGGTGCAGCTTTGCTCACTCAGTGGTGCAGCTTCACTCACTCAGTGGTGCAGCTTCACTCACTCAGTGGTGCAGCCTCACCCAGTGGTGCAGCTTTGCTCACTCAGTGGTGCAGCTTTGCTCACTCAGTGGTGCAGCTTCGCTCACTCAGTGGTGCAGCTTCACTCACTCAGTGGTGCAGCCTCACTCAGTAGTGCAGCCTCACCCATTGGTGCAGCTTTGCTCACTCAGTGGTGCAGCTTCACTCACTCAGTGGTGCAGCTTTGCTCACTCAGTTGTGCAGCTTTGCTCACTCAGTGGTGCAGCTTTGCTCACTCTGGTGCAGCTTCGCTCACTCTGGTGCAGCTTCACTCACTCAGTGGTGCAGCTTCACTCACTCAGTGGTGCAGCTTCACTCACTCAGTGGTGCAGCCTCACCCAGTGGTGCAGCTTTGCTCACTCAGTGGTGCAGCTTCACTCACTCAGTAGTGCAGCCTCACCCAGTGGTGCAGCTTTGCTCACTCAGTGGTGCAGCTTTGCTCACTCAGTGGTGCAGCTTCACTCACTCAGTGGTGCAGCTTTGCTCACTCAGTGGTGCAGCTTTGCTCACTCAGTGGTGCAGCTTCGCTCACTCAGTGGTGCAGCTTCACTCACTCAGTGGTGCAGCCTCACCCAGTGGTGCAGCTTTGCTCACTCAGTGGTGCAGCGTCACTCACTCAGTGGTGCAGCCTCACTCAGTAGTGCAGCCTCACCCAGTGGTGCAGCCTCACTCACTGAGTGGTGCAGCCTCACTCACCCAGTGGTGCAGCCGCACTCAGTGGTGCAGCCTCACCCAGTGGTGCAGCTTCACTCAGTGGTGCAGCCTCACTCACTCAGTGGTGCAGCTTCACCCAGTGGTGCAGCTTCACCCAGTGGTGCAGCTTCACTCAGTGGTGCAGCTTCACTCAGTGGTGCAGCTCCCCCAGTGGTGCAGCCTCCCCAGTGGTGCAGCTTCACTCACTCAGTGGTGCACCTTCACTCACTCAGTTGTGCAGCTCCCCCAGTGGTGCAGCCTCACCCAGTGGTGCAGCTTCACTCAGTGGTGCAGCTTCACTCGCCCAGTGGTGCAGCCTCACTCACTCAGTGGTGCAGCCTCACTCAGTGGTGCAGCTTCACTCAGTGGTGCAGCCTCACCCAGTGGTGCAACTTCGCTCAGTGGTGCAGCTTCACTCACTCAGTGGTGCAGCCTCACCCAGTGGTGCAGCCTCACTCACCCAGTGGTGCAGCCTCACCCAGTGGTGCAACTTCGCTCAGTGGTGCAGCTTCACTCACTCAGTGGTGCAGCCTCACCCAGTCGTGCAGCCTCACTCACTCAGTGGTACAGCCTCACTCAGTGGTGCAGTCACACCCAGTGGTGCAACTTCACTCACTCAGTGGTGCAGCCCTCCCAGTAGTGCAGCCTGCCCCAGTGGTACAGCTTCCCCCAGGGGGCTTTGCGTTACTGACCTTGCACAGGTGGCCAGGCTACGTTAACCATGCCTGAAATGGAATTTGAGATCTCACTTATATATCATTTGTTATTTTTAATTCAATCCCTTAATCTACATGTCTGTAATGGGTACGGTTTTTTCAAAAGCGAATGCATTTTCTATCTGATGATTTATATTGTCGAAAGCTAGCACCAAGCATGCCACGTTATATAACAGTACAATTATCAATATAAAATAATGTAAATCTTTTAAACTAAAACCAAACTTTTTATTTCACCAGGGAAGGCCCACTGAGCTATATAGCTCTTGTCAGAAGCGATCTGGCTACAAATGATGTGTAATTAAATGTTTAATACTACTTAAATATCAGAATGACAAGTCAAGACATATGTTCCTATTTAAATATATATTACAATAGTACTAATAGTGAAACATGTACAATGTTCAGGTAAGTGGATTGGCTAGGGGAAGAGGGAGAGGGTAGCTGGGGTGGGGGGGTGCAGAGGGAGGGGGTAGCTGAGGGGGGGGGGATGCAGAGGGAGGGAGAGGGGGGAGCTTGGGGGTTGTTGAGGGACTCTATCTGTTCCCCAGTGCTGCTTGTGGTGCAATTTAAATACCACATCCCCCTGCCGAGTGTCGGGCTGTCCAATGTCTTGCCCACAATTATGTTTTCCAGTCAATGATTAATCACTGGAATGTTACTGCTATTGAGATTTTGATGTGGCTCTTAAGTTGCTCATAGGCCAAACAATTTAAGAACTCGTGGACTAGATGATTTCAAGACATGTTTTTTTCTGGGAATTATTCTCACTACATCATACACAGGAATTATGTCGTAGTTTAAATTTGTTTTGTTATTTTCTTTGAACCTATCTACATGACTTTACCGAAAGACCCAAAGAATATGAATAGGAATTATGTCACACTGTAACAATTCTTAAATCACTAATCTGGCAAAAAATGTAAACACACCAATAAATCAGGAACGTCCATGAACTGGGAGTAAAATAAGACAGTTACATTTCAGCTTTACAAACTGATTACCAGGTGGGCCATTGCATAAACTTGCCACACTGCACACCCTGCCTCAATCTCACTTTGGTCCCCCCCCCTCCAGTGATATCATTAGTGCGGTGTCAAAGGAGTTTTCAACTTTTATGGTGCAACCCAAGCTTGTGTGTGGTTAGGAGAGGCACCGTTGTTTGGGCAGAGTTGTCATTTTGGTTCCCCTCTTTGTTCAATGCCATCCACGTTGTTGGAGTCCATTCACTGGAACAGGAGATGTGGGAGGGGCAGCAGAACAGGGTGCCACGGTGACTAGGAGATGTTAACTACTTCGCCTGGTATGCAGGAGGTAGTGGGTTTGATCCTGACCCTGACGCCTGCTGTATATTTGAAATTTGGTCACGTGGATTTTTCTCTGGGATCTCCAGTTTTTCCCGCCATATTTAGAAACATGCGTTTATAGTAATTGGGTGCAACCAAATTCCACGCGATAAGCCACTTCCTTGAGCTATAATTTGTGGCCAGGTCGCTTCTGAAAAAGCTGATAGCTCAGTGGTACCTTAGCTGGTAAAATAAAAAAAAAGAAATGTACATGCAGGAGTTACAATGGATCGCTTGCACTCAGAGGGAGGTTTGTGTGTTCGGTTGATGGTTGTTGACCGTGAAGACCTCAGCTAGGGCATTGCAGATTTGGGAAGTTTGGTACTGAGATGGGGAATGTGAGGGATTTTGAGGGGAGGGTTCCAAAAAACTAAATAATTATATCTATTTTTTCTCCATCCCTACGTGCATGTATTGTGAGCGTTTATTAAGAATACATTATTTTGGACTTGATTATCTTGGCAGTATGCGATGACGTGCAGTCATTCGTATCATCACAGTGTTAGGAATTTTGTTTATTTTGAGGTCGTAGAAGGCTGTATTTAGTAAATGTGTGTTATGCGTTGACGTTTTTTTTTTTCATTTGTGGTCAACCGATATTGATCCTTTTGCGGATGTACATTGGAATTGACTCACAAGATCAAACTTTCATAGACCGATGTCATTGACTACAATACCGGTTTACTAAATTATTGCCTCAGCCAATGCGTCCAAAGTGCAAAAACAAATGTCTCTTCACCATGACATCCCACAATCACAACGCCTTTCAGCAGGAATGTGTTTCCCTGTATAATTTCCCTCTCCTGTCCTGTGGCCATCAACGGAGAGCTGTGCAACCTTTATGAAAAGAGCTCTTTTTGAAAAAAAAGTAAGAGGATAGCAATATACGACTTTTTTTACTTTAAAAAAACTATTAATTACTTTTATTTACCCGGTAAGGCCCAATGAGCTCTTTAGCTTTTTTTCAGAAATGACCTGGCCACAAATGACAACTCAGGAAAGTGGCTTATCACGTGGAAATTTATAGCAGCCAGATACTCTAAAAGCACGTTGATTCTAAATATGGAGGGAAAACCCGGAGGACCCGGATAATAATCCACGCGACCACAGGGAGAACATGCAAACTTCAAATACAGCAGGCGTCAGGGTTAGGCTCGAACCCACAATCTCCTGTATACCAGGTGAGGTCATTAACATCTCGCCACTATGGCGCCCTTATTAACCTTAACCCGATCAACATCGCGAAACCTGAAACTCAGCCCCAGTAACTCATTGTGGTCGTTTTTAGTAAGAAGGTGAAAGCTGCAGAGGGTGCTCGCTCCACGTTGTTGTTCACGTGTTAAGCGCGCATGTGCGCACGTTGACGTGCTCCGTGGAGAAAGCCGCCACCACCCCACTCTACTGAGGTCATCGCCGCTGTGGCGCTTCCTCTTGCGTTAGGGACCGCACTTGGCTCGTGGGCATTGACTGCAACAACAACAACAACTGCAGCCGCCATTCGCCACTAAGTGGCAGTGATGTCACCACGGCGCCTGTGCCAGGCCAGGTGCACTTAGAGGCCACGTGAAGTGTTGAACTCGCTGACCGGAGGTCACGGGGCAGACTCAGGTGCCATGAGTTGACTGAGATGACTGGCAGATGCACCAGCTGTGACTGCACGTGATACAAAAACACGCGATTTAGTGCTCGTAACAGCCTCAGGTACGCAATGCACCGAGGGTTCCAATGCCTGCTTGTTCTTAAACGTACGGCAAATAAGTGATAAATTAGTGAATGCTACCTTACATTTTGATTAAGTTAAAGTATAGCATGCACCTGTGTGATTTGCTCTGAAAGTTCAAACCTCGACATTCCAATTCCTGTGATTGACTTAATGTCCTCTGTCTTGTCTAAACTCTTGTCTTTCTTTTTTGTATTAATGCAGCGGCACATTAGAGGGCTTGAAGTATTTGTGTTCTATGTTGTAAGTACTGTGTTTGTTTCGCTACACGTGCGCTTCGTTGCCCCCTCGCACACGTGGGTTTTCTCTCTGGTGAAGCTGCATAAGTGTCGCTATCAAATATATTCGTGCATTTGGTAACATCCATGATGCTACAATTGTTTTGCCACCATAAATCAGTGCTTCCTAGCCCACCCTGCTCATGGCCATGCTGTCTTTTTAAAATAATAAAAATTGAGCTGACGTTAATATGAGGATCGCCCAGAAAGTAATGCCACACATAAAAAATATATTCCCACTGGAAAATGATCAAACTTTCAGTGAGCTGTAAGATTTAACTTTCACACTTTTCACAGTTTCAAAATGTCCCTACCAATAGCCCCTCGCCAATTAGTCGTCAAAATTCCATCGAGCAGCGATGTGCATCGCAAACAAAGGGCTGGAATTGAGTTTTAGACTGCAGAGAACGAGTCAGTGGGGCAACGTTCACAACAAGAAGCACTGGGGCGCTGCTGGGTAAAACGAGTACACATTTACAGACGACGAGGTTGTTAGTGAGGTGATGAAGTGGCTTTGAGAGGCGGGACAGGACTTTCGCTGGCAATTAATACACGCCGCCTTTTCTCGATGGCGTAAAGCCATTGACGGTGGAAGGGGATTATATGGAAAAGTAATGCGCATGTAGCCAATACCATCGCCAATTGTGTGGATAAGTTTCACTTTGCCTCTACATTTTGGCTGAGATAACACATTTTCATTGGGCATTACTTTGTGAGCGACCCTCGTACGTGGTGGGGACAGTGGCGGTGTGCGTGGTCTGTGACCACGTCTCCTCCCAAATGAAGCCGATACTCCCACGGGGTTCCCAGCTCTAGATGGACGTGGGTGCTGCTTCCCTACCCTAACCCTCCACCCACAGTCCAATGTCATTCTAATGTGGGCTCAAATATACCCAGATGGTTACATTGGGCTTGATCTTCCTGGTGCTGTGTAATCTGATGCAAACTTTGACCTGACTATCCCAAAGTCATTGTGTAGCTTACTCATACGTTACAAAACACACATCTGATATTTTTTACTGTTATTTCTTCATTTCCTTCTTATGGTTAAATGTAACGAGGGAGGTGGCTGGGTGCCTTGAATCTCAGTGTGTCGTCGGTTGGTTGCCTCAGCCTGGTCATCGGTGCTGCACCAAAAAAACATGTCATTGTGCACTTCATTGCGGGCAAATTTGAGCTCTTAAGAATTAATAATAACATGTTAGACTGTCATAAAACAAACATTAACCCTCTTATTACATGGCGGTTGGGAAGATGCTGCTTCCTACCGTGTAGACCGGAGGTCACTTGAAGGGCTCTAATAGGTAGCTCTGTGATATCTTCTTCCATGGGCCTGTCGCTTACATCAAGGGTTGCACTGCTCTGCAAGAGACCCGAATCGATAATGCCTCATGAGATAATATCGACAACACAATCGGGATGAATTCAGATTTTTTTACTTAACTGTAGGAAGAGGATTATAATTTCCCCCCTTCCGATATGTGTTGTGTTTATAAGCCCTGTGTGTCATTGACACACGGTCACACTGTGTCAGCCACATCACCTGAGTTGGTGCACCCTCGCTTAGCAGCACCGTGCACAGAGCACGTAACCACCTTCATTGGTGCTTTCAAGCAGCGGCAGTACTGGCTGCTGCTGCTGCCCTTTCTATTTAAAGGTGGCCACGGTGGCTCATTTCTGTAATTAACTATTCAGGTGGGGTTGATGGATTGTGCAGAGGTCAGTATTTCTGTCTTGGCTCGTTGATACTCATGAAATGGCAGTCCATATATTCCTGAGCATTATGCCCATATTTTTCTATCTTATTCAGTGATGCCCTACAGCCAAAACTTCGTCATTTCCAAAATTGCCCAAACATTGATCACTCTTCTGGGAAATTCTTGACGCTCGTTGCAGGCGTCTCTATGTTAAAAGGGGTTTGTACATGATCCGCGTTCATGGTATCAGCTGCCACCTCACTCTCTGAGAACAGGCAGCATTCTATTTCATCTGAACAGGACAAATTGGGCCGATTTAAACCTGGGATGTAAGTTATGTAACTTGTTTACATTAACAGATACAAGTGCTTGTTTACATTGGTCCGATTTGCTGCAGTAATGGGCTTCATTTGCTGAAAAGGACAGCCAAGAGACGTTTTAATGTAAAATAATCTTAGGAATAGGAGATACGAGAAAAGCAGCATTGCAGCCACCCAGTTGCCGTCGATCGCTGGCAACATACTGATGTTTTCGTGTTATAGTCGGAAGCTCTCTTGATGAGTAATGTTGTAGATCATGGGATAAGCGGCGAATGGTGCTTTTCACGAGTGAACTGACTGCACCATGTGTGCCACACAGCTCGTTCGTAATAGTTCACGATGCACTTTATCGCAGCAGTCTGTACAGGCCTAGTCTGTGTTTAACGTGGGGCTGCACAGTCAACGCCATGCTTCAGGCTGGAACATTATTTGCGTGGGTTGTAGACAATTTTAAGACGTGCATTGAAAACTACGTTGAATTCGTCATTAATTCTGAATATTATTACACTTTCAGGGGTACCTTTAAGGTGAAGAAATCTCCAAAAAACTCTCCTGAAGAAATTCCTCAAGTAAGCACTACCCCCCTTATATTACATCACTGCCTGCGCCATGTTGTACTTGGGGTCATCTTTTCTCGGCTCCAGTTAATTTGGCGGCAGGGTGGCACAGTGGTAACGCTTGTGCCTCGCAGCAAGAGCAGCCCCTGGGTTCGATTCATGACTCGTGGACCTTTTTTCCAGATTCTGTGTTCTCTCTCCCCCTGCTCTGCGTGGGTTTCCTCCGGGTTCTCTGGTTTCCTCCCATAGCAAAAAGAAAACATACAGTGTAACTGGCATTGGCCAAACATCCCAATGCTGAAAAATTACTCCATTGGGATCACACAGAGCAGCAACATCGCCCCCCTACTCCGAAATCTTGGCAGGACCCTCCTGAAAACGAGTCTTGAGACTCGGTAAGGCTTTCCTGGGTGAAATAGCGTGGCAATAATAATAATCAACTATAATAATTGTGCGTGATGCTTCGTGCCGCTTGCATGGTCATTCATTGATACCCTTACGGGTATAACTGTGCCATGTTTCCACAGGATGACCTTCCCCTGGACGACGTTCCGGTGGACATCCACGCGTCGGGCCGTGCCACCGACGAGGAGAAGCTGGCCTCCTCGGCGGCTGCGGCCAGTCACAAGATGGCGCAGGGCTCGCAGCCTCTCCCGGAGCCGGCATTCTCCGAGGCCGCAGACCTCGAGGCGTTGATCGGTGATGACGAGTTCCGGTCGGCTGCAGAAGGTGAGCCTCTCGGACGTGAACAGCTTTATGGTTGCCGCGGTGGTGAGGTATTAACTACCTCACCCGGTATACAGCAGCTCCTGGGTTTGACCCCAACCCTAATGCCTGCTGTATATTTTGAATTTGCATGTCTCTCTCTCTCTCCTCGTGGTCGAGTGGATTTTTCTCCGTATCTTCCGGTTTTTTCCTCCACATTTAGAAACGGGCGTTTAGACTTTGGCTGCCATAAAATTCCACGTGATAAGCCACTTCGTTGAGTGATCATTTGTGATAGCCAAGTCGCTTCTTTAAAAGAGCTCCATAGCTCAGTGGGCTTTACCTGGTAGTGTTTTTTTATGTTGTATAGCCCTGTTTCACTTTAGCATGGGATGAGAACGCACCCCCAACAAGCTCATCAAAGCAATACAATTATTTGTGTTAGAAGCAACGTATTTGTCTTAACCGTGGATGGTAATATTAACATGCTGTAAGTAACATTATCCCTCGTCTCCTGGGGTAGAATATTAACTTGCTCGTATTATGTCGGAGCAAGAAAGCTGTATGCTGGATTGAGACACCCATCTGTCGATGCACACATACGTCAAAAGCTCAATATGCGAGCGGTGCTTTCTGAAATAGATTCCCACGGTAATGGTATTATTGTCATGCTTCAATGCTTCAACGACAAGGATGAATGCCAGCACTCTCACACTTGATCTTAAGAAATCAAATGGAATTCATAATACAAGTCTAAGCATTGTGCATTTTTCTCTAAAGTCCACAAGTTTCAAGCTTCATCTCATAAACCAACATTTGTCTTTGATTTATGATTGCTATGATTGTGCCAATGAGCTCTTTCGTGCCCTCCTAACATTGACTTTCTTGCCTTATCTTTCTGCAATATGTATAAATGCATTCGATTGATTTTTTTTATGTAAATGTGTTTTTTCAGTTCCAGGGTTTGACCAGCCTATAGACTATCTTGAAAATTTTGGATCCACATCATCTGTAAGTTTGAAAGTCACTGACCACTACATTGTAGCTGTAAAATGTTTGCTGGCGATTTATATATTTGTATTTTCTTAATCCACTTGGCATTCATTAGCGGTGAATGGTATAGTTCTTGTGATGATAAAAGCACAGCCCGTTGTTTTTAGTTTACACCGGTGCCTTCAGATACCCTGCGCTGGCCACTCAATTTGTGTGTCTGTCGAAACGTCGTGAGGCAGCCAGAGCGGCGCTTGGTTCCCCGAGCCAGCGATGCCCTCGGCTTTGCCGTGGCCTCTGGGAGGGCCGTTGTTCCGCCCGCCTTGCTTCGCGGCGTGTTGGTCGCACCCCGCGAGCAGCCTTGTGGCCAATGATAGCGCCAGTTTCCTCTGGGACATGTTTTGCCAGTATCAAAGTATAAGAAATAAGAATGGTTTTACCTCTTCATGAATGCTGATACTTGGATTGTCTTTGTGCTGTCTGCCGTTTGGCATTCTCTGGTCTGACATTGGTGAGACAGGGCCATAAAGAAGGCTGTCTGGTGTAGGCCAATCAATTTAAAACACAATGTTTTTATTATTAGAGCATATTTTTTGCATGTTTTCCCACAACTACATGCGGTCAATGCAGACTTGATTCCTTGCAAAAGGTATTGCCAGACAGAGTAAAACCTATTGTTATTTTTCATAATATTCCTCTCCGTGGCTCATTGGATGTAATGGATTTCCTTCAAGCTCAGTGAGAGCCCACCGAGACAACACATCTCTTACTTGAAAGGGAAACATTTAAACAAGGAGTGCATGTTCTCAGATGCTAAGCAGGAAATTGAACTCTCATTGACCTTTGTTTTGCATGTATGCAGGGTGTTTCAAAAAGATGGACCCAATTTCAAAGCAGTATATTTCACGATGGCAACATGTTACAATTACACAAAAAGTTACAAACGGTTTAATGAGTTATCAAATTTTAATAACCATTTTATAAATGCTCTATGTGCCCTCCACCTGCTGTACGGACAACATTGAGACGATAGTTTAATTCGTCCCAAACGCCTCTCAAAGTGTCTTCTTCCACTGAAGTCACCGCTGCCGTGATTCTGTTTTTGAGGTCATCCAGATCAGTCGCTAATGGTGGCACAAAAACACGGTCTTTGACGTATCCCCACAAGAAAAAGTCGCAGGGTGTAATGATGTCTGGGGATCTTGGGGGCCAAGAGTGTAGCGCCAAGTCTTGGGGTCCCGTGTGACCTATCCAACGTTGAGGCACGTGTCTTGCGAATGACTGAGGCTAGAGGCTGTTTGTGCGCTGGGAGAGGCATCTAGCGGTCATCATTTGAAACTGTGCCCCGCCCTTTCAAGTGGTAAGAGTTTCATTCATAAATGGTTCGTGGTTACAGAGATACAGCGATTTCAAATCGGGTCTATCTTTTTTAAACACCCTGTATATGCCATTACGTAAGCATCTCGTGTTTGTCACTGCTGCTGATCTTGTATGTGCACTCCTCACAGCACACTGAAACTTTTTTTTGATACCTTTGAATTCTACCATGCTTGGTTTATCTCCATTTTAGAATTTGCTGAATCATCAATTAATATCGATACATTGCTCTCACATGTCACTGCACGCATAACTGAGCAGTGTTTTGTTTACATTGTTTCAGTTTCAGGAATCTGCTCTAAGGAAGCAATCTCTCTACCTGAAGTTCGATCCCTTGCTCCGAGACAGCCCAGTGAAGAGCATCTGCCAGCGACCGGAAGCTTTGTGAGTCTTTGTCAAACGCGCTGTGGTGTTGTGCTGTGCGTGCAGCCAAGTGCACGTGATTGCAGTTTGAATAATTGTGTTTGAAGAACATATTTTTCTATTCATATAACCATGTGTGTTTTTCCTATGTATCTTCCCAATATACATTGGAACACCTATTTGTCCTGGTATCTTCTAATTACAACAATGTAAGGCCCACAAGATCTACTGTTTTCCGTGTTACATGCAGATCCCCAAGAAAATGATGATAATGAGATTAGCAAATTAAAAAATGTCATCGTCTAGCAAAACCACGGAGAGATTTTATTTTAGCGCTGTGAAGTCCCCGCGTGTGTTCTCTGGTGCCTGAAGTCCCGCGTGTGATGGAGCGCCACAGGTTCTCGCACCCAGAATAACGTTCCGCACGGGAGGGAGGAGGTCCCGCCGGCGTCGTTCTCCCCGTTCCCCACCATCCCACACAATGTCCTCGTCACGTTGCTTTCTGAGCTCGCAGTGCGGTCGTGGTGGCTTCCCCCCGCCGCCCGCTCCTCACCGGCGTGTTGGGGTTCCCGTTGGCCGCGTTCGCAGGGAACCGTCGGCGGCGCTGGCCCAGCACGCGGGGGGGGTGGCGGCCGCCCTGGAGGCCGAGCTGGCCAAGCGCAAGGGCGTGGCGGAGCTCCTCGCCGTCTCCCCGCTCAAGACGGACACGCTGGTGGTGGGGCCACGCTCGCTTCTCTCGCACGCTCGCTTCCCTCGCACGCTCGCTTCCCTCGCTCGCTCGCTTCCCTCGCACGCTCGCTTCCCTCGCACGCTCGCTTCCCTCGCACGCTCGCTTCCCTCGCACGCTCGCTTCCCTCGCACGCTCGCTTCCCTCGCACGCTCGCTTCCCTCGCACGCTCGCTTCCCTCGCACGCTCGCTTCCCTCGCACGCTCGCTTCCCTCGCACGCTCGTTTCCCTCGCACGCTCGCTTCCCTCGCACGCTCGCTTCCCTCGCTTGCTTGCTTCTCTCGCACGCTCGTTTCCCTCGCACGCTCGCTTCCCTCGCACGCTCGTTTCCCTCGCACGCTCGCTTCTCTCGCACGCTCGCTTCTCTCGCACGCTCGCTTCCCTCGCTCGCTCGCTTCCCTCGCTCGCTCGCTTCCCTCGCACGCTCGCTTCCCTCGCTCGCTCGCTTCCCTCGCACGCTCGCTTCCCTCGCACGCTCGCTTCCCTCGCACGCTCGCTTCCCTCGCACGCTCGCTTCCCTCGCACGCTCGCTTCCCTCGCACGCTCGCTTCCCTCGCACGCTCGCGTCTCTCGCTCGCTTCCCTCGCTCGCTCGCTTCCCTCGCTCGCTCGCTTCCCTCGCACGCTCGCGTCTCTCGCTCGCTTCCCTCGCTCGCTCGCTTCCCTCGCACGCTCGCTTCCCTCGCACGCTCGCTTCCCTCGCTCGCTCGCTTCCCTCGCTCGCTCGCTTCCCTCGCACGCTCGCTTCCCTCGCACGCACGCTTCCCTCGCACGCTCGCTTCCCTCGCACGCTCGCTTCCCTCGCTCGCTCGCTTCCCTCGCTCGCTCGCTTCCCTCGCTCGCTCGCTTCCCTCGCACGCTCGCTTCCCTCGCACGCACGCTTCCCTCGCACGCTCGCTTCCCTCGCACGCTCGCTTCCCTCGCACGCTCGCACGCTCGCTTCTCTCGCACGCTCGCTTCCCTCGCACGCTCGCTTCCCTCGCACGCTCGCTTCCCTCGCACGCTCGCTTCTCTCGCAACATCGGTCTGAATACTTTAACGTTTTTAACGCAATGGTCTATTTTTATGTCTATCAAAAAAGTGATCATGTTTTTTGTGTACGTGTGCGTGCAGAACATATCTACCTGGGAAAGTGCAACTACGGAGGAGTTGCTTCCAGAAATCGCAGAGAAAAACCCAGCCGCCTTTGCACTGAGGCTTCAGGTATGATTCCTGTACAAGCAAACGGTGAAACCACGGTGACACACACAGGACCATCACCGCCTCCTGCCAACTAAATAATATCTTCTGATTTAGCATGTGACATTTTAATTAAAATGTTCACCAGAGCAAATGACTGTCATAGCAAACACACATCAGTGATATTCTCAACACTTGCGCTGAAAAAGACCATATCCTGTTCAGCTGAAAACAGATGGATCAGAACCAGCAATGCTTGTGCATGAAACTGTTCAAGTGTTTCGTTGGAGATGTCAGTTTCTCAGCGAGGCATAACTCTTGAATCGGTCGGTTCTTTCTTCTTCTCGACTCGATGGAGAGATTTTGCATACCCAAAACCTGTCAACCCCTTATTAGTCCCTACTTTATTACATGCCGATTCAGACCTTATTGGTCACCCCGTGCCCTTATAAATCTCAACACTCATCCTATAAAGTCCCATCACAAGGGAGAAACACAAATAAATAGATAACAAATGTTGCCCGTATTGAAACGACTGTATGCAATATGGACCTGAAAACTCCATTTCCCTGTACACGAATACGAGTAAACCATATGGGTTGACAGGTATGATACCCTCTCACTCCTGTTATCTAAAACTAAGCTATATTTTGATTTTAACAGGTAAGGCCCACACTGAGCTATGCAGCTCTTTTTCAGAAGCGACCTGCCTACAAATGATAGCTCAACGAAGTGGCTTATCACATATAAATGTATAGCAACCAAATACTCAAGTGCATGTTTTTAAATTTGGAGGGAAAAACCGGAGGACCCAGATAAAAAAGAGAGAGAGACGTGCAAACTTCAAACATACAGGCATCAGGGTTGGGATCATAGCCACGACCTCCTACATACCAAACGAGGTAGTTAACATGTTGCAACTGTGGCGAGATGTTCTGCTCTGTATAGGACTACATGCCTCGCCGTGCCCCGGGGAGCATGGTTTCCATAAATCCTGGAACTAGAGGGCCAGCCTTGATGGGGACGGCCCTCTGTTTAGGGATCGCCTCCCGTGTGTCTCAGCTGTACATTTCTTCAGCAAGCAAGGCGGTGTTGTATATGTTGGTTATCAAAATTTGTTATGTTGTATGCGTGCGTGGGTGAAATTATTATGTTGTATATGTGGGTTATGAATATTCAGTGAAAATAATAATAATCAAATGAAATTTGGTCAAATGTGTAATTATCCGGAAATATGTTAATTTATGTAATTATGCACATTTAATTATGCCAATTCGAGAGGTAATCGTAGTAATTATGCGAGTGGGTGTAATTATGATAATGCAAGTCATTATGATAACCAGACCCCGCCTCGGTGACGAGGGTGGGTTATCGATCGGAATAAGGCAATTAATCGTATGCAGTTATGCAGGTGTGGTGTAAGTATGCAAGATTAACTTAGATTTACTCGGCATCGTTGTCTAGGTTCCTCTCATTCTCGCTTTAACATTCCCAGAGTGGGTATTCGTGGTTATATTTTAGGTCCCCGGTTCACCCCGTTATCGCTTTAACATTTACTGAGTATGTATTAGTGTGTTTATTAAGGTCACCAAGTTCAGATCTCAACGCAGAAGCAGATCTTATGCATAGATTTTAGGAAAGAATCACACAACCACTTCTGTATTAATCAATTTATTACTAATTCAACCTCAACTATGATATAGTATGCGAACTCTCAATCCCGGAACGTCAACACGGCATCAATACAGTATCATCAACGATTGTCTGATTTCACTTTGACAACGGCACATGGATCCCGCATAACGCGATGGTTGTTAGTGAGAGAGAGAGTCGTTAAAATATGCAAATACTATGCTAAGAAAAACCTTAACGTTAATGAATGATTATACTCAATATTGTTCACGCAGTACCGCACTCCTTATTGATCATACGCAACCCTTATCACGTTGTTAGCACCTTGGGTCACGGGACAGTTGAATATTCTGTAGAGGATGCGAGTACGTGCGGCGATTATGACTGAAAGATACTTGAAAGATTATACGGCGATAAAAAAAAACACAATCAAAAACAGTTATTATTCTTAAAGGCACCAATCTCAACAGATACATCGGCAGGTTATCTGACAACAGAATGGCTCGGAGTAAGGGCCTGCGACGGTGCTCCTTTCCCGAAGATCGTTATCTTATACCAAGTTTACTAATTGGGGACCAGATCACCTGATAAGGATCTGGTGGGCCACCACTCCCCACGTGAGCGTGGCTCGGCGGAAGGAGGTGCCAAGAATCAATTCGTATTGATGGATCTGTTGGGAATTTATGCGATTAAGAGTACAGCCCACTAAATATTAAAGATAAAAATTACGAATACACTTATAAACGACGGATGGCCATCACTCGGTCTCGTCGTGATGCCTTCACAGCCACGGATGGCTTATGGGTTCGAGTGTGTTTGAGTGGTAAGAGTTGTCTTGAATAGTCAGTGTTCGGAGTCGGTTCTTTATGTCAAACAGACGCCTGGTGGTCGTGTGGTGAGGGGGCGGTGCGCGTCATACGTATCAGTCGCTCCCCTGTCACCGTGGTGAACTGGTTCGGATGCCCGTTGATACGCTGTCGCAGTTCGGAACCCGGTCGGTAGGTGGCGCCCACAGCTCGCTCGCAGCGTGCAGTGTTGGGTCGTCGACCAGGGTGAGCACGGAGCCTCGTCGCCAAACCGCGACCCTCACCACTCCGGCGGCAGCAGAGACCTCCGACTCGGCAGAGGTTGACCCACGCAGGCCGAGTTGAGCTGTCAAGCGGGTCTTGCCCGCCTGCAGAGGAGATGGGGAGCCGCTTGAGTCGAGCCCCGAGAGCCGGCTCCGGTGAGCCGATCGAACTCGGCTGAGTCCCAGACGAGCTGAAGAGTCGAGCCGACCCGCTGGTCGCAGCTCGCTCCTGAGTCGACCCTCCCGGTCGAGCTGGTTTCCAATGCTCAGGGTCCTTTCTTTTATGCCGAAAAATCCCTTTTGGATCCTGCCCACAAGGCGGGGTTTCTTTCGATTTTTGCTGTGTCAGGATCTGTCCGTAGGTAGGTGTGTCCATGTGTGTGTCCGTACGTCCGTATGTCCTTGTGTGCATCACCCACGGTATATTCCGTTGTCATACTCCCTCCATAAAATCCACGAGCAAACAATCAGATGTTACAAATTGCCTCGAAGTCGTCTCTCTGTCTGGGTGCGATATTATCTCTTGTCTGGCCTTCTTCATGAACCAAAACACAGACGTTACAAATCGTCTCATAGGCGTCTTTGGCCGTGTTGCACGACCTGGAGGGAGGGGCAACACTCCCTCCGACCCTCACCGACGCACAAAGAAATGGTTAAAAAGTTTTAACATTTGTCCCTTACCATTTCACAGTTATGATTCGGTATGTAACCTAAGGTCTGTCGTTTCCCATCGTGGTGCTTGACTCAAGTGGAGGTGTTTCCCCGAGCGTATACACACTCCTATCCCGCGCTGCGGGGATACAAAGACGGCCGGGATCTCCCTTTCTCTCCGACCCTGGGTTTAACATCGCTCTTTTATTATGTATTTTATATTCGACCTGGTGGTGATTCATCCCGCATATGCTTCGGGTCGAGTTGTAGCCTACCCTGTTGTTAAATTCCGACTTTAACGTTACTTTAATAGCAATACAGAATAATTGAGCTTTTTGTCTTAACTAGGCGAACGCGAACTTCTGGTGACCCCCGCAGCCTTGTTGTTCAGCTGAGTCTGCATCCTTGAGAGCTCACTGTGGCCATCCAACCTTCTGCTCTGGGAGTGTTATTCTTAATCAGCTCCCTCCCCTGTGCACACAGCCTTGAGCTGACCCACTTCCTTGGCCTTTTTGGGTTTATCTTTGCTCCCTCAGCTGCAGGAGGACAAGGCGTATTTCTACCTCCTCCCTGTGTGCACGTGTTCCAACTAGCTCGGAATCCCTAAACACACAATCAGTGATGATTCCTGGCTTTCTGTGGTTGTGATTTAGACAAAGGCGCCTCTGTTCCCTTCCATTGCCTTTGAGTTGACACTGCCCTATTATTCGCCCATGTGCTGAGGTCATAGAATTTGTTTTGACTTCAGTAATATTAACATTCAGTATTGGATTAGCAAATGGGCAATGGTTCATTGATGTAGCTCGCAGCCTGGTCTCCAATTTGAGCGAGCGCGAGGATCGATAATTTAGCCTACTCTGTTGTTGAATTTCGAATTTTGACGTTACTTTAAAACCATGCAGGATGGTTGGGCTTTTTGCCTTAACTATGTCTGGCTGATTCTCCCACTGTCTCTGCCGCCTGCACGGGTGACATGTGCCCGTTCATCAGGCCTTATCTTTCCTTGAAGCAAGGTTGCAAATTCTGCCATCCTAGCCCTCCTCCAGTTCATTACTTAACAACACCTGGTGTTTTGCAGTTTGCTGCGCTTTGGTGTGTTTTCATTCATTATAAAAACAAGTAAAAAGATAATATATAAAAATATCAATTTTGGAAGAAGGGGTTAGTATACAACAGCGGTGATCATTTGAGGGTTCTTTGACTGGGAAACGTGTTGTGGTCTATAAAGCCCACCACTGGCAGATGTGTTATTGAGTCACTCGTGTTAATTTTTTTTCAACTTCTCCCAACTGCAAATAGCAGTGATGTTTGCCTTTGTGAATGTCTTTAAGGACTCCCATTGAGTCACAACGACCTAACATGGCACTTTGTATTGTTTCCATCTTTCACCAATTATCTTGAATGTGTTTTTTAACATCCAGGGATGGGGTTGAAGTGTTTCTCTTCTGCATCATGTGAATGTACAACAGCATTGGAACCTTATTTATTGGTAGAGGTCACTGTTCTGTTTTTTATGTTCGGTTTTGCATTTGTCACATGATAAATGTTCTTCTCAAAGCAAAAAGTGAGCTACTCGGCAAAGAGATGCTGAGTAGCTCACTTGCCCAACTATTACGTTCGCTCTTCGTGTGCTTTTGGGCCCTGATGCTTGATTCCGATTTTCAGTCCATGATCCTTTCTCCCTTCCTGCCTCTTTGCTCTTCCGTTCTGCGCTTTTGGCTTATACTCTGTTGCCCTGCTCTCGTGCCCCATCCCACTCTGTCGATGGCTTGGTCCGCTCCGCTGCTGCTATTGATTGGGTGGACTGGGGAGTGCAGGAGAAGTTACAGCTGGCTGCGGTGCAGCTGGAGGCCTTTCATTTAGACAGCCATCAACGGACCCTCTCCCCAAACATCCCCCTAGAGTGGCAGGTACAGTTTGCCAGCCGCAGATTGTGCCTGCAGGCAGTCTGACTTTAATAGTCGAAATAACGAGTGTTTTAACTCGGACGTGAATCCCTGCTTGATTTGAAATAACTCCGATGGCATTGTAAGTGGCACTCGTAATTCACTCGCTCACTTTATACAAGACACGTGCAGGATCCGTTATCTCCTGGTGAAAATGTGCGGCAGTATATATGCGATGGGCAAAGGTCGATCAATTAATTGACTCCAATATATTCAGCTGCCAGGCAGTTAAGGAAAAGGTGGAGTTGATTGGGAGGAATTTGTAGGAGGGCATGGCATTATCACAATGAATGTGTGGTATACACGATATTGGCACTTTTTTACATGCAACAATAAGTATAATTACAGGATTTCCTTGTGAAAGAACACGTTTTATTCATGCTCTCAGCACTGGCACTGATGTGAATGTTGTATTTACTTCTCATGAGGTTAATCTTGCACATTATTGGAGACTATAACTTTCAAAACACGGTGTTCGGAAAAGATGATTAAAGGAGGAATAAAAGATGATGTTATCAGATCTTTGTCTCATTGTAACATAGCAACATTAATGTTCCATGTTTACTTGGCTTTGACGAGTCATTGACTCGGGTAGTGCCCACAGCTTCTAAAGAATCATGTGCCATCCTGAAAAAAAACTCTAAACAGACAATTTATTTGCAAAAGATTACGTGAAAATTGTTGGACCCATCTCAACATTCCACGTGTCCTTTAAATGCGGCTTCCATTCGGCTCTGTTAATTTGTGCAAATGGCAGCTGTTACCTGGTAAAGTTTGAAGGTCACTGCTCGTCTGGAACGGGACGAATTTCGTACAATTTCAGGTGTCGGGTTTTAGTCTGGTAGACAAGTATCTGGCCACGCGTCGCTGTACTGGGGGGGGGGTCCCTCGGAGTGTTGGGTGATGATTGTAGGCTTCCTTTTTAAAGGCTGGCCTAGCAGCTAATTAACGCATTTACAGAAGAACACGCATGTCTTGCTGCAATATGATGTTTCCGGAATGGACATTTACGTTTTTGTGTGCACTTCATGATATTCAGTCGAGATTGAGACGTTACTTTATTGACACTTTAACATATCTGCACAATGCATGTGAAAGATGAAGATGTCTTTTTGCTACCCGATTTGTGTGGCGGCCGCCCTCCATGCAGTGCAGCACTGGTTTTCGCTGTTTGAAAATTCACGTGCAACTGAACTGACACTAACACTCTGTGTGCTTATTGGTATGATGAGTGGTACAAGTGTCGCTCTGTGAGAGTTTGCAAAACGTTTTCCTGCGTGTTGTCTTCGCTTGCGTGTTTGTCACTTGCTTCCAAAGGGCATCAAACTCGGCGTCAGCCACGGCCGTTTTCGTCGTATTTGTAGACGCGAAACTTGAGGTCATACGCTGCCCCCGTTCTGGTTGCAGGTGGACATTCCGCCAGTCCCTGAAGTCCCTGCCCACAAGGGCCCGGTGTACACCCCACCGGTGGGCATGCTCGATCAGAATGCCATCGTGAGCCTGCTGCGGTACACGCAGACGGACCTGGACGGCGCTTTGCAGCGGGCCCGCGAAGAGGTGAGCACCCTCAGGACGCCGCTGGGTGACACGGTGCACACTAGACCAGAACCCTGCCTTTATTGATCGTGCACGCATTGTCTGTTCATTGGTTGTCATCCGGTCACGTTTTATTATCGTTCATTAGATTATGCACTTTACATGAAATATATTTCTACTAAACTCATACCACAGTTCATCCCTTATAATACTTTTTTTAAAGGAATGTCACAGTCCATTACTTCTCATGGAAGACCACAAGATAATTTGTTTTCATCCTTGCCATGGCTAGACTCCCCGTAAGATTCCTTCCCACTACAGCTCTTAACACTCCATCTCCCCTGTATACATCTCGAGCACACTTACTTACAGCTGGACTTTCCTCAATGCAGATTTTGACGAAAAACTGTGAGATCGCAGAATGGAAGAGGACGTGCGATGACGACAAACGGGAGGTCACAGAAATGAGGTGGGGTGTAAATTAATGTGTCAGCAAAGCCCGTGTAATAGTCCAGCAAAAGCTCTGCCATCCGGTATTTTACCACCCAGAATGCTCTATTAACCGGCATCTGTCATAGACGGCAATACTAATCTTTCTTCACATATCCGGAAACATTCCGAAAGCCATCCGGCATCTTGCCGTGCTCTTCTCATAGATCTATCGTTTACGGAAGTCTCATAACGCTGCCGAGTGGTGGCGCTAGCTACAGTCTGTACATACAGTGTTGTCTCCTGTACTCTTAAACGGCCCCACTGCTTCTCTGCAATCAAGGTAGAATGCGCTACAACTGACTGGTGAGCACCTCTGTAAAATAAAATATAGTTTTTTTATATCATAGTTAAAATGTAGGCTTATCTTCCTTCTCAAAAAGTTGAATGTACTTGGAAAATTTGGTGAACTATAAGTATAACTCTCAGATAACTGGAAATATTTGATTAACCGGCACCCTCCATTCCCCATGAATGCCGGACAACAGAGCTTCTGCTGTACGAACAATGATGAGATGGTGGTGTGACATTGGTTCAACGCGTGACACCACATATGCGTGTGCAGCGGAAAATAACGGCACTGCCTCTTTTGCAAGGGCGACCACCCGTCCCTGCACGCCACAAACCCTCCCCCCCCCGTGAACTCCTGCAGCCACGACTCTACAAACCCCCCCCTTCCCCCCCCCCCTCCCGTGCCTATATAAAGCCACAACGGCAGATCATTCTTTCTCACCTGATGACGGACGCTTGTGTTGCGACCGAAACGTCGTGTTCTTTTATTATTTGTAATCAACTTGTTTTTTGTGCAGGAAAATTGTGGCAGAATACGAGAAGACCATTGCCCAAATGATTGGTAAGCTATTTCTGCACCTCACCTAGTGATCTCCTAAACCTGGTCACAGACCCCAAACATAACTGCCCAGTCCTATAGGTTCTTTTGGGTAATTTCATGCATCGTGCATAGTCAGCGAAGGACCGTTGTGCCAACCGTGTGACCTCCTGCGACAGCGTTCGCGTAAACTGCTTGAGCTGCCATACCAGTGTCTCGAGAGATGTTTGATCTACGGATCACGAGGGTCGCAGTCCGCTTGGAACAATGACCTTCAACTGTGAGGTGCGCAATTTTATTGCAGGAGTTTGCGTATCGAGACGGGGCGACGCGCCCACAATGTGACAGCCGTCTCCCGTAAACTAAGCTCTCGATCGCTAGGAGACGGGTCGTAGATGCAATGGTGACGTAATAATAAGTTTGAGTAATTAACTTGTTATTTTCTGACACGCATCTCGCGGTGACGAGATGTGAACTACCTCGCCTGGTACACAGGAGGTCGTGGGTTTGATCCTGACCCTGATATTTGGCGTTTGCATGTCTCTCCCCATGGTCACGTGGATTTTTCTCTGGTCAACTGGTTTTTACCTCCACATTTAGAAACATGCATTTGGAGTATTTAGCTGCTATAAATGTACACGTGTGAAGCCACTTCGTTGAGCTCTCATTTGTGGCCAGGTCGCTTCTGAAAAGGAGTTATGTAGCTAAGTGGGGCTGACCTCGTAAAATAAAAATTGTTTCATAATTATTAAACTATTTTAATAATCATGAAACTACTTTTATTGGGCCACTATTTTTAATAGAGAGAGTGGTTTAAGTGGTGCTGGCCACTGCTCTCTGTGTGTGGTTGACACGTCTTTCTTGTCACTTTACGAGCTCTGTGAGAAGACAGCACCCACTGCAATCCAGTGTTGTTGCCCTCGTTAGTCAGCCCCACCGTCTCCTGTGCACATTCACTAGGGTTCCTTCCCACTCTTGCAACTTGGTTTCTGCAGCTGAACCAATGCAGTCTTTAATCTGTTGCTAAATGGTCTATGTAGCCCCACAAGAGGGGGTTGCAACTGTTAGGAGTATTGCAAGGAGGGCGGTGAATTCCAAGCCATAGTGATGAGAAGGAATTCCCCTTGAAACTACTGTTGTAGGACTTGTTTGTGTGTGACAATGTACAGTGGTGGCTGTGTGTGGATTACAATGGGGTTACTATCACAGTGTTCCCCTTCATGTGCAGCCAATGAGGAGGATGGGTATATTAGTGCAGTACATTTACTTACTGCACTGATGTGTCCACTATGCCCCAAGTCACTGGACATCAGAGATGGGGAAAATTTGTAACGATAATAGCCAAGTTACCAAGCTGTTCTGCAGCTTGAATATACGACTAATTACGTTTGATCAATGTCATAACTATTTTAAAACTATCAAAGCAATCCCATATCCGTTTGTGGCTGCTGCGTAGAGGAAAGCCAGATGGAAAAGGCCATGATGGAGAGGAAAATTCAGCAGGAGATGGCTGAGAAGGAACAGTATTTGGCCGACTCCAGCTCCATGGAGAAGTCCTTTTCAGAACTCTTCCGCCGATACGAGAAGATGAAGGAGGTGTTGGAGGGTTATCAGAAGGTAAAGGCTTTATAATCCGCGTGTTAAAACGCTCAACTAAACATGTGTGGTTTATTCCTGCCCTTGGCTCGCGCATGGAACACGTGTCCACGTTACTCAGGGTGTCACTCACGGATGCTGCACACGTGGTCGTGCGTTGTGTTTTGCAGCAGAAACGCAACAAATCCACAACTGCAATTAAGCATTTGTCTACCCATTTGCTAGTGATCATTTACATGTTATTCAGGAGCATTTCGCTGAATCTTTAGACCCGTTTTTGCGGAGTCTCCTCCAGTAAGGGATTGGGGCTGGAGACATCACTCATGTTGTAAAAGCTCCTGCCTTGTCGCTAGATGGCGGATATATCGTGTCATCAAGGGACTGTGGTGCCTGTCCACAAGTGAACAGCTTGTCGTTAGTTGTGTCGTTTCATGTCGGAGATTTTGTAGGACACTTTTGTGACTCAGTCTATTGTTTAGCGAGTAACCTGTTGCGGCGCGAATGCGATCCCGGTCCTCACCGCACCAAAGGTAAACACGGACAGCGGCTTGTTTGAAACAAAATAAGCGACCGTTTTTGAAACCACAAAGTACACCGCAGTGCCTAGTTCCTCCTGGCTTTGACATTCCTCATCTACATTGCTGGCGTATCCATCAAACACACATCTCTTCTTAAATGTATAATTAAAGACACGAGCCACCATAGTGACCATTCAACCCAAACTATGGAACATACAGTAAATGATTGTCGCCTGCCCTCCTTCAACAGAGGTGGAACAGCAAAACGACAAAAACTCTACTGAAGCCCTCTCGTCATGGCCAGCATCAGACCTCGACATTGGCATATTGAGCTCCTGGACATATTGCCGTATGCAAGAATAGAATAGTGCCTGGTTTCGTAGATCATGTACATGAATCCATCGTTTAGCACGGTAGATGCGTTCCTGAAAGTGCCACGTTAAGCGAGGAATTACTGTACCGATCGCATGTGCACTGTAAATCAGCCCGCAGTCATCTCATGGCGGGACAGGACTGAGATAAGGGTACGACGCTGTGTATTGTATCATTCCGCATGCTGTATCATTCCGCTCAGCCGCGCAGCTCGAGAAAGTAGTATGTCGTCCACCGCTCAGAAACCGCATGACAACGATGCTTGTTCGGCGTTGTGCGAAAAGTGTTCCCTAATAAAAGAACCGCCTTGCTGCAAAAAAGCGTTAAGCGAGGACTTACCGTATAATGTTTCATTGCTATACCGTGACTTCCCATATGGTGTCTGTGTGTGCCTGGTGTCGTTTGCTAGAATGAGGAGGTACTGAAGAAGTGTGCGCAGGATGCCCTGACGCGCGTGAAAAAGGAAGACCAGCGCTACCAAGCCCTCAAAGCCCATGCAGAGGAGAAACTGGACAAGTGGGTGATTTCTCGCACAACGTGTCTCTCGTAAATTTACATTTCCTCACCAGATGACGGTGGGCCGGGAAGCAATGGATGTTCGATGGAGACGAGGAAAAAATTAATACCGTGGATGTTTATTGATCGTCATTTGAGTGATAGTGTGTATTATATAGTAGATACGGGTTTTTTTAGGTATATACTACGTGTTTTAATATACAGGTATATATGCGTGTATGTTGGTATATGGACATGTGTGTATGTTATCTTTTTTATAAACGTAATTTTTTGTCTGTCTGTGTGTGGACGAAACTTGCGAAGGATTTGGCTCGCGAACGGTGGGGTCCACGTTTAAAAAAAACTTACTATCATGCCCCAACGTAACCCTGGCTGGGTGACACTCTCTCTCGCTCCCTCACCGGGAGCCCGCACCGCACACTATACGTGGTGCCTAATTAGCAATTTAGTGCTCTTTTTTTTTCTTAGTGAATTATTACTTTGTACGTCCCAGCGCGCCAAAGCACGCGTCTGCGCATGCGCGCCCCTAGCGACGCACACGCGTTGAGTGATGGGGGGGATTCTCATTCGCGTTTAAAATGCAACAAAAACACACAATTGAGGTACATTCTTCAAAGTGTGATGTCCTCTTCTCCCCCCCACCCCAATGTACGCAATTACTATTATAGGGTCGGTAGATACTAATATTATAGAGCTTACGTACTGTTACTGTAGAGCGGGCAGGGGGATGGTTGGGGAGGGGTGGCGGCCCAGCCTACCAAGGTATCACCTCGGCCAGCTGGGTAATCTAGACGAGGCCAGGGGCTCTGCACGGGACTAGGCCTCACCACAGCACTGTTAAGTAAGTACTATTTTCTTGCTTCTTTCGCTAAACTCACGTAGATAGAAAACTAATATTAAAAAATTACGTTAATAAATATTAAAATAAAAATGTGTGTGTGTGTAGAAAACGAATATTAAAAAATGTAGTTACTAAATATTACAATTATAATAAAGTCCATGTGTGCGTCGATGTGTGTGTAAGAGTCGATGTGTGGGTCTGTGTGTGCGTGGGTCCATGTGAGTGTGTAAGTCAATTTGTTTGTGTGTGTGTGTGAGTCGCTGTGTGTGTACGTCGATATGTGTGTGTGTGTAAGTCGATGTGTGTGTTTGAGCCCATATGTGTGTGTGGGTCAATGTCTTTGTGTGTGTGTATGTGTCTTTTTCACCCGGGCAATGCCAGGTACTTCCCGCTAGTATGTATATATGTGTGTATACAACAGGGCGTGGCACTTCTAGCCTGGCACAAGCGTTGTGGTTACATTACCGCCACTGGGTGGCGAATGGCAGTTGTTGCTTGTGCATGTATCTGTATGTAAATGTGTCTGTGCAGTATGTACGGAAATGTGTGATAGTTTGTTTTGATGACACACCTAGCTCGGCCACATGCCTCCATCGGAGTTGCTGCAATGCTTTTTATCAGAAGTGCTCATCATTCCAAGCTAGGCAGAATGATGATCACACAACCAAAACTCGTGCCTTTTACCTAACTGCTCACGACAATTGTACAGATCAAATTGGTCAGCAAAAATGAATGTTTTGTAAAAAGGAAAATCACTGAACGTGTTCCTTGCCGTATCGTCTAAGTGCGGTGTTTTCCGTCAACAAAGCTGCCTCCTGTAACTTCTGCGGTCCACATTGATCCATTCTCATTCTCTCATGCCTCTCATCGCCGCATTTACAATTGACATCGGAGCAATTACTTCACTTACACAATACACCTTATTCTCATTCACGTTTATTAAAAAAATATGCAATGCCCTTTTTATATATTTTGTTCCCCATATTTTAGTCAAATGATTGCAAATCCAGTGATTCTTTGTTACCTGAACTCTAACGCTAACCACTCTGGATCATTCTTTGCTTATAACCCAAATCTAGACATTGCTTGTGGAGACATAACCATCATCATCTCTAATGATTGATAAACAAAAAAAAAATACAAGTTTGCTGAAGGAAATTCACAGCTTAAAGAGATCTCACGATGGTTGCGAGATGTTAACTACCTCACCTGGTGATAATTGGTTTTTTACCCTTCTATCTGGCAACAAAACTGACACCTTTTTTACAAGGAGTCATGTTTGCATAGACCACAATACCTGCAGTCGTAATGCAAACAAAAAACATAACTCTGATAATGTATGCACTGTCCTTGAAGTTGATTGGTCCACACCCGAGACAGCTTTCCTTAGAGCCTAGTCTCACATGGTGTTGGACCAGATGACGCCAAAAGTGCGCCTTTGGTGTTCAGGAATTTCTGGGTTCTACCCCAACCCTGATGCCTGCTTTATATTCGGAGTTTGCGTGTTTCTCTCCCTGTGGTGGCGTGGATTTTTCTCCGGGTCCGCCAGTTTTTAGAAACATGCGTTTTGATGATTTGTCTGCTATTCATTTCCACGTGATAAACCACGACGTTGTTGTGGCCAGGTCGCTTCTGAAAAAGATCTATACAGCTCTGTGACCCTTAACTGGTTGGTAAAATAAAACATAGTTTAGTTTTAAATAGATTGCACGGGTTGAATGTATGCCCCCTTGGTCGACAGTAGGGCGAGACATTGTACTGTGCGTGTGCTGGTAACAGGGCTAATGAGGAGATCAGTCAGGTGCGGAACAAAGCCAAGGCGGAGACCGCGGCGCTGCAGGCCTCTCTGCGTAAGGAGCAGATGAAGGTGGACTCCTTGGAGCGCTCTCTGGAGCAGAAGGTATCAAGCCAGCCGTTGGAAATACCATACGTCGCCGTATCACTTTCCATTTGCCTACGTCTCTTCATATCTGTGCTTATCAAGTCTCCATGCCTCTGTTTTCTATTTGCGTGCATTTGTCTGCGTGCTTCTGCTGTCTGTTTAAATTGCGTTGTTTTGGTTTCTCTCTCACATCTGCATTTTTCATTTTCTTTCATTTAAACATATTGTGATGTTGCTGATCTTGCCCTGCACATGTGCGTGCCTCCCTCGACAATGAAATGTTTGCTTTTGTTTATGCATCTGAAAGGAAGGTGATTACCGTATTTTCCCGCATATAGCCCGCAGATGCATATACCCCGCAAAAATAGCGTTTTGTGTAAAATAAATTTCAGATAGCCTGCACCTCCATATACCCCGCATGCATTCATATCTTTAACGTCGTTACCGCAGCTTAATTCCATCATATTAATACGAAGTTTACATTTGTAATACATTCCACTATCAATTGTTAACATTAAAATCATAATGTGCACAAAGAAAACAAACTAACCGGAAATGAGTGAACTTAAAACAGTAAATAAGAAACAAAAGTAAATATCCAATAAATAAGTAACACATAACTGGTAGATAAGTAAGCGTACTGTTAGGCTTACCAGCATTCGACCTCATCTTATTACAGCTACTGGACCGGTAGTTACCCCTGTACAGTTTTAGCACTGGTAGATTGCGCACTGCGCAGACAATAGCAGCACTACGGTAACACCATTGCCTCCTGGCAACAAAGCCATTGGAAGTTTGAAACACAGCTCATGGTCGCGACTGTATAGTGCTCAGCCAATGGCAGCGGCCTAACGGGCTCAGCAATTATGATTCCGCGTCTGGTAGACGCTTGTTAAGGCCCTTCCCATTGTGCAATCCATAGCCTCAGCTGAAACTTTTGCACCCCCCTACAGCCACTGAAAGTATTACCGTAGTTTATGGGCAAATGTAAACATTGTACAAACAATTAGAATATTTGAAAACGTGATAACATGTGCAATTTTAGTGTGAGTGGTTTATTCAGCAGTGCTTTAGTCAAAGGTAAGTGTATAGTGGATAGTCCTACCATGGAAAAATTAAACGAGTTATGACGTCACACGTGTAAAATATTTTTGGAATAGCCCGCACCTGCATATACACCGCAGGGTCTAGTTTTGTTTGTAAAAAGTGGTCTACCCCGTGGGTTATATGCGGGAAAATACAGTAAGTATAATTTTGTCTAACTTGTGGGTTTTTTGCAGACCAAGGAGATTGAAGAATTGACCAAGATCTGTGATGAACTCATCTCCAAGATGGGGAAAAGCTGAGTTACCGTTTGATTTGAGATTGGGAGTTTTCTTTTTTTCACGTGAAATATAATTTGTATTGTAGACATTGACTCGATAGGTCCAAAGACAAACATAATATGGTCATGCCTCATGATCGCGCAAAGAACAACTTGTACAGTTTCAACACGTACAGAATTTGTCACACCTCAAGAACAGAAGGATACGCTTTTGAATGCCTCACTCCGTCCGTAGTGCCGGTTCGTGCGTGTTATTCTTGTTGTGCCGCTCCCAGCCCACGTTGCCTCCCCTCCCGCTCTCTCTTGTTGTCCCCTGGGAAGCACAGCAGCATCCACACTTTCACTTCTCGCTCCAAGCACTGCATGGTTTAAACATCTTTGAATCTTTCAAATGATTTTCCGTGTTATGGGTTTGAATATTTGTACAAATTTTTTTGATTTATTCGTATCTAATAAGACTGATTCGCATGAAGATGTCTACACAGACGTTAACAGTGCCGTTTTAAATGGCACATGCACTAGCCAAGGTAAAGTAACAATAGCTGGTTGCCGTTTACGTTTTGTAACTAGCTTTTATACAAGATTAATGGTCGTAGATTGAATGAATACATGTTAGTTGGTATTTCATTTAGTTTAGCGTTTATTTTTTTTGTGGAAAATGTCTGCGGTAATATTTAGCTTTTTGTGAATCCCCACTGGCATCTTTGCCTTAAGCCGGGCAGCGAGCCCTGTGGGTGGATGTGTTGGTGAAGTAGGGCGTGCCACCTTTGACATATTGTTTTACTCTGTATTACTAATGCATGCATCTCGCATCATAATAAAAAGTGTTTTGAACTTCTTTTATTTGTAGGTTGCTTTTTACATTCGTTTAAATGTCTTGACCTTAAGGTATTGCATTTCTGAACACCTCTCCTCAGTCTTTGGGAAAAGTGTAAATATGGTATTATAATAAAACATCGAATTAAATCACTGTCATGGGTGTGTGGTAGTTAATATATTATATACTTGGAAAGTGTGTATGGGTCAGTGGGCTTCCATGCCATTGTCTGCACAAAGTTTCCCACTGGGCCGCATCACACGGCATTCCCCATGGTAACCATGGCAGCGTTTGCCAAACTCCTTCCTGTCGTCTTCCAACAGTCGACAATTTAATTGTTATAATTTATTGAATGCTCACAACAATAACCCGTTTTTTTTCCTCAGCAGCAGCTGGGTTGATCTGCCTGCTGTGCCAGGCTGGCAGGCCTGGTGCTGGTGGTAGGAGCCATGCTTTATTGTTGTTTGCTGCCTCCTAGGAGGGGACTGGACTGGTACGAGCAGCTCCAGGGATCCTCTGGGACTCGAGGTGTTTGTGTTAAACTAAAAAAAGAAACTTCTTATTTGACCAGGCAAGGCCCCCACTGAGCTATGTAGCTCTTTTTCAGAAGCGACCTGACCACATGATAGCTCAACGAAGTGGCTTATCGTCACGTGGAAATTTATAGCAGCCAAACAATCTTAACGTGTGTTGGTTCTAAATGTGGAGGGAAAAACGAAAGACCCGGATAAAAATCTACCCGACCACAGGGAGAGAAATACACAAACTCCAACTATACAGCAGGCATAGTCAGGGTTGGGATCAAACCCATGACCTGTATCACAGACGAGGTAGTTCACATCTCACCACCGTGGCGCAGCTGAAGAATCCTCTAGGGGTTCGTGTTGTGGATACCTGTGTGCTTGTTCCCTGGACTTTTTTCTGACTTTGGGAGCTCGAGTGTTTACTAGCTCGTGCTGTGTTCCTCGGATACCCTTGGTCTAATCTTGATTTGAAGCTTTCGTGACTGCAGGAATCCATACTCTTTGGTTCTTTAGGTAAAGTCACGTAGGTAGAAAAAATAATGGATCACGACGTTTCGATCTCAACACAAGCAATCATCTTCAGGTGAATAAGTAATATTTTTAAAAACTTTTTTTTTAAACACGCTTTTTATGAAATGTACTAATAATAGCAGAACTCCACGACTCCAGAAGTGGCCCCGAAGCTTGCCATAACGTAAGCGACCGTGGTCATTGACAGCCATCAGTTGAGCGTAGACAATTAGACCCAAGCCGAAATATAACATATAAAAACCATCACCTTGCCATACATAGCAGGGGTTACCAAAAATATTTCCAAAATTTTTAACAAACACAAGATCCAGGTTCGATTCAACACAGTACACAAAATCCGTGATTTTATCCCATCTGTGAAAGATGTGATTCCTGACATGCAATACCCTGGTGTCTACAAACTAAGTTGTGTCTGCGGTAGCAGTTACATTGGGGAAACGAAGCGACATGTCTCGGACCGTTTTTCGCAAACACAAGGCAGACTTGAAACACGGCAGAACCAATACCTCTGCCGTGGCTGATCATTGTTTAAACGCGGTGGGCTCACACGATAGTATTTTCCGAGACCAAGGTACTCTGCAAACCTTCGGGCTGCCATCAAAGATTTGTCCATAAAGCCATCCAGATTTATAAACACAAACTTCAACCGAGAAGATGAATACAAATTAAACAATCATCGGATAGACGTGATCAACCAGGTAAAGTTTTAACTGCTTTGATGTTCCCTTCCTACCTACCAATATTAGCCGACTCTCAAATTTCCTAGCCAAGCTAGGCCCTCGCCGAGCTTACATTTACAAGGAAACTTCCGGGCCCCGGCTGACCTCTGGCCCTCGCCGAGCTTACATTTTACATTAGCTGCCCCGCCCATCGCTAAACCTTTATAAACAGCCTGCCTCAGCAGATTTCCCCCTCTTTTTCACCTGAAGACGATTGCTTGTGTTGCGATCGAAACGTCGTGATCTATTATTTTTTTCTACCTACGTGACTACCGAAAGAACCAAAGAGTATGGAGCCTTGGTCTAGTTCATTCTGTCTCAGGTTCTAAAATGATATTTGAGTTGGCTCTGGTGAGTAAAATGTTTGGCGTAAACCCTCCACCCAGTACAGGCATCTTCTTGGTTCTTTCGGTAAAGTCACGTAGAAGGGAAGTAATAAAATAATAAAAATAAAACAATTCTCACGACGTTTCGGCCACAACGCAAGCAGCCGTCCTCAGGCGAGGACGGCTGCTTGCGTTGTGGCCGAAACGTCGTGAGAATTGTTTTATGTTTTATTTTTATTATTTTATTACTTCCCTTCTACGTGACTTTACCGAAAGAACCAAGAAGATGAATCCCTGCAGTCACGAAAGCTTTAAATCGAAACCAGTACAGGCAGTTAATAAAGTCACGTGAACAAATGTAATAAACCACTGCGACGACGATCTGTAACTTTTCATTCCTTGACAGCTGGACAGCTCCGCGCTCTTCACTCTGACACGGCTGCACTCCCGTTCCCGCGCGGTTAGATGTTGTCGCTCGCGCCAGCTCTCTCACACCCGCTCCTGCGCGCCGCTGACAGGCGGCTCACAAGGAGGAAGCCTCCGGCCCGCCACGTGGCCGCTGGCATTCCGGAGGCGCGAGACGTGGTCACGCTCCCTGACTCCGCATACTGACCCCGAGCCCCTTCCGGCTTCCCCTTATATCCCCTGACCTACGTCACGAAGCCCCGCCTACAGCCACGCCCCTTCCCGACCCTTCTAGATGGTTACTCCCCAGGGCCTTTGAGCACCGCCCTTGAACTTTGGCTCATCCCTCTGATTGGTTGATGGCCCAGGCGGCGGAGCCTATCCCACTGATCGGCGATCGTCGGTGAACTCTCGCTTACACAAACGTGCCAATTTCTTACTGCAGCAGCACCACCGGCGTGGTTGTTGGAGAGCGATCCACACAACGCTGAATAATTAAGAGCACGGGCATTTTGCTGGTAGTTACAACCAGCATAATCGGGTAGTTGCCATAATTGTGGATTGTGCTCCAACATTCAGAATCTTGTTTAAGCTGAAGGAATCCGATTAGCTGTCGGAATCTTACTTACCACTTTTTCACAGATATCCAGTTTTACTTGTGGTGCTGCGGAGGCAGTCAATCATTGGCACATTTGCGCACGACGACATTTTTCACCGGCTGTGTCTGGTGGAGGAGGCTGTACGACACATTTCACTTCATAATCAGAATCCGATGAGCTATGAAGCTCTTTTTCACAGATGTCCAGTAGGGGCAGGTAAGCAAGTTACTACAAAGAACACAAAACACAAACGTGATAAAGAAAAGTAAAGAAAAGACGAGCCGGTCACTAAGAAAAAGTAAAATATTTTATTAGATACTGTATTTGTACATATTGTACAAGTACATTCTGTACATTCCTGACGATGTTTCAACACTACATCCAAATTTGGGCAGGGCAGTAAAACAACAGCCCCAAGGCACACCAAGACAACACACCCTCAATTTAAATGCACATTAAATCCTTACCTATCGATACATAGGTAAGGATCAACGTTACAAATCACATTGGCAAATGCGGTTGTTTCCAGCACCAATCTTCTGCTTCAAGATATTTTAAGGAATATTTATGATGTTAAGTGAGGAAACAAGGTTAAATCTTGATTTAAAGCTTTCGTGACTGCAGGACTTCATGTAGATAGGTTCAATGAAAATAACCAAAAAAACTACGTTTCGATCGCAACACAAGCGGTCGTTTTTTTTTCCTGATGACGACCGCTTGTGTTGCGATAGAAACGTATTTATTTTCTTTGAACCTATCTACGTGACTTCACCGAAAGATCCAGAGAATAGGAAACGAGGTTGTTCCAAAACGTTGGTGCTGCAACAGCAAGGGCTTTGTCGCCTCTTCCAATTCTTATCCTAGGGATAGTTAGGCAATTAGACGTCTTAGGTTTTCCTGGGTTTGACAATGGAGTAAATTAATTAGCTAAGTATAGCGCACATTTGCCAAAAAGGATTTTATGGATGAACAGAGTCCAATGTCGATTTCTTCTCGCATCAGGTGATGTGAGATTGAATTTTAAGAAGAGGTCACAATGATGTGTCCTCTGTGGTACATCCAGTGCATATTGAAGAGCTTGCACGATCAGTCAGACCAAAACATTATGAATCATTGGTTGTGAAGGTCTTCTACACGTTCATTTCTGTCTGGTGTTCTAACTGGTTGGTGTCATGTTCCTGTGGTGTTCTAACTGGTTGGTGTTGTGTTCCTGTAGTGTTCTCACTGGTTGGTGTTGTGTTGGCGTGGTGTTCTAACTGGTTGGTGTTGTGTTCCTGTGTTCTCACCGGTTGGTGTTGTGTTGGCGTGGTGTTCTAACCGGTTGGTGTTGTATTTCGATTTAAAGCTTTCGTGACTGCAGGGATTCATCTTCTTGGTTCTTTCGGTAAAGTCACGTAGAAGGGAAGTAATAAAATAATAAAAAATAAAACATAATAAAATAATTCTCACGACGTTTCGGCCACAACGCAAGCAGCCGTCCTCAGGTGAAGATGTTGTATACTAACCCTTCTTCCAAAATTGATATTAATAATGTTTGATGATATTTTTATATATTATCTTTTTACTTGTTTTTTTAATGAATGAAAACACACCAAAGCGCAGCAAACTGCAAAACACCAGGTGTTGTTAAGTAATGAACTGGAGGAGGGCTAGGATGGCAGAATTTGCAACCTTGCTTCAAGGAAAGATAAGGCCTGATGAACGGGCACATGTCACCCGTGCAGGCGGCAGAGACAGTGGGAGAGTCAGCCAGACATAGTTAAGGCAAAAAGCCCAACCATCCTGCATGGTTTTAAAGTAACGTCAAAATTCGAAATTCAACAACAGAGTAGGCTAAATTATCGATCCTCGCGCTCGCTCAAATTGGAGACCAGGCTGCGAGCTACATCAATGAACCATTGCCCATTTGCTAATCCAATACTGAATGTTAATATTACTGAAGTCAAAACAAATTCTATGACCTCAGCACATGGGCGAATAATAGGGCAGTGTCAACTCAAAGGCAATGGAAGGGAACAGAGGCGCCTTTGTCTAAATCACAACCACAGAAAGCCAGGAATCATCACTGATTGTGTGTTTAGGGATTCCGAGCTAGTTGGAACACGTGCACACAGGGAGGAGGTAGAAATACGCCTTGTCCTCCTGCAGCTGAGGGAGCAAAGATAAATCCAGGGTGAGTGGTCAAACGAAGTGGGTCAGCTCAAGGCTGTGTGCACAGGGGAGGGAGCTGATTTAAACAACCCTGCACGTCTGAACGTGAGGGGGCCTTTGACCTGAAATTAAGAATAACACTCCCAGAGCAGAAGGTTGGATGGCCACAGTGAGACGAATAAGAGTGTTGTATATCTCAAGGATGCAGACTCAGCTGAACAACAAGGCTGCGTGGGTCACCAGAAGTTCGCGTTCGCCTAGTTAAGACAAAAAGCTAAATTATTCTGTATTGCTATTAAAGTAACGTTAAAGTCGGAATTTAACAACAGGATAGGCTAAAGTTATTGATATTCACACCCACTCCAATTAAACCAGGCCACAAGTTACGCCTACTGAACCATCACCATCATTAAGTCAATATGAAATGTTATTTCCATACTTTAATACTTTTTATACAACTCGACCCGAAGCATATGACAATCAGAACCTTCCTAAGTCAAAATTGAATCGCACCCAGACAGGAGCGAATAGTCGATATAAGGTTGAAGAGGGAAGGAAATTAAGAGCACGGCGAACTGCAAACGTAAGCAAAAAGCCGGGAATGACACCAACCCAGCGACCCACCAGCCCAGCAACAGCGAGTCGGGCTTCGTCAGGCCATAAAAGTAGAAATAATAACTCCCGGGGTCAGGGGACACAAGAAGAAGCAGGCAGACAAAAACCAGAACTGACTCCAAGGTTCAACCGCCCTCACCTACAAGGAGTGACGGAAATTAATGAGGCCTTGAGTTAAAGGCATCAGCTGGACAGCAACAACAACGGCGAGCAGAGATAGGGTGGGGCAAAGACTGCGGGGCTATGAAATGCAACTTCATGTCAGTAAAGCCCTGACAAACAAGTTAAGTTAAAGACATCACAATACATAATATCGTACATAACATCAATGTTAACGCTATTCACCGTAAACTATATTCCGCTTATATAACCATGCAGACACCAAGGAATACGAATTCCTAGGATCAAGAAACTTACCCCTTAACCTAAGATATCGGAAATAAATTGATAATAATAAGCATATGCATGAAAAGACAAAAGTAAAACTTATGGAAAAGCCAGGATAACGGGATGAATCACCACCAGGTCGAATATAAAATACATAATAAAAGAGCGATGTTAAACCCAGGGTCGGAGAGAAAGGGAGATCCCGGCCGTCTTTGTATCCCCGCAGCGCGGGATAGGAGTGTGTATACGCTCGGGGAAACACCTCCACTTGAGTCAAGCACCACGATGGGAAACGACAGACCTTAGGTTACATACAGAATCATAACTGTGAAATGGTAAGGGACAAATGTTAAAACTTTTTAACCATTTCTTTGTGCGTCGGTGAGGGTCGGAGGGAGTGTTGCCCCTCCCTCCAGGTCGTGCAACACGGACAAAGACGCCTATGAGACGATTTGTAACGTCTGTGTTTTGGTTCATGAAGAAGGCCAGACAAGAGATAATATCGCACCCAGACAGAGAGACGACTTCGAGGCAATTTGTAACATCTGATTGTTTGCTCGTGGATTTTATGGAGGGAGTATGACAACGGAATATACCGTGGGTGATGCACACAGGGACATACGGACATACGGACACACACATGGACACACCTACCTACGGACAGATCCTGACACAGCAAAAATCGAAAGAAACCCCGCCTTGTGGGCAGGATCCAAAAGGGATTTTTCGGCATAAAAGAAAGGACCCTGAGCATTGGAAACCAGCTCGACCGGGAGGGTCGACTCAGGAGCGAGCTGCGACCAGCGGGTCGGCTCGACTCATCTTCAGCTCGACCGGGAGGGTCGACTCAGGAGCGAGCTGCGACCAGCGGGTCGGCTCGACTCATCTTCAGCTCGACCGGGAGGGTCGACTCAGGAGCGAGCTGCGACCAGCGGGTCGGCTCGACTCATCTTTAGCTCGACCGGGAGGGTCGACTCAGGAGCGAGCTGCGACCAGCGGGTCGGCTCGACTCATCTTCAGCTCGTCTGGGACTCAGCCGAGTTCGATCGGCTCACCGGAGCCGGCTCTCGGGGCTCGACTCAAGCGGCTCCCCATCTCCTCTGCAGGCGGGCAAGACCCGCTTGACAGCTCAACTCGGCCTGCGTGGGTCAACCTCTGCCGAGTCGGAGGTCTCTGCTGCCGCCGGAGTGGTGACGGTCGCGGTTTGGCGACGAGGCTCCGTGCTCACCCTGGTCGACGACCCAACACTGCACGCTGCGAGCGAGCTGTGGGCGCCACCTACCGACCGGGTTCCGAACTGCGACAGCGTATCAACGAGCATCCGAACCAGTTCACCACGGTGACAGGGGAGCGACTGATACGTATGACGCGCACCGCCCCCTCACCACACGACCACCAGGCGTCTGTTTGACATAAAGAACCGACTCCGAACACTGACTATTCAAGACAACTCTTACCACTCAAACACACTCGAACCCATAAGCCATCCGTGGCTGTGAAGGCATCACAACGAGACCGAGTGATGGCCATCCGTCGTTTATAAGAGTATTCGTAATTTTTATCTTTAATATTTAGTGGGCTGTACTCTTAATCGCATAAATTCCCAACAGATCCATCAATACGAATTGATTCTTGGCACCTCCTTCCGCCGAGCCACGCTCACGTGGGGAGTGGTGGCCCACCAGATCCTTATCAGGTGATCTGGTCCCCAATTAGTAAACTTGGTATAAGATAACGATCTTCGGAAAAGGAGCACCGTCGCAGGCCCTCACTCCGAGCCATTCTGTTGTCAGATAACCTGCCGATGTATCTGTTGAGATTGGTGCCTTTAAGAATAATAACTGTTTTTGATTGTGTTTTTTTTCGCCGTATAATCTTTCAAGTATCTTTCAGTCATAATCGCCGCACGTACTCGCATCCTCTACCGAATATTCAACTGTCCCGTGACCCAAGGTGCTAACAACGTGATAAGGGTTGCGTATGATCAATAAGGAGTGCGGTACTGCGTGAACAATATTGAGTATAATCATTCATTAACGTTAAGGTTTTTCTTAGAATAGTATTTGCATATTTTAACGACTCTCTCTCTCCCTAACAACCATCGCGTTATGCGGGATCCATGTGCCGTTGTCAAAGTGAAATCAGACAATCGTTGATGATACTGTATTGATGCCGTGTTGACGTTCCGGGATTGAGAGTTCGCATACTATATCATAGTTGAGGTTGAATTAGTAATAAATTGATTAATACAGAAGTGGTTGTGTGATTCTTTCCTGAAATCTATGCATAAGATCTGCTTCTGCGTTGAGATCTGAACTTGGTGACCTTAATAAACACACTAATACATACTCAGTAAATGTTAAAGCGATAACGGGGTGAACCGGGGACCTAAAATATAACCACGAATACCCACTCTGGGAATGTTAAAGCGAGAATGAGACGAACCTAGACAACGATGCCGAGTTAATCTAAGTTAATCTTGCATACTTACACCACACCTGCATAACTGCATACGATTAATTGCCTTATTCCGATCGATAACCCACCCTCGTCACCGAGGCGGGGTCTGGTTATCATAACGACTTGCATTATCATAATTACACCCACCCGCATAATTACTACGATTACCTCTCGAATTGGCATAATTAAATGTGCATAATTACATAAATTAACATATTTCCGGATAATTACACATTTGGCCAAATTTCATTTGATTATTATTATTTTCACTGAATATTCATAACCCACATATACAACATAATAATTTCACCTACGCACGCATACAACATAACAAATTTTGATAACCAACATATACAACATAATGGGGGCGTCGCCCGGGATCTCTCGCAGACAGTTTATGCATGAATTCAGGAACGAATCACTGTTGTGTTAATCAAAGTGTTGTGAACTAACGTTGCCTTGTGATTGTAAACGGGGGTATACAAACAAAACGCGCTCTGAAGGGAAATACCAGAGTAGCAGAGTATAACAAAGACAGCTGGGCTGAGATTATTTGCTCGAGTTGAACTGACGCATCCTGTGATACAATTGTTTATATGTGCTCTGAAGGGGAATTCTAGAGTAACTTACGCCGCACATGAGATGTTAGAATTAAGATACACTCTTAAGTCTATTAACCACACTACGTAATAGAGATGGCACAGGATCCACAACATTCTGAGTTTGACACACCAACGCATAACACTGATACAGAGTGGACCTCTGAGGAGGAGATGGAATCTATGGAAAAACAATATCGGGAATTTGTGTTAAAACGTACTGGACGGACTGCTAGCCAGCAGACGGAGCAGAGAGATATATGGGAGGGGAGCCATACAGAAGATGTTAAGGCCCATAGAAGGAAACTACTTAAGGACGTGATGAAATGTGGCAAAGCCAAACATGACGTAAAAATTGCAGAAATAGCGAGGGTAGACTCGTATCTCCTCGCACAGACAGACAGAGAAAGATTATGGAATGAGGAAAAATTTGAAAGGGAAAGACAAGAGAAACTGTCCTTAATGGAGCAGGTAGAGCGTCTGCACGCCCTCGTGAGAGAGAATGAATCCGCACTAAATGCACCAGTGAAACACCCAGACGTTGATACACAGAACACATACGGGAGTAACAATTTACCACACTCCGAGCCACGTGGACGTAGCCCAGGGCCAGATCCCACAATGAGTATGGCTACTGTGCAAAGCAATTTTGATAAAGTAACACCCTCGCAAGTCGAGGAGAGAGAAGAGGAAATAATAATACAAACGGGAAAACATGAGGCCGACCACCCCAACGTTAGAGAGAGACAAATAATTAACCCTAAGTCATCAGGATACACTGTAATGAGAGGGCGGAAAAGGGCGGAGCTGGTGCAAGACGGGAAACATGACATAAACAGCACACCAGGCAGACGCATGCTACGCAAGTATGACCGACATGATGCAGATGACAGAGACAGCTCACCAGAGAAACGCACCTCGCACAAACACGACCAACACGACACGGGTAACAGGAGCTCACCAGAGAGACGCACATCACACAAGCATGAGCCATGGGATAAGCAGAAATCACCGAGCCAAGTTGACCCACGTTACAGGTGCAAAAGGCACTACAAAAGTTATGTTAAGCAGAGCCACCGTGATGGTGACGGCTCATCTGACACTGACTCCTCTGACGATTATCAACACGACACGGGTAACAGAGAGAGCTCACCAGAGAGACGCACCTCACGTAAACATTATCAACACGACATGGGTAACAGAGAGAGCTCACCAGAGGGACGCATGACCCGTAAAAATCACCCACGCAAAACCACCCGCACCACAGATGACAGAGACAGGAATCCCGATAACCATGAAGCACGAGACAAACATAAATACAACACCTCACCTAGCAGGCACCACACACGTAGTAGGCAGCATGAAGGTCAAGGACAAAAACACTCACCACATAGACACCGCTCAAGGAGATCACGCACACCAACCCACAAGCACGAATCACAAGACCCACGTAAGGAAAACAAGAGACACAAGCAACGGGACAGATACGAATCCTCGGACAGAGGGAGATCACGACACAGACACGGTAAACATGACAACAGTGATAGTGGAGACAAGGGTAGCTCAAGTGAGCACTCCTCAGGAACCGACACCACTGATGACGAACAACACACTTTTAACAGTAAGACACTAAAACTAATGGACAAAGCACTCGTGAGAATTCCCTATTTCGATCCACATAACAAGAACAGGGATATACACACTCACATAGCTACAGTAGAACAGGAGGCTAAGATCCGGGGTCTGGGTAAATCAGCAGAAAAGGCATGTTTATTATCAAGGAGCCTACATGAACCCGCCAGACCATGGGTAGCCTCCCTGCCAAATAGGGTGAAGAGTGACTTTAAACAATTGAGCCGAGCAGTAGTTAAGAGATTTGGGGAATACTCCACACTATCCGAAGGATTGAACGCGGCAAAGTTGATGACCCAGCGTGTAGACGAAGACCCACGAGATTATCTCCTACGCCTTAAGAAAGCATATTACGCAGGGGACGTGGACAATGCCCAGGGAGATAAGACAGTCTTAAAAGTGATGTTCTTCCAATCATTGAGACCTGAAATAGTGAGAATAGTAGGAATGATGTTGGACCCCGAGACTGCCTCCCTACGCCAGATTGAAAGCAAGGCCCACACGGCCTGGGTGAACGGACGGAAAACCACTAGCATAGCCAAAACCCACATCGTCACCAGAGATAAAGAATGCCTCGATCTGGAGGGAAGCGAATCTCCAAGGAATAATATTAGCGCCACACGGGGTGGACATGAATTCCCCCAGGAGAGGGCGCCTAACCCAATAGAATCAACACCCGTCCACAACACGCTGAATAACGTTCCACGTGGGGGGAGGAACGAGGCCAGAGGAACCTGGCACCCACAGCCGCCACCACCATGGAATGCAGAAGAGGGCGGAGGCTGGAATTATGGAGGAAGAAAAGCGAGTGACGGGCCATACCTACCCCGCGGAGGCCGACGCCCACTAAACCAGTCACCATATCGTCCCCCACTGCCGCCTCCACTAGCAATAGAGCATAGACCACCGTTAGCTAACAGGAATCGATATGCTCACCACATTAGGATGGAAAAAGAGCTCCTAGGGAGTATGAAGACTCCCATGCAAATAGCGAAGGGAAGAATACCAACTATACCCACACAGGAGGAGTACACACCCAGCGCAAAGGTAGCCCAAGTGAACGTAGGGAAGACAAGAAGCCCCGAAGCAATCACCGAAGTGGTACCAGAGGGAAAAGGGTACCATCTGGGGGAATTGATTCCCGTAGGACCAGTCGGACGAGTCCACGTGGAAGTAATACTGCAAGACACCCTGACCAGCCAGGGCCTTTGTGATACTGGAGCAGAAATATCCATGATATCCAGAGAATTATTTGACGAACTCCAGACTGCCCTCCAGAGGAAGAATGAAACACTACAGATGATGCCAAGTAAACTTACCTACTCAGGATGTGAAGGGACCCACATGCGACCATTGGGCAAAGTTATGACGAAGTTGACGTTCAACAAAATCAACATGAACCATCCCCTATATGTCGTACGGAACCCCGGAAAAGAGCTGATCATTGGGATAGAGCTACTGAATCGCCTGAAACCCATTATGAACCTTGAATCCCGACAAATTTGGGCACAGTCAATGCCGGAGCAACAAAGGGACTCAGAAGATGAAGACGTTATGAGAGACTCCACGGGAATCCAAGTGATAACACAAGAGCTCAACGACCTATCAACGACAATCAGGAACGAAGACGAGCTCCCAGCAGGAATTCGAATCACTCAGCTAATGACTAACAGACTGAGAGAAGACCGAAAGGAAGCCGACTTAGAGTCAGTATCACCAAATGACCGTCCCCTCATGGAGTATATACCGCCCCCTGGAGGCCAAACCGACGAACTGCAAACCGATGAAGGAGAACACAAGGGCAAGAGCGTATAACCCTCGGATGAAGCCAAGGCAACTCAACCGATAGTAACGCAAAAGGAACTTTCAACCGAGCCGCCCGAAACCACGAAGGCCTTGGACCCAGACCCAGGACAAGGAGTCTCCACAATAGAAGAACAAATCGAACAACAAATTGAAGCAGCAGACGCCCTCGAGAACGACACTCAACGAAATGAGCCTCGTCAACTGCTCCACAAATACCACTTCCTGTTCTCAGAAGACCCCTATGATTGCGGCAAAACCGACCTACACGTGGTATCTATTCCCACACTGGAAGGAGCGCCAGCGGTATATGTGAAACAATACAAGATTCCACTGGCTGCCTACGAATCAATCCAAGAAACCTTGGAGAACCTACTCAAGAAGAATATAATTCGAGAATGCAACTCAACCTACAACTCACCGATTTGGCCTGTATTGAAACCCACAGGCAAGTGGCGACTCACCATCGACTATAGGCAACTCAACAAAACGGTTCCCCTATCTCGATGGCCAATGGCAGAGATCGACCAGAATCTCAACCAAATAAAAGGCGCAAAAATTCTCACCACCATGGATCTATCAAATGGCTTCTGGACCATGCCCGTGAAAGAAGCGGATCAATACAAGTTGGCATTCACATTCAATGGAATACAGTATACTTGGAACCGATGTCCATTTGGATACTCAAATTCACCTGCGGACTTTAACATATTCCTACACAAGGCAATGGACGACGCAAAAGAGCGAGGTACCATCGTCTATGTCGACGATATACTGGTCAAGGACTCCTCATGGGAAGAACACCTCGAGAGCCTCCAGCATACCCTCGAGCAGTTAAAGGAAGCAGGCGCAAAGATTTCAATACAAAAAGGACAGTGGGCACGCAAAAGGGTGGACTACCTCGGGCTCCAGGTCGGCACTGAGGGAATGTTACCCCAAACCAAAAGACTTGGAGCCCTCCTCGCACTCAAATCGCCCACCACAGTCACGACCCTTCGGAGCTTCTTAGGGATTTGCAACTACCTTCGACAGTTCGTGGACGACTACGCAGGAATCGTTCGACCCTTAGTCAAACTACTGCAAAAAGACGAACCATGGGAGTGGGGACAGGAACAGGAAGCCGCAGAAAAAGAATTAAAACGACAGATCACAGAGGCATCCTGCCTAGCATACCCAGAGAAAGGGAAAGAATACTACCTGGAGACCGCATACTCAGATCATAGTATCAGCTCGGTACTGTACCAGAGACAGGAAGCAGAGAAACGAGTTATTGCCTATGCCAGCAAAGCCCTCCGGGGAGTGGAGATGAAGTTCTCCGAGTGTGAGAAGGCGATATTTGGAAACATCTGGGCCATACAACATTTTTGGAACTTGTTGAACGGAGAGAAGATCATCCTGGAAACGAATCATGAATCATTGGCATACCTCAACAGTAAGAAGATTCGAGAGGGCCGCGTAACCAGCAGCCGAATAGCCAGCTGGGCACTGACACTCCAAGGCCTACCAATCACAGTGAAATACGCAAAAAACAAGAAAAGTCCAATGGCCCAAGGTCTTGCCGATTTACATGATTGTACCTTTGACAGCGTAGAAGCAGAGGACGAAAAGATACCTCCGGAGGACAACAGGTACCTGCCCTTCAGGAAGGAGACGTGTGCCGACCTACCAGTGGTATACATCGATGGATGCTCCCAGATGAGGGAGAACAAGCTTCACGCTGGGTCAGGAGTCATTTGGGAAACTGGCCCACTCACAGGGATTCAAGAGGGATTTCAGCTGGGACCAAAGTCAAACCAGTATGCAGAGTTGGTCGGGGTACACATCGCTGTCCAAATGGCATCCGATAACCAAATACGGACCATGGTGGTGTGCACTGATTCCAACTACGTACAGCACAGCTTCCTGCACCACCTACCCATATGGAAAAAAAACGAGATGAAGAACCATAGGAATAAACCAATTCACCATCGAGAACTATTCGAGGCCATAGATAAGATGGTTCAGAACAAGGATATGAAGATATTTTGGAAGAAAGTCAAAGGGCACTCCAAGATACCTGGTCAAGAGAAAACTGGGAACGACCAAGCAGATGCCATAGCAAAAGTGGGAAGCCTGGAAGGCACCCCGTGGAAGCTAGAAGACCAAACCGACAGAGACAGACAACAAGAGTCGACGAACCAAGACATCGCCGTGATAAGACTGGTCACAAGAAGTGGGAAGAACCCGGCAGAAGCTGGAACCAGAGCCCAATTGAACAGTGCCCAGCCTTCCGAAGACCTGATCAGAATGCAACAAGAGGACGAAACACTAAAGACACTCGCCGATCATATCCAAGATCCAGCAGGAAAACCAATCACTACTGACAACTTGAATGACAACAAAGAGCTCGAGATCATGCATAGCCAAATCAAAAGGTTCTCAATGCGGAAAGGGCTACTGGTATACACAAACGAAAAAGACGGTCGACCTAGATGGGTAGTCCCCTCTCAATATCGGGAAATAATGTTACAACACGCCCACAATGAACCGTGCAGCGGCCACCGATGCGAGGTGAATACGGGACAGATGCTGCGACAGGTGGCCTACTGGCCAAAAATGGGGGAAGACATACACAAACATGTGTCCAACTGTCTCGTGTGTTGTAAGTACCAGCCAACGACCTCACAGCATAGGGCACCCCTACAGAGGAGGGGAACAGATTATCCTTGGTCCAACCTACAAATCGACTGGATAGGACCTGTCAACCGATCAACCAAAGGGAACAAGTACATGCTAACTGTGACCTGTGCATTCTCTAAATGGACAGAGTGTTTACCAGCACCCAACAACACCGCGGAAACGACCGCTATCCTACTGATCAACCAAATATTCAGTAGATGGGGCCTACCGTCAACGATCGATTCAGACAAAGGAAGCCACTTCACAGCCGAGGTCATCACAGAAGTGTGGAAGATGTTGGGAGTAAAAAGACAATTACATGTCGCATACCATCCACAATCCTCAGGACAGGTGGAAAGAGCCAACAGGACCATCGTGAGCCTCCTAAAGAAATATGTGTCTACCACGGGCCGCGACTGGGATACGAAACTACCCCTAGTCTTGATGGCCATGCGAGCCACACCCAACCGAGCTACAGGCAGGACACCCTTCGAGATCATGACAGGGAGGCTAATGACCCTCCCAGTACACCTGTTATATGTCCCAGCGGAGGACGAGACCCCGACGGCAATGACGCCAACTGAATACCTGACGGGACTCAATAGTCACCTACAGAGCACATTCGCTATGGTCAGGGACCAGTTGCAAGTAGAGGCTCAGGGGAGCAAAGCATACTATGACCAAAAAGCCAGCCACGCAGAATACCAGCTAAGAGACCAGGTGTGGTACCTCAATTACGAGAAAAGGAAACAGAAGTGCAGGAAATTCCTGCCTTCCTGGACAGGACCACACGAGGTTGTTGACAAAATGTCCCCAGTCGTATATCAGCTAAAAATCACAAAGACAGGAAGAGAGCAGCAATACAAGTGGGTGCACATCAACCAAATCAAACCGTACCCTGTGCTGGTGGAGCAAGATGAGGAATAAAGGTGGAAAAAAGGGGGGGGGAACTAAACTAATGGGCATATCACACTACAATAATATGTAACATGTTTTCAAGGAAATAGCAGCAAAACTTGAGGACAATCGATGGTTCATGATGGAAGAAGGGTATACATATTTTTTTTAAAAATAACCCGTGGCCATTTGACCACTGGTCATTTTTAAAAGGGCGGAATGTTGTATACTAACCCTTCTTCCAACATTGATATTAATAATGTTTGATGATATTTTTATATATTATCTTTTTACTTGTTTTTTTAATGAATGAAAACACACCAAAGCGCAGCAAACTGCAAAACACCAGGTGTTGTTAAGTAATGAACTGGAGGAGGGCTAGGATGGCAGAATTTGCAACCTTGCTTCAAGGAAAGATAAGGCCTGATGAACGGGCACATGTCACCCGTGCAGGCGGCAGAGACAGTGGGAGAGTCAGCCAGACATAGTTAAGGCAAAAAGCCCAACCATCCTGCATGGTTTTAAAGTAACGTCAAAATTCGAAATTCAACAACAGAGTAGGCTAAATTATCGATCCTCGCGCTCGCTCAAATTGGAGACCAGGCTGCGAGCTACATCAATGAACCATTGCCCATTTGCTAATCCAATACTGAATGTTAATATTACTGAAGTCAAAACAAATTCTATGACCTCAGCACATGGGCGAATAATAGGGCAGTGTCAACTCAAAGGCAATGGAAGGGAACAGAGGCGCCTTTGTCTAAATCACAACCACAGAAAGCCAGGAATCATCACTGATTGTGTGTTTAGGGATTCCGAGCTAGTTGGAACACGTGCACACAGGGAGGAGGTAGAAATACGCCTTGTCCTCCTGCAGCTGAGGGAGCAAAGATAAATCCAGGGTGAGTGGTCAAACGAAGTGGGTCAGCTCAAGGCTGTGTGCACAGGGGAGGGAGCTGATTTAAACAACCCTGCACGTCTGAACGTGAGGGGGCCTTTGACCTGAAATTAAGAATAACACTCCCAGAGCAGAAGGTTGGATGGCCACAGTGAGACGAATAAGAGTGTTGTATATCTCAAGGATGCAGACTCAGCTGAACAACAAGGCTGCGGGGGTCACCAGAAGTTCGCGTTCGCCTAGTTAAGACAAAAAGCTCAATTATTCTGTATTGCTATTAAAGTAACGTTAAAGTCGGAATTTAACAACAGGATAGGCTAAAGTTATTGATATTCACACCCACTCCAATTAAACCAGGCCACAAGTTACGCCTACTGAACCATCACCATCATTAAGTCAATATGAAATGTTATTTCCATACTTTAATATTTTTTATACAACTCGACCCGAAGCATATGACAATCAGAACCTTCCTAAGTCAAAATTGAATCGCACCCAGACAGGAGCGAATAGTCGATATAAGGTTGAAGAGGGAAGGAAATTAAGAGCACGGCGAACTGCAAACGTAAGCAAAAAGCCGGGAATGACACCAACCCAGCGACCCACCAGCCCAGCCACAGCGAGTCGGGCTTCGACAGGCCATAAAAGTAGAAATAATAACTCCCGGGGTCAGGGGACACAAGAAGAAGCAGGCAGACAAAAACCAGAACTGACTCCAAGGTTCAACCGCCCTCACCTACAAGGAGTGACGGAAATTAATGAGGCCTTGAGTTAAAGGCGTCAGCTGGACAGCAACAACAATGGCGAGCAGAGATAGGGTGGGGCAAAGACTGCGGGGCTATGAAATGCAACTTCATGTCAGTAAAGCCCTGACAAACAAGTTAAGTTAAAGACATCACAATACATAATATCGTACATAACATCAATGTTAACGCTATTCACCGTAAACTATATTCCGCTTATATAACCATGCAGACACCAAGGAATACGAATTCCTAGGATCAAGAAACTTACCCCTTAACCTAAGATATCGGAAATAAATTAATAATAATAAGCATATGCATGAAAAGACAAAAGTAAAACTTATGGAAAAGCCAGGATAACGGGATGAATCACCACCAGGTCGAATATAAAATACATAATAAAAGAGCGATGTTAAACCCAGGGTCGGAGAGAAAGGGAGATCCCGGCCGTCTTTGTATCCCCGCAGCGCGGGATAGGAGTGTGTATACGCTCGGGGAAACACCTCCACTTGAGTCAAGCACCACGATGGGAAACGACAGACCTTAGGTTACATACAGAATCATAACTGTGAAATGGTAAGGGACAAATGTTAAAACTTTTTAACCATTTCTTTGTGCGTCGGTGAGGGTCGGAGGGAGTGTTGCCCCTCCCTCCAGGTCGTGCAACACGGACAAAGACGCCTATGAGACGATTTGTAACGTCTGTGTTTTGGTTCATGAAGAAGGCCAGACAAGAGATAATATCGCACCCAGACAGAGAGACGACTTCGAGGCAATTTGTAACATCTGATTGTTTGCTCGTGGATTTTATGGAGGGAGTATGACAACGGAATATACCGTGGGTGATGCACACAAGGACATACGGACGTACGGACACACACATGGACACACCTACCTACGGACAGATCCTGACACAGCAAAAATCGAAAGAAACCCCGCCTTGTGGGCAGGATCCAAAAGGGATTTTTCGGCATAAAAGAAAGGACCCTGAGCATTGGAAACCAGCTCGACCGGGAGGGTCGACTCAGGAGCGAGCTGCGACCAGCGGGTCGGCTCAACTCATCTTCAGCTCGACCGGGAGGGTCGACTCAGGAGCGAGCTGCGACCAGCGGGTCGGCTCGACTCATCTTCAGCTTGACCGGGAGGGTCGACTCAGGAGCGAGCTGCGACCAGCGGGTCGGCTCGACTCATCTTTAGCTCGACCGGGAGGGTCGACTCAGGAGCGAGCTGCGACCAGCGGGTCGGCTCGACTCATCTTCAGCTCGTCTGGGACTCAGCCGAGTTCGATCGGCTCACCGGAGCCGGCTCTCGGGGCTCGACTCAAGCGGCTCCCCATCTCCTCTGCAGGCGGGCAAGACCCGCTTGACAGCTCAACTCGGCCTGCGTGGGTCAACCTCTGCCGAGTCGGAGGTCTCTGCTGCCACCGGAGTGGTGACGGTCGCGGTTTGGCGACGAGGCACCGTGCTCACCCTGGTCGACGACCCAACACTGCACGCTGCGAGCGAGCTGTGGGCGCCACCTACCGACCGGGTTCCGAACTGCGACAGCGTATCAACGAGCATCCGAACCAGTTCACCACGGTGACAGGGGAGCGACTGATACGTATGACGCGCACCGCCCCCTCACCACACGACCACCAGGCGTCTGTTTGACATAAAGAACCGACTCCGAACACTGACTATTTAAGACAACTCTTACCACTCAAACACACTCGAACCCATAAGCCATCCGTGGCTGTGAAGGCATCACAACGAGACCGAGTGATGGCCATCCGTCGTTTATAAGAGTATTCGTAATTTTTATCTTTAATATTTAGTGGGCTGTACTCTTAATCGCATAAATTCCCAACAGATCCATCAATACGAATTGATTCTTGGCACCTCCTTCCGCCGAGCCACGCTCACGTGGGGAGAGGTGGCCCACCAGATCCTTATCAGGTGATCTGGTCCCCAATTAGTAAACTTGGTATAAGATAACGATCTTCGGAAAAGGAGCACCGTCGCAGGCCCTCACTCCGAGCCATTCTGTTGTCAGATAACCTGCCGATGTATCTGTTGAGATTGGTGCCTTTAAGAATAATAACTGTTTTTGATTGTGTTTTTTTTCGCCGTATAATCTTTCAAGTATCTTTCAGTCATAATCGCCGCACGTACTCGCATCCTCTACCGAATATTCAACTGTCCCGTGACCCAAGGTGCTAACAACGTGATAAGGGTTGCGTATGATCAATAAGGAGTACGGTACTGCGTGAACAATATTGAGTATAATCATTCATTAACGTTAAGGTTTTTCTTAGAATAGTATTTGCATATTTTAACGACTCTCTCTCTCCCTAACAACCATCGCGTTATGCGGGATCCATGTGCCGTTGTCAAAGTGAAATCAGACAATCGTTGATGATACTGTATTGATGCCGTGTTGACGTTCCGGGATTGAGAGTTCGCATACTATATCATAGTTGAGGTTGAATTAGTAATAAATTGATTAATACAGAAGTGGTTGTGTGATTCTTTCCTGAAATCTATGCATAAGATCTGCTTCTGCGTTGAGATCTGAACTTGGTGACCTTAATAAACACACTAATACATACTCAGTAAATGTTAAAGCGATAACGGGGTGAACCGGGGACCTAAAATATAACCACGAATACCCACTCTGGGAATGTTAAAGCGAGAATGAGACGAACCTAGACAACGATGCCGAGTTAATCTAAGTTAATCTTGCATACTTACACCACACCTGCATAACTGCATACGATTAATTGCCTTATTCCGATCGATAACCCACCCTCGTCACCGAGGCGGGGTCTGGTTATCATAACGACTTGCATTATCATAATTACACCCACCCGCATAATTACTACGATTACCTCTCGAATTGGCATAATTAAATGTGCATAATTACATAAATTAACATATTTCCGGATAATTACACATTTGGCCAAATTTCATTTGATTATTATTATTTTCACTGAATATTCATAACCCACATATACAACATAATAATTTCACCTACGCACGCATACAACATAACAAATTTTGATAACCAACATATACAACAAAGACCAGGTCTGTCGGGGAGACAGCGTCATTCAGACGCTGTCTCCCAAGAAGAGGTTGGTGTTGTGTTCCTGTGGTGTTCTCACTGGTTGGTGTTGTGTTGGCATGGTGTTCTCACTGGTTGGTGTTGTGTTGGCATGGTGTTCTCACTGATTGGTGTTGTGTTGGCATGGTGTTCTCACTGGTTGGTGTTGTGTTGGCATGGTGTTCTCGCTGGTTGGTGTTGTGTTCCTGTGTTCTCACTGATTGGTGTTGTGTTGGCATGGTGTTCTAACTGGTTGGTGTTGTGTTCCTGTGTTCTCACTGGTTGGTGTTGTGTTCCTGTGGTGTTCTCACTGATTGGTGTTGTGTTCCTGTGGTGTTCTCACTGATTGGTGTTGTGTTCCTGTGGTGTTCTCACTGATTGGTGTTGTGTTGGCATGGTGTTCTCACTGATTGGTGTTGTGTTGGCATGGTGTTCTCACTGGTTGGTGTTGTGTTGGCATGGTGTTCTCACTGGTTGGTGTTGTGTTGGCATGGTGTTCTCACTGATTGGTGTTGTGTTGGCATGGTGTTCTCACTGGTTGGTGTTGTGTTGGCATGGTGTTCTCACTGGTTGGTGTTGTGTTCCTGTGTTCTCACTGGTTGGTGTTGTGTTCCTGTGATGTTCTCACTGATTGGTGTTGTGTTCCTGTGGTGTTCTCACTGATTGGTGTTGTGTTCCTGTGGTGTTCTCACTGATTGGTGTTGTGTTGGCATGGTGTTCTAACTGGTTGGTGTTGTGTTCCTGTGGTGTTCTCAATGGTTGGTGTTGTGTTCCTGTGGTGTTCTCACTGATTGGTGTTGTGTTGGCATGGTGTTCTCACTGATTGGTGTTGTGTTCCTGTGGTGTTCTCACTGATTGGTGTTGTGTTGGCATGGTGTTCTCACTGATTGGTGTTGTGTTCCTGTGGTGTTCTCACTGATTGGTGTTGTGTTCCTGTGGTGTTCTCACTGATTGGTGTTGTGTTGGCATGGTGTTCTCACTGATTGGTGTTGTGTTCCTGTGGTGTTCTCACTGGTTGGTGTTGTGTTCCTGTGGTGTTCTCACTGATTGGTGTTGTGTTCCTGTGGTGTTCTCACTGATTGGTGTTGTGTTGGCATGGTGTTCTCACTGATTGGTGTTGTGTTCCTGTGGTGTTCTCACTGGTTGGTGTTGTGTTCCTGTGGTGTTCTCACTGATTGGTGTTGTGTTCCTGTGGTGTTCTCACTGATTGGTGTTGTGTTGGCATGGTGTTCTAACTGGTTGGTGTTGTGTTCCTGTGTTCTCACTGGTTGGTGTTGCGTTGGCGTGGTGTTCTCACTGGTTGGTGTTGTGTTGGCGTGGTGTTCTCACTGATTGGTGTTGTGTTGGCATGGTGTTCTCACTGATTGGTGTTGTGTTGGCATGGTGTTCTAACTGGTTGGTGTTGTGTTCCTGTGTTCTCACTGGTTGGTGTTGTGTTGGCGTGGTGTTCTCACTGGTTGGTGTTGTGTTCCTGCGGTGAATGGTCTATAAAGTTACTAGCTTTACTACCCGGCTTCGCCCGAGACTTAGATTCTTGTCTTGGATTTGTAATGTAGTAACTCGGCGGGAGACGACTTCACGGGTAACACACTCTTTATTTTATCAAACTCGTTCACAGGTGACTAACACCTACTTTGTATCTCGGGTGACAAACACCCACTTAGTATCTCGGGTGACAAACACCCACTTAGTATCTCGGGTGACAAACACCCACTTAGCTACTCGGCGACTAACGCCACTGAGCTACTCGGATGACCAACATCCACTTAGCTACTCGGCGACTAACGCCCCTGAGCTACTCGGGACACTCCCTGCCCGGGGTATCCGTCTCGACTGTGGGTCCCCAGCCCGACCCACGGGGGCGTCGGACCCCGGGTCCCACAGCCTCGCCTCCGAGCCACACAGGGCCCCGGTCCCCACAAGGACGGCGGGACTAGGGGTCTCGTGGCACTAGGTCTTCAGCTCCGTCTTCGGGTCTTCAACTGGGTAACTCTCCCCGAGTGCTCTCGCGCGTCCCCCTTTATACCCCACCTGCGGACGTCGCTGCGAGCACCCACTTATTCGACCAATCGCCGGGCGCTGGCTACGATCCTCTTTTCCCACATCTCATCGTGCCTCACCACTCACGCCGCGCCGCCCCGTCATCTGTCACTCCCGGCGCGCGCGTCCACACCACGCCCACAACGCGTGCCCAACCCCGCACCCCGCGCCGCCCCGTGATCCATCACTGTCACAGTCGGCGCACGTCAATACCACCACTACATCACCCCCTACCACATAGCTCGCAGCCGCCCCGGCTGCTATAAAAATATACAAACCCCCCTGTGTGCCCCGTAACACAACACAACAACAAGAACAACAACTAACCTAACAACACAACACGACGCGAACACTACCATCCGCAACCCTCAACCAATGCCACCGCGACAATAGAACAATATATACAAACCGGCGAGTGACAATAGCAATGTGTATGCAAAAAGGAAAATAAATGGAAATTTTTTTTTTTTCTTTCGACTCGTGCAGTGTCCCCTTCTTCTTCCGAGCGTCCCTACAACGGGACATTACCCCGGCAGAGGGGAACACCGGGCGAGCTCGGTGTAGAGAAAAAAAACGTCTTCATGAAAATTGTTGAGACCTAGCCCGAGTCCGCCTTGCCGGTCCGTCGTACGGCACCAGACGCGGTTGAACGTCCGGTGGTGCCGGCGGTTCAGGAAGACATCGGCCAGGCATCGAGGACCCGTGCGTGCCCCGGGGTTCAGGCTCTCGACGGTCAGCAGCCGTCAAGCCCGAGGCACCTGGGGGTGGGTCAGGTGGAGACACGTGAGGATCAGCCTGCGACACCTCCCTCCCCGAGTCGACGGTCACATCACACGCCCGGTCGTCACGGCACAGAACGGGGTCACACGGTGCCGCATAGGGCTTCAGTCGGGAGGGGTGCACGTACCAACGGCGTTTCCCCCATTTAATCTGTATACTCTGGGGTCGTGCAACCCGCACAATTTCCACCGGTCCCCTCCAAGGTCTCAACAACTTGGGGGACGTAGCCAACGGTGCATGTGGACAATGCAGCCAGGCCTTATCGCCTGGTTTCCAATCATGCGTATGCACCCTCCGCTCATGCAATTTCTCGTTTGCAATTTGCCGCGACCGCGAATTCAACCTTGCCGCCTCCCGCGCTTCAGTCAATTTGGCGATATTAAATTTGATGTGGTCTGCCAATTTAGATTTTGCACGTGGCTGGGACATCCCCAGTTGGACGTCCATGGCCGGATCGGCCTCCCGCCCATACATAAGAAAAAATGGGGAAAACCCCGTCGCCGCATGAGGGGCCATTCGATAGGCCGCGAGTACCCCCGGCACCTGTAAGTCCCAATCAACCTGATCGTCGCAGACCTGTTGGCACAACATAGACGTAATCGTCCTGTTCAGATGCTCAACCATCCCGTCAGTCTGCGGGTGGTAGGGGGAAGTACGCACTTTCTTTGTACCCAACAGGTCGCACACCTCGCGCAACAAAACGCTCGAAAAATTCTTCCCTTGATCCGTCAGCAAGCGTTCGGGGGCGCCCTTGTCCAAAACATAACCCTGGACGAAGGCGTCCGCCACCGCTGCAGCCGACTGGTTGGCGAGTGGCCATGCCATGGGCCATCGGGTGAAGTATTCTACGCCAACCAGCAGGAACCTATTTCCCCTCGGTGTAGCAGGAAAGGGCCCCAAGATGTCCAACGCAACCAATTCGTTTGTGCGCGAAACTTGAATGGATTGCAGCAGTGGATTAGCTGCCAATGGTGGCGGTTTTCTTTCGGCGCACCCTACGCATCCCTTAAGAATGTTCGCCACGTCGTTACCCATCCCCGGCCAATAATAGTCTCGCTGGATTAGGGCGAGCGTTTTTTGAAAACCCAGATGCATGAGCCGTTCATGAGCTGCCAGAACGACCTTACCCCGCATAGCAACAGGCACAACGAGCACGAGACCCCGGGACATGTTGTCCCACTTCATCAAAAGGCCCTGTCTGCACACCCAGGAACCGACCCGCGCATCCCCTACCTCGGGAGCGCCAACTTTTCGACGTAGCGTAAGTAGGGAGCTGTCGGACATTTGGAGACGGCCCCACTCAATGAGGGGCAATGACAACAGCGAATCCCTCCCCGTGGGAGCGTCGACTCCCAATTGCACTTTGGACAAGTTAGCAGAACCGGCACACAACGAGTCCAACCACTCTGTCCCCTCATCACTTGGAGGATGCGACTCGACAGTGAAATCCGCTTGAGACACGAGCCGTTCCTCAACGGGTAGCGGCGCGGCGTGAGCCAGCACCGTTCCCTGCACAATTTCGGCCGGCCGCGACCCCGTATTCAGGACCCTTACGAACGGCTCACTGTCCCCTCTCACCATGGTTTGAGCAACCGCTAAGTCGAGGCCCCTTCTGGCCCTGTTAGACGGCCCCAACGGCCCCCCCTGTGCCACCGCGCCCACCTCGAGTGGCTTCCTCAACCGACGGGGTACCAACATTTTCGATCCCGGGGGCACCCTTACAGTCTGAGTTGCCAGCGCCTGCACCGTCGCACAAACCGTGCGTATTTTGGCAGGGCTCGTCAAGAACGCAAGCCGCCGACCTGACGGAAGCTCAATGCAGGCCTGATCTATGAGAATTTTGATGGGCATTTTGGACAAAAAGTCCGTACCTAGCAAACAGGGAACGGCCAGCGATGATGATACAAAAATAGGGCCCGCCAATTTGATGTCACCAATGCAAATAGTCGCCCGAATCTGGCCGATGATCCCCAGGGATCCCCCATTCGCCGCATTAAATGGCACGTCTACTGGCAGAAGGGGTCTACTTTGGACGGGAAGAATGTTATAAATAAGGTCCGAGATGATGGTGGCCGACGCACCCGTGTCAACAAGCACCCGGACCTCAACCCCGTCAATGAAGCCCGTTACCACGGACGACCCAGCCGACGCAACCACGATCCTGTGGGCCAATTCGGACCACTCGACTGCTTGCGGGCCGCGTACGGACCCCCCTCGCCGAAATGAACCCCCGGCACCCAGCCGCGAACCCCCCACCGCCAAGCGGCGACCCGAATGTGCCGTGTTTGTGGACCGAACGTGTGAGGTGCCGCGACTTGCCGGGTTTTGTTGGGATGACTTGTGGCCCTGGTCGTCGTCCCGACGTGGTCCTGTGGCGCGCTGACGCGGGGCCCGGCACCCGGCTGCGACGTGACCCCGAAGGCCGCAGTTGTAGCAGACGACGGACGTCGTAGGTTTCGGTTGCTCCAGCTTGCGGGGCGAACGTGTGGGCGAACGACCTCCCGTTCTCCACTCCCCCGGACGCGATGCAGCGAAGGCCTGCACCTGCACCGCAGCTGGCTGAGGTTCGGCGATCGTGGCTGCCAGTACCGCGTTCCCCGCCAAATTGCAGACGACCCCCGGCCTGCGTTTGAGGACCTCGTACGCGTGAATGCTCGTGGCGATCGCCAGGGAGCAGATATCCATCTCGTCCGCCACATTGATGGGGACCCCCAACTCGTGGGCCAACACCAGCAGCTGCTCCGTCACCATGGCGTCCTTCCCCTCTTTATCCATGCGGGGAAAAGCTGCGTCCGCCAAGGCGAGTAGTGCCGTGCGGTAGGCTAGCGTCGTTTCCCCAGCCACCTTCCGCCGATCGTAGAACTGGTGGCGACACGTGGAGGGCGGCCCGAACACCTTCGCCATCAGGTGTAGTGCGGCCTGGAGCGTAGAGCGGGACGACCTTGCAGCAGATGTGAAGGCTGCAAGCGCGTCGTCGTCAAGCATCGCTGGCAACGCACGCAGGGCAGTGGTGTCGGACCACCCCGACATCTCCTGATGAGCGAGGAACCTTCGTTGGAAGGCTCCCCAGTCGCCCCCATCCGCCTTGAACGCCGACAGCGCGGGCAATCTTTGCTGGAGGACCCGATCGTCGTCGACGTCGGAGAGATTTTCCCGCGCTCCGCTGGAGTTGTGTAAAATGTCGGCTCGGTTGTCAGGCGCAAAATGGAGGGCTCCGGCGCGCGCTGATGACGTGGGCTGCGCTGCGCGGAGGTGTCCGGCCACGTGGCGTCCGTCTTTCCCGCCAATCGGTGGCGGCCCCCCAAAAACGGCGGCAACTTCCAGACGTCGCTTCCTCCACGACCCCCGCAGCCGTTTTTCCGCTCGCCGGAACGGAGATGTCGGCCAAGACAGCGGCGGCGGCGAGTAGCAACTCCGCCCTACCGGGAGTGCGCGTCCTGGAGGCTGGTGTCGGAGGCAAGCGGAGCGTCGGCCATCACCGCGAAGTGCTGCATCGGCGGCAACTCCTCGTCCTCTACTCCCGAGGTCGGTGTCCCCGGTACGCCGTCGTCATCCCGACCTCGCTCGTGGGTACGGGTAGTCTTCCTTGTGTCCATACTTCTTGAAGACAGGTTTACTTCTGACGCCAGTTGTAATGTAGTAACTCGGCGGGAGACGACTTCACGGGTAACACACTCTTTATTTTATCAAACTCGTTCACAGGTGACTAACACCTACTTTGTATCTCGGGTGACAAACACCCACTTAGTATCTCGGGTGACAAACACCCACTTAGTATCTCGGGTGACAAACACCCACTTAGCTACTTGGCGACTAACGCCCACTGAGCTACTCGGATGACCAACATCCACTTAGTATCTCGGGTGACAAACACCCACTTAGCTACTCGGCGACTAACGCCACTGAGCTACTCGGATGACCAACATCCACTTAGCTACTCGGCGACTAACGCCCCTGAGCTACTCGGGACACTCCCTGCCCGGGGTATCCGTCTCGACTGTGGGTCCCCAGCCCGACCCACGGGGGCGTCGGACCCCGGGTCCCACAGCCTCGCCTCCGAGCCACACAGGGCCCCGGTCCCCACAAGGACGGCGGGACTAGGGGTCTCGTGGCACTAGGTCTTCAGCTCCGTCTTCGGGTCTTCAACTGGGTAACTCTCCCCGAGTGCTCTCGCGCGTCCCCCTTTATACCCCACCTGCGGACGTCGCTGCGAGCACCCACTTATTCGACCAATCGCCGGGCGCTGGCTACGATCCTCTTTTCCCACATCTCATCGTGCCTCACCACTCACGCCGCGCCGCCCCGTCATCTGTCACTCCCGGCGCGCGCGTCCACACCACGCCCACAACGCGTGCCCAACCCCGCACCCCGCGCCGCCCCGTGATCCATCACTGTCACAGTCGGCGCACGTCAATACCACCACTACAGATTAATAGACGGCCTACGCGGAGGGTGGGGGATGCGTGACGTCAGCAGGCACACTGCGTGACGCTACCGCATGCGGGTGACGTGCAAAATATATGCATTATTGCGCCCCCCCCCCCCCTCCCAAAAAAATACAAAAGTCGATTTTTATACTTTTTGCATTGTGTACAGTCTGGAAGCTACCCACATGCCCAATTTCAAGTTTGTTGCATGTCGGGAAGTATGCTCAACATTTCGAACAGACACACACACATTCACAAATTTCCCTTTTATATAAATGCTGTAGTATTCTTATTGATTTGAAGCTTTCGTGACTACAGGAATCCATACTCGTCATGAACAAATCTCTGAAGGTAGCCGGTAGGTTTGCAAAGTACCTCCGTTTTGGAAAAATCTATTTCGTGAGCCCACAGCGTTGAAACTTTCCCACCTGATGACGGACGCTTGTGTTGCGCCCGAAACGTGATTTATTTTATTTTATACCTACGTGACTTTACCTAAAGAACCAAAGAGTAGAGTATTCTTATTGTTCAAATGTACTGTGTACATTAATGCATCTTATCAAATGCAATTTGACCCTAAAACGCATTTGCCCCCAGTGGCAGCCTTCTTCTGATATCAGAAAAATGTGGGTTTCTTAAACGTTGGGTATTTTGATGTTTCAGTCGTAAAAATGTACCCAGCATCCCTGTGTCCAGCTGTGATGGAACAGCGTTTGAAACAGCACCCACGACGCTCTCTACAGCATGTGTTTGTTTTCATAGTATGGGGAGATGCCGATTAAATGTAATGTGAAAAAGTCTTCATGAATGAAATGAGCATGCACCTATAATTATCTCCAAAGGACACGAAGCAGCTGACGTGAATCCAGCCCAACTGGTTCCGCCCGTGCTGAGTAGGGAACAATCGGCTGGTGAAACACAACGATGCTGCTCCCTGGCACACAACGAGCAGCAGTGGCACACACAGACAAAAAACATGCCGTGTCTTGTCATGAGGGCAGCCTTTAGCGTATGCTGGATGCGTAGACATTCTTTAACGACGAAACTTCAATGACACCATGATGCATAATGTGGCCTGTGGCTCAAGGGGCCGCGTGCGTCGCGGTGTCCGAGGCGACGCTCTCCGCCTGCCGCGCCACCCACCGGCACCGCTACTACCCCGTGGCACATCGCGGTGGTGGGGGAGGCGGTGACAATGCACGCGATGCTGTCGATGCTCCTCCTCGTACCCTGTCCCAGTTGACGAACCCCCCTGGGGGCCGTCTCAAGTCTCAGCTGGGAGTCGTCTCAAGTCGGAGCTGGGAGCCGCTGTGGGATCAGCGCTGCGGCAGTCGCCAAGGAAGCAGCAGGTAGAGCTCTCGCTGCGTTTCCCTTCGTTTCCTCTCGCGACGCTCGCCAACACGTAGATCGTGATGTCAGCATTCCCCACTGCCTCGCTCATGCTGTTAATCTACACTCAACGTGTTAATATTACTACTACACGCTTTTATTTAACTCACTCTGTCTGTTGTTGTATCCTCAAATCTTGTAACTCAATTTTAATCCACTTCCCAATGTCGTATCGACTGCAAACTTGGTATACGTATGTCATACTGGTGACAATTCTATATTCTATCATTAAAATAAAAAATATTTTTAAACCATCTTTTTAATATGTTATGTTTCGGCTTGGGTCTAATTGCCCACGCTCAACTGACGGCTGTAAATCACCCGGCACCTTACGTTGTGGCAAGCTTCGGGGCCACTTCCTAGAGTCGTGGAGTTCAGCCATTACTCGTACCGTACATTTCATTAAAGCGTGTTTTTTTAAGTATTTCTAAATATTACTTATTTAGTTTTACCAGGTAAGGCACACTGAGCGATGTAGCTCTTTTTCAGAAGCGACCTGGCCAAAAGACCTCTCACGTGTGACTTACTACGTGCACATTTATAGCGGCAGCCAATTACTCTCAAACCCAGCAGAACCCAGAGGGAATTCCACACGACCACGGGGAGAACATCCAAACTACAAATATACAACAGACGTCAGGGTCGAGATCGAACCCACCAGGCGAGATAGTTAACATCTCGCCACCATGGTGCCCCCATTATTAATGATTAACTCCGCTAAATTGTAACTTTCACACGCGTCGAAGGGGTTGCATGCGGACACAGGCTGAGTAAGGATGATAAAAGTAATATTTAAAAATACTTCTTTTAAACACCCTTTAATGAAATGTACCGTACGAGTAATAGACCCAAGCCGAAACATAAGGTATAAAAAAGATTGCTTCAAATAATTATTTTTTCTTTTAAATGATAGAATCTAGTATTGTCATCAGTATGACATATTTATACAAAGTTTGCAAGTCGATACCACATTGGGAAGTGGGTTAAAATTGAGTTACATTATTTGAGGATACGACAACAACAGACAGAGTGAGTTAATAGAAAGCGTGTAAAAATTCACGCGTCTGTGCCAAGTCGCCGCCGTGTGCATCACCACCATCGTCATCACCATGATGATGATGATGGTGATGTATCTGTACAAGCACGGGGCCGCAGCGTCACCCAGTGAGCACTGCTGCTATAGATGTCCACACGAGCTTTCATTTGTGGCCAGGTCCCTTCTGAACAAACGATGTATAGCTCAGGGGACCTTACTTGGTAAAACAAATAGTCTAGTTCGTCGGCACCGACCGCCAGAGTTGTCTGGACGGCTCCGTGCTCCTGCTCCTCCAGCCGCTCCTGCTCCCGGGTTGGGCGAGGGCGCTCCCAGCAGCCAGCCCAGGGCGGCTTGGCGAGCGCGTCGCTCGCCGGTCTCCGTACACATTACCCGAAGACAGAGTGGAGTCTACCTGCCATGGTGTCGCGGATGTCTTTGTGAGTACTTGTGCCGTGAGATGACTTCGTGACAAAGTCGTACGCCCAGACCCCGAGACTGCGGCGTCCACGACTCGCTCCCCTGTGGCAGCACTGGCAGGTTTTTTCGCTTGTCTCTCCAGACGCGGTCCAGGGCGCCGCGGTGGCAAGATCTCAACTCCCTCGCCTGGTATGCAGGATTTCGAGGATTTGAACCCAACCCTGACGCCTGCTGCTATATATTTGAAGTTTGCATGTTCTTCCCGTGGTCACGTGGATTTTTCTCCGGGTCCACCGGTTTTTCCCTCTACATTTAGAATCAACATCAAGCGTTTCGAGTATTTGGCTACTATAATTGTCCACGTGGCGTTGTGGTCGATGGAGTCGAGGGAGACCTTGATGTCGATGTAGGCCACGTGGAGTCGTGACAGTGACCTCGGCCTCACATTGGACCTGCTCAGATGTTGAGATGACATTTTGATAGCAGCAGTTGCGTGGTAAATAGCCTCCGAATGTCTCTGATCTTCGGGAGATTTTGAGAACACTGGCATTCCACAGGGGTTGAATTCCCCAAGATGCACATCCTCCCACACAGCCTCGGGAAGCTGCGAGCCACATGATGAGCGGAGAGGCTGCTGCGTGAATCAGAAGTACCTTCTCCAAAGGTCGCGGGCAACGATGATTTCTTTGCACACGCATTCATTTCTTGTACGCCGGCAGACGAGCAGCCGCCTTACAGCGGACCGATCATGGATGTGGGCGCTTACCTGGAGCGGATCTGCTTCGTGGGCAGCACAGCCCCCAGCGCGGCATCGCTCCGCGCCCTCCACCGTGCCCACGTGCTGTCCGTGCCGTTCGAGACCCTCAGCATCCACTGTGGGGAGCCCATAACCCTGGACCTAGAGAAGATCTACCGCAAGGTGATGACGGCACGTCGCGCGCACTGCGATCGGCACAGCGCGAGAGTTTCCGGTGATGTGGGTTTCACGCAAAAGTTAGCAATCCGATGGATTTACACTGCAGCATCTGTATGGCTCTCAGAGTGTGTTTTCAGGAATATACGTATGTGTTGAACTTATTTCGCACCATATGAAGTATCCGGAATGACGGCGGGAAACCACTTGACGGGTAGCACACTTTATTAAAACTTGTCTTTCCACAATAACACGTGTGGTCACTATTTCTCACACTACACACTCCACTTGACACGTGTGGTTACTACGGCTCACGCTACATGCTCACGGTACACGCTCACGGGCATTCCAGCCCCGTAGCGTCCGTGGAGCCTACAGACCCACCCCAGCTTGGGCGTGGGTCACGACCTCTGGGTCCCGCGGGCCGGCCCTCACACGGACGTTTGGCCCCGGGTCCCAAGGTCCCGCCTCTGAGCCACACAGGGCCCCGGTCCCCACAAGGACAGCGGGACTGGGTGCCTCAGGGCCCTATCTCTTCCTCCTCCGTCTTCTGTCTTCACTGGTCACCAACTCCCCGTGCGCCTGTGCGCACTGCCTTATATAGCCTCCGCTCCCGGGAGACGGAGCGTATGCGGACCGCGACGTGAGCACCCCCTTAGTTGACCAATCCCCACGCGCTGCCACACGATCCCCTCGCTGCCAGCGCGCGTCACCGATACCCAGCCAATCACCGCCTCATAACCCATGACCCCGCGCTGACCCATGATCCACTACATCACCCCCTCCTGCCCGGCTGCTAAACAACACAACAACAACAACAATAGTAACAACAACAAAATCCCCACCCCCCAGTGTGCCCCGTAACACAACAACAACAACACAACGACACAACACCAGACAACAACCTATGTACAAACCGACGAACAACACAATAAAAAGTCAACAACAACATACAACACCAGACAACAAGCTATGTACAAACCGACGAACAACACAATAAAAGTAATTCCAAGAAAAAAACGTGTCCAGTGTCTCTGTATCTATCGATCCCCCCCTCCGCTCGCTCCTCAACCGGGGTGATAGAGCGGTCGAGCGGATGGGGAACGCAGTGACGAGACGCTCCGGCCGCATCGGCCCCTCATTCAGTTGGTCAGGAAAAGTTGCGCGACTTAGCGCGAGTCCGCCTGGCCGGTCCATCGTACGGGACGGGACGCTGACGACCGTCTGGTGGCTCCGGCAGCCCTGGAAGGCACGGATCGGGCCTGGAAGGACCGGCCGTGTCGCGGGGATCCGGCCGCCGGTGGTCGGCAGCTGTCAGTTCCGAGCCACCTGGGAGCGGATCAGGCGGAGGCATGTGAGGATCAGGCGGAGACATTTCCCTCCTCGGGTCGTCGGTCACGTCACATGCTCGGTCCTCACGACACAAAGGGAGGCCATACGGAGGCGAGAACGGTTTCAGCCGGGAGGGGTGGACGTACCAACGGCGCTTTTCCCATTTTATCTGAACACACTGGGGGCGTGCAACCCGCACGACCTCCATGGGTCCCCGCCATGGCCTCAACAATTTAGGCGACGTAGCCAAAGGTGCCTGAGGGCAGTGCAGCCAGGCCCTATCGCCCGGTTTCCAATCGTGCACGGACACTTTTCGTGCACGCAAGCGCTCGTTGGTGATTTGCCGAGACCTCGAATTAAGCCGTGCGGCCTCCCGTGCCTCGGTCAGCTTAGCAATGTTAAATTTAATATGTTCGGCCAATTTTGAATTCGTTCGTGGCGCGGAAAGTCCCAGCTGAGTTTCCATGGGCGGGTCGGCCTCCCGACCATACATCAGATAAAATGGGGAAAATCCCGTTGCTGCATGTGGGGCCATTCTATACGCGGCGAGGACCCCCGGAACCTGCAGGTCCCAGTCAACATGTGCCTCGCACACCTGCTGGCACAGCATAGAAGTCAAAGTCCTGTGGAGTCGCTCCACCATCCCGTCCGTCTGTGGGTGGTACGGGGAGGTACGCATCTTCTTAGTACCCAAAAGGTCGCACACCTCCTGCAGCAATTTACTCGAAAAGTTCTTTCCCTGGTCGGTCAGCAAGCGTTCGGGAGCCCCCTTGTCCAGAACGTAGCCCTGGACAAAGGCGTCCGTCACAGCCGCCGCCGACTGGTTGGCGAGTGGCCACGCCATAGGCCACCGGGTAAAGTATTCCACACCAACCAACAGGTACTTGTTACCCCTAGGCGTGACTGGAAAAGGCCCCAAAATATCGAGCGCAACGAGCTCGTTAGTGCGCGAGACCTGAATAGATTGCAGCGGTGGATTTGACGCCACGGGCGGTGGTTTCCATCTGGCGCAGTCTACACACCCCTTTAGTATATTTACCACATCGCTCCCCATCCCCGGCCAATAATAGTCACGCTGAAGCAGAGCAAGCGTTTTGTTTACCCCCAAATGCAAGAGGCGTTCGTGTGCGGCCAGGACAACTTTTCCCCGCATAGCGGAAGGCACCACGAGTGCGTGCCGCCGGGACAAATTGTCCCATCTCATTAGCAGGCCCTGCTTGAGCAGCCAGGAGCCAGTTCGCTTCCGGCCCTCCTCGGGACCCCCCATCCTGCGACGCAACGCTAGCAGGGAGCTGTCAGCCATTTGGAGACGGCCCCACTCAATCAGAGACAGTGAGAGCAGCGAGTCCCCTCCCTCAGGGGTAGCGGGAACGTCACCAATCGGCGCATTCGCGGTCGCGGCCAACGCACCCACGCTTACAGCACCTGGCGGTTTACAGCGCGCCGACCCCATTAAGCACGCACATTTGGGACAAGGCGACAATCGCGACTGGGCATCCGCGTTAGTGTGGCGCAATCCCTTACAGTAAGTGGTCGTAAACTGATAGTCCTGGAGGACTTCCACCCATCGTGACAATTGGCCCGAGGGTTGGGCGACCCTCAATGAATACTGAAGCGCCGCGTGGTCCGTCCGGACCGTAAAATGACGGCCATAGAGGTACGTCTAAATTGCTGTACAAAAAAAACAATAGCCAGCAACTCGCGACGGGTGACGCAGTAGCGCTGTTCCACCGGCGACAAAACCCTGCTACCATAGGCGACCACCCGTTCGACTCCCCCAACGACCTGTGAGAGCACCCCCCCCAATGCCCGTGTTGCTAGCATCCGTATCTAGCAAGAAGGGACTTGTAAAGTCAGGATAACGTAAGGGCGGGGCACCCACCAAGGCGTCCCGGAGGGAGCAGAACGCGGCCTCCTCCTCCGGTCCCCATCGGAACTTGACTCCTTTTGCCGTTAGAGCGTGCAAGGGTGTTGCAATGGTGGCGAAATGCTCAACGAATCGGCGGTAGTAGGAAGCAAAACCAATGAAACTGCGTACGTCAGAAACCGACGTGGGCGTTGGCCATGAACTGACACAGTTCGTCTTCGCGGGATCGGTAGAGATCCCCGAAGAATCGACAATGTGGCCCAAGTATCTCACGGACTTCCGAAGAAGGTGGCATTTGGCTGGTTTAAACTTTAATTTAGCCGATCGCATCCGCAAGAACACCCCTCTCAACCGCTGGAGGTGTTCCTCAAACGTTTTACTGAAAACAATGACATCGTCTAGGTAAATCAAGCAAGTTTCCCATTGCAGACCCGACAAAACCAACTCCATAAGGTGCTGAAACATTGCGGGAGCAGAGTGAAGTCCCATGGGTAACCGGTTAAACTGGAACAGGCCCCCTGGAGTCCAAAATGCTGTCTTAGGTTTAGACTCGTCGTCGAGTGGCAGCTGCCAGAATCCCGATAATAAATAAAGAGTAGAAAAATAACGCGCACCAGACAATGCATCGAGGGACTCGTCCATTCTGGGGAGCGGATACGCGTCAGCCACGGAGATTTTATTCAGGCGACGGAAATCTACACAAAATCGCAAGGACCCGTCTTGCTTTTTAACCAGCACGATAGGTGCTCCCCAAGGACTGGAAGAAGGCGAAATGATGTCGGCCGCCAGCATATCGTTGACGGCCGACTGAACGTGTTCCTTCTCAGCAGGACTCAGCCGGAAGGGATTCTGCCTGACCGGTGCCGCATCGCCTGTTTCAATATGGTGGCGCAACAGGTCCGTGCACCCAATGTCATATTTGTGCTTACTGAACACATCAGAGAATTCTATCAGCAAAGCACGCAGCGCACCCAACTGTACCCTTGACAAATCCTTTGAGTCCGCACACAGCGAATCGACCCATTCAAGGTCCTCCCCCGATCGAATTTTCTGCGCCGGGACCGGATCAACATGCGCAACAAGGCGCTCTTCCGCAGGAACCCGTGCCGCATGAGCAAGCACAGTGCCCTGCTGAATAACGGCCGGCCGCGAACCAGCGTTTAGAACCATAACGAACGGGTCCTTGTCAGCCCGAACCAAAGTGTGAGCCACCGACAAATCCAGACCTCCGACAGCCCTATTTGATGGACCCAAAAGCACGCCCTGTTCCGAGGTCTCCCCATCCAATGGCTTCCTCAACCGGAGGGGAATCAACATCTGCGAACCCGGGGGCACGTGCACGGTCTGTGTCGCCAGCGCTTGTATCATAGCGCACGCCGTCCGAATTTCCGTAGGATTCGACAAAAAAGAAATACGGCGACCCGATGGTAGCTCAATGCAACGTTGATCGATGAGAATTTTAATGGGCATTTTAGACAAAAAATCTGTGCCCAACAGACAAGGAACCGCTGAGGAAGAGGAGACGAAAACAGGTTCCGACAATTTAATATCCCCTATGCAAATGGACGCCCGAATCTGCCCGACAATGCCCAACGAGCCCCCATTTGCCGCGTAAAATGGCACGTCCACCGGAAGCAGAGGTCGACATTGGACGGGGAGAATGTTGTAAATGAGGTCTGAAATAATAGTCGCCGACGCCCCCGTGTCCACTAACACCCTGACCTCGACCCCGTCTATGAATCCCGTAACGACCGATGAACCCGCCGACGCAGCCACTATTCTGTGACCCAACTCAGACCATTTAATGTCCCCTCGGTCCCGCACGAACCCCCCTCTCCGAACCGAATCCCCGACCCCTAATCGGCCCTCCTCTGCCGCAAAGCGACGGCCCATGTGTGTTGTGCATGTAGGCCGAGCATGTGAAGTGCCGCGACTTGCCGGGGGTAGTAGGGATGACTTGGGGCCTTGGTCGTCGTCCAGCCGAGGTCCCATGGCGCGCTGACGTGGAGCGCGGCAACCGGATGCCACGTGGCCCCGGAGGCCGCAGTTGTAACACATGATGAGGGACGTCGGAGGTCTCGGTTGCTCCAGCTTGCGGGCCGATCACAGAGGCGAACGACCCCCCGACCTCCAGTCCCCCGGTCGTCCAGCGGAGAACGCCTCCTCCCGTGGGCAGACGACTTGGGGCCCGGTGACCACCGGGCCCGGAGCTGAGGCCACGGCAGCAGTGCAGACGACCCCCTGTTTACGCTTGAGGACCTCGTACGCCTGTATACTTGTTGCGACCCGCAATGAAGATATGTCGACTTCGTCGGCCGTGTTGATGGGGACCCCCAGGTCCTGCGCCAACTTGAGCAGTTGCTCCAAGACCATCGCATCCTGGCCCTCCTCGTCCATACGAGGGAACGCGGCGTCGGCGAGAGCCAACAACGCCGTGCGGTAGGCGAGCGCGGTCTCCGTGTCCGCCTTCCGTTGCTCGTAAAACTGATGGCGACAAGCCGAAGGAGGTCCATAGACCTTGGCCATGAGGCCCAACGCAGCCTTAAGCATGGAGTGGTCCGACCTCTGTGCGGACCTGAAGGCCGCGAGCACGTCGTCGTCCAACATGGCAGGCAGTGCCCGCAGCGCCGTAGCGTCGGACCAGGCCGACATTTCTTGATGCGCCAGAAACCTGCGTTGGAATGCGCCCCAGTCCCCGCCTTCCGCCTTGAAGGCTGTCAACGTGGGAAGGCGCTGCTGGAAGATGAAGTCGTCCTCTGCCACGTGGTTCCTCTCCGCCGCACCGTCGGTCTGCAAGATGGTGGCCCCTATGGCAGGTGGCTGATGGCGGTCCGTAGCACGCGCTGATGACGTAAGCGGGCGCGCTTGGAGAACTCCCGCCACGTGTTGCTCGCCGTTCCTGCCAAAAGATGTCCTCGTGGTTGAAATGGCGGGAACTGCCAAGTCATTTTGGTGGGAATCTGCAAGGCGAGCCTGTTGAATGTCCGCCGATGTCCCCGCTCCTCCCGACGTGGTGATCTCCGCCAGGATGGATGCCGCGGCGAGTAGCAGCTCTGCCAGACGGGAGCGCGCCTCGCGGAGTCCGGCATCAGCCCCCAGCCGCTCGTCGGGCGCCCCCGGTGGGTCCTGCGGCGTCGGCATCTCCTCGTCCTCTCCCCCTGATGCCAGCTGGCCCGAGTCGTCGAGGTTATCCTCGCGGTCAATCCCGTGAGTCCGACGAGTCTTCCTTGTATCATGCCTGGAAGACTGTTTCACTTCTGACGCCAGTTGAAGTATTCGGAATGATGGCGGGAAACCACTTGACGGGTAGCACACTTTATTAAAACTTGTCTTTCCACAATAACACGTGTGGTCACTATTTCTCACACTACACACTCCACTTGACACGTGTGGTCACTACAACTCACGCTGCACATTACACTTGACACGTGTGGTTACTACGGCTCACGCTACACGCTCACGGTACACGCTCACGGGTACTCCAGTCCCGTAGCGTCCGTGGAGCCTACAGACCCACCCCAGCTTGGGCGTGGGTCACGACCTCTGGGTCCCGCGGGCCGGCCCTCACACGGACGTTCGGCCCCGGGTCCCAAGGTCCCGCCTCTGAGCCACACAGGGCCCCGGTCCCCACAAGGACAGCGGGACTAGGTGCCTCAGGGCCCTATCTCTTCCTCCTCCGTCTTCTGTCTTCACTGGTCACCAACTCCCCGTGCGCCTGTGCGCACCGCCTTATATAGCCTCCGCTCCCGGGAGACGGAGCGTATGCAGACCACGACATGAGCACCCCCTTAGTTGACCAATCCCCACGCGCTGCCACACGATCCCCTCGCTTTTAGCGCGCGTCACCGATACCCAGCCAATCACCGCCTCATAACCCATGACCCCGCGCAGACCCATGATCCTTCACCGTCAGCGCGCGTCACCAACACACACAGCCAATCACTACGCGCTGGCACACGATCCTTACCCCAGCGCGTATCACCACTACACATATATGCAGCCGACCGCGCTAATCGGAGGTGTGGGGGAAGGACAACAAACTAAACACAAAAAGCGGTTTAAAAAAAATTCGTTTTCAATTTAAAGAAATGTGTTTGCAATATTGTGCTAATTTAATTTGAGGACTCTTAATGATTTCGGAAAAGTATTTGTCAGGACTCGATGGTTATTCAGATAACATGGACATTGTTGCTATGATATTACTCGAGCACGACAGTTCCTTGCCCATAATATTGTCGTGCCATATATAAAACCCCACGAATATTTCAGTGTTCCCTTAGACTGTAAGACAATCCCTTGGCGACCTCATCTTTTCCAAGAATGTTCCTGACCGTGACTACTTCTGCCCACTTTACGGACTTTTTTGAGTTAAAGAATATACAGTAAATCAAAACCTATTCATGAATCTCACAGTAGTGGGGCAACTCGAAATCTACTTTTTATCTACACCGACACTTGCATGCATTTAATCCGCACAACTAGTTTCTCTCTGTATACAATCTACACTGGACACATTGGTAAATCTTCTTGGTTCTTTCGGTAAAGTCACGTAGAAGGGAAGTAATAAAATAATAAACATTTAACATAAAATCATTCTCACGACGTGTCGGCCACAACGCAAGCAGCCGTCCTCAGGTGAAGAATGAAACACCACCAAGCTTGGAGCGTATATTTAAGCTGGGTTGGAGGGGGGAAGAAGAGTGCCTTGACTAAAGAATTTGCATATGAAGAAGAAGTTTGTAGGTGGGGGAGTTGATAGGAACACATTGCCAGTGAACTCAAACACGTACGCCAAGCTCTTAAGGCTAATGGTTACTCCGACTACACAATCCGCAAAGCCATCACTCCAACCATCAAGAAGGATCCTGTTGAGGAGCCTTTCAAAACCATCACCTTACCCTACATTGCTGGGGTCACAAAAAAGATCTCCAAAATCCTGATTAAACACAAGATCCAGGTCCGATTCAACACAGTACATAAAATCCGTGATCTGGTCCTGTCTGTAAAAGATGTGGTTCCAGACATACAGTACCCTGGCGTCTACAAACTAAGTTGCCTCTGTGGTAGCAGTTACATTGGAGAAACCAAACGACATGTCTCGGACCACATCCGTGAACATAAAGCAGACCTGAAACACGGTAGGACAAACACCTCAGCCGTAGCAGATCACTGTTACAATTCAGTGGGCTCACATGACATTGACTTCTCCAAGACAGAGGTTCTCTGCAAGCCATCTGGCTACCATGAGAGATTCGTTCATGAGGCGATCCACATATACATATACAAACACAGAGACAATTTCAACCGAGAAGATGGATTCTGGCTCAGCAATCATTGGAAGGACGTAATAAACCATTTCGGATCTTAACTGATTGTGTTCACGTTTACGGTGACTTTCAGACCGCAGTCCACTCACTGGCATTGACTATATATCTTGTATTCTCCACAGGGAATGGATTCTTTGCTCCGCTGCAAGTCTCCCACCACCACTCTTCCATTGACATATTTCGTTGCTTCCTCTTAGTATCTTTCACGCGACGGTCAATGGTATAGTGTATAGCAGATTGTATAAATAGTATAAAATTGTGGTGTTTAATACAATGTATAAGGTAATATACAGTATCGTAATTGTATAGTGAATATGCAGCAGTGTGGTATACAATAGGGTGGGTAGAATAATACTTAGGGTAATATTATAGACGAAGGTATAGAGTGGTGTATAGTAATACAGTATATAATTTAATGTTGGGTTTGTCTATGGTAGTATATAGTACGGGGTAGACCCGTGTGATGTAAGAGAAAAAAGTTTAGCTGGAAGCATATTATATTTTTTGCGACATAGAATTGTAATGTATTACTTACTGTTAGTAGCTCAGCTTATTGGAGAGTATATTTAGTATACTGATGATACTATGTAGTTTATACTTTAGTTTTTTTACGTGGTTGTTTAGTAACTGCAGCTACATACTATTAACATTCCTCCCCTTTGTTAATGCTACCCCCATCCCCTCCCTTTGATGCTGCTAATCCTGCATAATGCACGGGCATAATATGACTTTCAAACCCCCCGCCCACCTCCTACGCATTTGCCATAAATATGCTAAATTCCTCTTGATATGCAAATTATTTAGTCAAGGTGCTCTTCTTCCCCCCTCCAACCCAGCTTAAATATACGCTCCAAGCTTGGTGGTGTTTCATTCTTCACCTGAGGATGGCTGCTTGCGTTGTGGCCGAAACGTCGTGATAATTATTTTATTATGTTTTATTTTTATTATTTTATTACTTCCCTTCTACGTGACTTTACCGAAAGAACCAAGAAGATGAATCCATGCAGTCACGAAAGCTTTAAATCGAAACATTGGTAAATATTGACAAATATCACATTTATCTTATTTGTCATCTAAGGCGTTATAAACCTTAGGCGGATTTTTTGTTGTTGTTGCAACTGACTACTGGCTCACGGGCCGCGTGACAAGGCCGTTGCTTGCCCGACAGATTGTGAAGGAGCGGCGAGGAGGCTTCTGCTACGAGAACAACGGCCTCTTCTCTTGGCTGCTGCGGCAGCTGGGATTCCAGGTGACCCTGTGTTCAGCTCGTGTGCTGAGCCCCTTCACTCACAGGTAACGCCTACCTTGACGCGTACCTTGACGTGGGTCTCTCTCTCTCTATGCCATACACAACATGATTGATTCTGCAAACACTGACCCTCTGCCAAGGGAATGCGTAATTTCCACAATTGGGCATAGGGCCAGCAATGGACGTACAAGCACTACCGACTGCTCGTACGATCGGGGAGGCTGCTTCACTGGAAGTTACGATTGTTCAGTGTTTTTCATCAGATTGGGAGCAAGTCTACATCGCACGCTGACTACAACTACAGTTTGCCTCATATTGGTTGTGTGATACTGGTTGTGTAATACTGGATGTATCATTCTGATGATGTGATGCTGGTTGTATAATACTGGTGTGATACTGGTTGTGTGATACTGGTTGTGTGATACTGGTTGTGTGATGGTGGTTGTGTGATACTGGTTGTGTGATGGTGGTTGTGTGATGGTGGTTGTGTGGTGCTGGTTGTGTGATGGTGGTTGTGTGATACTGGTTGTGTGATACTGGTTGTGACTACCAGCAAGTCGTCTGTAGCTGAATCTAAACATGAGATCGCTCTCCAACACTGGTGGTGGTGCTGCTGCTGAGGCAGCAATTTGATGGCACGTTGTGCAGGTGACAACTTCATTTATCGCCATGCCGGGTGGAGGAGGGTTTACGACACACATTTTTCTTCTGCGGTGATCCAACCCAAAAATCAATTATGAACCACAACATTGGTGGCAAAATCCCAGGAGTGTTCAACTTTAGTACATGTGAAGTATTGGAAAATGACGGCAGGAAACTCCTTGACGGGAACACACTTCTTTTATTAAATCTTGACTTGTAACAATACAACACGTGGCCTCTCTTCTTCACAATGCGCTTCTCTTGACTCTGGATTCTGTGCTGCCGGCTCTCTGTGCCTCGTGTAGACTCCGCGCCTCGGCTACACTCCTCTCTCGCCTCGTGTAGACTCTGCGCCTCTGCTACACTCTCCACTCGCCTCGTGTAGACTTTGCATCTCTCTCTCTGGCTACACCGTATGCATACTCGGCTCGTGTAGACCTTCCTCTCTCTCTGGCTACACCGTATGCATACTCGGCTCGTGTAGACCGTTCTCTCTCGCTGGCTACACATTATACATTACTCAGCTCGTGTAGACCGTTCTCTCTCGCTGGCTACACACTATACATTACTCAGCTCGTGTAGACCGTTCTCTCTCGCTGGCTACACACTATACATTACTCAGCTCGTGTAGACCGTTCTCTCTCGCTGGCTACACACTATACATTACTCAGCTCGTGTAGACCGTTCTCTCTCGCTGGCTACACACTTATACCTTACTCTCCTCTACTCTCCATTACTCTCCATTACTCTCCATTACTCTCCTCTCCGGGCTCTATCTCTGCACCTTCGTCTTCATTCTTAGATGGTTCCACTTCTGCCCCTGCTCCTCTGTGCATCACCTTATATACCCCTTCTTCCCGGGAGACGGAGCGGATGCGGACCTCAACGTCGGCACCGCTCCTCAGTTACCCAATCCCCACGCGCTATCCCTACGATCCGGTTCCGCTCAGCGCGTGTTTCCACTCCCCGACCAATCACACCGCGCTGCTACCCGATCACTCCCTCTGGGCGCGTCACCGGCACACAGCCAATCAGCAGCACTACCCCCACCCGCGCACTGACGCCTGCTCCTCCCCGTCAGCGCGCGTCACCACACACACACCCGTACATACGCGCTGGCACACGACATATACACCCAGCGCGTATCACCACTACATCACCCCCTCCCACATAGCTCGCAGCCGGCCCGGCTGCTAACAACAACCAACCGCGACGATAAAACGACAACCAACAAAAAAAAACCCCGTAACCCCCCGAGTGTGCCCCGTAACATAACACAACAACAACAACAAGAATAACTATGTACAGATTGACAATGAACCCGAAAAGTCAACAATAACACGATACGAGCAAATTCGAAACGAACGCGCCCCACGTCCCTGCGACTACACGCAGTGACGAGGCGCTCCAACTGCCCCGACTCCTCACGAGGCAGGTCATGCAAAGTAGCACGACCTGGCGCGAGTCCGTCTGGCTGGTCCATCGTATGGGGCGGGACACTGACGACCGTCCGGCGGTTCCGGCTGCTCCAGACGGCGCGGAACGGGCCTGAAAGGGCCGGCCCCGCCGCGGAGATCCGGCCGCCGGTGATCGGCAGCTGTCAGTTCCGAGACACCTGGGAGCAGATCAGGCGAAAATACGTGTGGATCAGGCAGAGACATTTCCCCCTCTGGGTCGCCGGTCACGTCACACGCCCGGCCATCACGACACAAGGGGAGGCCATATGGAGGCGAGAACGGTTTCAGTCGGGAGGGGTGAACGTACCACCGGCGCTTTCCCCACTTTATCTGAACGCACTGGGGCCGTGCAACGCGCACGACCTCCACGGGTCCCCTCCACGGTCTCAACAATTTAGGCGACGTAGCCAAGGGTGCCTGAGGGCAATGCAGCCAGGCCCTGTCACCTGGTTTCCATTCGTGCATGGACACCTTCCGTGCCCGCAACCGTTCATTAGCAATTTGGCGAGCCCGCGAATTAAGCCGCGCGGCCTCCCTCGCCTCTGTCAGCTTGTGAATATTAAACTTAATATGTTCTGCCAAATTAGAATTAGTTCGTGGAGCGGACAGGCCAAGTTGCGTTTCTATTGGCGGGTCAGCTTCCCGACCGTACATCAAATAGAATGGGGAAAACCCCGTAGCTGCATGGGGGGCCATTCTATACGCGGCAAGGACTCCCGGGACCTGCAGGTCCCAATCTACATGTGCCTCGCACACCTGCTGGCACAGCATGGAAGTCAAGGTTTTGTGGAGTCTCTCCACCATCCCGTCAGTCTGCGGGTGGTACAGGGAGGTACGCACCTTCTTGGTACCCAACAGATCGCACACCTCTTGCAACAATTTACTCGAAAAATTTTTACCTTGGTCGGTCAGCAGGCGTTCGGGAGCCCCCTTGTCCAGGACATAGCCCTGGACGAAGGCATCCGTCACAGCCGCTGCCGACTGGTTAGCAAGAGGCCACGCCATAGGCCATCGGGTAAAGTATTCGACCCCCACTAACAAATATTTATTCCCTCTCGGCGTGACTGGGAAGGGCCCCAAAATATCGAGTGCAACGAGCTCGTTGGTACGCGAGACCTGAATAGATTGCAGCGGTGGATTAGCTGCCACGGCCGATGGTTTACGCCTGGCGCACTCAACGCACCCCTTCAGAATATGCACCACATCACTTCCCATTCCCGGCCAGTAATAGTCACGCTGAAGCAGGGCAAGCGTCTTGTTAACTCCCAAGTGCAAGAGGCGTTCGTGTGCCGCCCAGACAACCCTCCCCCTCACAGCGGAAGGCACCACGAGTGCGTTCCGCCGGGACAAACTGTCCCATTTCAATAACACGCCCCGCTCAAGTACATAGGAGCCGGTACGCTCCTGGTCCCCCTCGGGACCCCCAACCTTGCGGCGCAATGCTAGCAGCGAGCTGTCCGCCATCTGGAGGCGGCCCCATTCGCCGAGCGACAGCGAGAGCAGCGAGTCCCGACCCTGAGAGGCAGTGGAATCATCCCCGATCGGTGCGCCCGCTGTCGCAGCCAGTGCCCCCATCTCCCCCGCAAGCGTCGGTTTACAGCGCGCCGATCCCGACAAACACGCGCATTCATCACAAGGCAACAACCGCGACAAGCAATCGGCATTCGTGTGTCGCAACCCCTTACGGTACGTAGTCGTAAACTGATAGTCCTGGAGGACTTCCAACCAACGCGACAACTGGCCCGAGGGCTGGGCGACCCTCAATGAATACTGTAGCGCCGCGTGGTCCGTTCGGACTGTAAAGTGACGACCATAAAGATATGGCCTAAACTGCTGCACAAAAAAAACAATGGCAAGCAGCTCGCGACGGGTGACACAGTAGCGCTGCTCCGCCGGAGACAACACCCTACTACCGTAGGCGACAACTCTTTCGACACCCCCAACGACTTGGGATAGCACCCCCCCAATGCCCGTGTTGCTAGCATCCGTGTCCAGCAAAAAGGGACTGGCAAAATCGGGATAACACAAGGGTGGGGCACCCACCAAGGCGTCCCGGAGGGAGCGAAACGCGGCCTTCCTCCGGTCCCCATTTGAACTTCACTCCCTTCGCCGTTAGAGCGTGCAAGGGTTTTGCAATAGTGGCGAAGTGCTCAACGAACCGCCGATAATAAGAAGCAAACCCGATGAAACTACGCACGTCGGAAACGGACGTAGGTGTCGGCCACGAACCGACACAATCCGTCTTCGCGGGATCGGTGGAGATCCCCGAAGAATCGACAATGTGACCCAAGTATCTAACGGACCTACGAAGGAGGTGACATTTGGCCGGTTTAAATTTCAACTTAGCCGATCGCATTCGCAAGAACACCCCTCTCAATCGCCGGAGGTGTTCCTCAAACGTTTTACTGAAAACAATGACATCGTCCATATAAATCAAGCATGTATCCCACTGCAAGCCCGACAAAACCAGCTCCATAAGTCGCTGAAACGTCGCTGGAGAGGAGTGAAGTCCCATGGGTAACCGGTTAAACTGGAACAGCCCCCCTGGAGTCCGAAATGCTGTCTTAGGTTTCGACTCTTCGTCGAGCGGCAACTGCCAAAACCCCGATAACAAATCAAAAGTCGAAAAATATCGCGCACCAGACAATGCATCGAGGGACTCATCCATCCTGGGGAGCGGATACGCGTCAGCCACAGAGATCTTATTCAGGCGACGGAAATCAACGCAGAATCGCAGGGACCCGTCCTGCTTCTTAACCAGCACAATAGGCGCTCCCCACGGGCTAGAGGAGGGCGAAATAATATCGGCTTCTAGCATATCGTTAACAGCCGACTGAACATGTTCCTTCTCCACGGGACTCAGTCGGAAGGGATTTAGCCTGACCGGCGCCGCATCGCCCGTTTCAATGTGATGGTGCAACAAATCCGTGCACCCAATGTCATACTTATGTTTACTGAATACATCAGAGAACTCAATGAGCAACTCGCGCAGCGCACCCAACTGCCCTTGGCTCAACGTTCCGCTCGGGGCTCGAGCCCACCTGCGCAACCAACCCATCATCCCCAGGGACCTGCGCCGCGTGAGCCAGCACGGTGCCCTGCGGAATGACAGCTGGTCGCGACCCCGCGTTCAAAACCATCACAAACGGATCCCTGTCAGCCCGCACCAAAGTGTGAGCCACCGATAAATCAAGACCCCCGACAGCCTTGTTAGAAGGACCCAAAAGCATACTCTGTCCCGAAGCCTCCCTCACCCATGGTTTCCGCAACCGGAGGGGAATCAACATCTGTGAACCCGGGGGCACTTGCACTGTCTGCGTCGCCACCGCTTGTATCGTAGCGCACGCCGTCCGAATGTCAGTAGGGCCCGTCAAAAATGAAATCCGGCGACCCGATGGCAGTTCAATGCATCGTTGATCGATAAGAATTTTAATGGGCATTTTAGCCAAAAAGTCAGTGCCCAAAAGACACGGAACTGCCAAAGAAGACGAAACGAAAACGGGTCCCGACAATTTGATATCTCCAATGCAAATGGACGCCCTAACCTGACCGATAATGCCCAACGATCCCCCATTAGCGGCGTAAAATGGCACATCCACTGGAAGCAGCGGACGACATTGGACCGGAAGAATATTATAAATGAGGTCCGATATAATAGTTGCCGATGCCCCCGTGTCCACTAACACCCTAATCTCAACCCCATCAATAGATCCCGTAACAACGGACGAACCCGCCGAAGCAGCCACAATTCTATGCCCCAATTCCGCCCATTCAATGTCTCCCTGGTCCCGGCCGAACCCCCCTCGCCGAACCGAATCCCCGAACCTTAACCGGCCCTCCTCCGCCGCAACGCGGCGTCCCATGTGTGCCGAATAAACAGGCCGAGCGTGTGAGGTGCCGCGACTTGCCGGGGATTGTAGAGATGACTTGGGCTCTCGGTCGTCGTCCAGCCGAGCTCCCATGGCGCGCTGCCGCGGAGCGCGGCACCCGGACGCCACGTGGCCCCGGAGGCCGCAGTTATAGCACGTGACGAGGGTCGGAGTAGATCTTGGTTGCTCCGACTTTCGGCCCGATCGCAGAGGCGACCGGGCCCCCGGCCTCCAGTCCCCTGGTCGTCCCGTGGCGAACGCCTCCTCTCGTGGGCTGACGACTTGGGGTTCGGCGACCACCAAACCCGGGGCTGCGACGACAGCAGCGTTGCAACCAACGCCTTGCTTCCGTTGTAGGGCCTCGTGCGCTTGAATACTCGTGGCGACTCTCAAAGAAGAAATATCAATCTCGTCAGCTGTGTTGATAGGGACCCCCAGGTCCTGCGCCAACTTGAGCAGCTGCTCCAAAACCATCGCGTCTTGGCCCTCCTCGTCCATCCGAGGGAACGCAGCATCAGCAAGAGCCAGCAACGCCGTGCGATAGGCCAGCGCGGTCTCCGTGGCCGCTTTCCGTCTTGCGTAGAACTGATGGCGGCACGTAGAGGGAGGCCCGTAGACCCTGGCCAACAAACCCAGCGCATCCTTCAGCGTGGAGCGGTCCGACTTCCGTGCAGCCCTGAAGGCCGCGAGCGCATCGTCGTCCAGCATGGCGGGCAATGCCCGCAGCGCCGTAGCATCGGACCACGCTGACATCTCTTGATGCGCCAAAAACCTTCGCTGAAATTGGCCCCAGTCTCCGCCTTCCGCCTTGAAGGCTGACAACGTGGGCAGGCGCTGCTGAAAAATGAAGTCATCCGCCTCGTGGTTCCTCTCCGCCTGTCCGTCGGTGTCTAAGATGGCGGCTCCAGCAGCAGACGTAAGATGGCGGACCCCCTCGCGCGCTGATGACGTCGATGCGCGCGCTTGGGAACCCACCACCACGTGGCGCTCGCCGTTCCCGCCAAAAGTAGGCCCAGGCGCAATGGCGGGAATCCCCCATTCGTTTTGGCGGGAATCTGCGGGGCGACCTTGTAAAATGTCCCCCACCGTCCCCGCTCCTCCCGACGAGCTGATCTCCGCCAAGATGGACGCGGCGGCGAGCAGCAGCTCCGCCAGTCGGGAGTGCGCCTCACGAAGCCCGGCGTCTGTCCCCGGTCGCTCGGCCGGCGCCGTCGACGGACCCTGCAGCGTGGGCAAGTCCTCTTCCTCACCCCCCGCCACCAGCGGCCCCGAGTCGTCCAGGTCTTCCTCGCGGTCAATCCCGTGGGTCCTACGGGTCTTCCTCGTCTCCATACTTGGAAGCCCGTTTCACTTCTGACGCCAGATGAAGTATTGGAAAATGACGGCAGGAAACTCCTTGACGGGAACACACTTCTTTTATTAAATCTTGACTTGTAACAATACAACACGTGGCCTCTCTTCTTCACAATGCGCTTCTCTTGACTCTGGATTCTGTGCTGCCGGCTCTCTGTGCCTCGTGTAGACTCCGCGCCTCGGCTACACTCCTCTCTCGCCTCGTGTAGACTCTGCGCCTCTGCTACACTCTCCACTCGCCTCGTGTAGACTTTGCATCTCTCTCTCTGGCTACACCGTATGCATACTCGGCTCGTGTAGACCTTCCTCTCTCTCTGGCTACACCGTATGCATACTCGGCTCGTGTAGACCGTTCTCTCTCGCTGGCTACACATTATACATTACTCAGCTCGTGTAGACCGTTCTCTCTCGCTGGCTACACACTATACATTACTCAGCTCGTGTAGACCGTTCTCTCTCGCTGGCTACACACTATACATTACTCAGCTCGTGTAGACCGTTCTCTCTCGCTGGCTACACACTATACATTACTCAGCTCGTGTAGACCGTTCTCTCTCGCTGGCTACACACTTATACCTTACTCTCCTCTACTCTCCATTACTCTCCATTACTCTCCATTACTCTCCTCTCCGGGCTCTATCTCTGCACCTTCGTCTTCATTCTTAGATGGTTCCACTTCTGCCCCTGCTCCTCTGTGCATCACCTTATATACCCCTTCTTCCCGGGAGACGGAGCGGATGCGGACCTCAACGTCGGCACCGCTCCTCAGTTACCCAATCCCCACGCGCTATCCCTACGATCCGGTTCCGCTCAGCGCGTGTTTCCACTCCCCGACCAATCACACCGCGCTGCTACCCGATCACTCCCTCTGGGCGCGTCACCGGCACACAGCCAATCAGCAGCACTACCCCCACCCGCGCACTGACGCCTGCTCCTCCCCGTCAGCGCGCGTCACCACACACACACCCGTACATACGCGCTGGCACACGACATATACACCCAGCGCGTATCACCACTACACATGTTACCTCACTGCTTGGGTTATAATTTGAGGTGGCAAGCCTCGTGACGTTATTAAATCAATCGGCGGTTTGGGCCCCACATTGTTCATTTTTGCCCTGCACGCCTCCCGTTCTAAACATCAACGTGACGTGCAGATGGAGCAGTGGCGCAGGGGTTAGCGCACTACGAACCCAGCCACCCGAGTTCAACTCCTGGCCACGGCTAACATCAGTGGCGAGTGATACTCAACTGATCCTGGGTGCCTCACTTTCAAAAATCCTGCACTGACCAGCGTGGGGAAGTATGCTCGGCGTGGAGATCTTCATCCAGCAGTGGATTGACAAAGGCTACACTTTGTTGTTGTTATTCTGTAGCTTTGCTCTGGGACCACACCTCTCTTACAACTCGGAGAATCTCAGAGCAGTCCAAGCGTGATGTCCTTTGTGCCAACAGACACAGTCATTTCCTTTTGTTTGAATGAAATGCCTCACCTATTGCGCTAAACTGTTTAATGTACCATACGTAGCCAACCGTACTAATCCTAGGTGTGGGGGAAGTACAACAAACCCTCGCCTGGTATACAGGAGGTCGTGGGTTCGATCCCAACCCTGACGCCTGCTGTATATTTGGAGTCTGCATCTCTAACTGTCTCGCCGTGATTGCGTGGATTTTTCTTCGGGTCCTCCAGTTTTTCTCTCCACATTAGAAACATGTGTTTAGTGTATTTTACTTCGACTATAAATTTCCACGTGATAAGCCACTTCGTTAGTGGCCAGGTCGCTTCTGAATAAGAGCTACATAGCTCAATGGGCTTTACCTGGTAAAATAAATAGTTTAGCTTTAGTTTTAAAACAAAAAGCAGTTATAACGAAATTAGTGTACGATGGTTAATCAGAGCAAAATGAAATAAAATCCAATTAAGTTGATGTTATTAATGATTGTGTAATGTTAACATCAAGGTGAAGGGGCAGTAGCGGTGGAAGCATTCGCGGCCGTGGCCACGGCGGTGTCCAGATCCTGAATGTGGCCTCACGTGCAGGTACGGGCCTCCTTTTCAACATCTCATGATCCTCGTGAAACTGGGTGCAACGGACGGCCAGAAGTGTCCATCGGCGCTTCCTTCAGGGGAGCGACAGCTCGAGAGGTTCGTGGTGGATGTTGGCTTTGGGAACGGCATGCGGGAGCCGCTGGAGATGGAGAGTGGGCGGGAGAGCGAGCAGGAGTCTGGGACGTACCGGCTGCGCAGCGACTGCCCTGCCGGCTGGTGGAGCCTGGAGGAGGCCTCGGTGGAGGAGGCCTCGGTGGAGGAGGCCGGCGGTGATGGGATCCAATTGAAAGATGTACGCTCGCTGCACACTAACACAGCGACACGCGCCTGCAACATTCCCAGCAAGTCTATACAATGACTCCACTAACCATCGCGATCCCTCAAGGTGCTGTGCTGCCACAGCCACCGTACTCCAGCACACGAACTGATCTCATCGCGCTCCCCCTCCTTCGGTTGCCATTCCGTCGCCAGCGTCATACGCTGGCTATTGTTCCTTGTAGCGGCGTGTCCCATTCAGGAGTTAGCATGGGGGTGGTGATGTATCGCTCTCAACGTTGTGTAACTTAATCACCTGCAAACTGCTTTTTCCATATCCCACACCTCCGATTAGCACGGTTAGCTACGTACGGTTTGAACGAAGTTCAAAGTACATACATCTCAGCGAGTTATTGTACAAAACGGTTCCTGGATTTGTAAGTGTGTGTCGTATTTTCTGGTAATTGTGGTGCTGGCAGTCAAAAACATTTTTTTTTCAACAGCTGGCCATTTTAGTCGTCTCATGTGTAATGGTTTTTTTACTGTTTTGTCATTGATATATCACATTTCTCTTTCGCAATAACTCTTCCAAATGCATGATTGGCCACCTCTCCCCATTTTAATTTGACAGCCGAGTTGTATTTTTGTACCGACCACCTCTTTACAACGATAATGAAACGGTGCGTTCGGGATCGTAACCAAGCAGAGCTCGCAAACCTGTGCATGCGATCGGAACTCGGCTCTTAACTCGGTGACGGCACCAATGCCATGAGGCAGAAATCCATCTCCGGGTGAGCGACCGGCTGTGCAATCGCCGACTCGGCGTGGATCCAGCCGCAGAGTGCAACATGCAGCTGACACGCACGACAAAGGCAGAATATCAAGATGGCGCAGTCGATCAATGTTCAGAGTGTAGATGCTTACATGTGTAATAAGACTCTTTGAGACGACTTCTGGAATCCGTCTTTTATTCACTTTGGGTTACATCTACTTCACGCTGCTGATAGACAACGTGAAGGGACAGATAGACCGAGAGAGACGCACTGCCACGTGGCAACTCGGAGCCCCGCTCTCGCGTGGCTCCTTCCTCCGTTGGTTCCCGTTCTGACCACGTGTCGTTCCTCTCTACCCCTATTTAATCCCCGGGTCACGTGGTACGCTTCAGCCAATCCTCGTTAGCCTGCATCGAATCTTCCAGGCTCCTCGTCAGCTGCCGGGACCACGCCCCTGACTCATCTCCCCATTGGCTGAGGCCAAAGCCAGCAGAACCAATCTCCATAGCTGTCACCCTTCCATCACGTCAGGGCCATGCCCCCAGGCTTCCCCCCATTGGCTGTAAACCAGGACCGGCAGAGCCAATCACCATGACAAGGTGTGATACGTCAGTGAGCCGGATATATTCTCATTACACATGATTTCTCTTGTTTAAAAATAATCCTCGTTGTGTTTGTTAATTGCAGGTAGAACTGCAGCCACCTCGTGCGGGAGAAGACGAATGTTGGACAGTGCTTTACAAGTTCACAACAATCGCACGTAGATTTCTGGAATTCTCAGACATGTGCCAGTACAACCAGACGTCACCGAGCTCCATGCCCGCGTCTAAATCTCTGTGCACCCTTCACACGCCTCAAGGTCGGGTCACCTACATGGGCCAACGTCTCACCAGCACCACCGTCAAGCCGGCGCGGAACCATCGAGTCCGCAGGAAGAGCAAAGCCGTCCGTGAGCTTTCCAATGAAGAGATCCCCATCGTGTTGAGGGACGTCTTTGGAGTCGTTCTCAAAAATCCATTGGTGCCAAAAGATCGTGCCATTGTACCTGAAGAGTGCGATCAGTTTTAATGTTTTAGAATTGTAACACGGGAAGGCCAACGTGCACCTGGTGTTACTGTGCATCATGCATGCATGCACGCACGCGCGCACACAAACACGCAAACACAAAGACACTAGATGAGCACCCACCAAGGCCTCATTAAGCACACGTTCTATGGAGCATGGCGAGACCAGCATGGTCTACATACGGGGTGGTGGGGCTGGTTGTCGGGGTGCCATGTTAACTAGCGCGATGTTAACTATCTCGCCTTCGATCCCCACCCTGACGCCTGCTCTGTATTTGAAGTGGTCACATGGATTTTTCTCTGGATCCTCCGGTTTTAAAGATGCATTTAGAATAATTTGCTGGTAGAAATTTCCACAATAAGCCACTTAATTGAGCTATAATTTGTGGCCAGATCGCTTCTGAAAAGAGCTATATAGCTGAGTGGGCCTTACCTGGTAAAAGTTTAGTTTCACTTATAATAATATAAGTCCTATGAGGATGCGTTACCAACCTTCGTAAATTACCATTTCATACGATAAACACTTCATAACTTACAGTGCATATTGTAAACAAAGACAATTTATCATAAAAATTGTAAAAATATTACGGCGCGTACTAAGGGGCCCGGGGGGGGGGAGCTGCAGCACGCGTGGAATTTGGGGTGCAAGCGGTGGGAACGCCGGGAGACGGTGGGGGGGGCATAGAAGGGGCTTTGTTGCGCCTGGACGGAGCGACGCACTGCCGCGGTGTGGAAGACGGCTGCTGCTGCTCTGTGCCGCTGTCGTGCTTTGCTGCAATTCCACTTCAAATAAAGATCACTTCAACGTCGCTCAGCTGCAGCTCTCTCAGCGAGAGCCTTTTAACCATTGCAACCTCACAGTCCTGATGATCACGATGCACGTGCTGCCACTTCCAGCGCAAGGCGTCGTGGATTGGGCATTGCGGCTCTTGACATGTTGAGCTTGCTATCCAAGTCTAAAACAAACAATATCCCTTGTGAGTTTGGTTTGCTGACCCCTCGTAGCTCGCACGGACGGAGGTTTGCTTCGGGAGGAGAGGGAATCCGTCCGAGAGGGGAAGTCCAGGCAGATGGAGCGATGCAATTAGAATAATGAGGTGGCTGTGGCTTGGGGAGGTCTTCATCGAGCAGTAGATTGACCCTCGTGTGTAGTGTTGTTGTGTATAGTGTAGTATATAGTAGTGTAGTAGTGTGTAGTGTAGTAGTATATATTAGTGTAGTGTAGTAGTAGTGTATAGTGTAGTAGTGTATATTAGTGTAGTGTATAGTGTAGTGTATAGTAGTGTAATAGTGTGTAGTGTGTAGTAGTGTATAGTGTTAGTAGTGTATAGTGTAGTGTATAGTAGTGTATAGTGTAGTAGTGTATAGTGTTAGTAGTGTATAGTGTTAGTAGTGTATAGTAGTGTATAGAAGTGTATAGTGTAGTGTATAGTGTAGTGTATAGTAGTGTAGTGTATAGTAGTGTAGTGTATAGTAGTGTATAGTAGTGTATAGTGTGGTAGTGTAGTGTATAGTGTAGTAGTGTATATTAGTGTAGTAGTGTATAGTGTAGTAGTGTATATTAGTGTAGTGTAGTAGTGTGTAGTGTATAGTGTAGTAGTGTATAGTGTAGTAGTGTATAGTAGTGTATAGTGTGGTAGTGTAGTGTATAGTGTAGTAGTGTATATTAGTGTAGTGTAGTAGTGTATAGTGTAGTAGTGTATAGTGTAGTAGTGTATATTATTGTAGTGTAGTAGTGTGTAGTGTATAGTGTAGTAGTGTATAGTGTAGTGTATAGTAGTCTTCTTGGTTCTTTCGGTAAAATCACGTAGAATGGAAATAATAAAATAATAAAAATAAAACATAATGAAATAATTATCACGACGTTTCGGCCACAACGCAAGCAGCCGTCCTCAGGTGGAGAACAGGTCTGTCGAGAAGACAGAGTCTGAATGACACACCCCGGGCTTGGAGCGTCTATTTAAGCTGGGATGGAGGGGGCGAGAGCACCTTGACAAAATAATTTGCATATCAAGAGAAATTTAGCATATTTATGGGAAATGCAAATATGTGTAATAGAGTTCACGACTCTTGGACGCCGGAGTTGGAGGCACACGGGTTTATTCACACAGCACAGTTGTGGCATACAACACTAGAGGGGGTGTCGGCCCCCTCACCCGGCTAGCTGGGGATACACGCGCTAGCTACTTCCTAGCCTGCCTCCTAGTCCTCCTCTAACGGGCTAGGGGAGGCTATCTGGCCCGACACTGTTAAGAAACAGGACGGCTCGTTGCGGTTTTGCCGACGCATACCCGCTCCCACGGATGGACGAATCGCTTGACGCCTTGGCGGGAGCGCGATTCTTCTCCACATTGGATTTACTTTCGGGATTCTGGCAGCTTACTCTGGACGATGATTCAAAGCCTAAAACTGCTTTCCGTACACCGCACGGCCTGTTCCAATTCAACCAGTTGCCGATGGGACTCAGGGTTGCGATTTGCGCACCAATTTCCGCAAACATGCTGTTTTCGACCGCATTTCGCGGTAGTTTCTGTGACCCTCTTCCGCACAAATTTCCGCAATTTGCGGTGATTCCTGGGAAGACTTCCGCAAATCGTGACTTCGATTCCCGCCTCCCCCCCCTCCCCCTCCTCCGCCCCCTCCTCCCACCCCCCTCCTACCCCCTCCCACCCCCTCCTCCCTTTCCCCCTCCTCCCAGCCCCCTCCTCCCATCCCCCTCAATCCCCCCCCACCCACGTTCCTCCCCCCCCTCCTCCCTCCCCCCGCTCCTCCCTCCCCCCGCTCCTCCCTCCCCCCGCTCCTCCCTCCCCCCGCTCCTCCCTCCCCCCGCTCCTCTCCCCCTCCTCCCTCCCCCCGCTCCGCCCGGCGTCGTCTGAAATTCCGAGCGCTCCGATGTTGGCGATGTGAAGGGGGAAGTCGAGCGGAGACACAGACAGAGAGTGGACGAGGGTCGCAGCCCCTCCGCTCCGACATCAATGAAGGTCGGTCGGCGATGTTGGTCGTGAAAGCGGCACCGTGTTCATGAGCCTCGGCTGCGTCTCACAACGCGGCCCTCCCTCCGCGGCGGGGCTGTGTGGCATCTTGCTGCTGCTGTTGTTGTTGTTGCTGCTGTTGTTGCTGCTGCTGTTGTTGCTGCTGTTGTTGTTGTTGTGAGTTAATCCTCCAACTTCCTTCCTTCACCTGCGCTGTTGATGGTTCACGTGGTGAGCCGGCGGGGGAGCGGTGGTGCCGCGGTTAGCACGCTGCGCTACGAACCCTCTGGGTGGACTCGGACTCAAATTAGTTTCCTGGTGTGGTGTTTTTGTTATGCATCGCCGCTTGGGAGACAAAGGGGGCCGAGGGTGGTGCTGGCCACCCCACTTCATAGCTCCTACTGGCTAGCAGCACTTGTCGCAACAGTCTGTGAAGGCGACACGGGAGAGGGGGGGGGGGATCTTTGCTATGAGTTACTGTTGTATATGTTGGGTATGAAAATTTTGATATGTTGTATGCGTGCGTGGGTGAAATTATTATGTTGTATGTGTGGGTTATGAATATTCAGTGAAAATAATAATAATCAATTGAAATTTGGCCAAATGTGTAATTATCCGGAAATATGTTAATTGAGGTAATTATGCACATTTAATTATGCCAATTCGAGAGGTAATCGTAGTAATTATGCGAGTGGGTGGAATTATGATAATGCAAGTCGTTATGATAACCAGACCCCGCCTCGGTGACGAGGGTGGGTTATCGATCGGAATAAGGCAATTAATCGTATGCAGTTATGCAGGTGTGGTGTAAGTATGCAAGATTAACTTAGATTAACTCGGCATCGTTGTCTAGGTTCGTCTCATTCACGCTTATATTTTTAGGTCCCCGGTTCACCCCGTTATCGCTTTAACATTTACTGAGTATGTGTTAGTGTGTTTATTAAGGTCACCAAGTTCAGATCTGAACGCAGAAGCAGATCTTATGCATAGACTTCAGGAAAGAATCACACAACCACTTCTGTATTAATCAATTTATTACTAATTCAACCTCAACTATGATATAGTATGCGAACTCTCAATCCCGGAACGTCAACACGGCATCAATACAGTATCATCAATGATTGTCTGATTTCACTTGACAACGGCACATGGATCCCGCATAACGCGATGGTTGTTAGTGAGAGAGAGAGTCGTTACAACATGCAAATATTATGCTAAGAAAAACCTTAACTTTAATGAATGATTACTCAATATTATTCACGCAGTACCGTACTCCTTATTGATAGGATGCGAGTACGTGCGGCGATTATGACTGAAAGACACTTGAAAGATTATACGGCGATAAAAAACACAATCAAAAACAGTTCTTATTCTTAAAGGCATCAATCTCAACAGATACATCGGCAGGTTATCTGACAACAGAATGGCTCGGAGTAAGGGCCTGCGACGGTTCTCCTTTTCCGAAGATCGTTATCTTATCAAGTTTACTAATTGGGGACCAGATCACCTGATAAGGATCTGGTGGGCCACCACTCCCCACGTGAGCGTGGCTCGGCGGAAGGAGGTGCCAAGAATCAATTCGTATTGATGGATCTGTTGGGAATTTATGCGATTAAGAGTACAGCCCACTAAATATTAAAGATAAAAATTACGAATACTCTTATAAACGACGGATGGCCATCACTCGGTCTCGAGTGTTTTCTTCACAGCCACGGATGGCTTATGGGTTCGAGTGTGTTTGAGTGGTAAGAGTGGTCTTGAATAGTCAATGTTCGGAGTCGGTTCTTTATGTCAAACAGACGCCTGGTGGTCGTGTGGTGAGGGGGCGGTGCGCGTCATACGTATCAGTCGCTCTCCTGTCGCCGTGTTGAATTGGTTTGGATGCCTGTTGATACGCTGTCGTAGTTCGGAACCCGGTCGGTAGGTGGCGCCCACAGCTCGCTCGCAGCGCGCAGTGCTGGGTCGTCGCCTCGTCGCCAAACCGCGACCTTCAGCTGCAGAGACCTCCGACTCGGCAGAGGTTGGCCCACGCAGGCCGAGTTGAGCTGTCAAGCGGGTCTTGCCCGCCTGCAGAGGAGATGGGGAGCCGCTTGAGTCGAGCCCCGAGAGCCGGCTGAACTCGGCTGAGTCCCAGACGCTGAAGAGTCGAGCCGACCCGTTGGTCGCAGCTCGCTCCTGAGTCGACCCGCTCGGTCGAGCTGAAGATGAGTCGAGCCGACCCGATGGTCGCAGCTCGCTCCTGAGCCGACCCGCTCGGTCGAGCTCCTGAGCCGACCCACTGGTCGAACTCGGCTGATGAGTTGACACTCCTGGTCGAACTGGTTTCCAATGCTCAGGGTCCTTTCTTTTATGCCGAAAAATCCCTTTGGGTCCTGCCCACAAGGCGGAGTTTCTTTCGATTTTTGCTGTGTCAGGATCTGTCCGTAGGTAGGTGTGTCCATGTGTGTGTCCGTACGTCCGTGTCCTTGTGTGCATCACCCACGGTATATTCCGTTGTCATACTCCCTCCATAAAACCCATGAGCAAACAATCAGAGGTTACAAATTGCCTCGAAATCGTCTCTCTGTCTGGGTGCAATATTATCTCTTGTCTGGCCTTCTTCATGAACCAAAACACAGACGTTACAAATCGTCTCACAGGCGCCTCTGTCCGTGTTGCACGACCTGGAGGGAGGGGCACACTCCCTCCGACCCTCACAGACGCACACAGACATGGTTAAAAAGTTTTAAATTAACATTTGTCCCTTACCATTTCCCAGTTATGATTCTGTATGTAACCTCAGGTGTGTCGTTTCCCATCGTGGTGCTTGACCCAAGTGGAGGTGCCTCCCCGAGCACATACACACTGCCATCCCGCGCTGCGGGGATACAAAGACGGCCGGGATCTCCCTTTCTCTCTGACCCTGGGTTTAACATCGCTCTTTTATTATGTATTTTATTTCGACCTGGTGGTGATTTATCCCGCTATCCTGGCTTTTCATAAGTTTTACTTTTGTCTTTTCATGCATAGGCTTATTATTATTAATTTATTTCCGATATGTTAGGTTAAGGGGTAAGTTTCTTGATCCTAGGAATTCGTATTCCTTGGTGTCTGCATGGTTATATAAGCGGAATATAGTTGACGGTGAATAGCGTTAACATTGATGTTATGTACGATATTATGTATTGTGATGTCTTTAACTTAACTTGTTGGTCGGCTTTACTGACATGAAGTTGCATTTCATAGCCTCGCAGTCTTTGCCTCACTCTGTCTCTGCTCGCCGTTGTTGTTGCTGTCCAGCTGACGCCGTTAACTCAAGGCCTCATTAATTTCCGTCACTCCTTGTAGGTGAGGGCGGTTGAACCTTGGAGTCAGTTCTGGTTTTTGTCTGCTTGCTTCTTCTGATGTCCCCTGACCCCGGGAGTTATTATTTCTACTTTTATGGCCTGTCGAAGCCCGACTCGCTGTTGCTGGGCTTGGTGGGTCGCTGGGTTGGTGTGTTCCCGGCTTTTTTGCTTACGTTTGCAGTTCGCCGTGCTCTTAATTTCCTTCCCTCTTCAACCTTATATCGACTATTCGCTCCTGTCTGGGTGCGATTCAATTTTGACTTAGGAAGGTTCTGATTGTCATATGCTTTGGGTCGAGTTGTATATTAAAGTATGGAAATAACATTTCATATTGACTTAATGATGGTGATGGTTCAGTAGGCGTAACTTGTGGCCTGGTTTAATTGGAGTGGGTGTGAATATCAATAACTTTAGCCTACCCTGTTGTTAAATTCCGACTTTAACGTGACTTTAATAGCAATACAGAATAATTGAGCTTTTTGACTTAACTAGGCGAACACTAACTTTTGGTGACCCCCGCAGCCTCGCCGTTCAGCTGAGCCTGCAGCCTTGAGAAAGGCACAACACCCTTATTCTCGTCTCACTGTGGTCATCCAACCTTCTGCTCTGGGAGTGTGATTAATTTCAGGACACAGGCCCCCTCACGTTCAGACGCGCAGGGTTGTTAATCAGCTCCCTCCCCTGTGTACACAACCTTGAGCTGGGCCACTTCGTTTGACCACTCACCCTGGATTTATCTTTCCTTGAGGCAAGGTTGCAAATTCTGTCATCCTAGCCCTCCTCCAGTTCATTACTTAACAACACCTGGTGTTTTGCAGTTTGCTGCGCTTTGGGGTGTTTTCATTCATTATATATCAATGATGGAAGAAGGCTAGAATACAACATTCCGCCCTTTTAAAAATGGCCAGTGGTCAAATGGCCACGGGTTATTTTTAAAAACTGTATACCCTTCTTCCATCATGAACCATCGATTGTCCTCAAGTTTTGCTGCTATTTCCTTACAACGCGCGCGTACGTGTCACAACTTAACATGATTATATGTGACAAGAGAGGAAAAAAAAATTCTAAAGGAAGGTAAAACGATAAGGGAGGGAGAAATTATTCTATTGACTACGTGGTATAGGAGATATCGTTAAAAAGATAGTTTCTACGGTTATTCTTGGGTGGCATCATCAGGCCTTGGCTCCCTTCTAGCTTGGCAAGGTACGTTAGCAGGAGCGTGAGCAGGAGGGCTGCCATTCCCTGGAAACATGTTACACATTATCGTAGTGTGATATGCCCATTAGTTTAGTTCCCCCCCCCCCTTTTCCACCTTTATTCCTCATCTTGCTTCACCAGCACAGGGTACGGTTTGATTTGGTTGATGTGCACCCACTTGTATTGCTGCTCTCTTCCTGTCTTTGTGATTTTTAGCTGATATACTACTGGGGACATTTTGTCAACAACCTCGTGTGGTCCTGTCCAGGAAGGTAGGAATTTCCTGCACTTCTGTTTTCTTTTCTCGTAATTGAGGTACCACACCTGGTCTCCTAGTTGGTATTCTGCGTGGCTGGCTTTTTGGTCATAGTATGCTTTGCTCCCCTGAGCCTCTACTTGCAACTGGTCCCTGACCATAGCGAATGTGCTCTGTAGGTGACTATTGAGTCCCGTCAGGTATTCAGTTGGCGTCATTGCCGTTGGGGTCTCGTCCTCTGCTGGGACATATAACAGGTGTACTGGGAGGGTCATTAGCCTCCCTGTCATGATCTCGAAGGGTGTCCTGCCTGTAGCTCGGTTGGGTGTGGCTCGCATGGCCATCAAGACTAGGGGTAGTTTCGTATCCCAGTCGCGGCCCGTGGTAGACACATATTTCTTTAGGAGGCTCACGATGGTCCTGTTGGCTCTTTCCACCTGTCCTGAGGATTGTGGATGGTATGCGACATGTAATTGTCTTTTTACTCCCAACATCTTCCACACTTCTGTGATAACCTCGGCTGTGAAGTGGCTTCCTTTGTCTGAATCGATCGTTGACGGTAGACCCCATCTACTGAATATTTGGTTGATCAGTAGGATAGCGGTCGTTTCCGCGGTGTTGTTGGGTGCTGGTAAACACTCTGTCCATTTAGAGAATGCACAGGTCACAGTTAGCATGTACTTGTTCCCTTTGGTTGATCGGTTGACAGGTCCTATCCAGTCGATTTGTAGGTTGGACCAAGGATAATCTGTTCCCCTCCTCTGTAGGGGTGCCCTATGCTGTGAGGTCGTTGGCTGGTACTTACAACACACGAGACAGTTGGACACATGTTTGTGTATGTCTTCCCCCATTTTTGGCCAGTAGGCCACCTGTCGCAGCATCTGTCCCGTATTCACCTCGCATCGGTGGCCGCTGCACGGTTCATTGTGGGCGTGTTGTAACATTATTTCCCGATATTGAGAGGGGACTACCCATCTAGGTCGACCGTCTTTTTCGTTTGTGTATACCAGTAGCCCTTTCCGCATTGAGAACCTTTTGATTTGGCTATGCATGATCTCGAGCTCTTTGTTGTCATTCAAGTTGTCAGTAGTGATTGGTTTTCCTGCTGGATCTTGGATATGATCGGCGAGTGTCTTTAGTGTTTCGTCCTCTTGTTGCATTCTGATCAGGTCTTCGGAAGGCTGGGCACTGTTCAATTGGGCTCTGGTTCCAGCTTCTGCCGGGTTCTTCCCACTTCTTGTGACCAGTCTTATCACGGCGATGTCTTGGTTCGTCGACTCTGGTTGTCCGTCTCTGTCGGTTTGGTCTTCTAGCTTCCACGGGGTGCCTTCCAGGCTTCCCACCTTTGCTATGGCATCTGCTTGGTCGTTCCCAGTTTTCTCTTGACCAGGTATCTTGGAGTGCCCTTTGACTTTCTTCCAAAATATCTTCATATCCTTGTTCTGAACCATCTTATCTATGGCCTCGAATAGTTCTCGATGGTGAATTGGTTTATTCCTATGGTTCATCATCTCGTTTTTTTTCCATATGGGTAGGTGGTGCAGGAAGCTGTGCTGTACGTAGTTGGAATCAGTGCACACCACCATGGTCCGTATTTGGTTATCGGATGCCATTTGGACAGCGATGTGTACCCCGACCAACTCTGCATACTGGTTTGACTTTGGTCCCAGCTGAAATCCCTCTTGAATCCCTGTGAGTGGGCCAGTTTCCCAAATGACTCCTGACCCAGCGTGAAGCTTGTTCTCCCTCATCTGGGAGCATCCATCGATGTATACCACTGGTAGGTCGGCACATGTCTCCTTCCTGAAGGGCAGGTACCTGTTTTCCTCCGGAGGTATCTTTCCGTCCTCTGCTTCTACGCTGTCAAAGGTACAATAATGTAAATCGGCAAGACCTTGGGCCATTGGACTTTTCTTGTTTTTTGCGTATTTCACTGTGATTGGTAGGCCTTGGAGTGTCAGTGCCCAGCTGGCTATTCGGCTGCTGGTTACGCGGCCCTCTCGAATCTTCTTACTGTTGAGGTATGCCAGGGATTCATGATTCGTTTCCAGGATGATCTTCTCTCCGTTCAACAAGTTCCGAAAATGTTGTATGGCCCAGATGTTTCCAAATATCGCCTTCTCACACTCGGAGAACTTCATCTCCACTCCCCGGAGGGCTTTGCTGGCATAGGCAATAACTCGTTTCTCTGCTTCCTGTCTCTGGTACAGTACCGAGCTGATACTATGATCTGAGTATGCGGTCTCCAGGTAGTATTCTTTCCCTTTCTCTGGGTATGCTAGGCAGGATGCCTCTGTGATCTGTCGTTTTAATTCTTTTTCTGCGGCTTCCTGTTCCTGTCCCCACTCCCATGGTTCGTCTTTTTGCAGTAGTTTGACTAAGGGTCGAACGATTCCTGCGTAGTCGTCCACGAACTGTCGAAGGTAGTTGCAAATCCCTAAGAAGCTCCGAAGGGTCGTGACTGTGGTGGGCGATTTGAGTGCGAGGAGGGCTCCAAGTCTTTTGGTTTGGGGTAACAGTCCCTCCGTGCCGACCTGGAGCCCGAGGTAGTCCACCCTCTTGCGTGCCCACTGTCCTTTTTGTATTGAAATCTTTGCGCCTGCTTCCTTTAACTGCTCGAGGGTATGCTGGAGGCTCTCGAGGTGTTCTTCCCAGGAGGAGTCCTTGACCAGTATATCGTCGACATAGACGATGGTACCTCGCTCTTTTGCGTCGTCCATTGCCTTGTGTAGGAATATGTTAAAGTCCGCAGGTGAATTTGAGTATCCAAATGGACATCGGTTCCAAGTATACTGTATTCCATTGAATGTAAATGCCAACTTGTATTGATCCGCTTCTTTCACGGGCATGGTCCAGAAGCCATTTGATAGATCCATGGTGGTGAGAATTTTTGCGCCTTTTATTTGGTTGAGATTCTGGTCGATCTCTGCCATTGGCCATCGAGATAGGGGAACCGTTTTGTTGAGTTGCCTATAGTCGATGGTGAGTCGCCACTTGCCGGTGGGTTTCAATACAGGCCAAATCGGTGAGTTGTAGGTTGAGTTGCATTCTCGAATTATATTCTTCTTGAGTAGGTTCTCCAAGGTTTCTTGGATTGATTCGTAGGCAGCCAGTGGAATCTTGTATTGTTTCACATATACCGCTGGCGCTCCTTCCAGTGTGGGAATAGATACCACGTGTAGGTCGGTTTTGCCGCAATCATAGGGGTCTTCTGAGAACAGGAAGTGGTATTTGTGGAGCAGTTGACGAAGCTCATTTCGTTGAGTGTCGTTCTCGAGGGCGTCTGCTGCTTCAATTTGTTGTTCGATTTGTTCTTCTATTATGGAGACTCCTTGTCCTGGGTCTGGGTCCAAGGCCTTCGTGGTTTCGGGCGGCTCGGTTGAAAGTTCCTTTTGCGTTACTATCGGTTGAGTTGCCTTGGCTTCATCCGAGGGTAACACGCTCTTGCCCTTGTGTTCTCCTTCATCGGTTTGCAGTTCGTCGGTTTGGCCTCCAGGGGGCGGTATATACTCCACGAGGGGACGGTCATTTGGTGATACTGACTCTAAGTCGGCTTCCTTTCGTTCTTCTCTCAGTCTGTTAGTCATTAGCTGAGTGATTCGAATTCCTGCTGGGAGCTCGTCTTCGTTCCTGATTGTCGTTGATAGGTCGTTGAGCTCTTGTGTTATCACTTGGATTCCCGTGGAGTCTCTCATAACGTCTTCATCTTCTGAGTCCCTTTGTTGCTCCGGCATTGACTGTGCCCAAATTTGTCGGGATTCAAGGTTCATAATGGGTTTCAGGCGATTCAGTAGTTCTATCCCAATGATCAGCTCTTTTCCGGGGTTCCGTACGACATATAGGGGATGGTTCATGTTGATTTTGTTGAACGTCAACTTCGTCATAATTTTGCCCAATGGTCGCATGTGGGTCCCTTCACATCCTGAGTAGGTAAGTTTACTTGGCATCATCTGTAGTGTTTCATTCTTCCTCTGGAGGGCAGTCTGGAGTTCGTCAAATAATTCTCTGGATATCATGGATATTTCTGCTCCAGTATCACAAAGGCCCTGGCTGGTCAGGGTGTCTTGCAGTATTACTTCCACGTGGACTCGTCCGACTGGTCCTACGGGAATCAATTCCCCCAGATGGTACCCTTTTTCCTCTGGTACCACTTCGGTGATTGCTTCGGGGCTTCTTGTCTTCCCTACGTTCACTTGGGCTACCTTTGCGCTGGGTGTGTCCTCCTCTTGTGTGGGTATAGTTGGTATTCTTCCCTTCGCTATTTGCATGGGAGTCTTCATACTCCCTAGGAGCTCTTTTTCCATCCTAATGTGGTGAGCATATCGATTCCTGTTAGCTAACGGTGGTCTATGCTCTATTGTTAGTGGAGGCGGCAGTGGGGGACGATATGGTGACTGGTTTGGTGGGCGTCGGCCTCCGCGGGGTAGGTATGGCCCGTCACTCGCTTTTCCTCCTCCATAATTCCAGCCTCCGCCTTCTCCTGCATTCCATGGTGGTGGCGGCTGTGAGTGCCAGATTCCTCTGGTCTCGTTCCTCCCCCCACGTGGAACGTTATTCAGCGTGTTGTGGACGGGTGTTGATTCCATTGGGTTAGGCGCCCTCTCCTGGGGGAATTCATGTCCACCCCGTGTGGCGCTAATATTATTCCTTGGAGATTCGCTTCCCTCCAGATCGAGGCATTCTTTATCTCTGGTGACGATGTGGGTTTTGGCTATGCTAGTGGTTTTCCGTCCGTTCACCCAGGCCGTGTGGGCCTTGCTTTCAATCTGGCGTAGGGAGGCAGTCTCGGGGTCCAACATCATTCCTACTATTCTCACTATTTCAGGTCTCAATGATTGAAAGAACATCACTTTTAAAACTGTCTTATCTCCCTGGGCATTGTCCCCGTCCCCTGCGTAATATGCTTTCTTAAGGCGTAGGAGATAATCTCGTGGGTCTTCGTCTACACGCTGGGTCATCAACTTTGCCGCATTCAATCCTTCGGATAGTGTGGAGTATTCCCCAAATCTCTTAACTACTGCTCGGCTCAATTGTTTAAAGTCACTCTTCACCCTATTTGGCAGGGAGGCTACCCATGGTCTGGCGGGTTCATGTAGGCTCCTTGATAATAAACATGCCTTTTCTGCTGATTTACCCAGACCCCGGATCTTAGCCTCCTGTTCTACTGTAGCTATGTAAGTGTGTATGTCCCTGTTCTTGTTATGTGGATCGAAGTAGGGAATTCTCACGAGTGCTTTGTCCATTAGTTTTAGTGTCTTACTGTTAAAAGTGTGTTGTTCGTCATCAGTGGTGTCGGTTCCTGAGGAGTGCTCCCTTGAGCTACCCTTGTCTCTACTATCACTGTTGTCATGTTTCCCATGTCTGTGTCGTGATCTCCCTCTGTCCGAGGATTCGTATCTGTCCCGTTGCTTGTGTCTCTTGTTTTCCTTACGTGGGTCTTGTGATTCGTGCTTGTGGGTTGGTGTGCGTGGTTTGTTTGAGCGGTGTCTATGTGGTGAGTGTTTTTGTCCTTGACCTTCATGCTGCCTACTACGTGTGTGGTGCCTGCTAGGTGAGGTGTTGTATTTATGTTTGTCTCGTGCTTCATGGTTATCGGAATTCCTGTCTCTGTCATCTGTGGTGCGGGTGGTTTTGCGTGGGTGATTTTTACGGGTCATGCGTCTCTCTGGTGAGCTCTCTCTGTTACCCATGTCGCGTTGATAATGTTTACGTGAGGTGCGTCTCTCTGGTGAGCTGTGTCTGTCATCTGCATCATGTCGGTCATGTTTGCGTGAGGTGTGTTCCTCTGGTGAGCTCTCTCTGTTACCCGTGTCGTGTTGGTCATCGTCAGAGGAGTCAGTGTCAGATGAGCCGTCACCATCACGGTGGCTTTGCTTAACATAACTTTTGTAGTGCCTTTTGCACCTGTAACGTGGGTCAACTTGGCTCGGTGATTTCTGCTTATCCCATGGCTCATGCTTGTGTGATGTGCGTCTCTCCTGTGAGCTCCTGTTACCCGTGTCGTATTGGTCGTGTTTGTGCGAGGTGCGTTTCTCTGGTGAGCTGTCTCTGTCATCTGCATCATGTCGGTCATACTTGCGTAGCGTGCGTCTGCCTGGTGTGCTGTTTAGGTCATGTTTCCCGTCTTGCACCAGCTCCGCCCTTTTCCGCCCTATCATTACAGTGTATCCTGATGACTTAGGGTTAATTATTTGTCTCTCTCTAACGTTGGGGTGGTCGGCCTCATGTTTTCCCGTTTGTATTAATATTCCCTCTTCTCTCTCCTCGATTTGCGAGGGTGTTACTTCATCAAAATTGCTTTGCACAGTAGCCATACTCATTGTGTGATCTGGCCCTGGGCTACGTCCACGTGGCTCGGAGTGTGGTAAATTGTTACTCCCGTATGTGTTCTGTGTATCAGCGTCTGGGTGTTTCACTGGTGCATTTAGTGCGGATTCTTTCTCTCTCACGAGGGCGTGCAGACTCTTTACCTGCTCCATTAAGGACAGTTTCTCTTGTCTTTCCCTTTCAAATTTTTCCTCATTCCATAATCTTTCTCTGTCTGTCTGTGCGAGGAGGTACGAGTCTACCCTCGCTATTTCTGCAATTTTTACGTCACGTTTGGCTTTGCCACATTTCATCACGTCCTTATGTAGTTTCCTTCTATGGGCCTTTACATCTTCTGTATGGCACCCCTCCCATATATCTCTCTGCTCCGTCTGCTGGCTAGCAGTCCGTCCAGTACGTTTTAACACAAATTCCCGATATTGTTTTTCCATAGATTCCATCTCCTCCTCAGAGGTCCACTCTGTATCAGTGTTATGCGTTGGTGTGTCAACCTCAGAACGTTGTGGATCCTGCGCCATCTCTATTACATAGTGTGGTTAATAGACTTAAGAGTGTATCTTAATTCTAACATCTCATGTGCGGCGTGAGTTACTCTAGAATTCCCCTTCAGCGCACATATAAACAATTGTATCACAGGATGCGTCAGTTCAACTCGAGCAAATAATCTCAGCCCAGCTGTCTTTGTTATACTCTGCTACTCTGGTATTTCCCTTCAGAGCGCGTTTTGTTTTGTTTTACGCCCGTTTACAATCACAAGGCAACGTTAGTTCACAACACTTTGATTAACACAACAGTGATTCGTTCCTGAATTCATGCATAAACTGTCTGCGAGAAATCCCGGACAAGAGCCCCCATTATGTTGTATATGTTGGGTATGAAAATTTTGATATGTTGTATGCGTGCGTGGGTGAAATTATTATGTTGTATGTGTGGGTTATGAATATTCAGTGAAAATAATAATAATCAATTGAAATTTGGCCAAATGTGTAATTATCCGGAAATATGTTAATTGAGGTAATTATGCACATTTAATTATGCCAATTCGAGAGGTAATCGTAGTAATTATGCGAGTGGGTGGAATTATGATAATGCAAGTCGTTATGATAACCAGACCCCGCCTCGGTGACGAGGGTGGGTTATCGATCGGAATAAGGCAATTAATCGTATGCAGTTATGCAGGTGTGGTGTAAGTATGCAAGATTAACTTAGATTAACTCGGCATCGTTGTCTAGGTTCGTCTCATTCTCGCTTATATTTTTAGGTCCCCGGTTCACCCCGTTATCGCTTTAACATTTACTGAGTATGTGTTAGTGTGTTTATTAAGGTCACCAAGTTCAGATCTCAACGCAGAAGCAGATCTTATGCATAGACTTCAGGAAAGAATCACACAACCACTTCTGTATTAATCAATTTATTACTAATTCAACCTCAACTATGATATAGTATGCGAACTCTCAATCCCGGAACGTCAACACGGCATCAATACAGTATCATCAATGATTGTCTGATTTCACTTGACAACGGCACATGGATCCCGCATAACGCGATGGTTGTTAGTGAGAGAGAGAGTCGTTACAACATGCAAATATTATGCTAAGAAAAACCTTAACTTTAATGAATGATTACTCAATATTATTCACGCAGTACCGTACTCCTTATTGATAGGATGCGAGTACGTGCGGCGATTATGACTGAAAGACACTTGAAAGATTATACGGCGATAAAAAACACAATCAAAAACAGTTCTTATTCTTAAAGGCACCAATCTCAACAGATACATCGGCAGGTTATCTGACAACAGAATGGCTCGGAGTAAGGGCCTGCGACGGTTCTCCTTTTCCGAAGATCGTTATCTTATCAAGTTTACTAATTGGGGACCAGATCACCTGATAAGGATCTGGTGGGCCACCACTCCCCACGTGAGCGTGGCTCGGCGGAAGGAGGTGCCAAGAATCAATTCGTATTGATGGATCTGTTGGGAATTTATGCGATTAAGAGTACAGCCCACTAAATATTAAAGATAAAAATTACGAATACTCTTATAAACGACGGATGGCCATCACTCGGTCTCGAGTGTTTTCTTCACAGCCACGGATGGCTTATGGGTTCGAGTGTGTTTGAGTGGTAAGAGTGGTCTTGAATAGTCAATGTTCGGAGTCGGTTCTTTATGTCAAACAGACGCCTGGTGGTCGTGTGGTGAGGGGGCGGTGCGCGTCATACGTATCAGTCGCTCTCCTGTCGCCGTGTTGAATTGGTTTGGATGCCTGTTGATACGCTGTCGTAGTTCGGAACCCGGTCGGTAGGTGGCGCCCACAGCTCGCTCGCAGCACGCAGTGCTGGGTCGTCGCCTCGTCGCCAAACCGCGACCTTCAGCTGCAGAGACCTCCGACTCGGCAGAGGTTGGCCCACGCAGGCCGAGTTGAGCTGTCAAGCGGGTCTTGCCCGCCTGCAGAGGAGATGGGGAGCCGCTTGAGTCGAGCCCCGAGAGCCGGCTGAACTCGGCTGAGTCCCAGACGCTGAAGAGTCGAGCCGACCCGTTGGTCGCAGCTCGCTCCTGAGTCGACCCGCTCGGTCGAGCTGAAGATGAGTCGAGCCGACCCGATGGTCGCAGCTCGCTCCTGAGCCGACCCGCTCGGTCGAGCTCCTGAGCCGACCCACTGGTCGAACTCGGCTGATGAGTTGACACTCCTGGTCGAACTGGTTTCCAATGCTCAGGGTCCTTTCTTTTATGCCGAAAAATCCCTTTGGGTCCTGCCCACAAGGCGGAGTTTCTTTCGATTTTTGCTGTGTCAGGATCTGTCCGTAGGTAGGTGTGTCCATGTGTGTGTCCGTACGTCCGTGTCCTTGTGTGCATCACCCACGGTATATTCCGTTTTCATACTCCCTCCATAAAACCCATGAGCAAACAATCAGAGGTTACAAATTGCCTCGAAATCGTCTCTCTGTCTGGGTGCAATATTATCTCTTGTCTGGCCTTCTTCATGAACCAAAACACAGACGTTACAAATCGTCTCACAGGCGCCTCTGTCCGTGTTGCACGACCTGGAGGGAGGGGCACACTCCCTCCGACCCTCACAGACGCACACAGACATGGTTAAAAAGTTTTAAATTAACATTTGTCCCTTACCATTTCCCAGTTATGATTCTGTATGTAACCTCAGGTGTGTCGTTTCCCATCGTGGTGCTTGACCCAAGTGGAGGTGCCTCCCCGAGCACATACACACTCCCATCCCGCACTGCGGGGATACAAAGACGGCCGGGATCTCCCTTTCTCTCCGACCCTGGGTTTAACATCGCTCTTTTATTATGTATTTTATTTCGACCTGGTGGTGATTTATCCCGCTATCCTGGCTTTTCATAAGTTTTACTTTTGTCTTTTCATGCATAGGCTTATTATTATTAATTTATTTCCGATATCTTAGGTTAAGGGGTAAGTTTCTTGATCCTAGGAATTCGTATTCCTTGGTGTCTGCATGGTTATATAAGCGGAATATAGTTGACGGTGAATAGCGTTAACATTGATGTTATGTACGATATTATGTATTGTGATGTCTTTAACTTAACTTGTTGGTCGGCTTTACTGACATGAAGTTGCATTTCATAGCCTCGCAGTCTTTGCCTCACTCTGTCTCTGCTCGCCGTTGTTGTTGCTGTCCAGCTGACGCCGTTAACTCAAGGCCTCATTAATTTCCGTCACTCCTTGTAGGTGAGGGCGGTTGAACCTTGGAGTCAGTTCTGGTTTTTGTCTGCTTGCTTCTTCTGATGTCCCCTGACCCCGGGAGTTATTATTTCTACTTTTATGGCCTGTCGAAGCCCGACTCGCTGTTGCTGGGCTTGGTGGGTCGCTGGGTTGGTGTGTTCCCGGCTTTTTTGCTTACGTTTGCAGTTCGCCGTGCTCTTAATTTCCTTCCCTCTTCAACCTTATATCGACTATTCGCTCCTGTCTGGGTGCGATTCAATTTTGACTTAGGAAGGTTCTGATTGTCATATGCTTTGGGTCGAGTTGTATATTAAAGTATGGAAATAACATTTCATATTGACTTAATGATGGTGATGGTTCAGTAGGCGTAACTTGTGGCCTGGTTTAATTGGAGTGGGTGTGAATATCAATAACTTTAGCCTACCCTGTTGTTAAATTCCGACTTTAACGTGACTTTAATAGCAATACAGAATAATTGAGCTTTTTGACTTAACTAGGCGAACACGAACTTTTGGTGACCCCCGCAGCCTCGCCGTTCAGCTGAGCCTGCAGCCTTGAGAAAGGCACAACACCCTTATTCTCGTCTCACTGTGGTCATCCAACCTTCTGCTCTGGGAGTGTGATTAATTTCAGGACACAGGCCCCCTCACGTTCAGACGCGCAGGGTTGTTAATCAGCTCCCTCCCCTGTGTACACAACCTTGAGCTGGGCCACTTCGTTTGACCACTCACCCTGGATTTATCTTTCCTTGAGGCAAGGTTGCAAATTCTGTCATCCTAGCCCTCCTCCAGTTCATTACTTAACAACACCTGGTGTTTTGCAGTTTGCTGCGCTTTGGGGTGTTTTCATTCATTATATATCAATGATGGAAGAAGGCTAGAATACAACATTACTCCTTCATCTCAGTATGAGATGTTTCATATCACAACAAGCCATGTGTATTGCTCGTGTAAGTCGCCGGTGGTGTACGATTGCTGAGGGTCACACGCCAGTCGAGCCGGATGGTGCATTGCGTGTTGGTATACGGCCGAGTAATCTTAAAGGGGAGTCCCCGTAACCTCTTCTTGGTTCTTTGGGTATAGTCACGTAGAAGAGAAATAATAAAATAATAAATATAAAACATAATAAAATACAATTGTGGTTCTTGTGCGGAAATGCGGAAATCATATATTCATTGCAATCAGTAGCTCAAAGCCCTGCGTGATGTTGGGCCTTGCATATATCCTTTCCAATAGAACGCATTAACGTGTTGTTAAAAGCGCGCGGTCACAGGAGTAGTCTTTCCACCGTTTGCGGTTGACATTAGCAGAAATGCGGGAAAAATTGAACCCTCCTTCCGCATTTTCCATGCCGAAATCGCAACCCTGATGGGACTCCACTCAGCGCCGGCAACTTTCCAGCATTTGATGGAATTAGTTTTGGCTGGATTGCAATGGGACTCGTGCTTGATTTATTTGGATGACGTTATCGTCTTTAGTAAAACATTTGACGAACATCTCCAGAGGTTGCGGGCGGTTTTCCAAAAGATGCGGGCTGCTAATTTGAAATTCAAACCCCAAAAATGTCATCTGTTACGCGAATCGGTGCGTTATTTGGGACACATCGTGGGACGCTCAGGTATTGCTACCGATCCCGCCAAAACGCAGTGCGTCAGCTCCTGGCCGACTCCCACCTCGGTGGGAGAGGTCAGGAGTTTCATTGGCTTCGCGTCCTATTACCGACGGTTTGTCGCGGATTTTGCGACGATTGCGAAACCCCTACACGCTTTAACGTCAAAAGGGGTTCGGTTCCAGTGGGGACAGAAGGAGGAGGCTGCTTTCCGCTCCCTTCGGGACGCTCTGGTGAAAGCTCCTCCCTTGGTTTACCCCGATTTTTCTAAGCCCTTTTTGCTTGACACCGATGCGAGCAACACGGGTATTGGGGGTGTGCTTTCCCAGGTGGTTGACGGCGTGGAACGGGTGGTCGCGTACGGTAGTCGGGTGTTGTCTCCTGCGGAGCAAAGATATTGTGTCACCCGTCGGGAACTGTTGGCAATTGTCTATTTCATCCAACAGTATCGCCCATATCTGTACGGTCGGCATTTCACCGTCCGCACAGATCATGCGGCACTACAGTACGCCCTGCGAGTTCAACAACCATCGGGACAATTGTCTCGATGGTTGGAGATTCTCCAGGACTTTGATTTTGAAACCACCTACCGTAAGGGCGTTCGCCACACCAATGCGGACGCTCTGTCGCGCATGCCAACCACCTCCGAATGTGCATGCCTCCTGGGGTCTGGACGTTGCAGGCCTCTGGGGGACATATCGGTTCCGGTCTTGGCGGCCGCCGACGACGACGAAACATTGATTACAAATTCGATCGCACAACAGGGAAAAGATTCCCTGTTGGGGTTGCCCATCACTGAATGGGGGCGCCTCCAGATGGAGGATACCTCCCTCCTCGGGTGGCGTCGTCGCGTCGGGGGTGCTGCGCAGGGGAGGGGTGATGCCGACGCATGGGAGATGGTGCAAGGTCTGCTGATGCATTGGGACGGGAAATCCCATCGACACCGGCTGGTGGTCCCTTCTGGGTTGCGGGGCAAGGTGGTGTGGGCCGCTCACGAGCGCCTCCTACACCTGGGGACCCAAAAGACCCTCGCCTTGCTCCAACTTGATTTTTTTTGGCCAGGCATGCCGAGGGATGTCGGGGATTTATTGGGGTCATGCCCTCGGTGCGCGCAACGAAAACATAGTATGTAGCTGCAGTAACTGCAGCTACATAGGAGGGGCAACCCCCAACGAAGTGGGAGGGCCCCCCCACGAGGGCCCCCCCCCAGCGAGGTGGGAGGGGCCCCCCCCAGCGAGGTGGGAGGGGCCGCCCCAAGCGAGGTGGGAGGGGCCGCCCCAAGCGAGGTGGGAGGGGCCCCCCCCTGCGAGGTGGGAGGGGCCCCCCCCAGCGAGGTGGGAGGGGCCCCCCCCAGCGAGGTGGGAGGGGCCCAGGCGCCGCAGGTTCAGCCGCAGGTGAAGGTCGCCTCCACCCTCAGCACGGCCACGGGCTCACGAGCACACGCGCTAGCGGCCAGCAACAAACAGTGCACGCATCTCCCACAAGGTTGTTGTACACTCGTGGAGTAGATAGGGACAGGTTTCGGGAATTGAGCCAAGGCGTTTGTAAGCGTTTTGGGGAAGAGACGATGGTGGTGGTGGTGGGAGGAGGAGGAAGAGGAGGTTCCATACCGGGACAGTGGGAAGGAAGAAGCGGATCGAGCAGTGTGTGAGTGAGTGTGTGGGTGAGTGTGTGAGTGGGTGGGTGTGTGTTGTGTGTGGGTGAGTGTTGTGTGTGGGTGAGTGTTGTGTGTGGGTGAGTGTTGTGTGTGGGTGAGTGTTGTGTGTGGGTGAGTGTGTGAGTGGGTGGGTGTGTGTTGTGTGTGGGTGTGTGTTGTGTGTGGGTGAGTGTTGTGTGTGGGTGAGTGTGTGAGTGGGTGGGTGTGTGTTGTGTGTGGGTGTGTGTTGTGTGTGGGTGAGTGTTGTGTGTGGGTGAGTGTTGTGTGTGGGTGGGTGTGTGTTGTGTGTGGGTGAGTGTTGTGTGTGGGTGGGTGTGTGTGTGTTGTGTGTGGGTGGGTGTGTGTGTGTGTGTGAGTGTGTGTGTGAGTGAGTGAGTGTGTGGGTGAGTGTGTGTGTGGGTGAGTGTGTGAGTGGGTGGGTGTGTGGGTGAGTGTGTGAGTGGGTGGGTGTGTGGGTGAGTGTGTGTTGTGTGTGGGTGAGTGTTGTGTGTGGGTGAGTGTTGTGTGTGGGTGAGTGTTGTGTGTGGGTGAGTGTGTGAGTGGGTAGGTGTGTGTTGTGTGTGGGTGAGTGTTGTGTGTGGGTGAGTGTTGTGTGTGGGTGAGTGTTGTGTGTGGGTGAGGGTGTGAGTGGGTGGGTGTGTGTTGTGTGTGGGTGAGTGTGTGAGTGGGTGGGTGAGTATTGTGTGTGGGTGAGTGTTGTGTGTGGGTGAGTGTGTGAGTGGGTAGGTGTGTGTTGTGTGTGGGTGAGTGTTGTGTGTGGGTGAGTGTTGTGTGTGGGTGAGTGTTGTGTGTGGGTGGGTGTGTGTTGTGGGTGGGTGAGTGTTGTGTGTGGGTGAGTGTTGTGTGTGGGTGGGTGTGTGTTGTGTGTGGGTGGGTGTGTGTTGTGTGTGGGTGGGTGTGTGTTGTGTGTGGGTGAGTGTGTGTGTGGGTGGGTGTGTGTTGTGGGTGGGTGGGTGTGTGGTGTGGGTGGGTGTGTGTTGTGTGTGGGTGGGTGTGTGTTGTGTGTGGGTGAGTGTGTGTGTGGGTGGGTGTGTGTTGTGTGTGGGTGAGTGTGTGTGTGTGTGAGTGAGTGTGTGTGTGGGTGAGTGTGTGTTGTGTGTGGGTGAGTGTTGTGTGTGGGTGAGTGTTGTGTGTGGGTGGGTGTGTGTTGTGTGTGGGTGAGTGTTGTGTGTGGGTGAGTGTTGTGTGTGGGTGGGTGTGTGTTGTGTGTGGGTGAGTGTGTGTGTGTGAGTGAGTGAGTGTGTGGGTGAGTGTGTGTTGTGTGTGGGTGAGTGTGTGTTGTGTGTGGGTGAGTGTGTGTTGTGTGTGGGTGAGTGTGTGTTGTGTGTGGGTGAGTGTGTGTTGTGTGTGGGTGAGTGTGTGTTGTGTGTGGGTGTGTGTTGTGTGTGGGTGAGTGTTGTGTGTGGGTGAGTGTGTGTGTGGGTGAGTGTTGTGTGTGGATGGGTGTGTGTTGTGTGTGGGTGAGTGTTGTGTGTGAGTGAGTGTTGTGTGTGAGTGTGTGTGTGGGTGAGTGTGTGAGTGGGTGGGTGTGTGTTGTGTGTGGGTGAGTGTGTGGGTGAGTGTGTGTGTGGGTGAGTGTGTGAGTGGGTGGGTGTGTGTTGTGTGTGGGTGAGTGTTGTGTGTGGGTGGGTGTGTGTTTTGTGTGGGTGAGTGTTGTGTGTGGGTGAGTGTTGTGTGTGGGTGAGTGTTGTGTGTGGGTGAGTGTGTGTGTGGGTGAGTGTGTGGGTGAGTGTGTGTGTGGGTGAGTGTGTGAGTGGGTGGGTGTGTGTTGTGTGTGGGTGAGTGTTGTGTGTGGGTGAGTGTTGTGTGTGGGTGAGTGTTGTGTGTGGGTGAGTGTGTGTGTGGGTGAGTGTGTGAGTGGGTAGGTGTGTGAGTGGGTAGGTGTGTGTTGTGTGTGGGTGAGTGTTGTGTGTGGGTGAGTGTGTGAGTGTTGTGTGTGGGTGAGTGTTGTGTGTGGGTGAGTGTTGTGTGTGGGTGAGTGTTGTGTGTGGGTGAGTGTTGTGAGTGGGTGGGTGTGTGTTGTGTGTGGGTGAGTGTTGTGAGTGGGTGGGTGTGTGTTGTGTGTGGGTGAGTGTTGTGTGTGGGTGAGTGTTGTGTGTGGGTGTGTGTTGTGTGTGGGTGAGTGTGTGTGTGGGTGAGTGTGTGTGTGGGTGAGTGTGTGAGTGGGTGGGTGAGTGTTGTGTGTGGGTGAGTGTTGTGTGTGGGTGGGTGAGTGTTGTGTGTGGGTGAGTGTTGTGTGTGGGTGGGTGTGTGTTGTGTGTGGGTGAGTGTTGTGTGTGGGTGAGTGTGTGTGTGTGGGTGAGTGTGTGAGTGGGTGGGTGTGTGTTGTGTGTGGGTGAGTGTGTGGGTGAGTGTGTGAGTGGGTGGGTGTGTGTTGTGTGTGGGTGAGTGTTGTGTGTGGGTGAGTGTTGTGTGTGGGTGAGTGTGTGAGTGGGTAGGTGTGTGTTGTGTGTGGGTGAGTGTTGTGTGTGGGTGAGTGTTGTGGGTGGGTGAGTGTTGTGTGTGGGTGAGTGTGTGAGTGTTGTGTGTGGGTGAGTGTTGTGTGTGGGTGAGTGTTGTGTGTGGGTGAGTGTTGTGTGTGGGTGAGTGTTGTGTGTGGGTGAATGTTGTGTGTGGGTGGGTGTGTGTTGTGTGTGGGTGAGTGTGTGAGTGGGTGGGTGAGTATTGTGTGTGGGTGAGTGTTGTGTGTGGGTGAGTGTTGTGTGTGGGTGTGTGGGTGGGTGTGTGAGTGAGCAGGGTGTGTGTGGGTGGGTGAGTGTGTGAGTGAGCAGTGGGTGGGTGAGTGAACGGGGGAGCGGTGGTGCAGCGGTTGGCGTGCTGCACTTTCGACCGGGCTACTCGGGTTCGATTGCTGCTCAAGATCAACACCAATGACGAATATCTGAACCGGTCCTGTATCTTCCCTGGGTCGACTGAGTCTCAAGTGAGTACCTGTTGCGGTGTGTAAACATCGCCACTGGGGAGACAAAGGCGGCCGGGCGTGGTGCTGGCCACCAAAGGTGGGACAAAGTCATTGTTATGCAAGTCCAAGTCGAGTCGCAAGTCATCAAATTCATGACTCGAGTCTGACTCGAGTCCAAGTCACATGACTCGAGTCCACATCTCATAGGTGGGACAAAGTCATTGTTATGCAAGTCCAAGTCGAGTCGCAAGTCATCAAATTCATGACTCGAGTCTGACTCGAGTCCAAGTCACATGACTCGAGTCCACACCTCTGCTGGCCACCCACCCCCTCGTGTGCCGTTCCAGTCTTCATAGGTGCTCGCTAACAGCACTTGCCCCTACAGTTTGTTAAGGTTACAAGGGAGATATTTTTCTTTAATGGGGAGGCTCGTGAAGGACGCTGCTACTGGACAGTTGGAGGCAGTCACCCTCCAGCAACAGCGGAGGCCAGAGGAGCGACGCTCACAACAACGAGCGGAGCACCGGGCGGATAAAACGAAGCGAGTTGGCAGAGTATGGGGCATAGGTGATGCATCTGTCAGTCATCTCAGTGACTGAGTGGGTGGGTGACTGAGAGTGTGGGTGGGTGTTCTTGTGACTTGAAGTGTGGTTGTGAAACTCGGTATGGATGGGACGACACCGTATTCTGGATTGAGCCCTCAGCCTGGGTGGAGGAAGTTCACGGTGACCGCGGCAGCAGCGGCAGCAGCGTGACAGGGAGCGAGTGGCCAGGGTGAGAGCTGGACCAGCATTCTGCTGCGAGCGTTCAGCAATCCCTCGATGCGTTTGCTGACTGCAATACGAAGTCAATTGTGGCAATTTTGATGACCTTAGAAGGGCTGTCGCTATGGCTTGCTGACAGCTCGTGTGTGTCTGTGGCTTACTGAATTCCCGTGTGCCTCCAGGGCTCACTGTCTGGCACCGTCAAACAAAGGTAAAGGTCAGTTCTGCAATCGTGTTGCCGACTCGTGTCTGCGATGACAGAATATGGCTCCAACCGTTATACCGAGTCCTGTGTTTGGGGTTGCTTATTGATGATTATTGTTAGTACATTTGTAATAACAATAATCTCGTGACGACTTGTCCTGGCACGACTATACATATACAATGTAGCCTGTTTGTTACGTAGTGGGTGGTGGAAAGTGTGTGCGGTGAACACTTTCGCCTGGGGAAGAACCCGAGGTGGCGGTGCCCCTGTGCGTGACGAGGGACGTGGAGGCTCTCGCCCTCCTCCAGCCTCGGGACGCATTTCGAGCTTTTGCTTGGATGCCAAACGTTCCGGATTCGATCCGCTGCTGTGAATCTGGTACAACGCGGGCCTACGGTGGTACAGAGGTTGTTCCCATCGCCCACGTGCGGGCAGCAGCACCCGCGGTCTCCGACTCCCCGCCACCGGTGGCGGACACCGTGCGCCTGTCCGTGCGTCGCGCGGCCCGCTTCGACAATGCGCGTTGTTGTCGTCGTCGTCATCATCAATTCAGGAGCGCTTGGACCGACTCCCCTCCATTGGCTGCCAGTTCCGAGAAACGTCGCACCTCCACACACCAGGCGGCAGGCTGGGACTGGCACCCCACCGGAGAAGAGCCGCGCCCACCCAAATCCACCGCTGTGCGTCGCTCTCTTCAGCCGGACCCGCTGCCCGCCTGCTCTCACGGGACCCGCCGGCACCACCGTGGCTCCACGCGCCACGCCGGGACGAGTCAATGGAGACCCCGTGGCACGAGCGGCTCTCATCATCGGCACGTCCACGAACCAATTCCTTGTGGATGAGCCGACGATCCGCCCGCCTGGGTTTGATCTTAGGCGCCTGATTGGGCCCAGCTCACCAGCCAAGGCCTCCTCTGTGCAGCAGAACCTGCACCGGTGGGGCTTAAGCGATGACCAGATACTGCAGCCGCGGTGTCGGATGGACGGCGACGCGTGTCACTGAAGACTGTGTCCACTAACCAAGCCAAGCGACCAAGCGGCATCGCCACATTCTGCAAATGATGAATCTGCTGCCTGACTCGGCGCAAACGCCCCACGCTGAACACAAAAATCGCCCCCTCTTCCTCATCACACGCTGTGTGCTGTCATATTTTTTGCTCTTTTTTTTAAACTTGCTTTGACAATTTGTTTCTGCTGTTCGTTTTAAATGGAACTTGTAATCTCTATATGCAGGTCCAGTGGCAGACTGGGACTAAACATCGGCACGGGCATTATTTTGTAAACATACCGGCCCAAATTCGGGATATGGGCAATTCTTTTTTCATTTCATTTTTTTTAATGGGTTGTGAGACGAACTGTATACAAGTAGCTAGATTTACGATGTGACGTGCAGTGCTAACGTGATTTTGCCGTGCGATCCTCATTGGCCTCTTTGGGCTGGGTCCAAATACAAATGCGGGGCGGGTGAGGAAGAATCTTTGGGGCTCCCAAATATGGGGACTTAATGCCAACGGATTGTGTAAATAAGCAATGAAGCGTGCGGACACATTGGTGATAATAAATATTTTAATTTAAAAAATAATTTATATCACATTTTAAATTTCCCCACACATCAGCCCTCGGAATTGACCGGCCCACCAAGCATTTGTCCTGCGGACTGCTCTCAGGCCAGTCCGGGCCTATCCAGGTCCACATTACACTGAATATTAGGGATTTGTAAACCATGTGCTGCTCAATTTAAACACATGGTCTGGTGGTGATGATACAGCAGTGTTGTCGAACGTTTCAGTTCTATACGTGAGCGGTCGCATTGCTCCGGGCGGTCATGGATGTTGGCGCTTACCTGGAGCGGATCCGCTTCGTGGGCAGCACAGCCCCCAGCGCGGCCTCGCTCCGCGCCCTCCACCGTGCCCACGTGCTGTCCGTGCCGTTCGAGAGCCTCAGCATCCACTGTGGGGAGCCCATAACCCTGGACCTGGAGAAGATCTACCGCAAGGTGACGACGGCACGTCGCGTGCATTGGACGTTAACCGCATCGCGAACGGCATCGCGGGGAGATCGTGACCTGACCCGTAGCCCCGAGCTCCCTTCCTGCCGCCTTGTCTGGTTTCCAACATGAGGACAGTGGCTAAGGTGAAAACTCCGCCATACCTCACAAAAAAATTCCGGGACAAATGCGTTTCTCATTTGTCTCGGCCACTGAATTTTACACGTAAAATTTTACACGTAAAATTCAGTGTAAACGTGGTTCTGCAAAATTCATATGCGGCACATTGCAGTCATATCTTGATATGTATTCCATGGATCCCTCTTTATAAGTTGCTTTCCATTTCAGGTGTTAAAACGTTGATATTGGTAAATATCAAAAAAGATGTGGAAGTACACGGGCCGCGTGACAAGGCCGTTGCTTGCCGACAGATTGTGAAGGAGCGGCGAGGAGGCTTCTGCTACGAGAACAACGGCCTCTTCTCTTGGCTGCTGCGGCAGCTGGGATTCCAGGTGACCCTGTGTTCAGCTCGCGTACGCAACTCCGTCACACACCGGTGAGGACCCTGCCACTAGGCTCTCTTTCTGTCTCTCTGCCGGGGAATGTGATGGGAACAACAGGGGCCTGCCTCCTAGCCACAATAGATTGCTAGTTGACATTGCCCATTATTCTGTTCCCAGCTATCAAAATGTGTGTAGATATAATAATGGATCTGTAATTATTTAAGTAATATCACTCTTGTGTCTATCGAGCAATGATTACATCATAATTCCATGATTAAGTTATGTAACCTGTGAGTAAACATTTGCCCACTAATTTTCTTCTAATAATCGGTCCCATTTCGTTGATGATGTCTCCGGTTATACCACCTCGTTCAGGACCTTTCCCTTTTGTTTATACTCTGAAGGGCAGTGTTTACTTCGTCAGGTGTAACGTCTGGAATTTCCTCTTCAAGTTAAATTCCTGGGTATTTTAGATCTGCATTAACGCTCTCCACTAACTTTGAGATGCTATCTGTCACACCTGTCACGGTAATCTCTCTCCCCAAGGGCCCCATTTCTAATCAACCTATTTTGATGATTTTATGCTCCCGTTTCTTACTACGATGTCTTGAGTAAAATTTGTGTAACAAAAAATCTAGTTCGTGAGGTAACCATATATTTATGAATTCTGAGCAACAGATTTAAAATGCCTCGGGTATCAAAATGATGAAATCAACGTATTGGCGGTACACCGGTGCAGCGTGACATAAAACGTTGTCAAATCAAAATTTGAACTGACATTCGACGAGAAGTGACTTTGACGTACCTCGCAAGGTTTTCTGACCGGGGTTCCAAATCGCGGAAAATAAATAATTATTGCGAAAATGTGCCTTTAGTTTTTTTTTTTACCGCGCACCAGTGTGCCGTCAATCCGTACAAATGTTCACATAGCCTCTATAGCGCCCTCTAGTGGAGACCCTTCCAACCAGTGGTGGCGTGAGCAGGACACTGCAGGGCTGCACCTCTACCTGTTAACCGAGGCTCGAGCGCAAATGACTCACGCGGTGACTCGGGCTGCCGCCAACCAACCAGTCGCTCAAGGCGTGCAGTTTGATGATTCCTCGGGTATCGATTACCAATTCATGACTTGCGCAATCGGTAATTGATCTTGAAAACAGTTACCACTTTATTGGTAATTGAACCTTATGGCCAGACCCCGGGGTCCCATAAGCCCCCGGCTCTCGCATAAACATGATATTATAATCTTGATTTGAAGCTTTCGTGACTGCAGGAATCAATACTCTTTCGTTATTTCGGTAAAGTCACGTAGGTACAAATACAATAAAATAATTCACGACGTTTCTATCGCAACACAAGCAATCTTCATCAGGTGGAACAACCACAGCAAGAAAATGCTGAAGTAGGCGAGAGAGCTGCCGTGGCAAGAGGTTATATAGGTAAGAAAGGGGGAGGCAAGGGGGGAGAGAGAGGGGGGGGGGGCTGCGTGAGCACTAGGGGGAGAAGAAGTGAGGCTGTAAACAAAAACGTTGCTCTTTTCACCAATCGGTTTGAAGGACGGTGGCAAGTGTTGTCTTGTTAAATTAAGCCTTTAAAACTGAAAACTACTTACCTGCAGTACCTCTATTTAAATACTATAAAACAAACAAAATTTACACCCCTCTGTCAATCATTGTGTTTCTCAGTGTGGATTTGTGTAAACAGTACATACAATATTACGTGTTTTCAATGCGCTGTTCATATTGTAACAAGCGTTTATACCAATGTTACTCTTCAGAGTAGTGGGTCGCCGCTCCTCTTATCCGCATTGATACGAGCGGTATGTGGGCACTATGGCTTGACGACAAAAAAATACATATCTGCACAGATGTATACGGACAAGAGAAGTATTATCAAACAGGAGGAATTAATGGTGCAACGCATCTCATCTGTTAAATATCTGCAAGTAATAGGATTGTCATCGATTGCTCCTGGCTGCAGATATTGGTAGGTCACAAATAATAATTAAGATAAGAGAGCAGTTTCACTATATTATGTATACCGTTATGACAAATAAAGAACTTAAGTCCTGTAGGCAGTTTGAGAAGCTTTGGATAAGACTTATGATCCTGCCCATACACGAGCATGGAGTGCATTCGCTTGTTCAGCTCTTCTGCACATTCATCCTCGCTGCGCTTGGACGACACGACAACAGAATGATCCATGCCTGGTGGGTCGCGGCGTTTACGTGCGTGGTGGGATGGGTTCGCCAAAAATAAATCAATTAATTACGATTCTGACTTTCGTTTATTCGGGACCCCGGGGTCCCGCGATAAGGTTCAATTGTAGAACAGCGACAAAGCTGATGTCATTAAACCTCGTTTGGTGAAGCATTGTTTTTGTTTATTCTTCTCGTGATTGCCTACAATTTGGATTAATTCCTACGTAACTGTAATCGTGTTGTAATTCTGAATACCTTTGGCAATTTCTCTACTGATCCACTATTGTGCAATGTGCGCAATGTGCGCAGGTATGGCCCACCGTTTGATCACCTAATTATCCTCGTGACACTGGGTGCAACGGACGGACAGGAGAAGTGTCCATCGGCGCTTCCGTCGGGGGAGCGACAGCTCGAGAGGTTCGTGGTGGATGTTGGCTTTGGGAACGGCATGCGGGAGCCGCTGGAGATGGAGAGTGGGCGGAAGAGCGAGCAGGAGTCTGGGACGTTCCGGCTGCGCAGCGACTGCCCTGCCAGCTGGTGGAACCTGGAGGAGGCCTCGGTGGAGGAGGCCGGCGGTGACGGGATGGACCGACTCGTACGCCAGCGCAGCCCTAAACACCAGCGCCAGCACCACATTGAATTGCCACCTTTATCAATATCGACTCCAAACAGATGTTTCAATATCAGTGATACAAGATGAAGTGTTAATACCTTTAATAGAAACATGTGTGTGCCTTCATTGCTGAAAAATCACTACCGCATCTGCTGTTTCCCAAGCAGTATGTACATAGCTCCCCCACACCGTATGCCTGATACTATTAATGTTACAATTCTTGAACCATTTTTATAATGATTTTTGAAATGTTTTTCTTCATTTTCAATGATAAAAAAATGGCTTTTAATGCAATGAAATGACAGCATTACGTCGATGCAATGAACCACTGGCGGACGTGAACGGAAGTTCCCTCTGTCCGGGCGTTCACGAGAACAGGCTTTGTGACAAATTCGAACACGAGAGCATGAACATATCGCCACGTGCGTGTGAAGTTATGTGCATGCTGGTCTCGTCAAATACAACGTTAAAACGTTACGCGCTTGTGTAACAGTATTCACAATAGAGTACTCTGTACTGTACTCTGTACTGCTCTGTCCACTGCATGTTGTTGATATCATGAGCCATGCTTTATCTACGACTGGTTGAAGACATCACGAGTGGTATCCACTGCTGTTGATATATGTTTTATTGTCATGAACGAACCCAGAATACAAAGTAGATTACAAAAATAGGGAAAAAAACGCGGATAACGTGTCACAAGTATACACTGCTATTAATGATCTTGTTCATGGTCTTAATTAACATAAGGTAGATCTGAAACACGGGTAGGACCAATACCTCAGCCGTGGCTGATCATTGTTTTAATGCGGTGGGCTCACACGAAATTGATTTCTCCAAGATGAAGGTACTCTGCAAACCCACTGGCTATCAACAAAGATTTGTTCATGAAGCCATCCAGATATATAGACACAGACGCAATTTCAACCGAGAAGATGGGTACAAACTGAGTAATCATTGGAAGGATGGTATTAACCAGTTTAAGTCATAACTGGCTGTGATGTTTCCATCCTACCTTTCGATGTTAGCAGTTATTTTCGACTCTCTGATTTTACATGAACAGGTTCACACTAACACAGCCACCGTTGCTCGTGTCCTCGATGTGGCGGCGGTTCTGCGATCTTACATTGACATGCTAATCTCTCACAATACAATGGCCACCTCCGCATCCTCGTCGTGGAGGTAGCTCTCCTATCTTACATTTACATGCTAATTTCTCACATTAACATCACTAGCCTCGCCCACTTCGTTTAATACCCTTGGGCTACACCCATTTCAAACCTTTAAAACAGCCTGCCTCAGCAGCTTTTCCCCTCTTTTTTTATCCTGATGATGATTGCTTGTGTTGCGATCGAAACCGAGTGATATTTTTATTAATTTTTATTCACTTTGCATTTTTTTTGGTTATAATTCTTTCTTCTATCTATGTGACTTTACCGAAAGACCCAAAGAATATAGAGATAAACCTGTTTGCACATTAAGTAACATTTTACGTTCATTTTGGAAAATTGTGTTTTTACAACTTAATACTTAATCCTTTTTGCCAGATATCCTTTGTAAAACAACATCAATCTTCCCACTCATTTTGCAATGGAGAGCAGCATAGGGCTGACTGCATTTTAAATCGGACTCTCGTACTCTGGAGCCACAGAACCTCCCCATGACCCCAAACACCTCCATACTTCAACTGGCCAGAAATTGATTACCAAAATAAATTATTGAACAGTAATATTGAAACTCCGTCACGTTTTCTGGATTTAAGGTTCTTAACTTCACCTCCGATTAGCATGGTTGGCTACATATGGTGCGGAGAAAATTCACCATATATGAACGCCATTTGTTCCACCCATATCCCCATCACCAAGAGTGAGTACCTCATTTTACACAGCTATCTCTGAATGCAAGTTTTTGGGCAACTCAAAGTGTTTTTCTTTTTGGGAGATGACAATTAAGTACTTTATAGATGCAAAAAACTGCGTGATATTTTTAATTTATAATAGTTCATTGGTTTACATAACTTGTCCAGTTTTATAATAATGAGTTTTACTCCATTTTTATGTCGACCACAGGTGGATAATCAGCCATCTGATGTGGAGGACCATCAGGGCTGGAGAGTGCTTTACAAGTTCGAAGCAAAGCCACGGGAATTTCTGGATTTCTCAGACATGTGCCAGTACCACCAGACCTCTCCGTGCTCTGTGTTTGTATGTAAATCTCTGTGCGCCCTTCACACGCCTCAAGGTTGGGTCACCTACATGGGCCGACATCTCACCAGCACCACCGTCATTCCGGCACGGGATCATCGAGTCCGCAGGAAGAGCAAAGCCGTCCGTGAGCTTTCCGATGAAGAGATCCCCATCGTGTTGAGGGACCTCTTTGGAGTCGTTCTCAAACATCCATTGGTGCCAAAAGATGAGGCAATAATCCCTCCAGACTGTGATCAGATTTAACCCTTGGAATTAATTAAATATGGACGTTTATTTGTTCCAGCTCTGCAATCAATCAATATATATTTTATTAAACACGTTTGAACAGTCACAACGAAGGGCACGCTATATGCCAGTACGGTTGGCAGGTTTGGAAATTGCGCCCCTCTGGTTTGGCTTAATTCCCTAACTGGAACTTGTTTGGGTACACACAGTTAATGTTCGGGTACAAACGGTCCATTCTCTAATAAAGACAGCGAATGGGGGCGGGTGGGGGTATGAAAAAGATACTGAACATTAAAAGAAGAAGGGAACAAGGTGCAATCAATAATTTGAATGTTTCAAATAATTGAATAATAAATTATACTTATAAAGTGCTCTTCTTCCATGTGAAAGAAGACTGGTCCTTTCCTTTGTTCGCAAGGTAAAGTCTTTATTCCACACACGGGTCCATACCATCGTTCTCGCTCTCTCCCGCAACCCCCCAAACTCCGCTCCCTCTTTTAACGTCTTCCTGGCTATGCCACTCGTCGCACTCCTCACCAATCTTACCCGAACCTCGCCTAACCATCCCAACTGATGCTCATCCAACCCTCCAGCTCTTTCCCCTTTTGAACATTCCGGCCAATCGTCTTGGCTCCCCATGCCCTAACCAATCAGAGCGTGCAGTGTTTGCTCCACCCTTCTTGATTACTCTCGTCCCAGGGATCGTGTGGGACAAACGCTCCACATGGAATAAGCATAAACACCTAACAAATACAGTTTCTAAAATAATAAAAGGAGGGCAAGAGCATGACAATAAAATTATATGAAAGCCTTCTTAAATAGGAATGTTTAAGTGGAGTCATAAAAATCTCAATTGAGGCCAAATCCCTGATGACTTTTGGCAAAGCGTTCCAGAGTGGAGGGGCTACGCAGGCCACAGCCCGGTTCCCATAGAGCGGAGCCTCAACCTGGGAGTGAAGAGGAGGCCCAGGTCCTCGCACCTTCGAGATCTCGATGGAGCATCAGGGGGCAAAGCAGTTCATGAGGGTATTGTGGTGCTACATTATGTCGGCCCCTCTAGCCGGTGGTGTCATCACCCCTCTTCTCTCTCGGTGCTTTCCTCTTGAGGTCTAACATCATCCATATGTCTTTAGTGGGGTTCTCTTTCCCCCTTTAATCATCAGATCATCTACCATTTGCAGAATGCCTCATCAACTTCTTCAAGGCCGGAGAGCATGGCGTGCCATCTGCCGGCTCACAGCACAGATGGGGAGTGCCCGCCCTGACCATTGCACAACAGCATTGTCTTCTCAGCAGTCCAACACCTTGAGAGCGATGGTTATGCAGAGCTGTCTGCCTCTTATGAGAGACGCAGACGAGATGGTGGACGTACTAATAACATGCAATACATCTGAAAGCTTTCGTGACTGCAGGAATTCATACTCGTTGGGTCTTTCGGCAAAGTCACGTAGTTAGAGAAATAATACTGGTAGGAACGAAATGGACCAGACCACCAATAGATTAATGTGTCCGTCCGTCTGTCCGACAAGATGGCCGCCCGCTCCCCCTGCGATCTGTGAACTAAAAAAGATGGCCGTCGCTTCCGGTGCCTCACGGCGAAACTTTAAACTTCGCTTCAAATTTACTTTACTGAAACGCATCACGTTTTTTTTAACACAGAGACAAGATACATTTATTAACACAGAGACGAGATACATTTAATCGCCTTATTTGTGCACGAAAAGCATGGCGCGAGGCCTAGTGCGGCAGGCTTCGCGAGGCCTAGTGCGGCAGGCTTTGCGAGGCCTACTGCGGAAAAGGCATCGCGAGGCCTACTGCAGGGAAGGCTTCGCGAGGCCTACTGCAGGGAAGGCTTCGCGAGGCCTACTGCAGAGGCTTCGCTAAGTCTACTGCAGAGAAGGCTTCGCGAGGCCTAGTGCAGCAGGCTTCGCGAGGCCTAGTGCGGCAGGCTTCGCGAGGCCTAGTGCGGGAGGCTTCGCGAGGCCTAGTGCAGAAGGTGGTGGTCAATTAATCTCAGATGTGATCGTTTGGAAATGAAAGACTACGAGTCTTTAAATCTCACAGCGTTTCTTGTCAAAACAAACACTTTTAATTAACGTTACACTAGAATACAGTATTTTTTTCTTTAACTCCTCTATACCCGGTCAATATCCCTGTACCGGTACTAAGTATTATTCCTACCAGCCCACCCCGCAGGGTCCTGTTAATAAAAATCACGACGTTTTCGATCGCAACACGAGCAATCGTCTTCAGGTGAAAAAACATACAGCGAGAGATCAGCTGAAGCAGGGTGTTATATAGGCCTGAGATGGGTGCAGCCCGAGAGTAAGTGGGCCGGGCTAGAGATGGTATTTGCATGTAAGTGGGCGCCCTGAGGGTGTGGCCATTGGATTGAGAGAGATTAGCATGTCAAGTATTGTGAGATCGGAGGGTGCCCTGAGGGTGTGAAGGTGGCCATTGTATTGTGAAAAAACGAGAGGCTCCGCCACATCGAGGGAAATGAGCATCGGTGACTGTGCGAGTAAGACATCCAATCTGCCAATGCAAAGACCTCCAACCTGGCAATGCAACTCAGAGAGTCAGAAATAACTGCTAACATCGGCAGGTGAGAGACACCACGTGAGAGGAGGAAATCCCTCTGTGTCTGGCATGAGCATCCCGGTGGGAGACACCACGTGAGAGGAGAAAATCCCTCTGTGTCTGGCATGAGCATCCCGGTGGGAGACACCACGTGAGAGGAAATCCCTCTGTCTGGCATGAGCATCGCGGTGAGAGACACCACGTGAGAGGAGGAAATCCCTCTGTGTCTGGCATGAGCATCGCGGTGAGAGACACCACGTGAGAGGAGGAAATCCCTCTGTGTCTGGCATGACCATCCCGGTGAGAGACACCACGTGAGAGGAGGAAATCCCTCTGTGTCTGGCATGAGCATCGCGGTGAGAGACACCACGTGAGAGGAGGAAATCCCTCTGTGTATGGCATGAGCATCGCGGTGAGAGACACCACGTGAGAGGAGGAAATCCCTCTGTGTATGGCATGAGCATCGCGGTGAGAGACACCACGTGAGAGGAGGAAATCCTTCTGTGTCTGGCATGAGCATCGCGGTGAGAGACACTACGTGTGAGGAGGAAATCCCTCTGTGTATGGCATGAGCATCGCGGTGAGAGACACCACGTGAGAGGAGGAAATCCTTCTGTGTATGGCATGAGCATCGCGGTGAGAGACACCACGTGAGAGGAGGAAATCCCTCTGTGTATGGCATGAGCATCGCGGTGAGAGACACCACGTGAGAGGAGGAAATCCCTCTGTGTATGGCATGAGCATCGCGGTGAGAGACACCACGTGAGAGGAGGAAATCCCTCTGTGTATGGCATGAGCATCGCGGTGAGAGACACCACGTGAGAGGAGGAAATCCTTCTGTGTCTGGCATGAGCATCGCGGTGAGAGACACTACGTGTGAGGAGGAAATCCCTCTGTGTCTGGCATGACCATCCCGACTATTACCGCGCGCGCGTTTGAACCGGAAGTGGAGTGGCGCGGGGCGCTCGGAGAGCGGCGCGAGGCGCCCGGGCGCGAAACGGCGGCGGCGGCACGAGGTGAGTGGGGGGCGGTGAGCAGAGGGTGAGTGGGGGGCGAGGTGAGTGGGGGGCGGTGAGCAGAGGGTGAGTGGGGGGCGAGGTGAGTGGGGGGCGAGGTGAGTGGGGGGCGAGGGAGGTGAGGGGGGGCGGTGAGTGGGGGGCGAGCAGCTATTGGCGAGGTGAGCGTTGGGGGCGGCGGTCCTCACTCTCAGTTTCGCCTGATCCAGTATTGCACTTTTATACCAATAGCTCTAATAGTGTAACACTCCATCACCCCGCTCACTCCATCACATCGCAAGAGTCCCGTCCCCGCGTGGCTCTTACACAAGAGCAGCAGCAGCTCCTGCGCGTACCGTGGGACTCATCAGCGCGGCTGTGGCGGCGCCACGGGGTGCGGCGAGGTGGGGCACGAATTCAGAAGTCCCGCGTGGAGTCTCCTCGTGTTGAGGGTGGGTGGTCAGCGGGTCGCGCTGGGAGGTCACGGTCAAGGGGGTCTGCACGTCCATCGCCTCGCTCCTGCAGCTGCTGCTGCTGTTGCACAGTCGACTTGTGACCTGCGAGCTTCGTGATCTCATCCCCCCACCGTCTGGCTCGAGGTCGTCTCACCGCGGTGGCCGGGAGATGTTAACGACCTCGCCACGTCTGCAGGAGGTCGTGGGTTCGATCCCGACCCTGACGATGCCTGCTTCTGTATATTTGGAGTTTGCGTGTCTCTCTCTCATCATCATCACGGTGGCTAGGAGATGTTAACTACCTCGCCTGGTAAGCAGGAGGTCGTGGGTTCGATCCCGACCCTGACGCCTGCTGCTGCTGTATATTTTGAGTTTGCGTGGCTCTCTCTCTCTCATCATCATCATCACGGTTGCTAGGAGATGTTAACTATCTCACTAGATCTGCAAGAGGTTGTGGGTTCGATCCCGACCCTGACGATGCCTGCTGCTGCTGCTGTATATTTGGAGTTTGCGTGTTTCTCTCCCCGTGGTCGCGTGGAGCTTTTAAAGGGAACTCTGCTTTTTCTCTCCACGTGTAGAAACATGGGTTTAAAGTATTTGGCTACTATAAATATCCATATGATAAGCCACTTCGTTGAGATATTAGTTGTGGTCAGTCGCTTCTGAAAAGATGCTATATATCTCAGTGGGCCTTACTTGGTAAGTGTATGTGTGTGTATTACAACAGATCTTGGCCAGAGCTACGAGTGTTGTTGGGCTTCTTCTGTCCCTGGAGGTCTCAGATCCTCTCCACGTTTTCGTTGAAGTTGGGGGGGGGGATACGAAGGGGCCTTGAAGGTGCTGTCTCTCGCAGCCAACATTTACATTATTTTCCAGACCACACGCTTTTCCGGTTGTTGGGGACGGTTGTCAAATATCGAGATTTTGAATATGGTTTAACATCTTTCAGTAGTGCTATGTCCAAATGCATTTTTGGCAGGTTAGGGCGATGATGAAAGTTAAATCATTACACTTAAAAAAACAATATATAGTATACTGTTGCTCTGTTTACTGCCACAAAACGCTAGCTTTGGATGAGGCTATTAAACACATGCATGCAGTGCGCATATAGGGTGTGGTGATGTGGATGTCATGCACAATGGCTTACAGGCACTTTGACACTTGGGTTGAAATAATAAACACATTAGCTTTGTCTCTCCGTCTGAGGCAGAGGCTCACATTCATCATAAATATGATCTTATGTACAAAATTGGTATTATAAAGTGTTATAATTAAGGACTTAATGACAGTGAGGGAATGAACTGTGTTTTAGCTGGTGACCGCACGTGTAACTCTGCTCCAAGTGTGTTGTTGTTTACATTTAATAAGTTAGGTCGAGAAAGTGATGTCATCTCATTAATTGGGATGTAATCTCATTTATTTTGAAATGATAGTGTCTGACCAGCTAGTTGTGCCTCAGGCTTGTTCCATCTGGCCCGGCCCTCTAGCTGCTACCGTAGGCGCACACCAGGCTCAACATCCCTGGTGAGTCGGTACAGTCAGCAGCTGCCAACGCCGAACCCCGGGCGGCGGTTAACTAACCTGGCAAACTCAGCTTGTCTGAGCCTGGGTGTGTGGAACCCCTGGTGGAGGAAATTCCACCAAAACGGGTCTTTGGACCTTCCACTGCAACCAGGACCATCTCCAGTCGTCTTGACTACGTCTTGCCACTGGGTACAGATGCGGCTGGTCGAGAGAGTGAGGTTGACGCTGCGCAAATCACCCTCACTTAAATCCAAGTTCTCTGCGCAAGTCATGGCACTTTATTTACCATCGTCATTATCCAAGTCCTGTGGCGATGGGTGAGCGACGAAGCAGCAGGCACGGATATGCTGGAAGCTGTAGCTGCAAACCTGCACGCAGGCGGCTCAGGATATTGGTCGTTCGCTCACTGGACCGAAGCAGCAGTGAAGTCCGGCAGCACCCTGAGTGACTGAGCAGCCCTTTTCAGGATCGCACTGCTCACCTCCGTAGTGAGGAAAGGGTTAGAAAAGGTACCCTAAACATTGTCTGCTTCAAAACATCCTGGCCAGCCTACCGCAGCTGGCGGGATCCCATACTTGCGGTCGAAAAACAAAAACAAATAAAATGAAAAAGACCAAAGTGATACCACTCACTGTTGGCGCCTGGAATGTGCGCACTTTGATGGACACATCTGGATCAAAAAGACCTGAGAGACGCACCGCCCTCGTGGGGAGAGAGCTCGCCAGATACAATGTGGATGTTGCTGCCCATAGTGAGACCCGACTGGCCGATACTGGGCAAGTGACTGAAGTGGGTGCAGGTTACACATTCTTCTGGAGCGGACGAGGCCAGGAGGAGAGACGTGATGCTGGTGTTGGTTTTGCAGTAAAAAACCACCTGGTCAACCAATTGGCAAGCCAACCCAAGGGGATAAACGACCGTTTAATGACCTTACAGCTCCACCTATTGGGTAAAAAGGTGGCCACCATCATCAGTGCCTATGCCCCTACCATGACCAACTCTGACGAGGTCAAATCCAAGTTTTATAATGACCTGGAAGTCATTATTGCTGCCACAGCCAGCTCGGACAAACTCCTGATACTGGGTGATTTCAACGCCAGAGTTGGAAGTGACCATCAATCATGGAATGGAGTCATAGGTGCACATGGCATTGGAAAATGTAACAGCAACGGTCTTCTACTGCTGAAAACATGCTCTGAGTTTGACCTGCTCATCACCAACACGATATTCCAACTACCAAAGCGCAAGAAAACATCATGGATGCATCCTCGTTCACACCACTGGCACTTGATTGACTACGTCATCATGAGGAGGAGCGACCGGCACGATGTCAGGGTGACCAAGGCAATGTGCGGTGCTGAATGTTGGACTGACCATCGTCTCATCATCTCCAAACTGAACATCCGGATTAAGCCTCCCAGACGCCCACAAGGAAATAGACGCGTCAAGCGTCTTAACATCACTCGCCTACAACAGGAACACACCAGACTGGCCTTTGTTGAGGCTCTAGATCATCACCTGGAGTCTCTAAGCTTCGAGCATACAGACGCTGAGGCAGACTGGACTGCTCTCAAGACCGTGCTGCATTCTACAGCCCTTGAATCACTTGGTGTTCCATTACGTACACATCAAGATTGGTTTGATGAGAACGATGCAGAAATCCGAGCACTCCTTGACGAAAAACACCGCCTGCATAAAGCATATCTGAATGACAGCAGCTCAAGTTTAAAGAAAACTGCCTTCCTCAACATTCGCAGGATTGTCCAGCAGAGACTCAGAGTCATGCAAGACGCCTGGCTGTGCGTAAAAGCCGAGGAGATCCAATCCTACGCTGACAGTAACAACACCAAGTGCCTCTATTATGCACTCAAGCAGTTCTATGGTCCGCAACACTCAGGAACTTCATCTCTCCTGAATTCAAATGGAACAACACTCCTCACGGAGAAGCACAAAATACTTGCAAGATGGGTCGAACACTACAGCGCGGTCCTCAACCGGCCATCATGCATAAATGAGGAAGCAATTGCGAGACTGCCTCAAGTTGAAATAAACCAGTCCCTGGCTGTTCTACCATCCATTGAGGAAACCAGCAAAGCCATAACACTCCTCTCGTCAGGCAGAGCTCCAGGGTCCGATGCCATTCCAGCAGAAATCTACAAGGCTGGAGGGCCTCGCTTAGTTGAGAAACTGACCGACTTCTTCCAGTCTCTGTGGGAATTAGAAGCTGTTCCCAAGGAGTTCAAGGACACTACTATAATCAATCTATATAAAAGGAAAGGCAATCGGCAGGACTGCGACAACCATAGAGGCATCTCCATACTATCAGTCGCTGGCAAAATCTTGGCAAGAATCCTTCTGAACCGCCTAATTGTCCACCTAGACCAGGGTCTGCTACCTGAGAGTCAGTGTGGTTTCAGAAAAGACCGCGGAACCACTGACATGGTATTTACTGCCCGGCAGTTACAGGAGAAATGCCAAGAACAAAATGTTGATCTATATATGGCTTTCGTTGATCTAACAAAAGCATTCGACACAGTCAGCCGGGAGGGCCTATGGAAAATCATGGCCAAGTTTGGGTGTCCAGACAAGTTCATTGGCATTGTGCGCAAACTCCATGATGGCATGATGGCCAGCGTCAGAGACCAGCAAGAACTCTCTGGTCCGTTCCCAATCACAAACGGGGTGAAGCAAGGCTGCGTTTTAGCGCCAACGCTCTTCAGCATGGTGTTTTCTGCCATGCTGCAAGACTCATTCCAGAACCACAACACTGGGATTAACTTCATCTACCGTTTTGACGGTGGGCTATTCAATCTGCGGAGGATGCAAGCCAAAACTCGAGTGGAGGAAATCACTGTTCGAGAACTTTTGTTTGCTGATGACTGTGCTCTGGCTGCTGACTCAAATAAACATCTACAGGACAGTATGGACCACCTCTCCTCAGCCTGCAACAACTTCGGCCTAACAATCAGCACAAAGAAGACTGAAGTCCTATACCAACCTGCTCCTGGGAAACCCTACACTGAGCCAACCATCTTTGTGAATGGGCAAAAGCTTTCAGCCGTTGACAAGTTTACTTACCTTGGTAGTACACTATCTCGCGCTGTGCACATAGATGATGAAGTTAACATCAGGATTGTTAAGGCCAGTGCAGCCTTTGGACGTCTACGTGACTCGGTATGGGAAAGGACTGGCATCAAGCAGGAGACAAAACTGAAGGTCTACCGGGCTGTTGTCTTACCAACTCTTCTGTATGGGTGCGAAGCCTGGACAGTTTACCAGCGCCATGCCAAGAAATTGAATCATTTCCACTTGAGCTGTCTGAGGAAACTGCTGAGGATCAAGTGGCAAGACAGAATCCCTGACACGGAAGTCCTCAGCAAGGCAAATATCCCCAGCATCTACACCTTGCTTGCGAAGGAACAGCTTAGATGGACTGGCCACGTGACCAGAATGCCCTACGCGAGACTTCCAAAACAAGTCTTCTTTGGCGAGCTGAGGAATGGCAAGCGAGCACAAGGTGGCCCCAAAAAGCGCTACAAGGACACCCTGAAAGCTTCCTTGAAGAGCTTTGGATTCGACCTTAAAAGCTGGGAATCCCTAGCACAGGACCGACCTGCCTGGAGAAGAAAAGTACAGGACGGTGCAGTCCTCTGTGAGAGTAGGAGACGCTCCTGTGCCATCTTGAAGAGGCAGCAGCGCAAATCTACCAAGGAAGGACGTGTGGCTGCACCTCAGAGCTCTGCATCCTCCCTGACCTGTCCAGTGTGCCACAGGGAATTCCGGGCTCGGATTGGCCTCTTCAGCCATTTGCGCACTCATCAAAACCCAACATAATGACAAACGTGCCTTGGTCATCATCAACTTTGATGGACGAACAAGAAGAAGAAGAATCTCATTTATTTTGAAATGATAAATTAACGTATTAATTTAAACCATAAACGCAGCTGAGATCTAGATCCTCCAGAGTGAGTCCTGTCTCATCTCACTCATCATCAGCCATTCTCTATCTCCTGCTGGATGAAGACTAATGCGATGTCTCTGATTTGTTACCCGAAATGTGTGTTTTGTGGGGGCTGATGCTCCCCTCCTCTCCCCCTTCCTCCTCTCCTCCCTGCCGGGCTGCCGCCGATCAGGTGATCGGCCCCCCTGCACCAGCATCCTCTCTGTGGGACATGGCTAGTGGCTGGCTCCCCTCCGCCTCGGGTTATCCCACACACTCCCCACGTACACCACCACTAATCCCGAGGTGGCTACTTGCACGCGCGTACCCGTGCAGTTGCACGCTGCTCACCACGCCTCGCGCTAAAAATCGCCGTATGAACATCATTAATGCCCAGGTGGCTACTTTCCCGCACGCGCTCGTGCAGGCACGCGGGTGAGGACGACGGCCACGGCTTGTGCTAAAAATTGCGCGGTGGCTGCGTGGACGCGGGCGCAGTCAATGAGTTACTACGCAGCCTCACTCGCACGCTCGAATTACGCACCACGCCAACACCCTTAATGCGATCGTCGCTCTGCGGACACACTGCGTAAAGCGCGCTGTGTAAATACGCACGCAAGCGCAAGCACCGGGCACAATGACGATCGTATTGATGATAATATTTGCGCGTTAATCAGCTGTTCAAACATGCACACGAACGTCAGCGATCGTTTATGATTGAATACACGCCGATCGTCACACGTACGCACGTACTCACACCACCCCTACGCTCTACCCACACACACCAACACCACGCGGCATCGTTGCTCTGTGCTCAAGTTTATTACTGGCTTGCCCGAAACCCCGCGTGACCCAGAGCAAAATACCCAGCGAGCAGTGTCCCACCAATCTCTATCCAAACCCTCGGGGAACCCTCGCGCTATTCTTCACCCCTCGGACGTACTCACGGTATCCCACGGACGCGATGGGAGTCGGAGGGTCCGAGAGGTCTCGGCCTGGTTTGAGTTGTAGCTGCCAGCGTCCCTCGGACGCTACGAGCAGCTGGAAGTCCGATGGGGTCGCTGGCTGGCTCGAGGAGGACTGCCTAACGTTTCTCCTCTTCCCTCCTCTTATCTCTTCCCCGTTCAAAAATCCCTGGTCAAGTTCTGTTGCCCTCCCAGCCAATCGGGTGCCTATCTTTCAATACTCAACGTCGTCCCGGCCCAGAAATTTCCATCCAATGCCCCCCTACCTGGTACGGCGTCGCCGGCGCGCCTTCGCCCATCGTCTGCGTGCTCGCCCTCCTCCTCCTCGTGCTCTCGCTCGCTGCTGCCCCCTTTGCCTTTCTAGGCCGTTCAGGAGTTTCCCTCCCACATGCTCTCGCGCGTCGCTCGCTGGGAGCTTTGCTCCTCCAAGGCCTTATTCCCCTGTGCTGGTTGTGTTCTCACTCCGGCTTGCTCGGTGAGCCCGTCGTGACCATACCATTTTAAGCTAATTCACGTGGCCGCAGTGCAATTCGGCCTGGGGGGGGAGGTCGGCCAATCTCCTGGCACTGGGAAACCGTGGGACGTCCCCACGAGGGGGCCCTCGGGTAAAAACCCAGGGTGCCAGGTGACCCCCCCACGAGACCCTACGTGGGTGCGTGTGTGTGTGCGTTTAGAGGGGGTGTGTGTGCGTTCGTGTGGGGGGTTGCGAGGGGGGGACAGCAGCGCTGGCGGAGTTGCTCCGTTGCTGTAGCACCACCGTTTCCCTTCTCGGTGTAATTCCAAATGTGCAACTCTCTTTGCTTTTATCTTCTTCATCATGGTCTGTCTATTGCTACATTATATAAACAATTAGGACAACTTTGTAATTTAATATCAATTGAAACGCATTGCATCTAGATGTTAAATGATCTTGAGTATCACGTTACTCAAATTAGACTATGAATGCCTCTTACAGTACTGCTTTTGTACTGATGATGGGGTTAGGGCCCATGCCTGCTTTGTTCCACCGCTTCCTTGTGCATGGATCCGCGCTCTGATTGAGTCGCCTCTTACCGTGCCTCTTCGTTAGTTCTGTTTCCACTGCAGCCACCCTTGTGCTCAAATGGGCCAAGCTGGGCTGATTCCGTTCGCCAAGGGCGGTAGGGTGGCGTTGCAGCGGTAACGCGCATTCATGCCTCACACGAAGAAGGACCTGGGTTTGATTTTCGACTTGGGCGCCTCTCTGTGTGGCGTTTGTACGCTCTCCCCCTGTTGGGGATGGGTTTCCTCCCATATATATATAAAAATAAGCTATGTAACTGGTATTTTACAAATTCTTAAATTTACCTGTAAATGACTCAATTGGGATTACAAAGCAACATCATTCCTGATTACAAAAATTTGGCAGGAGTGCTCTGTGGATTACTCCATGGATCATAAAGAGTCTGAGACTGGGGTTTTCCTGGGTAAACATGTGTAGTAGTAATAAAAACTAGTAATAAAAACTAGTAATTCTATGCACTGCGCGATGATGATGATGAGGAAACACCAAGCTGTATTGATGACCACAAACAAGAGTGAAACCAAAAGACAACTTACGACTGTTTTCTTTATAGTTGCAAATACATGGTCATCATTGTGGTGGCAAATACTATCTTGAGTATACAAAGCTGCTTGTTGAAACCTCTTAAATATATAACTTTGGAATCCTACAATCCCATGTGAGCCTTTTATTTGTATTTCGTGACATAAATCGGCCCTCCCCCATCCTGCACTCTCAGCGTAACTATTTTTATTGCCTCATATCTTCAACACTCGCTGGCTGTGTTCGCTTCCGGACTTCTGCATTCCTTATCCTGTCCTACCACAACATTCCCAGCATCCGTCTCAGACACCACTTGAGCTGAAATATCCAATAACTTTCATCTCGAACTGCTTAGGGTTTCAGCTCTCTGATCCATATGGGAACACGGATGTCACTCGTGCCTTACATTCCCTTCTCTTTACACTCGGACTCATCTCCCTTCTCTTACACAGTGGTTTCTGTAGCCCAGCACAAACCTGCCTTGCTGATGCAATGCGCCTCTTGATCTCGTCTTAGCTCCCTACAATATGGAGAGCACTGCCTAAGTACACAAAGTCCCTCACCTTCTCTCCACCTACCGGGGCTTGTGATCCTACGAGAGGAGCTCCGTTTCTACATTTGTCTTAAAGGGATAGCCTGCATCTTCAGACGCCAGTGTCTAACCCAGGAGTCAGCAACCTGTGGCTCCGGAGCAGCATGCAGCTCTTTAAGGACTGCTTCGTGACATTATTTATTAAGGACCACCATCTCCTATTCACATGCATTGCGGCTCTTGTTATTTTGCTTGTCACCCTCTGGTCTAGCCTCATTGCCGTAAGACTGCCAACAACTGTATTGGCTCCAGCCAAAGTCATAGCAAGTGTTAGGTATTGCGTGTAGACGCAATCAAACCTTCACAATGATGCATGCAATTATTTGCAGTGTGCCTAACACCCCCCATAATTTGAAAGGCTCTCCTCACAATCCAGCGCCAAACACTGTAAGTAGTGCAGTGCCACTGCGCTGCAGCGTTGCTCTGATACCGAACAGCTGCTTCGCAAGAAAACGACGGGGACGATGAGGCCCTCCTCCTCCTCGTCGTCGTGTGTGGGAGATGTGGCCCCTGCACCTGGAGAACTTGGTCCTCCACCCACCCGGCAAAAGGGAAACAAGCACCAAGCTCTGGCACCTGCTTGCAGCGCCTGATTGCAGATATATTTCAAGTTTAGAGTTGCTGTGGTTATTTTTGCTGAAGCGATTGTGAAATGATGCTAATCTCCCATTTACATTCCTTGTGCACACACTGGCTTAAGTTCCACATTCCTATGACAGAATACGTTTGTCTATAGGACAACCACGATTGACTTCCTACAAAGTGGTACTAATTGTCTCAACTCGTGATGATTGATGGTTGAGTTGACCACCTACCAGAACTTACATTTCATTCCTTCCCAACTGAGTGTGTACGCCTGAGCGAGGCTTTGAATTCGCCCACTCGCACGGTGACTGGCTGTTGTGGGCATCGCAAGCACCGTGGGCCTGCTTTTAAAACGATGCGTTACGGTTTGGCTGTACTCCAAGTGGACGTTAAATAGCATTATGTTCACTGGGAAAAATATGACCTTTTAGCCGACAACCCTCGAAGGGCAGCGTTTTCCGTTAGAATGTAAAGGCGCGTGCCACCACAGCCACACAAACGCGCCCTGGGCTCCTATAGGGCAGAAGTGCTCAAGGGGAACCACCTGTACAGCTGCGACGCATCCGTACTCTTGTACCTTTGCTACTTGTGTGCAGATGTACAACCCGGTATTTTGACAGCAGGGGCTAGTGTTGACATGCTTGAGGGTGGCAACTGTCTGTATCATTGGAATATTGAGGAAGTTGCTGCCATGCGTGTCTGCAGTGTCTAAGCAACAGAATATGAGTCGGTCTGCTTTATCTCCATCCCTTCTGTTCCACGGAGTTTGTGGCAGAAGTCTGGGCGGATGGAGTATGAAACCCAAGCAACCGTCATTGCAATCTGTTTCTTTACGCAAACCACCACAGGTGCAACGGATCATTACGTGTGCATTTATGCTGTATGTAGTACGCTGTGACCGTCTCTTGCTTAGACTTGGAGTAAAACTGAAGGTTATTTTTTGAAATGCCAGGATGTTTGTCTTGATGTTGCGTTATCAGACCCATGTTGATTTTGCCCTTGTTGCCTCGATGTCTGCTATTTACAAGAATGTGATTATCGAAAACTTGAAGAGAGATATGAATAGAGCCATAGGAGAAAGGGGGGGGCTGCTCCTCCTCCGCCTCACCTCACCTCCCCACAATCTCTGTACTCCAAAGCCTCTCATGTTTAGAGATGAGACTGAGCTGCCCTGTGTGTGCGTGGGCATCCTTCGTACGAACTTCCGTGCCGGGTCGCTGTGCGCTGTTGACCAGTGGCACCAGGAGGGCGCGATCATCAACCCCCCTCAGGTTCTGTTCGCTCAGCAGCCGCATGGCTCCGAGCCAATGGATAGAGCCGTGGCTTCGTGTAGGGCACGTGAGAGCAAGTGCATGCGACTCCATTAAGTGGCACTTGTACACCGATGTGTACGGAGCTCTTTGAGCAAAGAAGCACAACGCACACCTTTTTTCACAATTCGGATGCGGAATTAAATAATCGGAGTGTAAAAGCCCTTGTGCGAATACTGAAACTTGGTCACAAAAAATGTTACCATAAGTGGAGCAATAAACCAGTACAACTGCGTTATCGAAAATCACTAACGCCGCCCTGCTTATCACTGCAGCACACGTGTGGGGGGAGGGGCCGTGGTGAGGTTGTGAGCCGTGACGTCACAGCTCGCGCACGGGACGGGGGGAGAGAGACGTGGGGGGGGGGGACCCGCTGCTGCTTGGCTATCGGCGGCAGCCACAGCGGCCCCACGTAAGCCACACGCACGCGCTCTCCGCGGACATGGCTTCTTAATAGGTGCTTAAAAGTGAACACGTTGCGCCATTGAAGGTGAGCGGTGTGCACAAGCATCACGGTGAGCGTGGGTTGGTTTGGTTTTACCAAACGCCACTTATTGCTGCTTTGAGTAACAGCATCGACATCATCTGTGTGTTCATAATCTGTGTGTTCATCATCTATGTGTTCTGCCAATTATTACACGTGGGGAAACGTTCGTACATTTGAACAGCAGCTATCTATCAGAGCAAGTGTGAAGCTAAATCTCCGTAATATAGCACACAGTCTCTGTTAAAGGGCTATGTACAGAGTTTATATTGTTCTGTCTGATTCTCATAATTTTAGGAAATGTAAAAAAATGTCGGTTCATTGCTATTTTACTCTAGACTCGAAAAATGTAACCTTGGTGTGCTTCCCATGACTGGTGGACTGCGGTTATTTATTATGTTTATTAGCCATATTACTTCCAATTGCGCACATATATTGTGAATACCTTCTTCGGACATTGTCCAAATATAATCAGTCAGTTAATGTTACAGATGTGCAGGCCATGTTGAGGCATATTTAAAGCAATGGCGAGGTTTGAGGTCCGGGGTAAGGTGTCGTCTTGTTCGTGCTCTGCGAGTGTGCCGAGTGCACCACCACCACCGTGTCTCTACAACGACGCTGTCCATGAGGACGTGCACTTTCTTCATCGGATCACCACCGCTCCTCCCATTTGGACGCTTATGAGCAAAGGATCATCTGTAGCACCAAACAGATCTGCAGCATACATTATTTATTTAGTTTAATCTTCTGCATTATTAATAAAAAAAATTGTAGACATTTGACACAAGTGCCGGTGCGTGAGTGGATCACGCCCTCATGGCAGTCATATCATCCATCTCGCCACACCACAAGATTAGCCTGCGCTCCAGGCAGGCTAATCTTGTACGTCCAAACCAACTCCTCCCTTCTCTTGAGATCTCATCGCATATATGTACGTTAAACTTCTTTCGCATCGTACATAGCCAACCGTGCTAATCAGAGGTGTGGGTGGAGTCAGTCTCTTGGGAAGCTGCAAGTGACAGTGTCGCTTTAAGGCCTCGGTGGTGAGGGCACATATTAGACAGTGGGAAGCCTTTATGATACAGCGCCTACGCTTTCTCCCCCAGCGCTGCCTAAGATGCTCAGTAAAATGGGGCTAGAGCTATCAGAGTGAGCTTATACGACCGACTCCTATGATGGGAGGAGTGTTCCTCCTTAGAGAGAGAAAGAGGAGGGACAGTTATTCAAAATGATTTGATCCTCATCCTCCGAGAGCTTTGAAGGAATTGCCACAGGAAAGACTCATCAAGCTCCTTCTCAAGTCTGGCCAGAGCTCAAAAGTCTCTTCTCTCAGGGAAGAGTGCCCATACATTTATGATGGTGGACTGGCCTGGACACATTCATGGGTGAAGCTGCGTAGGGGGATTGAGGCCTCCTCAATTATGGAGGCAATGTTCATCATACAGCAAGGTCAAGCCTAGACATGTACCACAGTCCTGACTGTGGATGCCGTGAGGTTAGCTAAGAACCCCCTAGGAAGGCTGCATATGAGGGACTTTCCGGCCTCAATTCCATCTCCAACAATACCGGTTGGATAAGGATTTTTAGCAGGAATTTAAGACATGCACTGATTGACCACAACTCTAAGATTGTGACTATTAAAGTGAATGTAGGCAAGTTCTCACCCAGTCCCCGAATCATCATTTGATGCCTGAGTGATGGCGACAGGAAGAGACAGCTGTGCGATGAGGAGCTGGCTACTTGTGAGTGTTGGGTGGCTCAGGCAACACACTCCTGCGAGGGCCGCAGTGGCTCACGAGGCGTCACCAGATGGGGTCTTTTAGCTGCCGCTCGGACCCTGTCGAGGTTGTGGAGCGCCAAAGCGTTACCCAGCAGCCGTGGAGAGGGTTGGTGGGATGGGCGGGCGGCACCTTGGCAGCGAGGCCACGTGTTGCTCGCACTCACCCACCCACAGAGAGTCTGCGGTCGTTTCATAGTTTATTCACTGGTCGTGTTCGTGAACAGATTGACGATCATTAAATTCGCGACATCTGGCTGGCGCTATGCTCTTGTGTTTCGCAACGGGAGTGAGACTGGCGGAAGCACGAGTTGTAATGTGGGCGCGAAACATACCCTTTTGTTTCAAATGGTGAAATGAATGAGGCAGCTGGAACTCGCGATAGTGTCTGAAGTTTATTTACACCGCTGAAGTGCACTTTTCCTATCTCCGTGGCAACGCTTATATGGCATAAACACACGAAAGTAAACGGCGCACAGTGCACGCACACGGGTGTGGAGTTTGGAGTGTTGTGCACGTGCGAGTTAATGCGCACGGTTCTGACAGGGCATGTGCAGGTGTGAGCAGAATGCCGTATGTGGATCGATTCAATCGCATCTGTGGCTTCCTGGACATTGAGGAGTGCGAAGGCAGCGGGCGCTTCCAGCGGCGATACTTCATCCTGAATGGCTCCGCCAACAGCCTCGTGTGGTACATGGACAATCCACAGGTATGAGGGAACAGATGGGCTACGTCGCCTTGCAAGAGCCCTTTGAAACGTAGCAGTGTCGACCGTTATTGCACTTTGGGTTACCCAGTACAGCTTTACTGGAGAGTGGAGATTCTCTTTGTTAGGAGGATCACAGTAGTGTGGGCGACAATTGCCGTGCAATTGTTAAGCAAGCAATATGCGAGTATTTTTCTCTTAATTATTTGGCAAATGTGGACCGTGTCAGCACGCAATGGCCTACCTACTCTTTGAATGACATTGCAGGGTCTTTAACGTCCAGCGTTAAGGTGACGGTATGTATTGGAGCAAGGCAGATTTGTACCAAACTCAAGGTGCCAGGTCATACAGAGTGCCTTGGATTCAAGAAAGGCTAAGTGGTGGACGCTAAGGGGTGTCAACAAATTGCCTTCATGTGCCACGGGTTGCACACACCAATACTTTTCCCTGGCCCGCCGTTTGGGTTTAGCCTTCAAGACCAAACTCGGCTTCTACATTGGTGGCTTTACGGCATTGTTCACCGCAAAAAGTTGACGGCAGTTTCATAATAATCCCAAGCGACTTTTGGAAAGTGTGCAGGTGCCTGCTCCAAGGGCTTACATTTGCTGTGGCGGCAGTGGCACAAAATTCACCCATTTTTCATAAGTGTCTTATTTGATGAATTCATTAACGGGCCTTAAATTGAATGTGAAGATTTTACTGTGAGTGATTAATACAAAATTACGCACGATATGTATGTGCTATGTACAAAATTCCTATGTCATTGATTATTACCATGCTCATGAACCCACTGAACAAGTATTACAATTCCTCATTCATAATGTAATCCTAAATTTGAACTCGATAGTTTAGGGACATTTCCATTCTCTCTTGCCGATGTGTATCTCGTGCTGGACATGAATCATCGGGTTCAATGTTGTGAAATATTTGTCTGTTTCGGTTTCCTGTGACTTGCCTTGTTAGGAAGTCCCCCCCACTTTGTTTTGGCATGGAGCATATTGAGTGGTCTTCATCATTTGGACGATTACGGCCGTCGCACGCAGTCACTCCGAACGAAGATCCCTGCACGGCCATATACGGGCCCTGAGGACGTTATCCACTTAGAACAGTGCACACGAGCCAGATGTTTATTGTCTTTGAAGTACAAGGCTGCAATGCCATCAGACAACACTATCTTTATGATGTTTTACCCATTTAAATTTTGAAGTGAATGCTCCATCCAGGGACTAGGACTGTATGTATGGGTGTGTCTTGGCGTTGCGTTCACAGCGTGGCACTGGGCTGAGGGTCATCCAGAGGGCTACCCAGTGTTCTGTTGCGGTGCGCTTGAGTGGCTGAGTCATCATTGTTCCTTTTGAACCACTTTTAGAACCTGCCGGAAGGAGCGACAAATGTTGGATCTCTTAACCTCACCTACGTAAACAAGGTGCGTTCCGGCCAACATGCAAGCGTTCGGTACATGTTAATACGTGCACTTCATGTTTCTGTTGTAAATATTTGTGCATGCGGCATCTTGAAATAGGGTCACATTTAGACGCTATATAAATTACTCGGATTGGAATACGCGAGTTCATGAGAATTAGTTTGATATCACGCTGCTCTTTACACAATTTACATCGCATGTCATGTCAACACATTTGATCGGGTACTCACATGGTGCAGCTGCCCCTGTGGGGCACGAGGTGACTCAGCGCCCCTTGCCTACAAAAGGATATTCTTCTGCCAGTTGGGGGCGATAATCGATTGCTGGGCGCCACGGTGGCGAGATGTTAACTACCTCGCCTGGTATGCAGGAGATCATGGGTTCGATCCTGATCCTGACGCCTGCTGCTGTGTATTTGGAGTTTGTGTGATCTCGTGGACGCGTAGCTTTTTGTCCGAGTCCTCCGGTTTTTCCCTCCACATTTAGAAACATGCACTTCGAACATTTGGCTGCTATAAATTTTCACGTGATAAGCAACTTCATTGAGCTATCATTTGTGGCTAGGTCGCTTCTGAAAAAGAGATATATGTCTCAGTGGGCATTACCTGGTCAAATACAAAATAGTTTAGTTTTAGTTTAATCCCAATTGAGTGATGTTGCGGGTCATTTGTCAAACTTGGCAAATTTGTATCCAAAGGCCGGCACACCCCATGGTCTATTCGTTTTGAATGGGATCTTTGACGTCGGCTGTGTGGCGTATGTGAACACACGCTACAGTAATTTTACTGGAGCAGTTACACCTGATGACGGAGGCTTGTGTTGCTTCCGAAACGTCGTGATTTAATGTAGTTATTTTCATTTATTATTATTTTATTTTATTATTATTATTTTACCTACGTGACTTTACCGAAAAAACCTAAGAGAATGTGAACATCTACATCTCTGCGTGAACGCAGGCTGCGTGCAGCCCATGGGCATCGCATGTGAACGTGTCTACGGGTGTTTGTGGACACGTTTTGTATCGAGACTTTTAGACTGTTTGACGCAAGCCTTGGGATTCCTATTGAGAAGTTCCATCGGCATCGTGATCTGTATTGCAGGACTTCAGCTGACATGTACGTTTTATTTTTGCACTGTACATGTGGGTAATTAGTTGATTATAGAACATTTAAATGTCTAAAGCATCTAGAAGTGACTACAGTGCAAGCCACTATGCAAATAAAAAGGTATGCACATTAATACATGCTATTTGCTGTATTTATGTGGTGTTTTTTTTAAAAACCAGCTACTGGTGTCTGTAATGCTGAGGTAGTTCCATCAACAGAGATGTGCACAATGACAGCAGATCCACCCAGCCTGGCTCTGAGCATACCCACAGGGGAAGCAGAGGCCCTCCCCCTCCCCTCCATCCCTGCTCCTCCCCTCATCCTTCCCTCCTCTTCCCCTGTCCCCTTCCCCCCACCCTGTGCTGTGTGGATCGGTCGCCCACCTCCTTGCCTCTTGCTGTGTGGCGGTATTAGACGGAGGGTACCGTGTGCGTTCCTGCGCACCTACAAGCCCCTTGCTGCTCCGTGGCAGCAGATTGACCCAGCCTGGCTCTGAACATCCCCAAAGGGGCAGCACAGCCCCTCCCCTCCATCCCCCCTGCATCCCCACCTCCCCCCTCCCTCTCTCCCTCCCTCCCATCCCCCTCTCCCTCCCTCCATGTGCCTACCTGCGCAACTGCAGGCTTGTTGCTGCTCCGTCTAAGTGGTATCATGAGCAATCGTCACAAAGAATGGTTATTCTTGGTTTTGTGCACAGTGCCAATGTTTATTTAAGCAACTTGTTAACACATCCGGACACTAACCTCTCCATGTTTGTCACGTGTTTGTACTTGCTTGTGAGTTGTAACTGTCTGAACTCAGGAGGGGCTTTAAAAGTGACCGTGATAAAATGCTCATCGGTCGTAAAATTAAACCAGGAGATTGCGCACTGTACGTGGGTATAAGCGCGCTGTAATGAGCGCTTGGCCACGGGAAGTTGCAGACATGTACGTATGTATGTTAAACTTCTTTCGCACCGTACGTAGCCAACCGCGCTCATCAGAGGTGGGGGGGAAGGACAACAAACTAAACACAATGAGCAGTTCATGGGAATTGAATGTTGCCAACCTCACACACGTGGGTTTTCTCCAGGTACTCCGGCTTCCTCCCACGTGTCTAGACACTCGTGAATCTGGTATCGGGCCACAGAGCTTGGGCAATTCATTATTGTCTGTGGTTTCCCATCTCCCGGAATGTGACAAAACCATGCTTGCTGCAAATCTGTGTCTTCGTTTTATGAAGTATTTGACAACGGTCGTTTTGGAGTCCTGGCGAGAGCAGGAGACGGCACTCCAGTGTAGCGCTGCCTGTCGCCAGCGGAGCGCCGCCGGTTAGCTGAGCCGCATCCGCAGGCCTTGATTGATGCTCACAGGAAGGTTTTTTCTCCCCAGGTCAGCGATGCAACAAAGATGCGGCCCAAGGCAGAATTCTGCTTCGGTGAGTGATGTCTTGGTGTGTTTTGCACGGCGTTTTGGAAAAAGTATGTAAAAGGCGTCGCGGTGGGAATGATCGGGCCTCACGGCAAGATGAAGGGCCTGGGTTCGATTCCCGGCTCGTTTGCCCCTCTGTGCAGGTTCTACATTCTCTTTCCCCCTGCTGTGCTCGGGTTTTGCCCGAGTTCTCCCGTTTCGAGTTCTCCTGTTTCCTACAACAGCTGGAAGCATAGACCGTCATTGGTATTGGTCAAAAATGAAACATCTACAAATAACTAATTTGAATCTTGACTTAAAGCTTTCGTGACTGCAGGAATTCATATTCTTTGGGTCTTTCAGTAAAGTCACGTAGATGGGTTCAAAGAAAATAACAAGATAAAAAACTACGACGTTTCGATTGCAACACAAGCGTTCATCATTAGGAAGAAAAAACGGGGAGAAAATGCTGAGGCAGACTGTTATAAAGGTTTAAAATGGGTGTAGCCCAAGGGTCATAAACGAAGTGGGCGGGTCTAGTGATGTTAACGTAAGAAATTAGCATGTTAATGTAAGATCGGAGGGTGAGCACGACGAGGGCACGGAGGTGGCTATGTTAATGTGAGAGATTAGCATGGAAATGGCAGATCGCAGAGCAGCAACGGCGAGCGAGGTGGCTGTGTTAGTGTGGGGAATTTAACCTGTTAATGTAAAATCAGAGAGCCGAAAATAACAACTAACATCGGAAGATGGGAACATCACAGCCAGTTATGACTTAAACTGGTTGATAATGTCCTTCCAATGATTGCTCAGTTTATACCCATCTTCTCGATTGAAGTTGTGTCTGTGTCATCATCACCTGACCATCACCTAGCCAGTGAACTGAAACACGTACACCAAGCTCGCTAGATGAATGTATATTCAGACTACACAATCCGTAAAGCTATCACCCCAACCGTTGGGAAATAACCATCTGAGGACCCAATCAAAAGCTTGCCATACATAGCAGGGGTCACCAAAAAGATTTCCAAAATCATGAGCAAACACAAGATCCAGATTCGATTTAATACAGTACATAAAATTCGTGATCTGATCCCATCTGTGAAGGATGTGATCCCTGACATGCAATACCCCGGCGTCTACAAACTAAGCTGTGTCTGCGGCAGTAGTTACATTGGGGAAACTAAGCGACATGTATTGGACCGTGTCCGTGAACATAAGGCAGATCTGAAACACGGGAGGACCAATACCACAGCCGTGGCTGATCATTGTTTTAAATGTGGTGGGCTCACACGAAATTGATTTCTCTATGATGAAGGTACTTTGCAAACCCACTGACTATCAACAAAGATTCGTTCATCATGGGACCTCCTTTGCCAGTACCAAAATATGAGAATAGGTTTTTCCCCTTTTATCTGGCAACAAAACAGGTGTTGTTAAAACACCAAACTGAAATATTTTACAAGTAATCATGTCTGCAATAACCACAATACTTGTGGTCAAAATGCAAACAAAAAACATACTCTGATAATATATGCATTGTCTTTGAAACTGATTAGTCCACACCAGAGACAGCTTTCTTCGTCTCAAACGGTGTTAGACCAGAGGACGCCTTTTGGTGTTTTAACAACTTTAACACCTGTTTTGTTGCTAGATAAAAGGGGAAACCCTATTCTCAAAGATTCGTTCATGAAGCAATCTACATATCTAGACACAGACACAACTTCTATCGCTCGCCGAGCTCGACGTTGCTGCTCTGCGATCTTCCGTTTCCATGCTAATCTCTCACATTAACATAGCCACCTCCGTGCCCTCGTCGTGGTCGCCCTCCGATCTTACATTAACACGCTAATTTCTCACGTTAACATCACTAGCCCCGCCCACTTCGTTTATGACCCTTGGGCTACACCCATTTTAAACCTTTATAACAGTCTGCCTCAGCAGTTTTCTCCCTCTTTTTTCTTCCTGATGACGAACACTTGTGTTGCAATCGAAACGTCGTAGTTTTTTTTGTTATTTTCTTTGAACCTATCAACGTGACTTTACCGAAAGACCCAAAGAATATGAACTCATTTGAAGTTACACATAGCGACATGAGAGAACTTGGTAAGACCCTCCAGAAAAAGAGTCTTGAGAATCGGTGCGGCTTTTCTGGGTAAACAAGCCGAGTAGTAATAATAATAATAAGTAAACTAGTTACATGCATTGTATTGGATGGATTTTTAAGATTACATCGCTCCACACGTGTGAGGTATTGGAACAGGCTTCTGATTTTTGGTGGAGTAGAGACCAACTTGGCATAAACTGAGCGGGGTATTTTTTTATTTCCCTGCCAGCACAGACCCCAGGCCCCTGGTTTCTTAACCCTGATCGCTGTTGCTACACGTGCTGCTTTGATTATTTTGGAGCCACAAATGCTCTCATATTTCCTCTTTCTATCACCTGACACTCGCCTTGCTTCAGCTACTCAATCTCAGCCTCTATATTCCCGATGCAAAGCCCTTCAGCCGTGCAAGACGGCACATGCCCCAACACCATTATTCTGGAGACAAATGTTTGCTGGATCACTTAGGTATACTGTACATCTGTGAAAAAAGGCGTTATACCTCATCGGATTCCTCCAGTATAAATAAATATTGTGATTCTGAGATATGTGAACCTCCCAGACCTTACAATGTAGCCATGAGATAAGTGCAGTAAGTGAGCATTGAGACTCATTAAGGATTTCCTGGACGAGTGAAATCTATACATTGCCCCTCACACTTTTGTGCTGGCAGAATACTCCTTGAAATGCACGTCATAGATGTCATTTTGTCATGTACGTAATAGATGTTTGGTAAGACTCTATTACCGTGCATCATATTGCACCTTGCCCCTTTGGGTCCTTGTGATTGCAGTTATCAACTCAGGGATGAGGAGATTTTTCCTGCAAGCCAACGACCAACAAGACCTCATTGACTGGGTGGAGGCCCTCAACAATGCCAGCAAGATCACGGTACATGCCAGAAGCCCTGACAGCGGCGGTCTGCTTGTGAGCGTGTTCCCTGTGAGCGCCCTGCTGCGCTGCCCGTGGTTGTGTGTGAAAAGGGCCGCAGTGCGACTGCGACCGGGGTGGCGATCGCATGTCCCAGCGGCCCCGCGGTCGCCGCTTCTTGCAGAGTTTCACGGTTCGAATCCCTGGTCTGCCCTGATCAATACTGCTGCTGTGAGTGTATAGACAATGTTGACGCTACGCTCGATCCGCTTCACTCACAAGTGGAGGTTAAAGGTCCTTGACGCCATTCACGAGAGTAGGCCGTTGTGTGCCGACATCAGGGTCCAACTTTTCCAAATTCGATAAATTACCTGCAACATAACTCAATTGGGATTGAACTGAAACTAAACTTTTTATTTTACCAGGTAAGGCCCACTGAGCTCTGTAGCTTTGTTTCAGAAGCGACCTCACATTTTTAAATTACCCCCATTGTGAAAACATGGCAACAACCTCCTGAAAGAGTCATGAGACTCACCGAGGCTTTTCGGGATGAGCAAAGCATCATAATAAATACTTACATTTCTGTGTCTGTGTGTGGAGTGGTGTTGCAGTTGTGAGCAAACTATGCTACATTCCCAGAAATGTTGTTATCTGAATTTATCACGGGCTGTGTCTATGTTATCTCAGCCCTGAATGAATACTTTGGTGTGCAAACATTGGTGGAGACAAATGTGGCCAGGGGTGGTCCTGACCACAGCACCCACTTTGTGCACCGTGTGGGCCTCGAAAGGTGTTCCCTCGCGGTACTTGTGCCTCCAGTCTACACAGCTCAATAGGGGATGCTGTCTGCACAGTCAGAATAAATAGTTCAGTACAACCATTCTTTCAGATTATGCATTCTCAAAATGTTTTTCCTTTGCTTCTGAAGGATTTAAGCATCCTAGCCAACTGTGTTTGATTTTTGCGTGCTGAAACAATGGGTGGTATAAATAACATTCGAGGAAAGATGCCGTGTGCTATTTTGGGCATACGGTTACATATGGGGTAATTTCCTCTGCGCTCACTGTAACACATTAGAGAAATGCGGTAGTGATCCTCTTGCAGTCTTATGTTGCATTGAGTGGGGTTATGGTCAGGATCAATAAGGTTAGGCTATGTTCTGTTGGTTGATAATGGAGACCGTGTTTTGTGGTGAACCCATTGGATAAACACCGATGCCTTCCATGCGTCCGGCATGGCAACACAGTGGTAAAGTTCACGGCTCACAGCAAGAAGAGCCTTGTTCGACTCCCCAATTCTGGCCCCTTTCTGTGTGGCGGTTATATTTTCTCCCCATATCCTGCACAGAGTGAGTGTGTGAATGTAAGTGTGTATATATTTAATACAATAAAAAAGTAACCTGCAGTGCCACACAGTGAGTCTGAAAACTTGTTATCGTGCACTCTTGAGTCCAGTCCATCACCATTTTTAAGGGAAAGAACAGTGATCCAATCCCCGAACCCCAGGAACAAATTTCCAGGTTTGCTGAGAACAATTCCACAAACGAGGAACCCCATACAATCTTGACAACAATTATAACAACATTTTAGGGCTGAACAATTCCGCAACCGAGAAGGACGAAACAAAAAAAGAAAAAAAATCCTCACATCAATAATAACGGAAAGGAAAAGAGAGAGAAAAAAAATACAATCCGACGCACGTTGCTCGAAACCCGACCCCAACGCACCCCCACACACAGGAAGATTCCTATTTATGGAACATGGCATATTTCGACTGTGTCCTTGACACCGATCCATCCTTGGGGGCGAACTTTGTCTTCTCTCCGGGCGATGAAGACTTGCATAAAAGCCTTCAAGGGGTTGGTTCCTTCCCTGTTTCTTGAGCAGACGTGGACCGGGCTGCAGCTGGCGGTCCATCGCACACAGAGGGATCCCGTGACTCCGCGGCCTTCAGAGGCTCGGAATCTTTGGGCGGCACAACACAATCCTTCTGACGCACGCTCTCTGTGGCCGATTCCCCCGACTCGTCGGACACATGAGACACCGGCCGTACAGTGCTTGGAGATGAGCTGTCAATTTGGGGAGGAACATGGTTTCAGACGTGACGGATGTCCAAATCAAAGGCGACGCCCCACCTGTATACCCACATACTGGCCGTTCAATCTCCACCACTTCCACAGGACCCTGCCATGGCCGATGCAGTTTAGGGGACGTGCCCAGGGGCACCTGCGGGCAGTGCAACCATACCCTGTCCCCGATGGCCTATGGAACATATGCTCATGCCGCCCCGCGTTTTTTTCATTGGCCGCCTGCGCTTTGGCGGTATTTACCTTAGCCGCGTCGCATGCTGCCGACATACAACTCAGCGTAACCTGCAGGGGCATGGGCAAGGCCCAATTGGACCTCCATGGGGGGTTCATTCTCCCTCCTGTACATAAGGAAAAATGGCAAAAATTTCGTGGAAGCATGTGGGGCCATCCTGTACGCTGCCAAGACTACATGTGTACAGACTGCCCTATGTTAATTCATTACAACCAGCTGGTCCACAGGACGGGTTCCACAGGACCTGAAGGATACCCTGGTGGTCCAAATAGATTGCAACAATTACTGTGGCATTTCTCACTTCAAGTGTGCTGGGAAATGTCCTGGCAAGGATTATTCAACATTAACTTGCCAGGCACGCTGAGGAGAGGCTTGTGGAGCCCCAATGTGGTTTCAGGCCAGGGGCAGTCCTGCATGGATGCCATATTCTTGGTCTGTTTGCTAGTAGCAGAGGTGTAGGAAATATCAACAGGACCTACATCTCTGCCTTTTCTTCCTGGTCAAGGCCTATGATACCATCAATAGACCAGGGCTCTGGGTTATACTTCATGCTTTGAGATTCCCAGACCCACTGTTCACAATTATTAAGGACGTTCATGTTGATGGGCAAGCCATGAGTAAAGTTACATTGCCCAGAGTCAGAGATATTTCCTGTTCATTTTTCGGGTGCAACAAGGATGTTCTCTGGCCCCTACACTATTTAACATATTTTTTTCATACCCAAAAATTCTAGATGCTTTCCATGGCTGTTCTGGAGGAGTTTCAATGTTTTTACAGATACCATGGGAGGCTGATCGATGCTCTTGTGCAGTCAAGGGATGGCCTCCATGTTATGTATACCGGTGATCTGGTAATTACTGCTAATTCTGAGGAGTTGGAGATGCTACTGCTAAACCTGGAGCATGCTACAAAGATATGGGCTCTTACCATTAGCCCCACCAAAACAAAGCACCTGCATGGGTATTTTTACATCATCAAATACTCCACCACATCCACTCGTCATGAGTGATAGAGCAGTTGTGCAGAGAGTGGAGAAATGTCTACCTGGGCAGTGTGCTTATGACCAGCTTTGTTTTGGTAGAGGAGGTCTCACTCCAAATCAGTCAGGCGGCATTATATTTTTGATCAACTTCACAATTTTGCTTGGAAGATACCTGACCTATTACGCCATACAAAGTTCCAGGTCTTCTCAGCCACAGTTATGCCCTGTGCTCCCTTTCTGCTTGAGAAATGTGGAGCCCTTTAAATGAACATCTGTCAGTTTGAAACATTCAGGCTGGCTTGCCTCCTGGCAAGACTGGATTATGAGCAGCTCACAGATGTTTGAAACATCTGAACACAGACCCATCAGTGAGCTCCTCTGGCAGGCGAGGCTATCTTGGTCGGGTCATGTATCCTGCATGCTCACCCACTGCATGCCCAAGCAGCATCTGTTTGGCCAGATAGATGGAGCAAAATGGGTGCGGCATGGGCTGGAGAAGAGATGGGTTGATGTAGTACAGAAGTATGTGGAGCTGAGTTGACTTATTGATGACTGGATACCAGCGGTGTCAAGATCGTCGTCTGTGGAGGAGGCTCGTGAAGGATGCTACTGGGCAGTTGGATGCAGCCGCCCTCCAACAAAAACAGAGGGTAGAGGAGTGACGCTCAGCAATGAGTGGAGCACCGGGCAGCTAAAATGCTGCAAGTTGGCACATTGGGGAGCACAGGTGGTAGATCTGGCCGACATCAACCCATAACACCTGAGTCTCTTCTGTGACCTGCCAGCGAGCCTTTGACACTTCACCTGGCCTCAAGGTACACCATGCCTGGCACACAGTGAAGTGACTTTACCACCACTTAGTAGCGTCTCGTGGTTGTTGTGTGAAGTATGTTGCGCTGTTCAGCGTGAGTTCCCTCTGGGTTCTCCGATTTCCTCCCATAGCTTAAAAAACACACAATCTAACCAGCATTGGCCAAACATTCTAAAGCTATAAAATTACCAACAGCTTATTCAATTGGGATTATACAGCAACATCATCCCCTACTTCGGAAGCCTGGTGGAACACTGCAAGACTTTCCCAGGTAGACAAGCATAAACAACAATAATAATATCCACACACGACTAAGGTGTTTCTGAGTGTCATGAATGTATGTATGTATGTTGAACTTCTTTTGCACTGTGCGTACATGTTTCTCTGTTGTGTCTTTGGCTTGTTTACATCAACTATACCTGGGTGAGGTTTGCAAACGTGAATGTGGCTCAACATTTTGGACGTCACAGGACTGGCGTATATGTTATGTTGGCTCAATAACTGAAGAAACATCTAGTTTTACACTCTTGCCAATCATGAATAGCATCTTTGAAACATGTTTTTTTTACTACGCCAAAATAACAAGAAGAGCCATTTATTTCAAATTCGGAAAAAAATCTAAATTTCAAGAGCCGCAATGCATGCAGTGAATACGAGATGGTGGTCCTCCTTAATAAACAATGTCACAAAGCAGTTCCTGAAAGAGCCGCAGGTTGGCGAGCCCTGCTGGAGATCATCACGAATACAAACTGTGTTCTACGGGGACGAGTATGCACGTTGTTGATCATGACGTTCAAACAGCAGGCTTTGTCACTAGTGAGCACGAAGGGCGCTGGTTGTCGAAGCCCTGCTAATGAAGCCGGCGGCGGTGTTGTCGTCGTCGTGGTGGTATGCGGAGGATGCCCTCTCATACTGGCATCGTCGTCGTGTCTCCCCCAGGTGCCCAGGCCGTGCACCCCGTCCTCGGCGTGCGGGAACAGCTCCGTGGCCATGGAGGTGGCGCTGCTGTGTGCCGCTCACGCCGGGCCCTACCGTACCGAGGTGATCGGCGGTGTCGTGCTGCAGCTGCCCGTCTCGCAGCCGGTGGGTGCGAGGAGTGTGAGTGAGCTCGTGTGAGAGAGTGAGCGAGAGTGTGAGTGTGAGAGAGTGAGCGAGAGTGTGAGTGTGAGAGAGTGAGCGAGAGTGTGAATGTGAGAGTGAATGTGAGAGAGTGAGCGAGAGTGTGAGAGAGTGAGCGAAAGTGTGAGTGTAGGTGGTGGATGTGGTGTTGAGTTGGTGGACGCGGTGTTGAGGTGGTGTACGTGAATGAGGTGGTGAACGCGGTGTTGAGGTGGTGGACGCAGTTTTGAGGTGGTGGATGTGGTGTTTTAGTGGTGGACGCGGTGTTGAGGTGGTGGACGCAGTGTTGAGGTGGTGGACGTGGTGTTAAGGTGGTGGATGCAGGTGGACACTCCATCAGTGTGGAGCAGGAGAAACCCGGATCCCTGCGCCGCACCCAGAGCCAGTCCCCTCGCGCCGTCCACCGCGAGTCGACAACTCAGCCGTTTGCACTGAAGACGGGCTACTGCGTCAAGCAGGGGGGCATGGTGCGTACCGCAGGCTCAGCGTGTTGATGCTGCTACCACTGCTGCTAGTGCTGCCCTGTTCCACCAAATATTGGACATTATTAACGCATAATTCACGTGTGTAGTACAACTCTTTTTACCCATTATCTTATCAACATTGTTCAAGATGAAACTGTTATTGTCATTACTATTCTCTGGACTTTGGCTGGTGTCAGGAGCTAAAGGATGTTTCGTGTCACCACACCTAATGTTGTGTTCACCTCCGTAGTCTTGGTTGCGTTTGTGTTGTATGTACGTTGGACTTATTTTGCACCTTACGTAGCCAACCTTGCTAATCGGAGGTGCGGGTGGCAATCCGAGGTCTGTTGTGTCTCTGTGCTGTGTTTCTGATGTTATTGTGGCTTGCAATGTTCAACGTTTTGAGATGCAATTTATGTGAATAACATTATTATTTGATTTGAAGCTTTCGTGGCTGCAGTATTTACTCTCTGGTTCTTTCGGTAAAGTCACGTAGATAGAAAATAAATTAAATAATAGAATACGACGTTTCGATTGCAACACAAGCAATCGTCAGAAAAATTTACCAGGCTCTCATAGGTCCATTCGCTCTTTCTCTCCCCCTGCCGCCGCGGGGTGGATTTCCACACAACTCTCTCATTGACATGCTAATTTCTCTGCTCCAGCAGACCCACCTCTCTCTCTGCCCCACCCCCTCCGTCTCTCTCTATTTAAGGCCACAACACAGAGGCATTGGGTCTCTGTGTGTCTATGTTGTGTGTCTCTCTCTGTGTGTCTCTGTGTTGTCTCAATCTGATTATGTGTCTGTCTGGTGTCTCCGTGTCTTTGTTTTGTCTCTCTCTCAAATGTAGTTCTACCTGATGATGACTGCTTGTGTTGCAATTGAAATGTCGTATTCTATTATTTAATTTATTTTCTTTCTACGTGCCTTTACCGAAAGAACCAAAGAGTAACATTATTATTGTATGCTCCAACCCTGCTCAGTCCTCTGCATGAAGAGTGGGAAAACCCTCCGGTGTAGCCGCGGCATCGAGGCCTCATTTCACAAAGCAACGCAGTCTGCGCGCTCACTGGCACTGCTGACGCGCGCACGCACCGACTCAGAACCCTGTGGAAAGCCACAAGGAAGCTGACGATATCTGGAGCTCCATTCTCTAGTCGGTCGTACTGGAGACTCCCTCCAAATACAGCCTGAGCACGTTTTGGCTACGTAGGGTGACAAAGAAGTTCAACATACATACCTATCCTGAGCCTATCTCTCATTGCTATGGAGCTTTGAAATACACTCCCCACTGAGTCATTATATTGTCTGTACCTTATTTTTCAGCATTTAGAAATATACATTTGTGTTACGAGTTTTGAAGTCGTTTTTTTATATTTTACAGATGAAAACCTGGAAAAGGCGCTTCTTTGTACTGAATGAATGCACCATTAGTTACTACAAGTCTGAATTTGTAAGTATTCATATGCTCCATAAATGAAAGTTGCAAAGTGAACCGAGTTTAATTGTGAGGAAAGATGTAATTAATTTACAGGAGAATTAAGCCCTTTCGAGGGCGAATCTCATTGCAATTAACTTTCTCAAAGGCTGGGCAGTGCCCTCTGCTGGCCGCGTCACGGCGGTGACGCGGGGCTGTCTCTACCGTGGCGGTGCCATCTGCGGCGGCTGAGGACGCCTCGCCGTATTGGCGGTCGTTGGTATCCGTGTACGACGCTCACTCCATTGGCTAGAGTCCAGAGTCCAGGATGGCTGACGAGGAGCGGACTTCGAGGTCACCGCCTTGCTCCCATCCCGACGAGTGCTTGGGCGCCTCGCGAGTCCCCTTGTGGCTCCGTATGCTCGCCCGGCGGGCTTCACGGCGGCAGTGAGTGTGCGGAGTGCCGTGCCGCCGGGCTGCTTGGCGGTGGCCGCGTCGTAGCGACGCGCGCTGCACACGCGGGGTGTGTGCGCACTGCCCTTCTATCCCCTGCCATCTCTCGCAAGCTAAAACTTCCTGCTGGTTCTTGGCTGCCAGTTTGCATTTTGACACAAGCGTGTGGATGTGGCAGAGTGGCCGACTTGCTGGCACAGCCCACACATTGCCTCGAGACCACGCTGCTCTCGCTCACATTCGTAGCCATCTGGCTAACAGCAGCAGCTCCTTATCAGCAAGAATCTGACAGCTCTTTAATGATGACGACTTCAATTAGCCACTAATTCACCAGAAGGATACAGGTTGCAGCTTTGTTTGGAGGTGGTCGAATGTTAAAGTAACATTTTTCAAGAACAAATGTTATATTTGACATAGGTTCTGTTGAAACAAGTCTACGGGTTCCCCTCTGCTTAATCACAGGAGAGAGACCCTCTGCGCACCATTCTAATAAAGGACATAATCAAGGCAAAAGAGAACAGCCATGGGTAAGGTGTGTGTGTTTGTTTTTATGTGTGTGTGTCTGTGTTTATTTGTGTGTCTGTTTACTTGTGTGTGTAGTGATATGTGTCTGTGTTTACTTGTGTGTTTGTGTGTGTGTCTGTTTACTTGTGTGTAGATGTGATGTGTGTCTGTGTTAACTTGTGCGTGTATGTAATGTATCTGTGTTTACGTGTGTGTGTGGGGGGGCAGCAGTAGTGTCACGGTTAACGCACTTTGCTACGGACCCGACGACATGAGTTCGATTCCCACTCCCAAATAACACCAGTGACAATTATCCGAACTAGTCCTGGGCCTCTCTTAAGTCGACTCGGCCTCAAATTAGTACCTGGTTCAATGTGTAAACATCACCACTAAGGAGACAAAGGTGGGCATGGTGCTGGCTACCCATCTCCTCGTGTGCCATGCTTGCCTTCATAGGTGCTCGCTAATAGCACTTGCCCTAACAGCCTGTGTGGGCTACATGGGGGATCTTTGTCTTTGCCTCCCCCTAATGTAATGTGCCCCCCGCCCCTCAGTTTGCTTCACTGTTCTCCCTGTAATCATTGCACTCCCCTCTAACATCGGTTTACTCGGCCTGTACTCTGGTGAATTAATTTAAGTTTTACTTTCAATTAATGTCCAAGAAAGTCAAAGTGCCACAGCGACCCCAACTCTCTGAAGTAATGAAGTCGTGTAAATGTGACGCGATGAGACCTCGCTGAGGTACAGGAGGAGACCTGGCTTAGGAACGGGTATCGCAGGGAAGCTGAGCAGTGCAAAGTGGCATAACCTAAACATCAAAAACACAATAAATCAGGTTTACATACACAAATGTAACTTTTCTAAATATAACTGGCCTTTAATGCTATAAATACCACTAATACCAGTAATACCACTAACCAAATGATGTGTTTTCCCGGGTGCAGGGAAATACTCAGGAGAGACAACTTGTTTGAAATCGTCACAAGCAACAGGATTTTCTACATCCAAGTGAGTCGTCGTCGTCACTGCCACGGCCGCGGTGCCCCTGGGTCTCCCTTCATTGCCGCCCGCTCAGGCCGCGGCCACGGAGCTGTGGCGAGGGCCGCGAACGAGCCAGGGGAAGGCAGCGAGTCGCCCCCTCGCCACCCCACGGTTACTGTGACGTGCGGCGACGGTCCGATTCGAGAATGCGTCTTTGACTTTCGATAGTAGGTTGGCGTAGCCATTGTGGCGAGCCGTATTTGTTTGTGGGTGAGGCCGCATTGTAGTTTTATGCCCCCTTCTAAAACGTTACTTGCCGGTCCCACAGAGCCGTGCACTTGTGACACCGTGACCAAGGGATTCTGAGATTTACACAGCTTTTAGATCATGTAAGATGTTGTAAAGTTCTGACCCGCCCCTACTTGACATCCTCCAGTATAAATATTCAGATTTTGATTCTGAACCATATGTATGTATGTTGAACTTCTTTTGCACTGTACGTAGCCAACCGTGCTAAGTGGAGGGGCAACTTCCTCTTCACAGTCATGTCAAAATTGGTTCGCGTAAAAAAATTGTTACGTAACCCGTTAAAAGTATTTTAAAAATCAAAACTTGACTGATGTGTCTTCTCGATGTTGTGCGTACAAGTATAGGATGTAGTCTTTCTCCTGGTATGAATACATGGACAAAAACGACTCAACGGTTTGATGCCTGTGCTTGGTTTGTGTTGTGATCAGACAGAGAGTCCGGAAGAGATGCACAACTGGATCAAGGCCATCTCAGGAGCCATCGTGGCTCAGCGGGGCCCAGCACGAGCTGCAGCCATGGTACGCACGCTCAGCTCTCAGTGATCGCGGCTCTCTGGGCTTCCTTGCCCACATCACAAAGATAAATATCCCACATATAGCCTTTCCTGACTGTTGGGGCAAGTGCTGTTAGCGAGTAGCAACCTATAAAGGCCGGCATTGCTTATGAGGGGGTGGGTGGCCAGCACCACGCCCGACCGCCTTTGTCTCCCCGGCGGCGATGTTTACACACCACACTCGGACTCGTTTAAGGCTGAGTCGACCTAGGGGAAGCCCAGGACAGGTTCAGATATTCGTCACCGATGTTTGCCGTGTCCACATTGCTCACTTTCCCACCTACGTATCTCCTCGCCGCAACTTTGTGAAGTAACCCCATAAGCACAGACCCAACGCAGAAGATCTCTGGGTTTGATCTTCCACGAAGATCATGGTCCACCCTAAACTGCATCCGCTCAAACCATGGCAGATGCAGATACCTGATGCACAAATGGAACATTTTAAACTCTCCATTGTGCGACTGTGGTCATCCAAAAACTTTAGTCCGCCGGTGTGTTGAAGAGTAAATCCACAACATTTATAATTTTTAAGTACGACATTTTGCTGGTAATTACATCCAACATCATCGGTAGTGAACTATTTGTCTTTTGTCAACGTGACACATTTTTTACTGATTGGCTGTGTCGGGTGGTGGAGGGTTACGACACATTTATAAATAATGCAATGTAACCCAAAAACGTTTATTATGAATCTTATTATTATGGTTCTTGCACTTTTTTACTCAGGAAAGTTTTGATGAGTCTCAATACTTTTTTCCAAGAGTGTCCTGCCAAGTGTTCACAGTCGCAGGCGATATTGCTGCTGTGTGTGATCCATTTGAGATATTTTAAGGTAAATCTTCAGTAATGGGATGTTTGGCCCAAACCAGTCACACTGGATGTGTTTCACTATGGGAGGAAACTGGAGAACATGGAGGAAACCCACGCAGAACAGAGGGAGAGAATACAAACTCAACACAGGAAGGGTGCAAGTTCAGTTTCTGGTTGGGGATTGACTGAGCTCACGAACCCTCATCAATAAAGTGAATTCTATTTTATTTTATGTTAAGTTAATAGTCATTGTTGATTTGAAGCTTTCGTGACTGCAAGAATCCATACGCTTTGGTTCTTTCGGTAAAGTCCCATAGTTAGAAATAAAATAAAACAAATCACGACGTTTCTATTGCAACAGAAGCAATCATTATCAGGTGGGAAAACCACAGCAAGAAAAAAATAGCTGAAGTGGGAGAGAGACATGTCTCGGACAGTGTCCGCGAACACAAGGCAGATCTGAAACATGGCAGAACCAATTCCTCTGCCGTAGTTGACCATTGTTATAACGCTGTGGGCTCGCATGATATTGTTCCGAGACCAAGTTACTCTGCAAACCTTCGGCCTACTATCAAAGGTTTGTTCATGAAGCCATCCGGATATATAAACATAGACATGACTTCAACCGAGAAGATGGATACAAATTGAGCAATCATTGGAAGGATGTTATTAACCAGGTCTAACCTTAACTGCTTTATGGTCGTGTCTATCAAATCTGCTGGGTACTTGTCTATTTTTTAAATCCGTTTTATTAAGTTCGCTTGCTTGCTTGCGCGCTTACGACCGTGCAAATCTTTCGGTCGTTTTTTAACCCACTTTCCGTGATCCAATGGAGCTGACATTTTGCACACAGACTCGTTGTGCGTGACAATTTCTTTTCGTGAAATTTTTTTTCAAAAATGTTACACTTTTTAGGAAAAAAAAAATTATATTTAATTACCAATTGCTTAATGGTGGCAGGCAATCATCTGACCCATAGGTGACAGCCATCTCAAGCCAGAGGACGAGAGGACTCTAGCCGCTCATTTCAAAGACCAATGTGGGCTGGGTTGTGGCCCATTGAACACGCATATAAAGGATTTATAGTGAAAAACTTTGTTTTTACGGGTTAATTTTTTCCAAGTTAATTCCCCCCCCCCGCATCCCCAGCTCTCTCGGCCTCCCACTTTTAGCCCCGCCCACTTCCCCCCCCAGCCCCACGTCCTCTCTCCCCCTAGCACTCATGGCGCCCCCCTACCCCCCCCTCTCTCCCCCCTCTTGCCCCTCTTGCCTATATAACCTCCTGCCACGGCAGCTCTCTCTCCCACTTCAGCAATTTTTTTTTGCTGTGGTTTTCCCACCTGATGATTGCTTGTGTTGCAATCGAAACGTCGTGATTTGTTTTATTTCATTTCTAACTACGTGACTTTACTGAAAGAACCAAAGAGTATGAATAGTCATTGTGTTTTGGATAATCTGGCCCCTGCCATGAGAATGTGGAATTTTCACCATTGGCTCAGGACCTCAATTCCCCATTTACTCCGCTTGAGTTGGAACCCATCTGGCAGCTCATACCAGAAGCTAGAATCTTAAACTTTGCGACTCAATCTGTCACCATCTTCAACCACGCTTTTTTTGGTTCATGATCGCCCAATTTGCTTTTTTACTGGCTTCCTCAAAAAAGAATAGTTTACTCGAAAATACGTGTTCATATTTCCTTTTATACTATTACGATGAGTAGCGATGGCAGCTTTTTCCCCAAATTACCAAAAAGTGGGAGTCTTCTACAAACAGGCAAGACAGGAAAGACACGTGAGAGGATCTGTTGTGATTCCGAGGGGGTTTGAGTTGAAGGGAAGCTGACTCAAGCACAAACCGCAGCTGCTCATCTCCCGGCGCAGCTGAACCTGAAGTGTGTGCGTTTCACAATCTGAGGCTTTTATGAAGTTTGCGCGATAGACAAATAACCGGTCCACACTTCCATCATTCGTGAGCGTAGACATCTTCACGGCGCTGCGTGCTGGCTTGTACAGCTTGTAGCACGTGCATTGAGGGAGTTGTCATTTGATGTCGCTACGAGCCTCTTTTTACCCTTTCCACCGCCGCGTCCCTCAATGGCCCCAGCGGTGGTAGTGGCGGCCCATCTCCTGCGCGCTCTCGTGCTGCTGCTGCTGCTCGCCCCTCTTCTCACCGCCTCGCTTCCTGGCCCCCCCGCCAGCATGCGCAGTGGCAGTGCCAATCACGGTTCCTCCACCACGAGGAGGTGTATCACTCATTGTTCATGTTTTGCATTGAGCAGGCCCACGTGGAGGGGGGTGGCTCTCGTCTGTAATGTCCGCAAACCAAAGAGCTGTCGATTACAGACCCGACAATGCTGTTGAGACTGTGCTGAAAGTGGAAACGTGTCCAGAGGGTTTAGGAGTTGAAACAGATGTTCCTGGGAATCATTGCTGCAGAAGTCGTCCATTCATTGGCTGATGTACAAACTCAGTAATTTGTGCGTGGAGAGACTGACTTTTTGTCTGGGTTGTTTTTTTGCAAGGACTACTGTGTTTGCATTCACTTAATTTTTTTCCAAATCCACAATGTAGGTTTTTTTCCCAGCGTAGTTTAGGATAAGACTTTAAAATACAGTGACTAACCTTAACTTCCTCACCAGCATCTATGACTTAATTCTCACGTCTCATCGTTACGTTAAAGAGTTGACACAATCAAGACTCTTGTTTTGGTGCTGTAACCGTGAGAATTGGCGTTGGACAGTGAAATGTAAATCTATCTGATTCTGGTTATCGGTGCTGCTGTGTTTTGTCTATTAGTCGTGCAAATACTATGCGCCGTCTTCACAGTGGACGTTACAGATCACGTGATGTCATTCATAAGAGTAGGCCATTGTGTGCCAGCATCATGGTCCACATTTTAAACATTACAGTTCATGTACTAAAATGGAATATCCATTGCAATCATCACCCGAGACTGCAAAAACGTGGTAGAATCCTCCTGAAAAATAATGCAGAGACTCAGGCTTTCCTGGGTAAACAAGCGTTATATTTATAATAACAACAATAAATAATAAACATTTGTTATTAGCCCAGAATTTTGAAACTCTTAAGTTGGGAGTTTTCTTTGGTTTACATTCCTATTGGTGAACTTCCCAGGGAGTCTGTGCCCTCTGTATGTCTTTGTGGACGCTGTCTGGCACCGTCCCTTCACACAAGTCTGGCTCCTTGTGAAATCAGTCGTGCTACAGTTGCTGCTCGTGAGACATGGGCCAACTTGTGTGAACGTGTGTGGTGTTGGCTGGCCAGTCTGCACTCCGTGGTGTGGCCTGTCAAGGTTGGAATGTGTAGTGGTTCATTCGGAGATTGAAGATTTTTGAAAGGTACAGCATTTTCATTCAGTGATGGGAGCCACAATCCCACGACGGTGCGAGCTCGGGTCCCCTAATCCACGCGGTAGTGACGGGACGCTATAGCGGCGGCTATTTTGCAATGCTCGAGAGAGCAGAACCAGTGAACGCAGCAGGGGTCAGCCGCAATGCAACAAGGTATTTGATACAAGTCTGGGTTGTATTTGGCCCAAATACTAGACATTGTTGACCATCCACCAAAGCTACCTGACCACTTCATATAGCCTTGCTGTGCACCAAGCCTGGCACAAGTGCCCTGATGACTTCACTCTGCAGTGAAGGATTCCAGCTATTGCAGTGCGTTGCTGTAGTACCGAGCTCATGGTGGTGGAAGGGTATCGTGTGGTGAGAATAGGGGGCGTGGTGGATTATTACAAATGCATGAAGGAAATTGCTTCAGTTTCAAATTAAATACATTTACTTACGGTCTGTTACAGCTATGTAGCACGATTAATTGCCTAAACCGCACCAAGACTTATTCTAAATCGTGGTTCGGTGTAACTCCTCCAGACTCAAATAACCAAAGAGTTGTGGGAGAAACGTTGCAAGCCGGTCTGCACTGTCACCTTGTTTACGTTGTCTTGTTCGTCTCCTTACATGTCGTGTGCTTTCCAACGTGTCTCCTATACGTCGCGGTGTCCTCTTGTTGATTTTCTCTATTGCGATTTTTGACGTATCTTTCAGATGAGAGAGGCCAGACGGCTGTCTAAGTCTTGTTTACCCAGGTACCTCTTCGACCCCCCCCCCCCTCTTGTCAACTCTCATTGAGCTAACAGCTTGACTAACCAACTGACTTCTAATCTCATCACTTTACACCTTCCGGAGGCGTGGAATGACTCCGTAATTTGAAACGGTGTCGTCAGCTCTTAACCCCATTCACCGGTGCCACCGACGCATGGCGTGGTCCCTCTCCCCCCGTGTTGAGCGCATGTTCCCACAATGATGCGTGCCCAGGTGCTTCCTGCCGGGCAGATTGGGCAACCGCAGTGCGCCGAGGAAGCCGAGTTACGCAGCAGTGACATCGGCGGTCTCCCTAACCACCAGCGACATCAGCCGCTCTCTGCTTTGACCAAATACTCGCAAATAGCTTGAGCAAATTACCTGTTGGTGCCATTGTAGTGGATTATGTAGGAGCGAGTGTGTTGGTGTGGATTAGCTAGTGTTGCCGTATACATACACGGCGCCGAAGGCTTTATAAAATCGTTGACCATTTTGAAGATCTTCTTGGTTCTTTCGGTAAAGTCACGTAGAAGGGAAGTAATAAAATAATAAAAATAAAACATAATAAAACAATTCTCACGACGTTTTATTATGTTTTATTTTTATTATTTTATTACTTCCCTTCTACGTGACTTTACCGAAAGAACCAAGAAGATGAATCCCTGCAGTCACGAAAGCTTTAAATCGAAACATTTTGAAGATGTTGAATCATTGGCCGTTGATGCTGATATCCATACGTCCTAGCTACCACTGTGGATTTACAGCACCATAATTAGAGGACAACACAACCATCATTGAAGGACTCGGTAGGCATGGCACTGTGAATACAGCCTGCATAGAGCACGCCATGTGAAGAATCCCTTTCTCTCCACTGCCTAAAAGGCAAATGGCCTCGATTCAATAGGAAATGCTTCTAAAGTTGGAATTTGGAAAACTATGTTTCATCAAAACTAAATCTTGAGATTAGCTGCCAGCATTGGTCACTCTTTTACAGTGAATTGCCAACCGCCAGTAGCCAAGAACTCCACGAGAAGGCACAGTTAAGTGCTTGGAGTGTTGGCAGAAGACCTCCGGTGTAGAGAGAGGTGCAGTGTGATGTGCCACAGTGGCGAGATGTTAACTCCCTCGCCTGGAATACAAGAAGTTATGGGTTCGATCCCAACCCTGACGCCTGTATATTTGGAGTCTGCGTCTCTCTCCCTGTGATCGCGTGGATTTTTCTGCGGGTCCTCCGGTTTTTCCCTCCACATTTAGAATCAACATGCATTTAGAGTATTTTGCTGCTATAAATTTCCACATGATAAGCCACTTGGTTGAGCTACTAGTTAATGATAGCCAGGTCGCTAAATAGCTCAGTGGGCCGTGCCTGGTAAAAATGTTTAAAATAAAAAAAAGTAGATGTTGGGGGCACTTCCTGCTGACCAGGTCCACACCATGTGCCTTTGTGCTCAAGAGCTACCAAACATCCCCACACCTGGCCTTTGTCTCTCCTGATGAACGCCTTCAGCTAAAAAATAACTTTCATTTCTGTTCTCGAGGGAAAATGTAATTGTTTTTGCTGTCATGTTGACGGAGCTGTGCCTCCACGGGCAGGATCCATTGGGTTTGTGAGAGGGACTCCCAAAGCTTCTCGTTATCAGTTGGCAGTTAACGTTTATACAGTTGAATTGCAGGAGTAAGTGGGTAGGTGCGATTTATTTAAAACATTTCAAGCTCACTCTGTTTCTCAAGGGAGAGCTGGGGAGGTACAATTGCAGGAATACAGGTATCTGAAACAACATTGCACACATCCAGAACAGTGAATACAAATTAGTACCATTTACATAGAGAGGAGTTCCAGTAATGCAGTTGTGAATGGTTGGTTCTACCACGTGGGGGCGAGGAACCTGCAGCGAGTTGCAGACGTGTTGCGTTCACCGTTGAGCCGCCGCTGCTGTCTGCTGACGCCTGCATGCACACACACGGAGTCCCCTGCTGTGGACTGTACGGGAACGCTTGCATGCGGTGCACCGTGCGCACGGCCGTCGCGGCCTGGGTTTTGGCAGAAGAATATTCTTCCTTGTGGGATGCAATTTGTGTTGATGTTTTCGGACTACGCTAATTCACTTTCTGGCATGAACAGGCTTTTAGCAGTGGCGCACCACTGAAATGTATAACATTTCGCCACAAAATGATGTTGAATTGCAAAGCGTGGAGGTGGTGGAGGTGGTGGTGGTGGAGGAGGTGGTAGAGATAGAGGTGGAGGTGGTGAAGGTTGTTGCAGTGGGGTGGCTCGGCGTGCTGACGCCCTGTCACGGCAGCGAGCCGAGTGCCTGTGCGTGCGCAGCCAGGACGCAGCTCCCGGCTGCCAATCCAGCGGCTCGTGGGGCAGCGGTGAGTGGACGGTGTCTGGTGACCAATCACCGCATAAAACAAAGCGTAGAGGTTAAACTCGTTTTTATGTTAATAAAGTGAAATGTTTCGAAGTGGGTCGTAGTGCGATATAATTGGTTGTATTTGTTGTTACAGCGATGGTGATTTGTATAATTTGGCTCGCTTGTTTGTAATACACTCTTGTTTCACAACAGGAGTGATGTCACAGTTATCCAATGTCATTCACGTATCAGTGCTGCTCCTGGTGCTGCCTGTGCACAATCGCCTCCACAGTTGAAGAATCTCAGTGTCACAGCAGCTCTTAGCTCTGTTACGTGTGGAGAAGAAGCTCGAGAGTGCGGTGGTGATGGTGGTGTTGGTTGAAAATGTGGATTTACAATCAGTTGGCAAAACAGTTTGAGGTTGTGATGTTGCCAATGAAAAGTCACAGTTCAGCCCCTGTGAAACTCTACGGAACCATACTGCAGCCAGAGATAGCAATTTGGAAATTAAGTGGAAGATGTAAATATTCTAGTATAATTGATATGATGACATGACAGTGTGATGGAATGTTTTTATGTAGAATGTGATCACATTTTTAAACGAATAACAAGAGTGACATTTGAATGACTACGCAATTATACAGAGGCATGTCCATGGTTCTGAGTAGTGTGTCCCCACCAAAGTGTTGGGAATCTGCTCGAGAGCTCTGTGATGTGGCGCCTGTCACTCTCTGAGCTCCCTGACACGGAGTTCCTGGCGTGCAGAGGAAAAGCTGTGAGTTCAGATGGCATTGTAAGAGATCGCTTAAAATACGAATTCAACCGCGAGCCCTAATTTTGGTGACAGGATGGTAACGCTGTTGTGCCACACAGAAAGAACTGCCTGGGTTCAATTCCCGACTTGGCGCATTTCTGTGTGGAAAGTGTATGTTCTCCCCCCGTTTTGAATGGGGTTCCTCTGGATTCGTCACACGTATCGGTTACACAATATAACCGGTATTGATCAAAACATCCCTATTCTGAAAGATTAGCGGCAAGTGATTCAACTGGGATCACACAGAGCAGCAACGTCACTGACTGCAAACACTTGGCAGGACCCTCCAGAAGAAGAAAGAGTCTTAAGACTCAGGAGAGGTTTTCCTGGGTGAACTCCAAGCACAATGACGCTGTTGTATTAATATGGCGTTAAATACAACTGCATCTCTAAAGGCCCAGAAGCAGAGTCTACATTTCTAGAGAAGAGACAGTCATACGCAGAAGTGGAAAGTCCAGAACCTGGCCTTGAACAGGGGGGAGTTAAGTAAACGATCGCAATTAAAATATATTTACCCAGAGAAGTGGCGATGATTCTCTCAGAGTGAATTCCAGAGCGGACCTTGGCAGGGCGAGCAACATGTGTGGAAGGTCTTCATGGTGGGTGTTGTATAACTGTCCTAACTCTGACCCAGCCCTCAAGTGTACAAAGTGGCAGTTGGCGCAGCTGTTTGCTGGTACAGGACGATAACAGCTCCCTCACTTCTCTCCCCCAAGGCATTTTTGCTCCTTGCATCCACGTGAAGAGAATGGGGACATTGGTACCTCAAGTAGAGAAGCCGTCTAAATGTGTTCATATTTCCGTTGCCCTTTCTCTTGTTCGCTGACATTTTTGTTGCAGATTTTCACCTGACAGGTTTTTTTTCCATGGTGCACCTCAACAGAAGACTCGCCTGGTGATGTGCCTTCATTCTCACCTTTTCCTCTTCATGCTGGTGGCTCGGCAAACACTTTCCACTCAACTCAACGCCCTTTGTATTTACCCACACCTCCGATTAGCATTGTTGGCTGCGTATGTTGCGAAAAGAAGTTCAACATACATACTGTACATTACCGACCCTTGACCCGGGATGTCTCCCTTTCCCCATAGCCGCCGGCCCCATTGTGCTTGCGGAGTGGAGGAGGGCTATGAGAGTGCAATGATGACGTCGTCCGCGGCATTGCATTTTCACGGGGTCGTGAGATGACCCGCGCTCGCCACGCGTTTTAAACGTCATTTGCTAAACAGCTGTCGCTTGATCGCGCGCGGCCCCAAACTGACCTGCGTGCTGTTCCTCCTCGCAGGAGTTTTCAGAGACAGGCGTCGCACCTTCCACTGGAAACTCCGGGGCCAGGGACGCGTACGACGGAGGAGCCACCGATTCCGTGCCCCCCCACGACCGCACGTCCGCCGCAGCCGTCTCCCGCTCGCGACCCAAGTCCGCCGTTTGGCAGCCTCCTGCTGCCTTTGCACAAGCTCGGCAGTGGCAGACACAGAGCATGCGTCTCGGCGGGCAGGGAAGCAGGCAAGTAGGTAGCCGTCTGGCCCGCCAGCACAACCAGTCGGCGCTGAAGTCGGCGTCGGGGCCGTCGCGACACGGAGCCGCAATCCGCCACCTGGCCATCGCCGACAGCTGCGAGGACGAGGCCCTGCCCAGCACGACCGTGTGAGGACCTGTGCTCGCGCAGGGATCCTCTCGAGTGCTGCTCGGTTACGAATCACCTGCCATTGGTTTATAATTCAGCTCCAAAGGGCACAGAACCACTGCGCGTCGCATCCCGGACGAGCGGTGCCCCCCCGGCCTGCGAGGGCCGCGGGCAGCGCCGAGACGGGGCGACGCGTCTCATTCGGGGCGTTTCTCTGCCGTGTCACTGTGGCCATTGCTCGCGGTGACCTGGCAATCTGCTGCTGAAGTACCTTGAACCCATCTCCCGTGAACAAAACACGCGACTGCCATTGTGCCTGTTTAATACGGTGCCATTCTGAGTCATTGAATTTATTTAAGGTAAAGGCACGTATACACGTACCATGAGTGCAGTTCGCACGGTGCATGGCACGCTTGTGGTAAGGCAGCCCGCACCTCTTGCAGCTCCCACAATTGTCGTTTAGGAACCGTTCGTCATGGTTTCCGAACACCAAATGGCCGCCACGGCTCATGCCCTGTGCGGAGAGCACTGCTGGGTGCAGGCCGTGGCGGGTCCAGTGCGGCTCGGAGCGGACGCGTGCGTGTGGGGAGGGCAAGCATGCGTGTGGGCAGGGGGGTGCCTTGTGTGCGTGGGGTGGTGCACAAACGCAATTCCTTATATTGGCAAATCTCAGTGCTCCTTGGGCAAAATATTGGCTGTGAATTTGTATCCTTATTTTATCACCACTTGCACGTTACAGCTGCCTGTCATGTGCTGCTGCTGCTGCTCCTGCTCATGTTTCTGGCTGGAATTCTCGAGCTTCTGGTCTGGAGTTGAATAGTGAGTGGGTGAAGAGAGGACGTGCGTTTTGTGGCACAGTTGCCCAGAATTTCCCTCTGGGTTTTTCCAAATCCACCACTTCACCGTGCAGCGAGCGACGCAGCCGTGCATCACCGCCTGCACACCGACACGTGTGTGTGTGTGTGTGCGGTAGTGTAGTGGTGAACGCACTGCGCTACGAACCCAGCGACCCGAGTTCGATTCCCGCTCATGGCCAACACCAGTGACGACTATCTAAACCAGTCCTGGGCCTCCCCTAGGTCGACTCAGCCTAAAATGAGTACCTGGGGCGGTGTGTAAACATTGCCACTGGGGAGACAAAGGCGGCCAGGCATGGTTCTGGCCACCCACCCCCTCGTGCGCCACAGTGCCGGCCTTCAGAGGTGCTCGCTCACAGCACTTGCCTCAACAGTCTGTTAAGGCTTTACGGGGGATCTTTGTGTGTATGTGCGTGTGCCAATTAACCGACGAATACTGCTCTGTGCTGCTTACAGCGCGGTGGGGTAATTGGGGCGGTGACGCGGCCCCGCTATCACCGCGGTTCGAATCCCTGGGCTGCCCTGATGAATGCTGCTGTGGGTGTATTGACCGTGATGATGACGCTACACGCCGTCCGCTTCACTCACAAGTGGACGTTAAAGATCCCCGACGTCATCCGCAATAGGAGGCCGTTGTGTGCCAGCATTCACCTCCAAATTTTCCAAATTCAAACATAACACCGCAAATTACTCCTGTGGGATTATACACGCAGTAATCCAGAGTGAAAGTGAGACTCATTCTGGTCTCTTGAGTTCTCACCTGGTGGCTAAGTAAATGAAACTTGAACTGTAATGAAGATAGGGTAATATATATTTTTTTATGTTGAAGGATAATAGAGTGGTGTATATACTTTTTTACGTTTTCGTATACAGTATAACGTGTTTGTAATGCACTGTCTTGATTGAAAAATGTAACTTTTTGGATAACTTGGTTAAACCCTGTATCTGTATATGTATCAGTATTGATTTACTTGGTGAATGAGTGTTTTATGAAAAATGTTGAACAATGTAAAGCCAAAAAGCAGCCGGTTTGAGTGGGGAACGGATCAAACGGACACAGGCCACGTGCAATCGCTGGGTAACCTGCAAGCCACCACCCTGCGGTGACTGATCAATGAGCCAAATTCCCAAAGATCAACGTCGGCAGAGGAATCACGTTGATATTTTAAAATAAAGACTCCGCTTTTGACGACGCGGGTGCTGTTGATTTGTTTGTGTGCCACGTTCGCCGCTCGTTGCAGAGGTTCTCTGAATCCCAGTGGCCGCCCTCCTCACTCCTGCTGGGGTGGGTGTAGTAACCGCGCTAGCGCTAATCACTCAGTGACACTCACAGCGCTGTCACTAATCACACAGTGACACAGCGCTATCACTAATCACACAGTGACACTCACAGCGCTGTCACTAATCACTCGGTGACACTCACAGCGCTGTCACTAATCACACAGTGACACTCACAGCGCTATCACTAATCACACAGTGACACTCACAGCGCTATCACTAATCACTCAGTGACACAGCGCTATCACTAATCACTCAGTGACACTCACAGCGCTATCACTAATCACACAGTGACACTCACAGCGCTATCACTAATCACTCAGTGACACTCACAGCGCTATCACTAATCACTCAGTGACACTCACAGCGCTATCACTAATCACTCAGTGACACAGCGCTATCACTAATCACTCAGTGACACAGCGCTATCACTAATCACTCAGTGACACTCACAGCGCTGTCACTAATCACTCAGTGACACAGCGCTGTCACTAATCACTCAGTAACACTCACAGCGCTATCACTAATCACTCAGTGATACTCACAGCGCTATCACTAATCACACAGTGACACTCACAGCGCTATCACTAATCACTCAGTGACACTCACAGCGCTGTCACTAATCACTCAGTGACACTCACAGCGCTGTCACTAATCACTCAGTGACACTCACAGCGCTATCACTAATCACTCAGTGACACACCGCTATCACTAATCACACAGTGACACTCAGCGCTATCACTAATCACTCAGTGACACTCCCAGCGCTGTCACTAATCACACAGTGACACTCACAGCGCTGTCACTAATCACTCAGTGACACTCACAGCGCTATCACTAATCACACAGTGACACAGCGCTATCACTAATCACTCAGTGACACTCACAGCGCTGTCACTAATCACTCAGTGACACAGCGCTATCACTAATCACTCAGTGACACTCACAGCGCTGTCACTAATCACACAGTGACACTCACAGCGCTGTCACTAATCACACAGTGACACAGCGCTATCACTAATCACACAGTGACACTCACAGCGCTGTCACTAATCACACAGTGACACAGCGCTATCACTAATCACACAGTGACACAGCGCTTTCACTAATCACACAGTGAAACAGCGCTATCACTAATCACACAGTGACACTCACAGCGCTATCACTAATCACTCAGTGACACTCACAGTGCTATCACTAATCACTCAGTGACACTGACAGCGCTGTCACTAATCACACAGTGACACAGCGCTGTCACTAATCACACAGTGACACTCACAGCGCTATCACTAATCACTCAGTGACACTCACATCGCTGTCACTAGTCACACAGTGACACAGCGCTGTCACTAATCACACAGTGACACAGCGCTGTCACTAATCACTCAGTGACACTCACAGCGCTGTCACTAATCACACGGTGACACTCACAGCGCTATCACTAATTACACAGTGACACTCACAGCGCTATCACTAATCACTCAGTGACACTCACAGCGCTATCACTAATCACTCAGTGACACTCACAGCGCTATCACTAATCACACAGTGACACTCACAGCGCTATCACTAATCACTCAGTGACACTCACAGCGCTATCACTAATCACTCAGTGACACTCACAGCGCTATCACTAATCACTTAGTGACACAGCGCTATCACTAATCACTCAGTGACACAGCGCTATCACTAATCACTCAGTGACACTCACAGCGCTGTCACTAATCACTCAGTGACACAGCGCTGTCACTAATCACTCAGTGACACTCACAGCGCTATCACTAATCACTCAGTGATACTCACAGCGCTATCACTAATCACACAGTGACACTCACAGCGCTATCACTAATCACTCAGTGACACTCACAGCGCTGTCACTAATCACTCAGTGACACTCACAGCGCTATCACTAATCACTCAGTGACACTCACAGCGCTGTCACTAATCACACAGTGACACTCACAGCGCTATCACTAATCACTCAGTGACACTCACAGCGCTGTCACTAATCACTCAGTGACACAGCGCTATCACTAATCACTCAGTGACACTCACAGCGCTGTCACTAATCACACAGTGACACTCACAGCGCTGTCACTAATCACACAGTGACACTCACAGCGCTATCACTAATCACACAGTGACACTCACAGCGCTGTCACTAATCACACAGTGACACTCACAGCGCTATCACTAATCACACAGTGACACAGCGCTTTCACTAATCACACAGTGAAACAGCGCTATCACTAATCACACAGTGACACTCACAGCGCTATCACTAATCACTCAGTGACACTCACAGTGCTATCACTAATCACTCAGTGACACTGACAGCGCTGTCACTAATCCCACAGTGACACAGCGCTGTCACTAATCACACAGTGACACTCACAGCGCTATCACTAATCACTCAGTGACACTCACATCGCTGTCACTAGTCACACAGTGACACAGCGCTGTCACTAATCACACAGTGACACAGCGCTGTCACTAATCACTCAGTGACACTCACAGCGCTGTCACTAATCACAGTGACAATCACGGCGCTGTCACTAATCACTCAGTGACACTCACAGCGCTGTCACTAATCACAGTGACAATCACGGTGCTGTCACTAATCACACAGTGACACTCACGGCGCTGTCACTAATCACTCAGTGACACTCACGGCGCTGTCACTAGTCACACAGTGACACTCACAGCGCTGTCACTAGTCACACAGTGACACTCACAGCGCTGTCACTAATCACACAGTGACACGGCGCTGTCACTAGTCACACAGTGACACTCACAGCGCTGTCACTAGTCACACAGTGACACTCACAGCGCTGTCACTAATCACTCAGTGACACTCACGGCGCTGTCACTAGTCACACAGTGACACTCACAGCGCTGTCACTAATCACACAGTGACACTCACAGTGCTGTCGCTAATCAAACAGTGACACTCGCAGCGCTATCACTAATCACACAGTGACACTCAGCGCTGTCACTAGTCACACAGTGACACAGCGCTATCACTAATCACACAGTGACACTCACAGCGCTGTCACTAATCACACAGTGACACTCACAGCGCTATCACTAATCACACAGTGACACTCACAGCGCTATCACTAATCACACAGTGACACAGCGCTATCACTAATCACACAGTGACACAGCGCTATCACTAATCACACAGTGACACTCACAGCGCTGTCACTAATCACTCAGTGACACTCACAGCGCTGTCACTAATCACACAGTGACACTCACAGCGCTATCACTAATCACACAGTGACACTCACAGCGCTATCACTAATCACTCAGTGACACAGCGCTATCACTAATCACACAGTGACACTCACAGCGCTATCACTAATCACTCAGTGACACTCACAGCGCTGTCACTAATCACACAGTGACACTCACAGCGCTATCACTAATCACTCAGTGACACTCACAGCGCTGTCACTAATCACACAGTGACACTCACAGCGGTATCACTAATCACACAGTGACACAGCGCTATCACTAGTCACACAGTGACACAGCACTATCACTAATCACTCAGTGACACTCACAGCGCTATCACTAATCACACAGTGACACTCACAGCGCTGTCACTATTCACTCAGTGACACTCACAGCACTATCACTAATCACTCAGTGACACTCACAGCGCTATCACTAATCACACAGTGACAATCACAGCGCTATCACTAATCACTCAGTGACACTCACAGCGCTATCACTAATCTCTCAGTGACACTCACAGCGCTGTCACTAATCACACAGTGACACTCACAGCGCTATCACTAATCACACAGTGACACTCACAGCGCTATCACTAATCACACAGTGACAATCACAGCGCTATCACTAATCACTCAGTGACACTCACAGCGCTATCACTAATCTCTCAGTGACACTCACAGCGCTGTCACTAATCACACAGTGACACTCACAGCGCTATCACTAATCACACAGTGACACTCACAGCGCTGTCACTAATCACACAGTGACACTCACAGCGCTGTCACTAATCACTCAGTGACACTCACAGCGCTATCACTAATCACACAGTGACACTCACAGCGCTGTCACTAATCACACAGTGACACTCAGCGCTATCACTAATCACTCAGTGACACTCACAGTGCTATCACTAGTCACACAGTGACACAGCGCTATCACTAATCACACAGTGACACTCACAGCGCTATCACTACTCACACAGTGACACTCACAGCGCTATCACTAATCACTCAGTGACACTCACAGCGCTATCACTAATCACTCAGTGACACTCACAGCGCTATCACTAATCACACAGTGACACAGCGCTATCACTAATCACACAGTGACACTCACAGCGCTGTCACTAATCACACAGTGACACTCACAGCGCTATCACTAATCACACAGTGACACTCACAGCGCTATCACTAGTCACACAGTGACACAGCGCTGTCACTAATCACTCAGTGACACTCACAGCGCTATCACTAATCACACAGTGACACTCACAGCGCTATCACTAATCACACAGTGACACTCACAGCGCTATCACTAATCACACAGTGACACTCACAGCGCTATCACTAATCACACAGTGACACTCACAGCGCTATCACTAATCACACAGTGACACTCACAGCGCTGTCACTAGTCACACAGTGACACAGCGCTATCACTAATCACACAGTGACACAGCGCTATCACTAATCACTCAGTGACACTCACAGCGCTATCACTAATCACACAGTGACACTCACAGCGCTATCACTAATCACACAGTGACACTCACAGCGCTGTCACTAATCACACAGTGACACTCACAGCGCTGTCACTAATCACTCAGTGACACTCACAGCGCTATCACTAATCACACAGTGACACTCACAGCGCTGTCACTAATCACACAGTGACACTCACAGCGCTATCACTAATCACACAGTGACACTCACAGCGCTATCACTAATCACACAGTGACACAGCGCTATCACTAATCACACAGTGACACAGCGCTATCACTAATCACACAGTGACACTCACAGCGCTGTCACTAATCACTCAGTGACACTCACAGCGCTGTCACTAATCACACAGTGACACTCACAGCGCTATCACTAATCACACAGTGACACTAACAGCGCTATCACTAATCACTCAGTGACACTCACAGCGCTATCACTAATCACACAGTGACACTCACAGCGCTATCACTAATCACTCAGTGACACTCACAGCGCTGTCACTAATCACACAGTGACACTCACAGCGCTATCACTAATCACTCAGTGACACTCACAGCGCTGTCACTAATCACACAGTGACACTCACAGCGCTATCACTAATCACACAGTGACACAGCGCTATCACTAGTCACACAGTGACACAGCACTATCACTAATCACTCAGTGACACTCACAGCGCTATCACTAATCACACAGTGACACTCACAGCGCTGTCACTAATCACTCAGTGACACTCACAGCACTATCACTAATCACTCAGTGACACTCACAGCGCTATCACTAATCACACAGTGACAATCACAGCGCTATCACTAATCACTCAGTGACACTCACAGCGCTATCACTAATCTCTCAGTGACACTCACAGCGCTGTCACTAATCACACAGTGACACTCACAGCGCTATCACTAATCACACAGTGACACTCACAGCGCTGTCACTAATCACACAGTGACACTCACAGCGCTGTCACTAATCACTCAGTGACACTCACAGCGCTATCACTAATCACACAGTGACACTCACAGCGCTGTCACTAATCACACAGTGACACTCAGCGCTATCACTAATCACTCAGTGACACTCACAGTGCTATCACTAGTCACACAGTGACACAGCGCTATCACTAATCACACAGTGACACTCACAGCGCTGTCACTAATCACACAGTGACACTCACAGCGCTATCACTAATCACACAGTGACACTCACAGCGCTATCACTAGTCACACAGTGACACAGCGCTGTCACTAATCACTCAGTGACACTCACAGCGCTATCACTAATCACACAGTGACACTCACAGCGCTATCACTAATCACACAGTGACACTCACAGCGCTATCACTAATCACACAGTGACACTCACAGCGCTATCACTAATCACACAGTGACACTCACAGCGCTATCACTAATCACACAGTGACACTCACAGCGCTGTCACTAGTCACACAGTGACACAGCGCTATCACTAATCACACAGTGACACAGCGCTATCACTAATCACTCAGTGACACTCACAGCGCTATCACTAATCACACAGTGACACTCACAGCGCTATCACTAATCACACAGTGACACTCACAGCGCTGTCACTAATCACACAGTGACACTCACAGCGCTGTCACTAATCACTCAGTGACACTCACAGCGCTATCACTAATCACACAGTGACACTCACAGCGCTGTCACTAATCACACAGTGACACTCAGCGCTATCACTAATCACTCAGTGACACTCACAGTGCTATCACTAGTCACACAGTGACACAGCGCTATCACTAATCACACAGTGACACTCACAGCGCTATCACTACTCACACAGTGACACTCACAGCGCTATCACTAATCACTCAGTGACACTCACAGCGCTATCACTAATCACTCAGTGACACTCACAGCGCTATCACTAATCACACAGTGACACAGCGCTATCACTAATCACACAGTGACACTCACAGCGCTGTCACTAATCACACAGTGACACTCACAGCGCTATCACTAATCACACAGTGACACTCACAGCGCTATCACTAGTCACACAGTGACACAGCGCTGTCACTAATCACTCAGTGACACTCACAGCGCTATCACTAATCACACAGTGACACTCACAGCGCTATCACTAATCACACAGTGACACTCACAGCGCTATCACTAATCACACAGTGACACTCACAGCGCTATCACTAATCACACAGTGACACTCACAGCGCTATCACTAATCACACAGTGACACTCACAGCGCTGTCACTAGTCACACAGTGACACAGCGCTATCACTAATCACACAGTGACACAGCGCTATCACTAATCACTCAGTGACACTCACAGCGCTATCACTAATCACACAGTGACACTCACAGCGCTATCACTAATCACTCAGTGACACTCACAGCGCTGTCACTAATCACACAGTGACACTCACAGCGCTATCACTAATCACACAGTGACACTCACAGCGCTGTCACTAGTCAGTGAGGGGGTGAGTGTGTGAGGGGGTGAGTGAGGGGGTGAGTGAGTGGTGAGTCTGTGAGGGGGTGAGTGTGTGAGGGGGTGAGTGAGTGCTGAGTGAGGGAGTGAGTGGTGAGTGTGTGAGGGGGTGAGTGAGGGGGTGAGTGAGTGGTGAGTGTGTGATTGGTGAGTGTGTGAGGGAGTGAGTGTGTGAGTGGTAAGTGTGTGAGGGGGTGAGTGAGTGAGTGAGTGGTGAGTGAGTGGTGAGTGAGTGATGAGTGTGTGAGTGGTGATTGTGTGAGTGGTGAGTGAGTGAGTGAGTGGTGAGTGAGTGTGTGAGTGGTTAGTGAGTGATTGAGTGGTGAGTGTGTGAGTGGTGAGTGAGTGGTGAGTGAGTGGTGAGTGTGTGTGTGAGTGAGTGATGAGTGAGTGAGTGAGTGGTGAGTGAGTGGTTGGTGAGTGAGTGAGTGAGTGGTGAGTGGCTGAGTGAGTGGTAGTGAGTGGTGAGTGAGTGAGGAGGTGAGTGTGTGAGGGGGTGAGTGAGTAGTGAGTGTGTGAGGGGGTGAGTGCATGAGGTGGTGAGTGAGTGGTGAGGGGGTGAGTGAGGGGGTGAGTGAGTGGTGAGTGTGTGAGTGGTGAGTGTGTGAGTCGTGAGTGGTGGGTGAGTGAGTGTTGAGTGTGTGAGGGGGTGAGTGAGTGGTGAGTGAGTGAGTGGTGAGGGGGTGAGTGAGAGGGTGAGGGGGTGAGTGAGTGGTGAGTGAGTGAGGGGGTGAGTGTGTGAGGGGGTGAGTGAGGGGGTGAGTGAGTTGTGAGTGTGTGAGGGGGTGAGTGTATGAGGGGGTGAGTGAGTGGTGAGGGGGTGAGTGAGGGGGTGAGTGAGGGGGTGAGTGGTGAGTGTGTGAGTGGTGAGTGTGTGAGTCGTGAGTGAGTGAGGGGGTAAGTGTGTGAGTGGTAAGTGTGTGAGGGGGTGAGTGAGTGGTGAGTGAGGGGGTGAGTGAGTGGTGAGTGAGTGGTGAGTGAGTGGTGAGTGTGTGAGTAGTGATTGTGTGAGTGGTGAGTGAGTGAGTGGTGAGTGAGTGAGTGGTGAGTGTGTGAGTGGTTAGTGAGTGATTGAGTGATTGTTGTATCTATGCCCTGTTTTCCGTTATTAATATTAAGAATAATTAAAAAATATATATATTTTTTTAAATTAAATAATGAAAACAACCCACTACAAGCACACCAGGAATCTGTGAAACGGCCATTAAACTGGTAAGAAGTCGGTCACAGAGAGGTCAGAGACATCCAGATGGACAAAGATCGATGGCCTGACCTCCCAAGACATCTTGAGATGCACGGAGGGGGTGCAGAGCAGAGAAAAACTACTTTTCCTTACCGAAAAGTAGAAACTTAACAAAGAGAATTAACCAACAAACAATAGGTTTTTTTATCATTAGTAATCTAACCTATATAATTCATTTTTTGTCTGTCTGTCTATCTGTCTGTCTATCTGTCTGTCCGTCCGTCTGCGTACGCTCCCTTGCGGGGGATGTAGCTCTCGGACCGTGGGGTTCGCCGAGATTAAATTTTGCAGGTGGGCACGCCCCCGGCCCCGCGGTAAACTTAGGCATTTCCGATTTTTCGTCTCTAAACTTAAAATCGGCCCGATTATCGATTTAGTGCGATTTCTTTTTATTTATTTATTTAAAGCTTTATTTATTTATTTAATATCTCCGACCGGCGCGGACCACGGCGGTTGCCCCTGGCAACGGGTAGCAACAACTTCGCTGCGGGGTGGACGCCATTTTTAATTCCCGTTAAAAATATGCGCACGCATTAACACGCGACTCTGAGGTAAATTCATCAAAGTTTCACGTCCTCTTCACTCCCCCCACCCCAATGTGTGCAATTACTATTATAGGGTCGGTAGATAATAAAATTATAGAGATTAGACAGTATTATTGTAGCGCGGGGGGGGGGGGGTTAACGGCCCCAGTACCCAGCCTCAGCCGGGTGGGCAATCTAGGCGAGGCCGGAGGCTCTGCACGGTACTAGGCCTCGACACGCAAGTCTGTCAGGCGTCGACTTTGTGGTATAAACTCGATATACCCCAGCGTTGCCCGGGGGAAAAATACATTTAAAATCTTCTGAAAACTTTAAAACATAACATCCCAATGAAAATACAACTGTGTAATTAAAACTCTAAACCCGACCGCGCCAAGAATCGATTCTCTGAATCGCGAAAAGGAATCGAAGGTTGTAGATTCATTTGGAATCGCCTTATTTCCGTTTAATATTAGTTGGTTATAGAGTTGATAGAAACTGCTACGAATGGGAAATATCCGGCGTTGACCGGGGCTAAAATATAATTAAAAACTCCTGAAAACTTTAAAACATAACATAACAATGAAAATAAAACTCTGTAATTAAAAATGGAAACCTCCTATGCGCCAGGAATCGATTCTTTGAATCGCGCAAAGGAATCATCGAAGGTTGTAGATTCCTTTAGGATCGCCCTTAACATGTGGTGAGGGGGAGAGTGGTGAGGGGGAGAGTGGTGAGGGGGAGAGTGGTGAGGGAGAGAGTGGTGAGGGGGAGAGTGGTGAGGGGGAGAGTGGTGAGGGGGAGAGTGGTGAGGGGGAGAGTGGTGGTGGTGAGGGGGAGAGTGGTGAGGGGGAGAGTGGTGAGGGGGAGAGTGGTGGTGGTGTGGGTGAGTGGTGAGGGTGAGGTTGAGTGGTGAGGGTGAGTGGTGATTGGTGAGGGTGAGGGTGAGTGGGGAGGGTGAGTGGCGGTTGTTAGTGGTGATTAGTGAGGGGTGAGTGGTGAGGGTTAGTGGTGAGCATGAGTGGTGAGGGTGAGTGTTGAGCGTGAGTGGTGAGGGTGAGTTGTGATTGTTGAGGGTGTGATTGGTGAGGATGAGTGGTGAGTAGTGAGGGTGAGTGGTGAGGGTGAGTGGTGAGTGGTGAGGGTGAGTGGCGGTTGTGAGTGGTGATTAGTGAGGGGTGAGTGGTGCGGGTGAGCGTGAGTGGTTAGGGTGAGTGGTGAGGGTGAGCAGTGAGGGTGAGCAGTGAGGGTGAGTGGTGATTGGTGAGGGTGAGTGGTGAGGGTGAGTGGTGAGCGGTGAGGGTGAGTGTTGAGGGTGAGTGGTGAGTGGTTAGGGTGAGTAGTGAGGGTGAGTGGTGAGCGTGATTGGTGAGTGGTGAGCGTGACTGGTGAGGGAGAGTGGTGAGGGAGAGTGGTGAGGGAGAGTGGTGAGGGAGAGTGGTGAGGGAGAGTGGTGAGTGGTGAGGGTGAGTGGTGATTGGTGAGGGTGAGTGGTGAGGGTGAGTGGGGAGGGTGAGTGGCGGTTGTTAGTGGTGATTAGTGAGGGGTGAGTGGTGAGGGTGAGCGTGAGTGGTGAGGTTGAGTGGTGAGCAGTGAGGGTGAGTGGTGATTGGTGAGGGTGTGATTGGTGAGGATGAGTGGTGAGGGTGAGTAGTGAGGGTGAGTGGTTGTTGTGAGGGTGAGTGGTTGTTGTGAGGGTGCGTGGTGAGGGTGAGTGGTAAGAGTGAGTGGTGAGGGTGAGTGACGGTTGTGAGAGGTGATTAGTGAGTGGTGAGGGTGAGTGGTGAGGGTTAGTGGTGAGGGTGAGTGGCGGTTGTGAGTGGTGATTAGTGAGGGGTGAGTGGTGAGGGTGAGCGTGAGTGGTGAGGGTGAGTGGTGAGGGTGAGCGGTGAGCAGTGAGGGTGAGTGGTGATTGGTGAGGATGTGATTGGTGAGGATGAGTGGTGAGTGGTCAGGGTGAGTGGTGAGCGGTGAGGGTGAGTGTTGAGGGTGAGTGGTGAGCGGTGAGGGTGAGTGTTGAGGGTGAGTGGTGAGTAGTGAGGGTAAGTGGTGAGCGTGACTGGTGAGTGGTGAGGGAGAGTGGTGAGGGAAAGTGGTGAGGGTGAATGGTGAGGGTGAGTGGTGAGGATGAATGGTGAGGGTGAGTGGTGAGGGTGAGTGGTGATTGGTGAGGGTGAGTGGTGAGGGTGAGTGGGGAGGGTGAGTGGCAGTTGTGAGTGGTGATTAGTGAGAGGTGAGTGGTGAGGGTGAGCGTGAGTGGTGAGGTTGAGTGGTGAGCGGTGAGGGTGAGCAGTGAGGGTGAGTGGTGATTGGTGAGGGTGCGATTGGTGAGGATGAGTAGTGAGGGTGAGTGGTTGTTGTGAGGGTGAGTGGTGAGGGTGAGTGATGAGGGTGAGTGGTAAGAGTGAGTGGTGAGGGTGAGTGACGGTTGTGAGAGGTGATTAGTGAGTGGTGAGGGTGAGTGGTGAGGGTTAGTGGTGAGCATGAGTGGTGAGGGTGAGTGTTGAGCGTGAGTGGTGAGGGTGAGTGGTGATTGTTGAGGGTGTGATTGGTGAGGATGAGTGGTGAGTGGTCAGTGTGAGTGGTGAGGGTGAGTGGTGAGGGTGAGTGGTGAGAGGTGAGGGTGAGTGTTGAGGGTGAGTGGTGAGTAGTGAGGGTGAGTGGTGAGCGTGACTGGTGAGTGGTGAGGGAGAGTGGTGAGGGAGAGTGGTGAGGGTGAATGGTGAGGGTGAGTGGTGAGTGGTGAGGGTGAGTGGCAAGTGATGAGGGTGAGTGGTGATTGGTGAGGGTGTGATTGGTGAGGATTAGTGGTGAGTGGTGAGGGTGAGTAGTGAGGGTGAGTGCTGAGCAGTGAGGGTGAGTGGTTGTTGTGAGGGTGAGTGGTGAGTGGTGAGTGTGAGTGGTGAGGGTGAGTTGTGAGGGTGAGTGGTGATTGTTGAGGGTGTGATTGGTGAGGATGAGTGGTGAGTAGTGAGGGTGAGTGGTGACGGTGAGTGGTGAGGGTGAGTGTTGAGGGTGAGTGGTGAGTGGTGAGGGTGAGTGGCGGTTATGAGTGGTGATTATTGAGGGGTGAGTGGTGAGGGTGAGCGTGAGTGGTGAGGGTGAGCAGTGCGGGTGAGTGGTGATTGGTGAGGGTGTGATTGGTGAGGATGAGTGGTGAGTGGTCAGGGTGAGTGGTGAGGGTGAGTGGTTGTTGTGAGGGTGAGTGGTGAGGATGAGTGGTGAGGGTGAGTGGCGGTTGTGAGTGGTGATGGGTGAGTGGTGAGCGGTGAGGGGTGAGTGGTGAGGGTGAGTGGTGAGGGTGAGTGGTGAGTGCTGAGTGGTGAGGGTGAGTGGTGAGAGAGTGGTTAGTTTTGAGGGTGAGTGGTGAGGTTGAGTGGTGAGGGTTAGTGGAGAGTGGTGAGTGGTGATTGGTCAGTGGTGATTGGTGAGGATGAATGGTGAGTAGTGAGGGTGAAGTTGAGTGGTGAGGGTGAGTGGTGGTTGTGACGGTGAGTGGTGAGGGTGAGTGGTGAGGGTGAGTGGTGAGGCTGAATGGTGAGGGTGAATGGTGAGAGTGAGTGGTGAGTGGTGAGGGAGAGTGGTGAGTGAGAGTGGTGAGGGTTAGTGGTGAGGGTTAGTGGTGAGAGTGAGTGGTGAGGGTGAGTGGTGATTGGTGAGTGGTGAGGGTGAGTGGTGAGGGTGAGTGGTGAGGGTGAGTGGTGAGGGAGATTGGTGAGGGAGGTTGGTGAGTGGTGAGTTGTGAGGGTGAATGGTGAATAGTGAGTGGGAGTGGTGAGTGGTGAGGATGAGTGGTAAGGGTGAGTTGTGAGTGGTGAATGGTGAGGGTGAATGATGAGTACAGTCAATATGCACTGCTGTTATCATACCAGGTACCACCACCACAATATGTACTCCTCTCATCATAGCAGATACCACCACAGCAGTATGCACTGCTGTAATCATAGCAGGTTCCACCACAATATGCACTGCTGTCATCATAACAGGTACCAACACAGCAGTATGCACTGCTGTAGTGATAGCAGGTACGACCTCAGTCGGTATGCACTGCTGTAGCGATAGTAGATACTGCTATCGAGTTGGTAGATACCGCTATAGTAAATACTAAAACAGTCAGTATATACCGCTACAGTCAGTCAATACTGCTACAGTCAGTATATACTACTATACAGTCAGTACATTCTACCACGGTGAGTAGCTACAAGAGTCAGTAGATACTATTATAGAGTGAGTAGATACTGCTATAGATTTTGTAGTTACTACTATAGTCAGTGGATATAACTATAGAGTCAGCAGATACTATACAGTTAGTCGTTACGAGTATATAGTCGGTAGATACTACTGTAGGCCCAGTAAATACTACTATGGTCAGTAGTTATTACAGTCACTAAATACTACTACACAGTCAGTAGCTACTACTGGCTCAGTAGATACTACGGTACAGTCAGTAGATACTACTACAGAGTCAATAGATACCACTTCCTCTGTTGTATGTAAGGTGTTGTTAGTATATATACCTACGAGGGGTAAAGATATTTTTTGAGGGGGGGGGGAGACCGCAATTTTCGGAAACCTTTTGACATCAACTATTTACCCCACACTTTCTACAACTTTTTGGACTTGTGAAAGCCTCTTATATATTTGTTGGTGGAGAAATGTACAAACAGCCCACCGGGCTTTGGCAATACCTTAGTATCTGTGTATATATATGTAAGGTTTTTAAGAAATATATTTTTCACCCGGGCAAAGCCGGGTACTTCCGCTAGACTTATATATAAAAGTCTCCGTGCGCTCGCGCTTGCGGGGGATTTGGCTCTCGGACGGTGGGGTTTAAGACCGAAATAATTTGCCAGGCGGCACGCCCTAAGCCCCGTGGTGGGAATAGGCTATTCCGTTTTCCCGTCCGTAAACTTTTAAGTAGTTTAATTAACACATTTGTGCCGTTTCTATTATTCATTATTTACTTATTGCACGACATCGACCGTACCAAGTGACGCCAATTGCGTGGGGGGGGGGCGGACCCTGAAAAGTCATGCGCGTTCGCTCGACCTCACGGGAGACATTTTCTTTTACGCGTTTTACAGTCAACACATACATACATCACGCTGCGGATATTTATTCACAGTGTCATGTCCTCGTCGCCCCCCCTCAACACGATGCGTTCAGTTTATACTACAGACTCCGTAGATAATAATATTTTACTGCTTACATATCATTATTCTTGCACGGACGGCGGATGTTGGGGGTGGGCGGGTAGCGGCCCAGCCCCTAGCCTGGCAACGTGCCAACTCCGTGGCTCGCCAATGTAGGCCAGGACGGGGGCTACGCATCGCACAAGGCCTCAACACGCCTATGCCAAGTACACATTTTCTTGCTTCTTACGCTAACAACTCAAGTCTATTGTTTATTATTGTTAAACACATTAGTTGACAAACATTACAAAAATAATGTTTGTGTGCAGATAAAAACTCAGCTTCATTGTTTACCATTATGAAACAAGTTCACAGATGTTACAATAATTATGTTTGCGTGAAGATAACAACTCAGGTTCATTGTTTACCATTATGAAACGAGTTGACATGTTACAATAATTATGTTTGTGTACACAAAACTCTTTTTGGATTTTTTGGTTGCTCAATTTCCCCTTTTTTTGCTGCGCTTTTATAACGCTGCCACGGTCTACTGCCAGTCTGTGATTTCTGCTTATTTCTTAAATGCATTTCTATTGTTTCCATCGCTCACATCACGCTATTTACTCATACGTAGTACTGCGATACTGATAGCTGTGCCATCATCGGGGATTGCTGTGCCTGTCGATGTGTGTGTGTGAGTCCATGTGTGTGTCTTTGAGTCCATATGTGTGTGCGAGTAGAGCCATGCATGTCTTTAACTCCATGTGGGTGTCTTTTTCGAACGGACAACGTCAAAGTGTTTTTGTGTGTGTGTTAGTCCATGTGTGTGTGTCAGTCGATCTGTGTGTGTGTACGTCCATGTGTATGTCAGTCCATATGTGTGTGTGTTCGTCCACATGTGTGTACATGTGTGTGTCACTCGATGTGTGTGTGTAAGTCAATGCGTCTGTGTGTGAGTCCATATGTGTGTTAATCCATGTCTGTGTATCTAAAGTAGATATCTGTGTGTCACAGTCCATATGTGTATGTGTGTGTAGGGCTATGTATGTGTTAGTCTATGTATGTGTAAGTTCATGTGTGTGTGTCTTAGTCCATATGTGTGTGTGTAAGTACATATGTGTGTTTACATCAATGTGTGTTTTAGTCCACGTATCGCTGTGTGTGAGTCGGTGTGTGTGTGTGTGAGTCGCTGTATGTGTGTACGTCCATATATGTGTGTGCAACTCCATGTGTGTATATCTCAAGTGGATGTCTGTGTGACAGTTCACATGTGTATGTGTGTGTACGGCAATGTGTGTGTCACTCTATGTATGTGTGTGTGTCGCTGTATGTGTGTACGTCGATATGTGTGTGTAACTCCATGTGTGCGTTTCTCAAGTGCATGTCTATGTGTGTGTGAGTCCATAAGTGTGTGTGTCTGTAAGTCGATGTGTTTGTGTGTGTCAGTCCATGTGTTTGTGTGTGTCAGTCCATGTGTGTGTGTGTGTCTCAGTCCATGTGCGTGTGTGTTAGTCGCTGTGTGTGCATGCCTCCATGTTAGTCAGTGTAACTCCATTTATTTGCGTGTCTGTAGGTCCATGTGCGCATCTTAGTCCATGCATGTGCTTTATTGACCTGCTCAAGGCCTATGATACCATCAGTAGGCCTGGCCTCTGGGTTGCTCTTCGTGCTTTCCGAGTCCCGTACCCACTCATCACCATCCTTAAGGACCTTCATGCTGGTGAGCGGCCCAGCGTCTTAACTATGTGGCCGTGAGTCAGAGCCATTCCCTGTACACCTTGGGGTGCAACAGGGATGTCCTCTGGCTCCCACATTGGACCACATAGTTCGTCAAGCCTTCAATACCTGTACCGGAAGAATTCCCATCTGCTACAGATACAATGGGAGGCTGATCGATGCCCGGGTGCGGTCAAGGGATGGCTCCCTGTTGCTCAACCACGTTTTGTATGCCGATGATCTGCTAATGGCTGCTCACTCGGAGGAGGAGTTCGAGGTGTTGCTGCTGAACCTGGAGCTTGCCACCAACAGGTGGGGCCTTACCATCAGCCCAACCAAAGCTAAGCACCTGCCTGGCTATTTTGTACCATCGGACACGGACACTCCACCCCCACAACTCCCAATTGGTGATGGGGCAATTGTGGAGACAGTGGAGAGTTTCCCTGGGCAGTGTGCTAATGACCGGCTCCGGTTTAACAGCAGAGGTCTCACTCCGAATCAGTCGAGCTGCAGTATATTTTCATTGGCTGCGTAACGCTGTGTGGAAGCTACCTGCTCTATCACTCCGTACGAAGCTACAGGTCTTCTCGGCCACGGTCATTCCCTCCCTTCTCTACGCTTGCGAAACTTGGACCCCCCTAATGGAACATCTTCGCCGGTTAGAAACATTTAGGCTGGCCTGCCTACGATCCATCCTGGGTTTAACCAGGCTGCATTGTGTGAGGAGCTTACAAATCCTTGAAAAATGTGGACAAAGTCCCATCGGTGACCTCCGGCAGGCAAAGCTGTGTTGCCTGAGTCATGTAGCCCGCATGGCCAGCCACCGCCTGCCTAAACAGCTTTTGTTCCGCCGGATCGAGGGGGCTAAACGGGCGCGGCACGGGCTGGAGAAGACATGGAGTGATGTGCTACAGGAGGACTTGGAGCTGAGTCCACTTGCGGATGACTGGTACCAGCCGTGTCAAGATCGCCACTGTGGAGGAGGCTCCTGAAGGACGCTACTGGCCAGTTGGAGGCAGTCACCCTCCAACAACAACGGAGGGCGGAGGAGCGATGCTCACAATAACGAGCGGACCGCCAGGTGGCTAAAGCACAAAAAGTTGCCACAGTAGATGCCACAGGTGGTGCATCAGCCAGTCGTCTCAGTCAGTCGACCTGTGCCATCTGGGTTTGCCCCATGACCTCTTTTCAGCGGGCGTTCGACACTTCACATGGCCTCAAGGTGCACATAGCCTGGCACCAGCGTTGTTGTGACATCACCGCCACTTAGTGGCGAATGGCGGTTGTTGTTGTTCAGTCTACGTATGTATGTATGTGTGAGTCCATTTGTGCGTGTAGCTCTATGTGTGTGTATCAATGGATTTGCGTGTGTAACTACATGTGTCTGCCTTTTTCGCCCGGGCAACGCCGGGTACTAACCGCTAGTTCTCTTATATTACTCGTATTCACCGCATACATATTATTTAGAATTATATGTTTCCTATCTACATTACCTTCCTAAAAACTAAAGAGTACGAATTCCAGAAAGCTTAAGTGGAAACATAGTTACACTTAACCTCAGGACATTAAAATATAACTCAGAATAAAACACCAATCTCTGGAGAACTCAACTTGGCGAAGCCCCCAAAATAATGATGTAACGAGGATCGTTACGAATATTCATGAAACATAGACGAATGATAACCACGATACTTAACCTCAGGATATTAAAATATAACTCAAGAATAAATGTAACACACAGGACCACATAAATGTATTGCAAAAATCTCCTCAGCCACCTTTGTCTCCAACGATCCGGCACAAACAGATGGCCCATAAATGCAAGGAGGGAGCAGAAAGGTCACAAGGGGGGGAGTTTGTACTGACATTCGAGAACATCTGTTTTTTTTTTCTGTTTGTTTTTTCTCGCAAGGAATGCGCAGAGAGGAGAGTCACGTTTTGAGTTTGAGCACAAGCGCATATAGCGAACAGGCAGTCTGTCCGAGTCGCGCTCAGCGTTGCGACGGGGCTCGCAAGGTAGCTGTGGCAGTCGTGCATCGAGGAGAGATGGGACGACGAGACATCGTTAAAGTGGCAGCCTGAGAGCAGTCTGTCCGACTTGCGACGCGGCATTGCGACGGGGCTCGCAAGGGAGCTGAGGCGCGTCGTGCCTCGAGGAGAGATGGGACGACGAGGGGTCGTTATGGTAACAGCCTGAGAGCAGTCTGTTCAAGTCGCGCTCAGTCTCGCGACTCGGCTTGCGACGCAGCGTTGCGACGGGGCTCGCAAGAGAGCTGGGGCGCGTCGTGCCTCGAGAAGTGATGGAACGAGGAGGGGTCGTTCAAGTCACAGAAGTCTGAGTTCAACCTGGGTCGAGGCTGGGTTACAGCCGTGCTCCGACTGGCGGAGCGTCGTGAGGGAGCAAACACCGATAGCAGGTGTCGCTTCTCGCAGAACGAAGTTAAGTGCAAGTGAAGCTGGCAGCTGCACGAACAAGGGAAGCACGGAGAAGAGAGAGTGACGACAAGCAATCAACCTGTAAAAGGGCGGAAATCGCCAAGTGTCGACCAAGCGTGCAAAGCAGAGCGCGCGAAGCAGTGGAGAAAGCCTGATCAAACGGCTGTGAGGAAGAGGACAGCGCCATCGAATGCGCCGTGTGTTTAAAACACACACCTACCAACGACCAGTGTGAACAGACAAGACGTCCAGAGCCACAAGCCAACACAGTCTGAAGCAAGGGCGAGTGTCCGTGTGAAGTTGGCAGCGATCAAGGAGAGAGCGACAGCTGCAGCACAACCCGGGCGTCACCGAGTGTCGTGCCAACTCGTCATCTAGCAGTAGAGGGAGAGAGAGCGCAAGAGCAGCACGACTCGGACGTCACCGAGCGTCGTGCCGACTCGTGGAGGAGCTGCGCGCTATCCGACGACGGAATCATCGTGCACCACGACGGCGAGCGTCGTGCAAACTCAATCGAGCAGTGGAGAGAGAGAGAGCGCACAAGCAGAGACACGCCCGAGCGAGGGAGCAGCACGGCTTGCTGCGGCCACGCCCAACCCAGAGAGAACCTCTGGCCGCTGTTTGTATCCTCCCACACCACACAAGCTAACGACACAACTCCCGGCTCTAAGAATTAATCAGTTTTACAAGGGGACAACGCACACACAGCATGCACACGAATAAGACTTTCAAAAAAAATTCTCTTTGCGTTTCAAAAAGGGTTGCCATTTCGAGGTGGTGCGTTCACTACCAACTGATCGTGCAAAGCAGTTGCTGCCGTCGAGTTACATGAATATGGAATGTTTTAGTCATTCAATTTCGTTAATTGCATAATCTTGCCCATGAATTTATTGACGTATACTTGCTTTTGCATAAGAGAGTGTCATGTGTTTGTTTAGAATTAAAATTGCTTAACACCAAGTCTCGAGTGTTTCTTCCAAGTCCATGCAAAACTGTATTATTCTTGAGAACTGTATCCTGTGATGAGATCTGAAACTGGAGACCTAAAATAACATAAACACACTAAGATAATCAGTAAATGTTTAATCAATGATAATCGTGTTACCCTGATTGATACAACTCTGGATAAACGAAACTAAGCCTAATTATCATAACTGCTCACATTAACATAATCGCAAGCATCCGCATAAATTACTACGATTATCTCCGCGATTATCATAATTTATGCATATAATTACACACATTATCAAAATTTATGCATGTTAATACACACATTAACATAAGTAATGCGATTTGCACATTTTTCGGAAAATTATTAATTTTTATTATTTTTATCAAAATTTCATAACCCAACACATACAACATGGTGAGTGTGTGAGTGGTGAGTGAGTGGTGAGTGAGTGGTGAGTGAGTGGGTGGTGAGTGAGTGAGTGGTGAGTGAGTGGCTGAGTGAGTGGTAGTGAGTGAGTGGTGAGTGAGTGGCTGAGTGAGTGAGTGGTGAGTGAGTGGCTGAGTGAGTGGTGAGTGAGTGGTGTGTGAGTGAGTGGTGAGTGAGTGAGTGGCTGAGTGGTGGAGTGCGTGGTGGAGTGAGTGGTGGAGTGAGTGAGTGGTGAGTGAGTGGCTGAGTGAGTGGTGAGTGAGTGGTTTGTGAGTGAGTGGTGAGTGAGTGGTGAGTGAGTGGCTGAGTGAGTGGCTGAGTGAGTGGTGAGTGAGTGGTGAGTGAGTGTGTGGTGGTTAGTGAGTGATTGAGTGGTGAGTGTGTGAGTGGTGAGTGAGTGGTGAGTGAGTGGTGAGTGTGTGTGTGAGTGAGTGGTGAGTGGTGAGTGAGTGGGTGGTGAGTGAGTGAGTGAGTGGTGAGTGGCTGAGTGAGTGGTAGTGAGTGAGTGGTGAGTGAGTGGCTGAGCGAGTGAGTGGTGAGTGAGTGGTGAGTGTGTGAGTCGTGAGTGGTGGGTGAGTGAGTGGTGAGTGTGTGAGGGGGTGAGTGAGTGGTGAGTGAGTGAGTGGTGAGGGGGTGAGTGAGGGGGTGAGTGAGGGGGTGAGTGAGTGGTGAGTGAGTGAGGGGGTGAGTGTGTGAGGGGGTGAGTGAGGGGGTGAGTGAGTGGTGAGTGTGTGAGGGGGTGAGTGTATGAGGGGGTGAGTGAGTGGTGAGGGGGTGAGTGAGGGGGTGAGTGAGGGGGTGAGTGGTGAGTGTGTGAGTGGTGAGTGTGTGAGTCGTGAGTGAGTGAGGGGGTAAGTGTGTGAGTGGTAAGTGTGTGAGGGGGTGAGTGAGTGGTGAGTGAGGGGGTGAGTGAGTGAGTGAGTGGTGAGTGAGTGGTGAGTGAGTGGTGAGTGTGTAAGTAGTGATTGTGTGAGTGGTGAGTGAGTGAGTGAGTGGTGAGTGAGTGGTGAGTGTGTGAGTGGTTAGTGAGTGGTGAGTGTGTGAGTGGTGAGTGAGTGGTGAGTGTGTGAGTGGTGAGTGAGTGGTGAGTGAGTGAGTGGTGAGTGAGTGGGTGGTGAGTGAGTGAGTGGTGAATGAGTGGCTGAGTGAGTGGTAGTGAGTGAGTGGTGAGTGAGTGGCTGAGTGAGTGAGTGGTGAGTGAATGGTGAGTGAGTGGCTGAGTGAGTGGTGAGTGAGTGAGTGGCTGAGTGAGTGAGTGGTGTGTGAGTGGTGAGTGAGTGAGTGAGTGGTGAGTGAGTGGTGAGTGGTTGAGTGAGTGGTGGAGTGCGTGGTGGAGCGAGTGGTGGAGTGAGTGAGTGGTGAGTGAGTGGCTGAGTGAGTGGTGAGTGAGTGTTGTGTGAGTGAGTGGTGAGTGAGTGGTGAGTGAGTGGCTGAGTGAGTGGCTGAGTGAGTGGTGAGTGAGTGGTGAGTGAGTGTGTGAGTGGTTAGTGAGTGATTGAGTGGTGAGTGTGTGAGTGGTGAGTGAGTGGTGAGTGAGAGGTGAGTGTGTGTGTGAGTGAGTGGTGAGTGGTGAGTGAGTGGGTGGTGAGTGAGTGAGTGGTGAGTGGCTGAGTGAGTGGTGAGTGAGTGGCTGAGTGAGTGAGTGGTGAGTGAGTGAGGAGGTGAGTGTATGAGGGGGTGAGTGAGTGGTGAGTGAGTAGTGAGTGTGTGTGTGGTGAGTGAGTGAGTGGTGAGTGGTGAGTAAGTGAGTGGTGAGTGTGTGAGTGGTGAGTGTGTGAGTCGTGAGTGGTGGGTGAGTGAGTGGTGAGTGTGTGAGGGGGTGAGTGTATGAGGTGGTGAGTGAGTGAGTGGTGAGGGGGTGAGTGAGGGGGTGAGTGAGGGAGTGAGTGAGTGGTGAGTGAGGGGGTGAGTGTGTGAGGGGGTGAGTGAGGGGTTGAGTGAGTGGTGAGTGTGTGTGTGGTGAGTGAGTGAGTGGTGAGTGGCTGAGTGAGTGGTAGTGAGTGAGTGGTGAGTGAGTGGCTGAGTGAGTGGTGAGTGAGTGAGGAGGTGAGTGTGTGAGGGGGTGAGTGAGGGGGTGAGTGAGTAGTGAGTGTGTAAGGGGGTGAGTGCATGAGGGGGTAAGTGAGTGGTGAGTGAGTGGTGAGGGGGTGAGTGAGGGGGTGAGTGAGTGGTGAGTGTGTGAGTGGTGAGTGTGTGAGTCGTGAGTGGTGGGTGAGTGAGTGGTGAGTGTGTGAGGGGGTGAGTGAGTGGTGAGTGAGTGAGTGGTGAGGGGGTGAGTGAGGGGGTGAGTGAGGGGGTGAGTGAGTGGTGAGTGAGTGAGGGGGTGAGTGTGTGAGGGGGTGAGTGAGGGGGTGAGTGAGTGGTGAGTGTGTGAGGGGGTGAGTGTATGAGGGGGTGAGTGAGTGGTGAGGGGGTGAGTGAGGGGGTGAGTGGTGAGTGTGTGAGTGGTAAGTGTGTGAGTCGTGAGTGAGTGAGGGGGTAAGTGTGTGAGTGGTAAGTGTGTGAGGGGGTGAGTGAGTGGTGAGTGAGGGGGTGAGTGAGTGAGTGGTGAGTGAGGGGTGAGTGTGTGAGTAGTGATTGTGTGAGTGGTGAGTGAGTGAGTGGTGAGTGAGTGAGTGGTGAGTGTGTGAGTGGTTAGTGAGTGATTGAGTGGTGAGTGTGTGAGTGGTGAGTGGTGAGTGAGTGGTGAGTGTGTGAGTGGTGAGTGAGTGGTGAGTGAGTGAGTGGTGAGTGAGTGGGTGGTGAGTGAGTGAGTGGCTGAGTGAGTGGTAGTGAGTGAGTGGTGAGTGAGTGGCTGAGTGAGTGAGTGGTGAGTGAGTGGTGAGTGAGTGGCTGAGTGAGTGGTGAGTGAGTGAGTGGCTGAGTGAGTGGCTGAGTGAGTGAGTGGTGTGTGAGTGGTGAGTGAGTGTTGAGTGAGTGGTGAGTGAGAGAGTGGTGAGTGATGAGTGAGTGGTGAGTGAGTGAGTGAGTGGTGAGTGAGTGGTGAGTGGTTGAGTGAGTGGTGGAGTGCGTGGTGGAGTGAGTGGTGGAGTGAGTGAGTGGTGAGTGAGTGGCTGAGTGAGTGGTGACTGAGTGGTGTGTGAGTGAGTGGTGAGTGAGTGGTGAGTGAGTGGTGAGTGTGTGTGTGAGTGAGTGGTGAGTGGTGAGTGAGTGGGTGGTGAGTGAGTGAGTGAGTGGTGAGTGGCTGAGTGAGTGGTAGTGAGCGAGTGGTGAGTGAGTGGCTGAGTGAGTGAGTGGTGAGTGAGTGAGGAGGTGAGTGTGTGAGGGGGTGAATGAGGGGGTGAGTGAGTGGTGAGTGTGTGAGGGGGTGAGTGTATGAGGGGGTGAGTGAGTGGTGAGTGAGTGGTGAGGGGGTGAGTGAGGGGGTGAGTGAGTGGTGAGTAAGTGATGAGTGAGTGAGTGAGTGGTGAGTGAGTGGTGAGTGGCTGAGTGAGTGGTGGAGTGAGTGGTGGAGTGAGTGAGTGGTGAGTGAGTGGCTGAGTGAGTGGTGACTGAGTGGTGTGTGAGTGAGTGGTGAGTGAGTGGTGAGTGAGTGGTGAGTGTGTGTGTGAGTGAGTGGTGAGTGGTGAGTGAGTGGGTGGTGAGTGAGTGAGTGAGTGGTGAGTGGCTGAGTGAGTGGTAGTGAGCGAGTGGTGAGTGAGTGGCTGAGTGAGTGAGTGGTGAGTGAGTGAGGAGGTGAGTGTGTGAGGGGGTGAATGAGGGGGTGAGTGAGTGGTGAGTGTGTGAGGGGGTGAGTGTATGAGGGGGTGAGTGAGTGGTGAGTGAGTGGTGAGGGGGTGAGTGAGGGGGTGAGTGAGTGGTGAGTAAGTGAGTGGTGAGTGTGTGAATGGTGAGTGTGTGAGTCGTGAGTGGTGGGTGAGTGAGTGGTGAGTGTGTGAGGGGGTGAGTGTATGAGGGGGTGAGTGAGGGGGTGAGTGAGTGGTGAGTGTGTGAGGGGGTGAGTGTATGAGGGGGTGAGTGAGTGGTGAGGGGGTGAGTGAGGGGGTGAGTGGTGAGTGTGTGAGTGGTAAGTGTGTGAGTCGTGAGTGAGTGAGGGGGTAAGTGTGTGAGTGGTAAGTGTGTGAGGGGGTGAGTGAGTGGTGAGTGAGGGGGTGAGTGAGTGAGTGGTGAGTGAGTGGTGAGTGTGTGAGTAGTGATTGTGTGAGTGGTGAGTGAGTGAGTGGTGAGTGAGTGAGTGGTGAGTGTGTGAGTGGTTAGTGAGTGATTGAGTGGTGAGTGTGTGAGTGGTGAGTGGTGAGTGAGTGGTGAGTGTGTGAGTGGTGAGTGAGTGGTGAGTGAGTGAGTGGTGAGTGAGTGGGTGGTGAGTGAGTGAGTGGCTGAGTGAGTGGTAGTGAGTGAGTGGTGAGTGAGTGGCTGAGTGAGTGAGTGGTGAGTGAGTGGTGAGTGAGTGGCTGAGTGAGTGGTGAGTGAGTGAGTGGCTGAGTGAGTGGCTGAGTGAGTGAGTGGTGTGTGAGTGGTGAGTGAGTGTTGAGTGAGTGGTGAGTGAGTGAGTGGTGAGTGATGAGTGGTGAGTGAGTGGTGAGTGAGTGAGTGGTGAGTGAGTGGTGAGTGGTTGAGTGAGTGGTGGAGTGCGTGGTGGAGTGAGTGGTGGAGTGAGTGAGTGGTGAGTGAGTGGCTGAGTGAGTGGTGACTGAGTGGTGTGTGAGTGAGTGGTGAGTGAGTGGTGAGTGAGTGGTGAGTGTGTGTGTGAGTGAGTGGTGAGTGGTGAGTGAGTGGGTGGTGAGTGAGTGAGTGGTGAGTGGCTGAGTGAGTGGTAGTGAGTGAGTGGTGAGTGAGTGGCTGAGTGAGTGAGTGGTGAGTGAGTGAGGAGGTGAGTGTGTGAGGGGGTGAATGAGGTGGTGAGTGAGTGGTGAGTGTGTGAGTGAATGAGGGGGTGAGAGAGTGGTGAGTGAGTGGTGAGGGGGTGAGTGAGGGGGTGAGTGAGTGGTGAGTAAGTGAGTGGTGAGTGTGTGAATGGTGAGTGTGTGAGTCGTGAGTGGTGGGTGAGTGAGTGGTGAGTGTGTGAGGGGGTGAGTGTATGAGGGGGTGAGTGAGTGGTGAGTGAGTGAGTGGTGAGGGGGTGAGTGAGGGGGTGAGTGAGGGGGTGAGTGAGTGGTGAGTGAGTGAGGGGGTGAGTGTGTGAGGGGGTGAGTGAGTGGGGGTGAGTGAGTGAGTGGTGAGTGTGTGAGGGGGTGAGTGTATGAGGGGGTGAGTGAGTGGTGAGGGGTTGAGTGAGGGGGTGAGTGAGGGGGTAAGTGTGTGAGTGGTAAGTGTGTGAGGGGGTGAGTGAGTGGTGAGTGAGGGGGTGAGTGAGTGAGTGGTGAGTGAGTGGTGAGTGTGTGAGTGGTGATTGTGTGAGTGGTGAGTGAGTGAGTGGTGAGTGAGTCAGTGGTGAGTGTGTGAGTGGTTAGTGAGTGATTGAGTGGTGAGTGTGTGAGTGGTGAGTGGTGAGTGAGTGGTGAGTGTGTGAGTGGTGAGTGAGTGGCTGAGTGAGTGGTGAGTGAGTGGTGAGTGAGTGAGGGGGTGAGTGTATGAGGGGGTGAGTGAGTGGTGAGTGAGTGGTGAGGGGGTGAGTGAGGGGGTGAGTGAGTGGTGAGTAAGTGATGAGTGAGTGAGTGAGTGGTGAGTGAGTGGTGAGTGGTTGAGTGAGTGGTGGAGTGAGTGGTGGAGTGAGTGAGTGGTGAGTGAGTGGCTGAGTGAGTGGTGACTGAGTGGTGTGTGAGTGAGTGGTGAGTGAGTGGTGAGTGAGTGGTGAGTGTGTGTGTGAGTGAGTGGTGAGTGGTGAGTGAGTGGGTGGTGAGTGAGTGAGTGAGTGGTGAGTGGCTGAGTGAGTGGTAGTGAGCGAGTGGTGAGTGAGTGGCTGAGTGAGTGAGTGGTGAGTGAGTGAGGAGGTGAGTGTGTGAGGGGGTGAATGAGGGGGTGAGTGAGTGGTGAGTGTGTGAGGGGGTGAGTGTATGAGGGGGTGAGTGAGTGGTGAGTGAGTGGTGAGGGGGTGAGTGAGGGGGTGAGTGAGTGGTGAGTAAGTGAGTGGTGAGTGTGTGAATGGTGAGTGTGTGAGTCGTGAGTGGTGGGTGAGTGAGTGGTGAGTGTGTGAGGGGGTGAGTGTATGAGGGGGTGAGTGAGGGGGTGAGTGAGTGGTGAGTGTGTGAGGGGGTGAGTGTATGAGGGGGTGAGTGAGTGGTGAGGGGGTGAGTGAGGGGGTGAGTGGTGAGTGTGTGAGTGGTAAGTGTGTGAGTCGTGAGTGAGTGAGGGGGTAAGTGTGTGAGTGGTAAGTGTGTGAGGGGGTGAGTGAGTGGTGAGTGAGGGGGTGAGTGAGTGAGTGGTGAGTGAGTGGTGAGTGTGTGAGTAGTGATTGTGTGAGTGGTGAGTGAGTGAGTGGTGAGTGAGTGAGTGGTGAGTGTGTGAGTGGTTAGTGAGTGATTGAGTGGTGAGTGTGTGAGTGGTGAGTGGTGAGTGAGTGGTGAGTGTGTGAGTGGTGAGTGAGTGGTGAGTGAGTGAGTGGTGAGTGAGTGGGTGGTGAGTGAGTGAGTGGCTGAGTGAGTGGTAGTGAGTGAGTGGTGAGTGAGTGGCTGAGTGAGTGAGTGGTGAGTGAGTGGTGAGTGAGTGGCTGAGTGAGTGGTGAGTGAGTGAGTGGCTGAGTGAGTGGCTGAGTGAGTGAGTGGTGTGTGAGTGGTGAGTGAGTGTTGAGTGAGTGGTGAGTGAGTGAGTGGTGAGTGATGAGTGGTGAGTGAGTGGTGAGTGAGTGAGTGGTGAGTGAGTGGTGAGTGGTTGAGTGAGTGGTGGAGTGCGTGGTGGAGTGAGTGGTGGAGTGAGTGAGTGGTGAGTGAGTGGCTGAGTGAGTGGTGACTGAGTGGTGTGTGAGTGAGTGGTGAGTGAGTGGTGAGTGAGTGGTGAGTGTGTGTGTGAGTGAGTGGTGAGTGGTGAGTGAGTGGGTGGTGAGTGAGTGAGTGGTGAGTGGCTGAGTGAGTGGTAGTGAGTGAGTGGTGAGTGAGTGGCTGAGTGAGTGAGTGGTGAGTGAGTGAGGAGGTGAGTGTGTGAGGGGGTGAATGAGGTGGTGAGTGAGTGGTGAGTGTGTGAGGGGGTGAGTGAATGAGGGGGTGAGAGAGTGGTGAGTGAGTGGTGAGGGGGTGAGTGAGGGGGTGAGTGAATGGTGAGTAAGTGAGTGGTGAGTGTGTGAATGGTGAGTGTGTGAGTCGTGAGTGGTGGGTGAGTGAGTGGTGAGTGTGTGAGGGGGTGAGTGTATGAGGGGGTGAGTGAGTGGTGAGTGAGTGAGTGGTGAGGGGGTGAGTGAGGGGGTGAGTGAGGGGGTGAGTGAGTGGTGAGTGAGTGAGGGGGTGAGTGTGTGAGGGGGTGAGTGAGTGGGGGTGAGTGAGTGAGTGGTGAGTGTGTGAGGGGGTGAGTGTATGAGGGGGTGAGTGAGTGGTGAGGGGTTGAGTGAGGGGGTGAGTGAGGGGGTAAGTGTGTGAGTGGTAAGTGTGTGAGGGGGTGAGTGAGTGGTGAGTGAGGGGGTGAGTGAGTGAGTGGTGAGTGAGTGGTGAGTGTGTGAGTGGTGATTGTGTGAGTGGTGAGTGAGTGAGTGGTGAGTGAGTCAGTGGTGAGTGTGTGAGTGGTTAGTGAGTGATTGAGTGGTGAGTGTGTGAGTGGTGAGTGGTGAGTGAGTGGTGAGTGTGTGAGTGGTGAGTGAGTGGCTGAGTGAGTGGTGAGTGAGTGGTGAGTGAGTGAGTGGCTGAGTGAGTGGTGAGTGAGTGAGTGGCTGAGTGAATGGCTGAGTGAGTGAGTGGTGTGTGAGTGGTGAGTGAGTGGCTGAGTGAATGGTGAGTGAGTGGTGAGTGGCTGAGTGAGTGGTGAGTGAGTGGTGAGTGGCTGAGTGAGTGAGTGGCTGAGTGAGTGGTGAGTGAGTGGCTGAGTGAGTGGTGAGTGAGTGAGGGGGAGAGTGTGTGAGTGGTAAGTGTGTGAGGGGGTGAGTGAGTGGTGAGTGAGGGGGTGAGTGAGTGAGTGGTGAGTGGTGAGTGAGTGGTGAGTGAGTGGCTGAGTGAGTGAGTGTGTGAGTGAGTGGCTGAGTGAGTAGTGAGTGAGTGGCTGAGTGAGTGGTGAGTGAGTGGCTGAGTGAGTGGTGAGTGAGTGACTGAGTGTGTGGCTGAGTGAGTGGCTGAGTGAGTGAGTGGCTGAGTGAGTGGTGAGTGGCTGAGTGAGGGGCTGAGTGAGTCAGTGACTGAGTAAGTGGTGAGTGAGTCAGTGGCTGAGTGAGTGAGTGGTGAGTGAGTGGTGAGTGAGTGGCTGATTGAGTGAGTGTGTGAGTGAGTGGCTGAGTGAGTGGTGAGTGAGTGGTGAGTGAGTGGCTGAGTGAGTGGTGGCTGAGTGAGTGGTGAGTGAGTGGTGAGTGAGTGGCTGAGTGAGTGAGTGGCTGAGGGAGTGGTGAGTGAGTGGCTGAGTGAGTGAGTGGTGAGTGAGTGAGTGAGTGGTGAGTGACTGGCTGAGTGAGTGGTGAGTGAGTGGCTGAGTGAGTGAGTGGTGAGTGAGTGGTGAGTGGCTGAGTGAGTGGTGAGTGAGTGGTAAGTGGCTGAGTGAGTGAGTGAGTGGCTGAGTGAGTGGTGAGTGAGTGGCTGAGTGAGTGGTGAGTGAGTGAGGGGGAGAGTGTGTGAGTGGTAAGTGTGTGAGGGGGTGAGTGAGTGGTGAGTGAGGGGGTGAGTGAGTGAGTGAGTGGTGAGTGAGTGAGTGGTGAGTGTGTGAGTGGTGATTGTTTGAGTGGTGAGTGAGTGAGTGGTGAGTGAGTGTGTGAGTGGTTAGTGAGTGATTGAGTGGTGAGCGTGTGAGTGGTGAGTGAGTGGTGAGTGAGTGGTGAGTGTGTGTGTGAGTGAGTGGTGAGTGAGTGAGTGAGTGGTGAGTGAGTGGTTGGTGAGTGAGTGAGTGAGTGGTGAGTGGCTGAGTGAGTGGTAGTGAGTGAGTGGTGAGTGAGTGGCTGAGTGAGTGAGTGAGTGGTGAGTGAGTGGTGAGTGAGTGAGTGAGGAGGTGAGTGTGTGAGGGGGTGAGTGAGGGGGTGAGTGAGTGGTGAGTGTGTGAGGGGGTGAGTGTATGAGGGGGTGAGTGAGTGAGTGAGTGGTGAGGGGGTGAGTGAGGAGGTGAGTGAGTGGTGAGTGAGTGAGTGAGTGGTGAGTGTGTGAGTGGTGAGTGTGTGAGTCGTGAGTGGTGGGTGAGTGAGTGGCTGAGTGAGTGAGTGGCTGAGTGAGTGGTGAGTGAGTGGCTGAGTGAGTGGTGAGTGAGTGAGGGGGAGAGTGTGTGAGTGGTAAGTGTGTGAGGGGGTGAGTGAGTGGTGAGTGAGTGGTGAGTGTGTGTGTGAGTGAGTGGTGAGTGTGTGAGTGGTGAATGTGTGAGTGGTGAGTGAGTGAGTGGTGAGTGAGTGTGTGAGTGGTTAGTGAGTGATTGAGTGGTGAGTGTGTGAGTGGTGAGTGAGTGGTGAGTGAGTGGTGAGTGTGTGTGTGAGTGAGTGGTGAGTTAGTGAGTGGTGAGTGAGTGGGTGGTGAGTGAGTGAGTGGTGAGTGGCTGAGTGAGTGGTAGTGAGTGAGTGGTGAGTGAGTGGCTGAGTGAGTGGTGAGTGAGTGGTGAGTGTGTGAGTGGTGAGTGTGTGAGTCGTGAGTGAGTGGTGAGTGAGTGAGGGGGTGAGTGTGTGAGTGGTGATTGTGTGAGTGGTGAGTGAGTGGTGAGTGAGTGAGTGGTGAGTGTGTGAGTGGTTAGTGAGTGATTGAGTGGTGAGTGAGTGAGTGAGTGGTGAGTGAGTGGCTGAGTGAGTGGTGAGCGTGTGAGTGGTGAGTGAGTGGTGAGTGAGTGGTGAGTGTGTGTGTGAGTGAGTGGTGAGTGAGTGAGTGAGTGGTGAGTGAGTGGTTGGTGAGTGAGTGAGTGAGTGGTGAGTGGCTGAGTGAGTGGTAGTGAGTGAGTGGTGAGTGAGTGGCTGAGTGAGTGAGTGAGTGGTGAGTGAGTGGTGAGTGAGTGAGTGAGGAGGTGAGTGTGTGAGGGGGTGAGTGAGGGGGTGAGTGAGTGGTGAGTGTGTGAGGGGGTGAGTGTATGAGGGGGTGAGTGAGTGAGTGGTGAGGGGGTGAGTGAGGGGGTGAGTGAGTGGTGAGTGAGTGAGTGAGTGGTGAGTGTGTGAGTGGTGAGTGTGTGAGTCGTGAGTGGTGGGTGAGTGAGTGGCTGAGTGAGTGAGTGGCTGAGTGAGTGGTGAGTGAGTGGCTGAGTGAGTGGTGAGTGAGTGAGGGGGAGAGTGTGTGAGTGGTAAGTGTGTGAGGGGGTGAGTGAGTGGTGAGTGAGTGGTGAGTGTGTGTGTGAGTGGTGAGTGTGTGAGTGGTGAATGTGTGAGTGGTGAGTGAGTGAGTGGTGAGTGAGTGTGTGAGTGGTTAGTGAGTGATTGAGTGGTGAGTGTGTGAGTGTTGAGTGAGTGGTGAGTGAGTGGTGAGTGTGTGTGTGAGTGAGTGGTGAGTTAGTGAGTGGTGAGTGAGTGGGTGGTGAGTGAGTGAGTGGTGAGTGGCTGAGTGAGTGGTAGTGAGTGAGTGGTGAGTGAGTGGCTGAGTGAGTGGTGAGTGAGTGGTGAGTGTGTGAGTGGTGAGTGTGTGAGTCGTGAGTGAGTGGTGAGTGAGTGAGGGGGTGAGTGTGTGAGTGGTGATTGTGTGAGTGGTGAGTGAGTGGTGAGTGAGTGAGTGGTGAGTGTGTGAGTGGTTAGTGAGTGATTGAGTGGTGAGTGTGTGAGTGGTGAGTGAGTGTGTGAGTGGTGAGTGAGTGGTGAGTGAGTGAGTGAGTGAGTGAGTGGTGAGTGAGTGAGTGAGTGGTGAGTGAGTGGGTGGTGAGTGAGTGAGTGGTGAGTGAGTGGCTGAGTGAGTGAGTAGTGAGTGAGTGGCTGAGTGAGTGGTGAGTGAGTCAGTGGCTGAGTGAGTGAGTGGTGAGTGAGTGGTAAGTGAGTGGCTGAGTGAGTGAGTGTGTGAGTGAGTGGCTGAGTGAGTGATGAGTGAGTGGTGAGTGAGTGGCTGAGTGAGTGGTGGCTGAGTGAGTGGTGAGTGAGTGAGTGGTGAGTGAGTGGCTGAGTGAGTGAGTGGCTGAGGGAGTGGTGAGTGAGTGGCTGAGTGAGTGAGTGGTGAGTGAGTGAGTGAGTGAGTGGTGAGTGAGTGGCTGAGTGAGTGGTGAGTGAGTGGCTGAGTGAGTGAGTGGTGAGTGAGTGGTGAGTGGCTGAGTGAGTGGTGAGTGAGTGGTAAGTGGCTGAGTGAGTGAGTGAGTGGCTGAGTGAGTGGTGAGTGAGTGGCTGAGTGAGTGGTGAGTGAGTGGTGAGTGAGTGGCTGAGTGAGTGGTGAGTGAGTGAGTGGCTGAGTGAGTGGCTGAGTGAGTGGTGTGTGAGTGGTGAGTGAGTGAGTGGTGAGGGAGTGAGTGGTGAGTGAGTGAGTGGTGAGTGAGTGGTGAGTGGTTGAGTGAGTGGTGGAGTGCGTGGTGGAGTGAGTGGTGGAGTGAGTGAATGGTGAGTGAGTGGCTGAGTGAGTGGTGAGTGAGTGGTGTGTTAGTGAGTGGTGAGTGAGTGGTGAGTGAGTGAGTGGTGAGTGAGTGGCTGAGTGAGTGGTGAGTGACTGAGTGAGTGGTGAGTGAGTGGTGAGTGAGTGGCTGAGTGTGTCGCTGAGTGAGTGGCTGAGTGAGTGATTGGCTGAGTGAGTCAGTGACTGAGTGAGTGGTGAGTGAGTGGCTGAGTGAGTGAGTGTGTGAGTGAGTGGCTGAGTGAGTGGTGAGTGAGTGGTGAGTGAGTGGCTGAGTCAGTGGTGGCTGAGTGAGTGGTGAGTGAGTGAGTGGTGAGTGAGTGGCTGAGTGAGTGAGTGGCTGAGGGAGTGCTGAGTGAGTGGCTGAGTGAGTGAGTGGTGAGTGAGTGAGTGGTGAGTGAGTGGCTGAGTGAGTGGTGAGTGAGTGGCTGAGTGAGTGAGTGGTGAGTGAGTGGTGAGTGGCTGAGTGAGTGGTGAGTGAGTGGTAAGTGGCTGAGTGAGTGAAAGGCTGAGTGAGTGAGTGTGTGAGTGGTGAGTGAGTGGCTGAGTGAATGGTGAGTGAGTGGTGAGTGGCTGAGTGAGTGGTGAGTGAGTGGTGAGTGGCTGAGTGAGTGAGTGGCTGAGTGAGTGGTGAGTGAGTGGCTGAGTGAGTGGTGAGTGAGTGAGGGGGAGAGTGTGTGAGTGGTAAGTGTGTGAGGGGGTGAGTGAGTGGTGAGTGAGGGGGTGAGTGAGTGAGTGAGTGAGTGGTGAGTGAGTGGCTGAGTGAGTGAGTGTGTGAGTGAGTGGCTGAGTGAGTAGTGAGTGAGTGGCTGAGTGAGTGGTGAGTGAGTGGCTGAGTGAGTGGTGAGTGAGTGACTGAGTGTGTGGCTGAGTGAGTGGCTGAGTGAGTGAGTGGCTGAGTGAGTGGTGAGTGGCTGAGTGAGGGGCTGAGTGAGTCAGTGACTGAGTAAGTGGTGAGTGAGTCAGTGGCTGAGTGAGTGAGTGGTGAGTGAGTGGTGAGTGAGTGGCTGAGTGAGTGAGTGTGTGAGTGAGTGGCTGAGTGAGTGGTGAGTGAGTGGTGAGTGAGTGGCTGAGTGAGTGGTGGCTGAGTGAGTGGTGAGTGAGTGAGTGGTGAGTGAGTGGCTGAGTGAGTGAGTGGCTGAGGGAGTGGTGAGTGAGTGGCTGAGTGAGTGAGTGGTGAGTGAGTGAGTGAGTGGTGAGTGAGTGGCTGAGTGAGTGGTGAGTGAGTGGCTGAGTGAGTGAGTGGTGAGTGAGTGGTGAGTGGCTGAGTGAGTGGTGAGTGAGTGGTAAGTGGCTGAGTGAGTGGTGAGTGAGTGGCTGAGTGAGTGGTGAGTGAGTGAGGGGGAGAGTGTGTGAGTGGTAAGTGTGTGAGGGGGTGAGTGAGTGGTGAGTGAGGGGGTGAGTGAGTGAGTGAGTGGTGAGTGGTGAGTGAGTGAGTGGTGAGTGTGTGAGTGGTGATTGTTTGAGTGGTGAGTGAGTGAGTGGTGAGTGAGTGTGTGAGTGGTTAGTGAGTGATTGAGTGGTGAGCGTGTGAGTGGTGAGTGAGTGGTGAGTGAGTGGTGAGTGTGTGTGTGAGTGAGTGGTGAGTGAGTGAGTGAGTGGTGAGTGAGTGGTTGGTGAGTGAGTGAGTGAGTGAGTGGTGAGTGGCTGAGTGAGTGGTAGTGAGTGGGTGGTGAGTGAGTGGCTGAGTGAGTGAGTGAGTGGTGAGTGAGTGGTGAGTGAGTGAGTGAGGAGGTGAGTGTGTGAGGGGGTGAGTGAGGGGGTGAGTGAGTGGTGAGTGTGTGAGGGGGTGAGTGTATGAGGGGGTGAGTGAGTGAGTGGTGAGGGGGTGAGTGAGGGGGTGAGTGAGTGGTGAGTGAGTGAGTGAGTGGTGAGTGTGTGAGTGGTGAGTGTGTGAGTCGTGAGTGGTGGGTGATTGAGTGGCTGAGTGAGTAAGTGGCTGAGTGAGTGGTGAGTGAGTGGCTGAGTGAGTGGTGAGTGAGTGAGGGGGAGAGTGTGTGAGTGGTAAGTGTGTGAGGGGGTGAGTGAGTGGTGAGTGAGTGGTGAGTGTGTGTGTGAGTGAGTGGTGAGTGTGTGAGTGGTGAATGTGTGAGTGGTGAGTGAGTGAGTGGTGAGTGAGTGTGTGAGTGGTTAGTGAGTGATTGAGTGGTGAGTGTGTGAGTGGTGAGTGAGTGGTGAGTGAGTGGTGAGTGTGTGTGTGAGTGAGTGGTGAGTTAGTGAGTGGTGAGTGAGTGGGTGGTGAGTGAGTGAGTGGTGAGTGGCTGAGTGAGTGGTAGTGAGTGAGTGGTGAGTGAGTGGCTGAGTGAGTGGTGAGTGAGTGGTGAGTGTGTGAGTGGTGAGTGTGTGAGTCGTGAGTGAGTGGTGAGTGAGTGAGGGGGTGAGTGTGTGAGTGGTGATTGTGTGAGTGGTGAGTGAGTGGTGAGTGAGTGAGTGGTGAGTGTGTGAGTGGTTAGTGAGTGATTGAGTGGTGAGTGTGTGAGTGGTGAGTGAGTGTGTGAGTGGTGAGTGAGTGGTGAGTGAGTGAGTGAGTGGTGAGTGAGTGAGTGAGTGGTGAGTGAGTGGGTGGTGAGTGAGTGAGTGGTGAGTGAGTGGCTGAGTGAGTGGTGAGCGTGTGAGTGGTGAGTGAGTGGTGAATGAGTGGTGAGTGTGTGTGTGAGTGAGTGGTGAGTGAGTGAGTGAGTGGTGAGTGAGTGGTGAGTGAGTGGTTGGTGAGTGAGTGAGTGAGTGGTGAGTGGCTGAGTGAGTGGTAGTGAGTGAGTGGTGAGTGAGTGGCTGAGTGAGTGAGTGAGTGGTGAGTGAGTGGTGAGTGAGTGAGTGAGGAGGTGAGTGTGTGAGGGGGTGAGTGAGGGGGTGAGTGAGTGGTGAGTGTGTGAGGGGGTGAGTGTATGAGGAGGTGAGTGAGTGAGTGGTGAGGGGGTGAGTGAGGGGGTGAGTGAGTGGTGAGTGAGTGAGTGGTGAGTGTGTGAGTGGTGAGTGTGTGAGTCGTGGGTGAGTGAGTGGCTGAGTGAGTGAGTGGCTGAGTGAGTGGTGAGTGAGTGGCTGAGTGAGTGGTGAGTGAGTGAGGGGGAGAGTGTGTGAGTGGTAAGTGTGTGAGGGGGTGAGTGAGTGGTGAGTGAGTGGTGAGTGTGTGTGTGAGTGAGTGGTGAGTGTGTGAGTGGTGAATGTGTGAGTTGTGAGTGAGTGAGTGGTGAGTGAGTGTGTGAGTGGTTAGTGAGTGATTGAGTGGTGAGTGTGTGAGTGGTGAGTGAGTGGTGAGTGAGTGGTGAGTGTGTGTGTGAGTGAGTGGTGAGTTAGTGAGTGGTGAGTGAGTGGGTGGTGAGTGAGTGAGTGGTGAGTGGCTGAGTGAGTGGTAGTGAGTGAGTGGTGAGTGAGTGGCTGAGTGAGTGGTGAGTGAGTGGTGAGTGTGTGAGTGGTGAGTGTGTGAGTCGTGAGTGAGTGGTGAGTGAGTGAGGGGGTGAGTGTGTGAGTGGTGATTGTGTGAGTGGTGAGTGAGTGGTGAGGGAGTGAGTGGTGAGTGTGTGAGTGGTTAGTGAGTGATTGAGTGGTGAGTGTGTGAGTGGTGAGTGAGTGTGTGAGTGGTGAGTGAGTGGTGAGTGAGTGAGTGGTGAGTGAGTGAGTGAGTGGTGAGTGAGTGGGTGGTGAGTGAGTGAGTGGTGAGTGAGTGGCTGAGTGAGTGGTGAGCGTGTGAGTGGTGAGTGAGTGGTGAGTGAGTGGTGAGTGTGTGTGTGAGTGAGTGGTGAGTGAGTGAGTGAGTGGTGAGTGAGTGGTTGGTGAGTGAGTGAGTGGTGAGTGGCTGAGTGAGTGGTAGTGAGTGAGTGGTGAGTGAGTGGCTGAGTGAGTGAGTGAGTGGTGAGTGAGTGGTGAGTGAGTGAGTGAAGAGGTGAGTGTGTGAGGGGGTGAGTGAGGGGGTGAGTGAGTGGTGAGTGAGTGAGTGGTGAGTGTGTGAGTGGTGAGTGTGTGAGTCGTGAGTGGTGGGTGAGTGAGTGGCTGAGTGAGTGAGTGGCTGAGTGAGTGGTGAGTGAGTGGCTGAGTGTGTGTGTGAGTGAGGGGGAGAGTGTGTGAGTGGTAAGTGTGTGAGGGGGTGAGTGAGTGAGTGGTGAGTGAGTGTGTGAGTGGTTAGTGAGTGATTGAGTGGTGAGTGTGTGAGTGGTGAGTGAGTGGTGAGTGAGTGGTGAGTGTGTGTGTGAGTGAGTGGTGAGTTAGTGAGTGGTGAGTGAGTGGGTGGTGAGTGAGTGAGTGGTGAGTGGCTGAGTGAGTGGTAGTGAGTGAGTGGTGAGTGAGTGGCTGAGTGAGTGGTGAGTGAGTGGTGAGTGTGTGAGTGGTGAGTGTGTGAGTCGTGAGTGAGTGGTGAGTGAGTGAGGGGGTGAGTGTGTGAGTGGTGATTGTGTGAGTGGTGAGTGAGTGGTGAGTGAGTGAGTGGTGAGTGTGTGAGTGGTTAGTGAGTGATTGAGTGGTGAGTGTGTGAGTGGTGAGTGAGTGTGTGAGTGGTGAGTGAGTGGTGAGTGAGTGAGTGAGTGGTGAGTGAGTGAGTGGTGAGTGAGTGGGTGGTGAGTGAGTGAGTGGTGAGTGAGTGGCTGAGTGAGTGGTAGTGAGTGAGTGGTGAGTGAGTGGCTGAGTGAGTGGTGAGTGAGTGGTGAGTGAGTGTGTGGCTGAGTGGGTGGTGAGTGAGTGAGTGAGGAGGTGAGTGTGTGAGGGGGTGAGTGGTGAGTGTGTGAGGGGGTGAGTGTATGAGGGGGTGAGTGAGTAAGTGGTGAGTGAGTGAGTGGTGAGGGGGTGAGTGAGGGGGTGAGTGAGTGGTGAGTGAGTGGTGAGTGTGTGAATGGTGAGTGTGTGAGTCGTGAGTGGTGGGTGAGTGAGTGGTGAGTGTGTGATGGGGTGAGTGTATGAGGGGGTGAGTGAGTGGTGAATGAGTGAGTGGTGAGGGGGTGAGTGAGTGGGTGAGTGAGTGAGGGGGTGAGTGAGTGGTGAGTGAGGGGGTGAGTGTGTGAAGGGGTGAGTGAGGGGGTGAGTGAATGAGGGGGTGAGTGAGTGGTGAGGGGGTGAGTGGTGAGTGTGTGAGTCGTGAGTGAGTGGTGAGTGAGTGAGGGGGTGAGTGTGTGAGTGGTGATTGTGTGAGTGGTGAGTGAGTGGTGAGTGAGTGAGTGGTAAGTGTGTGAGTGGTTAGTGAGTGATTGAGTGGTGAGTGTGTGAGTGGTGAGTGAGTGTGTGAGTGGTGAGTGAGTGGTGAGTGAGTGAGTGAGTGGTGAGTGAGTGAGTGAGTGGTGAGTGAGTGGGTGGTGAGTGAGTGAGTGGTGAGTAAGTGGCTGAGTGAGTGGTAGTGAGTGAGTGGTGAGTGAGTGGCTGAGTGAGTGGTGAGTGAGTGGTGAGTGAGTGAGTGGCTGAGTGAGTGGTGAGTGAGTGAGTGGCTGAGTGAGTGGCTGAGTGAGTGGTGTGTGAGTGGTGAGTGAGTGAGTGGTGAGTGAGTGAGTGGTGAGTGAGTGGTGAGTGGTTGAGTGAGTGGTGGAGTGCGTGGTGGAGTGAGTGGTGGAGTGAGTGAATGGTGAGTGAGTGGCTGAGTGAGTGGTGAGTGAGTGGTGTGTGAGTGAGTGGTGAGTGAGTGGTGAGTGAGTGAGTGGTGAGTGAGTGGCTGAGTGAGTGGCTGAGTGAGTGGTGAGTGACTGAGTGAGTGGTGAGTGATTGGTAAGTGAGTGAATGGTGAGTTAGTGGTGAGTGAGTGGCTGAGTGAGTGAGTGTGTGAGTGAGTGGCTGAGTGAGTGGTGAGTGAGTGGTGAGTGAGTGGATGAGTGAGTGGTGGCTGAGTGAGTGGTGAGTGAGTGAGTGAGTGAGTGGTGAGTGAGTGGTGAGTGAGTGAGTGAGTGGCTGAGTGAGTGGTGAGTGAGTGGCTGAGTGAGTGAGTGGTGAGTGAGTGGCTGAGTGTGTGGCTGAGTGAGTGGCTGAGTGAGTGGTGAGTGAGTGGCTGAGTGAGTAGTGAGTGAGTGGCTGAGTGAGTGGTGAGTGAGTGGCTGAGTGAGTGGTGAGTGAGTGAGTGGCTGAGTGAGTAGTGAGTGAGTGGCTGAGTGAGTGGTGAGTAAGTGGCTGAGTGAGTGGTGAGTGAGTGACTGAGTGTGTGGCTGAGTGAGTGGCTGAGTGAGTGAGTGGCTGAGTGAGTGGTGAGTGGCTGAGTGAGGGGCTGAGTGAGTCAGTGACTGAGTGATTGGTGAGTGAGTCAGTGGCTGAGTGAGTGAGTGGTGAGTGAGTGGTGAGTGAGTGGCTGAGTGAGTGAGTGTGTGAGTGAGTGGCTGAGTGAGTGGTGAGTGAGTGGTGAGTGGCTGAGTGAGTGAAAGGCTGAGTGAGTGAGTGTGTGAGTGGTGAGTGAGTGGCTGAGTGAATGGTGAGTGAGTGAGTGGTGAGTGAGTGGCTGAGTGAGTGAGTGGCTGAGGGAGTGGTGAGTGAGTGGCTGAGTGAGTGAGTGGTGAGTGAGTGAGTGGTGAGTGAGTGGCTGAGTGAGTGGTGAGTGAGTGGCTGAGTGAGTGAGTGGTGAGTGAGTGGTGAGTGGCTGAGTGAGTGGTGAGTGAGTGGTAAGTGGCTGAGTGAGTGAAAGGCTGAGTGAGTGAGTGTGTGAGTGGTGAGTGAGTGGCTGAGTGAATGGTGAGTGAGTGGTGAGTGAGTGTGTGAGTGAGTGAGTGAGTGGTAAGTGAGTGGCTGAGTGGGTGAGTGAGTGGCTGAGTGAGTGAGTGGCTGAGTGAGTGGTGAGTGAGTGGCTGAGTGAGTGGTGAGTGAGTGAGGGGGAGAGTGTGTGAGTGGTAAGTGTGTGAGGGGGTGAGTGAGTGGTGAGTGAGGGGGTGAGTGGTGAGTGAGTAGTGAGTGAGTGGTGAGTGTGTGAGTGGTGATTGTGTGAGTGGTGAGTGTGTGAGTGGATAGTGAGTGATTGAGTGGTGAGTGCGTGAGTGGTGAGTGAGTGTGTGAGTGGTGAGTGAGTGGTGAGTGAGTGAGTGAGTGGTGAGTGAGTGAGTGAGTGGTGAGTGAGTGGGTGGTGAGTGAGTGGTGAGTGAGTGGCTGAGTGAGTGGTAGTGAGTGAGTGGTGAGTGAGTGGCTGAGTGAGTGGTGAGTGAGTGGTGAGTGAGTGGCTGAGTGAGTGGTGAGTGAGTGAGTGGCTGAGTGAGTGGCTGAGTGAGTGGTGTGTGAGTGGTGAGTGAGTGAGTGAGTGGTGAGGGAGTGAGTGGTGAGTGAGTGAGTGGTGAGTGAGTGGTGAGTGGTTGAGTGAGTGGTGGAGTGCGTGGTGGAGTGAGTGGTGGAGTGAGTGAATGGTGAGTGAGTGGCTGAGTGAGTGGTGAGTGAGTGGTGAGTGAGTGGCTGAGTGAGTGGTGAGTGACTGAGTGAGTGGTGAGTGAGTGGTGAGTGAGTGGCTGAGTGTGTCGCTGAGTGAGTGGCTGAGTGAGTGATTGGCTGAGTGAGTCAGTGACTGAGTGAGTGGTGAGTGAGTGGCTGAGTGAGTGAGTGGTGAGTTAGTGGTGAGTGAGTGGCTGAGTGAGTGAGTGTGTGAGTGAGTGGCTGAGTGAGTGAGTGAGTGAGTGGTGAGTGAGTGTCTGAGTGAGTGGTGAGTGAGTGGTGAGTGAGTGGCTGAGTGTGTCGCTGAGTGAGTGGCTGAGTGAGTGATTGGCTGAGTGAGTCAGTGACTGAGTGAGTGGTGAGTGAGTGGCTGAGTGAGTGAGTGGTGAGTTAGTGGTGAGTGAGTGGCTGAGTGAGTGAGTGTGTGAGTGAGTGGCTGAGTGAGTGGTGAGTGAGTGGTGAGTGAGTGGCTGAGTGAGTGGTGGCTGAGTGAGTGGTGAGTGAGTGAGTGAGTGGTGAGTGAGTGGTGAGTGAGTGGCTGAGTGAGTGGTGAGTGAGTGGCTGAGTGAGTGAGTGGTGAGTGAGTGAGTGAGTGAGTGGTGAGTGAGTGGGTGAGTGAGTGGTGAGTGAGTGGCTGAGTGTGTGGCTGAGTGAGTGGCTGAGTGAGTGGTGAGTGAGTGAGTGGCTGAGTGAGTAGTGAGTGAGTGGCTGAGTGAGTGGTGAGTGAGTGGCTGAGTGAGTGGTGAGTGAGTGAGTGAGTGGCTGAGTGAGTAGTGAGTGAGTGGCTGAGTGAGTGGTGAGTGAGTGACTGAGTGTGTGGCTGAGTGAGTGGCTGAGTGAGTGAGTGGCTGAGTGAGTGGTGAGTGGCTGAGTGAGGGGCTGAGTGAGTCAGTGACTGAGTGAGTGGTGAGTGATTCAGTGGCTGAGTGAGTGAGTGGTGAGTGAGTGGTGAGTGAGTGGCTGAGTGAGTGAGTGTGTGAGTGAGTGGCTGAGTGAGTGGTGAGTGAGTGGTGAGTGAGTGGCTGAGTGAGTGGTGGCTGAGTGAGTGGTGAGTGAGTGAGTGAGTGGTGAGTGAGTGGCTGAGTGAGTGAGTGGTGAGTGAGTGGTGAGTGAGTGGCTGAGTGAGTGGTGAGTGAGTGGCTGAGTGAGTGAGTGGTGAGTGAGTGGTGAGTGGCTGAGTGAGTGGTGAGTGAGTGGTAAGTGGCTGAGTGAGTGAATGGCTGAGTGAGTGAGTGTGTGAGTGGTGAGTGAGTGGCTGAGTGAATGGTGAGTGAGTGGTGAGTGGCTGAGTGAGTGGTGAGTGAGTGGTGAGTGGCTGAGTGAGTGAGTGGCTGAGTGAGTGAGTGTGTGAGTGAGTGAGTGAGTGGTGAGTGAGTGGCTGAGTGGGTGAGTGAGTGGCTGAGTGAGTGAATGGCTGAGTGAGTGGTGAGTGAGTGGCTGAGTGAGTGGTGAGTGAGTGAGGGGGAGAGTGTGTGAGTGGTAAGTGTGTGAGGGGGTGAGTGAGTGATGAGTGAGGGGGTGAGTGAGTGAGTGAGTGGTGAGTGGTGAGTGAGTGAGTGGTGAGTGTGTGAGTGGTGATTGTTTGAGTAGTGAGTGAGTGAGTGGTGAGTGAGTGTGTCAGTGGTTAGTGAGTGATTGAGTGGTGAGCGTGTGAGTGGTGAGTGAGTGGTGAGTGAGTGGTGAGTGTGTGTGTGAGTGGGTGGTGAGTGAGTGAGTGAGTGGTGAGTGAGTGGTTGGTGAGTGAGTGAGTGGTGAGTGGCTGAGTGAGTGGTAGTGAGTGAGTGGTGAGTGGCTGAGTGAGTGAGTGAGTGGTGAGTGAGTGAGTGGTGAGTGAGTGAGGAGGTGAGTGTGTGAGGGGGTGAGTGAGGGGGTGAGTGAGTGGTGAGTGTGTGAGGGGGTGAGTGTATGAGGGGGTGAGTGAGTGGTGAGTGAGTGAGTGGTGAGGGGGTGAGTGAGGGGGTGAGTGAGTGGTGAGTGAGTGAGTGAGTGAGTGGTGAGTGTGTGAGTGGTGAGTGTGTGAGTCGTGAGTGGTGGGTGAGTGAGTGGTGAGTGTGACGGGGTGAGTGTATGAGGGGGTGAGTGAGTGGTGAGTGAGTGGTGAGGGGGTGAGTGAGGGGTGAGTGACTGAGTGAGTGGTGAGTGAATGGTGAGTGTGTGGCTGAGTGAGTGGCTGAGTGAGTGAGTGGCTGAGTGAGTGGTGAGTGGCTGAGTGAGTGGCTCAGTGAGTCAGTGACTGAGTGAGTGGTGAGTGAGTGGCTGAGTGAGTGAGTGTTTGAGTGAGTGGTGAGTGAGTGGTTAGTGAGTGGCTGAGTGAGTGGTGGCTGAGTGAGTGGTGAGTGAGTGGTTCCAAAGAACACAGGATGAGATGTTACTATCCTTTGTGCAAGCACTTCCAAGAGTTCATGAACAGTGAGCCTGGTGAAATTTGGGGAGCGCATCGTCAGTAGTGACCCTTTGGTTCCTAGGGTGTTTCGGCCTTTCATACTATACACCCTCCCCAAAGGCGGCCAGCGACAGGGTGATCAATCCTACGCTTGCGTCCCATTCCCAATTAGTCATAGGAGTTGCCTTGTTGTTGATAGCCAACATCCCATGGGACTATGCATGGCAGGGGCGTCCTCCTCCCTGAGTCAAGCATTGTTGACTGCATACCTCCTGGCCCTCTCACTTTGGGGCCCAGCTGGGGTCTTTCCTCTTCATCCAGAGCCACTGACTGCTGCCTTCTGCCGCCTCCGATACAGCTCTGATTGCCGAACGCTGGCTCTGGCCCTTAATTCCCAGGTCTCGAAGCAGTCTGGTTGTAGATGTTGCCACAAAACCTCTGCAGCCCACCTCCACTGGTCGGACTTCTGTGTTCCAGCCATGATGCCGTGCTTCGGCAGCTAGATCGGCATAGCGCAGATGTTTTCGCTCATACGCCTCATCTACTGAGTCCTCCCAGGGTACTGTGAGCTCAATGATGAAGACCTTCTTGAGCGAACGGGACCAGAGCACCATGTCAGGTCTTAGGGTGGTGGTTGCGATCTCCGGAGGAAACACAAGTTGCCGGCCAATGTCAGCTAGCATTTTCCAGTCGCGGGCCAAGCACAGCTGGTCTCGCTCTATTGGTGTAGAGCCGCTCTTCGGTGGTTTAGTCCCTTCGCGGACAACGGTCGTCCGTAAGGGGTGTGATGCTGCTGGGGGTGGTAGGGAGTTGGTGGCAGCTCGCTTGTCCTCCAGGGCGGACGCAAGGTTTTTAAGGACTTGGTTGTGACGCCAAGTGTAGCGTCCTTGGGTAAGGCTTGTTTTACACCCTGTGAGAATGTGCCTGAGGTTGGCTGGCATGGAACAGAGGGCACAGTCCGGATCTTCACCATACCATTGGTGAAGATTAACTGGTGTTGGAAGGATGTCATATGTTGCTCTGATGGAAAAGCTCAACCGCCTCGCTTCCATGGCCCACAGATCCTTCCAGCTGATCTTCCTCTTCTCCACACTGTCCCATCGAGTCCACTGTCCTTGTTTGGCAAGAGAGACTGCCTTGGCCCACCTTGCAGCCTCCTCCTGATGGCGTACTTCCTGCACTACCATCTTCCGCCGCTCTGGTGCAGTGGCCTTACTCCAAGTAGCACGGCTAGTTAGCCCAAGGCCTCCTCTCCCTTGCTGAACATGACCCACAATGTCAGCATGTCTGAGGGCTGCTGTTGCCTCCTGGACTGCTTTTCCTGGCCTCCATTTGCGCCCAGTTGCCAAGGTCGGCGCGTTGTTGCTCACCACTGGGTCTCGAGATTCATTCAGTGTCATCTGGAGCCTGGTTTTTGCACACTTGAATTCCTCGGTTAGACTGGTGAGGGGCAGCTTGAGGACACCATCTCCATAGAGGCCTATGGTGGTAAGGCATCGTGGAACTGCGAGCCACTTCTTTAAGTAGCTCGTGGCTCCTCTTTCCATCTTCTCCACTGTTGAGATTGGAACCTCATACACTGCTAGGGGCCACAACACCCGGGGTAGGAGACCAAACTGCAGACACCAGGCCTTTAACTTTCCAGGTAGCTGGGTGTTGTCGATTGACTGTAGGCTACTACTGATGTCTTTGCGCAGCTGTTGCACCTGGTCTTTGTCCTTCAGGCTTGCATCATACCACCTTCCAAGGCTTTTTACCGGCTGCTCAGACACTGTTGGGATTTGGTCATCTCCGATGAAGAATTTCAGGTCACAGAGTACTCCCTTCACAATCGAGATGCTGCGTGACTTGGATGGTTTAATCTTCATACGGGCCCAGCTGATGTTCTCCTCGAGTTTTCTGAGCAGTCTCCTGGTGCATGGGACAGTGGTGGTCAATGTTGTAATGTCGTCCATGTAGGCTCTGAGTGGAGGGAGGCGAATACCAGAGTCGACTCGCTGTCCACCAGCAACCCATTTTGAGGATCTGATGATAACCTCCATTGCCATTATGAATGCCAATGGAGAAATGGTACATCCCGCCATTATACCTACATTCAGGCATTGCCATGAGGTGGTGAACTCTGAGGTGGTGAAGCAGAACTGCAGATCTTGAAAGTACGACTTCACCAGGGTTGTGATGGTGTCCGGTATGTGGAAAAATCTGAAGGCAGACCACAGGAGTTCATGGGGCACAGAGCCAAATGCATTGGCGAGGTCGAGGAAGACTACATGGAGGTCCCTTTTCTCCACCTTGGCCATTTGGATCTGGTGCCAGATCATGCTGGAATGTTCCAAGCAGCCAGAGAACCCTGATATTCCTGCCTTCTGTACAGATGTATCGACGTACGCATTCCTTTGCAGGTACTCGGCCATCCTCTGGGCAATGATCCTAAAGAAGATTTTACCCTCGACATTCAGTAAGGAGATTGGGCGGAATTGGCTGATGTTCACTGCATCCTTCTCCTTAGGGATCAGGACCCCGCCTGCCCTACGCCACACTTTGGGTATTATCTTCTTTTGCCAAGCTGTTCTCATAAGCCTCCAGAGAAACCTCAGGACGTCTGGTGCGTTCTTATACACTTTGTACGGGACTCCATTTGGCCCTGGGGCTGATGCTGTTCTTGCCCTTCGAACTGTGTTTTCCACCTCTTTCCATGTCGAAGGGCTGGTCTCAATATGATGTTCCGGGGGTTCAATGGGTGGGATATCTGATGGGATGGCCAGATGTTCATGTCGCTTTGAGTCAAAGTTTGTTGTTCTCAGGTGCTCTTCTAGGTCTTTCTTTGTTGTTTTTAGAACTCCACTTTTTTCCTTCGTGAAGAGACTGTTAAGGAACTTGAAGGGATCTTTATAGAATCGAGTTCTATTTTGTTCTTTCTTCCTTCTGCGCTTCCGTAGGTTCTCTGCTCTATGGAGGGATGCCAACCGGGTTTTGATGTCAGCCTGAAGTGCCTCTATGCCCTCCTTTTCCACTTCCGAGGCTTTCTTCCACTGTTTCTTATGCTGTCTCCTTTCTTGAACGAGGCGCTTGATTTCTTGTTGCCTCCTGGAAACTGGTGGGGTTGGAACCTTTCTCCCGCCTTTTGCCTCTTGCACTCCAAAGCTTTCTGCCCCGTACTCATAGATGATGTCCCCCATCCTCTCCAACTTCTTCTCCACTGTGCCTCGAAGTTTCTCGAGGGTCAAGGCAAGGTCAGTATTCACTGTTTCCCACAACTTCTTGTCACTGGCGCCAGGCCACTTCACATACGGTCTGTGCCCTGGTAGTCTCCTCTCGATTGCAGGTCTCGGAGGCTGGGTGAGTTCCACTCCTGTTGTTGGTTCCACCTCAGTTGTTACTTCGGTGCTTGAGTTTACGTCCACCATGACAGTGGTACTGATGCACTGCAAACTATGGTTTGCGTCCAGTTGCTGTGCTTCATTCGACTGATTTGATCGCTTTCGCAGAAAGTAATCAATGCGAGGCCTCTGTCTCTCTTTACCCAAACACCCCTTCTTCCCCTGGTGGATCCTCAACCCATGGTGTGATGTAACTTTCCTCCAACCACAGACACATACCTGCATCTGTTTGTGGCCTGCTGTTGCAGCGGAACTTGTGACAGTTGCTGGGGTGTTCTCTTGTGCTGTGCTCTCATTACTCGTAGTCGTTTCCGGTCCAGTCGTTACCATGTTGTCAGTCGATGAGTCATCTTCCGCCCCCGCTCTCGCAGACTCTAGGGGTATTCTCGTATGTTGTCTTTCTGTAGCTAAAATCGGGTGTTTCCAACATACTGCGAAGCATGGGAAACTACAGAAATGGGAAGCTAACCCATGACTGTCCCAGTGGGGTCTATTCCCTCCTGTCAGCCGTCTCTCCGTGCCGCCACAAGGACTTTCCCCTGTTGTCAGCTGATCTTTCTCAGCAGTCACTGGACAAGTCCAGATATTCAGATTCCAAAGAACACAGGATGAGATGTTACTATCCTTTGTGCAAGCACTTCCAAGAGTTCATGAACAGTGAGCCTGGTGAAATTTGGGGAGCGCATCGTCAGTAGTGACCCTTTGGTTCCTAGGGTGTTTCGGCCTTTCATACTATACACCCTCCCCAAAGGCGGCCAGCGACAGGGTGATCAATCCTACGCTTGCGTCCCATTCCCAATTAGTCATAGGAGTTGCCTTGTTGTTGATAGCCAACATCCCATGGGACTATGCATGGCAGGGGCGTCCTCCTCCCTGAGTCAAGCATTGTTGACTGCATACCTCCTGGCCCTCTCACTTTGGGGCCCAGCTGGGGTCTTTCCTCTTCATCCAGAGCCACTGACTGCTGCCTTCTGCCGCCTCCGATACAGCTCTGATTGCCGAACGCTGGCTCTGGCCCTTAATTCCCAGGTCTCGAAGCAGTCTGGTTGTAGATGTTGCCACAAAACCTCTGCAGCCCACCTCCACTGGTCGGACTTCTGTGTTCCAGCCATGATGCCGTGCTTCGGCAGCTAGATCGGCATAGCGCAGATGTTTTCGCTCATACGCCTCATCTACTGAGTCCTCCCAGGGTACTGTGAGCTCAATGATGAAGACCTTCTTGAGCGAACGGGACCAGAGCACCATGTCAGGTCTTAGGGTGGTGGTTGCGATCTCCGGAGGAAACACAAGTTGCCGGCCAATGTCAGCTAGCATTTTCCAGTCGCGGGCCAAGCGCAGCTGGTCTCGCTCTATTGGTGTAGTGAGTGGCTGAGTGAGTGAGTGGCTGAGTGAGTGGCTGAGTGAGTGAGTGGTGAGTGAGTGAGTGGTGAGTGAGTGGCTGAGTGAGTGGTGAGGGAGTGGCTGAGTGAGTGAGTGGTGAGTGAGTGGTGAGTGGCTGAGTGAGTGGTGAGTGAGTGGTAAGTGGCTGAGTGAGTGAATGGCTGAGTGAGTGAGTGTGTGAGTGGTGAGTGGCTGAGTGAGTGGTGAGTGAGGGGTGAGTGGCTGAGTGAGTGGTGAGTGAGTGGTGAGTGGCTGAGTGAGTGAGTGGATGAGTGAGTGAGTGTGTGAGTGAGTGAGTGGTGAGTGAGTGGCTGAGTGGGTGAGTGAGTGGCTGAGTGAGTGAGTGGTTGAGTGAGTGGTGAGTGAGTGGTGAGTGAGTGAGTGAGTGGCTGAGTGTGTGGCTGAGTGAGTGAGTGTGTGAGTGAGTGAGTGGCTGAGTGAGTGGTGAGTGAGTGGCTGAGTGAGTGGTGAGTGAGTGAGTGGCTGAGTGAGTGGTGAGTGAGTGGCTGAGTGAGTGGTGAGTGAGTGGCTGAGTGAGTGGTGAGTGAGTGGCTGAGTGAGTGAGTGGCTGAGTGTGTGGCTGAGTGAGTTGCTGAGTGAGTGGCTGAGTGGTGAATGGCTGAGTGAGTGGCTGAGTGAGTCAGTGACTGAGTGAGTGGTGAGTGAGTGAGTGTTGAGTGAGTGAGTGGTGAGTGAGTGGCTGAGTGAGTGAGTGTGTGAGTGAGAGAGTGGCTGAGTGAGTGGTGAGTGAGTGGCTAAGTGAGTGATGAGTGAGTGGCTGAGTGAGTGAGTGGTGAGTGAGTGGTGAGTGAGTGGCTGAGTGAGTGGTGAGTGAGTGGCTGAGTGAGTGAGTGGTGAGTGAGTGGTGAGTGGCTGAGTGAGTGGTGAGTGAGTGGTAAGTGGCTGAGTGAGTGAGTGGCTGAGTGAGTGAGTGTGAGTGGTGAGTGAGTGGCTGAGTGAGTGGTGAGTGGCTGACGGAGTGGTGAGTGAGTGGTGAGTGGCTGAATGAGTGGCTGAGTGAGTGAGTGGCTGAGTGAGTGGTGAGTGAGTGTGTGAGGGAGTGGGTGATTGAGTGGCTGAGTGAGTGAGTGGCTGAGTGAGTGGTGAGTGAGTGGCTGTGTGAGTGGTGAGTGAGTGGCTGAGTGAGTGGTGAGTGAGTGGTGAGTGAGTGGCTGAGTCAGTGGTGAGTGAGTGGTGAGTGAGTGAGTGAGTGGCTGAGTGTGTGCCTGAGTGAGTGAGTGGTGAGTGAGTGAGTGGCTGAGTGAGTGGTGAGTGAGTGGCTGAGTGAGTGGTGAGTGAGTGAGTGGTGAGTGAGTGGCTGAGTGAGTGGTGAGTGAGTGGCTGAGTGAGTGGTTGAGTGAGTGGTGAGTGGCTGAATGAGTGGTGAGTGAGTGGCTGAGTGAGTGAGTGGCTGATTGAGTGGTGAGTGAGTGGCTGAGTGAGTGGTTGAGTGAGTGGCTGAGTGAGTGGTGAGTGAGTGGCTGAGTGAGTGGTGAGTGGCTGAGTGAGTGAGTGGCTGAGTGAGTGAGTGTGTGAGTGAGTGGTGAGTGAGTGGCTGAGTGGGTGAGTGAGTGGCTGAGTGAGTGGCTGAGTGTGTTAGTGGCGATTGTGTGAGTGGTGAGTGAGTGAGTGGTGATTGAGTGTGTGAGTGGTTAGTGAGTGATTGAGTGGTGAGTATGTGAGTGGTGAGTGTGTGAGTCGTGAGTGAGTGGTCAGTGAGTGAGGGGGTGAGTGTGTGAGTGGTGAGTGTGTGAGGGGGTGAGTGAGTGGTGAGTGAGGGGGTGAGTGGTGAGTGAGCAGTGAGTGAGTGGTGAGTGTGTGAGTGGTGATTGTGTGAGTGGTGAGTGAGTGAGTGGTGAGTGAGTGGTGAGTGTGTGAGTGGTTAGTGAGTGATTGAGTGGTGAATGTGTGAGTGGTGAGTGAGTGGTGAGTGAGTGGTGAGTGAGTGGGTGGTGAGTGAGTGGTGAGTGAGTGGTGAGTGGTGAGTGAGTGGTGAGTGAGTGGTGAGTGGTTGAGTGAGTGGTGGAGTGCGTGGTGGAGTGAGTGGTGGAGTGAGGGAGGAGTGGTGATTGCGTGGCTGAGTGGTGAGTGAGTGGTGTGTGAGTGAGTGGTGAGTGAGTGGTGAGTGAGTGAGTGGTGAGTGAGTGGCTGAGTGAATGGTGAGTGGTGTGTGAGTGAGTGGTGAGTGAGTCAGTGACTGAGTGAGTGGTGAGTGAGTGGCTGAGTGAGTGAGTGGTGAGTGAGTGGTGAGTGAGTGGCTGAGTGAGTGTGTGAGTGAGTGGCTGAGTGAGTGGTGAGTGAGTGGTGAGTGAGTGGCTGAGTGAGTGGTGGCTGAGTGAGTGGTGAGTGAGTGGTGAGTGAGTGGCTGAGTGAGTGAGTGGCTGAGTGAGTGGTGAGTGAGTGGCTGAGTGAGTGAGTGGTGAGTGAGTGAGTGGTGAGTGGGTGAGTGAGTGGTAAGTGGCTGAGTGAGTGAGTGGCTGAGTGAGTGAGTGTGTGAGTGGTGAGTGAGTGGCTGAGTGAGTGGCTGAGTGAGTGGTGAGTGGTGAGTGAGTGTTGAGTGGCTGTGTGAATGAGTGGCTGAGTGAGTGTGTGAGTGAGTGAGTGGTGAGTTAGTGGCTGAGTGGGTGAGTGAGTGGCTGAGTGAGTGAGTGGCTGAGTGAGTGGTGAGTGAGTGGCTGACTGAGTGGTGAGTGAGTGGCTGAGTGTGTGGTGAGTGAGTGAGTGGCTGAGTGAGTGGTGAGTGAGTGAGTGGCTGAGTGAGTGGTGAGTGAGTGGCTGAGTGAGTGGTGAGTGAGTGGCTGAGTCAGTGAGTGGCTGAGTGTGTGGCTGAGTGAGTGGCTGAGTGAGTGGCTGAGTGGTGAATGGCTGAGTGAATGGCTGAGTGAGTCAGTGACTGAGTGAGTGGTGAGTGAGTGAGTGAGTGGTGAGTGAGTGAGTGGTGAGTGAGTGGCTGAGTGAGTGAGTGTGTGAGTGAGTGAGTGGCTGAGTGAGTGGTGAGTGAGTGGTGAGTGAGAGGCTGAGTGAGTGGTGAGTGGCTGAGTGAGTGAGTGGTGAGTGAGTGAATGGTGAGTGAGTGGCTGAGTGAGTGGTGAGTGAGTGGCTGAGTGAGTGAGTGGTGAGTGGTGAGTGGCTGAGTGAGTGAGTGAGTGTGTGAGTGGTGAGTGAGTGGCTGAGTGAGTGGTGAGTGGCTGAGTGAGTGGTGAGTGAGTGGTGAGTGGCTGAGTGAGTGGCTGAGTGAGTGAGTGGCTGAGTGAGTGGTGAGTGAGTGTGTGAGTGAGTGGTGAGTGAGTGGGTGATTGAGTGGCTGAGTGAGTGAGTGGCTGAGTGAGTGGTGAGTGAGTGGCTGAGTGAGTGGTGAGTGAGTGGTGAGTGAGTGGCTGAGTGAGTGGTGAGTCAGTGGTGAGTGAGTGAGTGGCTGAGTGTGTGGCTGAGTGAGTGAGTGGTGAGTGAGTGAGTGAGTGGCTGAGTGAGTGGTGAGTGAGTGGCTGAGTGAGTGGTAAGTGAGTGAGTGAGTGGTGAGTGAGTGGCTGAGTGAGTGGTGAGTGAGTGGCTGAGTGAGTGGTTGAGTGAGTGGTGAGTGGCTGAGTGAGTGGTGAGTGAGTGGCTGAGTGAGTGAGTGGCTGAGTGAGTGGTGAGTGAGTGGCTGAGTGAGTGGTTGAGTGAGTGGCTGAGTGAGTGGTGAGTGAGTGGCTGAGTGAGTGGTGAGTGAGTGAGTGGCTGAGTGAGTGGTGAGTGAGTGGCTGAGTGAGTGAGTGGCTGAGTGAGTGGTGAGTGAGTGGCTGAGTGAGTGAGTGAGTGGCTGAGTGAGTGGTGAGTGAGTGGTGAGTGAGTGGTTGAGTGAGTGGCTGAGTGAGTGGTGAGTGAGTGGCTGAGTGAGTGGTGAGTGAGTGGTGAGTGAGTGGCTGAGTGAGTGGTGAGTGAGTGGTGAGTGAGTGAGTGGCTGAGTGTGTGGCTGAGTGAGTGGTGAGTGAGTGAGTGGCTGAGTGAGTGGTGAGTGGGTGGCTGAGTGAGTGGTGAGTGGGTGAGTGGTGAGTGAGTGGCTGAGTGAGTGGTGAGTGAGTGGCTGAGTGAGTGGTGAGTGAGTGGTGAGTGAGTGGCTGAGTGAGTGAGTGGTGAGTGAGTGGTGAGTGAGTGGCTGAGTGAGTGAGTGTGTGAGTGAGTGGCTGAGTGAGTGGTGAGTGAGTGGTGAGTGAGTGGCTGAGAGAGTGGTGGCTGAGTGAGTGGTGAGTGAGTGAGTGGTGAGTGAGTGGCTGAGTGAGTGAGTGGCTGAGTGAGTGGTGAGTGAGTGTGTGAGTGAGTGGTGAGTGAGTGGCTGAGTGGGTGATTGAGTGGCTGAGTGAGTGAGTGGCTGAGTGAGTGGTGAGTGAGTGTGTGAGTGAGTGGTGAGTGAGTGGCTGAGTGGGTGATTGAGTGGCTGAGTGAGTGAGTGGCTGAGTGAGTGGTGAGTGAGTGGCTGAGTGAGTGGTGAGTGAGTGGTGAGTGAGTGGCTGAGTGAGTGGTGAGTCAGTGGTGAGTGAGTGAGTGGCTGAGTGTGTGGCTGAGTGAGTGAGTGGTGAGTGAGTGAGTGAGTGGCTGAGTGAGTGGTGAGTGAGTGGCTGAGTGAGTGGTGAGTGAGTGAGTGAGTGGTGAGTGAGTGGCTGAGTGAGTGGTGAGTGAGTGGCTGAGTGAGTGGTTGAGTGAGTGGTGAGTGGCTGAGTGAGTGGTGAGTGAGTGGCTGAGTGAGTGAGTGGCTGAGTGAGTGGTGAGTGAGTGGCTGAGTGAGTGGTTGAGTGAGTGGCTGAGTGAGTGGTGAGTGAGTGGCTGAGTGAGTGGTGAGTGAGTGAGTGGCTGAGTGAGTGGTGAGTGAGTGGCTGAGTGAGTGAGTGGCTGAGTGAGTGGTGAGTGAGTGGCTGAGTGAGTGAGTGAGTGGCTGAGTGAGTGGTGAGTGAGTGGTGAGTGAGTGGTTGAGTGAGTGGCTGAGTGAGTGGTGAGTGAGTGGCTGAGTGAGTGGTGAGTGAGTGGTGAGTGAGTGGCTGAGTGAGTGGTGAGTGAGTGGTGAGTGAGTGGCTGAGTGAGTGGTGAGTCAGTGGTGAGTGAGTGAGTGGCTGAGTGTGTGGCTGAGTGAGTGAGTGGTGAGTGAGTGAGTGAGTGGCTGAGTGAGTGGTGAGTGAGTGGCTGAGTGAGTGGTAAGTGAGTGAGTGAGTGGTGAGTGAGTGGCTGAGTGAGTGGTGAGTGAGTGGCTGAGTGAGTGGTTGAGTGAGTGGTGAGTGGCTGAGTGAGTGGTGAGTGAGTGGCTGAGTGAGTGAGTGGCTGAGTGAGTGGTGAGTGAGTGGCTGAGTGAGTGGTTGAGTGAGTGGCTGAGTGAGTGGTGAGTGAGTGGCTGAGTGAGTGGTGAGTGAGTGAGTGGCTGAGTGAGTGGTGAGTGAGTGGCTGAGTGAGTGAGTGGCTGAGTGAGTGGTGAGTGAGTGGCTGAGTGAGTGAGTGAGTGGCTGAGTGAGTGGTGAGTGAGTGGTGAGTGAGTGGTTGAGTGAGTGGCTGAGTGAGTGGTGAGTGAGTGGCTGAGTGAGTGGTGAGTGAGTGGTGAGTGAGTGGCTGAGTGAGTGGTGAGTGAGTGGTGAGTGAGTGAGTGGCTGAGTGTGTGGCTGAGTGAGTGGTGAGTGAGTGAGTGGCTGAGTGAGTGGTGAGTGGGTGGCTGAGTGAGTGGTGAGTGGGTGAGTGGTGAGTGAGTGGCTGAGTGAGTGGTGAGTGAGTGGCTGAGTGAGTGGTGAGTGAGTGGTGAGTGAGTGGCTGAGTGAGTGAGTGGTGAGTGAGTGGTGAGTGAGTGGCTGAGTGAGTGAGTGTGTGAGTGAGTGGCTGAGTGAGTGGTGAGTGAGTGGTGAGTGAGTGGCTGAGAGAGTGGTGGCTGAGTGAGTGGTGAGTGAGTGAGTGGTGAGTGAGTGGCTGAGTGAGTGAGTGGCTGAGTGAGTGGTGAGTGAGTGTGTGAGTGAGTGGTGAGTGAGTGGCTGAGTGGGTGATTGAGTGGCTGAGTGAGTGAGTGGCTGAGTGAGTGGTGAGTGAGTGTGTGAGTGAGTGGTGAGTGAGTGGCTGAGTGGGTGATTGAGTGGCTGAGTGAGTGAGTGGCTGAGTGAGTGGTGAGTGAGTGGCTGAGTGAGTGGTGAGTGAGTGGTGAGTGAGTGGCTGAGTGAGTGGTGAGTCAGTGGTGAGTGAGTGAGTGGCTGAGTGTGTGGCTGAGTGAGTGAGTGGTGAGTGAGTGAGTGAGTGGCTGAGTGAGTGGTGAGTGAGTGGCTGAGTGAGTGGTGAGTGAGTGAGTGAGTGGTGAGTGAGTGGCTGAGTGAGTGGTGAGTGAGTGGCTGAGTGAGTGGTTGAGTGAGTGGTGAGTGGCTGAGTGAGTGGTGAGTGAGTGGCTGAGTGAGTGAGTGGCTGAGTGAGTGGTGAGTGAGTGGCTGAGTGAGTGGTTGAGTGAGTGGCTGAGTGAGTGGTGAGTGAGTGGCTGAGTGAGTGGTGAGTGAGTGAGTGGCTGAGTGAGTGGTGAGTGAGTGGCTGAGTGAGTGAGTGGCTGAGTGAGTGGTGAGTGAGTGGCTGAGTGAGTGAGTGAGTGGCTGAGTGAGTGGTGAGTGAGTGGTGAGTGAGTGGTTGAGTGAGTGGCTGAGTGAGTGGTGAGTGAGTGGCTGAGTGAGTGGTGAGTGAGTGGTGAGTGAGTGGCTGAGTGAGTGGTGAGTGAGTGGTGAGTGAGTGAGTGAGTGGCTGAGTGTGTGGCTGAGTGAGTGGTGAGTGAGTGAGTGGCTGAGTGAGTGGTGAGTGGGTGGCTGAGTGAGTGGTGAGTGAGTGGCTGAGTGAGTGGTGAGTGAGTGGCTGAGTGAGTGGTGAGTGAGTGGTGAGTGAGTGGCTGAGTGAGTGAGTGGTGAGTGAGTGGTGAGTGAGTGGCTGAGTGAGTGAGTGTGTGAGTGAGTGGCTGAGTGAGTGGTGAGTGAGTGGTGAGTGAGTGGCTGAGAGAGTGGTGGCTGAGTGAGTGGTGAGTGAGTGAGTGGTGAGTGAGTGGCTGAGTGAGTGAGTGGCTGAGTGAGTTGTGAGTGAGTGGCTGAGTGAGTGAGTGGTGAGTGAGTGAGTGAGTGAGTGGTGAGTGGGTGAGTGAGTGAGTGGTGAGTGGCTGAGTGAGTGGTGAGTGAGTGGTAAGTGGCTGAGTGAGTGAGTGGCTGAGTGAGTGAGTGTGTGAGTGGTGAGTGAGTGGCTGAGTGAGTGGCTGAGTGACTGGTGAGTGGTGAGTGAGTGTTGAGTGGCTGTGTGAATGAGTGGCTGAGTGAGTGAGTGTGTGAGTGAGTGCGTGGTGAGTTAGTGGCTGAGTGGGTGAGTGAGTGGCTGAGTGAGTGAGTGGCTGAGTGAGTGGTGAGTGAGTGGCTGAGTGTTTGGTGAGTGAGTGAGTGGCTGCGTGAGTGGTGAGTGAGTGAGTGGCTGAGTGAGTGGTGAGTGAGTGGCTGAGTGAGTGGTGAGTGAGTGGCTGAGTGAGTGGTGAGTGAGTGGCTGAGTGGTGAATGGCTGAGTGAGTGGCTGAGTGAGTCAGTGACTGAGTGAGTGGTGAGTGAGTGAGTGGTGAGTGAGTGGTGAGTGAGTGAGTGTGTGAGTGAGTGAGTGGCTGAGTTAGTGGTGAGTGGTGAGTGAGTGGCTGAGTGAGTGGTGAGTGAGTGGCTGAGTGAGTGAGTAGTGAGTGAGTGAGTGGTGAGTGGCTGAGTGAGTGGTGAGTGAGTGGCTGAGTGAGTGAGTGGTGAGTGAGTGGTGAGTGGCTGAGTGAGTGGTGAGTGAGTGGTAAGTGGCTGAGTGAGTGAGTGGCTGAGTGAGTGAGTGTGTGAGTGGTGAGTGAGTGGCTGATTGAGTGGTGAGTGGCTGAGTGAGTGGTGAGTGAGTGGTGAGTAGCTGAGTGAGTGGCTGAGTGAGTGGCTGAGTGAGTGGTGAGTGAGTGTGTGAGTGGTGAGTGAGTGGCTGAGTGGGTGATTGAGTGGCTGAGTGAGTGAGTGGCTGAGTGAGTGGTGAGTGAGTGGCTGAGTGAGTGGTGAGTGAGTGGCTGAGTGAGTGGTGAGTGAGTGGTGAGTGAGTGGCTGAGTGAGTGGTGAGTGGTGAGTGAGTGAGTGGCTGAGTGTGTGGCTGAGTGAGTGGGTGGTGAGTGATTGAGTGGCTGAGTGAGTGGTGAGTGAGTGGCTGAGTGAGTGGTGAGTGAGTGAGTGGTGAGTGAGTGGCTGAGTGAGTGGTGAGTGAGTGGCTGAGTGAGTGGTTGAGTGAGTGGTGAGTGGCTGAGTGAGTGGTGAGTGAGTGGCTGAGTGAGTGAGTGACTGAGTGAGTGGTGAGTGAGTAGCTGAGTGAGTGAGTGGTGAGTGAGTGGTGAGTGAGTGGCTGAGTGAGTGAGTGTGTGAGTGAGTGGCTGAGTGAGTGAGGAGTGAGTGGTGAGTGAGTGGCTGAGTGAGTGGTGGCTGAGTGAGTGGTGAGTGAGTGAGTGGTGAGTGAGTGGCTGAGTGAGTGAGTGGCTGAGTGAGTGGTGAGTGAGTGGCTGAGTGAATGAGTGGTGAGTGAGTGAGTGATGAGTGGGTGAGTGAGTGAGTGGTGAGTGAGTGGTGAGTGGCTGAATGAGTGATGAGTGAGTGGTAAGTGGCTGAGTGAGTGAGTGGCTGAGTGAGTGAGTGTGTGAGTGGTGAGTGAGTGGCTGAGTGAGTGGCTGAGTGAGTGGAGAGTGGTGAGTGAGTGTTGAGTGGCTGTGTGAATGAGTGGCTGAGTGAGTGTGTGAGTGAGTGAGTGGTGAGTTAGTGGCTGAGTGGGTGAGTGAGTGGCTGAGTGAGTGAGTGGCTGAGTGAGTGGTGAGTGAGTGGCTGAGTGAGTGGTGAGTGAGTGGCTGAGTGTGTGGTGAGTGAGTGAGTGGCTGAGTGAGTGGTGAGTGAGTGGCTGAGTGAGTGAGTGGCTGAGTGAGTGGTGAGTGAGTGGCTGAGTGAGTGGTGAGTGAGTGGTGAGTGAGTGGCTGAGTGAGTGGTGAGTGAGTGGTGAGTGAGTGAGTGGCTGAGTGTGTGGCTGAGTGAGTGAGTGGTGAGTGAGTGAGTGGCTGAGTGAGTGGTGAGTGAGTGGCTGAGTGAGTGGTGAGTGAGTGAGTGGTGAGTGAGTGGCTGAGTGAGTGGTGAGTGAGTGGCTGAGTGTGTGGCTGAGTGAGTGAGTGGTGAGTGAGTGAGTGAGTGGCTGAGTGAGTGGTGAGTGAGTGGCTGAGTGAGTGGTGAGTGAGTGAGTGGTGAGTGAGTGGCTGAGTGAGTGGTGAGTGAGTGGCTGAGTGAGTGGTTGAGTGAGTGGCTGAGTGAGTGGTGAGTGAGTGGCTGAGTGAGTGAGTGGCTGAGTGAGTGGTGAGTGAGTGGCTGAGTGAGTGGTTGAGTGAGTGGCTGAGTGAGTGGTGAGTGAGTGGCTGAGTGAGTGGTGAGTGAGTGAGTGAGTGGCTGAGTGAGTGGTGAGTGAGTGGCTGAGTGAGTGAGTGGCTGAGTGAGTGGTGAGTGAGTGGCTGAGTGAGTGAGTGAGTGGTGAGTGAGTGGTGAGTGAGTGGTTGAGTGAGTGGCTGAGTGAGTGGTGAGTGAGTGGCTGAGTGAGTGGTGAGTGAGTGGTGAGTGAGTGGCTGAGTGAGTGAGTGGTGAGTGAGTGGTGAGTGAGTGGCTGAGTGAGTGAGTGTGTGAGTGAGTGGCTGAGTGAGTGGTGAGTGAGTGGTGAGTGAGTGGCTGAGTGAGTGGTGGCTGAGTGAGTGGTGAGTGAGTGAGTGGTGAGTGAGTGGCTGAGTGAGTGAGTGGCTGAGTGAGTGGTGAGTGAGTGGCTGAGTGAGTGAGTGGTGAGTGAGTGAGTGAGTGGTGAGTGGGTGAGTGAGTGAGTGAGTGAGTGAGTGGTGAGTGGCTGAGTGAGTGGTTAGTGAGTGGTAAGTGGCTGAGTGAGTGAGTGGCTGAGTGAGTGAGTGGGTGAGTGGTGAGTGAGTGGCTGAGTGAGTGGCTGAGTGACTGGTGAGTGGTGAGTGAGTGTTGAGTGGCTGTGTGAATGAGTGGCTGAGTGAGTGAGTGTGTGAGTGAGTGCGTGGTGAGTTAGTGGCTGAGTGGGTGAGTGAGTGGCTGAGTGAGTGAGTGGCTGAGTGAGTGGTGAGTGAGTGGCTGAGTGAGTGGTGAGTGAGTGGCTGAGTGAGTGGTGAGTGAGTGGCTGAGTGTGTGGTGAGTGAGTGAGTGGCTGCGTGAGTGGTGAGTGAGTGAGTGGCTGAGTGAGTGGTGAGTGAGTGACTGAGTGAGTGGTGAGTGAGTGGCTGAGTGAGTGGTGAGTGAGTGGCTGAGTGGTAAATGGCTGAGTGAGTGGCTGAGTTAGTCAGTGACTGAGTGAGTGGTGAGTGAGTGAGTGGTGAGTGAGTGGTGAGTGTGTGAGTGAGTGAGTGGCTGAGTGAGTGGTGAGTGAGTGGTGAGTGAGTGGCTGAGTGAGTGGTGAGTGAGTGGCTGAGTGAGTGAGTGGTGAGTGAGTGAGTGGTGAGTGGCTGAGTGAGTGGTGAGTGAGTGGCTGAGTGAGTGAGTGGTGAGTGAGTGGTGAGTGGCTGAGTGAGTGGTGAGTGAGTGGTAAGTGGCTGAGTGAGTGAGTGGCTGAGTGAGTGAGTGTGTGAGTGGTGAGTGAGTGGCTGAGTGAGTGGTGAGTGGCTGAGTGAGTGGTGAGTGAGTGGTGAGTAGCTGAGTGAGTGGCTGAGTGAGTGGCTGAGTGAGTGGTGAGTGAGTGTGTGAGTGAGTGGTGAGTGAGTGGCTGAGTGAGTGGTGAGTGAGTGGTGAGTGAGTGGCTGAGTGAGTGGTGAGTGAGTGGTGAGTGAGTGAGTGGCTGAGTGTGTGGCTGAGTGAGTGGGTGGTGAGTGATTGAGTGGCTGAGTGAGTGGTGAGTGAGTGGCTGAGTGAGTGGTGAGTGAGTGAGTGGTGAGTGAGTGGTTGAGTGAGTGGTGAGTGGCTGAGTGAGTGGTGAGTGAGTGGCTGAGTGAGTGAGTGAGTGACTGAGTGAGTGGTGAGTGAGTAGCTGAGTGAGTGAGTGGTGAGTGAGTGGTGAGTGAGTGGCTGAGTGAGTGAGTGTGTGAGTGAGTGGCTGAGTGAGTGGTGAGTGAGTGGTGAGTGAGTGGCTGAGTGAGTGGTGGCTGAGTGAGTGGTGAGTGAGTGAGTGGTGAGTGAGTGGCTGAGTGAGTGAGTGGCTGAGTGAGTGGTGAGTGAGTGGCTGAGTGAGTGAGTGGTGAGTGAGTGAGTGGTGAGTGGGTGAGTGAGTGAGTGGTGAGTGAGTGGTGAGTGGCTGAGTGAGTGGTGAGTGAGTGGTAAGTGGCTGAGTGAGTGAGTGGCTGAGTGAGTGAGTGAGCGGTGAGTGAGTGGCTGAGTGAGTGGAGAGTGGTGAGTGAGTGTTGAGTGGCTGTGTGAATGAGTGGCTGAGTGAGTGTGTGAGTGAGTGAGTGGTGAGTTAGTGGCTGAGCGGGTGAGTGAGTGGCTGAGTGAGTGAGTGGCTGAGTGAGTGGTGAGTGAGTGGCTGAGTGAGTGGTGAGTGAGTGGCTGAGTGTGTGGTGAGTGAGTGAGTGGCTGAGTGAGTGGTGAGTGAGTGGCTGAGTGAGTGGTGAGTGAGTGGCTGAGTGAGTGGTGAGTGAGTGGCTGAGTGAGTGAGTGGCTGAGTGTGTGGATGAGTGAGTGGATGAGTGAGTGGCTGAGTGGTGAATGGCTGAGTGAGTGGCTGAGTGAGTCAGTGACTGAGTGAGTGGTGAGTGAGTGAGTGAGTGGTGAGTGAGTGGTGAGTGAGTGGCTGAGTGAGTGAGTGTGTGAGTGAGTGAGTGGCTGAGTGAGTGGTGAGTGAGTGGTGAGTGAGTGGCTGAGTGAGTGATGAGTGAGTGGCTGAGTGAGTGAGTGGTGAATGAGTGAGTGAGTGGTGAGTGAGTGGCTGAGTGAGTGGTGAGTGAGTGGCTGAGTGAGTGAGTGGTGAGTGAGTGGTGAGTGGCTGAGTGAGTGGTGAGTGAGTGGTAAGTGGCTGAGTGAGTGTGTGGCTGAGTGAGTGAGTGTGAGTGGTGAGTGAGTGGCTGAGTGAGTGGTGAGTGGCTGACTGAGTGGTGAGTGAGTGGTGAGTGGCTGAGTGAGTGGATGAGTGAGTGAGTGGCTGAGTGAGTGGTGAGTGAGTGTGTGAGTGAGTGGCTGAGTGGGTGATTGAGTGGCTGAGTGAGTGAGTGGCTGAGTGAGTGGTGAGTGAGTGGCTGAGTGAGTGGTGAGTGAGTGGCTGAGTGAGTGGTGAGTGAGTGGTGAGTGAGTGGCTGAGTGAGTGGTGAGTGAGTGGCTGAGTGAGTGGTGAGTGAGTGGCTGAGTGAGTGGTGAGTGAGTGGCTGAGTGAGTGGTGAGTGAGTGGCTGAGTGAGTGAGTGGCTGAGTGTGTGGCTGAGTGAGTGGCTGAGTGAGTGGCTGAGTGGTGAATGGCTGAGTGAGTGGCTGAGTGAGTAAGTGACTGAGTGAGTGGTGAGTTAGTGAGTGGTGAGTGAGTGAGTGAGTGGTGAGTGAGTGGCTGAGTGAGTGTGTGAGTGAGTGAGTGGCTGAGTGAGTGGTGAGTGAGTGGTGAGTGAGTGGCTGAGTGAGTGGTGAGTGAGTGGCTGAGTGAGTGAGTGGTGAGTGAGTGAGTGGTGAGTGAGTGGCTGAGTGAGTGGTGAGTTAGTGGCTGAGTGAGTGAGTGGTGAGTGGCTGAGTGAGTGTGTGAGTGGTGAGTGAGTGGCTGAGTGAGTGGCTGAGTGAGTGGTGAGTGAGTGGCTGAGTGTGTGGTGAGTGAGTGAGTGGCTGAGTGAGTGGTTAGTGAGTGGCTGAGTGAGTGGTGAGTGAGTGGCTGAGTGAGTGGTGAGTGAGTGGCTGAGTGAGTGAGTGGCAGAGTGTGTGGCTGAGTGAGTGGCTGAGTGAGTGGCTGAGTGGTGAATGGCTGAGTGAGTGGCTGAGTGAGTCAGTGACTGAGTGAGTGGTGAGTAAGTGAGTGGTGAGTGAGTGAGTGGTGAGTGAGTGGCTGAGTGAGTGAGTGTGTGAGTGAGTGAGTGGCTGAGTGAGTGGTGAGTGAGTGGTGAGTGAGTGGCTGAGTGAGTGGTGAGTGAGTGGCTGAGTGAGTGGTGAGTGAGTGAGTGAGTGGTGAGTGAGTGGCTGAGTGAGTGGTGAGTGAGTGGCTGAGTGAGTGAGTGGTGAGTGGTGAGTGGCTGAGTGAGTGAGTGTGTGAGTGGTGAGTGAGTGGCTGAGTGAGTGGCTGAGTGAGTGGTGAGTGGTGAGTGAGTGTTGAGTGGCTGTGTGAATGAGTGGCTGAGTGAGTGAGTGTGTGAGTGAGTGAGTGGTGAGTTAGTGGCTGAGTGGGTGAGTGAGTGGCTGAGTGAGTGAGTGGCTGAGTGAGTGGTGAGTGAGTGGCTGAGTGAGTGGTGAGTGAGTGGCTGAGTGTGTGGTGAGTGAGTGAGTGGCTGAGTGAGTGGTGAGTGAGTGGCTGAGTGAGTGGTGAGTGAGTGGCTGAGTGAGTGGTGAGTGAGTGGCTGAGTGAGTGAGTGGCTGAGTGTGTGGCTGAGTGAGTGGCTGAGTGAGTGGCTGAGTGGTGAATGGCTGAGTGAGTGGCTGAGTGAGTCAGTGACTGAGTGAGTGGTGAGTGAGTGAGTGGTGAGTGAGTGAGTGGTGAGTGAGTGGCTGAGTGAGTGAGTGTGTGAGTGCGTGAGTGGCTGAGTGAGTGGTGAGTGAGTGGTGAGTGAGTGGCTGAGTGAGTGGTGAGTGAGTGGCTGAGTGAGTGAGTGGTGAGTGAGTGAGTGGTGAGTGAGTGGCTGAGTGAGTGGTGAGTGAGTGGCTGAGTGAGTGAGTGGCTGAGTGTGTGGCTGAGTGAGTGGCTGAGTGAGTGGCTGAGTTGTGAATGGCTGAGTGAGTGGCTGAGTGAGTCAGTGACTGAGTGAGTGGTGAGTGAGTGAGTGGTGAGTGAGTGAGTGGTGAGTGAGTGGCTGAGTGAGTGTGTGAGTGAGTGAGTGGCTGAGTGAGTGAGTGGTGAGTGAGTGAGTGAGTGGTGAGTGAGTGGCTGAGTGAGTGGTGAGTGAGTGGCTGAGTGAGTGAGTGGTGAGTGAGTGGTGAGTGGCTGAGTGAGTGGTGAGTGAGTGGTAAGTGGCTGAGTGAGTGAGTGGCTGAGTGAGTGAGTGTGAGTGGTGAGTGAGTGGCTGAGTGAGTGGTGAGTGGCTGACTGAGTGGTGAGTGAGTGGTGAGTGGCTGAGTGAGTGGCTGAGTGAGTGAGTGGCTGAGTGAGTGGTGAGTGAGTGTGTGAGTGAGTGGTGAGTGAGTGGCTGAGTGGGTGATTGAGTGGCTGAGTGAGTGAGTGGCTGAGTGAGTGGTGAGTGAGTGGCTGAGTGAGTGGTGAGTGAGTGGCTGAGTGAGTGGTGAGTGAGTGGTGAGTGAGTGGCTGTGTGAGTGGTGAGTGAGTGAGTGGCTGAGTGTGTGCCTGAGTGAGTGAGTGGTGAGTGAGTGAGTGGCTGAGTGAGTGGTGAGTGAGTGGCTGAGTGAGTGGTGAGTGAGTGAGTGGTGAGTGAGTGGCTGAGTGAGTGGTGAGTGAGTGGCTGAGTGAGTGGTTGAGTGAGTGGTGAGTGGCTGAATGAGTGGTGAGTGAGTGGCTGAGTGAGTGAGTGGCTGAGTGAGTGGTGAGTGAGAGGCTGAGTGAGTGGTTGAGTGAGTGGCTGAGTGAGTGGTGAGTGAGTGGCTGAGTGAGTGGTGAGTGGCTGAGTGAGTGAGTGGCTGAGTGAGTGAGTGTGTGAGTGAGTGGTGAGTGAGTGGCTGAGTGGGTGAGTGAGTGGCTGAGTGAGTGAGTGGCTGAGTGTGTGAGTGGCGATTGTGTGAGTGGTGAGTGAGTGAGTGGTGATTGAGTGTGTGAGTGGTTAGTGAGTGATTGAGTGGTGAGTGTGTGAGTGGTGAGTGTGTGAGTCGTGAGTGAGTGTTGAGTGAGTGAGGGGGTGAGTGTGTGAGTGGTAAGTGTGTGAGGGGGTGAGTGAGTGGTGAGTGAAGGGGTGAGTGAGTAGTGAGTGAGTGGTGAGTGTGTGAGTGGTGATTGTGTGAGTGGTGAGTGAGTGAGTGGTGAGTGAGTGAGTGGTGAGTGTGTGAGTGGTTAGTGAGTGATTGAGTGGTGAATGTGTGAGTGGTGAGTGGTGAGTGAGTGGTGAGTGTGTGAGTGGTGAGTGAGTGGTGAGTGAGTGGGTGGTGAGTGAGTGAGTGGTGAGTGAGTGGTGAGTGAGTGAGTGGTGAGTGGTTGAGTGAGCGGTGGAGTGCGTGGTGGAGTGAGTGGTGGAGTGAGGGAGGAGTGGTGATTGAGTGGCTGGGTGAGTGGTGAGTGAGTGGTGTGTGAGTGAGTGGTGAGTGAGTGGTGAGTGAGTGAGTGGTGAGTGAGTGGCTGAGTGAGTGGTGAGTGAGTGGTGTGTGAGTGAGTGGTGAGTGAGTCAGTGACTGAGTGAGTGGTGAGTGAGTGGCTGAGTGAGTGAGTGGTGAGTGAGTGGTGAGTGAGTGGCTGAGTGAGTGAGTGTGTGAGTGAGTGGCTGAGTGAGTGGTGAGTGAGTGGTGAGTGAGTGGCTGAGTGAGTGGTGGCTGAGTGAGTGGTGAGTGAGTGAGTGGTGAGTGAGTGGCTGAGTGAGTGAGTGGCTGAGTGAGTGGTGAGTGAGTGGCTGAGTGAGTGAGTGGTGAGTGAGTGAGTGAGTGGTGAGTGGGTGAGTGAGTGAGTGGTGAGTGAGTGGTGAGTGAGTGGTGAGTGGCTGAGTGAGTGGTGAGTGAGTGGTAAGTGGCTGAGTGAGTGAGTGGCTGAGTGAGTGAGTGTGTGAGTGGTGAGTGAGTGGCTGAGTGAGTGGCTGAGTGAGTGGTGAGTGAGTGTTGAGTGGCTGTGTGAATGAGTGGCTGAGTGAGTGAGTGTGTGAGTGAGTGAGTGGTGAGTTAGTGGCTGAGTGGGTGAGTGAGTGGCTGAGTGAGTGAGTGGCTGAGTGAGTGGTGAGTGAGTGGCTGAGTGAGTGAGTGGTGAGTGAGTGGTGAGTGGCTGAGTGAGTGGTGAGTGAGTGGTAAGTGGCTGAGTGAGTGAGTGGCTGAGTGAGTGAGTGTGAGTGGTGAGTGAGTGGCTGAGTGTGTGGTGAGTGGCTGACTGAGTGGTGAGTGAGTGGTGAGTGGCTCAGTGAGTGGCTGAGTGAGTGAGTGGCTGAGTGAGTGGTGAGTGAGTGGCTGAGTGAGTGGTGAGTGAGTGGCTGAGTGTGTGGTGAGTGAGTGAGTGGCTGAGTGAGTGGTGAGTGAGTGGCTGAGTGAGTGGTGAGTGAGTGGCTGAGTGAGTGGTGAGTGAGTGGCTGAGTGAGTGAGTGGCTGAGTGTGTGGCTGAGTGAGTGGCTGAGTGAGTGGCTGAGTGGTGAATGGCTGAGTGAGTGGCTGAGTGAGTGAGTGTGTGAGTGAGTGAGTGGCTGAGTGAGTGGTGAGTGAGTGGTGAGTGAGTGGCTGAGTGAGTGGTGAGTGAGTGGCTGAGTGAGTGAGTGGTGAGTGAGTGAGTGAGTGGTGAGTGAGTGGCTGAGTGAGTGGTGAGTGAGTGGCTGAGTGAGTGAGTGGTGAGTGGCTGAGTGAGTGGTGAGTGAGTGGTAAGTGGCTGAGTGAGTGAGTGGCTGAGTTAGTGAGTGTGTGAGTGGTGAATGAGTGGCTGAGTGAGTGGTGAGTGGCTGAGTGAGTGGTGAGTGAGTGGTGAGTGGCTGAGTGAGTGGCTGAGTGAGTGAGTGGCTGAGTGAGTGGTGAGTGAGTGTGTGAGTGAGTGGTGAGTGAGTGGCTGAGTGGGTGATTGAGTGGCTGAGTGAGTGAGTGACTGAGTGAGTGGTGAGTGAGTGGCTGAGTGAGTGGTGAGTGAGTGGCTGAGTGAGTGGTGAGTGAGTGGTGAGTGAGTGGCTGAGTGAGTGGTGAGTGAGTGGTGAGTGAGTGAGTGAGTGGCTGAGTGTGTGGCTGAGTGAGTGAGTGGTGAGTGAGTGAGTGGCCGAGTGAGTGGTGAGTGAGTGGCTGAGTGAGTGGTGAGTGAATGAGTGGTGAGTGAGTGGCTGAGTGAGTGGTGAGTGAGTGGCTGAGTGAGTGGTTGAGTGAATGGTGAGTGGCTGAGTGAGTGGTGAGTGAGTGGCTGAGTGAGTGAGTGAGTGGCTGAGTGAGTGGTGAGTGAGTGGCTGAGTGAGTGGTTGAGTGAGTGGCTGAGTGAGTGGTGAGTGAGTCGCTGAGTGAGTGCTGAGTGAGTGAGTGAGTGGCTGAGTGAGTGGTGAGTGAGTGGCTGAGTGAGTGAGTGGCTGAGCGAGTGGTGAGTGAGTGGCTGAGTGAGTGAGTGAGTGGCTGAGTGAGTGGTGAGTGAGTGGTGAGTGAGTGGTTGAGTGAGTGGCTGAGTGAGTGGTGATTGAGTGAGTGGCTGAGTGAGTGGTGAGTGAGTGGTGAGTGAGTGGCTGAGTGAGTGAGTGGTGAGTGAGTGGTGAGTGAGTGGCTGAGTGAGTGAGTGTGTGAGTGAGTGGCTGAGTGAGTGGTGAGTGAGTGGTGAGTGAGTGGCTGAGTGAGTGGTGGCTGAGTGAGTGGTGAGTGAGTGGCTGAGTGGTGAATGGCTGAGTGAGTGGCTGAGTGAGTCAGTGACTGAGTGAGTGGTGAGTGAGTGAGTGGTGAGTGAGTGAGTGGCTGAGTGAGTGAGTGTGTGAGTGGTGAGTGAGTGGCTGAGTGAGTGGTGAGTGGCTGAGTGAGTGGTGAGTGAGTGGTGAGTGGCTGAGTGAGTGGCTGAGTGAGTGAGTGGCTGAGTGAGTGGTGAGTGAGTGTGTGAGTGAGTGGTGAGTGAGTGGTGAGTGAGTGGCTGAGTGGGTGATTGAGTGGCTGAGTGAGTGAGTGGCTGAGTGAGTGGTGAGTGAGTGGCTGAGTGAGTGGTGAGTGAGTGGCTGAGTGAGTGGTGAGTGAGTGGTGAGTGAGTGCCTGAGTGAGTGGTGAGTGAGTGGTGAGTGAGTGAGTGAGTGGCTGAGTGTGTGGCTGAGTGAGTGAGTGGTGAGTGAGTGAGTGGCTGAGTGAGTGGTGAGTGAGTGGCTGAGTGAGTGGTGAGTGAGTGAGTGAGTGGTGAGTGAGTGGCTGAGTGAGTGGTGAGTGAGTGGCTGAGTGAGTGGTTGAGTGAGTGGTGAGTGGCTGAGTGAGTGGTGAGTGAGTGGCTGAGTGAGTGAGTGAGTGGCTGAGTGAGTGGTGAGTGAGTGGCTGAGTGAGTGGTTGAGTGAGTGGCTGAGTGAGTGGTGAGTGAGTCGCTGAGTGAGTGCTGAGTGAGTGAGTGAGTGGCTGAGTGAGTGGTGAGTGAGTGGCTGAGTGAGTGAGTGGCTGAGTGAGTGGTGAGTGAGTGGCTGAGTGAGTGAGTGAGTGGCTGAGTGAGTGGTTGAGTGAGTGGCTGAGTGAGTGGTGAGTGAGTCGCTGAGTGAGTGCTGAGTGAGTGAGTGAGTGGCTGAGTGAGTGGTGAGTGAGTGGCTGAGTGAGTGAGTGGCTGAGTGAGTGGTGAGTGAGTGGCTGAGTGAGTGAGTGGCTGAGTGAGTGGTGAGTGAGTGGTGAGTGAGTGGTTGAGTGAGTGGCTGAGTGAGTGGTGATTGAGTGAGTGGCTGAGTGAGTGGTGAGTGAGTGGTGAGTGAGTGGCTGAGTGAGTGAGTGGTGAGTGAGTGGTGAGTGAGTGGCTGAGTGAGTGAGTGTGTGAGTGAGTGGCTGAGTGAGTGGTGAGTGAGTGGTGAGTGAGTGGCTGAGTGAGTGGTGGCTGAGTGAGTGGTGAGTGAGTGGCTGAGTGGTGAATGGCTGAGTGAGTGGCTGAGTGAGTCAGTGACTGAGTGAGTGGTCAGTGAGTGAGTGGTGAGTGAGTGAGTGGCTGAGTGAGTGAGTGTGTGAGTGGTGAGTGAGTGGCTGAGTGAGTGGTGAGTGGCTGAGTGAGTGGTGAGTGAGTGGTGAGTGGCTGAGTGAGTGGCTGAGTGAGTGAGTGGCTGAGTGAGTGGTGAGTGAGTGTGTGAGTGAGTGGTGAGTGAGTGGTGAGTGAGTGGCTGAGTGGGTGATTGAGTGGCTGAGTGAGTGAGTGGCTGAGTGAGTGGTGAGTGAGTGGCTGAGTGAGTGGTGAGTGAGTGGCTGAGTGAGTGGTGAGTGAGTGGTGAGTGAGTGCCTGAGTGAGTGGTGAGTGAGTGGCTGAGTGTGTGGCTGAGTGAGTGAGTGGTGAGTGAGTGAGTGGCTGAGTGAGTGGTGAGTGAGTGGCTGAGTGAGTGGTGAGTGAGTGAGTGGTGAGTGAGTGGCTGAGTGAGTGGTGAGTGAGTGGCTGAGTGAGTGGTTGAGTGAGTGGTGAGTGGCTGAGTGAGTGGTGAGTGAGTGGCTGAGTGAGTGAGTGAGTGGCTGAGTGAGTGGTGAGTGAGTGGCTGAGTGAGTGGTTGAGTGAGTGGCTGAGTGAGTGGTGAGTGAGTCGCTGAGTGAGTGCTGAGTGAGTGAGTGAGTGGCTGAGTGAGTGGTGAGTGAGTGGCTGAGTGAGTGAGTGGCTGAGTGAGTGGTGAGTGAGTGGCTGAGTGAGTGAGTGAGTGGCTGAGTGAGTGGTGAGTGAGTGGTGAGTGAGTGGTTGAGTGAGTGGCTGAGTGAGTGGTGATTGAGTGAGTGGCTGAGTGAGTGGTGAGTGAGTGGCTGAGTGAGTGGCTGAGTGAGTGAGTGGTGAGTGAGTGGTGAGTGAGTGGCTGAGTGAGTGAGTGTGTGAGTGAGTGGCTGAGTGAGTGGTGAGTGAGTGGTGAGTGAGTGGCTGAGTGAGTGGTGGCTGAGTGAGTGGTGAGTGAGTGAGTGGTGAGTGAGTGGGTGAGTGAGTGAGTGAGTGGCTGAGTGAGTGGTGAGTGAGTGAGTGGTGAGTGGGTGAGTGGGTGAGTGAGTGGTGAGTGGCTGAGTGAGTGGTGAGTGAGTGGTGAGTGAGTGGTAAGTGGCTGAGTGAGTGAGTGGCTGAGTGAGTGAGTGTGTGAGTGGTGAGTGAGTGGCTGAGTGAGTGGCTGAGTGAGTCAGTGACTGAGTGAGTGGTGAGTGAGTGAGTGGTGAGTGAGTGGCTGAGAGAGTGAGTGTGTGAGTGAGTGAGTGGCTGAGTGAGTGGTGAGTGAGTGGTGAGTGAGTGGCTGAGTGAGTGGTGAGTGAGTGGCTGAGTGAGTGAGTGAGTGGTGAGTGAGTGGCTGAGTGAGTGGTGAGTGAGTGGCTGAGTGAGTGAGTGGCTGAGTGTGTGGCTGAGTGAGTGGCTGAGTGAGTGGCTGAGTGGTGAATGGCTGAGTGAGTGGCTGAGTGAGTCAGTGACTGAGTGAGTGGTGAGTGAGTGAGTGGTGAGTGCGTGAGTGGTGAGTGAGTGGCTGAGTGAGTGAGTGTGTGAGTGAGTGAGTGGCTGAGTGAGTGGTGAGTGAGTGGTGAGTGAGTGGCTGAGTGATTGATGAGTGAGTGGCTGAGTGAGTGAGTGGTGAGTGAGTGAGTGAGTGGTGAGTGAGTGGCTGAGTGAGTGGTGAGTGAGTGGCTGAGTGAGTGAGTGGTGAGTGAGTGGTGAGTGGCTGAGTGAGTGGTGAGTGAGTGGTAAGTGGCTGAGTGAGTGAGTGGCTGAGTGAGTGAGTGTGAGTGGTGAGTAAGTGGCTGAGTGAGTGGTGAGTGGCTGACTGAGTGGTGAGTGAGTGGTGAGTGGCTGAGTGAGTGGCTGAGTGAGTGAGTGGCTGAGTGAGTGGTGAGTGAGTGTGTGAGTGAGTGGTGAGTGAGTGGTGAGTGGCTGAGTGAGTGGCTGAGTGAGTGAGTGGCTGAGTGAGTGGTGAGTGGGTGGCTGAGTGAGTGGTGAGTGAGTGGCTGAGTGAGTGGTGAGTGAGTGGTGAGTGAGTGGCTGAGTGAGTGGTGAGTGAGTGGTGAGTGAGTGAGTGAGTGGCTGAGTGTGTGCCTGAGTGAGTGAGTGGTGAGTGAGTGAGTGGCTGAGTGAGTGGTGAGTGAGTGGCTGAGTTGGTGGTGAGTGAGTGAGTGATGAGTGAGTGGCTGAGTGAGTGGTGAGTGAGTGGCTGAGTGAGTGGTTGAGTGAGTGGTGAGTGGCTGAATGAGTGGTGAGTGAGTGGCTGAGTGAGTGAGTGGCTGAGTGAGTGGTGAGTGAGAGGCCGAGTGAGTGGTTGAGTGAGTGGCTGAGTGAGTGGTGAGTGAGTGGCTGAGTGAGTGGTGAGTGGCTGAGTGAGTGAGTGGCTGAGTGAGTGAGTTTGTGAGTGAGTGGTGAGTGAGTGGCTGAGTGGGTGAGTGAGTGGCTGAGTGAGTGAGTGGCTGAGTGTGTGAGTGGCGATTGTGTGAGTGGTGAGTGAGTGGTGATTGAGTGTGTGAGTGGTTAGTGAGTGATTGAGTGGTGAGTGTGTGAGTGGTGAGTGTGTGAGTCGTGAGTGAGTGGTGAGTGAGTGAGGGGGTGAGTGTGTGAGTGGTAAGTGTGTGAGGGGGTGAGTGAGTGGTGAGTGAGGGGGTGAGTGGTGAGTGAGTAGTGAGTGAGTGGTGAGTGTGTGAGTGGTGATTGTGTGAGTGGTGAGTGAGTGGTGAGTGAGTGAGTGGTGAGTGTGTGAGTGGTTAGTGAGTGATTGAGTGGTGAATGTGTGAGTAGTGAGTGGTGAGTGAGTGGTGAGTGAGTGGCTGAGTGAGTGAGTGTGTGAGTGAGTGGCTGAGTGAGTGGTGAGTGAGTGGTGAGTGAGTGGCTGAGTGAGTGGTGGCTGAGTGAGTGGTGAGTGAGTGAGTGGTGAGTGAGTGGCTGAGTGAGTGAGTGGCTGAGTGAGTGGTGAGTGAGTGGCTGAGTGAGTGAGTGGTGAGTGAGTGAGTGGTGAGTGGGTGAGTGAGTGAGTGAGTGAGTGGTGAGTGGCTGAGTGAGTGGTGAGTGAGTGGTAAGTGGCTGAGTGAGTGAGTGGCTGAGTGAGTGAGTGGGTGAGTGGTGAGTGAGTGGCTGAGTGAGTGGCTGAGTGAGTCAGTGACTGAGTGAGTGGTGAGTGAGTGAGTGGTGAGTGAGTGGCTGAGTGAGTGAGTGTGTGAGTGAGTGAGTGGCTGAGTGAGTGGTGAGTGAGTGGTGAGTGAGTGGCTGAGTGAGTGGTGAGTGAGTGGCTGAGTGAGTGAGTGGTGAGTGAGTGAGTGAGTGGTGAGTGAGTGGCTGAGTGAGTGGTGAGTGAGTGGCTGAGTGAGTGAGTGGCTGAGTGTGTGGCTGAGTGAGTGGCTGAGTGAGTGGCTGAGTGGTGAATGGCTGAGTGAGTGGCTGAGTGAGTCAGTGACTGAGTGAGTGGTGAGTGAGTGAGTGAGTGGTGAGTGAGTGAGTGGTGAGTGAGTGTGGGAGTGGCTGAGTGATTGATGAGTGAGTGGCTGAGTGAGTGAGTGGTGAGTGAGTGAGTGAGTGGTGAGTGAGTGGCTGAGTGAGTGGTGAGTGAGTGGCTGAGTGAGTGAGTGGTGAGTGAGTGGTGAGTGGCTGAGTGAGTGGTGAGTGAGTGGTAAGTGGCTGAGTGAGTGAGTGGCTGAGTGAGTGAGTGTGAGTGGTGAGTGAGTGGCTGAGTGAGTGGTGAGTGGCTGACTGAGTGGTGAGTGAGTGGTGAGTGGCTGAGTGAGTGGTGAGTGAGTGAGTGGCTGAGTGAGTGGTGAGTGAGTGTGTGAGTGAGTGGTGAGTGAGTGGCTGAGTGGGTGATTGAGTGGCTGAGTGAGTGAGTGGCTGAGTGAGTGGTGAGTGAGTGGCTGAGTGAGTGGTGAGTGAGTGGGTGAGTGAGTGGTGAGTGAGTGGTGAGTGAGTGGCTGAGTGAGTGGTGAGTGAGTGGTGAGTGAGTGAGTGGCTGAGTGTGTGCCTGAGTGAGTGAGTGGTGAGTGAGTGAGTGAGTGGCTGAGTGAGTGGTGAGTGAGTGGCTGAGTGAGTGGTGAGTGAGTGAGTGGTGAGTGAGTGGCTGAGTGAGTGGTGAGTGAGTGGCTGAGTGAGTGGTTGAGTGAGTGGTGAGTGGCTGAATGAGTGGTGAGTGAGTGGCTGAGTGAGTGAGTGGCTGAGTGAGTAGTGAGTGAGAGGCCGAGTGAGTGGTTGATTGAGTGGCTGAGTGAGTGGTGAGTGAGTGGCTGAGTGAGTGGTGAGTGGCTGAGTGAGTGAGTGGCTGAGTGAGTGTGTGAGTGAGTGGTGAGTGAGTGGCTGAGTGGGTGAGTGAGTGGCTGAGTGAGTGAGTGGCTGAGTGTGTGAGTGGCGATTGTGTGAGTGGTGAGTGAGTGAGTGGTGATTGAAAGTGTGAGTGGTTAGTGAGTGATTGAGTGGTGAGTGTGTGAGTGGTGAGTGTGTGAGTCGTGAGTGAGTGGTGAGTGAGGGGGTGAGTGTGTGAGTGGTAAGTGTGTGAGGGGGTGAGTGAGTGGTGAGTGAGGGGGTGAGTGGTGAGTGAGTAGTGAGTGAGTGGTGAGTGTGTGAGTGGTGATTGTGTGAGTGGTGAGTGAGTGAGTGGTGAGTGAGTGAGTGGTGAGTGTGTGAGTGGTTAGTGAGTGATTGAGTGGTGAATGTGTGAGTGGTGAGTGGTGAGTGAGTGGTGAGTGTGTGAGTGGTGAGTGAGTGGTGAGTGAGTGGGTGGTGAGTGAGTGAGTGGTGAGTGGTGAGTGAGTGGTGAGTGAGTGGTGAGTGAGTGGTGAGTGGTTGAGTGAGCGGTGGAGTGCGTGGTGGAGTGAGTGGTGGAGTGAGGGAGGAGTGGTGATTGAGTGGCTGGGTGAGTGGTGAGTGAGTGGTGAGTGAGTGGCTGAGTGAGTGGTGAGTGAGTGGTGTGTGAGTGAGTGGTGAGTGAGTCAGTGACTGAGTGAGTGTGTGAGTGAGTGGCTGAGTGAGTGGTGAGTGAGTGGCTGAGTGAGTGGTTGAGTGAGTGGTGAGTGGCTGAATGAGTGGTGAGTGAGTGGCTGAGTGAGTGAGTGGCTGAGTGAGTGGTGAGTGAGAGGCCGAGTGAGTGGTTGAGTGAGTGGCTGAGTGAGTGGTGAGTGAGTGGCTGAGTGAGTGGCTGAGTGAGTGAGTGGCTGAGTGAGTGAGTTTGTGAGTGAGTGGTGAGTGAGTGGCTGAGTGGGTGAGTGAGTGGCTGAGTGAGTGAGTGGCTGAGTGTGTGAGTGGCGATTGTGTGAGTGGTGAGTGAGTGAGTGGTGATTGAGTGTGTGAGTGGTTAGTGAGTGATTGAGTGGTGAGTGTGTGAGTGGTGAGTGTGTGAGTCGTGAGTGAGTGGTGAGTGAGTGAGGGGGTGAGTGTGTGAGTGGTAAGTGTGTGAGGGGGTGAGTGAGTGGTGAGTGAGGGGGTGAGTGGTGAGTGAGTAGTGAGTGAGTGGTGAGTGTGTGAGTGGTGATTGTGTGAGTGGTGAGTGAGTGGTGAGTGAGTGAGTGGTGAGTGTGTGAGTGGTTAGTGAGTGATTGAGTGGTGAATGTGTGAGTGGTGAGTGGTGAGTGAGTGGTGAGTGTGTGAGTGGTGAGTGAGTGGTGAGTGAGTGGTGAGTGAGTGGCTGAGTGAGTGAGTGTGTGAGTGAGTGGCTGAGTGAGTGGTGAGTGAGTGGTGAGTGAGTGGCTGAGTGAGTGGTGGCTGAGTGAGTGGTGAGTGAGTGAGTGGTGAGTGAGTGGCTGAGTGAGTGAGTGGCTGAGTGAGTGGTGAGTGAGTGGCTGAGTGAGTGAGTGGTGAGTGAGTGAGTGGTGAGTGGGTGAGTGAGTGAGTGAGTGAGTGAGTGGTGAGTGGCTGAGTGAGTGGTGAGTGAGTGGTAAGTGGCTGAGTGAGTGAGTGGCTGAGTGAGTGAGTGTGTGAGTGGTGAGTGAGTGGCTGAGTGAGTGGCTGAGTGAGTCAGTGACTGAGTGAGTGGTGAGTGAGTGAGTGGTGAGTGAGTGGCTGAGTGAGTGAGTGTGTGAGTGAGTGAGTGGCTGAGTGAGTGGTGAGTGAGTGGTGAGTGAGTGGCTGAGTGAGTGGTGAGTGAGTGGCTGAGTGAGTGAGTGGTGAGTGAGTGAGTGGTGAGTGAGTGGCTGAGTGAGTGGTGAGTGAGTGGCTGAGTGAGTGAGTGGCTGAGTGTGTGGCTGAGTGAGTGGCTGAGTGAGTGGCTGAGTGGTGAATGGCTGAGTGAGTGGCTGAGTGAGTCAGTGACTGAGTGAGTGGTGAGTGAGTGAGTGGTGAGTGAGTGAGTGGTGAGTGAGTGTGGGAGTGAGTGGCTGAGTGAGTGGTGAGTGGTGAGTGAGTGGCTGAGTGATTGATGAGTGAGTGGCTGAGTGAGTGAGTGGTGAGTGAGTGAGTGAGTGGTGAGTGAGTGGCTGAGTGAGTGGTGAGTGAGTGGCTGAGTGAGTGAGTGGTGAGTGAGTGGTGAGTGGCTGAGTGAGTGGTGAGTGAGTGGTAAGTGGCTGAGTGAGTGAGTGGCTGAGTGAGTGAGTGTGAGTGGTGAGTGAGTGGCTGAGTGAGTGGTGAGTGGCTGACTGAGTGGTGAGTGAGTGGTGAGTGGCTGAGTGAGTGGTGAGTGAGTGAGTGGCTGAGTGAGTGGTGAGTGAGTGTGTGAGTGAGTGGTGAGTGAGTGGCTGAGTGGGTGATTGAGTGGCTGAGTGAGTGAGTGGCTGAGTGAGTGGTGAGTGAGTGGCTGAGTGAGTGGTGAGTGAGTGGCTGAGTGAGTGGTGAGTGAGTGGTGAGTGAGTGGCTGAGTGAGTGGTGAGTGAGTGGTGAGTGAGTGAGTGGCTGAGTGTGTGCCTGAGTGAGTGAGTGGTGAGTGAGTGAGTGAGTGGCTGAGTGAGTGGTGAGTGAGTGGCTGAGTGAGTGGTGAGTGAGTGAGTGGTGAGTGAGTGGCTGAGTGAGTGGTGAGTGAGTGGCTGAGTGAGTGGTTGAGTGAGTGGTGAGTGGCTGAATGAGTGGTGAGTGAGTGGCTGAGTGAGTGAGTGGCTGAGTGAGTGGTGAGTGAGAGGCCGAGTGAGTGGTTGATTGAGTGGCTGAGTGAGTGGTGAGTGAGTGGCTGAGTGAGTGGTGAGTGGCTGAGTGAGTGAGTGGCTGAGTGAGTGTGTGAGTGAGTGGTGAGTGAGTGGCTGAGTGGGTGAGTGAGTGGCTGAGTGAGTGAGTGGCTGAGTGTGTGAGTGGCGATTGTGTGAGTGGTGAGTGAGTGAGTGGTGATTGAGTGTGTGAGTGGTTAGTGAGTGATTGAGTGGTGAGTGTGTGAGTGGTGAGTGTGTGAGTCGTGAGTGAGTGGTGAGTGAATGAGGGGGTGAGTGTGTGAGTGGTAAGTGTGTGAGGGGGTGAGTGAGTGGTGAGTGAGGGGGTGAGTGGTGAGTGAGTAGTGAGTGAGTGGTGAGTGTGTGAGTGGTGATTGTGTGAGTGGTGAGTGAGTGAGTGGTGAGTGAGTGAGTGGTGAGTGTGTGAGTGGTTAGTGAGTGATTGAGTGGTGAATGTGTGAGTGGTGAGTGGTGAGTGAGTGGTGAGTGTGTGAGTGGTGAGTGAGTGGTGAGTGAGTGGGTGGTGAGTGAGTGAGTGGTGAGTGGTGAGTGAGTGGTGAGTGAGTGGTGAGTGAGTGGTGAGTGGTTGAGTGAGCGGTGGAGTGCGTGGTGGAGTGAGTGGTGGAGTGAGGGAGGAGTGGTGATTGAGTGGCTGGGTGAGTGGTGAGTGAGTGGTGTGTGAGTGAGTGGTGAGTGAGTGGTGAGTGAGTGAGTGGTGAGTGAGTGGCTGAGTGAGTGGTGAGTGAGTGGTGTGTGAGTGAGTGGTGAGTGAGTCAGTGACTGAGTGAGTGGTGAGTGAGTGGCTGAGTGAGTGAGTGGTGAGTGAGTGGTGAGTGAGTGGCTGAGTGAGTGAGTGTGTGAGTGAGTGGCTGAGTGAGTGGTGAGTGAGTGGTGAGTGAGTGGCTGAGTGAGTGGTGGCTGAGTGAGTGGTGAGTGAGTAAGTGGTGAGTGAGTGGCTGAGTGAGTGAGTGGCTGAGTGAGTGGTGAGTGAGTGGCTGAGTGAGTGAGTGAGTGGTGAGTGGGTGAGTGAGTGAGTGAGTGGTGAGTGAGTGGTGAGTGGCTGAGTGAGTGGTGAGTGAGTGGTGAGTGGCTGAGTGAGTGGTGAGTGAGTGGTAAGTGGCTGAGTGAGTGAGTGGCTGAGTGAGTGAGTGTGAGTGGTGAGTGAGTGGCTGAGTGAGTGGTGAGTGGCGACTGAGTGGTGAGTGAGTGGTGAGTGGCTGAGTGAGTGGCTGAGTGAGTGAGTGGCTGAGTGAGTGGTGAGTGAGTGTGTGAGTGAGTGGTGAGTGAGTGGCTGAGTGGGTGATTGAGTGGCTGAGTGAGTGAGTGGCTGAGTGAGTGGTGAGTGAGTGGCTGAGTGAGTGGTGAGTGAGTGGCTGAGTGTGTGGTTAGTGAGTGAGTGGCTGAGTGAGTGGTGAGTGAGTGGTTGAGTGAGTGGTGAGTGAGTGGCTGAGTGAGTGGTGAGTGAGTGGCTGAGTGAGTGAGTGGCTGAGTGTGTGGCTGAGTGAGTGGCTGAGTGAGTGGCTGAGTGGTGAATGGCTGAGTGAGTGGCTGAGTGAGTGAGTGTGTGAGTGAGTGAGTGGTTGAGTGAGTGGTGAGTGAGTGGTGAGTGAGTGGCTGAGTGAGTGGTGAGTGAGTGGCTGAGTGAGTAAGTGGTGAGTGAGTGAGTGAGTGGTGAGTGAGTGGCTGAGTGAGTGGTGAGTGAGTGGCTGAGTGAGTGAGTGGTGAGTGGCTGAGTGAGTGGTGAGTGAGTGGTAAGTGGCTGAGTGAGTGAGTGGCTGAGTGAGTGAGTGTGTGAGTGGTGAGTGAGTGGCTGAGTGAGTGGTGAGTGGCTGAGTGAGTGGTGAGTGAGTGGTGAGTGGCTGAGTGAGTGGCTGAGTGAGTGAGTGGCTGAGTGAGTGGTGAGTGAGTGTGTGCGTGAGTGGTGAGTGAGTGGCTGAGTGGGTGATTGAGTGGCTGAGTGAGTGAGTGGCTGAGTGAGTGGTGAGTGAGTGGCTGAGTGAGTGGTGAGTGAGTGGCTGAGTGAGTGGTGAGTGAGTGGTGAGTGAGTGGCTGAGTGAGTGGTGAGTGAGTGGTGAGTGAGTGGCTGAGTGTGTGGCTGAGTGAGTGAGTGGTGAGTGAGTGGCTGAGTGAGTGGTGAGTGAGTGGCTGAGTGAGTGGTGAGTGAGTGAGTGGTGAGTGAGTGGCTGAGTGAGTGGTTGAGTGAGTGGTGAGTGGCTGAATGAGTGGTGAGTGAGTGGCTGAGTGAGTGAGTGGCTGAGTGAGTGGTGAGTGAGAGGCCGAGTGAGTGGTTGAGTGAGTGGCTGAGTGAGTGGTGAGTGAGTGGCTGAGTGAGTGGTGAGTGGCTGAGTGAGTGAGTGGCTGAGTGAGTGTGTGAGTGAGTGGTGAGTGAGTGGCTGAGTGGGTGAGTGAGTGGCTGAGTGAGTGAGTGGCTGAGTGTGTGAGTGGCGATTGTGTGAGTGGTGAGTGAGTGAGTGGTGATTGAGTGTGTGAGTGGTTAGTGAGTGATTGAGTGGTGAGTGTGTGAGTGGTGAGTGTGTGAGTCGTGAGTGAGTGGTGAGTGAGTGAGGGGGTGAGTGTGTGAGTGGTAAGTGTGTGAGGGGGTGAGTGAGTGGTGAGTGAGGGGGTGAGTGGTGAGTGAGTAGTGAGTGAGTGGTGAGTGTGTGAGTGGTGATTGTGTGAGTGGTGAGTGAGTGAGTGGTGAGTGAGTGAGTGTGTGAGTCGTGAGTGAGTGGTGAGTGAGTGAGGGGGTGAGTGTGTGAGTGGTAAGTGTGTGAGGGGGTGAGTGAGTGGTGAGTGAGGGGGTGAGTGGTGAGTGAGTAGTGAGTGAGTGGTGAGTGTGTGAGTGGTGATTGTGTGAGTGGTGAGTGAGTGAGTGGTGAGTGAGTGAGTGAGTGGTGAGTGTGGGAGTGGTTAGTGAGTGATTGAGTAGTGAATGTGTGAGTGGTGAGTGGTGAGTGAGTGGTGAGTGTGTGAGTGGTGAGTGAGTGGTGAGTGAGTGGGTGGTGAGTGAGTGAGTGGTGAGTGGTGAGTGAGTGGTGAGTGAGTGGTGAGTGAGTCAGTGACTGAGTGAGTGGTGAGTGAGTGGTGAGTGGCTGAGTGAGTGGTGAGTGAGTGGTGAGTGGCTGAGTGAGTGGTGAGTGGTAAGTGGCTGAGTGAGTGAGAGGCTGAGTGAGTGAGTGTGAGTGGTGAGTGAGTGGCTGAGTGAGTGGTGAGTGGCGACTGAGTGGTGAGTGAGTGGTGAGTGGCTGAGTGAGTGGCTGAGTGAGTGAGTGGCTGAGTGAGTGGTGAGTGAGTGTGTGAGTGAGTGGTGAGTGAGTGGCTGAGTGGGTGATTGAGTGGCTGAGTGAGTGAGTGGCTGAGTGAGTGGTGAGTGAGTGGCTGAGTGAGTGGTGAGTGAGTGGCTGAGTGTGTGGTTAGTGAGTGAGTGGCTGAGTGAGTGGTGAGTGAGTGGTTGAGTGAGTGGTGAGTGAGTGGCTGAGTGAGTGGTGAGTGAGTGGCTGAGTGAGTGAGTGGCTGAGTGTGTGGCTGAGTGAGTGGCTGAGTGAGTGGCTGAGTGGTGAATGGCTGAGTGAGTGGCTGAGTGAGTGAGTGTGTGAGTGAGTGAGTGGTTGAGTGAGTGGTGAGTGAGTGGTGAGTGAGTGGCTGAGTGAGTGGTGAGTGAGTGGCTGAGTGAGTGAGTGGTGAGTGAGTGAGTGAGTGGTGAGTGAGTGGCTGAGTGAGTGGTGAGTGAGTGGCTGAGTGAGTGAGTGGTGAGTGGCTGAGTGAGTGGTGAGTGAGTGGTAAGTGGCTGAGTGAGTGAGTGGCTGAGTGAGTGAGTGTGTGAGTGGTGAGTGAGTGGCTGAGTGAGTGGTGAGTGGCTGAGTGAGTGGTGAGTGAGTGGTGAGTGGCTGAGTGAGTGGCTGAGTGAGTGAGTGGCTGAGTGAGTGGTGAGTGAGTGTGTGCGTGAGTGGTGAGTGAGTGGCTGAGTGGGTGATTGAGTGGCTGAGTGAGTGAGTGGCTGAGTGAGTGGTGAGTGAGTGGCTGAGTGAGTGGTGAGTGAGTGGCTGAGTGAGTGGTGATGGAGTGGTGAGTGAGTGGCTGAGTGAGTGGTGAGTGAGTGGTGAGTGAGTGGCTGAGTGTGTGGCTGAGTGAGTGAGTGGTGAGTGAGTGGCTGAGTGAGTGGTGAGTGAGTGGCTGAGTGAGTGGTGAGTGAGTGAGTGGTGAGTGAGTGGCTGAGTGAGTGGTTGGGTGAGTGGTGAGTGGCTGAATGAGTGGTGAGTGAGTGGCTGAGTGAGTGAGTGGCTGAGTGAGTGGTGAGTGAGAGGCCGAGTGAGTGGTTGAGTGAGTGGCTGAGTGAGTGGTGAGTGAGTGGCTGAGTGAGTGGTGAGTGGCTGAGTGAGTGAGTGGCTGAGTGAGTGTGTGAGTGAGTGGTGAGTGAGTGGCTGAGTGGGTGAGTGAGTGGCTGAGTGAGTGAGTGGCTGAGTGTGTGAGTGGCGATTGTGTGAGTGGTGAGTGAGTGAGTGGTGATTGAGTGTGTGAGTGGTTAGTGAGTGATTGAGTGGTGAGTGTGTGAGTGGTGAGTGTGTGAGTCGTGAGTGAGTGGTGAGTGAGTGAGGGGGTGAGTGTGTGAGTGGTAAGTGTGTGAGGGGGTGAGTGAGTGGTGAGTGAGGGGGTGAGTGGTGAGTGAGTAGTGAGTGAGTGGTGAGTGTGTGAGTGGTGATTGTGTGAGTGGTGAGTGAGTGAGTGGTGAGTGAGTGAGTGTGTGAGTCGTGGGTGAGTGGTGAGTGAGTGAGGGGGTGAGTGTGTGAGTGGTAAGTGTGTGAGGGGGTGAGTGAATGGTGAGTGAGGGGGTGAGTGGTGAGTGAGTAGTGAGTGAGTGGTGAGTGTGTGAGTGGTGATTGTGTGAGTGGTGAGTGAGTGAGTGGTGAGTGAGTGAGTGAGTGGTGAGTGTGTGAGTGGTTAGTGAGTGATTGAGTAGTGAATGTGTGAGTGGTGAGTGGTGAGTGAGTGGTGAGTGTGTGAGTGGTGAGTGAGTGGTGAGTGAGTGGGTGGTGAGTGAGTGAGTGGTGAGTGGTGAGTGAGTGGTGAGTGAGTGGTGAGTGAGTCAGTGACTGAGTGAGTGGTGAGTGAGTGGCTGAGTGAGTGAGTGGTGAGTGAGTGGTGAGTGGCTGAGTGAGTGGTGAGTGAGTGGTAAGTGGCTGAGTGAGTGAGTGGCTGAGTGAGTGAGTGTGAGTGGTGAGTGAGTGGCTGAGTGAGTGGTGAGTGGCTGACTGAGTGGTGAGTGAGTGGTGAGTGGCTGAGTGAGTGGTGAGTGAGTGAGTGAGTGGCTGAGTGAGTGGTGAGTGAGTGTGTGAGTGAGTGGTGAGTGAGTGGCTGAGTGGGTGATTGAGTGGCTGAGTGAGTGAGTGGCTGAGTGAGTGGTGAGTGAGTGGCTGAGTGAGTGGTGAGTGAGTGGCTGAGTGAGTGGTGAGTGAGTGGTGAGTGAGTGGCTGAGTGAGTGGTGAGTGAGTGGTGAGTGAGTGAGTGGCTGAGTGTGTGCCTGAGTGAGTGAGTGGTGAGTGAGTGAGTGAGTGGCTGAGTGAGTGGTGAGTGAGTGGCTGAGTGAGTGGTGAGTGAGTGAGTGGTGAGTGAGTGGCTGAGTGAGTGGTGAGCAAGTGGCTGATTGAGTGGTTGAGTGAGTGGTGAGTGGCTGAATGAGTGGTGAGTGAGTGGCTGAGTGAGTGAGTGGCTGAGTGAGTGGTGAGTGAGAGGCCGAGTGAGTGGTTGATTGAGTGGCTGAGTGAGTGGTGAGTGAGTGGCTGAGTGAGTGGTGAGTGGCTGAGTGAGTGAGTGGCTGAGTGAGTGTGTGAGTGAGTGGTGAGTGAGTGGCTGAGTGGGTGAGTGAGTGGCTGAGTGAGTGAGTGGCTGAGTGTGTGAGTGGTGAGTGTGTGAGTCGTGAGTGAGTGGTGAGTGAGTGAGGGGGTGAGTGTGTGAGTGGTAAGTGTGTGAGGGGGTGAGTGAGTGGTGAGTGAGGGGGTGAGTGGTGAGTGAGTAGTGAGTGAGTGGTGAGTGTGTGAGTGGTGATTGTGTGAGTGGTGAGTGAGTGAGTGGTGAGTGAGTGAGTGGTGAGTGTGTGAGTGGTTAGTGAGTGATTGAGTGGTGAATGTGTGAGTGGTGAGTGGTGAGTGAGTGGTGAGTGTGTGAGTGGTGAGTGAGTGGTGAGTGAGTGGGTGGTGAGTGAGTGAGTGGTGAGTAGTGAGTGAGTGGTGAGTGAGTGGTGAGTGAGTGGTGAGTGGTTGAGTGAGCGGTGGAGTGCGTGGTGGAGTGAGTGGTGGAGTGAGGGAGGAGTGGTGATTGAGTGGCTGGGTGAGTGGTGAGTGAGTGGTGTGTGAGTGAGTGGTGAGTGAGTGGTGAGTGAGTGAGTGGTGAGTGAGTGGCTGAGTGAGTGGTGAGTGAGTGGTGTGTGAGTGAGTGGTGAGTGAGTCAGTGACTGAGTGAGTGGTGAGTGAGTGGCTGAGTGAGTGAGTGGTGAGTGAGTGGTGAGTGAGTGGCTGAGTGAGTGAGTGTGTGAGTGAGTGGCTGAGTGAGTGGTGAGTGAGTGGTGAGTGAGTGGCTGAGTGAGTGGTGGCTGAGTGAGTGGTGAGTGAGTGAGTGGTGAGTGAGTGGCTGAGTGAGTGAGTGGCTGAGTGAGTGGTGAGTGAGTGGCTGAGTGAGTGAGTGGTGAGTGAGTGGTGAGTGGGTGAGTGAGTGAGTGAGTGAGTGGTGAGTGAGTGGTGAGTGGCTGAGTGAGTGGTGAGTGAGTGGTGAGTGGCTGAGTGAGTGGTGAGTGAGTGGTAAGTGGCTGAGTGAGTGAGTGGCTGAGTGAGTGAGTGTGAGTGGTGAGTGAGTGGCTGAGTGAGTGGTGAGTGGCGACTGAGTGGTGAGTGAGTGGCTGAGTGAGTGGCTGAGTGAGTGAGTGGCTGAGTGAGTGGTGAGTGAGTGTGTGAGTGAGTGGTGAGTGAGTGGCTGAGTGGGTGATTGAGTGGCTGAGTGAGTGAGTGGCTGAGTGAGTGGTGAGTGAGTGGCTGAGTGAGTGGTGAGTGAGTGGCTGAGTGTGTGGTTAGTGAGTGAGTGGCTGAGTGAGTGGTGAGTGAGTGGTTGAGTGAGTGGTGAGTGAGTGGCTGAGTGAGTGGTGAGTGAGTGGCTGAGTGAGTGAGTGGCTGAGTGTGTGGCTGAGTGAGTGGCTGAGTGAGTGGCTGAGTGGTGAATGGCTGAGTGAGTGGCTGAGTGAGTGAGTGTGTGAGTGAGTGAGTGGCTGAGTGAGTGGTGAGTGAGTGGTGAGTGAGTGGCTGAGTGAGTGGTGAGTGAGTGGCTGAGTGAGTGAGTGGTGAGTGAGTGAGTGGTGAGTGAGTGGCTGAGTGAGTGGTGAGTGAGTGGCTGAGTGAGTGAGTGGTGAGTGGCTGAGTGAGTGGTGAGTGAGTGGTAAGTGGCTGAGTGAGTGAGTGGCTGAGTGAGTGAGTGTGTGAGTGGTGAGTGAGTGGCTGAGTGAGTGGTGAGTGGCTGAGTGAGTGGTGAGTGAGTGGTGAGTGGCTGAGTGAGTGGCTGAGTGAGTGAGTGGCTGAGTGAGTGGTGAGTGAGTGTGTGAGTGAGTGGTGAGTGAGTGGCTGAGTGGGTGATTGAGTGGCTGAGTGAGTGAGTGGCTGAGTGAGTGGTGAGTGAGTGGCTGAGTGAGTGGTGAGTGAGTGGCTGAGTGAGTGGTGAGTGAGTGGTGAGTGAGTGGCTGAGTGAGTGGTGAGTGAGTGGTGAGTGAGTGGCTGAGTGTGTGGCTGAGTGAGTGAGTGGTGAGTGAGTGAGTGAGTGGCTGAGTGAGTGGTGAGTGAGTGGCTGAGTGAGTGGTGAGTGAGTGAGTGGTGAGTGAGTGGCTGAGTGAGTGGCTGAGTGAGTGAGTGGCTGAGTGAGTGGTGAGTGAGTGTGTGAGTGAGTGGTGAGTGAGTGGCTGAGTGGGTGATTGAGTGGCTGAGTGAGTGAGTGGCTGAGTGAGTGGTGAGTGAGTGGCTGAGTGAGTGGTGAGTGAGTGGCTGAGTGAGTGGTGAGTGAGTGGTGAGTGAGTGGCTGAGTGAGTGGTGAGTGAGTGGTGAGTGAGTGGCTGAGTGTGTGGCTGAGTGAGTGAGTGGTGAGTGAGTGAGTGAGTGAGTGGTTGAGTGAGTGGTGAGTGGCTGAATGAGTGGTGAGTGAGTGGCTGAGTGAGTGAGTGGCTGAGTGAGTGGTGAGTGAGAGGCCGAGTGAGTGGTTGAGTGAGTGGCTGAGTGAGTGGTGAGTGAGTGGCTGAGTGAGTGGTGAGTGGCTGAGTGAGTGAGTGGCTGAGTGAGTGTGTGAGTGAGTAGTGAGTGAGTGGCTGAGTGGGTGAGTGAGTGGCTGAGTGAGTGAGTGGCTGAGTGTGTGAGTGGCGATTGTGTGAGTGGTGAGTGAGTGAGTGGTGATTGAGTGTGTGAGTGGTTAGTGAGTGATTGAGTGGTGAGTGTGTGAGTGGTGAGTGTGTGAGTCGTGAGTGAGTGGTGAGTGAGTGAGGGGGTGAGTGTGTGAGTGGTAAGTGTGTGAGGGGGTGAGTGAGTGGTGAGTGAGGGGGTGAGTGGTGAGTGAGTAGTGAGTGAGTGGTGAGTGTGTGAGTGGTGATTGTGTGAGTGGTGAGTGAGTGAGTGGTGAGTGAGTGAGTGAGTGGCTGAGTGAGTGGTGAGTGAGTGGCTGAGTGAGTGGTGAGTGAGTGAGTGGTGAGTGAGTGGCTGAGTGAGTGGTTGAGTGAGTGGTGAGTGGCTGAATGAGTGGTGAGTGAGTGGCTGAGTGAGTGAGTGGCTGAGTGAGTGGTGAGTGAGAGGCCGAGTGAGTGGTTGAGTGAGTGGCTGAGTGAGTGGTGAGTGAGTGGCTGAGTGAGTGTTGAGTGGCTGAGTGAGTGAGTGGCTGAGTGAGTGTGTGAGTGAGTAGTGAGTGAGTGGCTGAGTGGGTGAGTGAGTGGCTGAGTGAGTGAGTGGCTGAGTGTGTGAGTGGCGATTGTGTGAGTGGTGAGTGAGTGAGTGGTGATTGAGTGTGTGAGTGGTTAGTGAGTGATTGAGTGGTGAGTGTGTGAGTGGTGAGTGTGTGAGTCGTGAGTGAGTGGTGAGTGAGTGAGGGGGTGAGTGTGTGAGTGGTAAGTGTGTGAGGGGGTGAGTGAGTGGTGAGTGAGGGGGTGAGTGGTGAGTGAGTAGTGAGTGAGTGGTGAGTGTGTGAGTGGTGATTGTGTGAGTGGTGAGTGAGTGAGTGGTGAGTGAGTGAGTGGTGAGTGTGTGAGTGGTTAGTGAGTGATTGAGTAGTGAATGTGTGAGTGGTGAGTGGTGAGTGAGTGGTGAGTGTGTGAGTGGTGAGTGAGTGGTGAGTGAGTGGGTGGTGAGTGAGTGAGTGGTGAGTGGTGAGTGAGTGGTGAGTGAGTGGTGAGTGAGTGGTGAGTGGTTGAGTGAGCGGTGGAGTGCGTGGTGGAGTGAGTGGTGGAGTGAGGGAGGAGTGGTGATTGAGTGGCTGGGTGAGTGGTGAGTGAGTGGTGTGTGAGTGAGTGGTGAGTGAGTGGTGAGTGAGTGAGTGGTGAGTGAGTGGCTGAGTGAGTGGTGAGTGAGTGGTGTGTGAGTGAGTGGTGAGTGAGTCAGTGACTGAGTGAGTGGTGAGTGAGTGGCTGAGTGAGTGAGTGGTGAGTGAGTGGTGAGTGAGTGGCTGAGTGAGTGAGTGTGTGAGTGAGTGGCTGAGTGAGTGGTGAGTGAGTGGTGAGTGAGTGGCTGAGTGAGTGGTGGCTGAGTGAGTGGTGAGTGAGTGAGTGGTGAGTGAGTGGCTGAGTGAGTGAGTGGCTGAGTGAGTGGTGAGTGAGTGGCTGAGTGAGTGAGTGGTGAGTGAGTGAGTGGTGAGTGGGTGAGTGAGTGAGTGAGTGGTGAGTGAGTGGTGAGTGGCTGAGTGAGTGGTGAGTGAGTGGTAAGTGGCTGAGTGAGTGAGTGGCTGAGTGAGTGAGTGTGTGAGTGGTGAGTGAGTGGCTGAGTGAGTGGCTGAGTGAGTGGTGAGTGGTGAGTGAGTGTTGAGTGGCTGTGTGAATGAGTGGCTGTGTGAGTGAGTGTGTGAGTGAGTGAGTGGTGAGTTAGTGGCTGAGTGGGTGAGTGAGTGGCTGAGTGAGTGAGTGGCTGAGTGAGTGGTGAGTGAGTGGCTGAGTGAGTGAGTGGTGAGTGAGTGGTGAGTGGCTGAGTGAGTGGTGAGTGAGTGGTAAGTGGCTGAGTGAGTGAGTGGCTGAGTGAGTGAGTGTGAGTGGTGAGTGAGTGGCTGAGTGAGTGGTGAGTGGCGACTGAGTGGTGAGTGAGTGGTGAGTGGCTGAGTGAGTGGCTGAGTGAGTGAGTGGCTGAGTGAGTGGTGAGTGAGTGTGTGAGTGAGTGGTGAGTGAGTGGCTGAGTGGGTGATTGAGTGGCTGAGTGAGTGAGTGGCTGAGTGAGTGGTGAGTGAGTGGCTGAGTGTGTGGTGAGTGAGTGAGTGGCTGAGTGAGTGAGTGAGTGGCTGAGTGAGTGGTGAGTGAGTGGTTGAGTGAGTGGTGAGTGAGTGGCTGAGTGAGTGGTGAGTGAGTGGCTGAGTGAGTGAGTGGCTGAGTGTGTGGCTGAGTGAGTGGCTGAGTGAGTGGCTGAGTGGTGAATGGCTGAGTGAGTGGCTGAGTGAGTGAGTGTGTGAGTGAGTGAGTGGCTGAGTGAGTGGTGAGTGAGTGGTGAGTGAGTGGCTGAGTGAGTGGTGAGTGAGTGGTAAGTGGCTGAGTGAGTGAGTGGCTGAGTGAGTGAGTGTGTGAGTGGTGAGTGAGTGGCTGAGTGAGTGGCTGAGTGAGTGGTGAGTGGTGAGTGAGTGTTGAGTGGCTGTGTGAATGAGTGGCTGAGTGAGTGAGTGTGTGAGTGAGTGAGTGGTGAGTTAGTGGCTGAGTGGGTGAGTGAGTGGCTGAGTGAGTGAGTGGCTGAGTGAGTGAGTGGTGAGTGAGTGGTGAGTGGCTGAGTGAGTGGTGAGTGAGTGGTAAGTGGCTGAGTGAGTGAGTGGCTGAGTGAGTGAGTGTGAGTGGTGAGTGAGTGGCTGAGTGAGTGGTGAGTGGCGACTGAGTGGTGAGTGAGTGGTGAGTGGCTGAGTGAGTGGCTGAGTGAGTGAGTGGCTGAGTGAGTGGTGAGTGAGTGTGTGAGTGAGTGGTGAGTGAGTGGCTGAGTGGGCGATTGAGTGGCTGAGTGAGTGAGTGGCTGAGTGAGTGGTGAGTGAGTGGCTGAGTGAGTGGTGAGTGAGTGGCTGAGTGTGTGGTGAGTGAGTGAGTGGCTGAGTGAGTGGTGAGTGAGTGGTTGAGTGAGTGGTGAGTGAGTGGCTGAGTGAGTGGTGAGTGAGTGGCTGAGTGAGTGAGTGGCTGAGTGTGTGGCTGAGTGAGTGGCTGAGTGAGTGGCTGAGTGGTGAATGGCTGAGTGAGTGGCTGAGTGAGTGAGTGTGTGAGTGAGTGAGTGGCTGAGTGAGTGGTGAGTGAGTGGTGAGTGAGTAGCTGAGTGAGTGGTGAGTGAGTGGCTGAGTGAGTGAGTGGTGAGTGAGTGAGTGGTGAGTGAGTGGCTGAGTGAGTGGTGAGTGAGTGGCTGAGTGAGTGAGTGGTGTGTGGCTGAGTGAGTGGTGAGTGAGTGGTAAGTGGCTGAGTGAGTGAGTGGCTGAGTGAGTGAGTGTGTGAGTGGTGAGTGAGTGGCTGAGTGAGTGGTGAGTGGCTGAGTGAGTGGTGAGTGAGTGGTGAGTGGCTGAGTGAGTGGCTGAGTGAGTGAGTGGCTGAGTGAGTGAGTGTGTGAGTGGTGAGTGAGTGGCTGAGTGAGTGGTGAGTGGCTGAGTGAGTGGTGAGTGAGTGGTGAGTGGCTGAGTGAGTGGCTGAGTGAGTGAGTGGCTGAGTGAGTGGTGAGTGAGTGTGTGAGTGAGTGGTGAGTGAGTGGCTGAGTGGGTGATTGAGTGGCTGAGTGAGTGAGTGGCTGAGTGAGTGGTGAGTGAGTGGCTGAGTGAGTGGTGAGTGAGTGGCTGAGTGAGTGGTGAGTGAGTGGTGAGTGAGTGGCTGAGTGAGTGGTGAGTGAGTGGTGAGTGAGTGAGTGAGTGGCTGAGTGTGTGGCTGAGTGAGTGGTGAGTGAGTGAGTGGCTGAGTGAGTGGTGAGTGAGTGGCTGAGTGAGTGGTGAGTGAGTGAGTGGTGAGTGAGTGGCTGAGTGAGTGGTGAGTGAGTGGCTGAGTGAGTGGTTGAGTGAGTGGTGAGTGGCTGAGTGAGTGGTGAGTGAGTGGCTGAGTGAGTGAGTGGCTGAGTGAGTGGTGAGTGAGTGGCTGAGTGAGTGGTTGAGTGAGTGGCTGAGTGAGTGGTGAGTGAGTCGCTGAGTGAGTGCTGAGTGAGTGAGTGAGTGGCTGAGTGAGTGGTGAGTGAGTGGCTGAGTGAGTGAGTGGCTGAGTGTGTGGCTGAGTGAGTGGCTGAGTGAGTGGCTGAGTGGTGAATGGCTGAGTGAGTGGCTGAGTGAGTGAGTGTGTGAGTGAGTGAGTGGCTGAGTGAGTGGTGAGTGAGTGGTGAGTGAGTGGCTGAGTGAGTGGTGAGTGAGTGGCTGAGTGAGTGAGTGGTGAGTGAGTGAGTGGTGAGTGAGTGGCTGAGAGAGTGGTGAGTGAGTGGCTGAGTGAGTGAGTGGTGAGTGGCTGAGTGAGTGGTGAGTGAGTGGTAAGTGGCTGAGTGAGTGAGTGGCTGAGTGAGTGAGTGTGTGAGTGGTGAGTGAGTGGCTGAGTGAGTGGTGAGTGGCTGAGTGAGTGGTGAGTGAGTGGTGAGTGGCTGAGTGAGTGGCTGAGTGAGTAAGTGGCTGAGTGAGTGGTGAGTGAGTGTGTGAGTGGTGAGTGAGTGGCTGAGTGGGTGATTGAGTGGCTGAGTGAGTGAGTGGCTGAGTGAGTGGTGAGTGAGTGGCTGAGTGAGTGGTGAGTGAGTGGCTGAGTGAGTGGTGAGTGAGTGGTGAGTGAGTGGCTGAGTGAGTGGTGAGTGAGTGGTGAGTGAGTGAGTGAGTGGCTGAGTGTGTGGCTGAGTGAGTGAGTGGTGAGTGAGTGAGTGGCTGAGTGAGTGGTGAGTGAGTGGCTGAGTGAGTGGTGAGTGAGTGAGTGGTGAGTGAGTAGCTGAGTGAGTGGTGAGTGAGTGGCTGAGTGAGTGGTTGAGTGAGTGGTGAGTGGCTGAGTGAGTGGTGAGTGAGTGGCTGAGTGAGTGAGTGAGTGGCTGAGTGAGTGGTGAGTGAGTGGCTGAGTGAGTGGTTGAGTGAGTGGCTGAGTGAGTGGTGAGTGAGTCGCTGAGTGAGTGCTGAGTGAGTGAGTGAGTGGCTGAGTGAGTGGTAAGTGAGTGGCTGAGTGAGTGAGTGGCTGAGTGAGTGGTGAGTGAGTGGCTGAGTGAGTGAGTGGCTGAGTGAGTGGTGAGTGAGTGGTGAGTGAGTGGTTGAGTGAGTGGCTGAGTGAGTGGTGATTGAGTGAGTGGCTGAGTGAGTGGTGCGTGAGTGGTGAGTGAGTGGCTGAGTGAGTGAGTGGTGAGTGAGTGGTGAGTGAGTGGCTGAGTGAGTGTGTGAGTGAGTGGCTGAGTGAGTGGTGAGTGAGTGGTGAGTGAGTGGCTGAGTGAGTGGTGGCTGAGTGAGTGGTGAGTGAGTGAGTGAGTGGTGAGTGAGTGGCTGAGTGAGTGAGTGGCTGAGTGAGTGGTGAGTGAGTGGCTGAGATGTGTGAGTGGTGAGTGAGTGAGTGAGTGGTGAGTGGGTGAGTGAGTGAGTGAGTGGTGAGTGGCTGAGTGAGTGGTGAGTGAGTGGTAAGTGGCTGAGTGAGTGAGTGGCTGAGTGAGTGAGTGTGTGAGTGGTGATTGAGTGGCTGAGTGAGTGGCTGAGTGAGTGGTGAGTGGTGAGTGAGTGTTGAGTGGCTGTGTGAATGAGTGGCTGAGTGAGTGAGTGTGTGAGTGAGTGCGTGGTGAGCTAGTGGATGAGTGGGTGAGTGAGTGGCTGAGTGAGTGAGTGGCTGAGTGAGTGGTGAGTGAGTGGCTGAGTGAGTGCTGAGTGAGTGGCTGAGTGAGTGGTGAGTGAGTGGCTGAGTGAGTGGTGAGTGAGTGGCTGAGTGTGTGGTGAGTGAGTGAGTGAGTGGCTGAGTGAGTGGTGAGTGAGTGAGTGGCTGAGTGAGTGGTGAGTGAGTGGCTGAGTGAGTGGTGAGTGAGTGGCTGAGTGAGTGGTGAGTGAGTGGCTGAGTGTGTGGCTGAGTGAGTGGTGAGTGAGTGGTGAGTGAGTGGTGAGTGAGTGGCTGAGTGAGTGGTGAGTGGCTGAGTGAGTGGTGAGTGAGTGGTGAGTGGCTGAGTGAGTGGCTGAGTGAGTGAGTGGCTGAGTGAGTGGTGAGTGAGTGTGTGCGTGAGTGGTGAGTGAGTGGCTGAGTGGGTGATTGAGTGGCTGAGTGAGTGAGTGGCTGAGTGAGTGGTGAGTGAGTGGCTGAGATGTGTGAGTGGTGAGTGAGTGAGTGGTGAGTGGGTGAGTGAGTGAGTGAGTGGTGAGTGGCTGAGTGAGTGGTGAGTGAGTGGTAAGTGGCTGAGTGAGTGAGTGGCTGAGTGAGTGAGTGTGTGAGTGGTGATTGAGTGGCTGAGTGAGTGGCTGAGTGAGTGGTGAGTGGTGAGTGAGTGTTGAGTGGCTGTGTGAATGAGTGGCTGAGTGAGTGAGTGTGTGAGTGAGTGCGTGGTGAGCTAGTGGATGAGTGGGTGAGTGAGTGGCTGAGTGAGTGAGTGGCTGAGTGAGTGGTGAGTGAGTGGCTGAGTGAGTGCTGAGTGAGTGGCTGAGTGAGTGGTGAGTGAGTGGCTGAGTGTGTGGTGAGTGAGTGAGTGAGTGGCTGAGTGAGTGGTGAGTGAGTGAGAGGCTGAGTGAGTGGTGAGTGAGTGGCTGAGTGAGTGGTGAGTGAGTGGCTGAGTGAGTGGTGAGTGAGTGGCTGAGTGTGTGGCTGAGTGAGTGGTGAGTGAGTGAGTGGTGAGTGAGTGGTGAGTGAGTGGCTGAGTGAGTGAGTGTGTGAGTGAGTGAGTGGCTGAGTGAGTGGTGAGTGAGTGGTGAGTGAGTGGCTGAGTGAGTGAGTGGTGAGTGAGTGGTGAGTGGCTGAGTGAGTGGTGAGTGAGTGGCTGAGTGAGTGAGTGGTGAGTGAGTGGTGAGTGGCTGAGTGAGTGGTAAGTGGCTGAGTGAGTGAGTGGCTGAGTGAGTGAGTGTGTGAGTGGTGAGTGAGTGGCTGAGTGAGTGGTGAGTGGCTGAGTGAGTGGTGAGTGGCGAGTGGCTGAGTGAGTGGCTGAGTGAGTGAGTGGCTGAGTGAGTGGTGAGTGAGTGTGTGAGTGAGTGGTGAGTGAGTGGCTGAGTGGGTGATTGAGTGGCTGAGTGAGTGAGTGGCTGAGTGAGTGGTGAGTGAGTGGCTGAGTGAGTGATGAGTTAGTGCCTGAGTGAGTGGTGAGTGAGTAGTGAGTGAGTGGCTGAGTGAGTGGTGAGTGAGTGGCTGAGTGAGTGAGTGGTGAGTGAGTGAGTGGTGAGTGGCTGAGTAAGTGGTGAGTGAGTGGCTGAGTGAGTGGTGAGTGAGTGGCTGAGTGAGTGGTGAGTGAGTGGTGAGTGAGTGGCTGAGTGAGTGGTGAGTGAGTGGCTGAGTGAGTGAGTGGTGAGTGAATGAGTGGTGAGTGGCTGAGTGAGTGGTGAGTGAGTGGCTGAGTGAGTGAGTGAGTGGTGAGTGAGAGGTGAGTGGCTGAGTGAGTGGTGAGTGAGTGGTAAGTGGCTGAGTGAGTGAGTGGCTGAGTGAGTGAGTGTGTGAGTGGTGAGTGAGTGGCTGAGTGAGTGGTGAGTGGCTGAGTGAGTGGTGAGTGAGTGGCGAGTGGCTGAGTGAGTGGCTGAGTGAGTGAGTGGCTGAGTGAGTGGTGAGTGAGTGTGTGAGTGAGTGGTGAGTGAGTGGCTGAGTGGGTGATTGAGTGGCTGAGTGAGTGAGTGGCTGAGTGAGTGGTGAGTGAGTGGCTGAGTGAGTGGTGAGTGAGTGGCTGAGTGAGTGGTGAGTGAGTAGTGAGTGAGTGGCTGAGTGAGTGGTGAGTGAGTGGTGAGTGAGTGAGTGGCTGAGTGTGTGGCTGAGTGAGTGGGTGGTGAGTGAGTGGCTGAGTGAGTGGTGAGTGAGTGGCTGAGTGAGTGGTGAGTGAGTGAGTGGTGAGTGAGTGGCTGAGTGAGTGGTGAGTGAGTGGCTGAGTGAGTGGTTGAGTGAGTGGTGAGTGAGTGGCTGAGTGAGTGGTGAGTGAGTGGTGAGTGAGTGGCTGAGTGAGTGGTGAGTGAGTGGTGAGTGAGTGAGTGAGTGGCTGAGTGTGTGGCTGAGTGAGTGAGTGGTGAGTGAGTGAGTGGCTGAGTGAGTGGTGAGTGAGTGGCTGAGTGAGTGGTGAGTGAGTGAGTGGTGAGTGAGTGGCTGAGTGAGTGGTGAGTGCGTGGCTGAGTGAGTGGTTGAGTGAGTGGTGAGTGGCTGAGTGAGTGGTGAGTGAGTGGCTGAGTGAGTGAGTGAGTGGCTGAGTGAGTGGTGAGTGAGTGGCTGAGTGAGTGGTTGAGTGAGTGGCTGAGTGAGTGGTGAGTGAGTCGCTGAGTGAGTGCTGAGTGAGTGAGTGAGTGGCTGAGTGAGTGGTAAGTGAGTGGCTGAGTGAGTGAGTGGCTGAGTGAGTGGTGAGTGAGCGGCTGAGTGAGTGAGTGGCTGAGTGAGTGGTGAGTGAGTGGTGAGTGAGTGGTTGAGTGAGTGGCTGAGTGAGTGGTGATTGAGTGAGTGGCTGAGTGAGTGGTGCGTGAGTGGTGAGTGAGTGGCTGAGTGAGTGAGTGGTGAGTGAGTGGTGAGTGAGTGGCTGAGTGAGTGTGTGAGTGAGTGGCTGAGTGAGTGGTGAGTGAGTGGTGAGTGAGTGGCTGAGTGAGTGGTGAGTGAGTGAGTGAGTGGTGAGTGAGTGGCTGAGTGAGTGAGTGGCTGAGTGAGTGGTGAGTGAGTTGCTGAGTGAGTGAGTGGTGAGTGAGTGAGTGGTGAGTGGGTGAGTGAGTGAGTGGTGAGTGGCTGAGTGAGTGGTGAGTGAGTGGTAAGTGGCTGAGTGAGTGAGTGGCTGAGTGAGTGAGTGTGTGAGTGGTGATTGAGTGGCTGAGTGAGTGGCTGAGTGAGTGGTGAGTGGTGAGTGAGTGTTGAGTGGCTGTGTGAATGAGTGGCTGAGTGAGTGAGTGTGTGAGTGAGTGCGTGGTGAGCTAGTGGATGAGTGGGTGAGTGAGTGGCTGAGTGAGTGAGTGGCTGAGTGAGTGGTGAGTGAGTGGCTGAGTGAGTGCTGAGTGAGTGGCTGAGTGAGTGGTGAGTGAGTGGCTGAGTGAGTGGTGAGTGAGTGGCTGAGTGTGTGGTGAGTGAGTGAGTGAGTGGCTGAGTGAGTGGTGAGTGAGTGAGTGGCTGAGTGAGTGGTGAGTGAGTGGCTGAGTGAGTGGTGAGTGAGTGGCTGAGTGAGTGGTGAGTGAGTGGCTGAGTGTGTGGCTGAGTGAGTGGTGAGTGAGTGAGTGGTGAGTGAGTGGTGAGTGAGTGGCTGAGTGAGTGAGTGTGTGAGTGAGTGAGTGGCTGAGTGAGTGGTGAGTGAGTGGTGAGTGAGTGGCTGAGTGAGTGAGTGGTGAGTGAGTGGTGAGTGGCTGAGTGAGTGGTGAGTGAGTGGCTGAGTGAGTGAGTGGTGAGTGAGTGGTGAGTGGCTGAGTGAGTGGTGAGTGAGTGGTAAGTGGCTGAGTGAGTGAGTGGCTGAGTGAGTGAGTGTGTGAGTGGTGAGTGAGTGGCTGAGTGAGTGGTGAGTGGCTGAGTGAGTGGTGAGTGAGTGGCGAGTGGCTGAGTGAGTGGCTGAGTGAGTGAGTGGCTGAGTGAGTGGTGAGTGAGTGTGTGAGTGAGTGGTGAGTGAGTGGCTGAGTGGGTGATTGAGTGGCTGAGTGAGTGAGTGGCTGAGTGAGTGGTGAGTGAGTGGCTGAGTGAGTGGTGAGTGAGTGGCTGAGTGAGTGGTGAGTGAGTAGTGAGTGAGTGGCTGAGTGAGTGGTGAGTGAGTGGCTGAGTGAGTGAGTGGTGAGTGAGTGAGTGGTGAGTGGCTGAGTGAGTGGTGAGTGGCTGAGTGAGTGGTGAGTGAGTGGCTGAGTGAGTGGTGAGTGAGTGGTGAGTGAGTGGCTGAGTGAGTGGTGAGTGAGTGGCTGAGTGAGTGAGTGGTGAGTGAGTGAGTGGTGAGTGGCTGAGTGAGTGGTGAGTGAGTGGCTGAGTGAGTGAGTGGTGAGTGAGTGGTGAGTGGCTGAGTGAGTGGTGAGTGAGTGGTAAGTGGCTGAGTGAGTGAGTGGCTGAGTGAGTGAGTGTGTGAGTGGTGAGTGAGTGGCTGAGTGAGTGGTGAGTGGCTGAGTGAGTGGTGAGTGAGTGGCGAGTGGCTGAGTGAGTGGCTGAGTGAGTGAGTGGCTGAGTGAGTGGTGAGTGAGTGTGTGAGTGAGTGGTGAGTGAGTGGCTGAGTGGGTGATTGAGTGGCTGAGTGAGTGAGTGGCTGAGTGAGTGGTGAGTGAGTGGCTGAGTGAGTGGTGAGTGAGTGGCTGAGTGAGTGGTGAGTGAGTAGTGAGTGAGTGGCTGAGTGAGTGGTGAGTGAGTGGTGAGTGAGTGAGTGAGTGGCTGAGTGTGTGGCTGAGTGAGTGGGTGGTGAGTGAGTGGCTGAGTGAGTGGTGAGTGAGTGGCTGAGTGAGTGGTGAGTGAGTGAGTGGTGAGTGAGTGGCTGAGTGAGTGGTGAGTGAGTGGCTGAGTGAGTGGTTGAGTGAGTGGTGAGTGGCTGAGTGAGTGGTGAGTGAGTGGCTGAGTGAGTGAGTGAGTGGCTGAGTGAGTGGTGAGTGAGTGGCTGAGTGAGTGGTTGAGTGAGTGGCTGAGTGAGTGGTGAGTGAGTGGCTGAGTGAGTGGTGAGTGAGTGAGTGAGTGGCTGAGTGAGTGGTGAGTGAGTGGCTGAGTGAGTGAGTGGCTGAGTGAGTGGTGAGTGAGTGGCTGAGTGAGTGAGTGGCTGAGTGAGTGGTGAGTGAGTGGTGAGTGAGTGGTTGAGTGAGTGGCTGAGTGAGTGGTGAGTGAGTGAGTGGCTGAGTGAGTGGTGAGTGAGTGAGTGGCTGAGTGAGTGGGGGCGGGGCGAGGCCTCGCACCCGGAACTCCGCCTTGAGGCGTCTCTCCCCACGGAGGAAGCAGCGGCGGCAGCGGCGGCAGGTGAGGCGCAGCGTAGCCGCGACTCCCCTCGTCCACCCGTGACTCCCCGCGTCTCCCCGTGTCCACCCGTGACTCCCCGCGACTCTCCGTGTCCACCCGTGACTCCCCGCGTCCACCCGCGTCTCCCCGTGTCCACCCGTGACTCCCCGTGTCCACCTGTGGCTCCCCGCGTCTGCCTGCGTGTCTGCCTTGTGGCCGCTTGTTTTTCGCGTCCTTTAATCCCCGTCTCCCTGTGTTTCCCGTGTCTCCCGTGTCTCCCGTGTCTCCCGTGTCTCCTTGTCTCCCGTGTCTCCTTGTCTCCCCGTCCCCGTGTCTCTCTCCTTGTCCCCGTGTCTCTCCCCGTGTATCTCTCCTTGTCCCCGTGTCTCCCCGTGTCTCCTTGTCCCCGTGTCTCTCCCCGTGTCTCTCTCCTTGTCCCCGTGTCTCCCCGTGTCTCTCTCCTTGCCCCCGTGTCTCCCCGTGTCTCCTTGTCCCCGTGTCTCCCCGTGTCTCTCTCCTTGCCCCCGTGTCTCCCCGTGTCTCCTTGTCCCCGTGTCTCTCCCCGTGTCTCTCTCCTTGTCCCCGTGTCTCCCCGTGTCTCTCTCCTTGCCCCCGTGTCTCCCCGTGTCTCCTTGCCCCCGTGTCTCCCGTGTCTCTCTCCTTACCCCCGTGTCTCCCCGTGTCTCTCTCCTTGCCCCCGTGTCTCCCCGTGTCTCCTTGTCCCTGTGTCTCTCCCCGTGTCTCTCTCCTTGCCCCCGTGTCTCCCCGTGTCTCTCTCCTTGCCCCCGTGTCTCCCCGTGTCTCCCTCCTTGCCCCCGTGTCTCCCCGTGTCTCTCCCCGTGTCTCTCTCCATGCCCCCCGTGTAATCCCCCAGTCGGGCTCCTGTCCGCCTCTCTCCCTCCGTCACCCGCGGCACCTGTTGACGTCTCGAGCCTCCTGCTGCTGTGGTGGTGGTGGTGGTTGTGTTGTTGTGGTTGTGCTGCTGCTGTTGTTGTGGTTGTGTTGTGGTGGTTGTGCTGCTGCTGTGGTGGTGGTTGTGTTGTTGTGGTTGTGCTGCTGTTGTTGTGGTGGTTGTGGTTGTGCTGCTGTTGTTGTGCTGCTGCTGTTGTTGTGGTTGTGCTGCTGCTGTGGTTGTGCTGCTGTGGTGGTGGTTGTGTTGTTATGGTTGTGCTGCTGTTGTTGTGGTGCTGTGGTGGTGGTTGTGCTGTTGTTGTGGTTGTGGTGGTTGTTGTGCTGCTGTTTGCTCGTCCACTGCGCGGCTGCGTCTATGTGAGGCGATGAGGCCGACGCCGGGTACTGATCCGACACTTCTACTCCCACCCGAGTGGTGAGTAGTGATCGGGTCTGGGTGAGTGGTTGTGGGTCGGACTGGGTGAGTGGTGATTGGGTCTGGGAGAGTGGTGAGTGGTTGTGGGTGAGGCAGACTGGGGTGAGTGGTTGTCGGTGAGTGGTTGTGGGTGAGTGGCGAGTGCCCCCGGGTTCGTTAGAGTGTGGTGTGAGTGTGGTCTGTGCATGGATGTGTGCGGTGTGTGTGTGGTGGATGTGTGTGGGGTGTGTGTGGTGCGTGTGTGTGTGTGGTGCGTGGTGTGTGATGGATGCATGAATGACACCAGCTATTGATGGGAGTGCATTCTGTCTTCTGCTGGGTCCCGGGCGGTGCAGGAGGTGTCTCGGCTGAAGCACAAGGCATGTGGGAGGAGGATCCGGAGCTCACAGATAGATCCCCTGGGCATGACGGTTTCGCGCCCAAAGCTCCACACAGACGCATTCAAGAAGCAATCGCTCTTCTGTCATCTCGCAGCCTAAGCCGATAACACCTGGTGTTCCCGCACAGTGTCCCGTAAAAGCACTAACCAGGTAAGATAACTGCTGAGCTTGCATACTCGAACATGATGGTGCGCTGTTAGAGTGATTTTGGTTATTTAACCTTGCGGAAGAGTAAACTCTACGAGATTGAATGAACGAACTGGTGATCGTGGGCCCTTTTGGGGCTGTGTTATGGTGTCTAGCCCTAAGGTGCACGTTTTGTGCTTTAACCGCCTTGGCTCCATTGTCCTCAGCAGTGAGTGGCTGCATCCATTTGGAGATCGCTGAGGACAACACAGATGGGTATACGCATAGCCCATCAATGTACGCCTGTCAGGTTGCAAAAGAGAAATGTTGTCTTGAACGTTAATCCAGTTCATATTCAGACGCGTCCGACAAGGAGGCGTGCGGTGTCCTGAGCCTGAGCCTTTCCTTCGACAGTGGGTCCTAGGGCAGGCGCAAGGGCCCACAAACCCAATCGGCTAAGCTCTGCACGGCCACACGTCGTGGGGTTCTCAGTCTGGGTCGACATAAAATCCCTTCCCTGCAGCTTAGTGGAAAGTAGGCCAGTGAGGAAAGGTCGCACTTGCTTCTCAGCTGTCACGATTCAGGATCACTATTTTATTTCAAGAATGGAAATTCAGAACCTCTAGTGGCGGAAAGGTTTTTAAGTTCTGTTTGTTATTTATTAATGAAAATATTTTATCCGGATCATTGGTTGAGATGGAACATCTCGCTTGCAAGGGTGTAAAGTGATATGCAAAGCCTTAAAGTGCAACAAGATAAGAAAATAATTCTTAGACACAATTATATGCATGTATTGTGAAACTTGATTTCCATGACTCGATGCATGGCTGTTTGTTTGCTTGAGTGGTATGGCACTGTGAGCTATGCGAGTAGTAATGCTTGTGTATAGGGGCTCATAGTGCCACAGGAGGTCGTGGGTTCGATCCCAACCCTGAAGCCTGCTGTATATTTGGAGTTTGCATGTTCTCCCTGTGGTCGCGTGGATTTTCTCCGGGTCCTCCGGTTTTTCCCTCCACATTTAGTAACAAGCGTTTAGAGTATTTGGCTGCTATAAATTTCCACATGCTAAGCCACTTAGTTGAGCTATCATTTGTGGCCAGGTTGCTTCTGAAAAAGAGCTTCATAGTTCAGTGGGCCTTACCTGGTAAAATAAAAAATAGTTTTAGTTGAATTGCCCGAACCTGCTCCTCTACGGAGTGTTTATTCTGTCAGTGAAGCAAATCGAGTGATGCGTCAACGTTGTAACAAGCGGTGACACCTCGCCCCTTGGTGGATGGCTGCTCGCGTACTTTTGTTCAGTTGAGACCACAAACGGCTTGTGCCTTTAAGTTGCAACGTCTGGTTACTCGATCTGAACAGACCGGGTTTCCACCGGCTCGGGTTCTCAGCGAGCGGAGGGGGGGCGAGGCCTTCAGTTGCCGGAAGCCGCGTGATCTCCATGTGGCCGTTTTCCCTGACTGCAAAACTCCCCTCGTGCCGTTTGACGATCTTCCTTCTCGCCTACAGCAGCAGAACCTTGTTTAACCATATTTGTTGATCTCTTTATAAGAGTGGGTGGACCATTTTATCGTCAAACTAAAAAAACTAAACTAAACCATTTTTATTTATTCTACCAGGTAAAGCCCACTCAGCTATGTATGTCTTTTTCAGAAGCGATTTGTCCACAAATGATAGCTCAACAAAGTGGCTTATGTGGAAATGTATAGCAACCAAATAATCTAAACGCATGTTTCTAAATGTGGAGGGAGAAACCAGAGGACCCGGAGAAAAATCCAAATATACAGTAGGCATCAGGGTCGGGATTGAACCCACAACCTCCTGTATACCAGGCGATGAAGTTAACATCTCCAAGCCACCGCGGCGCCCCAGTCACGAGGCAGCTTAGAGAGAGGTGGTGTGCGGTGTGTGCACGCCAGCACTGCACAGGGCCCGGCCTCCTGGGTCTCCTGGCAGACGCGGCGGTTGGGCCAGGCGGCAGCAGCGGCACGTGTGGGCATGCTCGGCGTCGAGAGCACCTGCGAGCGGTTTGTGCCACGTCCAGGCATTAACCCCTCCATAGTCACTCGCTACGGCGTCCTGCGAGGGGGATTTGGTGGCACTTTGATACAGGATAGAGGTGTAAGAGAGTCACACGAGTCGTAGGGAGCGCTCTCCCCAGCCCCATGCACACATCGCACTCTCTATCTCCTCCTGTCCGTCCATTCTGACCCTTTCAGAAGGTTCTCCTCCCACTCTTCCTTTCCACCAACCCTGTACCTTGGTCTCTTCCTCCGCCTCGAACTGTCTTCTCTAGTTTCTCTTTCCCCCCCATATCTCTCTCCAAGTCCTCCCATGCTCCCTCCCCCTGGATGCGCCCCTAGCCGTCGTTATTTAATTAATTACTGCAGAGTGTTTTTCCACCGTTTAGTTGAAGGCAAATTTGAAATTGTGGATTTAATCAGTTCGTAATAATTACATAATTGTTTTTGTTTACCCAAGAAAGCGTCAAGACTTTTTCAGCAGGGTCCTGACACATTTTTGCAGTAGGGGGAGATGTCGTTATATGTAATCACACTTCCGTAATTTGCAGTTTAGTTGTTATGCATTGGGATGGTTTGGCCAACACCGGTTACATTGCGTGGTTTTTTTATCTTTCGGAGGAAACCGGACAACTCGGAGGTATCCCATGCAGAGCAGTTGGAGAGAACATACAACTCCACACAGGAAGGTGCCTGAGTTTGGACTCGAACCCAGGGCCCTCTTGTTGTGAGGCACCAGTATTGCCACTGCGCTGCCACCGTGCTGCCCCGTCTGTGTTCAATACCGATGGAACTTGTGCTCTCGCCATATTGAAAACGCATTTAGTCGGCGATTTCGTCACTGTTTCTAACATTTGAATGTGCGATTATTGTTTCAGGATACATGATGGCAGTGACGGAACATTTGAAGAGAGCTTCATAAACGACACTCACCTTGTTTTATGCAGAAACAACTGTTGTTCTTACACAGAAATGAAAGTATGGAATTGCGATTCAAGGGCATTGTATAACCACTGTGTTCACAACACATTAATCCTCGGAAAAAGTGGTTCTATGAACACAGCATCTTTTTACTTGCCCGTCCAACTGATTTCATTTGAAGACTGCATGCTCTCTTGAGTTCCGAGTGCGCTGCTGGCATGAATTTAAAGGCCGATGGGAACCACGAGGCAGCTCCTGCAGCGAACGGCCCCAGTTCTGTACAGACGTTGAGAACGATGGAGCTCAAGGGTCCGGTGGTCTCCGAGAGTCCTTGTGATGCTGCCGAGAAGACAGAGAAGACGAACGATGGAATCTCTGTCCCGGTGCTGCAAGTCGGTGACCCGGATGCCGCTCACCCCAGGTCGAGGGGCAAAACAAGTTCCCTTTGCTTGGGCCGGTCCGACGCAAGCGGCGCCTGCGCGGTCAGCAAGAGCTCTCGCAGCCTGCCGCCGGCGCCGTCGTTCGGCTCCGCGCGGTACGAGGCTGGTCACGGCGTGCGGCGCCCCTTGCCCGCGCCGCGCCCCGGCTGCAACGGCGACCTGGGCGACGTCCCGGACGGGTTGCAGGGCTGGCACGGCAGGACGGATGGCCTGAGCCTGTCTAGCACCAGCACCGAGCTGTCGGGCAGCGTGAGCCTCTCGGACTTTTCTGGGATGCACCTGGACAGCGCCTCGAGCGCCATCGTGCCACTGCACACGGACGAGTCGATGTTCATGGACGTGAACCTACACGCGCGCAACAGCTGCGAGTGGGCTCCTGGGCAGAAGGCCGAGCCGCGGCCTCCCGGTGCCGAGCCGACGCACACACCCCAGGGCAGCCTGCAGGGCCTCAGCGGATTCTTCTCCCGGTGGGTGTTCAATATAACGCATTCATCGGAAGCGCTGCCTTCAAAGGAAAAGGCGACGTTTCAGCCATTGGCATCTTCATAGCGCACAAAGAATTCAGAGAAACCATTTCATTCACACACCTTCTAAAACAGCTTTTCATTCTGTTGCAGCTCAGTGATCATAGATATAAAAATATTCTGTATGGAATTTTAACAAATGCCAAGGTGCCTGGATTCTGCTGGGTGGCAATTCTTGGGCCCAGACTCTGGGTGTCAATCCGGGATAATCACCCAACATAAACCAGGCTCTTAAGTCGAGGATGTTGATTATGATACTTTTAATTGATGTCACGTATAAAGATACCCAAGCATCTCAAGATACTGCACAGGACTAACACGCTTCATATTTTGTTCCATGGTCTCTGTCATAGCCATGTTTCCGATCCCAGTGTCATGGCAGGTAATGTGCACTGGTTGAAACGTTATCGTTTAGGCACTATTGATGCGTTTCGTCTGTAAAATGAACAATAATAATAATAATCACAATCTGTTATATTAAAACTATGGCTTGTGAGAGGCTCCTCTGCCTTCAGACATGGTCAGTGCTGCACCAGGGCCTCCACACCCAGAACTGAGAGCCATTCAGCTACCACTCTCAGAACGACCGACCAATTGCCCATCTCCTACGACGAGGACAGGGGTTGACATTTCAGAGTCATCTGTAGATAAACAAAAATCACATTACATTAACTCAATCACTGAGGCCTGGCCTAGCCCTGGTCTGCACAGTGCGAAGCCGCGGCTGCATCGCGCTGCACTGTGGACGCCGGGACCCACTGGCGCTTGTACTGTGAAGTGTGGCGTTCGGCGGAGGAGTTCACAAAACAGCAACAGTGACTGGGAGGCGGCCACAGGCTCCAGTGAGACCAGCACCGGGCACGTCCTACGTGGATTTGGATGGGCGTTGTGTAATATTAAATTCGTTGTTTCTATGTTGTTATTTCCGGTTGTGTCTTGCATGAAGTGGCGACGCAAACTGAGCATGGTGCGAATCTCTGTTCCCACAGGAGCTTGTTTGGGGCCAAGGTGCCGAGCTCCTCGGTTGGAGCGGGCCCGAGCGTGCCGGGGTGGAGGCTGTTCGGCAGGGTCCCGGTGCGCAGTGGCTCCAACCGCGACTCTCGAGCCATCCAAAAGGTACGGCGAGCGTGCATGCACGTGTAGAGGCTACAAGCGCACGGCCTGGGACAGAAGTGGCCGGCCGTTTAAGAGTTGTCGTTTAAGATTTTATGTTTAAGGGGTGTGTTTAAGGGTTTATATATAAGGGTTGGCGTTTAAGGGTTGGCGTTTAAGCGTTGGCGTTTAAGGGTTGGCGTTTCAGTGTTGGCGTTTCGCAGGATTTAAGTAGCCCTCCACGCGGTGGGTTGGACGGAGGCTAGGAGCACAGCAAGTGGGTTCTCATGCCCTTCTGTGCAAACCTTTGTTACGCCTGGAATACCCCATAGGGAAACGCTGCTGAGTTACATAATGTCATTAAAATGCATTAACAAACCCCGCTGCATGCGGCTCTTTAAGGACTGATTCCTGACGTTATTTATTAAAGACCACCGTCTCATTCACGTGCATTTTAGCTCTTGAAATTCGAAAAAAATGGCTCTTCTTATTTTTGGTTGCCGACTCCTGTATTAGTTTATCATCAGGTCTTCATCTCTTCTACCTGATGGACTTTCCCCCCTGGCACAGGGGAGGGCGTTGTGGAACCGGGTGATTCCGACATGCGGCATGGTCAGCAGTCCACCCCTTGGTAGGGTTGATGTGCTCGTACGCTCGCCCGGCAGTGCTTCCTGCCTTGAAAAGCAAAGGCCTGTGCATGTAGAGCCGGCTTTGTCAAACAAGAATGTGGCTACAGCACGTTTGGGGAAGGCTCTCACATAGCAGCAGCAGCAGCAGGGCGCGCACAACTTGATGTGACGTCACGTGTTCAAATTGATCCACAACAAAATAGTTTTTTCATTTTCAAAAACCTCCATACCTTTGCCAAATTTTTTGGATGAACACCAATAATATTATTGGAACATATCCCTCCTGCGTGCACGCGCACGTGCAATTCACTGTAGAACTCGTGATCATGCCAGCCTCTGCCTACGGGGGCAGTATTTGTTGGCACCACTGCCTCTAGGCAGCCCGTCCCTGCGGCTCGCGCTCAGGGGGATGGGCTACAACTGCTAACGGGCAACACGGACGGCTGCGTGTGTGGGGAAAGCGCCGCCTTAGTTGGGTTTAAATGTGTGAACTGGCTTGCCGGGGCGATAGACTCGCAGGCACTCAGTGAGGTCACGTCACTCACTCGCGCCATTACCCACACCTTCACTCACCCACGCCGTAACTCACCCACACGTCACCCACGCCGTCACTCACCCACACATCACCCACACCATCACTCACACGTCACTCACCCACACATCACCCACACCTTCACTCACCCACACAACCCACACCTTCACTCACCCACACCTTCACTCACCCACACCTTCACTCACCACACCTTCACTAACCCACACCTTCACCCACCCACACATCACCCACGCCGTCACTCACCCACACGTCACCCACGCCGTCACTCACCCACACATCACCCACACCATCACTCACACGTCACTCACCCACACGTCACCCACACCTTCACTCACCCACACAACCCACACCTTCACTCACCCACACCTTCACTCACCCACACCTTCACTCACCACACCTTCACTAACCCACACCTTCACCCACCCACACATCACCCATGCCGTCACTCACCCACACGTCACCCACACCGCCACTCACCCACACGTCACCTACACATCACCCACCCACACGTCACCCACCCACACGTCACCCACTCCGTCACTCACCCACACGTCACCCACACGTCACCCACGCCGTCACTCACCCACACCGTCACTCACCCACATGCCACCGACACTGTCACTCACCCACAGGTCACCAACACTGTCACTCACCCACACGTCACCCACACCGTCACCCATTCACTCACTGCACATATAGAACTCACGTATGTCTCTCACTCGCACTTCACTCAATTAACTCAATCACCACTGTGTGGTGAGTGCTCTGTGTGGCGAGTTCTGTGTGGGTGAGTGCTGTGTGGGTGAGTGCCCTGTGTGTGGTGAATGCTCTAGCAAGTGCTCTGTGCGTGGTGAGTACTCCGTGTGTGGTAAGTAATCTATGCGTGTGTGTGTGATTGCTCCGTGTACTTGTGGGTTGGGGTCTGCATTGTCAATGTTTGCACAGCTGCAAATCCAGCAACAGGGACACGCATACACACACAGGTGCCTGGCTTCTAACCTCTCTCCTCCGCTCTGTGGAGTCATTATGGCACGGAAAACTTAAAATGCATTTCCTATACAGGGTGATGACCACAGGTGACACCTTCACCGCATACGTGCAGTGTGGAAACTCACAGACTGATGATTAGTGCATCACTCCATTGGGTAAGTGGTTAGCTGCAGCTACGTTCAAATATAACATCATGTGCAGTGTTGTAGCTATGCTTTTGCACCTGGCCAGTAATGCAGCACTGTGGAGGCATCGAGGGTTGGTGGATAACATTCGTAAAACTCCCAAACCCACTGGACGGTGAGGTCGCCACCTTTCGGCGTGCCAGGGTATGATGGCAGTAGAGCAAGTGGGTTAATTTCCATCTGTATTCCATGTGTACAAGTGCAGGGGATTGAGTTACCCCCTTCGCAAGCGTGGGTCTTCTCCCGGTGTTCCGGTTTCCTCCCCTATGTATGGACACTCATTGATGGAGTTGACCAAACGTTCCAATATAGGACCACAGAGGTAGGGCAATTCCTCCCTTGCTTTTTTGTGGTTTCCTACGCCTCTGAATTTAATTAGACAAGTGCGTATTATAAATGTATTAATTTCTTTAACTTATGCAAATTATTTTGTATTATGTGACCTGCGTATAATGGCAATATTTTGAGGACCAATGTCGAGGTCTGCTAGCCGCGAGACGGCTTCAAGAGTTTTGCGATTCCTTAGTTGCAGGAGCGCAGACGACAGTAGTTTACTATATGGTCCACAGTTTTAGTTGCATGGCCACAATCACTCGCTCTACTGTGGCTTGTCTTTAATGGATCTCTGGGGCTCTGTCTATGGGTTTAATGTACGGTCCACAGTTTGGGTTGCAGGGTGACAATCGCACTGCCGTGCTGTGGATTGTCTTTATTTTTCCATCCATGAAGGAGATGTACGCATTGGCCTGCTGATGGTCTCATGCGAGTAAGCTCATTGGCCTTCCAGCACTCGGGGGATGCTTCGCATTCAAAGCCTGGGCGTGCCCATGTCTTGTCTATTGTCCTACATCATTGTATAACTGAATCAGAATATTTATTTATCCTGGAGGAAGCCAATGAGTTTTTGAAGCTCTTTTTTTCACAGATGTCCAGTAGGGGGTGGGTCAGAAGGTTACATCAATACGAATGGGTTTGTGACTGGAATATGAACGGTCTTTAATCTCCAGTCGAGTTGTGATGACCCATTGTCCGATGGACTGAATTATAATATTTTTTTAATACTTATAATGAGCTATTTATGCTACTTCAAACATGAGGTTGCCCTCACTTACAGGTGCCATGAAACATCATTTATTTATTTTTCTATAGCGCTGCCCTTTATACGGGTACGGGCGTGATTGTGTTAGAGCGTTTTAAATCACATCTCATGTCAACACAATTCACGGTACTTTGATGATCAATACACCCGCAGTAATCATACCAGTCAACCCCTGATCAATGACTACCCTATTACAGACCAATTCAAACCTTATTGGTCACCCCGTGCCCTTATACATCTCAACGTTCATCCTACAAAGTCCCATCACAAGGGAGAAACACAAATAGACAAAACAAATGTTTGTCCATATTGAAACGGCTGTACGCCGTATGGAGCTGAAAACTAAATTTCCCTGTGCAAGAATACGGGCAAAGCATACAGCTCTGAGTAATACAGACCCACAGTAATAACCAGCCCTGGCCACGGTGTTCAAACCGCGAACCTTTGCAAGGAGCGGTGGTGAACGCGTTACCGCCCTCGACGTGGATTTGCCTGAGGTTCTCTGTGAGGCTCCTACAGACAGCATCAGCTGGTTGCCCCGGGGCCTCTGTGAGGCTCCTACAGACATCATCAGCTGGTTGCCCCGGGGCCTCTGTGAGGCTCCTACAGACAGCATCAGCTGGTTGCCCCGGGGCCTCTGTGAGGCTCCTACAGACATCAGCTGGTTGCCCCGGGGCCTCTGTGAGGCCTCTACAGACATCAGCTGGTTGACCCGGGGCCTCTGTGACACACACCCTAGAGACATCATCAGCTGGTTGTCCCGGGGCCTCTGTGACACACACCCTACAGACATCATCAGCTGGTTGCTCCGGGGCCTCTGATGCTCCTACAGACAGCATCAGCTGGTTGCCCCGGGGCCTCTGTGACACACCCTACAGACATCATCAGCTGGTTGCCCCGGGGCCTCTGTGATGTTCCTACAGACAGCATCAGCTGGTTGCCCCGGGGCCTCTGTGATGCTCCTACAGACAGCATCAGCTGGTTGCCCCGGGGCCTCTGTGACACACCCTACAGACATCATCAGCTGGTTGCCCCGGGGCCTCTGTGACACTCTTACAGACATCATCAGCTGGTTGCCCCGGTGCCTCTGTGTCGCTCCTACAGACAGCATCAGCTGGTTGTCCTCGCTGATCCATCGCATTCGAGTCTGGCACCAATCGCCTGTTAACTCGCCCGCCCAGTCTCCACCGTGGCAAGAAGGAAGTCCTTGCAGCTGATATTCATCCCAATGTTTTAAGTGTCCATGTTATTTTTCATATTACCGATTGTCCGTTTGTAGCAAATGTTCGCACCTCCGAGTAGCACGTTTGGCTACGTACCGTGCGAAAGAAGTTCAACATACCTGCACGCGTTAAGACTGACGCGTTAGCACAGCTAGGCAGTCAGCGTGTTGGGAGTTACATTCACACACACACAACCACTGCTCCTTGCAAATCGCGTCATGACGCCTGCTTTGATCTCTTCACATTCAGCCTGGGCCACCACCACCACGGCAGCAGCAGCCATAAGCCTCGTCTCTCTCGCTCGTGTTTCATTTGATTTCGTGTTTAAGACATTACAGCAATCGGCCGGCCTATAACCTCGTGATAACAACAACAACGCAGAGAACCTTCGGCGCGTGTTTACGTCATGACAGTAGCGCGCAACAATTCCCTAGCGAATGGATCACAAAGTTGAGAATGACGTGGTTTGAGGGCGAGGAGTGTGACTAGGGGAAAATGAAGTGTGCAGTGAGCGGTAGTGGTGAGGGTGAGTTGTGGTGAGCGGTAGTGGTGAGGGTGAGTTGTGGTGAGCGGTAGTGGTGAGGGGGAGTTGTGGTGAGCGGTAGTGGTGAGGGTGAGTTGTGGTGAGCGGTAGTGGTGAGGGTGAGTTGTGGTGAGCGGTAGTGGTGAGGGTGAGTTGTGGTGAGCGGTAGTGGTGAGGGGGATTTGTGGTGAGCGGTAGTGGTGAGGGGGAGTTGTGGTGAGCGGTAGTGGTGAGGGGGAGTTGTGGTGAGCGGTAGTGGTGAGGGGGAGTTGTGGTGAGCGGTAGTGGTGAGGGTGAGTTGTGGTGAGCGGTAGTGGTGAGGGTTAGCGGTGGTGGGGAAGAGGAGCGGTGGTGGTGAGTGGTGGTGGTGAGGGGGAGTGGTGAGTGGTGGTGAGGGGGAGTGGTGAGTGGTGGTGAGGGGGAGTGGTGGTGTTGGTGGTGAGGGGGAGTGGTGGTGTTGGTGGTGAGGGGGAGTGGTGAGTGGTGGTGAGGGGGAGTGGTGGTGAGGGGGAGTGGTGGTGAGGGGGAGTGGTGAGTGGTGGTGTTGGTGGTGAGGGGGAGTGGTGAGTGGTGGTGTTGGTGGTGAGGGGGAGTGGTGAGTGGTGGTGAGGGGGAGTGGTGGTGTTGGTGGTGAGGGGGAGTGGTGGTGTTGATGGTGAGGGGGAGTGGTGAGTGGTGGTGTTGGTGGTGAGGGGGAGTGGTGGTGAGGGGGAGTGGTGGTGAGGGGGAGTGGTGGTGTTGGTGGTGAGGGTGAGTGGTGGTGAGGGGGAGTGGTGGTGTTGGTGGTGAGGGGGAGTGGTGGTGTTGGTGGTGAGGGTGAGTGGTGGTGTTGGTGGTGAGGGGGAGTGGTGGTGAGGGGGAGTGGTGAGTGGTGGTGTTGGTGGTGAGGGTGAGTGGTGGTGAGGGGGAGTGGTGGGGAGTAGTGAGTGGTGGTGAGGGTGAGTGGTGGTGTTGGTGGTGAGGGGGAGTGGTGGTGTTGGTGAGGGGGAGTGGTGGTGGGGTTGGTGGTGAGGGCGAGTGGTGGTGTTGGTGAGGGGGAGTGGTGGTGAGGGGGAGTGGTGAGTGGTGAGTGGTGGTGAGGGGGAGTGGTGGTGTTGGTGGTGAGGGGGAGTGGTGGTGTTGGTGAGGGGGAGTGGTGGTGGGGTTGGTGGTGAGGGCGAGTGGTGGTGTTGGTGAGGGGGAGTGGTGGTGAGGGGGAGTGGTGAGTGGTGAGTGGTGGTGAGGGGGAGTGGTGAGTGGTGGTGAGGGGGAGTGGTGAGTGGTGGTGTTGGTGGTGAGGGTGAGTGGTGGTGAGGGGGAGTGGTGGTGGTGTTGGTGGTGAGGGTGAGTGGTGGTGAGGGGGAGTGGTGGTGTTGGTGGTGTTGGTGGTGAGGGGGAGTGGTGAGTGGTGGTGTTGGTGGTGAGGGGGAGTGGTGGTGTTGGTGGTGAGGGGGAGTGGTGAGTGGTGGTGAGGGGGAGTGGTGGTGAGGGGGAGTGGTGAGTGGTGGTGGTGAGGGGGAGTGGTGGTGTTGGTGAGGGGGAGTGGTGGTGGTGGTGGTGTTGGTGGTGAGGGTGAGTGGTGGTGTTGGTGAGGGGGAGTGGTGGTGAGGGGGAGTGGTGGTGTTGGTGGTGAGGGGGAGTGGTGGTGTTGGTGAGGGGGAGTGGTGGTGGTGGTGTTGGTGGTGAGGGTGAGTGGTGGTGTTGGTGAGGGGGAGTGGTGAGTGGTGGTGAGGGGGAGTGGTGAGTGGTGGTGAGGGGGAGTGGTGAGTGGTGGTGTTGGTGGTGAGGGTGAGTGGTGGTGAGGAGGAGTGGTGGTGAGGGGGAGTGGTGAGTGGTGGTGAGGGGGAGTGGTGGTGTTGGTGGTGAGGGGGAGTGGTGGTGTTGGTGGTGAGGGGGAGTGGTGAGTGGTGGTGAGGGGGAGTGGTGGTGAGGGGGAGTGGTGAGTGGTGGTGTTGGTGGTGAGGGGGAGTGGTGAGTGGTGGTGTTGGTGGTGAGGGGGAGTGGTGGTGAGGGGGAGTGGTGGTGTTGGTGGTGAGGGGGAGTGGTGGTGTTGATGGTGAGGGGGAGTGGTGAGTGGTGGTGTTGGTGGTGAGGGGGAGTGGTGGTGAGGGGGAGTGGTGGTGAGGGGGAGTGGTGAGTGGTGGTGTTGGTGGTGAGGGTGAGTGGTGGTGAGGGGGAGTGGTGGTGTTGGTGGTGAGGGGGAGTGGTGGTGTTGGTGGTGAGGGGGAGTGGTGAGTGGTGGTGTTGGTGGTGAGGGGGAGTGGTGGTGAGGGGGAGTGGTGAGTGGTGGTGTTGGTGGTGAAGGTGAGTGGTGGTGAGGGGGAGTGGTGGTGTTGGTGGTGAGGGGGAGTGGTGGTGTTGGTGGTGAGGGGGAGTGGTGAGTGGTGGTGTTGGTGGTGAGGGGGAGTGGTGGTGTTGGTGGTGAGGGGGAGTGGTGGTGTTGGTGGTGAGGGGGAGTGGTGAGTGGTGGTGAGGGTGAGTGGTGGTGTTGGTGGTGAGGGGGAGTGGTGGTGTTGGTGAGGGGGAGTGGTGGTGGTGTTGGTGGTGAGGGTGAGTGGTGGTGTTGGTGAGGGGGAGTGGTGGTGAGGGGGAGTGGTGAGTGGTGGTGAGGGGGAGTGGTGAGTGGTGGTGAGGGGGAGTGGTGGTGTTGGTGGTGGTGAGGGGGAGTGGTGGTGTTGGTGTTGGTGGTGAGGGTGAGTGGTGGTGTTGGTGAGGGGGAGTGGTGGTGGTGGTGGTGGTGTTGGTGGTGAGGGTGAGTGGTGGTGTTGGTGAGGGGGAGTGGTGGTGAGGGGGAGTGGTGAGTGGTGGTGAGGGGGAGTGGTGAGTGGTGGTGAGGGGGAGTGGTGGTGTTGGTGGTGAGGGGGAGTGGTGGTGTTGGTGGTGAGGGGGAGTGGTGAGTGGTGATGAGGGGGAGTGGTGAGTGGTGGTGAGGGGGAGTGGTGAGTGGTGGTGTTGGTGGTGAGGGTGAGTGGTGGTGAGGAGGAGTGGTGGTGAGGGGGAGTGGTGAGTGGTGGTGAGGGGGAGTGGTGTTGGTGGTGAGGGGGAGTGGTGAGTGGTGGTGAGGGGGAGTGGTGGTGGTGGTGGTGTTGGTGGTGAGGGTGAGTGGTGGTGTTGGTGAGGGGGAGTGGTGGTGGTGTTGGTGGTGAGGGTGAGTGGTGGTGAGGAGGAGTGGTGGTGAGGGGGAGTGGTGAGTGGTGGTGAGGGGGAGTGGTGTTGGTGGTGAGGGGGAGTGGTGGTGGTGTTGGTGGTGAGGGTGAGTGGTGGTGTTGGTGAGGGGGAGTGGTGAGTGGTGGTGAGAGGGAGTGGTGAGTGGTGGTGTTGGTGGTGAGGGTGAGTGGTGGTGAGGAGGAGTGGTGGTGAGGGGGAGCGGTGGTGGTGGTGGCTGCGCTGTTCGCGCCATTCGAGGCAAGTGGCGGCGCCGTGAGGCTGCAGCTGCTGCCGCGGGCTCTGAGTGAGAGGAGGCTGGGAGTGAGAGGCTCCTCTGAGTGAGTGAGAGAGAGACTAGGGGGGAGCCGGCGGATGGCGGCGACCTCGCGGCGCGGCCCCTGAGCCATGGCCGGCACGGGCAGACTCCGCGCGGAGCCCCGCGCCGCCTCGGCCCACGGTGAGCGGCGTCTCCCCCGCACGTGTACAGTGCGGTGTGTGTACAGTGCGGTGTGTGTACAGTGCGACTGTGGTACAGTGTGACTGGTGTACAGTGGGCACGTGTACAGTGTGACTGGTGTACAGCGCGGCTGGTGTACAGTGCGACACATGTACAGTGCGGTGTGTGTACAGTGCGGTATGTAGGTAATCACGTGTACAGTGCGCGTTGTGTACAGCGTGCCGTCAATACAGTCCGATTGGCACGATTATATTCGTACGGTGCGAAAGAAGTTCCACTCCCAGTCCTCGGCGCGGCGGTTCGTGGCGCTGCGCTACGAACCCGCCGCCCCGAGTTCGATTCCCGCTCACGGCCAACACCGGTGACGATTATGTGAACCTGTCCTGGGCCTCCCCTAGGTGGACTCGGCATCAAATGAGTTACTGGTGCGGTGTGTAAACATGGCCACTGGGGTGACAAAGGCGGCCGGGCGTGGTGCTGAGAACAGCGCTTGCCCCAACAGTGTGTCAAGGCTACACGGGGGATGTTTGCGAGGACAGTTTGGTGTGTAAAGTGTCTGTGTGTGTGTGGTTAGTCCAGTGCTAGTATGCAGTACACCTAGCCTGGCACAAGCACCATGGTCATTCGTCCGAATTTTATTTCGAACTTCTATTCGTGCTTATTTGCCCTTCCTCCGTACCTCCGATTCGCACCGTTGGCTATGTACGGTGTGAAATAAGTTCAAAATAGGTGCATACAAGACTCATGGCATTTGAAGAAAGCGTTATCAACTGATAATTCCATCCTCATCGCTTGAGCTCTGTGAAATTAGCCGCAGTGTGCTGCAGTGTCAGGACGTGTAGGGCAACGCGTTGCTTAATCTATAGACTTTCTTTCACGAGCTGAAAAGCCAAGTGAGACCCCAAGTCTCTCCTGCTGTGGTGACCTGTGTCAATTCGGGCCTCACAACACACAGCTGAGACCAAACAGGAGAGAAGGTAAAGCAGAGTGCAAATGACTTGGACAGATGCAGAAACAACCATGATCGGCATCTGTGCTCAAAGTTTCCGAGAAAAGTATCTAGTTTATCGTCTCGGAGAGATGAGAAATGTAGAAATTATCAGGCATTTCTGGAAAATCACCTGATCGCGAGGACGAGGAGCTTAGTCCATGTTCCCGTAGTCGGCCACGTCTTTCCCTGGTTTCACCGGGGCAGGGCGGTTATATTCACGTGGGCATTGCTGTGCAGAGTATTTTTCCAGTTCTGCAGCTATGGTTTTCGATCTTAAAACAAAAGAGCAACTCATTTCGGGTTCTATAAAAGACCGTGTTCTGTACAAACTTCCAGTGAACCGAGTATGAAGTCTTTGTATGACTCCTCTGCGCATGTGTACATCTCTTGTGTGTGTTCTCTCCTTTCCCACTTTCCTAGGTGACTCCAGCTGGCCTGAATCCCAGAGCCCGTCGGACTCAGTGTCTCCTATATTAACTTGTTGTGGGTTTAAGGCATGTCAAACGCCCCCCCCCCCTACCCGGCCCTCTTAGCATGCCCCCTGTTGCCATCACGCCGACCCCTCGTGCTCTCTCGGAGAGTGTGCCTCGAGGCAGAGCAGCCTTGCACCTCGGGCCCTGTTGCCTCAACCAATTGCTTTTCGTGGTTCACATTCGTCTAACACTTGGTGGTTGTGGTTTTGTGTAAACTATGTATGTGTTCTTGCTCAATGCATGTGTTTCATACTCGCCTTTTAGTTGCATGTGGTTTTGGTTTGCTTAGTTCCACTGCAAACACAATGGTAACTCACACAAGGTTGTTAAGTTTTGCATGAAGAGGAAAGAGCCTTTGCGTCTGCTCACCTGGCGAGTTAAGGAACCTGAATTATCCTCATTCCCAGTGCACGCTTGGCCTTGCTGGATATGCCCACGTTAAACCCACTGACATGGTGCGAATTTATTCAGTGTGTTACGTGGCGTAACAGTAATTTACACGCAGATAGTAGACGACGTTTAGCTGCAGCCAATAATTATTTAGCCTTCAGTGTACCTGCTGTGTGACGTTTCGGCAGCATGGTCTTTTGAAAGTGCCGCACCAGCGGATTTAAGTGCATGCTGGCCAGTGACACGGCGCAGCGGTACCGCGTTCGGTGCTCGTAGCAGAGGTTGACAGTTCCAATCCAGCAGCCACCCTGGTTAATACGGCGGTGTTTAACAACACAAAAATGCTCTGTCAGCTTAACTGCATACGTTAAAGATACCCTGCCGTCATTCGCGAGTCTCGGCCATTGTATCCCATCATCGTGGTCCTAATTTGCTAAATTCGAAAAATTACCCGAAAATGACTCCATTTGAATAGACAAAGTACTTATCGCTACCTACTGTGAAAACTTGGCAGGACCCTCCACAAAAAGTAATGAAACTCAGTGAGGCTTTCCTAGGTAAATGAGCTTAATAATAAAAGTATAATATTGTAATATTTTGCCTATTACAATTTTTCATCAAGTCTTGCAAACATATGTGTAGCCCAATGGACTTTTACCTGGCTCGCAGTGCTGCCAATGTAATGGAGCTCCATCCAAGGCTTATTTGAGAGTTCGGTCACACATTGACCGAATTAATTATACATTTGCATGCTCACTCCGAATGGCAAGCAATGTTAGTTTTGTTTAGTTAGCTTGTGAGATGAATATGAAAGAAAAGTCACCACATTTGCCATCACAGTCGAACTCCATGAATCCTCGGTGATGTGGGGGAACTGCTCATAGATCCTGTAACCGCGGCGACCACGGATTACCCCGAAATCTGCGCCGGAAAGATTAGCCGTGGCGCGGCAGTGTGCCACAGATTTAGGGAGCTTTTAGTTTCTGCATTGTCAGTCTCTGTGTCTCCGTTTGTTTCTCCCGTTTGTGGACTGGACAGTATGAAAATGTTGAGTTCGACTATAATGACAACATACAAGTGTGGCTTAAGAAAGCATTGGCTGTACAAAAGAGACCACAGCACACTTACAGAATGGCAACACCTTTACACACAGCAGAGCAGAGCTGCAACAACTGTGCCAATACTACAGCCATTACGTAAAGCAGGCCAATCGCACAAAGCAGTGGCTTCCAACGGTTCTGCTCCCATGGACACAGTCGGCCCTTCAAACCGTGTTTGGCGGACCACTGTGCAGTCGTGGTAAATTGGTGTTTAGTGAAAGAAGTATTGTCCGCAAGAGTTCTGCAGACCACTTCCCATGGTGCTACGGAGCACCAGTGGTCCTTGTACCACAGGTTGGGAGCCACTGCCAACAATATGATTACCAAACCGTGCTCCTAATGATTAATGACTGCAATATCTACTGTGTGACACGGAGTAAATACAGCGATGTGTCAAATACAGAGGATATAATTTTGTTAACATACAATCTCTACTATGTCAGTTGCATGATACAACCTGTGGAGTCAAAACAGCACCACTGCTACCATGCTCTTGCCATTCACTGCATGGTGAGAAATGGAGCGAGGGAGGAGGGAACAAGCAAGTGAGAGAGAGAGAGAGTAAGAGAACGAGGTAGAGGGTGAGTGAGCGAAGGATGGGGCTAGGGAGCGAGCGAGCGAGTGCGCGCGCGAGGGAGGGATCGAGTGAGCGAAGGATAGAGCCAGGGAAGGAGCGAGTGAGTGAGAGGGCGAGTAAGTAAGAGATGGAGCTAGGAAGCGAGTGAGTGAGAGGGCGTGTGAGCGAGGAGGGAGGTGTGGTTGAGGAGCTCACGCCGCCTGCACCGTCCTACAGGAGTACGAGGATCGTGCGCGACGCTCGTCAGCGGTGCTGTCAGGGCCACCGGTGGTGAGGAGGCCCCTGGAGTTCGAGCCCCTGTCCACGACGGCGCTCATCCTGGAAAACCGCCCCGCGTGAGTGCGCGGCTACCGCCGCCGCGTCCCAGCAGAACCGCTCGGGGAGACGCAGCCTATGACGTTCACAGCTCGTCGTTAAGCTTACAAAATAACGTTTATATTTCATGAATGCTTAACGATGTCGCAGTGGCTGCACTCTAGAGCCATTGTGATGCGTGTGAATTAAGTTTAAAATCCCTGGCGGCCATCCCGAAGTGTTCATGAGCCAAGAGCTATTTAGATTTTGGTTTGAGTCTCGAGGTAGCAAATGTGATCTCAGAGTCAGAAGCGTGTGGTTACAAATTAAGAACACCAATGTCCTCATGGGCTTTAGTTTGGATTGGTCTCTTTCATTATTCCTGCATGACACCATCCTCAGCTCGGTAGCTCGTGAGGGGCGAAGGGTCGCAGAGACCAGACCTTGCATCTGCATGTCTCTGGCAGCGGCCGGCATGGGGCCCAAGTGCCCATGCACACCTCTCTTGGCTTGTGTGATATCTCTGAGACTGTTGTCTATGATTTTCTGATTGTGTTGGCTTTCCCTTCGTAGCCAAGTGCAGTTTGGCACCATGGTGGCGAGATGTTACCTACCGTGCCTGGTATACAGGAGGTCGTGCGTACGATCCTGACTCTGATGCCTGCTATTTATTTGGAGTTTGCATGTCTCTCTCTCCACGTGGTCGCGTGTATTTTTCTCCATGTCCTCCGGTTTTTCCCTCCACATTTAAAAATACGCATTTAGAGTATTTGGCTGCTATAAATTTCCACATGATAAGCCACTTCACACCTCCGATTAGCATGGTTGACTACGTACGGTGCGAAAAAAATGCAACACACATACATACTTGGTTGAGCTCTCATTTGTGGCCAGGTTGCTTCTGAAAAAGAGCTGTATTGCTGGTAAAATAAAAAATTATGTAAAAAGTTTAGTTTTACTTCCATCATGGGTGTATTCCCCCAATCATTCCCGTCATTAGTGTTGTCAGCGACGATGATAACTGCGGTCATGACTCGTGATTACAGCTCCCGAATGCGATGTGGCATGATTGTGCGTCGCGTTCCTTGATGCTGTGTTGGGGGCCGCCACATGCGTGTCTATCCTCAGTCACCTCCCCGCCAAGCCCCCGGACGAGGCAGAGAGACACCAGCAGCTGTACGATGAGATGGTGCTGCAGGCCAAGAAGAGAGGTGGGGCGTACATTGGAACTCGTGAACCTCTTGGTTGTGTATAACATTTACATTTTTTGTTACATTTTTATTCCATTCATATATACAGTAATTCCTCATTTGATGCGGTCGATGCATTTCTGAGAAAAGTGCCGAGTTAAACGAAAAAGCGTTTAGCGAGGAATCGCTGTACTGATCACGTATGCACTGTAAATCAGCCTGTAGTCATCACATGGTGGGAGAAATAACTGAGATTAGGGTATGACGCCGCGCACCGTATCATTCCGCTTACTGTATTACACCACTCAGCTGCGCAGCTCGAGAAAGCAGTTGTCGACCACTCAGAAACCGCGTTCTAATGGGAAAATGTTTCCGAATAGAAGAACTGGATGATAGCGAAAATGCGTTGTGTGAAAACGCGTTAAGTGAGAACTTACCGTACACCACGCAAAGTACACACTCTATTCGACAAGTCTATTCACCAGTGAGTTTGGGTTCATGAATTGTGACAAACCGGTGCTATGATGTAGGAGTCGATTCCTAATTGACTGAATTTCAAGATAATACTACTCACTGTCTACAAGGTTCTCCATGGACTCACCCCTCTCCTACCTCTCCCCTCTCATCTCATTTTACTCCCCTCCACACACTCTCCTACCTCTCCCCTCTCATCTTACTCTACTCCCCTCCAAGCACTCTGCTACCTCTCCCCTCTCATCTCACTCAACTCCCCTCCTCGCACTCTCCCCTCTCATCTCACTCTACTCCCCTCCACGCAATCTCCTACCTCTCCCCTCTCATCTCATTCTTCTCCCCTCCACACACTCTCCTACCTCTCATCTCACTCTACTCCCCTCCTCGCACTCTCCTCCCTCTCCTCTCTCATCTCACTCTACTCCCCTCCACACACTCTCCTACCTCTCCCCTCTCATCTCATTCTACTCCCCTCCACACACTCTCCTACCTCTCCCCTCTCATCTCACTCTACTCCCCTCCACGCAATCTCCTACCTCTCCCCTCTCATCTCACTCTACTCCCTGCCACGCACTCACCTACCTCTCCCATCTCATCTCACTCTACAAAATTACTGTTTATGGACTGCATCTTGACATGCAGTTCCATCTCAAGACAGTCAAAAGCTTGGGTTTCCTCCAGGCTCCCCACTTACCTCCACAAATATACTCCTCGTGGAATTGCCCATTCATCCCAAACAAGCTTGAGTCTTTGAGACTCCTTGAGGCTTTCCTCTGTAAATTTGTGCAAATGTGTTTATTGTTTCTGTTCCTTGCATGGTAATGTAGAGTGTGTGTGTGTGAAGCAACGGGAAGTTTTCCAGTGGTGCGTCCTTGGAAAAGCAGCCGCATGGACTCCTGCTGTGGCTCTCCGGGGCTCGCTGTCGGTCGTGTGCAGAGGTACGAGAAATGCAGAGGCGTAAGAAGCAGCTAAAGGAGAGGTGCAAGCAGGAGGAGAACATTTCCATCTCGGTTGCCGTGTGGAACACGGAAATTTTGCCCCACTGGGACCGCACGTGAGTTCCCATGACACCCATCCCGCCATGCTGTGATGTTACAGGAAACGGAAACGATCACATGGGTCTGCTCACCGTGACACTGCTGCTCTCACTGCCCCTGTACCGAGGGAACAAATAGACCTTGGTCGCAGCGATAGCCAGGTCGGCAGATACCTTTATTTTTTGTTAATTAGGCACCTTCGATGTGGTACGTGGTACAATAAAGCCGAGAGGTGTAATATTATAATTACTCAGGTGAGAGTGGAGCGCTGCATATTGTGTGGGTTCAATCCTAATATAGGGTGTATGGGCGTCGACCACGTGTTTGAAATGAGAGGGATAGTGAAGTGGCAAAGGATGAGCCGGTTCTGGGTTTGGCAGGGGATAAAGTAATTGAGGAGCCTCATTCAGGTCGCCAATTCATTCGGCATGCAGCATGTGTAGGGGTGTTAGAGAGAGAGCCGTTATGCATGGCAGCTTATGGGAAACAAACACAGTGGGCGGGGCTACGTGAGTGCACGGGGGGGGGGTGCTCTCAACGACGTCCGCACCAGGCAGCCCGGGGTCCCACCCCTCAGCGGGGGTTGAGTATAAAGGGGGATGTGTCAGAGGGCTCGGGGCAGAATGTTAAAGCTAAACCAGTGAAGACCGAAGATCGTCTAGCTAGAGCCCTGGACTCCCCTGGGACGCCGCCCTTGTCAGGGCCGCGCAGGACCGAGCCAGCGGCGTGGTCCCGAGAACCAGAGCTAGTGCTCTGGGACTCCGGGTACCGTAGCCCGACTTACCAGTGTCGGGCCAGACAGCCTCCCCTAGCCCGTTAGTGGAGGACTAGGAGGTAGGTCAGAGATAGCTAGCAGTGTATTCCCAGCTAGCCGGGTGAGGGGGCCGATACCCCCTCCAGTATTGTATGTCCGCGGTTGTGACAACTGTTGCGGAATAAATACGTGTGCCTCAACCCCGGGTGTCCAAGAGTCCTCAACGGTATTACATCTGGTGTCAGAAGTAAAAATCTATGAACATGGACACGCGCCGGTCAGCTCGGGTCAGGATACCGGGGGCGGAGGACACCGCTGCAGTCGGAGAGCCCGGGACGGGTGAAGAGAGCACGGAGCAGTCGGGGCCAGATACGGCTACGCCGCAGCAACAGGAGGGTGGAGAGGTGTCGGCAGAGGGGCTGAGGCAGGCGCACGCCAAGCTGATGGAGCTACTGCACGCCGCTGCCAGCATGCTGGACCACATCACTCAGCTGGGGGCTGCTGGACCGCCATGGGGCGACGAAAGCCGACGACCACAGCGCCTTCCCGCCATTTCGGCGGAACACCAATTTGAAAATCCCGCCATCACCGCAGCTGCAGTTGAGGGCGTGGCCGGCCTGAGCATCGCGTCCAACGGCGGGCATACAGTACCTGCCGCGTCATCGCCAACGGACGGGACGTCACCACGGGTGCGACCAGCAATGCCATCGGTCGTGCGCGCCGAAGCAGAGCCGGGTGAGGGGGACGAGGAAGGGCGACCTTCTGCGGCAGCCGCTGCGCTACATCAGCGACTGCCTCCACTCAAAGAATTTGTGGGCGAGGAAGGCGACTGGGGCGGCTTCCAGCGGCGCTTCCTCGCTCACCAGGAGATGGCGAAGTGGACGGACGCCGAGGCTCTCCGCTCGCTGCCAGCACTCCTCGACAGCGACGCCCTCGCCACTTTAACATCGGCACCGAAGGAGAGGCGCTCTACGCTGCAGACGGCGATGCAGGTGCTGGCTGCAGTTTACGGTCCGCCGTCAGACTGTCGCCAACTCTTCTACGATCGCCAGCGGGGGGCAAAGGAGTCGCCTCTGGCGTACCGCACAAGCCTCCTGGCACTGGCAAAGGCGGCCTTTCCACGGATGGACAACGAAGGTGTCGACGCCATGGTTACAGAGAAGATACTCCTGCTGGCGGACGACTTGGAGATCGTCATCGTCGCACAGGACGACGCGGAGATGTGCTCCCTCCAAGCAGCACGACTCCTCCACGCAAACCTGCTCGCGCAACGACGCAAGGCCAGCAAGGCGGCGAGCGGGCGTACCGTGGCCGCAGCCACCCTCCCGGCGGAGGAGATCTGCGCCATCGACCATCAACGGCGGCAGGGAGCGGGAGTACGGGCGGACCGGGGCGGCTCGAGCCATCTCGATCATCCGTCGTCGTCACCAGCGCTCCCGCACTGCTACAACTGCGGCATCCGGGGCCATGTCGCCTCGGGGTGCCGCTCTCCTCGGCAGCGCGGGACGACACCTCGACGGGACGCCGGCCCTCTTCCCAAGCTCCATCATCATAACCCGGCGAGTCGCGGCACCTCACATGTTTGGCCCACGCACACACCCGCCACACACTCATACACCGCACCGATTGGGGGGCCAATATCGCGCACCATCACACCAACACGCACCGCTCTGGGTACTCAGATTGAACCCAGCCAGTGGTCCGTGTTGGCCCATCGTGTTGTAGCCGCGTCGTCGGGGTCGTCGGCCGTTGTGGGGCACATCGACGGGGTCGAGGTGCGCATCCTGGTCGATACGGGAGTTCCCGTCAGGAACTGTTGGCAATTGTCTATTTCATCCAACAGTATCGCCCATATCTGTACGGTCGGCATTTCACCGTCCGCACAGATCATGCGGCACTGCAGTACGCCCTGCGAGTTCAACAGCCATCGGGACAATTGTACCGATGGTTGGAGATCCTCCAGGATTTTGATTTTGAAACCACCTACCGTAAGGGCGTTCGCCACACAAATGCTGACGCTCTGTCGCGCATGCCAACCACCTCCGAATGTGCATGCCTCCTGGGGTCGGGACGTTGCAGGCCAGCAGGGGACATACCGGTTCCGGTCCTGGCGGCCGCCGGCCACGACGAAACATTGGTTCCAAATTCAATCGCACAACAGGGAAAAGATTCCCTGTTGGGGATGCCCGTCAATGAATGGGGGCGCCTCCAGATGGAGGATACCTCTCTCCTCGGGTTGCGTCGTCGCGTCGGCTGTGCTGGGCAGGGCAGGGGTGATGCCGACGCATGGGAATTGGTGCATGGTCTGCTGATGCACTGGGACGGAAAATCCCATCGACATCGGCTGGTGGTCCCTTCGGGGTTGCGGGGCAAGGCGGTGTGGGCCGCACATGAGCGCCTCCTACACCTGGGGACCCAAAAGACCCTCGCCTTACTCCAACTCGATTATTTTTGGCCAGGCATGACGAAGGATGTCGGGGATTTACTGGGGTCATGCCCTCGGTGCGCGCAACGAAAACCGCCAGCACGTGTGTCTAACCCACCCTTGCAGTCAATCAAAGTGTCCAGAGTTAACGAACTCGTCGCGCTGGATATTTTGGGCCCATTCCCCGCCACACCCAGGGGCAATAGATATTTGTTAACTGGTGTGGAGTATTTTACACGCTGGCCTATGGCCTGGCCCCTTGCCAACCAGTCGGCAGCAGCCATCGTGGAGGCCTTTGTTCAGGGTTATGTCCTGGACAAAGGTGCTCCGGAGCGGCTGCTGACCGACCAGGGCAAAAAATTTTCCGGTAAATTGCTCAAAGAAGTCTGTGAGCTCCTGGGCACGAAGAAAATTCGTACCTCCCCGTATCACCCGCAGACTGACGGGATGGTCGAGCGTCTGCATCGGACCATCGCGTCAATGTTGTCACAGCAGGTGTCGGACTCACAGACCGATTGGGACTTGCAAATTCAAGGGGTATTGGCGGCGTACCGGATGGCCCCCCACGCAGCTACGGGATTTTCACCCTTCTACCTCATGTACGGCCGCGAACCTGACCCGCCTGTTCGTGCCCAGCTGCAGATCCCCGCGCCTCAGGGAAAAACTAAATTGGCTGACCATGTAAAATTTAATTTGGCCAAATTGACAGAGGCACGGGATGCTGCCATGCAAAACTCTGACCTCCGTCAGAAAGCGAATGAGCGGCTCAGACTGGGTCGGGCGCACATGCTGCAGTGGAAGCCGGGGGACAAGGCATGGCTGCACTGTCCCCAGGTGCCACTCGCAACCTCCTCTAAGCTGGTGCGGCCGTGGCGGGGCCCTGTGGAGGTGGTCGAGGTTTTGCGACCGCAGTGCGTGCGCATCAAATGAGGGAAGCGGCGGTGGTTCGTCCACCCCTCTAGATTAAAACCCTTCGTTGCGGTACACATCCCCACTTCACACACGCGTGGCCAAACATGTGGGGGGTCGACCGACTCACTGGGTCCGTCTCCGTCGCGCTCACCTAATGCCTTGCCGGCTGTGCCACCTCCAGGTGCATCAGGAATGACGGGCTCACGCCCGATCACCCCTCCTGGGGATGCCAAGGGTCACGCGGCGTCGGATGAGGACTCACTCCGAGACGGACAGTTGCCACCTGACGGTCCACCACCCGGGGTTACCCCGTGTGAGGGGCCCGCTGCACGGACACGCGCTAAAATGCGCAGACTGTTGTGAGGCCGGAAGATGTGTACATAGGTTGTGTTCATTGCGTGTTGTGTGTGTGGTGGGTTCCCTGCAAATTGTGTATAGACTGTTTTTACGGAATTCGTATTTAATCAGGGGGGTGCGTCGGGTTGTTTTCTCTTCTTGCTGTTGCGTTCTTGTTGTGTTGTTCTTGTTATTGTTGAAAAATAGTGAGGCACACGCGCGGTCAGGGGGTAAATGCGCTTTTATTGTCGTTTTTTTTGTATGTTGGCAGCCGGGACGGCTGCAAGCTATGTGGGGGGGGGGGGTGATGTAGGGGTGTTAGAGAGAGAGCCGTTATGCATGGCAGCTTATGGGAAACAAACACAGTGGGCGGGGCTATGTGAGTGCACGGGGGGGGGTGCTCTCAACGACGTCCGCACAATGCAGCCCGGGGCCCCACCCCTCAGCGGGGGTTGAGTATAAAGGGGGATGTGTCAGAGGGCTCGGGGCAGAATGTTAAAGCTAAACCAGTGAAGACCGAAGATCGTCTAGCTAGAGCCCTGGACTCCCCTGGGACGCCGCCCTTGTCAGGGCCGCGCAGGACCGAGCCAGCGGCGTGGTCCCGAGAACCAGAGCTAGTGCTCTGGGACTCCGGGTACCGTAGCCCGACTTACCAGTGTCGGGCCAGACAGCCTCCCCTAGCCCGTTAGTGGAGGACTAGGAGGTAGGTCAGAGATAGCTAGCAGTGTATTCCCAGCTAGCCGGGTGAGGGGGCCGATACCCCCTCCAGTATTGTATGTCCGCGGTTGTGACAACTGTGGCGGAATAAATACGTGTGCCTCAACCCCGGGTGTCCAAGAGTCCTCAACGGTATTACACATGCACCGAGTGAAATAATTAGCTGCGGAACCCATGCGGCAATATTCAGAACAGGTGCAGGGCTAAATTTCATCAGGAAATTAACCTATGGACTGCCAAACCCAGCCCAAGTTTCATATGTATTGGAACCCCCTCTCACGCAATTGAGAGGCGGGATGAGACCACAGCAGCAGGACACCAGCCACTAGCAGCTCTGCCCAACATCCAGCCAGCAGTGGAGAGAGGAGCCGACCACAGAGAACAGTCATGTTGAATGCTTGGCCATCTGCTCGGGGAGCAGAGGCACATTTGATGATGAGAAAACGCTTCAGCAGTGGGGCGAGCGCAAGGAGGCCGCCTTGAGCGCCATCCTGTGGAGGAAAGCAGCGGTGCAAGCGGGGCAGCTGAGCACACAGAAGCCAATAATCTGCTGCCATTGTCCGACTTGTGCCGTTAAGTCCAATATTGTACTGTTGAGCGTGGTGATTGTGGTACTGTGAATGAGAAGGGGTGCTTGGGGATTTCTGTGTACTGCATCTCACCATAAGTACACTGGTGAGGTGGTTTAATATTGGCCACGTAGAGTTCGTGATCGTGAGGAGTGCCATCTACTGGATTGGAGAGGTGTGAGGGGATGTCTGATAACAGGGGCGTTGGAAGGCTGAGTGGTCTCAACAACTCCCAGAACCCTGAAGACGAATCATGAACTTTATTTACTATGGAGAAATCTGATGAGCTATGAAGCTCTTTTTCATAGATGTTCAGGGTAAAAATCACGAAAGTGCGAAATCCAACGGGCCTCGCACTACTGTGGCAGAGTGGGAACTTCCTCATACCTGGACGAAGAAGCAAAACAGCATTAAGTGCCAACGGTGGCCAAGGTAGCCCTATCCCAGAGTCCGGGAATGCGCTTGGACATTGATGCGAGTGGGTACATGTTTGTATGTTACTATTTATAAGATACCGTGTGTGAGACTTGCTGTTCGAAGTTGTGGAAGCATATCGGGTGACTGACCGTTTAAAGACAGTCAATTCTAGTAATGCTTCGCCTCAGGTGAAAGGTTGCCTCGTTCTCACATGACTAAAACCATCATATGAGCACTCGTGACCTGGCTAACCAAAAATGTCATAGCGACACCGGCAACGGTCTATATAGTTAGCGACTACGTCACACGGTGCCAGCATTACAAACGAAGCGAATGTGAGACGTTGGTGATGTTAACGTGAGAACGCTCTACATTTAGGAGGCAGACCCGGAAAGCCAAGGACCTCTGGTGGCAAGGCATCCCTCCCAGCGTGCGGGGCAGAGTGTGGAGGCTGACCATCGGCAATGAGCTCAACATCACACACGGTCAGCGGCATGCCGTGCCTGCACACTGGCATGCCACATCCTCTGCCGCACTCTCACTGCTGTGGCGGCCACGTGGTTCCACACACGCCTCCCCCCCAGTACCGAACCACTGATGTCAGTATTCTGCACAAATATAACTGAGAGACTTCCGGGTCAGAGCTCTGTTATTATTGCCGATGGAGAGAAGTGCGGGACTGGACTGTGAGGCATGGCCGTGTGAATAACGGTGGAACAATGCAATGATTTAGAACATGCTTTTACAGTATATGGCCGTTATAAATTTACACATGATAAGCTGCTTCTGAAAAAGAGCTATATAGCTCAGTGAGCCTTTCCTGATAAAATATAAATAGTAAATTTATTTTAAAATATAAATCTTCAATCTGCCGATGTGTGAATCGAGAGCCCACTCTTTGACGGATCTCTAAAAAGCACGTGTCCTCTCCGCTCGTTTCAGAGCTGTACGAGATCTTCCTTTCTCGAGCAGAAGAACGGTGGAAAAGCTTCAGTGAGACGAGCTCCAACGTTGAAGCTGAAGGTAACCATAGAATTCACCACGAGGGCATTGGAAACCTCAGCCTTGCTGGCGCTCCTAACACAGGGAGTTGGGAGTTTTCCCTCTCGCCCAATGCCAATGCATTGAGAGAGGCCAGGATTAGGGTTTAATTTAATGGTCCCAGGTTATTTCGTTACATTGGTGGCAAAATACAGTCCAGCCAATTACAGGGCATGGACCCGAACATGGATGGAATCGCCACCAAAGTTGTGCATTGTTTATGTTTCAGCGCCACAAATCTAACAAGTGAAGGAGTACAAATACTTGGGGTTCATCACCAACTCTAAATTTAAGTTTCACTCCATCTTTGCTTACATTTAAAGAAAATGAAGGTTAAAAGTGGCTTCCTATACAGGCATAATGACTGCATGCTGTCTATGCTAATTTTAGATATGGTAAGAGCAAAAATACTTCCAATGTTTATTGCCATGATTTACTTCATCAGTTTGCTTCTCAGGTTTGCATTAAAGAAGCTAAACTCACTCGACCAATTCAGGTCTTAGCTTTGCTCTGGATGCTCCCTTCAGTACCCACCATTGTGACAATTACATTGGTTCATCTTGAAACTGTCTCTGCCCATAGAAACATCCCACTGGGCTCTGTTTATTTTAAAGGTCCTCTTGGATAAATCTGATAAATACTAGATGGATCAATTGACCCCGAAAGAAAATAAACTAAGGCTAAGAAGCTCCTCCGACTTCCTCTTAGAAACCCCCCAGGTTCGATTTGGTCTGCAGTAAAAAGGTCATTCTCGGTGGCTGCTCCCTCGTTGTGAAATCGCTTTCATGTTAGCTTTGGGAATTAAATTGTTGATGACCGTGAGACAGCTACGTTCATTCTTCAAACTCAAGTTCCTTGATAGGTGTAGCCGTCGTCAATAATCGTCAGAGATGTGTGAGCTGGAGCTTATTTGGAGCATAAAATTCCGGTTGCTCATTGTGTTTATTTGTTAGTGAATTTTTTTTTCCTTTTATTTTTGTTCACAAAAGAATGTAGTCTTGTTATTTACTTTTGACATTTTTTCATTGGTTCCCACTTCCTGTAACATGTAAAGCACATGCACCAATACTCACTGTTTGTATCATGACCTATGTAACCATGATTGTAACTCAGATCCGTACTGTGGTAGTAACATTTGTGTAATTGCAGAATGTAATAAATAAAATAAATCTAATATAAATAATCACAACCACAATTGAACCTTATGCCGGTACTCCGGGGTACCATTCCCGCACAATGTCCGTGATGCAGTCGTTTTTAGTCTGCTGATTGTCGGCGATGCGGCAATCGACTCATCTCGGCGAGCTGTACACGATGCATTATTAAAAGTTTTACTTTTCGATAATGGATTTTTTTATGCTAATGTTTGGCGTTTCGACATCGTGGAGTAGCACTGATTTCGGATTTATTGGTACCCCATTCACGGAGTTAAGTAACACCCCTGGAAAAAATAGTGTCCCAGAAATAAAATATTTAATTGCCTCGGCCATTTTGTATTATTTGGTACTCCGGGGTATCGCCATGAGGATCAATTATCCCCTCCACTCACAGGTCTTGCCTCCCAGCGGTAGAGGCACCAGTGGCTGCATTTCCATGTCTTTGGTCCACAGCATGATATGTTTGTCAACATTCTATTAACATTTGGAAAAAAATATAAGGAAACTGTACTTTTGGAAAAGCACAGTCAGTGCCACGAATAAACCCGTAAATTAGACTTGAGATGATTTAAAATGTGAATGTTAATGGACGAGACAGACCAAATGCAAATTAGGAGGGTGGCAGGGTGGTGCTTTGGTAACGCTCGTGTCACACAGCAAGAAGGGCCTGGGTTCGATTCCTAACCCGGGCTACTTTCTGTGTACGCTGTGTAGATTCTCCCCCTGCTCTAAATTGATATCCTCCGGTTTCTCCAGTTTCCTCCAATAGCTAAAACATGCTGAAACGTTACCTGCAAATTACTCTTGGGAGTAGACACGGTGACATCGCCCCCTGGAGTTGAGACTCGCTAAGACTTCCCTGGGTAAACAAGCGTCACATTCACCCTTTTCCTGTTCCGAGACGTCTGCAATTTGCAGGGTGGGGCCCCGTTCACCGCTGAATCTCGGAACATGCAAGCGGTTAGCATTAATTGTATTTAGAGAGGCATGGTGCCGTTGTTTTTTTAAGACATTGTGCTGACCGCATAGGACTGTAGCAACACGACCGCACTCTACGATAGCTGGCGCCAAACTGCTACACGCCCTCCCGCATGGCGTTGTGGGAGCCTCGGTAGCGATAAAGTTATTTTATTTTAGTTTTCCTTCCGGTTCCGCTCCAATGACATACGTGTCCATGAAGATGTTATAATTTCATTGGGAGGCATTGACGCACTGTGCTGCGGGGGTGGTGCAGAGGCTGCTGCTGCTGCTGTTGCTGCCACGGCGGAGGCCGACCGGGAGGCCAGCCTGGAGCTCATCAAACTCGACATCTCGCGCACCTTCCCCACGCTCTGCATCTTCCAGAAGGTGCGTTTCCTCCCAGGCCGCCCCCAACGCCCGATAAAATAAGCGATTGCCTTCTGGGGCCAATAGCTGCACGCAAAGGCATGGAGAATCTCAACCGCTACCTTAGGTTTCAGCGACATTTTAACTACTGTCTCCACCTGCACAATTGGTCAACTGTGTCCAACTTTTGTCGTAGGGCGAGAATGTCTCTGGTTTGACCGCTCAGCTAGCACTGTTGTCCCCAGCCGTTGGTGGCGTCCCTACTGAGCAGGGAACGTGCAGTTTTGGCTCTGCCAGATGTCATCTCTTGGCGGTCAACATAAAGCATTTGCTGGTGCACAAAGAAGCACGAAGTTTATATAAATAAAAAACTGAGCTACAAAAAGTTGCATGCGCATCGCAGTACTCAGCCCATCGGGAATCAGTGTAGTTGTTTTCCTCGGTAAGAACACTGCAGTTTGACACGTAGTTTGTCATTGCAAAATTTCCTGTGACTCGTGACCTCTAACCCGGAGTATCTCCTACGTGTCCTCGTCCTGAGAAAAGCGACTCAGCATTTTATCTCTTAAGTTAACCCAAACATGGAACGGGAAGTATTTTAATGTAAAATATAATTAATATTTTCTATATTGTTAAATACAACTTGTACAGTCAATGTATAGAAGGAAAATATTTAATATAGTGGACCGAACTGTACTGTACATGTGTAGTGGTGATACGCGCTGGGGTAGGGATCGTGTGCCAGCGCGTAGTGATTGGCTGTGTGTGTTGGTGACGCGCGCTGACGGTGAAGGATCAGGGGTCAGCGCGGGGTCGGGGGTTATGAGGCAGTGATTGGTTGGGTATCAGTGACGCGCGCTGACAGCGATGGGATCCTGGGGCAAGCGCGCGGGGATTGGTCAACTAAGGGGGATGCTCACGTCGAGGTCCGCATACACTCCGTCTCCCGTGAGCGGGGGCTATATAAGGTGGTACGCACAGGCGCACGGAGAGCGAGTGACCAGCGAAGACTGAAGACGGAGGAGGAAGAGATAGGGCCCTGCGGTACCTAGTCCCGCTGTCCTGTAGGGGCCGGGGCTCTGTGTGACCCAGAGGCGGAACCCTGGGACCCGGGGCCGAGCGTCCGTGAGAGGACCGGCCCTTGGGACTCAGAGGTTGTGGCCCACGCCCAAGCTGGGGTGGGCCTGTAGGCTCCACGGACGTTACGGGGCGGAGTGCAGTGTGAGCATGCAGTGCGAGCCATAGTAACTACACGTGTCAAGTGAAGTGTGTGTAGTCAGAGGCATAGTAACTACACGTGTCAAGTGAAGTGTGTGTAGTCAGAGGAATAGTGACCACACGTTGTATCGTGACAAGTCAAGGTTTAATAAAAAGTGTGCTACCCATCAAGTGGTTTCCTGCCGTCATTCCAATACTTCACATGTAAAAGTAAACCTGAATATAAGGTTAATGACATGTACTGTCCTGTAAATATTACACAGTTTAAAAACAAACAAACTATAAATATTCACTACCACTTAATTTTAATTTAGGGGCCCATTGCAAAACAATAAGAGCACTGATAAATAAAGAAAAATTGTGCATCTGAACCTCACTGGAGGATGCTGGGAGCACGTGAACTGGGACCTGCGATGCGCCGCTTGGGAGACAAGACGGAGATGAGACGGCGCGTGTGTTCTTCCGCAGCAGCATAATCGCAAGCAGTACAGTTACGATGCAAACAGGAATATTGCAGTTAACTGCGAATGGTCGAGGCACAGGGGTGTGATCGGCAAACCTGTATCTCAATACATTTTGCGTGAATAGTCAAATCTGCTTTGGGGAAACCCTCGATGGCCAAGGTTTCGGTGTAGTAACTACAAGGTTAAACCGCAGTCAGGTGTTCAGCTCACCAGCCACTATGGCATTCATCTTGTTAGCGGAGAGACGCACGGCATCTTATATATAAAAGTCTCCGTGCGCTCGCGCTTGCGGGGGATTTGGCTCTCGGACGGTGGGGTTTAAGACCAAAATAATCTGCCAGGCGGCACGCCCTAAGCCCCTTGGTGGGAATAGGCTATTCCGTTTTCCCGTCCGTAAACTTTAAAGTAGTTTAATTAACACATTTGTGCCGTTTCTATTATTCATTATTTACTTATTGCACGAAATCGACCGTACCAAGTGACGCCAATTGCGTGGGGGGGGCGGACCCTGCCAAGTCATGCGCGTTCGCTCGACCTCACGGGAGACATTTTCTTTTATGCGTTTTACAGTCAACACATACACACATCACGCTGCGGATATTTATTCACAGTGTCATGTCCTCGTCGCCCCCCCTCAACACGATGTGTTCAGTTTATACTACAGACTCCGTAGATAATAATATTTTACTGCTTACATATGAAGTATTGGAATGACGGCAGGAAACCACTTGACGGGTAGCACACTTTTTATTAAACCTTGACTTGTCACAATACAATGTGTGGTCACTATTCCTCTGACTACACACACTTCACTTGACACGTGTGGTCACTATTCCTCTGACTACACACACTTCACTTGACACGTGTAGTTACTATGCCTCTGACTACACACTTCACTTGACACGTGTAGTTACTATGCCTCTGACTACACACACTTCACTTGACACGTGTAGTTACTATGGCTCACACTGCATGCTCACACTGCACTCCGCCCCGTAACGTCCGTGGAGCCTACAGGCCCACCCCAGCTTGGGCGTGGGCCACAACCTCTGAGTCCCAAGGCCCTCTCACGGACGCTCGGCCCCGGGTCCCAGGGTTCCGCCTCTGGGTCACACAGAGCCCCGGCCCCTACAGGACAGCGGGACTAGGTACCGCAGGGCCCTATCTCTTCCTCCTCCGTCTTCAGTCTTCGCTGGTCACTCGCTCCCCGTGCGCCTGTGCGCACCACCTTATATAGCCCCCGCTCACGGGAGACGGAGCGTATGCGGACCTCGACGTGAGCATCCCCCTTAGTTGACCAATCCCCGCGCGCTTGCCCCAGGATCCCATCGCTGTCAGCGCGCGTCACTGATACCCAACCAATCACTGCCTCATAACCCCCGACCCCGCGCTGACCCCTGATCCTTCACCGTCAGCGCGCGTCACCAACACACAGCCAATCACTACGCGCTGGCACACGATCCCTACCCCAGCGCGTATCACCACTACATCACCCCCTCCCACATAGCTCGCAGCCGGCCCGGCTTCTAAACAACACAACGTCAACACAACAAAAACCCCACCCCCCAGTGTGCCCCGTAACACAACAACAACAACACAACGACACAACACCCGACAACAACCTATGTACAAACCGACAACCAACACAATAAAAGTCAACAACAACACACAACACCTAGACAACAAGCTATGTACAGCCCGATGAACAACACACTAAAAGCAAATCCCAGAAAATGAACGTGTCCAGTGTCTCTGTGACTATTGATCCCTCCCCCCTCCGCTCGCTCCTCCACCGGGGTGATAGAGCGGTCGAGCGGATGAGGAACGCAGTGACGAGGCGCTCCGGCCGCATCGGCTCCTCATTCGGTTGGTCATGAAAAGTAGCGCGACTTAGCGCGAGTCCGCCTGGCCGGTCCATCGTATGGGACGGGACGCTGACGACCGTCCGGTGGCTCCGGCAGCCCTGGACGGCGCGGATCGGGCCTGGAAGGACCGGCCGCGCCGCGAGGATCCGGCCGCCGGTGGTCAGCAGCTGTCAGTTCCGAGACACCTGGGAGCGGATCAGGCGGAGACATGTGAGGATCAGGCGGAGACATTTCCCCCCTTGGGTCGTCGGTCACGTCACATGCTCGGCCCTCACGACACAAAGGGAGGCCATATGGAGGCGAGAACGGTTTCAGTCGGGAGGGGTGGACGTACCAACGGCGCTTTCCCCATTTTATTTGAACACACTGGGGGCGTGCAACCCGCACGACCTCCACGGGTCCCCGCCATGGCTTCAACAATTTAGGCGACGTAGCCAAAGGTGCCTGAGGGCAGTGCAGCCAGGCCCTATCGCCTGGTTTCCAGTCGCGCACGGACACCTTCCGTGCACGCCACCGCTCGTTGGCAATTTGGCGAGCCCGCGAATTAAGCCGTGCGGCCTCCCGTGCCTCGGTCAGCTTATGAATGTTAAATTTAATATGTTCTGCCAATTTCGAATTTGTTCGTGGTGCGGACAGTCCCAGCTGCGTTTCCATGGGCGGGTCGGCTTCCCGACCATACATCAGATAGAATGGGGAAAATCCCGTTGCTGCATGGGGGGCCATTCTATACGCGGCGAGGACCCCCGGGACCTGCAGGTCCCAATCAACATGTGCCTCACACACCTGCTGGCACAGCATAGAAGTCAAAGTCCTGTGGAGTCGCTCCACCATCCCATCTGTCTGTGGGTGGTACGGTGAGGTACGCACCTTCTTAGTACCCAATAGGTCGCACACCTCTTGCAGCAATTTACTTGAAAAATGTTTCCCTTGGTCGGTCAGCAAGCGTTCGGGAGCCCCCTTGTCCAGGACGTAGCCCTGGACAAAGGCGTCCGTCACAGCCGCCGCCGACTGGTTGGCGAGTGGCCACGCCATAGGCCACCGGGTAAAGTATTCGACACCAACCAACAGGTACTTATTACCCCTAGGCGTGACTGGAAAAGGCCCCAAAATATCGAGCGCAACGAGCTCGTTAGTGCGCGAGACCTGAATAGATTGCAGCGGTGGATTTGATGCCATGGGCGGCGGTTTCCGTCTGGTGCAATCAACACACCCCTTTAGAATATTCACCACATCATTCCCCATCCCCGGCCAATAATAGTCACGCTGAAGCAGAGCAAGCGTTTTGTTTACTCCCAAATGCAAGAGGCGTTCATGTGCGGCCAGGACAACTTTCCCCCGCACAGCGGAAGGCACCACGAGTGCGTGCCGCCGGGACAAATTGTCCCATCTCATTAACAGGCCCTGCTTAAGTACCCAGGAGCCAGTTCGCTCCCGGCCCTCCTCGGGACCCCCCACCCTGCGGCGCAACGCTAGCAGGGAGCTGTCAGTCATTTGGAGACGGCCCCACTCAATCAGCGACAGTGAGAGCAGCGAGTCCTCTCCCTCAGGGGTAGCGGGAACATCCCCGATTGGTGCATCCGCGGTCGCAGCCAATGCCCCCATACTTTCCGCAGCTGGCGGTTTACAGCGCGCCGATCCCATTAAGCACGCACATTTGTGACAAGGCGACAATCGCGACAGGGCATCGGCGTTAGTGTGGCGCAACCCCTTACGGTATGTGGTCGTGAACTGATAGTCCTGGAGGACTTCCAACCACCGTGACAATTGGCCCGAGGATTGGGCGACCCTCAATGAATACTGAAGCGCCGCGTGGTCCGTCCGGACCGTAAAGTGACAGCCATAGAGATACGGTCTAAATTGCTGTACAAAAAAAACAATAGCAAGCAACTCGCGACGGGTGACGCAGTAGCGCTGCTCCGCCGGCGACAAGACCCTGCTACCATAGGCGACCACCCTTTCGACTCCCCCAACGACCTGTGAGAGCACCCCCCCAATGCCCGTGTTGCTAGCATCCGTGTCTAGCAAGAAGGGACTTGTAAAGTCAGGATAACGCAAGAGCGGGGCACCCACCAAGGCGTCCCGGAGGGAGCAGAACGCGGCCTCCTCTTCTGGTCCCCATCGGAACTTGACTCCTTTTGCCGTTAGAGCGTGCAAGGGTTTTGCAATGGTGGCGAAATGCTCAACGAATCGGCGGTAGTAAGAAGCAAAACCGATGAAACTGCGCACGTCCGAAACCGACGTGGGCGTTGGCCATGAACTGACACAGTCCGTCTTCGCGGGATCGGTAGAGATCCCCGAAGAATCGACAATGTGGCCCAAGTATCTCACGGACTTATGAAGAAGGTGGCATTTGGCCGGTTTAAACTTTAATTTAGCCGATCGTATTCGCAAGAACACCCCTCTCAATCGCTGGAGGTGTTCCTCAAACGTTTTACTGAGAACAATGACATCGTCAAGGTAAATCAAGCAAGTATCCCATTGCAAGCCCGACAAAACCAATTCCATAAGGCGCTGAAACGTCGCGGGAGCGGAGTGAAGTCCCATGGGTAACCGGTTAAACTGGAATAGGCCCCCTGGAGTCCGAAATGCTGTCTTAGGTTTAGACTCGTCGTCGAGTGGCAGCTGCCAGAATCCCGATAATAATTCAAGAGTAGAAAAATATCGCGCACCAGACAATGCATCGAGGGACTCGTCCATTCTGGGGAGCGGATACGCGTCAGCCACGGAGATTTTATTCAGGCGACGGAAATCTACGCCAAATCGCAAGGACCCGTCTTGCTTTTTAACCAGCACAATAGGTGCTCCCCAAGGACTGGAAGAAGGCGAAATAATGTCGGCCGCCAGCATATCGTTGACGGCCAACTGAACGTGTTCCTTCTCAGCAGGACTCAGCCGGAAGGGATTTAGCCTGACCGGTGCCGCATCGCCTGTTTCAATATGGTGGCGCAACAGGTCCGTGCACCCAATGTCATATTTATGCTTACTGAACACATCAGAAAATTATATCAGCAACGCACGCAGCGCACCCAACTGTACCGTTGACAAATCGTTCGAGTCCGCGCACAGCGAATCGACCCATTCAAGGTCCTCCCTCACTGGATTGTTCTGCGTCGGACTTGGATCAACATGCGCAACCAGCCACTCTTCCGCAGGGACCCGTGCCGCGTGAGCTAGCACAGTGCCCTGCTGAATAACGGCCGGCCGCGACCCAGCGTTTAAAACCATCACGAACGGGTCCTTGTCAGCCCGAACCAAACAAATCGAGACCTCCGACAGCCCTATTTGAAGGACCCAAAAGCATGCTCTGTTCCGAGGTCTCCCCCACCCATGGTTTCCTCAACCGGAGGGGAATTAACATCTGTGAACCCGGGGGCACGTGCACGGTCTGTGTCGCCAGCGCTTGTATCGTAGCGCACGCCGTCCGAATTTCGGTAGGGTTCGTCAAAAATGAAATACGGCGACCCGATGGTAGTTCAATGCAACGCTGATCGATGAGAATTTTAATGGGCATTTTAGCCAAAAAATCTGTGCCCAACAGACAAGGAACCGCCAAGGAAGAAGAAACGAAAACGGGTCCCGACAATTTGATATCTCCAATGCAAATGGACGCCCTAATCTGACCGATAATGCCCAACGAGCCCCCATTAGCCGCGTAAAATGGCACGTCCACCGGGAGCAGAGGTCGACATTGGACGGGGAGAATGTTGTAAATGAGGTCCGATATAATAGTCGCCGACGCCCCCGTGTCCACTAACACCCTGACCTCGACCCCGTCAATGAATCCCGTAACGACCGATGATCCCGCCGACGCAGCCACTATCCTGTGCCCCAACTCCGACCATTTAATGTCCCCTCGGTCCCGCACGAACCCCCCTCGCCGAACCGAATCCCCGATCCCTAACCGGCTCTCCTCCGCCGCAACGCGACGGCCCATGTGTGTCGTGCATGTAGGCCGAGCATGTGAAGCGCCGCGACTTGCCGGGGTTAGTAGGGATGACTTGGGGCCTTGGTCGTCGTCCAGCCGAGGTCCCATGGCGCGCTGACGTGGAGCGCGGCAACCGGACGCCACGTGGCCCCGGAGGCCGCAGTTGTAACACGTGATGAGGGTCGTCGGAGATCTCGGTTGCTCCAGCTTGCGGGCCGATCGCAGAGGCGAACGACCCCCCGACCTCCAGTCCCCCGGTCGTCCCGCGGTGAACGCCTCCTCTCGTGGGCTGACGACTTGGGGCTCGGTGACCACCGGGCCCTGAGCTGAGGCCACGGCAGCATTGCAGACGACCCCCTGTTTACGCTGGAGGACCTCGTGCGCCTGTATACTTGTTGCGACCCGCAAAGAAGAAATATCGACCTCGTCGGCCGTGTTGATGGGGACCCCCAGGTCCTGCGCCAACTTGAGCAGTTGCTCCAAGACCATCGCGTCCTGGCCCTCCTCGTCCATACGAGGGAACGCGGCGTCGGCGAGAGCCAACAACGCCGTGCGGTAGGCGAGCGCGGTCTCCGTGTCCGCCTTCCGCCGGGCGTAAAAGTGATGGCGACACGCCGAGGGAGGTCCGTAGACCTTGGCCATGAGACCCAGCGCAGCCTTAAGCGTGGAGCGGTCCGACCTCTGTGCGGACGTGAAGGCCGCGAGCGCGTTGTCGTCCAACATGGCAGGCAGTGCCCGCAGCGCCGTAGCGTCGGACCAGGCGGACATTTCCTGATGCGCCAGAAACCTGCGCTGGAATGCGCCCCAGTCCCCGCCTTCCGCCTTGAAGGCTGACAATGTGGGAAGGCGCTGTTGAAAGATGAAGTCGTCCTCTGCCTCGTGGTTCCTCTCCGCCGCACCATCGGTGTGCGAGATGGCGGCCCCAATGGCGGGTGGCTGATGGCGGTCCGCAGCGCGCGTTGATGACGTAAGCGGGCGCGCTTGGAGAACCGCCGCCACGTGGTGCTCGCCGTTCCCGCCAAAAGATGTCCGCGCAGTTGAAATGGCGGGAATCGCCCAGTCATTTTGGCGGGAATCTGCGGGGCGACCCTGTTGTATGTCCGCCGACGTCCCCGCTCCTCCCGACGTGCTGATTTCCGCCAGGATGGACGCGGCGGCGAGCAGCAGCTCTGCCAGACGGGAGTGCGCCTCGCGGAGTACGGCATCGGTCCCCAGTCGCTCGTCCGGCGCCCTCGGCGGATCCTGCGGCGTCGGCATTTCTTCGTCCTCTCCCCCCGATGCCAGCTGGCCCTAGTCGTCAAGGTTATCCTCGCGGTCAATCCCGTGAGTCCGACGGGTCTTCCTTGTATCCATGCCTGGAAGACTGTTTCACTTCTGACGCCAGTTGAAGTATTGGAATGACGGCAGGAAACCACTTGACGGGTAGCACACTTTTTATTAAACCTTGACTTGTCACGATACAACGTGTGGTCACTATTCCTCTGACTACACACACTTCACTTGACACGTGTGGTCACTATTCCTCTGACTACACACACTTCACTTGACACGTGTAGTTACTATGCCTCTGACTACACACACTTCACTTGACACGTGTAGTTACTATGCCTCTGACTACACACACTTCACTTGACACGTGTAGTTACTATGGCTCACACTGCATGCTCACACTGCACTCCGCCCCGTAACGTCCGTGGAGCCTACAGGCCCACCCCAGCTTGGGCATGGGCCACAACCTCTGAGTCCCAAGGGCCGGCCCTCTCACGGACGCTCGGCCTCGGGTCCCAGGGTTCCGCCTCTGGGTCACACAGAGCCCCGGCCCCTACAGGACAGCGGGACTAGGTACCGCAGGGCCCTATCTCTTCCTCCTCCGTCTTCAGTCTTCGCTGGTCACTCGCTCCCCGTGCGCCTGTGCGCACCACCTTATATAGCCCCCGCTCACGGGAGACGGAGCGTATGCGGACCTCGACGTGAGCATCCCCCTTAGTTGACCAATCCCCGCGCGCTTGCCCCAGGATCCCATCGCTGTCAGCGCGCGTCACTGATACCCAACCAATCACTGCCTCATAACCCCCGACCCCGCGCTGACCCCTGATCCTTCACCGTCAGCGCGCGTCACCAACACACACAGCCAATCACTACGCGCTGGCACACGATCCCTACCCCAGCGCGTATCACCACTACACATATCATTATTCTTGCACGGACGGCGGATGTTGGGGGGGGCGGGTAGCGGCCCAGCCCCTAGCCTGGCAACGTGCCAACTCCGTGGCTCGCCAATGTAGGCCAGGACGGGGGCTACGCATCGCACAAGGCCTCAACACGCCTATGCCAAGTACAAATTTCCTTGCTTCTTACGCTAACAACTCAAGTCTATTGTTTATTATTGTTAAACACATTAGTTGACAAACATTACAATAATAATGTTTGTGTGCAGATAAAAACTCAGCTTCATTGTTTACCATTATGAAACAAGTTCACAGATGTTACAATAATTATGTTTGCGTGAAGATAACAACTCAGGTTCATTGTTTACCATTATGAAACGAGTTGACATGTTACAATAATTATGTTTGTGTACACAAAACTCTTTTTGGATTTTTGGGTTGCTCAATTTCCCCTTTTTTTGCTGCGCTTTTATAACGCTGCCACGGTCTACTGCCAGTCTGTGATTTCTGCTTATTTCTTAAATGCATTTCTATTGTTTCCATCGCTCACATCACGCTATTTACTCATACGTAGTACTGCGATACTGATAGCTGTGCCATCATCGGGGATTGCTGTGCCTGTCGATGTGTGTGTGTGAGTCCATGTGTGTGTCTTTGAGTCCATATGTGTGTGCGAGTAGAGCCATGCATGTCTTTAACTCCATGTGGGTGTCTTTTTCGAACGGACAACGTCAAAGTGTTTTTGTGTGTGTGTTAGTCCATGTGTGTGTGTCAGTCGATCTGTGTGTGTGTACGTCCATGTGTATGTCAGTCCATATGTGTGTGTGTTAGTCCACATGTGTGTACATGTGTGTGTCACTCGATGTGTGTGTGTAAGTCAATGCGTCTGTGTGTGAGTCCATATGTGTGTTAATCCATGTCTGTGTATTTAAAGTAGATATCTGTGTGTCACAGTCCATATGTGTATGTGTGTGTAGGGCTATGTTTGTGTTATATATGTGTTATATAAGAAATGTGTCTGTTAGTCTATGTATGTGTAAGTTCATGTGTGTGTGTCTTAGTCCATATGTGTGTGTGTAAGTACATATGTGTATTTACATCAATGTGTGTTTTAGTCCACGTATCGCTCTGTGCGAGTCGGTGTGTGTGTGTGTGAGTCGCTGTATGTGTGTACGTCCATATATGTGTGTACAACTCCATGTGTGTATATCTCAAGTGGATGTCTGTGTGACAGTCCACATGTGTATGTGTGTGTACGGCAATGTGTGTGTCACTCTATGTATGTGTGTGTGTCGCTGTATGTGTGTACGTCGATATGTGTGTGTAACTCCATGTGTGCGTTTCTCAAGTGCATGTCTATGTGTGTGTGAGTCCATAAGTGTGTGTGTCTGTAAGTCGATGTGTTTGTGTGTGTCAGTCCATGTGTTTGTGTGTGTCAGTCCATGTGTATGTGTGTGTCTCAGTCCATGTGCGTGTGTGTTAGTCACTGTGTGTGCATGCCTCCATGTTAGTCAGTGTAACTCCATTTATTTGCGTGTCTGTAGGTCCATGTGCGCATCTTAGTCCATGCATGTGCTTTATTGACCTGCTCAAGGCCTATGATACCATCAGTAGGCCTGGCCTCTGGGTTGCTCTTCGTGCTTTCCGAGTCCCGTACCCACTCATCACCATCCTTAAGGACCTTCATGCTGGTGAGCGGCCCAGCGTCTTAACTATGTGGCCGTGAGTCAGAGCCATTCCCTGTACACCTTGGGGTGCAACAGGGATGTCCTCTGGCTCCCACATTGGACCACGTAGTTCGTCGAGCCTTCAATACCTGTACCGGAAGAATTCCCATCTGCTACAGATACAATGGGAGGCTGATCGATGCCCGGGTGCGGTCAAGGGATGGCTCCCTGTTGCTCAACCACGTTATGTATGCCGATGATCTGCTAATGGCTGCTCACTCGGAGGAGGAGTTCGAGGTGTTGCTGCTGAACCTGGAGCTTGCCACCAACAGGTGGGGCCTTACCATCAGCCCAACCAAAGCTAAGCACCTGCCTGGCTATTTTGTACCATCGGACACGGACACTCCACCCCCACAACTCCCAATTGGTGATGGGGCAATTGTGGAGACAGTGGAGAGTTTCCCTGGGCAGTGTGCTAATGACCGGCTCCGGTTTAACAGCAGAGGTCTCACTCCGAATCAGTCGAGCTGCAGTATCTTTTCATTGGCTGCGTAACGCTGTGTGGAAGCTACCTGCTCTATCACTCCGTACGAAGCTACAGGTCTTCTCGGCCACGGTCATTCCCTCCCTTCTCTACGCTTGCGAAACTTGGACCCCCCTAATGGAACATCTTCGCCGGTTAGAAACATTTAGGCTGGCCTGCCTACGATCCATCCTGGGTTTAACCAGGCTGCATTGTGTGAGGAGCTTACAAATCCTTGAAAGATGTGGACAAAGTCCCATCGGTGACCTCCGGCAGGCAAAGCTGTGTTGCCTGAGTCATGTAGCCCGCATGGCCAGCCACCGCCTGCCTAAACAGCTTTTGTTCCGCCGGATCGAGGGGGCTAAACGGGCGCGGCACGGGCTGGAGAAGACATGGAGTGATGTGCTACAGGAGGACTTGGAGCTGAGTCCACTTGCGGATGACTGGTACCAGCCGTGTCAAGATCGGCCACTGTGGAGGAGGCTCCTGAAGGACGCTACTGGCCAGTTGGAGGCAGTCACCCTCCAACAACAACGGAGGGCGGAGGAGCGACGCTCACAACAACGAGCGGAGCGCCAGGTGGCTAAAGCACAAAAAGTTGCCACAGTAGATGCCACAGGTGGTGCATCAGCCAGTCGTCTCAGTCAGTCGACCTGTGCCATCTGGGTTTGCCCCGTGACCTCTTTCCAGCGGGCGTTCGACACTTCACATGGCCTCAAGGTGCACATAGCCTGGCACAAGCGTTGTTGTGACATCACCGCCACTTAGTGGCGAATGGCGGTTGTTGTTGTTCAGTCTACGTATGTATGTATGTGTGAGTCCATTTGTGCGTGTAGCTCTATGTGTGTGTATCAATGGATTTGCGTGTGTAACTACATGTGTCTGCCTTTTTCGCCCGGGCAACGCCGGGTACTAACCGCTAGTATTTATATAATTCTCTTCTTTGCTTCCAGTAAACACCATTGAGCTGTTTATGTTGTTGGGGTTACTGCAGGACATGCGATTCCTCCTCGGAACTTAATAATTGTCAACCCTCACACAGAAGAGTTTATCGCAACCCAAACTCCTAACCCAGGAGTTGGCAACGAAAATAATAATAATACCCATATTGTTCGAATTCTGTAAATTCAATATTTTAAGAGCCGCCAATGCATGTTAATAGGAGACAGTCCTTAATAACTAACGTCGCGAAGCAGTACTTAAAGAGTCACAGGTTGCCGAGCCCCTGCCCTCACCTGAACCCTAACCAGCTCATCACACCCATGATAATTGCACCTCTGATGAGGCAGTCTCTAAACCGTGACATAATGTGCCTCCTTTTGTTACAAAAGTGTTAGGTGTGTGGTTTCCCAAATATTAAGACTACGGGGGTTTACCTCCAGTCAGCTCACGCTCGTCTCACAAACTGAGAAGCGGTAGAAAGTCAAACGCGGTGGTGTTGATTGAAGGGGTGTCGATAGTTATTGTGCCCCTGCCAGGCGGTGGTCATGGTGGAGAGATCAGAATCGGATTATTTCATAATCAGAATATTTATTTATACTGGAGGAACCAATGAGTTCTCCAGTAGTAGTTTGTGTGTCCCGTGTGGTTGTTGCAGGGTGGACCCTACCACGACGTGCTGCACAGTGTGCTGGGCGCCTACACCTGCTACCGGCCGGACGTGGGCTACGTGAGTTGCCCGGGCCTCGCCGTGTGCTTGGCAGTGTCTCTCCCGAACGCGGATGGAAAATCAACAGCATCGGGTCGCGTTCTCTCGCCTCGCCACAATCGATGTCGCTTCAAATGAGTAAAAATGTGAAATTCACGTCCAATTACTCGCATGGCTATTCCCGCCCCCGCCTAGCAAATGAACGCCCATCGCCGAGTCAGGTGTTGAGTCCGCTTGTGCTGCGTGTGGAATCGGGGAATCTGCACCCGAATTTGTTTTGTTAGTCCAGAGAGCGCCATATAAATTAAATGTAGACATTCACTTCCACGGCCATCAGTAGCTGTCGTGATCTCTGCCGGGAAGTTGCAAGTGGAGTTTTTCGTTTTATGAATGGGAATCATCTACGAGGCAATTGCATGCATGTCATCACTTGCTCTCATTTCAACACGAAAACTGATAAGTTCTTGGGAAAAAAAACTGTTGTTGTCTATAGTGTGGATCGCCACATTCTACTAATGTGCTACACCATGCTGCTTCTTTTCTAACCTCGAAGTTAATTTGTTGTAGTGTTTAGACTAATGCTTTGTAAACTTATGAATTACAGTATTGACTTAAGTGATTAACACATTGTGATGCCCTGTGCTGTAACTGTGCGCTGTAGGACTGTGGTGTAACGCTGCATGTTTTTCAGGTGCAGGGCATGTCCTTCATTGCTGCTGTGCTGCTGCTGAATATGGACACGGCCGATGCCTTCATTGCCTTTGCCAACTTACTGAACCGACCCTGCCAGATGGCCTTTTTCCGCGTTGACCATGGCCTGGTGTGTGCGCTGGAGACTGTGAAACTAATTCACGGCACATCACCGGGAACAAACGAAAGCTCCCTTTTCTGCAGTTGTCCGCTATTCTAATCGCATGCCGTAATTAATTCTGTAACACCTATGTAGGCTATTAATAATGACAACTTCTGTAAGATCACAATTGATATTCGGGTCCGTTTGCGCAAGTCAAATGTGTGTCGTATACCCTCCTCCACCCAACACGTTAACAAACGTGCCAATTTATCATTGCTTCAGCAGCACCACCGCATTGTTGGAGAGTCATCCGCACACGTTTTTATTTGGCTGTGTCAGGTGGAGGAGGGTTTACAACACACATTTTGCTTACGCGATCCGACGCAAATATCAATTATGAACCATTGAATTGGTCGCGAAAGTCCACCCATGTTAAACTTCCATAACTTGGCATTGGCCACTGGTACGTTTAACGGCAGCTGTTAACCAGTTGACGCCCTACTTCCGAGCACCGCCAAGGCAGCCACTTGCGCCTGTCTAAGGGTCTCTCCCTTTATCTGCCAACTGCTGGCTGCCACTCCCATGCCGGCGACCTGCGAGAACAGGCGATCGGCTATGGGCGCTGATGTGTCGGTCAGTAGCTGTGGGAACTCAGAACTCCCGCACGCTGACACCAAGGCAGACCATACACATGCAAGGTCCCGCCACTTGGCCCCGGTTTCGGTGTGTCGAGCAGACGTGCGCTTACACACACGTGCACAGTGCGCGGCCCTCAGTGCGGCCTCTGCTGTTTCTTGCGATGAAAGTAATTTGAATTTGGCATTTTTCTGCAAAACGTTACGTCATGGCAGTTAGTGGAAGTATGAATTGGGGTAGCGATACTGGGGGTGTGTAAGAATTGTGCACAGCCTGCAGAAAAGACATTTCCCTGATTGACTTGTGCGCGTCTGTTGCAGATGCTCGCTTACTTTGCAGCCTTTGAAGTTTTCTTTGAAGAAACCCTCCCACAGCTCTTTTCACATTTCAAGAAGAACAATTTGACTCCAGATATTTATTTGATCGACTGGTATGAATACAAACGCAGTATCACTACACTCTTAAGTATATATGTTTATGTAAAAATAAGGAAAGTGGTTTTCCACTCGGTCATGCTAGATGTGGTGCTCATGACCCTTTTACAACCCTCGGTGTAAATTCCACATTCCTGTGGTGGGGGTACACCTGTCCAGAGTAAAGCTGCTGTTGACTTCCCGCAGAGTAGTACTCCATCTTGATGTCGCTGCTGACGGGGCTCGGTGTGGATGTCCTGCACTGCCCTCTCCGCTGCGTGATGCGTGCAGGATCTTCACCCTCTACAGCAAGTCGCTGCCCCTGGACGTCGCGTGCCGCGTCTGGGACATCTTCTGCCGTGACGGGGAGGAGTTCCTGTTCCGCACGGCGCTCGCCATCCTGCACCTGTACGACGACGTGCTGCTGCACATGGACTTCATCCACATGGCCCAGCTGCTGACTCGCCTCCCCGAGGACCTGCAGGCCAGCGAGCTCTTCTCTTCCATCTCGGCCATCCAGCTGCAGAGCCGCAACAAGAAGTGGAGCCAGGTACAGGGGCCGCCCTCTGCGCCACACCGCAGAGTGTCCGGTACACTCGGGCCCCGCCGAGAACCTCGCGTGAGCGACACGCATTCCTTGCGCGAGGTCTAACGTGGGTGGTGTCGCGGGCTCACGGTAGTGCATTCACCGATCGTTGCAGAGGTTCACGGTTCGAATTCGTCAACCGCCCCAAGTACTAACTGCGCTGGGTGTATTAACGGTAATGATATGACACGTCGTCGGCTTCACAGTGGAAGTTACAGATCCGGCGACGTCATACACGAGTAGGGCATTGTGTGCCGCCGTCATCGGCCAAATTTGAAACATTTCCCACAAACTACTCAATTGGGGTTATCCTCGGCCGCGTATGTACGTTGCACTTCTTTTGCAACGTATGTAGCCAACCGTGCTAATTGGAGGTAGAATCATCGCCCCCTCCTGCGAAAACTTAGCAGGACCCTCTTGAGGATTTCCTGGGTAAACAAGTGCAGTAATAATAACAAAAATGATCATTTGTCAAGTTGTCCTTGGGAAGTGGCGCACATTTCACGAGTGTTGATGGGGGTGCGGGTGGTGGTGGTTCGTGTTTTGGCGCGGGCAGGTGCTCGCCACCCTACTAAGGGACTGCAGGGACTCGGGCAGAAGCAGCAAGGCCAACAGCCCCAGCCTGAGGCACTGAGCCCCCCGGGGCAGCTCCAGCAGCACCTCCCTCGCCGCCCACGCGCCGTGATGATCGTCTCCGTGAATGCCGGGAGCCGCATCAGGAATCGTGCCTTGCTGACAACACAGACTGCTGGGTGGGACTCGCGACTCGTGAAGGAATGGGTTCACTGATGCTCTCGGCATCGCAGCAGACATCCTTTATCCAAATGAATTCCCGTTAGCAGCTTTTTAAATAAATGTAGAATACTGTACTATCTTGCACTTCTTTTTATTCAGGGAAAATTACTTGTTATTGATCAGGAAGGGTTTGTTTTGCTGTTCTGTTGCTGTTTAAAAGTGTTTTTTCTATTCAAGTTTTGTTCTTTCAGTTTTGTGAGCAATAACCATTTATTTAATGTGGAACCACAGAGACTTTCAAGGGTCATCGCTGCTCCTAGGTCAGGTTTTATGAACTATTTAGGAGCATTCATTATTCACCGAGCTGAGCAAGAAGATCAACTAAGTGAAGAAGCTCAACACATTCATTGAATAATTGTTGGTTGATAAGGGCGCAGAATAGCCACATTCAGACAAATCTCAATTGAGAGAAATGCCCCATTTTCCTGCCTTAAATGTTACATTTATCGCAAATTTTAATTGTCCTTGGAGCCCAACGTGGGTTGGAGCTAGGGGTGCAGTTTGCACAAGAATCAAACGACTAGATTTCCAAAACTGTAGAACACAACATTAGATCCTCATTGCGGTTCTCCATCTTGCACAATGCAAATCGCTCCAGCTAATGTGACGTTCAGAGATTGAGGGGTTCGTCGTGGCTTTCATGAATATCCCTCACGTCGCAGTTGTGCTTTGCATAACAACGTGGCAGAAGGCTCCCCCGTCGCGGTGCAAAGTCATCAGGAGATCACTCGGAGTGCTTTCTGAGGACGAGCGCTCCCAATCAAACCTAGGCCTCCAAGGTGTTCATTTAATTTTAAATGTGGTTTTAATCACAACTCGGTAGGTGTGACATCAATGTGATTGGGTAGCATATTGTGAACTGACTTTATAATGAATGTACCTTAGCATTTTACTTAACGTATGCGTTTGTTTAGGAAATAATGCAATGAGTTTTTTGTGAGTGGCTTATGTGTTTCCTGATTGCAGTAGAACTTCGTTGGTTTATTCCATACTGGTCACAAATCCTGCTGCCCACAGGGGTCAGCAGACCTGCGGTTCTCCCAGTTGTGCGCAGAGCTCCCAAGATTCGCGAAGCGTTAAAATCTTCGACGGAAGCGGTGGCAAAACGCGGTCTCTGTGCTGCAGCCGGTTGTCAAGTGCTGGCGACTCCCTAGGGGGCGCGCCAATGTCTCTCTCCCGCGTGCCTGTCCGAGGCGCAAGGCGAATGGTGGAAATTTAAACTGGTTCATGAAAGTCGGGAGGTTCGCACATTGAATACAATACTCACCCAAGTATTCATCAGATCTTTTATTCAAATAGTGGGCTCCTCCATTGAAGACAATGGGGGTGCTGCCACTTTATAGGAATCGTATGGAGAGGAGCAATGTAAAATGAGAATGCCCTTGTTATGCACGATATGAGAATATTAACATAGGTCCTGTCCTTGATACAACGTTACTAAACATGGGATATTCCAATGGGTAATTCTTTAGCTAACACAGGAAATGTGCCTTGATGTTGCAAGCAATTCCCTATGGCCCATGATGCTGCAGATCAGAGGAAACGTCTGTTACTTGACCTGTATCTCCTGCAGAGCTTCGTGAAAGGGGAAATAGGCGGTGACACGGTCACCACTTGTTGAAAAGCTTCACGGTTCGTGTTACAGTGGCCGCCCGGATTAATACTGCTGTGTGTTAACGATAACAATACTCAGCGCCGTCTGCTTCACAATCGACGTTCAAGATACCGTGAAGTATTTCACAAGAGTAGGCCAGTGTGCCGGTGTTGTCCATTTTTTTTATTTAGCTGCAAATTACTCAATTGGAATATACATGGCGATCATGATGCCCTATTTGCAGGACCACCCTGAACAGTCTTGCCAGTGAGGCTTTAATTGGTAAATAAGCGTAATGATGACAATAATGAGTGGGTGAAGGTGATGCTGTACCCAGACAACGCCGTCAGTCGGCATAGCCCGCCGTGTTTGCGTATCGTGCCTGATGCTCGTAGCTCTGTGGATCCCCGTGGCGATCAGACTCAACCTGTGGATCAAGTGATATCAAGGGAACCCTCTTATCTGCCAATTTGGTCATCCACAACAGCACCCTATGTCTGTGGATAAGAAGCATTCAGCCGTGCTTTTGCCGAAGCCACTTTTATCATCGGCTGAAGAACAAATGGATACCCACTATAATCTTGATTGCTGAACCTGTTTAAATGCAACCGTATCTCAAGATGCTGGGCGACGTTAAATGTTGTGCCGTACCAATTCTTGCATGTGCAATACCCTGCAGAAAAAGCAATTATTTATAGTTCTCACCTGTACCCAATTTCAAAAGGCGGACGTGTCTGTGTTACAATAATTTTTAGGACCGCTGTGAACTAAATGTAATGCGGTATACGTTTGTACAATTGCAATGGTGTATATAATCAGTAAATTAAAAATATGGTCGGATTGTGTAATTGTTCCAGTTGGTGTGCGGATTGGCACGGTACACATGTAAGCATTTTAACGCGTGCATTGCTGAATATTGCTGAAGGAAACCACACCCAGGGGTGGGCACTGGGTTTAATAAAGTGGTATGATGACAAGGAGGCACGCTGTGTACACATTGATTCTTCGGGTTACCGATGAAGAGTCTCGATCGACTGAGAACCTGACTACTGTCCGCAACAAATGTGGACATGAGCATCAATGACTTGTAAATAATTATAACCATTGGTAATCTACAAAATCTCTGAACTTAACACAAGGCAGTGAAAGTGATAATGTATAAATGAGCAAAACAAGTCGCTTTTACATTGACAAAAACTCCAAAAGGAATTGCCTGTTGGAGGGACACTGCTGGAAATCAACCCCCGAGTGTCTGGGACAAGTATTATAGAGTGTGCTTTGGGTCTTTCGGTAAAGTTATGTAGATGAAATTTTAAAAAATATGACGTTTCGATCGCAACAAGCAATCGTCATGAGAAAAAAGAGGGGGAAAGCTGCTGAGGCAAGCTGTTTGAAAGTTTTAAAATGGGTGTAGCCCAAGGGTCATAAACGAAGTGGGCGGGGCTAGTGATGTTAAAGTGAGAGAGATTAACATGTCAATGTGAACGGCGGCTGTGTTAGTGTGAGCCTGTTAATGTAAAATCAAAGAGTCTAAAATAACTGCTACCATCGGAAGGTAGGGTGGAAACATCACGGCCAGTTATGACTTAAACTGATTAATAACGTCCTTCCAATGATTGCTCAGTTTGTACCCATCTTCTCGGTTGAAATTGTCTGTGTCTATATATCTGGATGGCTTCATGAACGAATCTTTGTTGATAGCTAGTGGGTTTGCAGAGTACCTTCGTCTTGGAGAAATCAATTTCGTGTGTGCCCACCGCGTTAAAATAATGATCAGCCACGGCTGAGGTATTTATCCTACCGTGTTTCAGATCTGCCTTATGTTCACGAACACGGTCCGAGACATGTTGCTTAGTTTCCCCAATGTAACTACTGCCGCAGGCACAGGTTAGTTTGTATACGCCGGGGTATTGCATGTCAGAGATCACACCCTTCACAGATGGGATCAGATCACGAATTTTATGTACTGTGTCAAATTGAACCTGGATCTAGTGTTTGCTCATGATTTTGGAAATATTTTTTGTGACTCCTGCTATGTATGGCAAGGTGATGGTTTTTGATTGGGTCCTCGGATGGTTATTTCCTAACCGTTGGGGTGATAACTTTATGGATTGTGTAGTTTGAATATCCATTCATCTTGAGGGCTTGGTGTACGTGTTCCAGTTCACTAGCTAGGTGGTGATGGTCGGAAATACAACGAGCTCTATGGTATACAGTTTGGATGGGGGAATTATTTTGGGATGGATGGTGGTGGGTGTCAGGTTTTAGGTAGGCATCCGTATGGGTGGCTTTCCTGTAGACTGTCCCATTGAGCCAATCTGGTCTCTTTTCGATTAAAACATCCAAGAATGGTAACTGGCCATCTTTTTCCACCTCCATGGTGAATTTGATGGCTGGGTGTATGGAATTGATGTTGTCGAAGAGTTGGTTCAGAGCTGGTAGGACATGTGGCCAGATGATGAACGTGTCATCTACGTACCTCTTCCACAAGCATAGACGTAGAGTAGATGCCTGGATGGCATCTGAAAAATTTCCATGAAAACATTGGCTTCAACTGGAGATAAGGGAGAACCCATTGGGGTACCTTCAACTTGTTTGTAGAATGTTCCATTCCAGGTGAAGTGTTGGTGAGGCAGTGTCTAACCAGGGCTGGTACATCAGCATTCAGTCCTTGTAGGACCAAAACTTCAATGATTGCAATGGTGTCAGGCATAGGAACTTGGGTAAACAAAGATACTACATCGAAATTAACGAGTAAATCACCTGGAGATAGTGAGATGTCCTTAATTAACGGTACCAAGTGAGCTGAGTTCAGTACAGCTGAGGTGGTCTTACCAGTGAATGGTTGTAAGGTCTTAAGACAGAAATCGGGCCAGTTTGTAGGTGGGTGAGTAAATGGTGGAGACGATAGGACGAAATGGTGTGCCTTTATTAATTTTTGGTAAGCCATACAATCTGGGTGGTCTATCAACTGAGGGTTTTAAGGAAAACCGCTTGGTTGGTTCGATTAAAGATATCGGATCGGTGATATTGTTGGTTTTCGTAACCAGGTGGTTGGCGGGATCTCTTGATTTTGGTAGAGCTACCATCATTAAGTAGGTCCTGAATTTTGTTATTGTAAGTGGTTTTGTCCATGATGACAGTGTCATTGCCCTTGTCGACTGAAAGGATGGCTGTCATCTCTCTTTTTTAATTGCATAAGCTCAAAGCGCTCATCCTTACTGATGTTGCAAATAGGTGTCTTAGCGTTTTGGAGGATCGCAGCGATTTTCGATCTTGCCACGTCTGCAGGAATGTGTCCCAACCCCTGAAGGGCTACGTCGACCTGGGCAATGATATTAACTTGGATGTGTTTATGGGTGACTGCGAAATTCAACCCTTTAGCTAGAACCGATTTTAGGCTCTGGTAAATTGGACTGTTACTCTGATAACAATCTTGTCAACGTCTAACTTTTTTAATGTGTGGATCTGGCTTCTTCTTGGAAAGATTGAACTTGGAAATCAGGTGATCTTTGCATTTCGCTGACATTGAGGCGGCTGAAGAGGCTGTCATGTTTACATGTTCCCAATCAGATGTAGACATTGTTTTTGTCAATGTTAACTGTTATTTCAAGAGAGTCGTCTAAATTGTCTAGTTGTAAACTGCATCCGCACCAAACCATGGCAGCAGATGCGGACAATTGATTAAAATTAAAAACTGGTGGGTGGGTGGCCATCGTCGCCCAGAACACTCCATGCAGGATGACTCAATTGCCCGGTTCGCAAACACGGAGGCGGCCTCATCAGAGCGACTCACTCCGCCACCTGTGATGCAGTCATCAGGCTCGTGGTCACCCCCATGGGAAACCGCAACCGTCCGCCTGCAATCTGCATCGGCCGCACGATGGAGCAGGTCGCCACGTGCCGGCCAGGACCCACTTGACTCTGCGTGGGGGGAGGGGCGTGACCGTCGTCATGATGCTGGCACCTGACCTGGAGTTATTGGAAGCCATGGGCCGGATCAGTCGACCCGTGGCACCCGCTGGGTCTGCAGCGTGACCTCCTTGCCAGCGGGTGTTCGACACTTCACGTGGCCTCAACGTGCACCTAGCCTGCCACAAGCGTCGTGGTGACGTCACCGCCACTTAGTGGCGAATGGTGGTTGTTGTAGGGGGGCGTGTTCGTGCCACGCCCTACTCACGAGGCCACGCCCTACTCGCCAGGCCACGCCCTACGCGCGAGGCCACGCCCTACTCGCGAGGCCACGCCCTACTCGCGAGGCCACGCCCTACGCGCGAGGCCACGCCCTACTCGCGAGGCCACGCCCTACTCGCGAGGCCACGCCCTACTCGCGTGACGTCGGCACGCACACTGTACTCGCACAGGGTCTCACTGTACTCGCGATGCCAATGCCGCTGTCTCTGCGCGTCGTGGCCGAGTGCCGCTGGAGCGGCGCCCGCGCCGCCACGCTCGTGGCCCCCCACGGCCCTGTGGCGCTGCCCGTGTTCATGCCGGTGGGCACGCAGGGCACCCTCAAGGGGCTCACCGCGCGACAGCTGCGTCGTCTCGGCTGCGGCATCTGCCTGGGCAACACCTACCACCTGGCCATGCGGCCCGTGAGTCCGACCGCCTCCTGCACAAAGCGCCCCCGTGGAGCCCACGCAGCCTCTCGCTTGCTGTGAGCGAGAGGCTGCTGCAGCTGTAGCGCCTACGAGGCCTGGAACGGCGCACGAGTCGCTGGGTGTATCCCGTACTCACTGCACCGAGCTACTCCTGTCAGGGCCGTGTCGCCCGAGGGGAAGTCGAGGACTGGCTGAGCTATTCGGCAGCGATGTTGGCCGTCAGTGGGGATGGTTCAGGTCGCCGGATTCGTCGCGCAGTGCACCGACCACTTCGGCACCGCTCCCCCTCCACAGAGATCGTGCACGCCCCACATGTACCACCACCACATGTACCACCACCACCACATGTACCACCACCACCACATGTACCACCACCACCACATGTACCACCACCACCACATGTACCACCACCACCACATGTACCACCACCACCACCAATGTACCACCACCACCACCAATGTACCACCACCACCACCAATGTACCACCACCACCACCAATGTACCACCACCACCACCACCAATGTACCACCACCACCACCAATGTACCACCACCACCACCAATGTACCACCGCCACCACCAATGTACCACCGCCACCACCAATGTACCACCGCCACCACCAATGTACCACCGCCACCACCAATGTACCACCACCACCACCAATGTACCACCACCACCACCAATGTACCACCACCACCACCAATGTACCACCACCACCACCAATGTACCACCACCACCACCAATGTACCACCACCACCACCAATGTACCACCACCACCACCAATGTACCACCACCACCACCAATGTACCACCACCACCACCAATGTACCACCACCACCACCAATGTACCACCACCACCACCAATGTACCACCACCACCACCAATGTACCACCACCACCACCAATGTACCACCACCACCACCACCACCACATGTACCACCACCACATGTACCACCACCACCACCACATGTACCACCACCACCACCACATGTACCACCACCACCACCACATGTACCACCACCACCACCACATGTACCACCACCACCACCACATGTACCACCACCACCACCACATGTACCACCACCACCACCACATGTACCACCACCACCACCACATGTACCACCACCACATGTACCACCACCACCACCACATGTACCACCACCACCACCACATGTACCACCACCACCACCACATGTACCACCACCACCACCACATGTACCACCACCACCACATGTACCACCACCACATGTACCACCACCACCACCACATGTACCACCACATGTAGTACCACCACCACCACCTGTACCACCTGTACCACCTGTACCACCTGTACCACCACCACCTGTACCACCTGTACCACTACCACCTGTACCACCACCACCTGTACCACCTGTACCACCACCACCTGTACCACCTGTACCACCACCACCTGTACCACCACCACCACCTGTACCACCACCACCACCTGTACCACCACCACCACCTGTACCACCACCACCACCTGTACCACCACCACCACCTGTACCACCACCACCACCTGTACCACCACCACCACCTGTACCACCACCACCTGTACCACCACCACCTGTACCACCACCACCTGTACCACCACCACCACCTGTACCACCACCACCACCTGTACCACCACCACCACCTGTACCACCACCACCTGGACCACCACCACCTGTACCATCACCTGTACCACCTGTACCACCACCTGTACCATCACCACCACCTGTACCACCACCACCTGTACCACCACCACCCTGTACCACCACCACCCTGTACCACCACCACCACCCTGTACCACCACCACCCGTGTACCGCTCCACCTGTACCACCACCACCCTGTACCACCACCACCCTGTACCACCACCACCCTGTACCACCACCACCCTGTACATCCACCCTGTACCACCACCACCTGTACCACCACCACCTGTACCACCACCACCTGTACCACCACCACCTGTACCACCACCACCTGTACCACCACCACGTGTACCACCACCACGTAAACAACAGAGGGGCGCCGCGGTAGCGAGGTGTTAACTACCTCGCCTGCTACGCAGGAGGTCGTGAGTTTGATCACGACCCTGATGCCTGTGTATAATTGTAGTTTGCGTGTCTCTCCCTGTGGTCGCATGCATTTTTCATTGGGTCCTCCGGTTTTTCCCACCACATGTAGAATCAACGTCACACGTTTTGAGTATTTGGCTGCTTTAAATTTCCACGAGATTATCCACTTTTTTTAGCTCATTTGTGGCCAGGTCGCTTCTGAAAATAGCTATATCGCTCAGTGAGTCTTACCTGGTAAAATAAAATAAAATGTGTTTATAGTTTAGTTTATTGACAACCTATACCACATACAGTACAGTACACCATCTCCAATTCCAACGTGTACACGCGCACTGTGCTTAATTGCCTACACGAGGCACGCACCACAGACAAAGATCCCCCGTGTAGACTCAACAGCGTTCGGGCAAGTGCTGCTAGCGAGCACCTATGGAGGCTGGAACGGCGCACGAGGGGATTGGTGGCCAGCACCACGCCCGGCCGCCTTTGTCTCCCCAATGCCCACGTTTACACACCGCACCAAGTACTAATTAATGCCGAGTCGATCTACACCGCGCATGCACTAACACCACCACACACGTCTATAATTTGCCTTCACACAAAAATGTTGAGTTGCAGTCTGGGGCAGCACGAACCCCCACAGGGTAAATCTCCCTCAACTGGGGGTCCCCTCGCGTTGGTGGATTGACGTGGCTCTCGGGTCGTGATGATGCTTCACTTCCACAGGGGCCGGAGCTGATCGAGAAGGCCAAGGGCTTGCACGGCTTTATGGACTGGGAGCGCTGCCTGCTGACCGTAAGCCCCGCACACCCACGCGGCGCGGCAGCGGCCTCATTGGATTCCCAATGATTGCTACTCGTACACACGGAGTGTTTCACTGTCATGTAAGTTGCACGTTCTGTTACCCATGGGTTCGCAGCGATAGAAGTGCTGCTGGCTTGTACTTTCTTGATAATGAAGTGGCTCAGAGTGTGCACGAGTGAGTCTGACTCAGTGTGTACGAGTGTGAGTCTGACTCTCAGTGTGTACGAGTGTGACTGACTCTCAGTGTGTACGAGTGTGAGTCTGACTCTCAGTGTGTACGAGTGTGAGTGACTCTCAATGTGTACGAGTGTGAGTCTGACTCTCAGTGTGTACGAGTGTGAGCCTGACTCAGGATGTACGAGTGTGAGTCTGACTCTCAGTGTGCACGAGTGTGAGTCTGACTCTCAGTGTGTACGAGTGTGAGCCTGACTCAGTGTGTACGAGTGTGAGTCTGACTCTCAGTGTGTACGAGTGTGAGTCTGACTCTCAGTGTGTACGAGTGTGAGTCTGACTCTCAGTGTGTACGAGTGTGAGTGACTCTCAGTGTGTACGAGTGTGAGTCTGACTCAGTGTGTACGAGTGTGAGTCTGACTCTCAGTGTGTACGAGTGTGAGCCTGACTCAGTGTGTACGAGTGTGAGTCTGACTCTCAGTGTGTACGAGTGTGAGTCTGACTCTCAGTGTGTACGAGTGTGAGTCTGACTCTCAGTGTGCACGAGTGTGAGTCTGACTCTCAGTGTGTACGAGTGTGAGTCTGACTCTCAGTGTGTACGAGTGTGAGCCTGACTCAGTGTGTGTACGAGTGTGAGCCTGACTCTCAGTGTGTACGAGTGTGAGTCTGACTCTCAGTGTGCACGAGTGTGAGTCTGACTCTCAGTGTGCACGAGTGTGAGTCTGACTCAGTGTGTGTACGAGTGTGACTCTGACTCTCAGTGTGCACGAGTGAGTCTGACTCTCAGTGTGTACGAGTGTGAGCCTGACTCAGTATGTACGAGTGTGACTCTGACTCTCAGTGTGCACGAGTGTGAGTCTGACTCTCAGTGTGTACGAGTGTGAGCCTGACTCAGTATGTACGAGTGTGAGTCTGACTCTCAGTGTGTACGAGTGTGAGCCTGACTCAGTGTGTACGAGTGTGAGTCTGACTCTCAGTGTGTACGAGTGTGAGTCTGATTCTCAGTGTGTACGAGTGTGAGTCTGACTCTCAGTGTGTACGAGTGTGAGTCTGATTCTCAGTGTGTACGAGTGTGAGTCTGACTCTCAGTGTGTACGAGTGTGAGTCTGACTCTCAGTGTGTACGAGTGTGAGTCTGACTCTCAGTGTGTACGAGTGTGAGTCTGACTCTCAGTGTGTACGAGTGTGAGTGACTCTCAGTGTGTACGAGTGTGAGTCTGACTCAGTGTGTACGAGTGTGAACCTGACTCAGTGTGTACGAGTGTGAGTCTGACTCTCAGTGTGTACGAGTGTGAGTCTGACTCAGTGTGTACGAGTGTGAGTCTGACTCTCAGTGTGTACGAGTGTGAGCCTGACTCAGTGTGTACGAGTGTGAGTCTGACTCTCAGTGTGTACGAGTGTGAGTCTGACTCTCAGTGTGCACGAGTGTGAGTCTGACTCTCAGTGTGTACGAGTGTGAGTGACTCTCAGTGTGTACGAGTGTGAACCTGACTCAGTGTGTACGAGTGTGAGTCTGACTCTCAGTGTGTACGAGTGTGAGTCTGACTCAGTGTGTACGAGTGTGAGTCTGACTCTCAGTGTGTACGAGTGTGAGCCTGACTCAGTGTGTACGAGTGTGAGTCTGACTCTCAGTGTGTACGAGTGTGAGTCTGACTCTCAGTGTGCACGAGTGTGAGTCTGACTCTCAGTGTGTACGAGTGTGAGCCTGACTCAGTGTGTACGAGTGTGAGTCTGACTCTCAGTGTGTACGAGTGTGAGCCTGACTCTCAGTGTGTACGAGTGTGAGTCTGACTCTCAGTGTGTACGAGTGTGAGTCTGACTCTCAGTGTGTACGAGTGTGAGTCTGACTCTCAGTGTGCACGAGTGTGAGTCTGACTCTCAGTGTGTACGAGTGTGACTCTGACTCTCAGTGTGCACGAGTGTGAGTGACTCTCAGTGTGTACGAGTGTGAGTCAGACTCTCAGTGTGTACGAGTGTGAGTCTGACTCTCAGTGTGTACGAGTGTGACTCTGACTCAGTGTGTGTACGAGTGTGACTCTGACTCTCAGTGTGTACGAGTGTGAGCCTGACTCAGTGTGTACGAGTGTGAGTCTGACTCAGTGTGTACGAGTGTGAGTCTGACTCAGTGTGTGTACGAGTGTGACTCTGACTCTCAGTGTGCACGAGTGTGAGTCTGACTCTCAGTGTGTGTACGAGTGTGAGTCTGACTCAGTGTGTGTACGAGTGTGACTCTGACTCTCAGTGTGTACGAGTGTGACTCTGACTCTCAGTGTGTGTACGAGTGTGACTCTGACTCAGTGTGTGTACGAGTGTGACTCTGACTCTCAGTGTGCACGAGTGTGAGTCTGACTCTCAGTGTGTACGAGTGTGAGTCTGACTCAGTGTGTACGAGTGTGAGCCTGACTCAGTGTGTACGAGTGTGAGTCTGACTCTCAGTGTGTACGAGTGTGAGTCTGACTCTCAGTGTGTACGAGTGTGACTCTGACTCTCAGTGTGCACGAGTGTGAGTCTGACTCTCAGTGTGTACGAGTGTGAGTCTGACTCTCTGTGTACGAGTGTGAGTCTGACTCTCAGTGTATACGAGTGTGAGTCTGACTCTCAGTGTGTACGAGTGTGACTCTGACTCTCAGTGTGTACGAGTGTGAGTCTGACTCTCAGTGTGTACGAGTGTGAGCCTGACTCAGTGTGTACGAGTGTGAGTCTGACTCTCAGTGTGTGTACGAGTGTGACTCTGACTCTCAGTGTGTACGAGTGTGAGTGACTCTCAGTGTGTACGAGTGCGACTCTGACTCAGTGTGTGTACGAGTGTGACTCTGACTCAGTGTGTGTACGAGTGTGAGTCTGACTCTCAGTGTGCACGAGTATGAGTCTGACTCTCAGTGTGCACGAGTGTGAGTCTGTCTCTCAGTGTGCACGAGTTTGAGTCTGACTCTCAGTGTGTACGAGTGTGAGCCTGACTCAGTGTGTACGAGTGTGAGTCTGACTCTCAGTGTGTACGAGTGTGAGTCTGACTCTCAGTGTGTACGAGTGTGAGTCTGACTCGCAGTGTGCACGAGTGTGAGTCTGACTCTCAGTGTGTACGAGTGTGAGTCTGACTCAGTGTGTGTACGAGTGTGAGTCTGACTCTCAGTGTGCACGAGTGTGAGTCTGACTCTCAGTGTGTACGAGTGTGAGTCTGACTCAGTGTGTACGAGTGTGAGCCTGACTCAGTGTGTACGAGTGTGAGTCTGACTCTCAGTGTGTACGAGTGTGAGTCTGACTCTCAGTGTGTACGAGTGTGACTCTGACTCTCAGTGTGCACGAGTGTGAGTCTGACTCTCAGTGTGTACGAGTGTGAGTCTGACTCTCAGTGTGTACGAGTGTGAGTCTGACTCTCAGTGTATACGAGTGTGAGTCTGACTCTCAGTGTGTACGAGTGTGACTCTGACTCTCAGTGTGTACGAGTGTGAGTCTGACTCTCAGTGTGTACGAGTGTGAGCCTGACTCAGTGTGTACGAGTGTGAGTCTGACTCTCAGTGTGTGTACGAGTGTGACTCTGACTCTCAGTGTGTACGAGTGTGAGTGACTCTCAGTGTGTACGAGTGCGACTCTGACTCAGTGTGTGTACGAGTGTGACTCTGACTCAGTGTGTGTACGAGTGTGACTCTGACTCAGTGTGTGTACGAGTGTGAGTCTGACTCTCAGTGTGCACGAGTATGAGTCTGACTCTCAGTGTGCACGAGTGTGAGTCTGTCTCTCAGTGTGCACGAGTTTGAGTCTGACTCTCAGTGTGTACGAGTGTGAGCCTGACTCAGTGTGTACGAGTGTGAGTCTGACTCTCAGTGTGTACGAGTGTGAGTCTGACTCGCAGTGTGCACGAGTGTGAGTCTGACTCTCAGTGTGTACGAGTGTGAGTCTGACTCAGTGTGTGTACGAGTGTGAGTCTGACTCAGTGTGTGTACGAGTGTGAGTCTGACTCTCAGTGTGTACGAGTGTGAGTCTGACTCTCAGTGTGTACGAGTGTGAGTCTGAACTCTCAGTGTGTACGAGTGTGACTGACTCAGTGTGTGTACGAGTGTGACTCTGACTCTCAGTGTGCACGAGTGTGAGTCTGACTCTCAGTGTGTACGAGTGTGAGTCTGACTCAGTGTGTACGAGTGTGAGCCTGACTCAGTGTGTACGAGTGTGAGTCTGACTCTCAGTGTGTACGAGTGTGACTCTGACTCTCAGTGTGTACGAGTGTGACTCTGACTCTCAGTGTGCACGAGTGTGAGTCTGACTCTCAGTGTGTACGAGTGTGAGCCTGACTCAGTGTGTACGAGTGTGAGTCTGACTCTCAGTGTCTACGAGTGTGAGTCTGACTCAGTGTGTACGAGTGTGAGTCTGACTCTCAGTGTGTACGAGTGTGACTCTGACTCTCAGTGTGTACGAGTGTGAGTCTGACTCTCAGTGTGTACGAGTGTGAGCCTGACTCAGTGTGTACGAGTGTGAGTCTGACTCTCAGTGTGTACGAGTGTGAGTCTGACTCTCAGTGTGTGTACGAGTGTGTCTGACTCAGTGTGTGTACGAGTGTGACTCTGACTCAGTGTGTGTACGAGTGTGAGTCTGACTCTCAGTGTGCACGAGTGTGAGTCTGACTCTCAGTGTGTACGAGTGTGACTCTGACTCTCAGTGTGCACGAGTGTGAGTGACTCTGTGTGTACGAGTGTGAGTCTGACTCTCAGTGTGCACGAGTGTGAGTCTGTCTCTCAGTGTGCACGAGTTTGAGTCTGACTCTCAGTGTGTACGAGTGTGAGCCTGACTCAGTGTGTACGAGTGTGAGTCTGACTCTCAGTGTGTACGAGTGTGAGTCTGACTCGCAGTGTGTACGAGTGTGACTGACTCAGTGTGTGTACGAGTGTGACTCTGACTCTCAGTGTGCACGAGTGTGAGTCTGACTCTCAGTGTGTACGAGTGTGAGTCTGACTCAGTGTGTACGAGTGTGAGCCTGACTCAGTGTGTACGAGTGTGAGTCTGACTCTCAGTGTGTACGAGTGTGACTCTGACTCTCAGTGTGTACGAGTGTGACTCTGACTCTCAGTGTGCACGAGTGTGAGTCTGACTCTCAGTGTGTACGAGTGTGAGCCTGACTCAGTGTGTACGAGTGTGAGTCTGACTCTCAGTGTCTACGAGTGTGAGTCTGACTCAGTGTGTACGAGTGTGAGTCTGACTCTCAGTGTGTACGAGTGTGACTCTGACTCTCAGTGTGTACGAGTGTGAGTCTGACTCTCAGTGTGTACGAGTGTGAGCCTGACTCAGTGTGTACGAGTGTGAGTCTGACTCTCAGTGTGTACGAGTGTGAGTCTGACTCTCAGTGTGTGTACGAGTGTGTCTGACTCAGTGTGTGTACGAGTGTGACTCTGACTCAGTGTGTGTACGAGTGTGAGTCTGACTCTCAGTGTGCACGAGTGTGAGTCTGACTCTCAGTGTGTACGAGTGTGACTCTGACTCTCAGTGTGCACGAGTGTGAGTGACTCTGTGTGTACGAGTGTGAGTCTGACTCTCAGTGTGCACGAGTGTGAGTCTGTCTCTCAGTGTGCACGAGTTTGAGTCTGACTCTCAGTGTGTACGAGTGTGAGCCTGACTCAGTGTGTACGAGTGTGAGTCTGACTCTCAGTGTGTACGAGTGTGAGTCTGACTCGCAGTGTGCACGAGTGTGAGTCTGACTCTCAGTGTGTACGAGTGTGAGTCTGACTCAGTGTGTGTACGAGTGTGAGTCTGACTCAGTGTGTGTACGAGTGTGAGTCTGACTCTCAGTGTGTACGAGTGTGAGTCTGACTCTCAGTGTGTACGAGTGTGAGTCTGAACTCTCAGTGTGTACGAGTGTGACTGACTCAGTGTGTGTACGAGTGTGACTCTGACTCTCAGTGTGCACGAGTGTGAGTCTGACTCTCAGTGTGTACGAGTGTGAGTCTGACTCAGTGTGTACGAGTGTGAGCCTGACTCAGTGTGTACGAGTGTGAGTCTGACTCTCAGTGTGTACGAGTGTGAGTCTGACTCTCAGTGTGCACGAGTGTGAGTCTGACTCTCAGTGTGCACGAGTGTGAGTCTGACTCAGTGTGTGTACGAGTGTGAGTCTGACTCAGTGTGTGTACGAGTGTGAGTCTGACTCTCAGTGTGTACGAGTGTGAGTCTGACTCTCAGTGTGTACGAGTGTGAGTCTGACTCTCAGTGTGTACGAGTGTGAGTGACTCTCAGTGTGTACGAGTGTGAGTCTGACTCAGTGTGTACGAGTGTGAACCTGACTCAGTGTGTACGAGTGTGAGTCTGACTCTCAGTGTGTACGAGTGTGAGTCTGACTCAGTGTGTACGAGTGTGAGTCTGACTCTCAGTGTGTACGAGTGTGAGCCTGACTCAGTGTGTACGAGTGTGAGTCTGACTCTCAGTGTGTACGAGTGTGAGTCTGACTCTCAGTGTGCACGAGTGTGAGTCTGACTCTCAGTGTGTACGAGTGTGAGTGACTCTCAGTGTGTACGAGTGTGAACCTGACTCAGTGTGTACGAGTGTGAGTCTGACTCTCAGTGTGTACGAGTGTGAGTCTGACTCAGTGTGTACGAGTGTGAGTCTGACTCTCAGTGTGTACGAGTGTGAGCCTGACTCAGTGTGTACGAGTGTGAGTCTGACTCTCAGTGTGTACGAGTGTGAGTCTGACTCTCAGTGTGCACGAGTGTGAGTCTGACTCTCAGTGTGTACGAGTGTGAGCCTGACTCAGTGTGTACGAGTGTGAGTCTGACTCTCAGTGTGTACGAGTGTGAGCCTGACTCTCAGTGTGTACGAGTGTGAGTCTGACTCTCAGTGTGTACGAGTGTGAGTCTGACTCTCAGTGTGTACGAGTGTGAGTCTGACTCTCAGTGTGCACGAGTGTGAGTCTGACTCTCAGTGTGTACGAGTGTGACTCTGACTCTCAGTGTGCACGAGTGTGAGTGACTCTCAGTGTGTACGAGTGTGAGTCAGACTCTCAGTGTGTACGAGTGTGAGTCTGACTCTCAGTGTGTACGAGTGTGACTCTGACTCAGTGTGTGTACGAGTGTGACTCTGACTCTCAGTGTGTACGAGTGTGAGCCTGACTCAGTGTGTACGAGTGTGAGTCTGACTCAGTGTGTACGAGTGTGAGTCTGACTCAGTGTGTGTACGAGTGTGACTCTGACTCTCAGTGTGCACGAGTGTGAGTCTGACTCTCAGTGTGTGTACGAGTGTGAGTCTGACTCAGTGTGTGTACGAGTGTGACTCTGACTCTCAGTGTGTACGAGTGTGACTCTGACTCTCAGTGTGTGTACGAGTGTGACTCTGACTCAGTGTGTGTACGAGTGTGACTCTGACTCTCAGTGTGCACGAGTGTGAGTCTGACTCTCAGTGTGTACGAGTGTGAGTCTGACTCAGTGTGTACGAGTGTGAGCCTGACTCAGTGTGTACGAGTGTGAGTCTGACTCTCAGTGTGTACGAGTGTGAGTCTGACTCTCAGTGTGTACGAGTGTGACTCTGACTCTCAGTGTGCACGAGTGTGAGTCTGACTCTCAGTGTGTACGAGTGTGAGTCTGACTCTCTGTGTACGAGTGTGAGTCTGACTCTCAGTGTATACGAGTGTGAGTCTGACTCTCAGTGTGTACGAGTGTGACTCTGACTCTCAGTGTGTACGAGTGTGAGTCTGACTCTCAGTGTGTACGAGTGTGAGCCTGACTCAGTGTGTACGAGTGTGAGTCTGACTCTCAGTGTGTGTACGAGTGTGACTCTGACTCTCAGTGTGTACGAGTGTGAGTGACTCTCAGTGTGTACGAGTGCGACTCTGACTCAGTGTGTGTACGAGTGTGACTCTGACTCAGTGTGTGTACGAGTGTGAGTCTGACTCTCAGTGTGCACGAGTATGAGTCTGACTCTCAGTGTGCACGAGTGTGAGTCTGTCTCTCAGTGTGCACGAGTTTGAGTCTGACTCTCAGTGTGTACGAGTGTGAGCCTGACTCAGTGTGTACGAGTGTGAGTCTGACTCTCAGTGTGTACGAGTGTGAGTCTGACTCTCAGTGTGTACGAGTGTGAGTCTGACTCGCAGTGTGCACGAGTGTGAGTCTGACTCTCAGTGTGTACGAGTGTGAGTCTGACTCAGTGTGTGTACGAGTGTGAGTCTGACTCTCAGTGTGCACGAGTGTGAGTCTGACTCTCAGTGTGTACGAGTGTGAGTCTGACTCAGTGTGTACGAGTGTGAGCCTGACTCAGTGTGTACGAGTGTGAGTCTGACTCTCAGTGTGTACGAGTGTGAGTCTGACTCTCAGTGTGTACGAGTGTGACTCTGACTCTCAGTGTGCACGAGTGTGAGTCTGACTCTCAGTGTGTACGAGTGTGAGTCTGACTCTCAGTGTGTACGAGTGTGAGTCTGACTCTCAGTGTATACGAGTGTGAGTCTGACTCTCAGTGTGTACGAGTGTGACTCTGACTCTCAGTGTGTACGAGTGTGAGTCTGACTCTCAGTGTGTACGAGTGTGAGCCTGACTCAGTGTGTACGAGTGTGAGTCTGACTCTCAGTGTGTGTACGAGTGTGACTCTGACTCTCAGTGTGTACGAGTGTGAGTGACTCTCAGTGTGTACGAGTGCGACTCTGACTCAGTGTGTGTACGAGTGTGACTCTGACTCAGTGTGTGTACGAGTGTGACTCTGACTCAGTGTGTGTACGAGTGTGAGTCTGACTCTCAGTGTGCACGAGTATGAGTCTGACTCTCAGTGTGCACGAGTGTGAGTCTGTCTCTCAGTGTGCACGAGTTTGAGTCTGACTCTCAGTGTGTACGAGTGTGAGCCTGACTCAGTGTGTACGAGTGTGAGTCTGACTCTCAGTGTGTACGAGTGTGAGTCTGACTCGCAGTGTGCACGAGTGTGAGTCTGACTCTCAGTGTGTACGAGTGTGAGTCTGACTCAGTGTGTGTACGAGTGTGAGTCTGACTCAGTGTGTGTACGAGTGTGAGTCTGACTCTCAGTGTGTACGAGTGTGAGTCTGACTCTCAGTGTGTACGAGTGTGAGTCTGAACTCTCAGTGTGTACGAGTGTGACTGACTCAGTGTGTGTACGAGTGTGACTCTGACTCTCAGTGTGCACGAGTGTGAGTCTGACTCTCAGTGTGTACGAGTGTGAGTCTGACTCAGTGTGTACGAGTGTGAGCCTGACTCAGTGTGTACGAGTGTGAGTCTGACTCTCAGTGTGTACGAGTGTGACTCTGACTCTCAGTGTGTACGAGTGTGACTCTGACTCTCAGTGTGCACGAGTGTGAGTCTGACTCTCAGTGTGTACGAGTGTGAGCCTGACTCAGTGTGTACGAGTGTGAGTCTGACTCTCAGTGTCTACGAGTGTGAGTCTGACTCAGTGTGTACGAGTGTGAGTCTGACTCTCAGTGTGTACGAGTGTGACTCTGACTCTCAGTGTGTACGAGTGTGAGTCTGACTCTCAGTGTGTACGAGTGTGAGCCTGACTCAGTGTGTACGAGTGTGAGTCTGACTCTCAGTGTGTACGAGTGTGAGTCTGACTCTCAGTGTGTGTACGAGTGTGTCTGACTCAGTGTGTGTACGAGTGTGACTCTGACTCAGTGTGTGTACGAGTGTGAGTCTGACTCTCAGTGTGCACGAGTGTGAGTCTGACTCTCAGTGTGTACGAGTGTGACTCTGACTCTCAGTGTGCACGAGTGTGAGTGACTCTGTGTGTACGAGTGTGAGTCTGACTCTCAGTGTGCACGAGTGTGAGTCTGTCTCTCAGTGTGCACGAGTTTGAGTCTGACTCTCAGTGTGTACGAGTGTGAGCCTGACTCAGTGTGTACGAGTGTGAGTCTGACTCTCAGTGTGTACGAGTGTGAGTCTGACTCGCAGTGTGTACGAGTGTGACTGACTCAGTGTGTGTACGAGTGTGACTCTGACTCTCAGTGTGCACGAGTGTGAGTCTGACTCTCAGTGTGTACGAGTGTGAGTCTGACTCAGTGTGTACGAGTGTGAGCCTGACTCAGTGTGTACGAGTGTGAGTCTGACTCTCAGTGTGTACGAGTGTGACTCTGACTCTCAGTGTGTACGAGTGTGACTCTGACTCTCAGTGTGCACGAGTGTGAGTCTGACTCTCAGTGTGTACGAGTGTGAGCCTGACTCAGTGTGTACGAGTGTGAGTCTGACTCTCAGTGTCTACGAGTGTGAGTCTGACTCAGTGTGTACGAGTGTGAGTCTGACTCTCAGTGTGTACGAGTGTGACTCTGACTCTCAGTGTGTACGAGTGTGAGTCTGACTCTCAGTGTGTACGAGTGTGAGCCTGACTCAGTGTGTACGAGTGTGAGTCTGACTCTCAGTGTGTACGAGTGTGAGTCTGACTCTCAGTGTGTGTACGAGTGTGTCTGACTCAGTGTGTGTACGAGTGTGACTCTGACTCAGTGTGTGTACGAGTGTGAGTCTGACTCTCAGTGTGCACGAGTGTGAGTCTGACTCTCAGTGTGTACGAGTGTGACTCTGACTCTCAGTGTGCACGAGTGTGAGTGACTCTGTGTGTACGAGTGTGAGTCTGACTCTCAGTGTGCACGAGTGTGAGTCTGTCTCTCAGTGTGCACGAGTTTGAGTCTGACTCTCAGTGTGTACGAGTGTGAGCCTGACTCAGTGTGTACGAGTGTGAGTCTGACTCTCAGTGTGTACGAGTGTGAGTCTGACTCGCAGTGTGCACGAGTGTGAGTCTGACTCTCAGTGTGTACGAGTGTGAGTCTGACTCAGTGTGTGTACGAGTGTGAGTCTGACTCAGTGTGTGTACGAGTGTGAGTCTGACTCTCAGTGTGTACGAGTGTGAGTCTGACTCTCAGTGTGTACGAGTGTGAGTCTGAACTCTCAGTGTGTACGAGTGTGACTGACTCAGTGTGTGTACGAGTGTGACTCTGACTCTCAGTGTGCACGAGTGTGAGTCTGACTCTCAGTGTGTACGAGTGTGAGTCTGACTCAGTGTGTACGAGTGTGAGCCTGACTCAGTGTGTACGAGTGTGAGTCTGACTCTCAGTGTGTACGAGTGTGACTCTGACTCTCAGTGTGTACGAGTGTGACTCTGACTCTCAGTGTGCACGAGTGTGAGTCTGACTCTCAGTGTGTACGAGTGTGAGCCTGACTCAGTGTGTACGAGTGTGAGTCTGACTCTCAGTGTCTACGAGTGTGAGTCTGACTCAGTGTGTACGAGTGTGAGTCTGACTCTCAGTGTGTACGAGTGTGACTCTGACTCTCAGTGTGTACGAGTGTGAGTCTGACTCTCAGTGTGTACGAGTGTGAGCCTGACTCAGTGTGTACGAGTGTGAGTCTGACTCTCAGTGTGTACGAGTGTGAGTCTGACTCTCAGTGTGTGTACGAGTGTGTCTGACTCAGTGTGTGTACGAGTGTGACTCTGACTCAGTGTGTGTACGAGTGTGAGTCTGACTCTCAGTGTGCACGAGTATGAGTCTGACTCTCAGTGTGCACGAGTGTGAGTCTGTCTCTCAGTGTGCACGAGTTTGAGTCTGACTCTCAGTGTGTACGAGTGTGAGCCTGACTCAGTGTGTACGAGTGTGAGTCTGACTCTCAGTGTGTACGAGTGTGAGTCTGACTCGCAGTGTGCACGAGTGTGAGTCTGACTCTCAGTGTGTACGAGTGTGAGTCTGACTCAGTGTGTGTACGAGTGTGAGTCTGACTCAGTGTGTGTACGAGTGTGAGTCTGACTCTCAGTGTGTACGAGTGTGAGTCTGACTCTCAGTGTGTACGAGTGTGAGTCTGAACTCTCAGTGTGTACGAGTGTGACTGACTCAGTGTGTGTACGAGTGTGACTCTGACTCTCAGTGTGCACGAGTGTGAGTCTGACTCTCAGTGTGTACGAGTGTGAGTCTGACTCAGTGTGTACGAGTGTGAGCCTGACTCAGTGTGTACGAGTGTGAGTCTGACTCTCAGTGTGTACGAGTGTGACTCTGACTCTCAGTGTGTACGAGTGTGACTCTGACTCTCAGTGTGCACGAGTGTGAGTCTGACTCTCAGTGTGTACGAGTGTGAGCCTGACTCAGTGTGTACGAGTGTGAGTCTGACTCTCAGTGTCTACGAGTGTGAGTCTGACTCAGTGTGTACGAGTGTGAGTCTGACTCTCAGTGTGTACGAGTGTGACTCTGACTCTCAGTGTGTACGAGTGTGAGTCTGACTCTCAGTGTGTACGAGTGTGAGCCTGACTCAGTGTGTACGAGTGTGAGTCTGACTCTCAGTGTGTACGAGTGTGAGTCTGACTCTCAGTGTGTGTACGAGTGTGTCTGACTCAGTGTGTGTACGAGTGTGACTCTGACTCAGTGTGTGTACGAGTGTGAGTCTGACTCTCAGTGTGCACGAGTGTGAGTCTGACTCTCAGTGTGTACGAGTGTGACTCTGACTCTCAGTGTGCACGAGTGTGAGTGACTCTGTGTGTACGAGTGTGAGTCTGACTCTCAGTGTGCACGAGTGTGAGTCTGTCTCTCAGTGTGCACGAGTTTGAGTCTGACTCTCAGTGTGTACGAGTGTGAGCCTGACTCAGTGTGTACGAGTGTGAGTCTGACTCTCAGTGTGTACGAGTGTGAGTCTGACTCGCAGTGTGTACGAGTGTGACTGACTCAGTGTGTGTACGAGTGTGACTCTGACTCTCAGTGTGCACGAGTGTGAGTCTGACTCTCAGTGTGTACGAGTGTGAGTCTGACTCAGTGTGTACGAGTGTGAGCCTGACTCAGTGTGTACGAGTGTGAGTCTGACTCTCAGTGTGTACGAGTGTGACTCTGACTCTCAGTGTGTACGAGTGTGACTCTGACTCTCAGTGTGCACGAGTGTGAGTCTGACTCTCAGTGTGTACGAGTGTGAGCCTGACTCAGTGTGTACGAGTGTGAGTCTGACTCTCAGTGTCTACGAGTGTGAGTCTGACTCAGTGTGTACGAGTGTGAGTCTGACTCTCAGTGTGTACGAGTGTGACTCTGACTCTCAGTGTGTACGAGTGTGAGTCTGACTCTCAGTGTGTACGAGTGTGAGCCTGACTCAGTGTGTACGAGTGTGAGTCTGACTCTCAGTGTGTACGAGTGTGAGTCTGACTCTCAGTGTGTGTACGAGTGTGTCTGACTCAGTGTGTGTACGAGTGTGACTCTGACTCAGTGTGTGTACGAGTGTGAGTCTGACTCTCAGTGTGCACGAGTGTGAGTCTGACTCTCAGTGTGTACGAGTGTGACTCTGACTCTCAGTGTGCACGAGTGTGAGTGACTCTGTGTGTACGAGTGTGAGTCTGACTCTCAGTGTGCACGAGTGTGAGTCTGTCTCTCAGTGTGCACGAGTTTGAGTCTGACTCTCAGTGTGTACGAGTGTGAGCCTGACTCAGTGTGTACGAGTGTGAGTCTGACTCTCAGTGTGTACGAGTGTGAGTCTGACTCGCAGTGTGCACGAGTGTGAGTCTGACTCTCAGTGTGTACGAGTGTGAGTCTGACTCAGTGTGTGTACGAGTGTGAGTCTGACTCAGTGTGTGTACGAGTGTGAGTCTGACTCTCAGTGTGTACGAGTGTGAGTCTGACTCTCAGTGTGTACGAGTGTGAGTCTGAACTCTCAGTGTGTACGAGTGTGACTGACTCAGTGTGTGTACGAGTGTGACTCTGACTCTCAGTGTGCACGAGTGTGAGTCTGACTCTCAGTGTGTACGAGTGTGAGTCTGACTCAGTGTGTACGAGTGTGAGCCTGACTCAGTGTGTACGAGTGTGAGTCTGACTCTCAGTGTGTACGAGTGTGACTCTGACTCTCAGTGTGTACGAGTGTGACTCTGACTCTCAGTGTGCACGAGTGTGAGTCTGACTCTCAGTGTGTACGAGTGTGAGCCTGACTCAGTGTGTACGAGTGTGAGTCTGACTCTCAGTGTCTACGAGTGTGAGTCTGACTCAGTGTGTACGAGTGTGAGTCTGACTCTCAGTGTGTACGAGTGTGACTCTGACTCTCAGTGTGTACGAGTGTGAGTCTGACTCTCAGTGTGTACGAGTGTGAGCCTGACTCAGTGTGTACGAGTGTGAGTCTGACTCTCAGTGTGTACGAGTGTGAGTCTGACTCTCAGTGTGTGTACGAGTGTGTCTGACTCAGTGTGTGTACGAGTGTGACTCTGACTCAGTGTGTGTACGAGTGTGAGTCTGACTCTCAGTGTGCACGAGTGTGAGTCTGACTCTCAGTGTGTACGAGTGTGACTCTGACTCTCAGTGTGCACGAGTGTGAGTGACTCTGTGTGTACGAGTGTGAGTCTGACTCTCAGTGTGTACGAGTGTGAGTCTGACTCTCAGTGTGTACGAGTGTGAGTCTGACTCTCAGTGTGTACGAGTGTGAGTCTGACTCTCAGTGTGTACGAGTGTGACTGACTCAGTGTGTGTACGAGTGTGACTCTGACTCTCAGTGTGCACGAGTGTGAGTCTGACTCTCAGTGTGTACGAGTGTGAGTCTGACTCAGTGTGTACGAGTGTGAGCCTGACTCAGTGTGTACGAGTGTGAGTCTGACTCTCAGTGTGTACGAGTGTGAGTCTGACTCTCAGTGTGTACGAGTGTGACTCTGACTCTCAGTGTGCACGAGTGTGAGTCTGACTCTCAGTGTGTACGAGTGTGAGCCTGACTCAGTGTGTACGAGTGTGAGTCTGACTCTCAGTGTGTACGAGTGTGAGTCTGACGCTCAGTGTGTACGAGTGTGAGTCTGACTCTCAGTGTGTACGAGTGTGACTCTGACTCTCAGTGTGTACGAGTGTGAGTCTGACTCTCAGTGTGTACGAGTGTGAGCCTGACTCAGTGTGTACGAGTGTGAGTCTGACTCTCAGTGTGTGTACGAGTGTGACTCTGACTCAGTGTGTGTACGAGTGTGACTCTGACTCTCAGTGTGTACGAGTGTGACTCTGACTCTCAGTGTGTGTACGAGTGTGACTCTGACTCAGTGTGTGTACGAGTGTGACTCTGACTCTCAGTGTGCACGAGTATGAGTCTGACTCTCAGTGTGTACGAGTGTGAGTCTGACTCAGTGTGTACGAGTGTGAGCCTGACTCAGTGTGTACGAGTGTGAGTCTGACTCTCAGTGTGTACGAGTGTGAGTCTGACTCTCAGTGTGTACGAGTGTGACTCTGACTCTCAGTGTGCACGAGTGTGAGTCTGACTCTCAGTGTATACGAGTGTGAGTCTGACTCTCAGTGTGTACGAGTGTGAGTCTGACTCTCAGTGTGTACGAGTGTGAGTCTGACTCTCAGTGTGTACGAGTGTGAGCCTGACTCAGTGTGTACGAGTGTGAGTCTGACTCTCAGTGTGTGTACGAGTGTGACTCTGACTCTCAGTGTGTGTACGAGTGTGAGTGACTCTCAGTGTGTACGAGTGTGACTCTGACTCAGTGTGTGTACGAGTGTGACTCTGACTCAGTGTGTGTACGAGTGTGAGTCTGACTCTCAGTGTGCACGAGTGTGAGTCTGACTCTCAGTGTGCACGAGTGTGAGTCTGTCTCTCAGTGTGCACGAGTTTGAGTCTGACTATCAGTGTGTACGAGTGTGAGCCTGACTCAGTGTGTACGAGTGTGAGTCTGACTCTCAGTGTGTACGAGTGTGAGTCTGACTCTCAGTGTGCACGAGTGTGAGTCTGACTCTCAGTGTGTACGAGTGTGAGTCTGACTCAGTGTATGTACGAGTGTGAGTCTGACTCAGTGTGTGTACGAGTGTGAGTCTGACTCTCAGTGTGTACGAGTGTGAGTCTGACTCTCAGTGTGCACGAGTGTGAGTCTGACTCTCAGTGTGTACGAGTGTGAGTCTGACTCTCAGTGTGTACGAGTGTGAGTCTGACTCAGTGTGTGTACGAGTGTGAGTCTGACTCAGTGTGTGTACGAGTGTGAGTCTGACTCTCAGTGTGCACGAGTGTGAGTCTGACTCTCAGTGTGCACGAGTGTGAGTCTGATTCAGTGTGTGTACGAGTGTGAGCCTGACTCAGTGTGTACGAGTGTGAGTCTGACTCTCAGTGTGCACGAGTGTGAGTCTGACTCAGTGTGTGTACGAGTGTGAGTCTGACTCTCAGTGTGCACGAGTTTGAGTCTGACTCTCAGTGTGTACGAGTGTGAGCCTGACTCAGTGTGTACGAGTGTGAGTCTGACTCTCAGTGTGTACGAGTGTGAGTCTGACTCGCAGTGTGCACGAGTGTGAGTCTGACTCTCAGTGTGTACGAGTGTGAGTCTGACTCAGTGTGTGTACGAGTGTGAGTCTGACTCAGTGTGTGTACGAGTGTGAGTCTGACTCTCAGTGTGTACGAGTGTGAGTCTGACTCTCAGTGTGTACGAGTGTGAGTCTGAACTCTCAGTGTGTACGAGTGTGACTGACTCAGTGTGTGTACGAGTGTGACTCTGACTCTCAGTGTGCACGAGTGTGAGTCTGACTCTCAGTGTGTACGAGTGTGAGTCTGACTCAGTGTGTACGAGTGTGAGCCTGACTCAGTGTGTACGAGTGTGAGTCTGACTCTCAGTGTGTACGAGTGTGACTCTGACTCTCAGTGTGTACGAGTGTGACTCTGACTCTCAGTGTGCACGAGTGTGAGTCTGACTCTCAGTGTGTACGAGTGTGAGCCTGACTCAGTGTGTACGAGTGTGAGTCTGACTCTCAGTGTCTACGAGTGTGAGTCTGACTCAGTGTGTACGAGTGTGAGTCTGACTCTCAGTGTGTACGAGTGTGACTCTGACTCTCAGTGTGTACGAGTGTGAGTCTGACTCTCAGTGTGTACGAGTGTGAGCCTGACTCAGTGTGTACGAGTGTGAGTCTGACTCTCAGTGTGTACGAGTGTGAGTCTGACTCTCAGTGTGTGTACGAGTGTGTCTGACTCAGTGTGTGTACGAGTGTGACTCTGACTCAGTGTGTGTACGAGTGTGAGTCTGACTCTCAGTGTGCACGAGTGTGAGTCTGACTCTCAGTGTGTACGAGTGTGACTCTGACTCTCAGTGTGCACGAGTGTGAGTGACTCTGTGTGTACGAGTGTGAGTCTGACTCTCAGTGTGTACGAGTGTGAGTCTGACTCTCAGTGTGTACGAGTGTGAGTCTGACTCTCAGTGTGTACGAGTGTGAGTCTGACTCTCAGTGTGTACGAGTGTGACTGACTCAGTGTGTGTACGAGTGTGACTCTGACTCTCAGTGTGCACGAGTGTGAGTCTGACTCTCAGTGTGTACGAGTGTGAGTCTGACTCAGTGTGTACGAGTGTGAGCCTGACTCAGTGTGTACGAGTGTGAGTCTGACTCTCAGTGTGTACGAGTGTGAGTCTGACTCTCAGTGTGTACGAGTGTGACTCTGACTCTCAGTGTGCACGAGTGTGAGTCTGACTCTCAGTGTGTACGAGTGTGAGCCTGACTCAGTGTGTACGAGTGTGAGTCTGACTCTCAGTGTGTACGAGTGTGAGTCTGACGCTCAGTGTGTACGAGTGTGAGTCTGACTCTCAGTGTGTACGAGTGTGACTCTGACTCTCAGTGTGTACGAGTGTGAGTCTGACTCTCAGTGTGTACGAGTGTGAGCCTGACTCAGTGTGTACGAGTGTGAGTCTGACTCTCAGTGTGTGTACGAGTGTGACTCTGACTCAGTGTGTGTACGAGTGTGACTCTGACTCTCAGTGTGTACGAGTGTGACTCTGACTCTCAGTGTGTGTACGAGTGTGACTCTGACTCAGTGTGTGTACGAGTGTGACTCTGACTCTCAGTGTGCACGAGTATGAGTCTGACTCTCAGTGTGTACGAGTGTGAGTCTGACTCAGTGTGTACGAGTGTGAGCCTGACTCAGTGTGTACGAGTGTGAGTCTGACTCTCAGTGTGTACGAGTGTGAGTCTGACTCTCAGTGTGTACGAGTGTGACTCTGACTCTCAGTGTGCACGAGTGTGAGTCTGACTCTCAGTGTATACGAGTGTGAGTCTGACTCTCAGTGTGTACGAGTGTGAGTCTGACTCTCAGTGTGTACGAGTGTGAGTCTGACTCTCAGTGTGTACGAGTGTGAGCCTGACTCAGTGTGTACGAGTGTGAGTCTGACTCTCAGTGTGTGTACGAGTGTGACTCTGACTCTCAGTGTGTGTACGAGTGTGAGTGACTCTCAGTGTGTACGAGTGTGACTCTGACTCAGTGTGTGTACGAGTGTGACTCTGACTCAGTGTGTGTACGAGTGTGAGTCTGACTCTCAGTGTGCACGAGTGTGAGTCTGACTCTCAGTGTGCACGAGTGTGAGTCTGTCTCTCAGTGTGCACGAGTTTGAGTCTGACTATCAGTGTGTACGAGTGTGAGCCTGACTCAGTGTGTACGAGTGTGAGTCTGACTCTCAGTGTGTACGAGTGTGAGTCTGACTCTCAGTGTGCACGAGTGTGAGTCTGACTCTCAGTGTGTACGAGTGTGAGTCTGACTCAGTGTATGTACGAGTGTGAGTCTGACTCAGTGTGTGTACGAGTGTGAGTCTGACTCTCAGTGTGTACGAGTGTGAGTCTGACTCTCAGTGTGCACGAGTGTGAGTCTGACTCTCAGTGTGTACGAGTGTGAGTCTGACTCTCAGTGTGTACGAGTGTGAGTCTGACTCAGTGTGTGTACGAGTGTGAGTCTGACTCAGTGTGTGTACGAGTGTGAGTCTGACTCTCAGTGTGCACGAGTGTGAGTCTGACTCTCAGTGTGCACGAGTGTGAGTCTGATTCAGTGTGTGTACGAGTGTGAGCCTGACTCAGTGTGTACGAGTGTGAGTCTGACTCTCAGTGTGCACGAGTGTGAGTCTGACTCAGTGTGTGTACGAGTGTGAGTCTGACTCTCAGTGTGCACGAGTTTGAGTCTGACTCTCAGTGTGTACGAGTGTGAGCCTGACTCAGTGTGTACGAGTGTGAGTCTGACTCTCAGTGTGTACGAGTGTGAGTCTGACTCGCAGTGTGCACGAGTGTGAGTCTGACTCTCAGTGTGTACGAGTGTGAGTCTGACTCAGTGTGTGTACGAGTGTGAGTCTGACTCAGTGTGTGTACGAGTGTGAGTCTGACTCTCAGTGTGTACGAGTGTGAGTCTGACTCTCAGTGTGTACGAGTGTGAGTCTGAACTCTCAGTGTGTACGAGTGTGACTGACTCAGTGTGTGTACGAGTGTGACTCTGACTCTCAGTGTGCACGAGTGTGAGTCTGACTCTCAGTGTGTACGAGTGTGAGTCTGACTCAGTGTGTGTACGAGTGTGAGCCTGACTCAGTGTGTACGAGTGTGAGTCTGACTCTCAGTGTGTACGAGTGTGACTCTGACTCTCAGTGTGTACGAGTGTGACTCTGACTCTCAGTGTGCACGAGTGTGAGTCTGACTCTCAGTGTGTACGAGTGTGAGCCTGACTCAGTGTGTACGAGTGTGAGTCTGACTCTCAGTGTCTACGAGTGTGAGTCTGACTCAGTGTGTACGAGTGTGAGTCTGACTCTCAGTGTGTACGAGTGTGACTCTGACTCTCAGTGTGTACGAGTGTGAGTCTGACTCTCAGTGTGTACGAGTGTGAGCCTGACTCAGTGTGTACGAGTGTGAGTCTGACTCTCAGTGTGTACGAGTGTGAGTCTGACTCTCAGTGTGTGTACGAGTGTGTCTGACTCAGTGTGTGTACGAGTGTGACTCTGACTCAGTGTGTGTACGAGTGTGAGTCTGACTCTCAGTGTGCACGAGTGTGAGTCTGACTCTCAGTGTGTACGAGTGTGACTCTGACTCTCAGTGTGCACGAGTGTGAGTGACTCTGTGTGTACGAGTGTGAGTCTGACTCTCAGTGTGTACGAGTGTGAGTCTGACTCTCAGTGTGTACGAGTGTGAGTCTGACTCTCAGTGTGTACGAGTGTGAGTCTGACTCTCAGTGTGTACGAGTGTGACTGACTCAGTGTGTGTACGAGTGTGACTCTGACTCTCAGTGTGCACGAGTGTGAGTCTGACTCTCAGTGTGTACGAGTGTGAGTCTGACTCAGTGTGTACGAGTGTGAGCCTGACTCAGTGTGTACGAGTGTGAGTCTGACTCTCAGTGTGTACGAGTGTGAGTCTGACTCTCAGTGTGTACGAGTGTGACTCTGACTCTCAGTGTGCACGAGTGTGAGTCTGACTCTCAGTGTGTACGAGTGTGAGCCTGACTCAGTGTGTACGAGTGTGAGTCTGACTCTCAGTGTGTACGAGTGTGAGTCTGACGCTCAGTGTGTACGAGTGTGAGTCTGACTCTCAGTGTGTACGAGTGTGACTCTGACTCTCAGTGTGTACGAGTGTGAGTCTGACTCTCAGTGTGTACGAGTGTGAGCCTGACTCAGTGTGTACGAGTGTGAGTCTGACTCTCAGTGTGTGTACGAGTGTGACTCTGACTCAGTGTGTGTACGAGTGTGACTCTGACTCTCAGTGTGTACGAGTGTGACTCTGACTCTCAGTGTGTGTACGAGTGTGACTCTGACTCAGTGTGTGTACGAGTGTGACTCTGACTCTCAGTGTGCACGAGTATGAGTCTGACTCTCAGTGTGTACGAGTGTGAGTCTGACTCAGTGTGTACGAGTGTGAGCCTGACTCAGTGTGTACGAGTGTGAGTCTGACTCTCAGTGTGTACGAGTGTGAGTCTGACTCTCAGTGTGTACGAGTGTGACTCTGACTCTCAGTGTGCACGAGTGTGAGTCTGACTCTCAGTGTATACGAGTGTGAGTCTGACTCTCAGTGTGTACGAGTGTGAGTCTGACTCTCAGTGTGTACGAGTGTGAGTCTGACTCTCAGTGTGTACGAGTGTGAGCCTGACTCAGTGTGTACGAGTGTGAGTCTGACTCTCAGTGTGTGTACGAGTGTGACTCTGACTCTCAGTGTGTGTACGAGTGTGAGTGACTCTCAGTGTGTACGAGTGTGACTCTGACTCAGTGTGTGTACGAGTGTGACTCTGACTCAGTGTGTGTACGAGTGTGAGTCTGACTCTCAGTGTGCACGAGTGTGAGTCTGACTCTCAGTGTGCACGAGTGTGAGTCTGTCTCTCAGTGTGCACGAGTTTGAGTCTGACTATCAGTGTGTACGAGTGTGAGCCTGACTCAGTGTGTACGAGTGTGAGTCTGACTCTCAGTGTGTACGAGTGTGAGTCTGACTCTCAGTGTGCACGAGTGTGAGTCTGACTCTCAGTGTGTACGAGTGTGAGTCTGACTCAGTGTGTGTACGAGTGTGAGTCTGACTCAGTGTGTGTACGAGTGTGAGTCTGACTCTCAGTGTGCACGAGTGTGAGTCTGACTCTCAGTGTGTACGAGTGTGAGTCTGACTCTCAGTGTGTACGAGTGTGAGTCTGACTCAGTGTGTGTACGAGTGTGAGTCTGACTCAGTGTGTGTACGAGTGTGAGTCTGACTCTCAGTGTGCACGAGTGTGAGTCTGACTCTCAGTGTGCACGAGTGTGAGTCTGATTCAGTGTGTGTACGAGTGTGAGCCTGACTCAGTGTGTACGAGTGTGAGTCTGACTCTCAGTGTGCACGAGTGTGAGTCTGACTCTCAGTGTGCACGAGTGTGAGTCTGACTCAGTGTGTGTACGAGTGTGAGTCTGACTCTCAGTGTGCACGAGTGTGAGTGACTCTCAGTGTGTACGAGTGTGAGTCTGACTCTCAGTGTGTACGAGTGTGAGTCTGACTCTCAGTGTGTACGAGTGTGAGTCTGACTCTCAGTGTGTACGAGTGTGAGTCTGACTCTCAGTGTGTACGAGTGTGACTGACTCAGTGTGTGTACGAGTGTGACTCTGACTCTCAGTGTGCACGAGTGTGAGTCTGACTCTCAGTGTGTACGAGTGTGAGTCTGACTCAGTGTGTACGAGTGTGAGCCTGACTCAGTTTGTACGAGTGTGAGTCTGACTCTCAGTGTGTACGAGTGTGAGTCTGACTCTCAGTGTGTACGAGTGTGACTCTGACTCTCAGTGTGCACGAGTGTGAGTCTGACTCTCAGTGTGTACGAGTGTGAGCCTGACTCAGTGTGTACGAGTGTGAGTCTGACTCTCAGTGTGTACGAGTGTGAGTCTGACTCTCAGTGTATACGAGTGTGAGTCTGACTCTCAGTGTGTACGAGTGTGAGTCTGACTCTCAGTGTGTACGAGTGTGAGTCTGACTCTCAGTGTGTACGAGTGTGACTCTGACTCTCAGTGTGTACGAGTGTGAGTCTGACTCTCAGTGTGTACGAGTGTGAGCCTGACTCAGTGTGTACGAGTGTGAGTCTGACTCTCAGTGTGTACGAGTGTGAGTCTGACTCTCAGTGTGTACGAGTGTGACTCTGACTCTCAGTGTGCACGAGTGTGAGTCTGACTCTCAGTGTGTACGAGTGTGAGCCTGACTCAGTGTGTACGAGTGTGAGTCTGATTCTCAGTGTGTACGAGTGTGAGTCTGACTCTCAGTGTGTACGAGTGTGAGTCTGACTCTCAGTGTGTACGAGTGTGAGTCTGACTCTCAGTGTGTACGAGTGTGACTCTGACTCTCAGTGTGTACGAGTGTGAGTCTGACTCTCAGTGTGTACGAGTGTGAGCCTGACTCAGTGTGTACGAGTGTGAGTCTGACTCTCAGTGTGTACGAGTGTGAGTCTGACTCTCAGTGTGTACGAGTGTGACTCTGACTCTCAGTGTGCACGAGTGTGAGTCTGACTCTCAGTGTGTACGAGTGTGAGCCTGACTCAGTGTGTACGAGTGTGAGTCTGATTCTCAGTGTGTACGAGTGTGAGTCTGACTCTCAGTGTGTACGAGTGTGAGTCTGACTCTCAGTGTGTACGAGTGTGAGTCTGACTCTCAGTGTGTACGAGTGTGACTCTGACTCTCAGTGTGCACGAGTGTGAGTCTGACTCTCAGTGTGTACGAGTGTGAGCCTGACTCAGTGTGTACGAGTGTGAGTCTGACTCTCAGTGTGTACGAGTGTGAGTCTGACTCTCAGTGTATACGAGTGTGAGTCTGACTCTCAGTGTGTACGAGTGTGAGTCTGACTCTCAGTGTGTACGAGTGTGAGTCTGACTCTCAGTGTGTACGAGTGTGACTCTGACTCTCAGTGTGTACGAGTGTGAGTCTGACTCTCAGTGTGTACGAGTGTGAGCCTGACTCAGTGTGTACGAGTGTGAGTCTGACTCTCAGTGTGTACGAGTGTGAGTCTGACTCTCAGTGTGTACGAGTGTGACTCTGACTCTCAGTGTGCACGAGTGTGAGTCTGACTCTCAGTGTGTACGAGTGTGAGCCTGACTCAGTGTGTACGAGTGTGAGTCTGATTCTCAGTGTGTACGAGTGTGAGTCTGACTCTCAGTGTGTACGAGTGTGAGTCTGACTCTCAGTGTGTACGAGTGTGAGTCTGACTCTCAGTGTGTACGAGTGTGACTCTGACTCTCAGTGTGTACGAGTGTGAGTCTGACTCTCAGTGTGTACGAGTGTGAGCCTGACTCAGTGTGTACGAGTGTGAGTCTGACTCTCAGTGTGTACGAGTGTGAGTCTGACTCTCAGTGTGTACGAGTGTGACTCTGACTCTCAGTGTGCACGAGTGTGAGTCTGACTCTCAGTGTGTACGAGTGTGAGCCTGACTCAGTGTGTACGAGTGTGAGTCTGATTCTCAGTGTGTACGAGTGTGAGTCTGACTCTCAGTGTGTACGAGTGTGAGTCTGACTCTCAGTGTGTACGAGTGTGAGTCTGACTCTCAGTGTGTACGAGTGTGACTCTGACTCTCAGTGTGTACGAGTGTGAGTCTGACTCTCAGTGTGTACGAGTGTGAGCCTGACTCAGTGTGTGTACGAGTGTGAGTCTGACTCAGTGTGTGTACGAGTGTGAGTCTGACTCTCAGTGTGTACGAGTGTGAGTCTGACTCTCAGTGTGCACGAGTGTGAGTCTGACTCTCAGTGTGTACGAGTGTGAGTCTGACTCTCAGTGTGTACGAGTGTGAGTCTGACTCTCAGTGTGTACGAGTGTGAGTCTGACTCAGTGTGTGTACGAGTGTGAGTCTGACTCAGTGTGTGTACGAGTGTGAGTCTGACTCTCAGTGTGCACGAGTGTGAGTCTGACTCTCAGTGTGCACGAGTGTGAGTCTGACTCAGTGTGTGTACGAGTGTGAGCCTGACTCAGTGTGTGTACGAGTGTGAGTCTGACTCTCAGTGTGCACGAGTGTGAGTCTGACTCTCAGTGTGTACGAGTGTGAGTCTGACTCTCAGTGTGCACGAGTGTGAGTCTGACTCTCAGTGTGTACGAGTGTGACCCTGACTCTCAGTGTGCACGAGTGTGAGTGACTCTCAGTGTGTACGAGTGTGAGTCTGACTCAGTGTGTACGAGTGTGAGCCTGACTCAGTTTGTACGAGTGTGAGTCTGACTCTCAGTGTGTACGAGTGTGAGTCTGACTCTCAGTGTGTACGAGTGTGACTCTGACTCTCAGTGTGCACGAGTGTGAGTCTGACTCTCAGTGTTTACGAGTGTGAGCCTGACTCAGTGTGTACGAGTGTGAGTCTGACTCTCAGTGTGTACGAGTGTGAGTCTGACTCTCAGTGTATACGAGTGTGAGTCTGACTCTCAGTGTGTACGAGTGTGAGTCTGACTCTCAGTGTGTACGAGTGTGAGTCTGACTCTCAGTGTGTACGAGTGTGACTCTGACTCTCAGTGTGTACGAGTGTGAGTCTGACTCTCAGTGTGTACGAGTGTGAGCCTGACTCAGTGTGTACGAGTGTGAGTCTGACTCTCAGTGTGTACGAGTGTGAGTCTGACTCTCAGTGTGTACGAGTGTGACTCTGACTCTCAGTGTGCACGAGTGTGAGTCTGACTCTCAGTGTGTACGAGTGTGAGCCTGACTCAGTGTGTACGAGTGTGAGTCTGATTCTCAGTGTGTACGAGTGTGAGTCTGACTCTCAGTGTGTACGAGTGTGAGTCTGACTCTCAGTGTGTACGAGTGTGAGTCTGACTCTCAGTGTGTACGAGTGTGACTCTGACTCTCAGTGTGTACGAGTGTGAGTCTGACTCTCAGTGTGTACGAGTGTGAGCCTGACTCAGTGTGTACGAGTGTGAGTCTGACTCTCAGTGTGTACGAGTGAGAGTCTGACTCTCAGTGTGTACGAGTGTGACTCTGACTCTCAGTGTGCACGAGTGTGAGTCTGACTCTCAGTGTGTACGAGTGTGAGCCTGACTCAGTGTGTACGAGTGTGAGTCTGATTCTCAGTGTGTACGAGTGTGAGTCTGACTCTCAGTGTGTACGAGTGTGAGTCTGACTCTCAGTGTGTGCGAGTGTGAGTCTGACTCTCAGTGTGTACGAGTGTGACTCTGACTCTCAGTGTGTACGAGTGTGAGTCTGACTCTCAGTGTGTACGAGTGTGAGCCTGACTCAGTGTGTGTACGAGTGTGAGTCTGACTCAGTGTGTGTACGAGTGTGAGTCTGACTCTCAGTGTGTACGAGTGTGAGTCTGACTCTCAGTGTGCACGAGTGTGAGTCTGACTCTCAGTGTGTACGAGTGTGAGTCTGACTCTCAGTGTGTACGAGTGTGAGTCTGACTCTCAGTGTGTACGAGTGTGAGTCTGACTCAGTGTGTGTACGAGTGTGAGTCTGACTCAGTGTGTGTACGAGTGTGAGTCTGACTCTCAGTGTGCACGAGTGTGAGTCTGACTCTCAGTGTGCACGAGTGTGAGTCTGACTCAGTGTGTGTACGAGTGTGAGCCTGACTCAGTGTGTGTACGAGTGTGAGTCTGACTCTCAGTGTGCACGAGTGTGAGTCTGACTCTCAGTGTGTACGAGTGTGAGTCTGACTCTCAGTGTGCACGAGTGTGAGTCTGACTCTCAGTGTGTACGAGTGTGACTCTGACTCTCAGTGTGCACGAGTGTGAGTGACTCTCAGTGTGTACGAGTGTGAGTCTGACTCTCAGTGTGTACGAGTGTGAGTCTGACTCTCAGTGTGTACGAGTGTGAGTCTGACTCTCAGTGTGTACGAGTGTGACTGACTCAGTGTGTGTACGAGTGTGATTCTGACTCTCAGTGTGCACGAGTGTGAGTCTGACTCTCAGTGTGTACGAGTGTGAGTCTGACTCAGTGTGTACGAGTGTGATCCTGACTCAGTGTGTACGAGTGTGAGTCTGACTCTCAGTGTGTACGAGTGTGAGTCTGACTCTCAGTGTGTACGAGTGTGACTCTGACTCTCAGTGTGCACGAGTGTGAGTCTGACTCTCAGTGTGTACGAGTGTGAGCCTGACTCAGTGTGTACGAGTGTGAGTCTGACTCTCAGTGTGTACGAGTGTGAGTCTGACTCTCAGTGTGTACGAGTGTGAGTCTGACTCTCAGTGTGTACGAGTGTGACTCTGACTCTCAGTGTGTACGAGTGTGAGTCTGACTCTCAGTGTGTACGAGTGTGAGCCTGACTCAGTGTGTACGAGTGTGAGTCTGACTCTCAGTGTGTGTACGAGTGTGAGCCTGACTCAGTGTGTACGAGTGTGAGTCTGACTCTCAGTGTGTACGAGTGTGAGTCTGACTCTCAGTGTGCACGAGTGTGAGTCTGACTCTCAGTGTGCACGAGTGTGAGCCTGACTCAGTGTGTACGAGTGTGAGTCTGACACTCAGTGTGTACGAGTGTGAGTCTGACTCTCAGTGTGTACGAGTGTGAGTCTGACTCTCAGTGTGTACGAGTGTGACTCTGACTCTCAGTGTGTACGAGTGTGAGTCTGACTCTCAGTGTGTACGAGTGTGAGTCTGACTCTCAGTGTGTGTACGAGTGTGAGTCTGACTCTCAGTGTGTGTACGAGTGTGAGTCTGACTCAGTGTGTGTACGAGTGTGACTCTGACTCTCAGTGTGTACGAGTGTGACTCTGACTCTCAGTGTGTGTACGAGTGTGACTCTGACTCAGTGTGTGTATTAGTGTGACTCTGACTCTCAGTGTGCACGAGTGTGAGTCTGACTCTCAGTGTGTACGAGTGTGAGTCTGACTCAGTGTGTACGAGTGTGAGCCTGACTCAGTGTGTACGAGTGTGAGTCTGACTCTCAGTGTGTACGAGTGTGAGTCTGACTCTCAGTGTGTACGAGTGTGAGTCTGACTCTCAGTGTGCACGAGTGTGAGTCTGACTCTCAGTGTGTACGAGTGTGAGTCTGACTCTCAGTGTGTACGAGTGTGAGCCTGACTCAGTGTGTACGAGTGTGAGTCTGACTCTCAGTGTGTGTACGAGTGTGAGTCTGACTCAGTGTGTGTACGAGTGTGACTCTGACTCTCAGTGTGTACGAGTGTGAGTGACTCTCAGTGTGTACGAGTGCGACTCTGACTCAGTGTGTGTACGAGTGTGACTCTGACTCAGTGTGTGTACGAGTGTGACTCTGACTCAGTGTGTGTACGAGTGTGACTCTGACTCTCAGTGTGTACGAGTGTGACTCTGACTCTCAGTGTGTGTACGAGTGTGACTCTGACTCTCAGTGTGTGTACGAGTGTGACTCTGACTCAGTGTGTGTACGAGTGTGACTCTGACTCAGTGTGTGTACGAGTGTGAGTCTGACTCTCAGTGTGCACGAGTGTGAGTCTGACTCTCAGTGTGTACGAGTGTGAGTCTGACTCAGTGTGTGTACGAGTGTGAGTCTGACTCAGTGTGTGTACGAGTGTGAGTCTGACTCTCAGTGTGTACGAGTGTGAGTCTGACTCTCAGTGTGTACGAGTGTGAGTCTGAACTCTCAGTGTGTACGAGTGTGACTGACTCAGTGTGTGTGCGAGTGTGACTCTGACTCTCAGTGTGCACGAGTGTGAGTCTGACTCTCAGTGTGTACGAGTGTGAGTCTGACTCAGTGTGTACGAGTGTGAGCCTGACTCAGTGTGTACGAGTGTGAGTCTGACTCTCAGTGTGTACGAGTGTGAGTCTGACTCTCAGTGTGTACGAGTGTGACTCTGACTCTCAGTGTGCACGAGTGTGAGTCTGACTCTCAGTGTGTACGAGTGTGAGCCTGACTCAGTGTGTACGAGTGTGAGTCTGACTCTCAGTGTGTACGAGTGTGAGTCTGACTCTCAGTGTGTACGAGTGTGAGTCTGACTCTCAGTGTGTACGAGTGTGACTCTGACTCTCAGTGTGTACGAGTGTGTCTGACTCTCAGTGTGTACGAGTGTGAGCCTGACTCAGTGTGTACGAGTGTGAGTCTGACTCTCAGTGTGTACGAGTGTGAGTCTGACTCTCAGTGTGTGTACGAGTGTGAGTCTGACTCAGTGTGTGTACGAGTGTGACTGACTCAGTGTGTGTACGAGTGTGAGTCTGACTCTCAGTGTGCACGAGTGTGAGTCTGACTCTCAGTGTGTACGAGTGTGACTCTGACTCTCAGTGTGCACGAGTGTGAGTGACTCAGTGTGTACGAGTGTGAGTCTGACTCTCAGTGTGTATGAGTGTGAGTCTGACTCTCAGTGTGTACGAGTGTGAGTCTGATTCTCAGTGTGTACGAGTGTGAGTCTGACTCTCAGTGTGTACGAGTGTGACTGACTCAGTGTGTGTACGAGTGTGACTCTGACTCTCAGTGTGCACGAGTGTGAGTCTGACTCTCAGTGTGTACGAGTGTGAGTCTGACTCAGTGTGTACGAGTGTGAGCCTGACTCAGTGTGTACGAGTGTGAGTCTGACTCTCAGTGTGTACGAGTGTGAGTCTGACTCTCAGTGTGTACGAGTGTGACTCTGACTCTCAGTGTGCACGAGTGTAAGTCTGACTCTCAGTGTGTACGAGTGTGAGCCTGACTCAGTGTGTACGAGTGTGAGTCTGACTCTCAGTGTGTACGAGTGTGAGTCTGACTCTCAGTGTGTACGAGTGTGAGTCTGACTCTCAGTGTGTACGAGTGTGACTCTGACTCTCAGTGTGTACGAGTGTGAGTCTGACTCTCAGTGTGTACGAGTGTGAGCCTGACTCAGTGTGTACGAGTGTGAGTCTGACTCTCAGTGTGTGTACGAGTGTGAGTCTGACTCAGTGTGTGTACGAGTGTGACTCTGACTCTCAGTGTGTACGAGTGTGACTCTGACTCTCAGTGTGTGTACGAGTGTGACTCTGACTCAGTGTGTGTACGAGTGTGACTCTGACTCTCAGTGTGCACGAGTATGAGTCTGACTCTCAGTGTGTACGAGTGTGAGTCTGACTCAGTGTGTACGAGTGTGAGCCTGACTCAGTGTGTACGAGTGTGAGCCTGACTCAGTGTGTACGAGTGTGAGTCTGACTCTCAGTGTGTACGAGTGTGAGTCTGACTCTCAGTGTGTACGAGTGTGACTCTGACTCTCAGTGTGCACGAGTGTGAGTCTGACTCTCAGTGTATACGAGTGTGAGTCTGACTCTCAGTGTGTACGAGTGTGACTCTGACTCTCAGTGTGTACGAGTGTGAGTCTGACTCTCAGTGTGTACGAGTGTGAGCCTGACTCAGTGTGTACGAGTGTGAGTCTGACTCTCAGTGTGTGTACGAGTGTGAGTCTTACTCAGTGTGTGTACGAGTGTGACTCTGACTCTCAGTGTGTACGAGTGTGACTCTGACTCTCAGTGTGTGTACGAGTGTGACTCTGACTCTCAGTGTGTACGAGTGTGTCTGACTCTCAGTGTGTACGAGTGTGAGCCTGACTCAGTGTGTACGAGTGTGAGTCTGACTCTCAGTGTGTACGAGTGTGAGTCTGACTCTCAGTGTGTGTACGAGTGTGAGTCTGACTCAGTGTGTGTACGAGTGTGACTGACTCAGTGTGTGTACGAGTGTGAGTCTGACTCTCAGTGTGCACGAGTGTGAGTCTGACTCTCAGTGTGTACGAGTGTGACTCTGACTCTCAGTGTGCACGAGTGTGAGTGACTCAGTGTGTACGAGTGTGAGTCTGACTCTCAGTGTGTATGAGTGTGAGTCTGACTCTCAGTGTGTACGAGTGTGAGTCTGATTCTCAGTGTGTACGAGTGTGAGTCTGACTCTCAGTGTGTACGAGTGTGACTGACTCAGTGTGTGTACGAGTGTGACTCTGACTCTCAGTGTGCACGAGTGTGAGTCTGACTCTCAGTGTGTACGAGTGTGAGTCTGACTCAGTGTGTACGAGTGTGAGCCTGACTCAGTGTGTACGAGTGTGAGTCTGACTCTCAGTGTGTACGAGTGTGAGTCTGACTCTCAGTGTGTACGAGTGTGACTCTGACTCTCAGTGTGCACGAGTGTAAGTCTGACTCTCAGTGTGTACGAGTGTGAGCCTGACTCAGTGTGTACGAGTGTGAGTCTGACTCTCAGTGTGTACGAGTGTGAGTCTGACTCTCAGTGTGTTCGAGTGTGAGTCTGACTCTCAGTGTGTACGAGTGTGACTCTGACTCTCAGTGTGTACGAGTGTGAGTCTGACTCTCAGTGTGTACGAGTGTGAGCCTGACTCAGTGTGTACGAGTGTGAGTCTGACTCTCAGTGTGTGTACGAGTGTGAGTCTGACTCAGTGTGTGTACGAGTGTGACTCTGACTCTCAGTGTGTACGAGTGTGACTCTGACTCTCAGTGTGTGTACGAGTGTGACTCTGACTCAGTGTGTGTACGAGTGTGACTCTGACTCTCAGTGTGCACGAGTATGAGTCTGACTCTCAGTGTGTACGAGTGTGAGTCTGACTCAGTGTGTACGAGTGTGAGCCTGACTCAGTGTGTACGAGTGTGAGCCTGACTCAGTGTGTACGAGTGTGAGTCTGACTCTCAGTGTGTACGAGTGTGAGTCTGACTCTCAGTGTGTACGAGTGTGACTCTGACTCTCAGTGTGCACGAGTGTGAGTCTGACTCTCAGTGTATACGAGTGTGAGTCTGACTCTCAGTGTGTACGAGTGTGACTCTGACTCTCAGTGTGTACGAGTGTGAGTCTGACTCTCAGTGTGTACGAGTGTGAGCCTGACTCAGTGTGTACGAGTGTGAGTCTGACTCTCAGTGTGTGTACGAGTGTGAGTCTTACTCAGTGTGTGTACGAGTGTGACTCTGACTCTCAGTGTGTACGAGTGTGACTCTGACTCTCAGTGTGTGTACGAGTGTGACTCTGACTCTCAGTGTGTGTACGAGTGTGACTCTGACTCTCAGTGTGTGTACGAGTGTGAGTGACTCTCAGTGTGTACGAGTGTGACTCTGACTCAGTGTGTGTACGAGTGTGACTCTGACTCAGTGTGTGTACGAGTGTGAGTCTGACTCTCAGTGTGCACGAGTGTGAGTCTGACTCTCAGTGTGCACGAGTGTGAGTCTGTTTCTCAGTGTGCACGAGTTTGAGTCTGACTCTCAGTGTGTACGAGTGTGAGCCTGACTCAGTGTGTACGAGTGTGAGTCTGACTCTCAGTGTGTACGAGTGTGAGTCTGACTCTCAGTGTGTACGAGTGTGACTCTGACTCTCAGTGTGCACGAGTGTGAGTCTGACTCTCAGTGTGTACGAGTGTGAGTGACTCTCAGTGTGTACGAGTGTGAGTCTGACTCAGTGTGTACGAGTGTGAGCCTGACTCAGTGTGTACGAGTGTGAGTCTGACTCTCAGTGTGTACGAGTGTGAGTCTGACTCTCAGTGTGTACGAGTGTGACTCTGACTCTCAGTGTGCACGAGTGTGAGTCTGACTCTCAGTGTGTACGAGTGTGAGTCTGACTCTCAGTGTGTACGAGTGTGACTCTGACTCTCAGTGTGTACGAGTGTGAGTCTGACTCTCAGTGTGTACGAGTGTGAGCCTGACTCAGTGTGTACGAGTGTGAGTCTGACTCTCAGTGTGTGTACGAGTGTGAGCCTGACTCAGTGTGTACGAGTGTGAGTCTGACTCTCAGTGTGTACGAGTGTGAGTCTGACTCTCAGTGTGTACGAGTGTGACTCTGACTCTCAGTGTGCACGAGTGTGAGTCTGACTCTCAGTGTGCACGAGTGTGAGCCTGACTCAGTGTGTACGAGTGTGAGTCTGACACTCAGTGTGTACGAGTGTGAGTCTGACTCTCAGTGTGTACGAGTGTGAGTCTGACTCTCAGTGTGTACGAGTGTGACTCTGACTCTCAGTGTGTACGAGTGTGAGTCTGACTCTCAGTGTGTACGAGTGTGAGTCTGACTCTCAGTGTGTGTACGAGTGTGAGTCTGACTCTCAGTGTGTGTACGAGTGTGAGTCTGACTCAGTGTGTGTACGAGTGTGACTCTGACTCTCAGTGTGTACGAGTGTGACTCTGACTCTCAGTGTGTGTACGAGTGTGACTCTGACTCAGTGTGTGTATTAGTGTGACTCTGACTCTCAGTGTGCACGAGTGTGAGTCTGACTCTCAGTGTGTACGAGTGTGAGTCTGACTCAGTGTGTACGAGTGTGAGCCTGACTCAGTGTGTACGAGTGTGAGTCTGACTCTCAGTGTGTACGAGTGTGAGTCTGACTCTCAGTGTGTACGAGTGTGAGTCTGACTCTCAGTGTGCACGAGTGTGAGTCTGACTCTCAGTGTGTACGAGTGTGAGTCTGACTCTCAGTGTGTACGAGTGTGAGCCTGACTCAGTGTGTACGAGTGTGAGTCTGACTCTCAGTGTGTGTACGAGTGTGAGTCTGACTCAGTGTGTGTACGAGTGTGACTCTGACTCTCAGTGTGTACGAGTGTGAGTGACTCTCAGTGTGTACGAGTGCGACTCTGACTCAGTGTGTGTACGAGTGTGACTCTGACTCAGTGTGTGTACGAGTGTGACTCTGACTCAGTGTGTGTACGAGTGTGACTCTGACTCTCAGTGTGTACGAGTGTGACTCTGACTCTCAGTGTGTGTACGAGTGTGACTCTGACTCTCAGTGTGTGTACGAGTGTGACTCTGACTCAGTGTGTGTACGAGTGTGAGTCTGACTCAGTGTGTGTACGAGTGTGAGTCTGACTCTCAGTGTGCACGAGTGTGAGTCTGACTCTCAGTGTGTACGAGTGTGAGTCTGACTCAGTGTGTGTACGAGTGTGAGTCTGACTCAGTGTGTGTACGAGTGTGAGTCTGACTCTCAGTGTGTACGAGTGTGAGTCTGACTCTCAGTGTGTACGAGTGTGAGTCTGAACTCTCAGTGTGTACGAGTGTGACTGACTCAGTGTGTGTGCGAGTGTGACTCTGACTCTCAGTGTGCACGAGTGTGAGTCTGACTCTCAGTGTGTACGAGTGTGAGTCTGACTCAGTGTGTACGAGTGTGAGCCTGACTCAGTGTGTACGAGTGTGAGTCTGACTCTCAGTGTGTACGAGTGTGAGTCTGACTCTCAGTGTGTACGAGTGTGACTCTGACTCTCAGTGTGCACGAGTGTGAGTCTGACTCTCAGTGTGTACGAGTGTGAGCCTGACTCAGTGTGTACGAGTGTGAGTCTGACTCTCAGTGTGTACGAGTGTGAGTCTGACTCTCAGTGTGTACGAGTGTGAGTCTGACTCTCAGTGTGTACGAGTGTGACTCTGACTCTCAGTGTGTACGAGTGTGTCTGACTCTCAGTGTGTACGAGTGTGAGCCTGACTCAGTGTGTACGAGTGTGAGTCTGACTCTCAGTGTGTACGAGTGTGAGTCTGACTCTCAGTGTGTGTACGAGTGTGAGTCTGACTCAGTGTGTGTACGAGTGTGACTGACTCAGTGTGTGTACGAGTGTGAGTCTGACTCTCAGTGTGCACGAGTGTGAGTCTGACTCTCAGTGTGTACGAGTGTGACTCTGACTCTCAGTGTGCACGAGTGTGAGTGACTCAGTGTGTACGAGTGTGAGTCTGACTCTCAGTGTGTATGAGTGTGAGTCTGACTCTCAGTGTGTACGAGTGTGAGTCTGATTCTCAGTGTGTACGAGTGTGAGTCTGACTCTCAGTGTGTACGAGTGTGACTGACTCAGTGTGTGTACGAGTGTGACTCTGACTCTCAGTGTGCACGAGTGTGAGTCTGACTCTCAGTGTGTACGAGTGTGAGTCTGACTCAGTGTGTACGAGTGTGAGCCTGACTCAGTGTGTACGAGTGTGAGTCTGACTCTCAGTGTGTACGAGTGTGAGTCTGACTCTCAGTGTGTACGAGTGTGACTCTGACTCTCAGTGTGCACGAGTGTAAGTCTGACTCTCAGTGTGTACGAGTGTGAGCCTGACTCAGTGTGTACGAGTGTGAGTCTGACTCTCAGTGTGTACGAGTGTGAGTCTGACTCTCAGTGTGTACGAGTGTGAGTCTGACTCTCAGTGTGTACGAGTGTGACTCTGACTCTCAGTGTGTACGAGTGTGAGTCTGACTCTCAGTGTGTACGAGTGTGAGCCTGACTCAGTGTGTACGAGTGTGAGTCTGACTCTCAGTGTGTGTACGAGTGTGAGTCTGACTCAGTGTGTGTACGAGTGTGACTCTGACTCTCAGTGTGTACGAGTGTGACTCTGACTCTCAGTGTGTGTACGAGTGTGACTCTGACTCAGTGTGTGTACGAGTGTGACTCTGACTCTCAGTGTGCACGAGTATGAGTCTGACTCTCAGTGTGTACGAGTGTGAGTCTGACTCAGTGTGTACGAGTGTGAGCCTGACTCAGTGTGTACGAGTGTGAGCCTGACTCAGTGTGTACGAGTGTGAGTCTGACTCTCAGTGTGTACGAGTGTGAGTCTGACTCTCAGTGTGTACGAGTGTGACTCTGACTCTCAGTGTGCACGAGTGTGAGTCTGACTCTCAGTGTATACGAGTGTGAGTCTGACTCTCAGTGTGTACGAGTGTGACTCTGACTCTCAGTGTGTACGAGTGTGACTCTGACTCAGTGTGTGTACGAGTGTGACTCTGACTCAGTGTGTGTACGAGTGTGAGTCTGACTCTCAGTGTGCACGAGTGTGAGTCTGACTCTCAGTGTGTACGAGTGTGAGTCTGACTCAGTGTGTGTACGAGTGTGAGTCTGACTCAGTGTGTGTACGAGTGTGAGTCTGACTCTCAGTGTGTACGAGTGTGAGTCTGACTCTCAGTGTGTACGAGTGTGAGTCTGAACTCTCAGTGTGTACGAGTGTGACTCTGACTCTCAGTGTGCACGAGTGTGAGTCTGACTCTCAGTGTGTACGAGTGTGAGTCTGACTCAGTGTGTACGAGTGTGAGCCTGACTCAGTGTGTACGAGTGTGAGTCTGACTCTCAGTGTGTACGAGTGTGAGTCTGACTCTCAGTGTGTACGAGTGTGACTCTGACTCTCAGTGTGCACGAGTGTGAGTCTGACTCTCAGTGTGTACGAGTGTGAGCCTGACTCAGTGTGTACGAGTGTGAGTCTGACTCTCAGTGTGTACGAGTGTGAGTCTGACTCTCAGTGTGTACGAGTGTGAGTCTGACTCTCAGTGTGTACGAGTGTGACTCTGACTCTCAGTGTGTACGAGTGTGTCTGACTCTCAGTGTGTACGAGTGTGAGCCTGACTCAGTGTGTACGAGTGTGAGTCTGACTCTCAGTGTGTACGAGTGTGAGTCTGACTCTCAGTGTGTGTACGAGTGTGAGTCTGACTCAGTGTGTGTACGAGTGTGACTGACTCAGTGTGTGTACGAGTGTGAGTCTGACTCTCAGTGTGCACGAGTGTGAGTCTGACTCTCAGTGTGTACGAGTGTGACTCTGACTCTCAGTGTGCACGAGTGTGAGTGACTCAGTGTGTACGAGTGTGAGTCTGACTCTCAGTGTGTATGAGTGTGAGTCTGACTCTCAGTGTGTACGAGTGTGAGTCTGATTCTCAGTGTGTACGAGTGTGAGTCTGACTCTCAGTGTGTACGAGTGTGACTGACTCAGTGTGTGTACGAGTGTGACTCTGACTCTCAGTGTGCACGAGTGTGAGTCTGACTCTCAGTGTGTACGAGTGTGAGTCTGACTCAGTGTGTACGAGTGTGAGCCTGACTCAGTGTGTACGAGTGTGAGTCTGACTCTCAGTGTGTACGAGTGTGAGTCTGACTCTCAGTGTGTACGAGTGTGACTCTGACTCTCAGTGTGCACGAGTGTAAGTCTGACTCTCAGTGTGTACGAGTGTGAGCCTGACTCAGTGTGTACGAGTGTGAGTCTGACTCTCAGTGTGTACGAGTGTGAGTCTGACTCTCAGTGTGTACGAGTGTGAGTCTGACTCTCAGTGTGTACGAGTGTGACTCTGACTCTCAGTGTGTACGAGTGTGAGTCTGACTCTCAGTGTGTACGAGTGTGAGCCTGACTCAGTGTGTACGAGTGTGAGTCTGACTCTCAGTGTGTGTACGAGTGTGAGTCTGACTCAGTGTGTGTACGAGTGTGACTCTGACTCTCAGTGTGTACGAGTGTGACTCTGACTCTCAGTGTGTGTACGAGTGTGACTCTGACTCAGTGTGTGTACGAGTGTGACTCTGACTCTCAGTGTGCACGAGTATGAGTCTGACTCTCAGTGTGTACGAGTGTGAGTCTGACTCAGTGTGTACGAGTGTGAGCCTGACTCAGTGTGTACGAGTGTGAGCCTGACTCAGTGTGTACGAGTGTGAGTCTGACTCTCAGTGTGTACGAGTGTGAGTCTGACTCTCAGTGTGTACGAGTGTGACTCTGACTCTCAGTGTGCACGAGTGTGAGTCTGACTCTCAGTGTATACGAGTGTGAGTCTGACTCTCAGTGTGTACGAGTGTGACTCTGACTCTCAGTGTGTACGAGTGTGAGTCTGACTCTCAGTGTGTACGAGTGTGAGCCTGACTCAGTGTGTACGAGTGTGAGTCTGACTCTCAGTGTGTGTACGAGTGTGAGTCTTACTCAGTGTGTGTACGAGTGTGACTCTGACTCTCAGTGTGTACGAGTGTGACTCTGACTCTCAGTGTGTGTACGAGTGTGACTCTGACTCTCAGTGTGTACGAGTGTGTCTGACTCTCAGTGTGTACGAGTGTGAGCCTGACTCAGTGTGTACGAGTGTGAGTCTGACTCTCAGTGTGTACGAGTGTGAGTCTGACTCTCAGTGTGTGTACGAGTGTGAGTCTGACTCAGTGTGTGTACGAGTGTGACTGACTCAGTGTGTGTACGAGTGTGAGTCTGACTCTCAGTGTGCACGAGTGTGAGTCTGACTCTCAGTGTGTACGAGTGTGACTCTGACTCTCAGTGTGCACGAGTGTGAGTGACTCAGTGTGTACGAGTGTGAGTCTGACTCTCAGTGTGTATGAGTGTGAGTCTGACTCTCAGTGTGTACGAGTGTGAGTCTGATTCTCAGTGTGTACGAGTGTGAGTCTGACTCTCAGTGTGTACGAGTGTGACTGACTCAGTGTGTGTACGAGTGTGACTCTGACTCTCAGTGTGCACGAGTGTGAGTCTGACTCTCAGTGTGTACGAGTGTGAGTCTGACTCAGTGTGTACGAGTGTGAGCCTGACTCAGTGTGTACGAGTGTGAGTCTGACTCTCAGTGTGTACGAGTGTGAGTCTGACTCTCAGTGTGTACGAGTGTGACTCTGACTCTCAGTGTGCACGAGTGTAAGTCTGACTCTCAGTGTGTACGAGTGTGAGCCTGACTCAGTGTGTACGAGTGTGAGTCTGACTCTCAGTGTGTACGAGTGTGAGTCTGACTCTCAGTGTGTTCGAGTGTGAGTCTGACTCTCAGTGTGTACGAGTGTGACTCTGACTCTCAGTGTGTACGAGTGTGAGTCTGACTCTCAGTGTGTACGAGTGTGAGCCTGACTCAGTGTGTACGAGTGTGAGTCTGACTCTCAGTGTGTGTACGAGTGTGAGTCTGACTCAGTGTGTGTACGAGTGTGACTCTGACTCTCAGTGTGTACGAGTGTGACTCTGACTCTCAGTGTGTGTACGAGTGTGACTCTGACTCAGTGTGTGTACGAGTGTGACTCTGACTCTCAGTGTGCACGAGTATGAGTCTGACTCTCAGTGTGTACGAGTGTGAGTCTGACTCAGTGTGTACGAGTGTGAGCCTGACTCAGTGTGTACGAGTGTGAGCCTGACTCAGTGTGTACGAGTGTGAGTCTGACTCTCAGTGTGTACGAGTGTGAGTCTGACTCTCAGTGTGTACGAGTGTGACTCTGACTCTCAGTGTGCACGAGTGTGAGTCTGACTCTCAGTGTATACGAGTGTGAGTCTGACTCTCAGTGTGTACGAGTGTGACTCTGACTCTCAGTGTGTACGAGTGTGAGTCTGACTCTCAGTGTGTACGAGTGTGAGCCTGACTCAGTGTGTACGAGTGTGAGTCTGACTCTCAGTGTGTGTACGAGTGTGAGTCTTACTCAGTGTGTGTACGAGTGTGACTCTGACTCTCAGTGTGTACGAGTGTGACTCTGACTCTCAGTGTGTGTACGAGTGTGACTCTGACTCTCAGTGTGTGTACGAGTGTGACTCTGACTCTCAGTGTGTGTACGAGTGTGAGTGACTCTCAGTGTGTACGAGTGTGACTCTGACTCAGTGTGTGTACGAGTGTGACTCTGACTCTCAGTGTGTACGAGTGTGAGTCTGACTCTCAGTGTGTACGAGTGTGACTCTGACTCTCAGTGTGCACGAGTGTGAGTCTGACTCTCAGTGTGTACGAGTGTGAGTGACTCTCAGTGTGTACGAGTGTGAGTCTGACTCAGTGTGTACGAGTGTGAGCCTGACTCAGTGTGTACGAGTGTGAGTCTGACTCTCAGTGTGTACGAGTGTGAGTCTGACTCTCAGTGTGTACGAGTGTGACTCTGACTCTCAGTGTGCACGAGTGTGAGTCTGACTCTCAGTGTGTACGAGTGTGAGCCTGACTCAGTGTTTACGAGTGTGAGTCTGACTCTCAGTGTGTACGAGTGTGAGTCTGACTCTCAGTGTGTACGAGTGTCAGTCTGACTCTCAGTGTGCACGAGTGTGAGTCTGACTCTCAGTGTGTACGAGTGTGAGTCTGACTCAGTGTGTACGAGTGTGAGCCTGACTCAGTGTGTACGAGTGTGAGTCTGACTCTCAGTGTGTACGAGTGTGAGTCTGACTCTCAGTGTGTACGAGTGTGACTCTGACTCTCAGTGTGCACGAGTGTGAGTCTGACTCTCAGTGTGTACGAGTGTGAGCCTGACTCAGTGTGTACGAGTGTGAGTCTGATTCTCAGTGTGTACGAGTGTGAGTCTGACTCTCAGTGTGTACGAGTGTGAGTCTGACTCTCAGTGTGTACGAGTGTGAGTCTGACTCTCAGTGTGTACGAGTGTGACTCTGACTCTCAGTGTGTACGAGTGTGAGTCTGACTCTCAGTGTGTACGAGTGTGAGCCTGACTCAGTGTGTGTACGAGTGTGAGTCTGACTCAGTGTGTGTACGAGTGTGAGTCTGACTCTCAGTGTGTACGAGTGTGAGTCTGACTCTCAGTGTGCACGAGTGTGAGTCTGACTCTCAGTGTGTACGAGTGTGAGTCTGACTCTCAGTGTGTACGAGTGTGAGTCTGACTCTCAGTGTGTACGAGTGTGAGTCTGACTCAGTGTGTGTACGAGTGTGAGTCTGACTCAGTGTGTGTACGAGTGTGAGTCTGACTCTCAGTGTGCACGAGTGTGAGTCTGACTCTCAGTGTGCACGAGTGTGAGTCTGACTCAGTGTGTGTACGAGTGTGAGCCTGACTCAGTGTGTGTACGAGTGTGAGTCTGACTCTCAGTGTGCACGAGTGTGAGTCTGACTCTCAGTGTGTACGAGTGTGAGTCTGACTCTCAGTGTGCACGAGTGTGAGTCTGACTCTCAGTGTGTACGAGTGTGACTCTGACTCTCAGTGTGCACGAGTGTGAGTGACTCTCAGTGTGTACGAGTGTGAGTCTGACTCTCAGTGTGTACGAGTGTGAGTCTGACTCTCAGTGTGTACGAGTGTGAGTCTGACTCTCAGTGTGTACGAGTGTGAGTCTGACTCTCAGTGTGTACGAGTGTGACTGACTCAGTGTGTGTACGAGTGTGATTCTGACTCTCAGTGTGCACGAGTGTGAGTCTGACTCTCAGTGTGTACGAGTGTGAGTCTGACTCAGTGTGTACGAGTGTGAGCCTGACTCAGTGTGTACGAGTGTGAGTCTGACTCTCAGTGTGTACGAGTGTGAGTCTGACTCTCAGTGTGTACGAGTGTGACTCTGACTCTCAGTGTGCACGAGTGTGAGTCTGACTCTCAGTGTGTACGAGTGTGAGCCTGACTCAGTGTGTACGAGTGTGAGTCTGACTCTCAGTGTGTACGAGTGTGAGTCTGACTCTCAGTGTGTACGAGTGTGAGTCTGACTCTCAGTGTGTACGAGTGTGACTCTGACTCTCAGTGTGTACGAGTGTGAGTCTGACTCTCAGTGTGTACGAGTGTGAGCCTGACTCAGTGTGTACGAGTGTGAGTCTGACTCTCAGTGTGTGTACGAGTGTGAGCCTGACTCAGTGTGTACGAGTGTGAGTCTGACTCTCAGTGTGTACGAGTGTGAGTCTGACTCTCAGTGTGTACGAGTGTGACTGACTCTCAGTGTGCACGAGTGTGAGTCTGACTCTCAGTGTGTACGAGTGTGAGCCTGACTCAGTGTGTACGAGTGTGAGTCTGACTCTCAGTGTGTACGAGTGTGAGTCTGACTCTCAGTGTGTACGAGTGTGAGTCTGACTCTCAGTGTGTGTACGAGTGTGAGTCTGACTCTCAGTGTGTGTACGAGTGTGAGTCTGACTCAGTGTGTGTACGAGTGTGACTCTGACTCTCAGTGTGTACGAGTGTGACTCTGACTCTCAGTGTGTGTACGAGTGTGACTCTGACTCAGTGTGTGTACGAGTGTGACTCTGACTCTCAGTGTGCACGAGTGTGAGTCTGACTCTCAGTGTGTACGAGTGTGAGTCTGACTCAGTGTGTACGAGTGTGAGCCTGACTCAGTGTGTACGAGTGTGAGTCTGACTCTCAGTGTGTACGAGTGTGAGTCTGACTCTCAGTGTGTACGAGTGTGACTCTGACTCTCAGTGTGCACGAGTGTGAGTCTGACTCTCAGTGTGTACGAGTGTGAGTCTGACTCTCAGTGTGTACGAGTGTGACTGACTCAGTGTGTGTACGAGTGTGATTCTGACTCTCAGTGTGCACGAGTGTGAGTCTGACTCTCAGTGTGTACGAGTGTGAGTCTGACTCAGTGTGTACGAGTGTGAGCCTGACTCAGTGTGTACGAGTGTGAGTCTGACTCTCAGTGTGTACGAGTGTGAGTCTGACTCTCAGTGTGTACGAGTGTGACTCTGACTCTCAGTGTGCACGAGTGTGAGTCTGACTCTCAGTGTGTACGAGTGTGAGCCTGACTCAGTGTGTACGAGTGTGAGTCTGACTCTCAGTGTGTACGAGTGTGAGTCTGACTCTCAGTGTGTACGAGTGTGAGTCTGACTCTCAGTGTGTACGAGTGTGACTCTGACTCTCAGTGTGTACGAGTGTGAGTCTGACTCTCAGTGTGTACGAGTGTGAGCCTGACTCAGTGTGTACGAGTGTGAGTCTGACTCTCAGTGTGTGTACGAGTGTGAGCCTGACTCAGTGTGTACGAGTGTGAGTCTGACTCTCAGTGTGTACGAGTGTGAGTCTGACTCTCAGTGTGTACGAGTGTGACTGACTCTCAGTGTGCACGAGTGTGAGTCTGACTCTCAGTGTGTACGAGTGTGAGCCTGACTCAGTGTGTACGAGTGTGAGTCTGACTCTCAGTGTGTACGAGTGTGAGTCTGACTCTCAGTGTGTACGAGTGTGAGTCTGACTCTCAGTGTGTGTACGAGTGTGAGTCTGACTCTCAGTGTGTGTACGAGTGTGAGTCTGACTCAGTGTGTGTACGAGTGTGACTCTGACTCTCAGTGTGTACGAGTGTGACTCTGACTCTCAGTGTGTGTACGAGTGTGACTCTGACTCAGTGTGTGTACGAGTGTGACTCTGACTCTCAGTGTGCACGAGTGTGAGTCTGACTCTCAGTGTGTACGAGTGTGAGTCTGACTCAGTGTGTACGAGTGTGAGCCTGACTCAGTGTGTACGAGTGTGAGTCTGACTCTCAGTGTGTACGAGTGTGAGTCTGACTCTCAGTGTGTACGAGTGTGACTCTGACTCTCAGTGTGCACGAGTGTGAGTCTGACTCTCAGTGTGTACGAGTGTGAGTCTGACTCTCAGTGTGTACGAGTGTGAGCCTGACTCAGTGTGTACGAGTGTGAGTCTGACTCTCAGTGTGTGTACGAGTGTGAGTCTGACTCAGTGTGTGTACGAGTGTGACTCTGACTCTCAGTGTGTACGAGTGTGAGTGACTCTCAGTGTGTACGAGTGCGACTCTGACTCAGTGTGTGTACGAGTGTGACTCTGACTCAGTGTGTGTACGAGTGTGACTCTGACTCAGTGTGTGTACGAGTGTGAGTCTGACTCTCAGTGTGCACGAGTGTGAGTCTGACTCTCAGTGTGCACGAGTGTGAGCCTGACTCAGTGTGTACGAGTGTGAGTCTGACTCTCAGTGTGTACGAGTGTGAGTCTGACTCTCAGTGTGCACGAGTGTGAGTCTGACTCTCAGTGTGTACGAGTGTGAGTCTGACTCAGTGTGTGTACGAGTGTGAGTCTGACTCAGTGTGTGTACGAGTGTGAGTCTGACTCTCAGTGTGTACGAGTGTGAGCCTGACTCAGTGTGTACGAGTGTGAGTCTGACTCTCAGTGTGTACGAGTGTGACTCTGACTCTCAGTGTGCACGAGTGTGAGTCTGACTCTCAGTGTGTACGAGTGTGAGCCTGACTCAGTGTGTACGAGTGTGAGTCTGACTCTCAGTGTGTACGAGTGTGAGTCTGACTCTCAGTGTGTACGAGTGTGAGTCTGACTCTCAGTGTGTACGAGTGTGACTCTGACTCTCAGTGTGTACGAGTGTGTCTGACTCTCAGTGTGTACGAGTGTGAGCCTGACTCAGTGTGTACGAGTGTGAGTCTGACTCTCAGTGTGTACGAGTGTGAGTCTGACTCTCAGTGTGTGTACGAGTGTGAGTCTGACTCAGTGTGTGTACGAGTGTGACTGACTCAGTGTGTGTACGAGTGTGAGTCTGACTCTCAGTGTGCACGAGTGTGAGTCTGACTCTCAGTGTGTACGAGTGTGACTCTGACTCTCAGTGTGCACGAGTGTGAGTGACTCTCAGTGTGTACAAGTGTGAGTCTGACTCTCAGTGTGTACGAGTGTGAGTCTGACTCTCAGTGTGTACGAGTGTGAGTCTGATTCTCAGTGTGTACGAGTGTGAGTCTGACTCTCAGTGTGTACGAGTGTGACTGACTCAGTGTGTGTACGAGTGTGACTCTGACTCTCAGTGTGCACGAGTGTGAGTCTGACTCTCAGTGTGTACGAGTGTGAGTCTGACTCAGTGTGTACGAGTGTGAGCCTGACTCAGTGTGTACGAGTGTGAGTCTGACTCTCAGTGTGTACGAGTGTGAGTCTGACTCTCAGTGTGTACGAGTGTGACTCTGACTCTCAGTGTGCACGAGTGTAAGTCTGACTCTCAGTGTGTACGAGTGTGAGCCTGACTCAGTGTGTACGAGTGTGAGTCTGACTCTCAGTGTGTACGAGTGTGAGTCTGACTCTCAGTGTGTACGAGTGTGAGTCTGACTCTCAGTGTGTACGAGTGTGACTCTGACTCTCAGTGTGTACGAGTGTGAGTCTGACTCTCAGTGTGTACGAGTGTGAGCCTGACTCAGTGTGTACGAGTGTGAGTCTGACTCTCAGTGTGTGTACGAGTGTGAGTCTGACTCAGTGTGTGTACGAGTGTGACTCTGACTCTCAGTGTGTACGAGTGTGACTCTGACTCTCAGTGTGTGTACGAGTGTGACTCTGACTCAGTGTGTGTACGAGTGTGACTCTGACTCTCAGTGTGCACGAGTATGAGTCTGACTCTCAGTGTGTACGAGTGTGAGTCTGACTCAGTGTGTACGAGTGTGAGCCTGACTCAGTGTGTACGAGTGTGAGCCTGACTCAGTGTGTACGAGTGTGAGTCTGACTCTCAGTGTGTACGAGTGTGAGTCTGACTCTCAGTGTGTACGAGTGTGACTCTGACTCTCAGTGTGCACGAGTGTGAGTCTGACTCTCAGTGTATACGAGTGTGAGTCTGACTCTCAGTGTGTACGAGTGTGACTCTGACTCTCAGTGTGTACGAGTGTGAGTCTGACTCTCAGTGTGTACGAGTGTGAGTCTGACTCTCAGTGTGTACGAGTGTGAGCCTGACTCAGTGTGTACGAGTGTGAGTCTGACTCTCAGTGTGTGTACGAGTGTGAGTCTTACTCAGTGTGTGTACGAGTGTGACTCTGACTCTCAGTGTGTACGAGTGTGACTCTGACTCTCAGTGTGTGTACGAGTGTGACTCTGACTCTCAGTGTGTGTACGAGTGTGACTCTGACTCTCAGTGTGTGTACGAGTGTGAGTGACTCTCAGTGTGTACGAGTGTGACTCTGACTCAGTGTGTGTACGAGTGTGACTCTGACTCAGTGTGTGTACGAGTGTGAGTCTGACTCTCAGTGTGCACGAGTGTGAGTCTGACTCTCAGTGTGCACGAGTGTGAGTCTGTCTCTCAGTGTGCACGAGTTTGAGTCTGACTCTCAGTGTGTACGAGTGTGAGCCTGACTCAGTGTGTACGAGTGTGAGTCTGACTCTCAGTGTGTACGAGTGTGAGTCTGACTCTCAGTGTGTACGAGTGTGACTCTGACTCTCAGTGTGCACGAGTGTGAGTCTGACTCTCAGTGTGTACGAGTGTGAGTGACTCTCAGTGTGTACGAGTGTGAGTCTGACTCAGTGTGTACGAGTGTGAGCCTGACTCAGTGTGTACGAGTGTGAGTCTGACTCTCAGTGTGTACGAGTGTGAGTCTGACTCTCAGTGTGTACGAGTGTGACTCTGACTCTCAGTGTGCACGAGTGTGAGTCTGACTCTCAGTGTGTACGAGTGTGAGCCTGACTCAGTGTTTACGAGTGTGAGTCTGACTCTCAGTGTGTACGAGTGTGAGTCTGACTCTCAGTGTGTACGAGTGTCAGTCTGACTCTCAGTGTGTACGAGTGTGACTCTGATTCTCAGTGTGTACGAGTGTGAGTCTGACTCTCAGTGTGTACGAGTGTGAGCCTGACTCAGTGTGTACGAGTGTGAGTCTGACTCTCAGTGTGTGTACGAGTGTGAGTCTGACTCAGTGTGTGTACGAGTGTGACTCTGACTCTCAGTGTGTACGAGTGTGAGTGACTCTCAGTGTGTACGAGTGCGACTCTGACTCAGTGTGTGTACGAGTGTGACTCTGACTCAGTGTGTGTACGAGTGTGACTCTGACTCAGTGTGTGTACGAGTGTGAGTCTGACTCTCAGTGTGCACGAGTGTGAGTCTGACTCTCAGTGTGCACGAGTGTGAGTCTGTCTCTCAGTGTGCACGAGTTTGAGTCTGACTCTCAGTGTGTACGAGTGTGAGCCTGACTCAGTGTGTACGAGTGTGAGTCTGACTCTCAGTGTGTACGAGTGTGAGTCTGACTCTCAGTGTGCACGAGTGTGAGTCTGACTCTCAGTGTGTACGAGTGTGAGTCTGACTCAGTGTGTGTACGAGTGTGAGTCTGACTCAGTGTGTGTACGAGTGTGAGTCTGACTCTCAGTGTGTACGAGTGTGAGTCTGACTCTCAGTGTGTACGAGTGTGAGTCTGAACTCTCAGTGTGTACGAGTGTGACTGACTCAGTGTGTGTGCGAGTGTGACTCTGACTCTCAGTGTGCACGAGTGTGAGTCTGACTCTCAGTGTGTACGAGTGTGAGCCTGACTCAGTGTGTACGAGTGTGAGTCTGACTCTCAGTGTGTACGAGTGTGACTCTGACTCTCAGTGTGCACGAGTGTGAGTCTGACTCTCAGTGTGTACGAGTGTGAGCCTGACTCAGTGTGTACGAGTGTGAGTCTGACTCTCAGTGTGTACGAGTGTGAGTCTGACTCTCAGTGTGTACGAGTGTGAGTCTGACTCTCAGTGTGTACGAGTGTGACTCTGACTCTCAGTGTGTACGAGTGTGTCTGACTCTCAGTGTGTACGAGTGTGAGCCTGACTCAGTGTGTACGAGTGTGAGTCTGACTCTCAGTGTGTACGAGTGTGAGTCTGACTCTCAGTGTGTGTACGAGTGTGAGTCTGACTCAGTGTGTGTACGAGTGTGACTGACTCAGTGTGTGTACGAGTGTGAGTCTGACTCTCAGTGTGCACGAGTGTGAGTCTGACTCTCAGTGTGTACGAGTGTGACTCTGACTCTCAGTGTGCACGAGTGTGAGTGACTCTCAGTGTGTACGAGTGTGAGTCTGACTCTCAGTGTGTACGAGTGTGAGTCTGATTCTCAGTGTGTACGAGTGTGAGTCTGACTCTCAGTGTGTACGAGTGTGACTGACTCTCAGTGTGTGTACGAGTGTGACTCTGACTCTCAGTGTGCACGAGTGTGAGTCTGACTCTCAGTGTGTACGAGTGTGACTCTGACTCTCAGTGTGCACGAGTATGAGTCTGACTCTCAGTGTGTACGAGTGTGAGTCTGACTCAGTGTGTACGAGTGTGAGCCTGACTCAGTGTGTACGAGTGTGAGCCTGACTCAGTGTGTACGAGTGTGAGTCTGACTCTCAGTGTGTACGAGTGTGAGTCTGACTCTCAGTGTGTACGAGTGTGACTCTGACTCTCAGTGTGCACGAGTGTGAGTCTGACTCTCAGTGTATACGAGTGTGAGTCTGACTCTCAGTGTGTACGAGTGTGACTCTGACTCTCAGTGTGTACGAGTGTGAGTCTGACTCTCAGTGTGTACGAGTGTGAGCCTGACTCAGTGTGTACGAGTGTGAGTCTGACTCTCAGTGTGTGTACGAGTGTGAGTCTTACTCAGTGTGTGTACGAGTGTGACTCTGACTCTCAGTGTGTACGAGTGTGACTCTGACTCTCAGTGTGTGTACGAGTGTGACTCTGACTCTCAGTGTGTGTACGAGTGTGACTCTGACTCTCAGTGTGTGTACGAGTGTGAGTGACTCTCAGTGTGTACGAGTGTGACTCTGACTCAGTGTGTGTACGAGTGTGACTCTGACTCAGTGTGTGTACGAGTGTGAGTCTGACTCTCAGTGTGCACGAGTGTGAGTCTGACTCTCAGTGTGCACGAGTGTGAGTCTGTCTCTCAGTGTGCACGAGTTTGAGTCTGACTCTCAGTGTGTACGAGTGTGAGCCTGACTCAGTGTGTACGAGTGTGAGTCTGACTCTCAGTGTGTACGAGTGTGAGTCTGACTCTCAGTGTGTACGAGTGTGACTCTGACTCTCAGTGTGCACGAGTGTGAGTCTGACTCTCAGTGTGTACGAGTGTGAGTGACTCTCAGTGTGTACGAGTGTGAGTCTGACTCAGTGTGTACGAGTGTGAGCCTGACTCAGTGTGTACGAGTGTGAGTCTGACTCTCAGTGTGTACGAGTGTGAGTCTGACTCTCAGTGTGTACGAGTGTGACTCTGACTCTCAGTGTGCACGAGTGTGAGTCTGACTCTCAGTGTGTACGAGTGTGAGCCTGACTCAGTGTTTACGAGTGTGAGTCTGACTCTCAGTGTGTACGAGTGTGAGTCTGACTCTCAGTGTGTACGAGTGTCAGTCTGACTCTCAGTGTGTACGAGTGTGACTCTGATTCTCAGTGTGTACGAGTGTGAGTCTGACTCTCAGTGTGTACGAGTGTGAGCCTGACTCAGTGTGTACGAGTGTGAGTCTGACTCTCAGTGTGTGTACGAGTGTGAGTCTGACTCAGTGTGTGTACGAGTGTGACTCTGACTCTCAGTGTGTACGAGTGTGAGTGACTCTCAGTGTGTACGAGTGCGACTCTGACTCAGTGTGTGTACGAGTGTGACTCTGACTCAGTGTGTGTACGAGTGTGACTCTGACTCAGTGTGTGTACGAGTGTGAGTCTGACTCTCAGTGTGCACGAGTGTGAGTCTGACTCTCAGTGTGCACGAGTGTGAGTCTGTCTCTCAGTGTGCACGAGTTTGAGTCTGACTCTCAGTGTGTACGAGTGTGAGCCTGACTCAGTGTGTACGAGTGTGAGTCTGACTCTCAGTGTGTACGAGTGTGACTGACTCAGTGTGTGTGCGAGTGTGACTCTGACTCTCAGTGTGCACGAGTGTGAGTCTGACTCTCAGTGTGTACGAGTGTGAGCCTGACTCAGTGTGTACGAGTGTGAGTCTGACTCTCAGTGTGTACGAGTGTGACTCTGACTCTCAGTGTGCACGAGTGTGAGTCTGACTCTCAGTGTGTACGAGTGTGAGCCTGACTCAGTGTGTACGAGTGTGAGTCTGACTCTCAGTGTGTACGAGTGTGAGTCTGACTCTCAGTGTGTACGAGTGTGAGTCTGACTCTCAGTGTGTACGAGTGTGACTCTGACTCTCAGTGTGTACGAGTGTGTCTGACTCTCAGTGTGTACGAGTGTGAGCCTGACTCAGTGTGTACGAGTGTGAGTCTGACTCTCAGTGTGTACGAGTGTGAGTCTGACTCTCAGTGTGTGTACGAGTGTGAGTCTGACTCAGTGTGTGTACGAGTGTGACTGACTCAGTGTGTGTACGAGTGTGAGTCTGACTCTCAGTGTGCACGAGTGTGAGTCTGACTCTCAGTGTGTACGAGTGTGACTCTGACTCTCAGTGTGCACGAGTGTGAGTGACTCTCAGTGTGTACGAGTGTGAGTCTGACTCTCAGTGTGTACGAGTGTGAGTCTGATTCTCAGTGTGTACGAGTGTGAGTCTGACTCTCAGTGTGTACGAGTGTGACTGACTCTCAGTGTGTGTACGAGTGTGACTCTGACTCTCAGTGTGCACGAGTGTGAGTCTGACTCTCAGTGTGTACGAGTGTGAGTCTGACTCAGTGTGTACGAGTGTGAGCCTGACTCAGTGTGTACGAGTGTGAGTCTGACTCTCAGTGTGTACGAGTGTGAGTCTGACTCTCAGTGTGTACGAGTGTGACTCTGACTCTCAGTGTGTACGAGTGTGAGCCTGACTCAGTGTGTACGAGTGTGAGTCTGACTCTCAGTGTGTGTACGAGTGTGAGTCTGACTCAGTGTGTGTACGAGTGTGACTCTGACTCTCAGTGTGTACGAGTGTGACTCTGACTCTCAGTGTGTGTACGAGTGTGACTCTGACTCAGTGTGTGTACGAGTGTGACTCTGACTCTCAGTGTGCACGAGTATGAGTCTGACTCTCAGTGTGTACGAGTGTGAGTCTGACTCTCAGTGTGTACGAGTGTGACTCTGACTCAGTGTGTACGAGTGTGACTCTGACTCAGTGTGTACGAGTGTGAGTCTGACTCTCAGTGTGTACGAGTGTGAGTCTGACTCTCAGTGTGTACGAGTGTGACTCTGACTCTCAGTGTGCACGAGTGTGAGTCTGACTCTCAGTGTATACGAGTGTGAGTCTGACTCTCAGTGTGTACGAGTGTGACTCTGACTCTCAGTGTGTACGAGTGTGAGTCTGACTCTCAGTGTGTACGAGTGTGAGCCTGACTCAGTGTGTACGAGTGTGAGTCTGACTCTCAGTGTGTGTACGAGTGTGAGTCTTACTCAGTGTGTGTACGAGTGTGACTCTGACTCTCAGTGTGTGTACGAGTGTGAGTGACTCTCAGTGTGTACGAGTGTGACTCTGACTCAGTGTGTGTACGAGTGTGACTCTGACTCAGTGTGTGTACGAGTGTGAGTCTGACTCTCAGTGTGCACGAGTGTGAGTCTGACTCTCAGTGTGCACGAGTGTGAGTCTGTCTCTCAGTGTGCACGAGTTTGAGTCTGACTCTCAGTGTGTACGAGTGTGAGCCTGACTCAGTGTGTACGAGTGTGAGTCTGACTCTCAGTGTGTACGAGTGTGAGTCTGACTCTCAGTGTGTACGAGTGTGACTCTGACTCTCAGTGTGCACGAGTGTGAGTCTGACTCTCAGTGTGTACGAGTGTGAGTGACTCTCAGTGTGTACGAGTGTGAGTCTGACTCAGTGTGTACGAGTGTGAGCCTGACTCAGTGTGTACGAGTGTGAGTCTGACTCTCAGTGTGTACGAGTGTGAGTCTGACTCTCAGTGTGTACGAGTGTGACTCTGACTCTCAGTGTGCACGAGTGTGAGTCTGACTCTCAGTGTGTACGAGTGTGAGCCTGACTCAGTGTTTACGAGTGTGAGTCTGACTCTCAGTGTGTGTACGAGTGTGAGTCTGACTCTCAGTGTGTGTACGAGTGTGACTCTGACTCTCAGTGTGTGTACGAGTGTGACTCTGACTCAGTGTGTGTACGAGTGTGACTCTGACTCTCAGTGTGCACGAGTATGAGTCTGACTCTCAGTGTGCACGAGTGTGAGTCTGACTCTCAGTGTGTACGAGTGTCAGTCTGACTCTCAGTGTGTACGAGTGTGACTCTGATTCTCAGTGTGTACGAGTGTGAGTCTGACTCTCAGTGTGTACGAGTGTGAGCCTGACTCAGTGTGTACGAGTGTGAGTCTGACTCTCAGTGTGTGTACGAGTGTGAGTCTGACTCTCAGTGTGTGTACGAGTGTGACTCTGACTCTCAGTGTGTGTACGAGTGTGACTCTGACTCAGTGTGTGTACGAGTGTGACTCTGACTCTCAGTGTGCACGAGTATGAGTCTGACTCTCAGTGTGCACGAGTGTGAGTCTGACTCAGTGTGTACGAGTGTGAGCCTGACTCAGTGTGTACGAGTGTGAGTCTGACTCTCAGTGTGTACGAGTGTGAGTCTGACTCTCAGTGTGTACGAGTGTGACTCTGACTCTCAGTGTGCACGAGTGTGAGTCTGACTCTCAGTGTATACGAGTGTGAGTCTGACTCTCAGTGTGTACGAGTGTGACTCTGACTCTCAGTGTGTACGAGTGTGAGTCTGACTCAGTGTGTACGAGTGTGAGCCTGACTCAGTGTGTACGAGTGTGAGTCTGACTCTCAGTGTGTGTACGAGTGTGAGTCTTACTCAGTGTGTGTACGAGTGTGACTCTGACTCTCAGTGTGTACGAGTGTGACTCTGACTCTCAGTGTGTGTACGAGTGTGACTCTGACTCTCAGTGTGCACGAGTGTGAGTCTGACTCTCAGTGTGTACGAGTGTGAGTGACTCTCAGTGTGTACGAGTGTGAGTCTGACTCAGTGTGTACGAGTGTGAGCCTGACTCAGTGTGTACGAGTGTGAGTCTGACTCTCAGTGTGTACGAGTGTGAGTCTGACTCTCAGTGTGTACGAGTGTGACTCTGACTCTCAGTGTGCACGAGTGTGAGTCTGACTCTCAGTGTGTACGAGTGTGAGCCTGACTCAGTGTTTACGAGTGTGAGTCTGACTCTCAGTGTGTACGAGTGTGAGTCTGACTCTCAGTGTGTACGAGTGTCAGTCTGACTCTCAGTGTGTACGAGTGTGACTCTGATTCTCAGTGTGTACGAGTGTGAGTCTGACTCTCAGTGTGTACGAGTGTGAGCCTGACTCAGTGTGTACGAGTGTGAGTCTGACTCTCAGTGTGTGTACGAGTGTGAGTCTGACTCTCAGTGTGTGTACGAGTGTGACTCTGACTCTCAGTGTGTGTACGAGTGTGACTCTGACTCAGTGTGTGTACGAGTGTGACTCTGACTCTCAGTGTGCACGAGTATGAGTCTGACTCTCAGTGTGCACGAGTGTGAGTCTGACTCAGTGTGTACGAGTGTGAGCCTGACTCAGTGTGTACGAGTGTGAGTCTGACTCTCAGTGTGTACGAGTGTGAGTCTGACTCTCAGTGTGTACGAGTGTGACTCTGACTCTCAGTGTGCACGAATGTGAGTCTGACTCTCAGTGTATACGAGTGTGAGTCTGACTCTCAGTGTGTACGAGTGTGACTCTGACTCTCAGTGTGTACGAGTGTGAGTCTGACTCAGTGTGCACGAGTGTGAGCCTGACTCAGTGTGTACGAGTGTGAGTCTGACTCTCAGTGTGTGTACGAGTGTGAGTCTTACTCAGTGTGTGTACGAGTGTGACTCTGACTCTCAGTGTGTACGAGTGTGACTCTGACTCTCAGTGTGTGTACGAGTGTGACTCTGACTCTCAGTGTGTGTACGAGTGTGACTCTGACTCTCAGTGTGTGTACGAGTGTGACTCTGACTCTCAGTGTGTGTACGAGTGTGAGTGACTCTCAGTGTGTACGAGTGTGACTCTGACTCAGTGTGTGTACGAGTGTGACTCTGACTCAGTGTGTGTACGAGTGTGAGTCTGACTCTCAGTGTGCACGAGTGTGAGTCTGACTCTCAGTGTGCACGAGTGTGAGTCTGTCTCTCAGTGTGCACGAGTTTGAGTCTGACTCTCAGTGTGTACGAGTGTGATTCTGACTCTCAGTGTGTACGAGTGTGAGTCTGACTCTCAGTGTGCACGAGTGTGAGTCTGACTCTCAGTGTGCACGAGTGTGAGTCTGACTCAGTGTGTGTACGAGTGTGAGTCTGACTCAGTGTGTGTACGAGTGTGAGTCTGACTCTCAGTGTGTACGAGTGTGAGTCTGACTCTCAGTGTGCACGAGTGTGAGTCTGACTCTCAGTGTGCACGAGTGTGAGTCTGACTCTCAGTGTATACGAGTGTGAGTCTGACTCTCAGTGTGTACGAGTGTGACTCTGACTCTCAGTGTGTACGAGTGTGAGTCTGACTCAGTGTGTACGAGTGTGAGCCTGACTCAGTGTGTACGAGTGTGAGTCTGACTCTCAGTGTGTGTACGAGTGTGAGTCTTACTCAGTGTGTGTACGAGTGTGACTCTGACTCTCAGTGTGTACGAGTGTGACTCTGACTCTCAGTGTGTGTACGAGTGTGACTCTGACTCTCAGTGTGTGTACGAGTGTGACTCTGACTCTCAGTGTGTGTACGAGTGTGAGTGACTCTCAGTGTGTACGAGTGTGAGTCTGACTCTCAGTGTGTACGAGTGTGACTCTGACTCTCAGTGTGTACGAGTGTGAGTCTGACTCTCAGTGTGCACGAGTGTGAGTCTGACTCTCAGTGTGCACGAGTGTGAGTCTGTCTCTCAGTGTGCACGAGTTTGAGTCTGACTCTCAGTGTGTACGAGTGTGAGCCTGACTCAGTGTGTACGAGTGTGAGTCTGACTCTCAGTGTGTACGAGTGTGAGTCTGACTCTCAGTGTGTACGAGTGTGACTCTGACTCTCAGTGTGCACGAGTGTGAGTCTGACTCTCAGTGTGTACGAGTGTGAGTGACTCTCAGTGTGTACGAGTGTGAGTCTGACTCAGTGTGTACGAGTGTGAGCCTGACTCAGTGTGTACGAGTGTGAGTCTGACTCTCAGTGTGTACGAGTGTGAGTCTGACTCTCAGTGTGTACGAGTGTGACTCTGACTCTCAGTGTGCACGAGTGTGAGTCTGACTCTCAGTGTGTACGAGTGTGAGCCTGACTCAGTGTTTACGAGTGTGAGTCTGACTCTCAGTGTGTGTACGAGTGTGAGTCTGACTCTCAGTGTGTGTACGAGTGTGACTCTGACTCTCAGTGTGTGTACGAGTGTGACTCTGACTCAGTGTGTGTACGAGTGTGACTCTGACTCTCAGTGTGCACGAGTATGAGTCTGACTCTCAGTGTGCACGAGTGTGAGTCTGACTCTCAGTGTGTACGAGTGTCAGTCTGACTCTCAGTGTGTACGAGTGTGACTCTGATTCTCAGTGTGTACGAGTGTGAGTCTGACTCTCAGTGTGTACGAGTGTGAGCCTGACTCAGTGTGTACGAGTGTGAGTCTGACTCTCAGTGTGTGTACGAGTGTGAGTCTGACTCTCAGTGTGTGTACGAGTGTGACTCTGACTCTCAGTGTGTGTACGAGTGTGACTCTGACTCAGTGTGTGTACGAGTGTGACTCTGACTCTCAGTGTGCACGAGTATGAGTCTGACTCTCAGTGTGCACGAGTGTGAGTCTGACTCAGTGTGTACGAGTGTGAGCCTGACTCAGTGTGTACGAGTGTGAGTCTGACTCTCAGTGTGTACGAGTGTGAGTCTGACTCTCAGTGTGTACGAGTGTGACTCTGACTCTCAGTGTGCACGAGTGTGAGTCTGACTCTCAGTGTATACGAGTGTGAGTCTGACTCTCAGTGTGTACGAGTGTGACTCTGACTCTCAGTGTGTACGAGTGTGAGTCTGACTCAGTGTGTACGAGTGTGAGCCTGACTCAGTGTGTACGAGTGTGAGTCTGACTCTCAGTGTGTGTACGAGTGTGAGTCTTACTCAGTGTGTGTACGAGTGTGACTCTGACTCTCAGTGTGTACGAGTGTGACTCTGACTCTCAGTGTGTGTACGAGTGTGACTCTGACTCTCAGTGTGCACGAGTGTGAGTCTGACTCTCAGTGTGTACGAGTGTGAGTGACTCTCAGTGTGTACGAGTGTGAGTCTGACTCAGTGTGTACGAGTGTGAGCCTGACTCAGTGTGTACGAGTGTGAGTCTGACTCTCAGTGTGTACGAGTGTGAGTCTGACTCTCAGTGTGTACGAGTGTGACTCTGACTCTCAGTGTGCACGAGTGTGAGTCTGACTCTCAGTGTGTACGAGTGTGAGCCTGACTCAGTGTTTACGAGTGTGAGTCTGACTCTCAGTGTGTACGAGTGTGAGTCTGACTCTCAGTGTGTACGAGTGTCAGTCTGACTCTCAGTGTGTACGAGTGTGACTCTGATTCTCAGTGTGTACGAGTGTGAGTCTGACTCTCAGTGTGTACGAGTGTGAGCCTGACTCAGTGTGTACGAGTGTGAGTCTGACTCTCAGTGTGTGTACGAGTGTGAGTCTGACTCTCAGTGTGTGTACGAGTGTGACTCTGACTCTCAGTGTGTGTACGAGTGTGACTCTGACTCAGTGTGTGTACGAGTGTGACTCTGACTCTCAGTGTGCACGAGTATGAGTCTGACTCTCAGTGTGCACGAGTGTGAGTCTGACTCAGTGTGTACGAGTGTGAGCCTGACTCAGTGTGTACGAGTGTGAGTCTGACTCTCAGTGTGTACGAGTGTGAGTCTGACTCTCAGTGTGTACGAGTGTGACTCTGACTCTCAGTGTGCACGAGTGTGAGTCTGACTCTCAGTGTATACGAGTGTGAGTCTGACTCTCAGTGTGTACGAGTGTGACTCTGACTCTCAGTGTGTACGAGTGTGAGTCTGACTCAGTGTGCACGAGTGTGAGCCTGACTCAGTGTGTACGAGTGTGAGTCTGACTCTCAGTGTGTGTACGAGTGTGAGTCTTACTCAGTGTGTGTACGAGTGTGACTCTGACTCTCAGTGTGTACGAGTGTGACTCTGACTCTCAGTGTGTGTACGAGTGTGACTCTGACTCTCAGTGTGTGTACGAGTGTGACTCTGACTCTCAGTGTGTGTACGAGTGTGACTCTGACTCTCAGTGTGTGTACGAGTGTGAGTGACTCTCAGTGTGTACGAGTGTGACTCTGACTCAGTGTGTGTACGAGTGTGACTCTGACTCAGTGTGTGTACGAGTGTGAGTCTGACTCTCAGTGTGCACGAGTGTGAGTCTGACTCTCAGTGTGCACGAGTGTGAGTCTGTCTCTCAGTGTGCACGAGTTTGAGTCTGACTCTCAGTGTGTACGAGTGTGATTCTGACTCTCAGTGTGTACGAGTGTGAGTCTGACTCTCAGTGTGCACGAGTGTGAGTCTGACTCTCAGTGTGCACGAGTGTGAGTCTGACTCAGTGTGTGTACGAGTGTGAGTCTGACTCAGTGTGTGTACGAGTGTGAGTCTGACTCTCAGTGTGTACGAGTGTGAGTCTGACTCTCAGTGTGCACGAGTGTGAGTCTGACTCTCAGTGTGCACGAGTGTGAGTCTGACTCTCAGTGTATACGAGTGTGAGTCTGACTCTCAGTGTGTACGAGTGTGACTCTGACTCTCAGTGTGTACGAGTGTGAGTCTGACTCAGTGTGTACGAGTGTGAGCCTGACTCAGTGTGTACGAGTGTGAGTCTGACTCTCAGTGTGTGTACGAGTGTGAGTCTTACTCAGTGTGTGTACGAGTGTGACTCTGACTCTCAGTGTGTACGAGTGTGACTCTGACTCTCAGTGTGTGTACGAGTGTGACTCTGACTCTCAGTGTGTGTACGAGTGTGACTCTGACTCTCAGTGTGTGTACGAGTGTGAGTGACTCTCAGTGTGTACGAGTGTGAGTCTGACTCTCAGTGTGCACGAGTGTGAGTCTGTCTCTCAGTGTGCACGAGTTTGAGTCTGACTCTCAGTGTGTACGAGTGTGAGTCTGACTCTCAGTGTGTACGAGTGTGAGTCTGACTCTCAGTGTGCACGAGTGTGAGTCTGACTCTCAGTGTGCACGAGTGTGAGTCTGACTCAGTGTGTGTACGAGTGTGAGTCTGACTCAGTGTGTGTACGAGTGTGAGTCTGACTCTCAGTGTGTACGAGTGTGAGTCTGACTCTCAGTGTGCACGAGTGTGAGTCTGACTCTCAGTGTGCACGAGTGTGAGTCTGACTCTCAGTGTGCACGAGTGTGAGTCTGACTCTCAGTGTGTACGAGTGTGAGTCTGACTCTCAGTGTGTACGAGTGTGAGTCTGACTCTCAGTGTGTACGAGTGTGAGTCTGACTCTCAGTGTGTACGAGTGTGACTGACTCAGTGTGTGTACGAGTGTGAGTCTGACTCTCAGTGTGCACGAGTGTGAGTCTGACTCTCAGTGTGTACGAGTGTGAGTCTGACTCAGTGTGTACGAGTGTGAGCCTGACTCAGTGTGTACGAGTGTGAGTCTGACTCTCAGTGTGTACGAGTGTGAGTCTGACTCTCAGTGTGTACGAGTGTGACTCTGACTCTCAGTGTGCACGAGTGTGAGTCTGACTCTCAGTGTGTACGAGTGTGAGCCTGACTCAGTGTGTACGAGTGTGAGTCTGTCTCTCAGTGTGCACGAGTTTGAGTCTGACTCTCAGTGTGTACGAGTGTGAGCCTGACTCAGTGTGTACGAGTGTGAGTCTGACTCTCAGTGTGTACGAGTGTGAGTCTGACTCTCAGTGTGTACGAGTGTGACTCTGACTCTCAGTGTGCACGAGTGTGAGTCTGACTCTCAGTGTGTACGAGTGTGAGTGACTCTCAGTGTGTACGAGTGTGAGTCTGACTCAGTGTGTACGAGTGTGAGCCTGACTCAGTGTGTACGAGTGTGAGTCTGACTCTCAGTGTGTACGAGTGTGAGTCTGACTCTCAGTGTGTACGAGTGTGACTCTGACTCTCAGTGTGCACGAGTGTGAGTCTGACTCTCAGTGTGTACGAGTGTGAGCCTGACTCAGTGTTTACGAGTGTGAGTCTGACTCTCAGTGTGTACGAGTGTGATTCTGACTCTCAGTGTGTACGAGTGTCAGTCTGACTCTCAGTGTGTACGAGTGTGACTCTGATTCTCAGTGTGTACGAGTGTGAGTCTGACTCTCAGTGTGTACGAGTGTGAGCCTGACTCAGTGTGTACGAGTGTGAGTCTGACTCTCAGTGTGTGTACGAGTGTGAGTCTGACTCTCAGTGTGTGTACGAGTGTGACTCTGACTCTCAGTGTGTGTACGAGTGTGACTCTGACTCAGTGTGTGTACGAGTGTGACTCTGACTCTCAGTGTGCACGAGTATGAGTCTGACTCTCAGTGTGCACGAGTGTGAGTCTGACTCAGTGTGTACGAGTGTGAGCCTGACTCAGTGTGTACGAGTGTGAGTCTGACTCTCAGTGTGTACGAGTGTGAGTCTGACTCTCAGTGTGTACGAGTGTGACTCTGACTCTCAGTGTGCACGAGTGTGAGTCTGACTCTCAGTGTATACGAGTGTGAGTCTGACTCTCAGTGTGTACGAGTGTGACTCTGACTCTCAGTGTGTACGAGTGTGAGTCTGACTCAGTGTGTACGAGTGTGAGCCTGACTCAGTGTGTACGAGTGTGAGTCTGACTCTCAGTGTGTGTACGAGTGTGAGTCTTACTCAGTGTGTGTACGAGTGTGACTCTGACTCTCAGTGTGTACGAGTGTGACTCTGACTCTCAGTGTGTGTACGAGTGTGACTCTGACTCTCAGTGTGCACGAGTGTGAGTCTGACTCTCAGTGTGTACGAGTGTGAGTGACTCTCAGTGTGTACGAGTGTGAGTCTGACTCAGTGTGTACGAGTGTGAGCCTGACTCAGTGTGTACGAGTGTGAGTCTGACTCTCAGTGTGTACGAGTGTGAGTCTGACTCTCAGTGTGTACGAGTGTGACTCTGACTCTCAGTGTGCACGAGTGTGAGTCTGACTCTCAGTGTGTACGAGTGTGAGCCTGACTCAGTGTTTACGAGTGTGAGTCTGACTCTCAGTGTGTACGAGTGTGAGTCTGACTCTCAGTGTGTACGAGTGTCAGTCTGACTCTCAGTGTGTACGAGTGTGACTCTGATTCTCAGTGTGTACGAGTGTGAGTCTGACTCTCAGTGTGTACGAGTGTGAGCCTGACTCAGTGTGTACGAGTGTGAGTCTGACTCTCAGTGTGTGTACGAGTGTGAGTCTGACTCTCAGTGTGTGTACGAGTGTGACTCTGACTCTCAGTGTGTGTACGAGTGTGACTCTGACTCAGTGTGTGTACGAGTGTGACTCTGACTCTCAGTGTGCACGAGTATGAGTCTGACTCTCAGTGTGCACGAGTGTGAGTCTGACTCAGTGTGTACGAGTGTGAGCCTGACTCAGTGTGTACGAGTGTGAGTCTGACTCTCAGTGTGTACGAGTGTGAGTCTGACTCTCAGTGTGTACGAGTGTGACTCTGACTCTCAGTGTGCACGAGTGTGAGTCTGACTCTCAGTGTATACGAGTGTGAGTCTGACTCTCAGTGTGTACGAGTGTGACTCTGACTCTCAGTGTGTACGAGTGTGAGTCTGACTCAGTGTGCACGAGTGTGAGCCTGACTCAGTGTGTACGAGTGTGAGTCTGACTCTCAGTGTGTGTACGAGTGTGAGTCTTACTCAGTGTGTGTACGAGTGTGACTCTGACTCTCAGTGTGTACGAGTGTGACTCTGACTCTCAGTGTGTGTACGAGTGTGACTCTGACTCTCAGTGTGTGTACGAGTGTGACTCTGACTCTCAGTGTGTGTACGAGTGTGACTCTGACTCTCAGTGTGTGTACGAGTGTGAGTGACTCTCAGTGTGTACGAGTGTGACTCTGACTCAGTGTGTGTACGAGTGTGACTCTGACTCAGTGTGTGTACGAGTGTGAGTCTGACTCTCAGTGTGCACGAGTGTGAGTCTGACTCTCAGTGTGCACGAGTGTGAGTCTGTCTCTCAGTGTGCACGAGTTTGAGTCTGACTCTCAGTGTGTACGAGTGTGATTCTGACTCTCAGTGTGTACGAGTGTGAGTCTGACTCTCAGTGTGCACGAGTGTGAGTCTGACTCTCAGTGTGCACGAGTGTGAGTCTGACTCAGTGTGTGTACGAGTGTGAGTCTGACTCAGTGTGTGTACGAGTGTGAGTCTGACTCTCAGTGTGTACGAGTGTGAGTCTGACTCTCAGTGTGCACGAGTGTGAGTCTGACTCTCAGTGTGCACGAGTGTGAGTCTGACTCTCAGTGTATACGAGTGTGAGTCTGACTCTCAGTGTGTACGAGTGTGACTCTGACTCTCAGTGTGTACGAGTGTGAGTCTGACTCAGTGTGTACGAGTGTGAGCCTGACTCAGTGTGTACGAGTGTGAGTCTGACTCTCAGTGTGTGTACGAGTGTGAGTCTTACTCAGTGTGTGTACGAGTGTGACTCTGACTCTCAGTGTGTACGAGTGTGACTGACTCTCAGTGTGTGTACGAGTGTGACTCTGACTCTCAGTGTGTGTACGAGTGTGACTCTGACTCTCAGTGTGTGTACGAGTGTGAGTGACTCTCAGTGTGTACGAGTGTGAGTCTGACTCTCAGTGTGCACGAGTGTGAGTCTGTCTCTCAGTGTGCACGAGTTTGAGTCTGACTCTCAGTGTGTACGAGTGTGAGTCTGACTCTCAGTGTGTACGAGTGTGAGTCTGACTCTCAGTGTGCACGAGTGTGAGTCTGACTCTCAGTGTGCACGAGTGTGAGTCTGACTCAGTGTGTGTACGAGTGTGAGTCTGACTCAGTGTGTGTACGAGTGTGAGTCTGACTCTCAGTGTGTACGAGTGTGAGTCTGACTCTCAGTGTGCACGAGTGTGAGTCTGACTCTCAGTGTGCACGAGTGTGAGTCTGACTCTCAGTGTGCACGAGTGTGAGTCTGACTCTCAGTGTGTACGAGTGTGAGTCTGACTCTCAGTGTGTACGAGTGTGAGTCTGACTCTCAGTGTGTACGAGTGTGAGTCTGACTCTCAGTGTGTACGAGTGTGACTGACTCAGTGTGTGTACGAGTGTGAGTCTGACTCTCAGTGTGCACGAGTGTGAGTCTGAATCTCAGTGTGTACGAGTGTGAGTCTGACTCAGTGTGTACGAGTGTGAGCCTGACTCAGTGTGTACGAGTGTGAGTCTGACTCTCAGTGTGTACGAGTGTGAGTCTGACTCTCAGTGTGTACGAGTGTGACTCTGACTCTCAGTGTGCACGAGTGTGAGTCTGACTCTCAGTGTGTACGAGTGTGAGCCTGACTCAGTGTTTACGAGTGTGAGTCTGACTCTCAGTGTGTACGAGTGTGAGTCTGACTCTCAGTGTGTACGAGTGTGAGTCTGACTCAGTGTGTACGAGTGTGACTCTGATTCTCAGTGTGTACGAGTGTGAGCCTGACTCAGTGTGTACGAGTGTGAGTCTGACTCTCAGTGTGTGTACGAGTGTGAGTCTGACTCTCAGTGTGTGTACGAGTGTGACTCTGACTCAGTGTGTGTACGAGTGTGACTCTGACTCTCAGTGTGCACGAGTATGAGTCTGACTCTCAGTGTGCACGAGTGTGAGTCTGACTTAGTGTGTACGAGTGTGAGCCTGACTCAGTGTGTACGAGTGTGAGTCTGACTCTCAGTGTGTACGAGTGTGACTCTGACTCTCAGTGTGCACGAGTGTGAGTCTGACTCTCAGTGTATACGAGTGTGAGTCTGACTCTCAGTGTGTACGAGTGTGACTCTGACTCTCAGTGTGTACGAGTGTGAGTCTGACTCTCAGTGTGTACGAGTGTGAGCCTGACTCAGTGTGTACGAGTGTGAGTCTGACTCTCAGTGTGTGTACGAGTGTGAGTCTTACTCAGTGTGTGTACGAGTGTGACTCTGACTCTCAGTGTGTACGAGTGTGACTCTGACTCTCAGTGTGTGTACGAGTGTGACTCTGACTCTCAGTGTGTGTACGAGTGTGACTCTGACTCTCAGTGTGTGTACGAGTGTGACTCTGACTCTCAGTGTGTGTACGAGTGTGAGTGACTCTCAGTGTGTACGAGTGTGACTCTGACTCAGTGTGTGTACGAGTGTGACTCTGACTCAGTGTGTGTACGAGTGTGAGTCTGACTCTCAATGTGCACGAGTGTGAGTCTGACTCTCAGTGTGCACGAGTGTGAGTCTGTCTCTCAGTGTGCACGAGTTTGAGTCTGACTCTCAGTGTGTACGAGTGTGAGTCTGACTCTCAGTGTGTACGAGTGTGAGTCTGACTCTCAGTGTGCACGAGTGTGAGTCTGACTCTCAGTGTGCACGAGTGTGAGTCTGACTCAGTGTGTGTACGAGTGTGAGTCTGACTCAGTGTGTGTACGAGTGTGAGTCTGACTCTCAGTGTGTACGAGTGTGAGTCTGACTCTCAGTGTGCACGAGTGTGAGTCTGACTCTCAGTGTGTACGAGTGTGAGTCTGACTCTCAGTGTGTACGAGTGTGACTCTGACTCTCAGTGTGCACGAGTGTGAGTCTGACTCTCAGTGTGTACGAGTGTGAGCCTGACTCAGTGTGTACGAGTGTGAGTCTGACTCTCAGTGTGTACGAGTGTGAGTCTGACTCTCAGTGTGTACGAGTGTGAGTCTGACTCTCAGTGTGTACGAGTGTGAGTCTGACTCTCAGTGTGCACGAGTGTGAGTCTGACTCTCAGTGTGTACGAGTGTGAGTCTGACTCTCAGTGTGTACGAGTGTGAGTCTGACTCTCAGTGTGTACGAGTGTGAGTCTGACTCTCAGTGTGTACGAGTGTGACTGACTCAGTGTGTGTACGAGTGTGAGTCTGACTCTCAGTGTGCACGAGTGTGAGTCTGACTCTCAGTGTGTACGAGTGTGAGTCTGACTCAGTGTGTACGAGTGTGAGCCTGACTCATTGTGTACGAGTGTGAGTCTGACTCTCAGTGTGTACGAGTGTGAGTCTGACTCTCAGTGTGTACGAGTGTGACTCTGACTCTCAGTGTGCACGAGTGTGAGTCTGACTCTCAGTGTGCACGAGTGTGAGTCTGACTCAGTGTGTGTACGAGTGTGAGTCTGACTCAGTGTGTGTACGAGTGTGAGTCTGACTCTCAGTGTGTACGAGTGTGAGTCTGACTCTCAGTGTGCACGAGTGTGAGTCTGACTCTCAGTGTGTACGAGTGTGAGTCTGACTCTCAGTGTGTACGAGTGTGACTCTGACTCTCAGTGTGCACGAGTGTGAGTCTGACTCTCAGTGTGTACGAGTGTGAGTCTGACTCTCAGTGTGTACGAGTGTGAGTCTGACTCTCAGTGTGTACGAGTGTGAGTCTGACTCTCAGTGTGTACGAGTGTGACTGACTCAGTGTGTGTACGAGTGTGAGTCTGACTCTCAGTGTGCACGAGTGTGAGTCTGACTCTCAGTGTGTACGAGTGTGAGTCTGACTCAGTGTGTACGAGTGTGAGCCTGACTCAGTGTGTACGAGTGTGAGTCTGACTCTCAGTGTGTACGAGTGTGAGTCTGACTCTCAGTGTGTACGAGTGTGACTCTGACTCTCAGTGTGCACGAGTGTGAGTCTGACTCTCAGTGTGTACGAGTGTGAGCCTGACTCAGTGTTTACGAGTGTGAGTCTGACTCTCAGTGTGTACGAGTGTGAGTCTGACTCTCAGTGTGTACGAGTGTGAGTCTGACTCTCAGTGTGTACGAGTGTGACTCTGATTCTCAGTGTGTACGAGTGTGAGTCTTACTCTCAGTGTGTACGAGTGTGAGCCTGACTCAGTGTGTACGAGTGTGAGTCTGACTCTCAGTGTGTACGAGTGTGAGTCTGACTCTCAGTGTGTACGAGTGTGAGTCTGACTCTCAGTGTGCACGAGTGTGAGTCTGACTCTCAGTGTGTACGAGTGTGAGTCTGACTCTCAGTGTGTACGAGTGTGAGTCTGACTCTCAGTGTGTACGAGTGTGAGTCTGACTCTCAGTGTGTACGAGTGTGACTGACTCAGTGTGTGTACGAGTGTGAGTCTGACTCTCAGTGTGCACGAGTGTGAGTCTGACTCTCAGTGTGTACGAGTGTGAGTCTGACTCAGTGTGTACGAGTGTGAGCCTGACTCAGTGTGTACGAGTGTGAGTCTGACTCTCAGTGTGTACGAGTGTGAGTCTGACTCTCAGTGTGTACGAGTGTGACTCTGACTCTCAGTGTGCACGAGTGTGAGTCTGACTCTCAGTGTGCACGAGTGTGAGTCTGACTCAGTGTGTGTACGAGTGTGAGTCTGACTCAGTGTGTGTACGAGTGTGAGTCTGACTCTCAGTGTGCACGAGTGTGAGTCTGACTCTCAGTGTGTACGAGTGTGAGCCTGACTCAGTGTGTACGAGTGTGAGTCTGACTCTCAGTGTGTACGAGTGTGAGTCTGACTCTCAGTGTGTACGAGTGTGAGTCTGACTCTCAGTGTGTACGAGTGTGAGTCTGACTCTCAGTGTGCACGAGTGTGAGTCTGACTCTCAGTGTGTACGAGTGTGAGTCTGACTCTCAGTGTGTACGAGTGTGAGTCTGACTCTCAGTGTGTACGAGTGTGAGTCTGACTCTCAGTGTGTACGAGTGTGACTCTGACTCTCAGTGTGTACGAGTGTGTCTGACTCTCAGTGTGTACGAGTGTGAGCCTGACTCAGTGTGTACGAGTGTGAGTCTGACTCTCAGTGTGTACGAGTGTGAGTCTGACTCTCAGTGTGTGTACGAGTGTGAGTCTGACTCAGTGTGTGTACGAGTGTGACTGACTCAGTGTGTGTACGAGTGTGAGTCTGACTCTCAGTGTGCACGAGTGTGAGTCTGACTCTCAGTGTGTACGAGTGTGAGTCTGACTCAGTGTGTACGAGTGTGAGCCTGACTCAGTGTGTACGAGTGTGAGTCTGACTCTCAGTGTGTACGAGTGTGAGTCTGACTCTCAGTGTGTACGAGTGTGACTCTGACTCTCAGTGTGCACGAGTGTGAGTCTGACTCTCAGTGTGTACGAGTGTGAGCCTGACTCAGTGTTTACGAGTGTGAGTCTGACTCTCAGTGTGTACGAGTGTGAGTCTGACTCTCAGTGTGTACGAGTGTGAGTCTGACTCTCAGTGTGTACGAGTGTGACTCTGATTCTCAGTGTGTACGAGTGTGAGTCTGACTCTCAGTGTGTACGAGTGTGAGTCTGACTCTCAGTGTGTGTACGAGTGTGACTCTGACTCTCAGTGTGTGTACGAGTGTGACTCTGACTCAGTGTGTGTACGAGTGTGACTCTGACTCTCAGTGTGCACGAGTATGAGTCTGACTCTCAGTGTGCACGAGTGTGAGTCTGACTCAGTGTGTACGAGTGTGAGCCTGACTCAGTGTGTACGAGTGTGAGTCTGACTCTCAGTGTGTACGAGTGTGACTCTGACTCTCAGTGTGCACGAGTGTGAGTCTGACTCTCAGTGTGTACGAGTGTGAGTCTGACTCTCAGTGTGCACGAGTGTGAGTCTGACTCTCAGTGTGTACGAGTGTGAGCCTGACTCAGTGTGTACGAGTGTGAGTCTGACTCTCAGTGTGTACGAGTGTGAGTCTGACTCTCAGTGTGTACGAGTGTGAGTCTGACTCTCAGTGTGTACGAGTGTGAGTCTGACTCTCAGTGTGCACGAGTGTGAGTCTGACTCTCAGTGTGTACGAGTGTGAGTCTGACTCTCAGTGTGTACGAGTGTGAGTCTGACTCTCAGTGTGTACGAGTGTGAGTCTGACTCTCAGTGTGTACGAGTGTGACTCTGACTCTCAGTGTGTACGAGTGTGTCTGACTCTCAGTGTGTACGAGTGTGAGCCTGACTCAGTGTGTACGAGTGTGAGTCTGACTCTCAGTGTGTACGAGTGTGAGTCTGACTCTCAGTGTGTGTACGAGTGTGAGTCTGACTCAGTGTGTGTACGAGTGTGACTGACTCAGTGTGTGTACGAGTGTGAGTCTGACTCTCAGTGTGCACGAGTGTGAGTCTGACTCTCAGTGTGTACGAGTGTGAGTCTGACTCAGTGTGTACGAGTGTGAGCCTGACTCAGTGTGTACGAGTGTGAGTCTGACTCTCAGTGTGTACGAGTGTGAGTCTGACTCTCAGTGTGTACGAGTGTGACTCTGACTCTCAGTGTGCACGAGTGTGAGTCTGACTCTCAGTGTGTACGAGTGTGAGCCTGACTCAGTGTTTACGAGTGTGAGTCTGACTCTCAGTGTGTACGAGTGTGACTCTGATTCTCAGTGTGTACGAGTGTGAGTCTGACTCTCAGTGTGTACGAGTGTGAGTCTGACTCTCAGTGTGTGTACGAGTGTGACTCTGACTCTCAGTGTGTGTACGAGTGTGACTCTGACTCAGTGTGTGTACGAGTGTGACTCTGACTCTCAGTGTGCACGAGTATGAGTCTGACTCTCAGTGTGCACGAGTGTGAGTCTGACTCAGTGTGTACGAGTGTGAGCCTGACTCAGTGTGTACGAGTGTGAGTCTGACTCTCAGTGTGTACGAGTGTGAGTCTGACTCTCAGTGTGTACGAGTGTGACTCTGACTCTCAGTGTGCACGAGTGTGAGTCTGACTCTCAGTGTATACGAGTGTGAGTCTGACTCAGTGTGTACGAGTGTGAGTCTGACTCTCAGTGTGTGTACGAGTGTGAGTCTTACTCAGTGTGTGTACGAGTGTGACTCTGACTCTCAGTGTGTACGAGTGTGACTCTGACTCTCAGTGTGTGTACGAGTGTGACTCTGACTCTCAGTGTGTGTACGAGTGTGACTCTGACTCTCAGTGTGTGTACGAGTGTGACTCTGACTCTCAGTGTGTGTACGAGTGTGAGTGACTCTCAGTGTGTACGAGTGTGACTCTGACTCAGTGTGTGTACGAGTGTGACTCTGACTCAGTGTGTGTACGAGTGTGAGTCTGACTCTCAATGTGCACGAGTGTGAGTCTGTCTCTCAGTGTGCACGAGTTTGAGTCTGACTCTCAGTGTGTACGAGTGTGAGTCTGACTCTCAGTGTGTACGAGTGTGAGTCTGACTCTCAGTGTGCACGAGTGTGAGTCTGACTCTCAGTGTGTACGAGTGTGAGCCTGACTCAGTGTGTACGAGTGTGAGTCTGACTCTCAGTGTGTACGAGTGTGAGTCTGACTCTCAGTGTGTACGAGTGTGAGTCTGACTCTCAGTGTGTACGAGTGTGAGTCTGACTCTCAGTGTGCACGAGTGTGAGTCTGACTCTCAGTGTGTACGAGTGTGAGTCTGACTCTCAGTGTGTACGAGTGTGAGTCTGACTCTCAGTGTGTACGAGTGTGAGTCTGACTCTCAGTGTGTACGAGTGTGAGTCTGACTCTCAGTGTGTACGAGTGTGAGTCTGACTCTCAGTGTGTACGAGTGTGACTGACTCAGTGTGTGTACGAGTGTGAGTCTGACTCTCAGTGTGCACGAGTGTGAGTCTGACTCTCAGTGTGTACGAGTGTGAGTCTGACTCAGTGTGTACGAGTGTGAGCCTGACTCAGTGTGTACGAGTGTGAGTCTGACTCTCAGTGTGTACGAGTGTGAGTCTGACTCTCAGTGTGTACGAGTGTGACTCTGACTCTCAGTGTGCACGAGTGTGAGTCTGACTCTCAGTGTGTACGAGTGTGAGCCTGACTCAGTGTTTACGAGTGTGAGTCTGACTCTCAGTGTGTACGAGTGTGAGTCTGACTCTCAGTGTGTACGAGTGTGAGTCTGACTCTCAGTGTGTACGAGTGTGACTCTGATTCTCAGTGTGTACGAGTGTGAGTCTGACTCTCAGTGTGTACGAGTGTGAGTCTGACTCTCAGTGTGTACGAGTGTGACTGACTCAGTGTGTGTACGAGTGTGAGTCTGACTCTCAGTGTGTACGAGTGTGACTGACTCAGTGTGTGTACGAGTGTGAGTCTGACTCTCAGTGTGCACGAGTGTGAGTCTGACTCTCAGTGTGTACGAGTGTGAGTCTGACTCAGTGTGTACGAGTGTGAGCCTGACTCAGTGTGTACGAGTGTGAGTCTGACTCTCAGTGTGTACGAGTGTGAGTCTGACTCTCAGTGTGTACGAGTGTGACTCTGACTCTCAGTGTGTACGAGTGTGACTCTGACTCAGTGTGTGTACGAGTGTGACTCTGACTCAGTGTGTGTACGAGTGTGAGTCTGACTCTCAATGTGCACGAGTGTGAGTCTGTCTCTCAGTGTGCACGAGTTTGAGTCTGACTCTCAGTGTGTACGAGTGTGAGTCTGACTCTCAGTGTGTACGAGTGTGAGTCTGACTCTCAGTGTGCACGAGTGTGAGTCTGACTCTCAGTGTGTACGAGTGTGAGCCTGACTCAGTGTGTACGAGTGTGAGTCTGACTCTCAGTGTGTACGAGTGTGAGTCTGACTCTCAGTGTGTACGAGTGTGAGTCTGACTCTCAGTGTGTACGAGTGTGAGTCTGACTCTCAGTGTGCACGAGTGTGAGTCTGACTCTCAGTGTGTACGAGTGTGAGTCTGACTCTCAGTGTGTACGAGTGTGAGTCTGACTCTCAGTGTGTACGAGTGTGAGTCTGACTCTCAGTGTGTACGAGTGTGAGTCTGACTCTCAGTGTGTACGAGTGTGAGTCTGACTCTCAGTGTGTACGAGTGTGACTGACTCAGTGTGTGTACGAGTGTGAGTCTGACTCTCAGTGTGCACGAGTGTGAGTCTGACTCTCAGTGTGTACGAGTGTGAGTCTGACTCAGTGTGTACGAGTGTGAGCCTGACTCAGTGTGTACGAGTGTGAGTCTGACTCTCAGTGTGTACGAGTGTGAGTCTGACTCTCAGTGTGTACGAGTGTGACTCTGACTCTCAGTGTGCACGAGTGTGAGTCTGACTCTCAGTGTGTACGAGTGTGAGCCTGACTCAGTGTTTACGAGTGTGAGTCTGACTCTCAGTGTGTACGAGTGTGAGTCTGACTCTCAGTGTGTACGAGTGTGAGTCTGACTCTCAGTGTGTACGAGTGTGACTCTGATTCTCAGTGTGTACGAGTGTGAGTCTGACTCTCAGTGTGTACGAGTGTGAGTCTGACTCTCAGTGTGTACGAGTGTGACTGACTCAGTGTGTGTACGAGTGTGAGTCTGACTCTCAGTGTGTACGAGTGTGACTGACTCAGTGTGTGTACGAGTGTGAGTCTGACTCTCAGTGTGCACGAGTGTGAGTCTGACTCTCAGTGTGTACGAGTGTGAGTCTGACTCAGTGTGTACGAGTGTGAGCCTGACTCAGTGTGTACGAGTGTGAGTCTGACTCTCAGTGTGTACGAGTGTGAGTCTGACTCTCAGTGTGTACGAGTGTGACTCTGACTCTCAGTGTGTACGAGTGTGAGTCTGACTCTCAGTGTGTACGAGTGTGAGCCTGACTCAGTGTGTACGAGTGTGAGTCTGACTCTCAGTGTGTGTACGAGTGTGAGTCTTACTCAGTGTGTGTACGAGTGTGACTCTGACTCTCAGTGTGTACGAGTGTGACTCTGACTCTCAGTGTGTGTACGAGTGTGACTCTGACTCTCAGTGTGTGTACGAGTGTGACTCTGACTCTCAGTGTGTGTACGAGTGTGACTCTGACTCTCAGTGTGTGTACGAGTGTGAGTGACTCTCAGTGTGTACGAGTGTGACTCTGACTCAGTGTGTGTACGAGTGTGACTCTGACTCAGTGTGTGTACGAGTGTGAGTCTGACTCTCAATGTGCACGAGTGTGAGTCTGACTCTCAGTGTGCACGAGTGTGAGTCTGTCTCTCAGTGTGCACGAGTTTGAGTCTGACTCTCAGTGTGTACGAGTGTGAGTCTGACTCTCAGTGTGTACGAGTGTGAGTCTGACTCTCAGTGTGCACGAGTGTGAGTCTGACTCTCAGTGTGCACGAGTGTGAGTCTGACTCAGTGTGTGTACGAGTGTGAGTCTGACTCAGTGTGTGTACGAGTGTGAGTCTGACTCTCAGTGTGTACGAGTGTGAGTCTGACTCTCAGTGTGCACGAGTGTGAGTCTGACTCTCAGTGTGTACGAGTGTGAGTCTGACTCTCAGTGTGTACGAGTGTGACTCTGACTCTCAGTGTGCACGAGTGTGAGTCTGACTCTCAGTGTGTACGAGTGTGAGCCTGACTCAGTGTGTACGAGTGTGAGTCTGACTCTCAGTGTGTACGAGTGTGAGTCTGACTCTCAGTGTGTACGAGTGTGAGTCTGACTCTCAGTGTGTACGAGTGTGAGTCTGACTCTCAGTGTGCACGAGTGTGAGTCTGACTCTCAGTGTGTACGAGTGTGAGTCTGACTCTCAGTGTGTACGAGTGTGAGTCTGACTCTCAGTGTGTACGAGTGTGAGTCTGACTCTCAGTGTGTACGAGTGTGACTCTGACTCTCAGTGTGTACGAGTGTGTCTGACTCTCAGTGTGTACGAGTGTGAGCCTGACTCAGTGTGTACGAGTGTGAGTCTGACTCTCAGTGTGTACGAGTGTGAGTCTGACTCTCAGTGTGTGTACGAGTGTGAGTCTGACTCAGTGTGTGTACGAGTGTGACTGACTCAGTGTGTGTACGAGTGTGAGTCTGACTCTCAGTGTGCACGAGTGTGAGTCTGACTCTCAGTGTGTACGAGTGTGAGTCTGACTCAGTGTGTACGAGTGTGAGCCTGACTCAGTGTGTACGAGTGTGAGTCTGACTCTCAGTGTGTACGAGTGTGAGTCTGACTCTCAGTGTGTACGAGTGTGACTCTGACTCTCAGTGTGCACGAGTGTGAGTCTGACTCTCAGTGTGTACGAGTGTGAGCCTGACTCAGTGTTTACGAGTGTGAGTCTGACTCTCAGTGTGTACGAGTGTGAGTCTGACTCTCAGTGTGTACGAGTGTGAGTCTGACTCTCAGTGTGTACGAGTGTGACTCTGATTCTCAGTGTGTACGAGTGTGAGTCTGACTCTCAGTGTGTACGAGTGTGAGTCTGACTCTCAGTGTGTGTACGAGTGTGACTCTGACTCTCAGTGTGTGTACGAGTGTGACTCTGACTCAGTGTGTGTACGAGTGTGACTCTGACTCTCAGTGTGCACGAGTATGAGTCTGACTCTCAGTGTGCACGAGTGTGAGTCTGACTCAGTGTGTACGAGTGTGAGCCTGACTCAGTGTGTACGAGTGTGAGTCTGACTCTCAGTGTGTACGAGTGTGAGTCTGACTCTCAGTGTGTACGAGTGTGACTCTGACTCTCAGTGTGCACGAGTGTGAGTCTGACTCTCAGTGTATACGAGTGTGAGTCTGACTCAGTGTGTACGAGTGTGAGTCTGACTCTCAGTGTGTGTACGAGTGTGAGTCTTACTCAGTGTGTGTACGAGTGTGACTCTGACTCTCAGTGTGTACGAGTGTGACTCTGACTCTCAGTGTGTGTACGAGTGTGACTCTGACTCTCAGTGTGTGTACGAGTGTGACTCTGACTCTCAGTGTGTGTACGAGTGTGACTCTGACTCTCAGTGTGTGTACGAGTGTGAGTGACTCTCAGTGTGTACGAGTGTGACTCTGACTCAGTGTGTGTACGAGTGTGACTCTGACTCAGTGTGTGTACGAGTGTGAGTCTGACTCTCAATGTGCACGAGTGTGAGTCTGTCTCTCAGTGTGCACGAGTTTGAGTCTGACTCTCAGTGTGTACGAGTGTGAGTCTGACTCTCAGTGTGTACGAGTGTGAGTCTGACTCTCAGTGTGCACGAGTGTGAGTCTGACTCTCAGTGTGTACGAGTGTGAGCCTGACTCAGTGTGTACGAGTGTGAGTCTGACTCTCAGTGTGTACGAGTGTGAGTCTGACTCTCAGTGTGTACGAGTGTGAGTCTGACTCTCAGTGTGTACGAGTGTGAGTCTGACTCTCAGTGTGCACGAGTGTGAGTCTGACTCTCAGTGTGTACGAGTGTGAGTCTGACTCTCAGTGTGTACGAGTGTGAGTCTGACTCTCAGTGTGTACGAGTGTGAGTCTGACTCTCAGTGTGTACGAGTGTGAGTCTGACTCTCAGTGTGTACGAGTGTGAGTCTGACTCTCAGTGTGTACGAGTGTGACTGACTCAGTGTGTGTACGAGTGTGAGTCTGACTCTCAGTGTGCACGAGTGTGAGTCTGACTCTCAGTGTGTACGAGTGTGAGTCTGACTCAGTGTGTACGAGTGTGAGCCTGACTCAGTGTGTACGAGTGTGAGTCTGACTCTCAGTGTGTACGAGTGTGAGTCTGACTCTCAGTGTGTACGAGTGTGACTCTGACTCTCAGTGTGCACGAGTGTGAGTCTGACTCTCAGTGTGTACGAGTGTGAGCCTGACTCAGTGTTTACGAGTGTGAGTCTGACTCTCAGTGTGTACGAGTGTGAGTCTGACTCTCAGTGTGTACGAGTGTGAGTCTGACTCTCAGTGTGTACGAGTGTGACTCTGATTCTCAGTGTGTACGAGTGTGAGTCTGACTCTCAGTGTGTACGAGTGTGAGTCTGACTCTCAGTGTGTACGAGTGTGACTGACTCAGTGTGTGTACGAGTGTGAGTCTGACTCTCAGTGTGTACGAGTGTGACTGACTCAGTGTGTGTACGAGTGTGAGTCTGACTCTCAGTGTGCACGAGTGTGAGTCTGACTCTCAGTGTGTACGAGTGTGAGTCTGACTCAGTGTGTACGAGTGTGAGCCTGACTCAGTGTGTACGAGTGTGAGTCTGACTCTCAGTGTGTACGAGTGTGAGTCTGACTCTCAGTGTGTACGAGTGTGACTCTGACTCTCAGTGTGTACGAGTGTGAGTCTGACTCTCAGTGTGTACGAGTGTGAGCCTGACTCAGTGTGTACGAGTGTGAGTCTGACTCTCAGTGTGTGTACGAGTGTGAGTCTTACTCAGTGTGTGTACGAGTGTGACTCTGACTCTCAGTGTGTACGAGTGTGACTCTGACTCTCAGTGTGTGTACGAGTGTGACTCTGACTCTCAGTGTGTGTACGAGTGTGACTCTGACTCTCAGTGTGTGTACGAGTGTGACTCTGACTCTCAGTGTGTGTACGAGTGTGAGTGACTCTCAGTGTGTACGAGTGTGACTCTGACTCAGTGTGTGTACGAGTGTGACTCTGACTCAGTGTGTGTACGAGTGTGAGTCTGACTCTCAATGTGCACGAGTGTGAGTCTGACTCTCAGTGTGCACGAGTGTGAGTCTGTCTCTCAGTGTGCACGAGTTTGAGTCTGACTCTCAGTGTGTACGAGTGTGAGTCTGACTCTCAGTGTGTACGAGTGTGAGTCTGACTCTCAGTGTGCACGAGTGTGAGTCTGACTCTCAGTGTGCACGAGTGTGAGTCTGACTCAGTGTGTGTACGAGTGTGAGTCTGACTCAGTGTGTGTACGAGTGTGAGTCTGACTCTCAGTGTGTACGAGTGTGAGTCTGACTCTCAGTGTGCACGAGTGTGAGTCTGACTCTCAGTGTGTACGAGTGTGAGTCTGACTCTCAGTGTGTACGAGTGTGACTCTGACTCTCAGTGTGCACGAGTGTGAGTCTGACTCTCAGTGTGTACGAGTGTGAGCCTGACTCAGTGTGTACGAGTGTGAGTCTGACTCTCAGTGTGTACGAGTGTGAGTCTGACACTCAGTGTGTACGAGTGTGAGTCTGACTCTCAGTGTGTACGAGTGTGAGTCTGACTCTCAGTGTGCACGAGTGTGAGTCTGACTCTCAGTGTGTACGAGTGTGAGTCTGACTCTCAGTGTGTACGAGTGTGAGTCTGACTCTCAGTGTGTACGAGTGTGAGTCTGACTCTCAGTGTGTACGAGTGTGACTGACTCAGTGTGTGTACGAGTGTGAGTCTGACTCTCAGTGTGCACGAGTGTGAGTCTGACTCTCAGTGTGTACGAGTGTGAGTCTGACTCAGTGTGTACGAGTGTGAGCCTGACTCAGTGTGTACGAGTGTGAGTCTGACTCTCAGTGTGTACGAGTGTGAGTCTGACTCTCAGTGTGTACGAGTGTGACTCTGACTCTCAGTGTGCACGAGTGTGAGTCTGACTCTCAGTGTGCACGAGTGTGAGTCTGACTCAGTGTGTGTACGAGTGTGAGTCTGACTCAGTGTGTGTACGAGTGTGAGTCTGACTCTCAGTGTGTACGAGTGTGAGTCTGACTCTCAGTGTGCACGAGTGTGAGTCTGACTCTCAGTGTGTAAGAGTGTGAGTCTGACTCTCAGTGTGTACGAGTGTGACTCTGACTCTCAGTGTGCACGAGTGTGAGTCTGACTCTCAGTGTGTACGAGTGTGAGTCTGACTCTCAGTGTGTACGAGTGTGAGTCTGACTCTCAGTGTGTACGAGTGTGAGTCTGACTCTCAGTGTGTACGAGTGTGACTGACTCAGTGTGTGTACGAGTGTGAGTCTGACTCTCAGTGTGCACGAGTGTGAGTCTGACTCTCAGTGTGTACGAGTGTGAGTCTGACTCAGTGTGTACGAGTGTGAGCCTGACTCAGTGTGTACGAGTGTGAGTCTGACTCTCAGTGTGTACGAGTGTGAGTCTGACTCTCAGTGTGTACGAGTGTGACTCTGACTCTCAGTGTGCACGAGTGTGAGTCTGACTCTCAGTGTGTACGAGTGTGAGCCTGACTCAGTGTTTACGAGTGTGAGTCTGACTCTCAGTGTGTACGAGTGTGAGTCTGACTCTCAGTGTGTACGAGTGTGAGTCTGACTCTCAGTGTGTACGAGTGTGACTCTGATTCTCAGTGTGTACGAGTGTGAGTCTTACTCTCAGTGTGTACGAGTGTGAGCCTGACTCAGTGTGTACGAGTGTGAGTCTGACTCTCAGTGTGTACGAGTGTGAGTCTGACTCTCAGTGTGTACGAGTGTGAGTCTGACTCTCAGTGTGCACGAGTGTGAGTCTGACTCTCAGTGTGTACGAGTGTGAGTCTGACTCTCAGTGTGTACGAGTGTGAGTCTGACTCTCAGTGTGTACGAGTGTGAGTCTGACTCTCAGTGTGTACGAGTGTGACTGACTCAGTGTGTGTACGAGTGTGAGTCTGACTCTCAGTGTGCACGAGTGTGAGTCTGACTCTCAGTGTGTACGAGTGTGAGTCTGACTCAGTGTGTACGAGTGTGAGCCTGACTCAGTGTGTACGAGTGTGAGTCTGACTCTCAGTGTGTACGAGTGTGAGTCTGACTCTCAGTGTGTACGAGTGTGACTCTGACTCTCAGTGTGCACGAGTGTGAGTCTGACTCTCAGTGTGCACGAGTGTGAGTCTGACTCAGTGTGTGTACGAGTGTGAGTCTGACTCTCAGTGTGTACGAGTGTGACTGACTCAGTGTGTGTACGAGTGTGAGTCTGACTCTCAGTGTGCACGAGTGTGAGTCTGACTCTCAGTGTGTACGAGTGTGAGTCTGACTCAGTGTGTACGAGTGTGAGCCTGACTCAGTGTGTACGAGTGTGAGTCTGACTCTCAGTGTGTACGAGTGTGAGTCTGACTCTCAGTGTGTACGAGTGTGACTCTGACTCTCAGTGTGTACGAGTGTGAGTCTGACTCTCAGTGTGTACGAGTGTGAGCCTGACTCAGTGTGTACGAGTGTGAGTCTGACTCTCAGTGTGTGTACGAGTGTGAGTCTTACTCAGTGTGTGTACGAGTGTGACTCTGACTCTCAGTGTGTACGAGTGTGACTCTGACTCTCAGTGTGTGTACGAGTGTGACTCTGACTCTCAGTGTGTGTACGAGTGTGACTCTGACTCTCAGTGTGTGTACGAGTGTGACTCTGACTCTCAGTGTGTGTACGAGTGTGAGTGACTCTCAGTGTGTACGAGTGTGACTCTGACTCAGTGTGTGTACGAGTGTGACTCTGACTCAGTGTGTGTACGAGTGTGAGTCTGACTCTCAATGTGCACGAGTGTGAGTCTGACTCTCAGTGTGCACGAGTGTGAGTCTGTCTCTCAGTGTGCACGAGTTTGAGTCTGACTCTCAGTGTGTACGAGTGTGAGTCTGACTCTCAGTGTGTACGAGTGTGAGTCTGACTCTCAGTGTGCACGAGTGTGAGTCTGACTCTCAGTGTGCACGAGTGTGAGTCTGACTCAGTGTGTGTACGAGTGTGAGTCTGACTCAGTGTGTGTACGAGTGTGAGTCTGACTCTCAGTGTGTACGAGTGTGAGTCTGACTCTCAGTGTGCACGAGTGTGAGTCTGACTCTCAGTGTGTACGAGTGTGAGTCTGACTCTCAGTGTGTACGAGTGTGACTCTGACTCTCAGTGTGCACGAGTGTGAGTCTGACTCTCAGTGTGTACGAGTGTGAGCCTGACTCAGTGTGTACGAGTGTGAGTCTGACTCTCAGTGTGTACGAGTGTGAGTCTGACTCTCAGTGTGTACGAGTGTGAGTCTGACTCTCAGTGTGTACGAGTGTGAGTCTGACTCTCAGTGTGCACGAGTGTGAGTCTGACTCTCAGTGTGTACGAGTGTGAGTCTGACTCTCAGTGTGTACGAGTGTGAGTCTGACTCTCAGTGTGTACGAGTGTGAGTCTGACTCTCAGTGTGTACGAGTGTGACTGACTCAGTGTGTGTACGAGTGTGAGTCTGACTCTCAGTGTGCACGAGTGTGAGTCTGACTCTCAGTGTGTACGAGTGTGAGTCTGACTCAGTGTGTACGAGTGTGAGCCTGACTCAGTGTGTACGAGTGTGAGTCTGACTCTCAGTGTGTACGAGTGTGAGTCTGACTCTCAGTGTGTACGAGTGTGACTCTGACTCTCAGTGTGCACGAGTGTGAGTCTGACTCTCAGTGTGCACGAGTGTGAGTCTGACTCAGTGTGTGTACGAGTGTGAGTCTGACTCAGTGTGTGTACGAGTGTGAGTCTGACTCTCAGTGTGTACGAGTGTGAGTCTGACTCTCAGTGTGCACGAGTGTGAGTCTGACTCTCAGTGTGTAAGAGTGTGAGTCTGACTCTCAGTGTGTACGAGTGTGACTCTGACTCTCAGTGTGCACGAGTGTGAGTCTGACTCTCAGTGTGTACGAGTGTGAGTCTGACTCTCAGTGTGTACGAGTGTGAGTCTGACTCTCAGTGTGTACGAGTGTGAGTCTGACTCTCAGTGTGTACGAGTGTGACTGACTCAGTGTGTGTACGAGTGTGAGTCTGACTCTCAGTGTGCACGAGTGTGAGTCTGACTCTCAGTGTGTACGAGTGTGAGTCTGACTCAGTGTGTACGAGTGTGAGCCTGACTCAGTGTGTACGAGTGTGAGTCTGACTCTCAGTGTGTACGAGTGTGAGTCTGACTCTCAGTGTGTACGAGTGTGACTCTGACTCTCAGTGTGCACGAGTGTGAGTCTGACTCTCAGTGTGTACGAGTGTGAGCCTGACTCAGTGTTTACGAGTGTGAGTCTGACTCTCAGTGTGTACGAGTGTGAGTCTGACTCTCAGTGTGTACGAGTGTGAGTCTGACTCTCAGTGTGTACGAGTGTGACTCTGATTCTCAGTGTGTACGAGTGTGAGTCTTACTCTCAGTGTGTACGAGTGTGAGCCTGACTCAGTGTGTACGAGTGTGAGTCTGACTCTCAGTGTGTACGAGTGTGAGTCTGACTCTCAGTGTGTACGAGTGTGAGTCTGACTCTCAGTGTGCACGAGTGTGAGTCTGACTCTCAGTGTGTACGAGTGTGAGTCTGACTCTCAGTGTGTACGAGTGTGAGTCTGACTCTCAGTGTGTACGAGTGTGAGTCTGACTCTCAGTGTGTACGAGTGTGACTGACTCAGTGTGTGTACGAGTGTGAGTCTGACTCTCAGTGTGCACGAGTGTGAGTCTGACTCTCAGTGTGTACGAGTGTGAGTCTGACTCAGTGTGTACGAGTGTGAGCCTGACTCAGTGTGTACGAGTGTGAGTCTGACTCTCAGTGTGTACGAGTGTGAGTCTGACTCTCAGTGTGTACGAGTGTGACTCTGACTCTCAGTGTGCACGAGTGTGAGTCTGACTCTCAGTGTGCACGAGTGTGAGTCTGACTCAGTGTGTGTACGAGTGTGAGTCTGACTCAGTGTGTGTACGAGTGTGAGTCTGACTCTCAGTGTGTACGAGTGTGAGTCTGACTCTCAGTGTGCACGAGTGTGAGTCTGACTCTCAGTGTGTACGAGTGTGAGTCTGACTCTCAGTGTGCACGAGTGTGAGTCTGACTCTCAGTGTGTACGAGTGTGAGCCTGACTCAGTGTGTACGAGTGTGAGTCTGACTCTCAGTGTGTACGAGTGTGAGTCTGACTCTCAGTGTGTACGAGTGTGAGTCTGACTCTCAGTGTGTACGAGTGTGAGTCTGACTCTCAGTGTGCACGAGTGTGAGTCTGACTCTCAGTGTGTACGAGTGTGAGTCTGACTCTCAGTGTGTACGAGTGTGAGTCTGACTCTCAGTGTGTACGAGTGTGAGTCTGACTCTCAGTGTGTACGAGTGTGACTGACTCAGTGTGTGCACGAGTGTGAGTCTGACTCTCAGTGTGTACGAGTGTGAGTCTGACTCAGTGTGTACGAGTGTGAGCCTGACTCAGTGTGTACGAGTGTGAGTCTGACTCTCAGTGTGTACGAGTGTGAGTCTGACTCTCAGTGTGTACGAGTGTGACTCTGACTCTCAGTGTGCACGAGTGTGAGTCTGACTCTCAGTGTGTACGAGTGTGAGCCTGACTCAGTGTTTACGAGTGTGAGTCTGACTCTCAGTGTGTACGAGTGTGAGTCTGACTCTCAGTGTGTACGAGTGTGAGTCTGACTCTCAGTGTGTACGAGTGTGACTCTGATTCTCAGTGTGTACGAGTGTGAGTCTGACTCTCAGTGTGTGTACGAGTGTGACTCTGACTCTCAGTGTGTGTACGAGTGTGACTCTGACTCAGTGTGTGTACGAGTGTGACTCTGACTCTCAGTGTGCACGAGTGTGAGTCTGACTCTCAGTGTGCACGAGTGTGAGTCTGACTCAGTGTGTACGAGTTTGAGCCTGACTCAGTGTGTACGAGTGTGAGCCTGACTCAGTGTGTACGAGTGTGAGTCTGACTCTCAGTGTGTACGAGTGTGAGTCTGACTCTCAGTGTGTACGAGTGTGACTCTGACTCTCAGTGTGCACGAGTGTGAGTCTGACTCTCAGTGTATACGAGTGTGAGTCTGACTCAGTGTGTACGAGTGTGACTCTGACTCTCAGTGTGTACGAGTGTGAGTCTGACTCTCAGTGTGTACGAGTGTGACTCTGACTCAGTGTGTGTACGAGTGTGAGTCTGACTCTCAATGTGCACGAGTGTGAGTCTGTCTCTCAGTGTGCACGAGTTTGAGTCTGACTCTCAGTGTGTACGAGTGTGAGTCTGACTCTCAGTGTGTACGAGTGTGAGTCTGACTCTCAGTGTGCACGAGTGTGAGTCTGACTCTCAGTGTGTACGAGTGTGAGCCTGACTCAGTGTGTACGAGTGTGAGTCTGACTCTCAGTGTGTACGAGTGTGAGTCTGACTCTCAGTGTGTACGAGTGTGAGTCTGACTCTCAGTGTGTACGAGTGTGAGTCTGACTCTCAGTGTGCACGAGTGTGAGTCTGACTCTCAGTGTGTACGAGTGTGAGTCTGACTCTCAGTGTGTACGAGTGTGAGTCTGACTCTCAGTGTGTACGAGTGTGAGTCTGACTCTCAGTGTGTACGAGTGTGACTGACTCAGTGTGTGTACGAGTGTGAGTCTGACTCTCAGTGTGCACGAGTGTGAGTCTGACTCTCAGTGTGTACGAGTGTGAGTCTGACTCAGTATGTACGAGTGTGAGCCTGACTCAGTGTGTACGAGTGTGAGTCTGACTCTCAGTGTGTACGAGTGTGAGTCTGACTCTCAGTGTGTACGAGTGTGACTCTGACTCTCAGTGTGCACGAGTGTGAGTCTGACTCTCAGTGTGTACGAGTGTGAGCCTGACTCAGTGTTTACGAGTGTGAGTCTGACTCTCAGTGTGTACGAGTGTGAGTCTGACTCTCAGTGTGTACGAGTGTGAGTCTGACTCTCAGTGTGTACGAGTGTGACTCTGATTCTCAGTGTGTACGAGTGTGAGTCTGACTCTCAGTGTGTACGAGTGTGAGTCTGACTCTCAGTGTGTGTACGAGTGTGAGTCTGACTCTCAGTGTGTGTACGAGTGTGACTCTGACTCTCAGTGTGTGTACGAGTGTGACTCTGACTCTCAGTGTGTGTACGAGTGTGACTCTGACTCAGTGTGTGTACGAGTGTGACTCTGACTCTCAGTGTGCACGAGTATGAGTCTGACTCTCAGTGTGCACGAGTGTGAGTCTGACTCAGTGTGTACGAGTGTGAGCCTGACTCAGTGTGTACGAGTGTGAGTCTGACTCTCAGTGTGTACGAGTGTGAGTCTGACTCTCAGTGTGTACGAGTGTGACTCTGACTCTCAGTGTGCACGAGTGTGAGTCTGACTCTCAGTGTATACGAGTGTGAGTCTGACTCTCAGTGTGTACGAGTGTGACTCTGACTCTCAGTGTGTACGAGTGTGAGCCTGACTCAGTGTGTACGAGTGTGAGCCTGACTCAGTGTGTACGAGTGTGAGTCTGACTCTCAGTGTGTGTACGAGTGTGAGTCTTACTCAGTGTGTGTACGAGTGTGACTCTGACTCTCAGTGTGTACGAGTGTGACTCTGACTCTCAGTGTGTGTACGAGTGTGACTCTGACTCTCAGTGTGTGTACGAGTGTGACTCTGACTCTCAGTGTGTGTACGAGTGTGAGTGACTCTCAGTGTGTACGAGTGTGACTCTGACTCAGTGTGTGTACGAGTGTGACTCTGACTCAGTGTGTGTACGAGTGTGAGTCTGACTCTCAATGTGCACGAGTGTGAGTCTGTCTCTCAGTGTGCACGAGTTTGAGTCTGACTCTCAGTGTGTACGAGTGTGAGTCTGACTCTCAGTGTGTACGAGTGTGAGTCTGACTCTCAGTGTGTACGAGTGTGAGTCTGACTCTCAGTGTGTACGAGTGTGAGTCTGACTCTCAGTGTGCACGAGTGTGAGTCTGACTCTCAGTGTGTACGAGTGTGAGCCTGACTCAGTGTGTACGAGTGTGAGCCTGACTCAGTGTGTACGAGTGTGAGTCTGACTCTCAGTGTGTACGAGTGTGAGTCTGACTCTCAGTGTGTACGAGTGTGACTCTGACTCTCAGTGTGCACGAGTGTGAGTCTGACTCTCAGTGTGTACGAGTGTGAGCCTGACTCAGTGTTTACGAGTGTGAGTCTGACTCTCAGTGTGTACGAGTGTGAGTCTGACTCTCAGTGTGTACGAGTGTGAGTCTGACTCTCAGTGTGTACGAGTGTGACTCTGATTCTCAGTGTGTACGAGTGTGAGTCTGACTCTCAGTGTGTACGAGTGTGAGCCTGACTCAGTGTGTACGAGTGTGAGTCTGACTCTCAGTGTGTGTACGAGTGTGAGTCTGACTCTCAGTGTGTGTACGAGTGTGACTCTGACTCTCAGTGTGTGTACGAGTGTGACTCTGACTCAGTGTGTGTACGAGTGTGACTCTGACTCTCAGTGTGCACGAGTATGAGTCTGACTCTCAGTGTGCACGAGTGTGAGTCTGACTCAGTGTGTACGAGTGTGAGCCTGACTCAGTGTGTACGAGTGTGAGTCTGACTCTCAGTGTGTGTACGAGTGTGAGTCTTACTCAGTGTGTGTACGAGTGTGACTCTGACTCTCAGTGTGTACGAGTGTGACTCTGACTCTCAGTGTGTGTACGAGTGTGACTCTGACTCTCAGTGTGTGTACGAGTGTGACTCTGACTCTCAGTGTGTGTACGAGTGTGACTCTGACTCTCAGTGTGTGTACGAGTGTGAGTGACTCTCAGTGTGTACGAGTGTGACTCTGACTCAGTGTGTGTACAAGTGTGACTCTGACTCAGTGTGTGTACGAGTGTGAGTCTGACTCTCAATGTGCACGAGTGTGAGTCTGACTTTCAGTGTGCACGAGTGTGAGTCTGTCTCTCAGTGTGCACGAGTTTGAGTCTGACTCTCAGTGTGTACGAGTGTGAGTCTGACTCTCAGTGTGTACGAGTGTGAGTCTGACTCTCAGTGTGCACGAGTGTGAGTCTGACTCTCAGTGTGCACGAGTGTGAGTCTGACTCAGTGTGTGTACGAGTGTGAGTCTGACTCTCAGTGTGTACGAGTGTGAGTCTGACTCTCAGTGTGTACGAGTGTGAGTCTGACTCTCAGTGTGCACGAGTGTGAGTCTGACTCTCAGTGTGTACGAGTGTGAGTCTGACTCTCAGTGTGTACGAGTGTGAGTCTGACTCAGTGTGTGTACGAGTGTGAGTCTGACTCAGTGTGTGTACGAGTGTGAGTCTGACTCTCAGTGTGCACGAGTGTGAGTCTGACTCTCAGTGTGCACGAGTGTGAGTCTGACTCAGTGTGTGTACGAGTGTGAGCCTGACTCAGTGTGTACGAGTGTGAGTCTGACTCTCAGTGTGCACGAGTGTGAGTCTGACTCTCAGTGTGCACGAGTGTGAGTCTGACTCAGTGTGTGTACGAGTGTGACTCTGACTCAGTGTGTGTACGAGTGTGAGTCTGACTCTCAGTGTGCACGAGTGTGAGTCTGACTCTCAGTGTGTACGAGTGTGACTCTGACTCTCAGTGTGCACGAGTGTGAGTGACTCTCAGTGTGTACGAGTGTGAGTCTGACTCTCAGTGTGTACGAGTGTGAGTCTGACTCTCAGTGTGTACGAGTGTGAGTCTGACTCTCAGTGTGTACGAGTGTGAGTCTGACTCTCAGTGTGTACGAGTGTGACTGACTCAGTGTGTGTACGAGTGTGAGTCTGACTCTCAGTGTGCACGAGTGTGAGTCTGACTCTCAGTGTGTACGAGTGTGAGTCTGACTCAGTGTGTACGAGTGTGAGCCTGACTCAGTGTGTACGAGTGTGAGTCTGACTCAGTGTGCACGAGTGTGAGTCTGACTCTCAGTGTGCACGAGTGTGAGTCTGACTCAGTGTGTGTACGAGTGTGACTCTGACTCAGTGTGTGTACGAGTGTGAGTCTGACTCTCAGTGTGCACGAGTGTGAGTCTGACTCTCAGTGTGCACGAGTGTGAGTGACTCTCAGTGTGTACGAGTGTGAGTCTGACTCTCAGTGTGTACGAGTGTGAGTCTGACTCTCAGTGTGTACGAGTGTGAGTCTGACTCTCAGTGTGTACGAGTGTGAGTCTGACTCTCAGTGTGTACGAGTGTGACTGACTCAGTGTGTGTACGAGTGTGAGTCTGACTCTCAGTGTGCACGAGTGTGAGTCTGACTCTCAGTGTGTACGAGTGTGAGTCTGACTCAGTGTGTACGAGTGTGAGCCTGACTCAGTGTGTACGAGTGTGAGTCTGACTCTCAGTGTGTACGAGTGTGAGTCTGACTCTCAGTGTGTACGAGTGTGACTCTGACTCTCAGTGTGCACGAGTGTGAGTCTGACTCAGTGTGTACGAGTGTGAGCCTGACTCAGTGTGTACGAGTGTGAGTCTGACTCTCAGTGTGTACGAGTGTGAGTCTGACTCTCAGTGTGTACGAGTGTGAGTCTGACTCTCAGTTCGTACGAGTGTGACTCTGACTCTCAGTGTGCACGAGTGTGAGTCTGACTCTCAGTGTATACGAGTGTGAGTCTGACTCTCAGTGTGTACGAGTGTGAGTCTGACTCTCAGTGTGTACGAGTGTGAGTCTGACTCTCAGTGTGTCCGAGTGTGAGCCTGACTCAGTGTGTACGAGTGTGAGTCTGACTCTCAGTGTGTACGAGTGTGAGTCTGACTCTCAGTGTGTGTACGAGTGTGAGTCTTACTCAGTGTGTGTACGAGTGTGACTCTGACTCTCAGTGTGTACGAGTGTGACTCTGACTCTCAGTGTGTGTACGAGTGTGACTCTGACTCTCAGTGTGTGTACGAGTGTGACTCTGACTCTCAGTGTGTGTACGAGTGTGACTCTGACTCTCAGTGTGTGTACGAGTGTGAGTGACTCTCAGTGTGTACGAGTGTGACTCTGACTCAGTGTGTGTACAAGTGTGACTCTGACTCAGTGTGTGTACGAGTGTGAGTCTGACTCTCAATGTGCACGAGTGTGAGTCTGACTTTCAGTGTGCACGAGTGTGAGTCTGTCTCTCAGTGTGCACGAGTTTGAGTCTGACTCTCAGTGTGTACGAGTGTGAGTCTGACTCTCAGTGTGTACGAGTGTGAGTCTGACTCTCAGTGTGCACGAGTGTGAGTCTGACTCTCAGTGTGCACGAGTGTGAGTCTGACTCAGTGTGTGTACGAGTGTGAGTCTGACTCTCAGTGTGTACGAGTGTGAGTCTGACTCTCAGTGTGTACGAGTGTGAGTCTGACTCTCAGTGTGCACGAGTGTGAGTCTGACTCTCAGTGTGTACGAGTGTGAGTGACTCTCAGTGTGTACGAGTGTGAGTCTGACTCAGTGTGTGTACGAGTGTGAGTCTGACTCAGTGTGTGTACGAGTGTGAGTCTGACTCTCAGTGTGCACGAGTGTGAGTCTGACTCTCAGTGTGCACGAGTGTGAGTCTGACTCAGTGTGTGTACGAGTGTGAGCCTGACTCAGTGTGTACGAGTGTGAGTCTGACTCTCAGTGTGCACGAGTGTGAGTCTGACTCTCAGTGTGCACGAGTGTGAGTCTGACTCAGTGTGTGTACGAGTGTGACTCTGACTCAGTGTGTGTACGAGTGTGAGTCTGACTCTCAGTGTGCACGAGTGTGAGTCTGACTCTCAGTGTGTACGAGTGTGACTCTGACTCTCAGTGTGCACGAGTGTGAGTGACTCTCAGTGTGTACGAGTGTGAGTCTGACTCTCAGTGTGTACGAGTGTGAGTCTGACTCTCAGTGTGTACGAGTGTGAGTCTGACTCTCAGTGTGTACGAGTGTGAGTCTGACTCTCAGTGTGTACGAGTGTGACTGACTCAGTGTGTGTACGAGTGTGAGTCTGACTCTCAGTGTGCACGAGTGTGAGTCTGACTCTCAGTGTGTACGAGTGTGAGTCTGACTCAGTGTGTACGAGTGTGAGCCTGACTCAGTGTGTACGAGTGTGAGTCTGACTCAGTGTGCACGAGTGTGAGTCTGACTCTCAGTGTGCACGAGTGTGAGTCTGACTCAGTGTGTGTACGAGTGTGACTCTGACTCAGTGTGTGTACGAGTGTGAGTCTGACTCTCAGTGTGCACGAGTGTGAGTCTGACTCTCAGTGTGCACGAGTGTGAGTGACTCTCAGTGTGTACGAGTGTGAGTCTGACTCTCAGTGTGTACGAGTGTGAGTCTGACTCTCAGTGTGTACGAGTGTGAGTCTGACTCTCAGTGTGTACGAGTGTGAGTCTGACTCTCAGTGTGTACGAGTGTGACTGACTCAGTGTGTGTACGAGTGTGAGTCTGACTCTCAGTGTGTACGAGTGTGAGTCTGACTCAGTGTGTACGAGTGTGAGCCTGACTCAGTGTGTACGAGTGTGAGTCTGACTCTCAGTGTGTACGAGTGTGAATCTGACTCTCAGTGTGTACGAGTGTGACTCTGACTCTCAGTGTGCACGAGTGTGAGTCTGACTCAGTGTGTACGAGTGTGAGCCTGACTCAGTGTGTACGAGTGTGAGTCTGACTCTCAGTGTGTACGAGTGTGAGTCTGACTCTCAGTGTGTACGAGTGTGAGTCTGACTCTCAGTTCGTACGAGTGTGACTCTGACTCTCAGTGTGCACGAGTGTGAGTCTGACTCTCAGTGTATACGAGTGTGAGTCTGACTCTCAGTGTGTACGAGTGTGAGTCTGACTCTCAGTGTGTACGAGTGTGAGTCTGACTCTCAGTGTGTCCGAGTGTGAGCCTGACTCAGTGTGTACGAGTGTGAGTCTGACTCTCAGTGTGTACGAGTGTGAGTCTGACTCTCAGTGTGTACGAGTGTGAGTCTGACTCTCAGTGTGTACGAGTGTGAGCCTGACTCAGTGTGTACGAGTGTGAGTCTGACTCTCAGTGTGTGTACGAGTGTGAGTCTGACTCAGTGTGTGTACGAGTGTGACTCTGACTCTCAGTGTGTACGAGTGTGACTCTGACTCTCAGTGTGTGTACGAGTGTGACTCTGACTCAGTGTGTGTACGAGTGTGACTCTGACTCTCAGTGTGCACGAGTATGAGTCTGACTCTCAGTGTGTACGAGTGTGAGTCTGACTCAGTGTGTACGAGTGTGAGCCTGACTCAGTGTGTACGAGTGTGAGTCTGACTCTCAGTGTGTACGAGTGTGAGTCTGACTCTCAGTGTGTACGAGTGTGAGTCTGACTCTCAGTGCGTACGAGTGTGACTCTGACTCTCAGTGTGCACGAGTGTGAGTCTGACTCTCAGTGTATACGAGTGTGAGTCTGACTCTCAGTGTGTACGAGTGTGACTCTGACTCTCAGTGTGTACGAGTGTGAGTCTGACTCTCAGTGTGTACGAGTGTGAGCCTGACTCAGTGTGTACGAGTGTGAGTCTGACTCTCAGTGTGTGTACGAGTGTGAGTCTTACTCAGTGTGTGTACGAGTGTGACTGACTCTCAGTGTGTACGAGTGTGACTCTGACTCTCAGTGTGTGTACGAGTGTGACTCTGACTCTCAGTGTGTGTACGAGTGTGACTCTGACTCTCAGTGTGTGTACGAGTGTGACTCTGACTCTCAGTGTGTGTACGAGTGTGAGTGACTCTCAGTGTGTACGACTGTGACTCTGACTCAGTGTGTGTACGAGTGTGAGTCTGACTCTCAGTGTGCACGAGTGTGAGTCTGACTCTCAGTGTGTACGAGTGTGAGTCTGACTCTCAGTGTGTACGAGTGTGAGTCTGACTCTCAGTGTGCACGAGTGTGAGTCTGTCTCTCAGTGTGCACGAGTTTGAGTCTGACTCTCAGTGTGTACGAGTGTGAGCCTGACTCAGTGTGTACGAGTGTGGGTCTGACTCTCAGTGTGCACGAGTGTGAGTCTGACTCTCAGTGTGTACGAGTGTGAGTCTGACTCAGTGTGTGTACGAGTGTGAGTCTGACTCAGTGTGTGTACGAGTGTGAGTCTGACTCTCAGTGTGTACGAGTGTGAGTCTGACTCTCAGTGTGCACGAGTGTGAGTCTGACTCTCAGTGTGTACGAGTGTGAGTCTGACTCTCAGTGTGTACGAGTGTGAGTCTGACTCAGTGTGTGTACGAGTGTGAGTCTGACTCAGTGTGTGTACGAGTGTGAGTCTGACTCTCAGTGTGCACGAGTGTGAGTCTGACTCAGTGTGCACGAGTGTGAGTCTGACTCAGTGTGTGTACGAGTGTGAGCCTGACTCAGTGTGTACGAGTGTGAGTCTGACTCTCAGTGTGCACGAGTGTGAGTCTGACTCTCAGTGTGTACGAGTGTGAACCCGACTCTGAACAATGTTTCACTCCTCGTGCATTTCGGCACCCATGCCATCTTTGTGTGAATATCAAACTCCTGGCACTGGCCACCATTTCACAGGCATCTGTTATCACTGTAGGGCATATGAATATGAAGTTGACCTGATGGTACATGTTATGTCACGTGGACTTGTGTAAGGCAGCTGGTAAAAATGTATAAATTGTTGGGAGTGATCAGGGTGCACAAGTATCCTGCTGTTCTAAACTGGACAGAGTAGTAAATGTTAAAATACCACGCCCTGATAAGAGGCAGGGACTGAATTTAAGGTCAGTAGACGTTTGAAACCGCAATTTTGGTCATACTATCCTGAATATGGACTTTCCACTGATGCGTTTCTAACCAGGCCACGTTTATGAGTTTGTATTGTCGGCAAACTTCAGGGCCACCCTCCTCCGGGTAACGGTGTCATTCTGCAACAAAATTTGAATGAAGGGACCATAAACAAGAAACATTAACGCAGGCAACAGGAATAGCTGAAACTCACACCGCTTCCTGCGCAGGACAGCGGCGGCTTTCAGATGGTGTCTCTGATGGAGCTGGCGGAGGTGACGGAGGAGGGGGTCCGCTTCTCATCTCCATATGATGGCCGCCACATCCTCCTGACGCCCGAGGCCTCCATTCACATTCAGAATTCCCTGGGTGAGAGGCCTCCATCCACATTCACAATGCCCTCGGGAGCTCCCTGCATTCACCTTCACAATGCCCTTGGAAAGCGACACTGCCTTGAAGGGAATGCTCATGCAGAGATGCACACAGCTGTGATGTAGTAAAGAAGTGTGTGCTGTGTATCTCCGGATGTGGCATAGTGACGAGGTGTGTGCTGTGTGTGTCAGGATGTGGCATAGTGACGAGGTGTGCGCTGTGTGTGTCAGGATGTGGCATAGTGACGAGGTGTGTGCTGTGTGTGTTGGGATGTGGCAGAGTAATGAGGTGTGTGCTGTGTCAGGCTCTGACATTATGATGCAGCTGGATGATGTGGTGAGCAGCACGGTGACCGGGCCACGTGTGGAGGAAGCCATGTGGAGGTGAGGGTGCTGTCACGTGGTGTGTTCACTCGTCAGTGAGTGACGTGGTGTGTTCACTCGTCAGTGACGCGGTGTGTTCACTCGTCAGTGTGTGACGTGGTGTGTTCACTCGTCAGTGACGCGGTGTGTTCACTCGTCAGTGACGCGATGTGTTCACTCGTCAGTGACGCGGTGTGTTCACTCGTCAGTGACGTGATGTGTTCACTCGTCAGTGACGCGATGTGTTCACTCGTCAGTGACGCGGTGTGTTCACTCGTCAGTGACGCGATGTTGTTCACTTGTCAGTGTGTGACGTGGTGTGTTCACTCGTCAGTGTGTGACGTGGTGTGTTCACTCGTCAGTGTGTGACGTGGTGTGTTCACTCGTCAGGTCCGTGCGCTGGTTGGATCGCTGCATTGCAGCAAACAAGAACCCAGACTCCCAGAACCTGTTTGCGATCATCCAGGGCGGACTTGACCCCGACCTACGGCTCAAGTGTCTGCAGGGTACGCGGCGCACGCCAGGCCACTGAGGGTCTGGAGCTCGCTTCGTGAAGTCCGCCCGCACGGTCACTGAGTAACAGTGGCACCCTGGCTACCCTCTAAACAAGAGATTGAATGCACTCGTGGTCGCCCTCCGGGATGAAGATGGAACCACATCATGATAGATAGACACTTATAATGAGTACAGACACACACAAACAAATGTCCCAGGTACAAAATAAATGTTCCCGTAAATAAGAAGAAGTTGCAGATGTCACATTGTGGTCAATGCCACCACCTAGAGTACAGCAAACACTCCTGGGCCAAACACTCGGAGCACATGGTGGCAGCAAACTTTGACGCCTGTGCTGTATGAATGAGTCTTAATGAGCACGAGATCGGTCTCCAGTGATACCTTTGTTCCACTGTTACCTGTTGCGAGTTTCTTTAAGATGCATACGTAGTTCTTAACCGAACTGTAGGCCTGAATCAGGCTGATGGAGCCATTGTGCTTGCAAGACACATCTTCATGTGTTGTTTTAACTGTTTGGTTTTTGTTGTGATGGATTTCCTCATCGTTTATAGAACTGGATTCGAGGGGTAGATGTACAGGACAGGCGGTCGTCGCTTTTACGACACAATGCGCTCCTGGAAACCCTGTCGTAAAATTGGATTATAGTCAATCGGACTGTCGTAAACTGCTTGTATTGAGTGCCTAAAAATGTATTTCTTGCTGCCCCTGCTGTTGGCGCAGAGATGAGCAAGCGCGACGTGCCAGGCTTCGCCATCGGGGGCCTGAGCGGCGGAGAGGAGAAGCAGCTGTTCTGGAGAGCGGTGAAGCTGAGCACCAAGCACCTGCCCCGCGACAAGCCCCGATACCTCATGGGCGTAGGGTGAGCCGCGTGCTACAGAGCCCCGAGAGCGCTGCGTACGCTCAGCGAGTCGCCTTCCGCTCCGGCTGGCAAGATGCGCTTCCACTCGGCTGCTCGTGGGCGTGCAAGCGCAGCGCGCCGCGCTCCAGACCCGGCAACCCGAGTTCAGTTCCCGCTAACGGCCAATGACACTGGTGAATAATTGAACCGGTCCTGGGTCGTCTTGACCTCCAAGTTACATGTTGTATTTGTTGAACCAGGTGAGATCTCAGCGGTCCAGGATAGAGTCTCATTCACAAGAACAACCTACAATGAGGGCCTGGCACGGTGCGGGAACATCACCACTGGGGAAACCGAGGTGGCCGGGCGAGGTGCCACCTCGATGCTGGCACGGTGGAGGTTCTCAGTGCCCCTCTTGTGGTGTGTGAGGCTACATGGGAGGGTGGTTGTCTATGTGTGCGGTGCAGCTACGCCACGGACCTGGTGGTGTGTGTCGCCCTCGGCTGTGACATGTTCGACTGCGTATTCCCCACTCGGACAGCCGTGAGTACGCCTTCCCACACAGACCGGTACCGATCTGCACCGCCACCCAGCACCACTGCTGCGTAGCAGGGGCAGAATGGGTGGCAATCCCTGGCCCGCTCCGCCTGATGCAAGGCCATGACCTAGCAGGGGCCTGTGGACAACCGTGTGTGGGAGTGAGTCAAGAATATTCGTAACCCCCAAATGTGAATTCTGTCTCGGTCCGCACACCCCTAACGATGGCACTGGAGATAACTGCCGACCTCTATGTTTACGTCCAATCCCTACTCTCGTCAAACAGGTGGTTCCTGATTATTGAGTGAGACGTCGGAGTTTGGAGTGTGTGATGTTCATCGGTAACGGACGTGTGCGATGGTGCGTAGAGATTTGGCTCGGCGCTGGTGCCATCCGGCTCTCTCCAGCTGAAGAACAAGACATTCGCCAAAGACTTCGCTTCCATAGATGACCAGTGCACTTGCCCCACGTGCAAAAGGTCAGTGTGCGTTCTGTCAGCGTCAGGTCCTGTGCGGTACGGAGACAATTCAACTATTTAAACTTTTTATTTTTCCAGGTCAGAAGGCCCACTTAGCTATTTAGCTCTTTTTCAGAAGCGATCTGGCCACAAATGATCGTCTCACAAAGTGGCTTATCATATGGATATTTATGGTAGCAAAATTCTCTAAACGCATGTTGATTGTAAATGTGGAGGGAAAAGCCAGAGGACCCGGAGAAAAATCCACGCGATCACGGGGAGAACATGCAAACTCCAAATATACAGGTTTCAGTGTTGGGATCTAACCCATGACCTCCTGTATACCAGGCTAGGTAGTTAATATATCTCCATTGCAGCGCCCCAATTGCAGTTGTGCCATGAACATCAGGGATTTCAGCGGCACGCGTCAAGTTCTGTTATCTGCTGCACACTTAAATCATAAATGTTTCCTTCAGAATTCACTTTAACTAACCACAACCATTTGTTTTTTTAACAGATTAATATCGATGCTGTTTGGTGGCGGTTGTGGTCCAGATTTCACTGTAGAATGTCTATCAACTTATCAGTTACAATGCATCCAGAAGTAGATATCATTTGGTATGGGACCAGTTGTGGAGGACTGCTATAAATTTAGCCAAAGTAACCTTGACCTCTAACAATTGAGAATCGGCGAGACGTTTTAAATGATTTCCAGTAATTTGTCAATGCGCTGCCAAATGAAGGCTTTTAACATCGTCTGATTGACCCTACTTCACCGCGCTGGTCAGTGCAGATTTGTGAAGGAATCACGGGCTTGGCTTGTGCGTGTGGTTCTCCTCTCCCAAGGTGTTCGAGAGCGTTCCTGCACGGGCTGTTCCGGAGCGACCCCGCGGCGTGCCACCACGTCACGGTGCACAACATCGCCTACCAAGTACGCACCCAGCGCCACACGCACTTCCACTCGTTCTCACGCTCTACGCTACTCCACTCGTTCTCACGCTCCACGCTCCTCCACTCGTTCTCACGCTCCACACTCCTCCACTCGTTCTCACGCTCCACACTCCTCCACTCGTTCTCACGCTCCACACTCCTCCACTCGTTCTCACGCTCCACACTCCTCCACTCGTTCTCACGCTCCACACTCCTCCACTCGTTCTCACGCTCCACACTCCTCCACTCGTTCTCACACTCCACACTCCTCCACTCGTTCTCACGCTCCACACTCCTCCACTCGTTCTCACGCTCCACACTCCTCCACTCGTTCTCACGCTCCACACTCCTCCACTCGTTCTCACACTCCACACTCCTCCACTCGTTCACGCACCGCACGCTCCTTCACGCGCTCTCACACTGGACGGTCTACATGCTGTTTTGTTGGTAATTGCACGTGTGTTTTAGAAACTTTAGTAACCTTCAACGATTTAATAATGAGCAATATCTAGTGGTAGGGGCATGCGGGGACAGGTCCTAGTTCAGGTAGGGGGAACTCAATGGGAGCCAGGATGGGAACTGCTGGCCTCTCTCTCCGTAGCGTGAAGCTCATCTCACCGGCCACCCACCGGCGCTCGCGCCCCAACACTTGACGCGCCGTGCCTCTCCTCCCTGCACAGCTGTCGCTGATGAGCGCCATGAGGGACAGCATCGTGGAGCAGCGCTTCCCGGACTTTGTGCGCGGGTTCATGGCCCGGCGGTACGGCTCGCGCGACGCCTACCCACACTGGGCCGTGGACGCGCTGGCATCCGTCAACATCGCCCTCCCATAAGGCGCGCTCTGGTCGCGTGCTCGTGGGCGATTTCAGCAACATTTTCACTGCCAGATCTTGTCTGATGGCGCGCGCCTTGACACACAGCCCGTTTCTCAACGTGCACCGCGTTTTCGTTCCCACGCGTGTCTGTGTAGCCGCTGTGGTTTGATGAGGACCGTTGCAGCCTCGATGACCCCACCCTGCTGCCTTGTCTGTATGCAACACACGTGGCCCTCTCCCCACAGCTACGTTCACATCAAATGCGGTCCATTGGCTGTAAGAGGTGATATTATAATTGGTGATATTTTATACTGTGCAAGTAGTCCCGAGTTCACGTTATCTGGTGCACTTCTCTGTTTTAACGAGTTGCAATGATCTCATTTAAAATAAACGTCGATGCCTCCCACGTGTTTACGCATTTCTTCACGCGCGCGTCGTGAGACTCCCTCCTCGTCACCAAGTGTTTGCCAACTCTAACCGAGTAAAACCCCAGGGCTCAGAACGTTCTGGGACTTGTTTTTGTCTTCATTGTGGCTCTCCCACTTCCACCCATCACGTATTCCTCAGCAAGGCAGACGGTTATATTGAGGGCGACAATTGACATGACTCTGCCTCTTTATATATACACTGTGCCTATCCTTACAATTTAAATGTTTATTCATGGAGATATGGTTAAATGCTATCATACAAACAAAAAAACATGGTCACATTTTTTTCGTAGGCAGTCTCCTGTGCCGATTGGATAATGCGGCCCGGACCATGGGGAGAACATGTCCACTCAAAATATACAGGCATTGTCAGGGTTGGAATGGGTCACCAGCACCACGCCTGGCCGCCTTTGTCTCCCACGTGGTGATGTTTACACACCACACATGGACTCATTTGAGGCCGAGTAGACATCGAAGAGGCCCAAAACCTGTTCTGATAATCGTCACTGCTTTTGGCCATGAGCGGGGAATCAAACTCGGTCGCCAGGTTCGTAGCGCGGTACGCCAACACCTCCACCACAACTCCCCATACAAGGCATACTGAAAGACACGTACCCTCACTCCCAGCGCACGTTGGATGGTTAAAACATGAATATCTCATGGAATCTCTTTCGTTAGTGCGGATATCGTAAGTCGGACGTTCGAAAGTTGGGGATTGCCTGTATACAGTGGCCAGAGTTCTCCATGAATTAAACCCTAATAAGTATTAACTAAATGTTTTTTTTTAAAGCGTACATTTCTCGCTTAATTTGAGTCACCATCTCCTGAGTACCCATAACGTACGTACCCCGTGTCTGTCGTACACCCTTCTCCACTTGATAGACACAAAATTTACACTAACAAAAACATTTGTTCGAGGGTAGCAAGTGTTATTTTCCAATTGCTTTTGCCTCGAAAGAACAAAAAGTGGCTATTATCCCCCACAAACTCTGCGTTTGTGACCAGGACACAAGCAAAGTTAATATCCACTCGATTAATAACACTGTAACAAATGTATTATGTTTTTGTTCCTGGGTAGTCCGTGTTATTTCCTAATTGCTTACGCCTCACGCGGAGCACGTGGAGGAGGAAGACGACGAGGAGGAGGAGGAAGAGATTGTCGGCTTCGCACTTGACCCCGATCTCGCAGCATCATCTCCATGAGAGGTTTTAGCGAGAGAGAGAGAGAGATCTCCACACTGAGTAGAAAGATCGCGCTTCTCACGGCCAACATCAATCACGGTCAATGAACTGGTCCTGGGCTTCCCCTAGTTCGACTCGGCCTCACGAGTACCTCGTGTGGAATATAAACATCACTACTAGGGAGACAAAGGCGGCCGGGCGTGGTGCTGGCCACCCACCTTGTGTGTCATGCCAGCCTTCGCTAACAGCACTTGCCCCAACAGCATGTGAGAAGCTACGCGGGGGAGGAGGGTGGGAGGGAGTCTTTGTACGTGTGTAGTGACATGCCTCTGTATAAGCACAGAAGTCGAGATGGGAACTCGGCTGGTTCTGCAGAAGCATCGCGATCGAGCATCCACACAAAGACAAAATAAGAACCCATATCTAGCATAGAGAGAGGGTCCTTGCCTGGAAAACATATCTCAAGCAATTTACACGAACGACGAGATATACCAACATGTACAGTACTGTATTTAGTGTGAATTATGATCTTGATATGAGCCGGATATCTCTACGCCAGCCAATTGCAATGAAGTTGCTGTGACATCACCACAGTGAAATTTCGATGTAAAGCTTTCGTGACTGCAGGGATTCATCTTCTTGGTTCTTTCGGTAAAGTCACGTAGAATGGAAATAATAAAATAATAAAAATAAACCAATAAAATAATTCTCACAACCTTTCGGCCACAACGCAAGCAGCCGTCCTCAGGTGAAGAACAGGTCTGTCGAGACGACAGTCTGAATGACACACCCCAGGCTTGGAGCGTATATTTAAGCTGGGAGGGAGGAGGAAGAGCACCTTGCCAAAATAATTTGCATATCAAGAGGAATTTTAGCATATTTATGGGAAATGCAGATATGCGATTAGTACTACTTGTGAAATGCGTAGGAGGTTTGGCGAGGGGTTTAAAGTTATGTTTTGCCCGTGCATTATGCAGGATTAGCAGCATCAAAGGGAGGGGATAGGGGGAAGCATTAATAAAGGGAAGGAATGTTAATAGTCTGTAGCTGCAGTAACTAGACCACCACGTAAACAACTAAAGTATAAACTACATAGTATCATCAGTATACTAAATATACTCTCCAATAAGCTGAGCTACTAACAGTAAGTAATGCATTACAATTCTATGTCGCAAAAAATATAATATGCTTCCAGCTAAACTTTATTCTCTTACATCACACGGTCAGATTTCCATTCATGACGTGTTATGCATAAAAATACAAATATCCCCTTTATAGCCTTAATGGACTTTTAAGGCAAGTGCTGTTAGCTTTGAAGGTCGGCATAGGATATGAGATGTGGGTAGCTCGCACAAGGCTCGGCCGCCTTTGTCTCCCTTGTGGCGATGTTTACACATCGCACCAAATACCCGTTTGAAATTGAGTCGACCTCGGGGAGGCCCAGGACCGGTTCAGATATTTCTCACACACACTCGAGATCTGTCTGGGCTTGAGCCAGGTTTCTCTACACCACATGCTACTCATGCTTGGCTGCTCCCTGGCCTTTTCTCACCGCAGACACCCACGCCTGCCGCCCATAGGTCACGAGATGGAGCAGGTAGCTCGTAGCAGGGGAATCTCCTTTCCTGTCCGAGACCCAATGATGACTCAAGACAGAAGAGATGTCAACCCGGTTACCCGAATGCAACGAGTCGTCAGCACGGCGCAGCCACCACAGCTGCGTCGCGATGGCTCAATACCAAAGGAACGACGTGTGACACATGGAGGGAGACGTGAATTCAACTTGCAACGTGCCACCACTGTTGCACAGTGTTCACTCATTATCGAAGACAGAGGACGAATCAGAGGCATGACAAGGAATCATAGATGAATTGGGAAGGCAGCAGCCGTCATATCAACAACTGCCCAAGCTCTGTTGTCCTCGATATATTAAGGTGTTATTGGACAATTAATGGGTGTTTACATGTGGGAGGAAACCAGCGTACCCAGAGAAACCCGTTCTGAGGGAGAAACATTATCCCGTACAGACGAGACAGGTGGAATCCACATTTTTGCTGTATCACATTTCTCCTGGTGAGCCAGGATTTGGCACCTCAATAAACATGGGAAGTGAGTTTCGCAACTTTTTTGTGTGATCCACCAACCCTCACTGCTACCTCCACAGTACTGGATTACAGGCCACATGCATAGTCACCCCCGCCCAGCAAATTAGTATATATACTAAAACCAAATTCAACGTGATTTCTTGCTCCAATGAGCCAGATTTAGACATTGGTGCTCACTGTAAGGCCAGTGGTGGAAATTCACATTCCTATGGCTGGAGGCGAGTCTATCCATAAGATGCCATGGTTGCTGTCCCCAAAGTATTGACCCCAGTCACAGACATGATTCAACCCCCCCCACCCAATCCCAACCTGAATTTAAACTCTCAACATTTACAATTGCGAGCCGCTCACTCAACCGCTGAGCCACTTGTGTGGGTTAGAGGAATTTTCTGATGTTGCTGTATTGGCAGTGTTGCACAAGCATGATCAATAAAAAGGGCAATGGAGGTGTAATGGCTATCACATCGGACTGGTGCCAGATATCTGAGAAGATGTGGGAGAAACCACACTTTATATCAAAGTTACCTCTGAAATCCATTCTTCAAGTGACATTCTGGTCAACTCAGAATGAATGGTGGAAACCAATAAGTAACAGTGAATATTTGAATTGTTGCTCGGCCTCCCCATCGGTCTACATGAATTTATGTTGCTATACAGGGAATCTTTGATCTTTGTCTTTGTGGTGTCCCACTACAGAAGCCGGCTCATCTTACAGCATGTGACCATAAGGTGTCTCAAGTCACCAGGAAAAGGATGATGATGAGGGATCAGCAGATGAATATACTTGCCTCCACCACCATCACCAGGTGTCAGAGCCCTACAGCCACCAAGGTAACATTTCACTTAACTAACATGGGTCATGAACAGATAAAGATGCAGCGCTGCAAGTGGTTACTCATGTCACTGATTGCAGAAGGCGGCGGTATGATTTAGTCTCCTCTTCGTCTGACCTCAGATACCGAGGCCAGACATCTTGGAAGAGGTGAGAGTATCAACACTTAATATCACATATCTCGCTCCAAGATCCCTTCTACTTCAAGTGAAGCTCAGGTCCACTCAGAACGACCCACAGTTGCAAGTATATTTAGCTCTGAGATTCCTTCAAGTAACAGTCAACTCAAGTAACTCCATGAAAGTAAATATCACATAGCTACCTCTGAGATCCCTTCTTAAATTGATGATCTGGTCCACTCAGAACCACCCAGAGAAGCAGATACCACATAGCTAGCTCTGACATCCCTTCTTTAATTGACACTCTGGTCAACTCAGAATGGCCTGTGGAAGCAGACAACAGTGACAGTGAATATCGGACTCAATCCTGGGCCTCTGTGTTGATCGCTATATGGGAAATCATTGATCTTTATCTTTGTGGTGTCCCCTTACAGAAGCTGCCCCCTCCTGTCACGTATGAGTAAAATGTGTCTCAAGTCACCATGAAAAGAAAGAGGATGGATCAGCAGACGAACAAACCTGCCACCACCACCCTCACCAGGTGTCACAGCCCTAAACCCACCAAGGTAATGTTTCCCTTCACTAACATGGGTAATAAACAGGTAAAGGAATAGCCCTGCAAGTGCTTACTTATGCCACTACTGGCAGAAGAGGGCTTCCACTTGAGGGAAGCTCTGGAGAAAAACCCCTCACTCTAAGGGGCATAATTGAGTCTCCTATTCTTTGACACAAATGCTGGGGCCAGAAATCTTGGAAAATGTGGGAGCATAGACAAATATCCCCTATGTAGCCTTAACAGACTGTTTGGGCAAGTGCTGTTAGCGAGTACCTATGAAGGCTGGCACGGTACACAAGGGGGTAGGTGGCCAGCACCACGTCCGGCCGCCTTTATCTCCCAAGAGGTAATGTTTTACACACCGCACCAGGTAACCATTTCAAGCAGAGTCGACCTAGAATAGGCCCAGGACCGGTTTAGAAAATCGTCACTGGTGTAAGTCTCCATGAGTGGGAATCAAACTCAGAGTACACACGTATTATATCACGAAGCTAATTCTAAGATCCCTTGTTCAAGTGACACTCTGGTCAATCAGAATGATCCCATGGAAGTGGCCATCACACAGAGCTACCTCTGAGATCCTTTCTTCTTCAAGTGATGCTCTGTTCCACTCAGAACCACACAGAAAAGCAGATGTCATAGCTAGCTCTGAAATACCTTCTTCAAGTGATGCTGTCAACTCAGAATAAGCCCACAGAAGTGAATATCACAGCTACCTCTGAAATCCATTCTTCTTCAAGTGACACTCTGGTCAACTCAGAATGGCCTGTGGAAGCAGATAACAGTGACAGCGCATATCTGACTTGGTCTTGGGCCTCCCCGTAGATCTACTCCGCATCAATAGAGTACCTGATGCTATATGGGAAGTCATTGATCTTTTTCTTTAATTTCCCTTTACAGACGCTGGCCCCTCCTACTGCATGTGAGCGTAAGGTATCTCAAGTTACCATGAAAAGGATGATGATGAGGTATCAGCAGATGAAGACAATTGCCTTCACCACCGTCACCAGGAGCCACAGCCCGATACCCACCAAGGTAACGTTTCACTTCACTAACACGGATAATGAGAAGATAAAGACTCAGCCCTGCAAGTGCTGACCCATGTCAATGATGGCAGAAGGGTCTTCCACTTGCGGGAGGCTATGGAGATAAACCCCTCCTTCTAAGAAGGGATCATTTAGTTTCCTCTTCTTCCGACCAAACATAACAGGGGCCAGACATCTTGAAAACTTTGAGATAACCCACACTATATCACATAGCTAGCTCTGAGATCCTTTATACTTCAAGTGAAGCTCAGGTCCACTCAGGTTGGACGGTGGAAGCAGACATCAACAGAGCTCGCCATGTTTCCTCATTCAAGTGACATTAGCCAACTATCAATGGCTCATGGAAGCGGATGACCCACATGAAAAACATGAATACAAAATCCATGTAAATTAGGCTGTAAAAACAATGTTCATGTTAAATGAATAGTTTCATTAGCCAATATTCTAACGAGTATACGATGCAATGACGGGGCAGATGAGAGTTGGATGGAGTGCTTTTGGACGTTTAAGTATATTTTTATTTGTTACAGTCAGTTTTCCGGCTATTTCACAAGAGAGTTCCATGGTGTATGAGCACAGCAGCAACACCAAAAACATCAATATTGCAGCAAACGAGTAGAGCAGGGTCCTTAAGTAATTTTGCACGTGAACAAACGTGGTAATTAAAAGTTGTAAACAAAACACACGCAAGTCAAAAAGGCGTTGCCAATATAATGTGAGTAAGAGGTGCCAGATAAGGTTAAGTACAGTGAGGGAAAAAAGTATTTGACCCCCTGCTGATTTTGTACGTTTGCCCACTGACAAAGAAATGATCAGTCTATAATTTTAATGGTAGGTTTATTTGAACAGTGAGAGACAGAATAACAACAAAAAAATCCAGAAAAACCCATGTCAAAAATGTTATAAATTGATTGGCATTTTAATGATGGAAATAAGTATTTGACCCCTCTGCAAAACATGACTTAGTACTTGGTGGCAAAACCCTTGTTGGCAATCACAGAGGTCAGACGTTTCTTGTAGTTGGCCACCAGGTTTGCACACATCTCAGGAGGGATTTTGTCCCAATCCTCTTTGCAGATCTTCTCCAAGTCATTAAGGTTTCGAGGCTGATGTTTGGCAACTCGAACCTTCAGCTCCCTCCACAGATTTTCTATGGGATTACGGTTTGGAGACTGGCTAGGCCACTCCAGGACCTTAATGTGCTTCTTCTTGAGCCACTCCTTTGTTGCATTGGCCGTGTGTTTTGGGTCATTGTCATGTTGGAATACCCATCCACGACCCATTTTCAATGCCCTGGCTGGGGGAAGGAGGTTCTCACCCAAGATTTGACGGTACATGGCCCCGTCCATCGTCCCGTTGATGCGGTGAAGTTGTCCTGTCCCCTTAGCAGAAACACACCGCCAAAGCATAATGTTTCCACCTCCATGTTTGACGGTGGGGATGGTGTTCTTGGGGTCATAGGCAGCATTCCTCCTCCTCCAAACACGGCGAGTTGAGTTGATGCCAAAGAGCTTCATTATGGTCTCATCTGACCACAACACTTTCACCCAGTTGTCCTCTGAATAATTCAGATGTTCATTGGCAAACTTCAGACGGGCATGTATATGTGCTTTCCTGAGCAGGGGGACCTTGCGGGCGCTGCAGGATTTCAGTTCTTCACGGCGTAGTGTGTTACCAACTGTTTTCTTGGTGACTATGGTCCCAACTGCCTTGAGATCATTGACAAGATCCTCCCATGTAGTTCTGGGCTGATTCCTCACCGTTCTCATGATCATTGCAACTCCACGAGGTGAGATCTTGCATGGAGCCCCAGGCCGAGGGAGATTGACAGTTCTTTTGTGTTTATTCCATTTGCGAATAATCGCACAAACTGTTGTCACCTTCTCACCAAGCTGCTTGGCGATGGTCTTGTAGCCCATTCCAGCCTTGTGTAGGTCTACAATCTTACCCTAACATCCTTGGAGAGCTCTTTGGTCTTGGCCATGGTGGAGAGTTTGGAATCTGATTGATTGCTTCTGTGAACAGGTGTCTTTTATACAGGTGTAATAACAGCCATAGAGGGTTCACGTGGGGATTGGCTTGCCGGTCCTGCTTGTAGACAATAAGGGTTGAGATAGGGACCATGGCCCACGTGTGATCACGACAGGTCATCAGGAGTGATTGGCCTAGCCATTCGGGGCCCCAGCTAATGGGGAGCCGGATGAGGGGCGTGGTCCCGGGATTGACAGGGAACCATCGAGAATGGTCGAAGCTGTCCATGAACGATTGGCTGGGGGAACCACGTGACGAAGGTATTAAGAGCGAGTGAGAGAGAACGATCGAGAGCAGACTGAAACTGACAAGAGCAGGGTCACGCGCGGACGGGGGCTCGGGGTGCCACGTGCGCGGTGGGGACTTAGTGCGTAGTCTGTCCTCTCTCCGTTGTCTGCCAGCAACGGAGAGTGAGTGAGCAAAGTGTATTGTGGAGTGGAAATAAAAGGACTGATTCCGAAGCCGTCTCCCGAAGGATTATTACACTGGTGTCAGAAGTAATTCTGCGACTGTTTGGACGATCGTCAAGATGTCTAAGCACCTCAGAAAAAAGAACCTGCCCGTGCCTCTATCGGAGGAAGAGGTCGAGACGGATGAAGATGAGCTGTTGGGAGCTACAGCCCTGGTGCCGCCGGCTGATGACGCTCGCCTCGACGCCTCTCAGCGTCGACCGGGGGAGGATGCGACCACCGCAGGACCGAGAGACGAATGGCGGCTGATGGCAGAGCAGAATGAGTCGTTGCGCGCAATTCTGCTAAGCCTGGTGACCGCGGTGGCGTCCTCACCAGCCGTGGGTCGCCAGATCGCCGATCAGCTGGACGCCGCGGGAAGGGGTCCTGCTATGGAAGCGGGACCCGCCATTGCTCCTGCCACGCGGGAGGACGCCGTCGTCTTGGGTGGGGCAGCTGCGCCGGAGTCGTCGGCCGCCATTTTGGGCGCGCCTACCACCACGCGGCCGCCGGACGCCATTTTGTCTGCACCGAGCGGAGAGCGGGAACGGCAGCCGGAGACGCCCGCGGCACGCGCCTGCCACCGCGGACATCGCCTTCCACAAATAAAAGAATTTATCGCCGGGGGCGATTGGAGTGCTTTTACGTGGCGCTTCGAGTCAGCTTTTAGATCTGTCAACTGGACGGAGGAAGAAGCGCTGGGAGCGCTACCTACGCTGCTCGATGATGTGTCTCTGGGAGTCTTCCGCTCCATCCCGGCGTCCAAGAAGAAGACACTGCGGGATGCGTTCACAGAGATGGCGGAATTTTATGACCCGCCGACATCGGCCACCAGAAAATTTATGTCGCGTCGCCGGGCACCGGAGGAATCGCCGTTGGCCTATCGGGGGGCGTTGATGGCGATGGCCATGGCCGCCTACCCCGACGCAACGGCCGAGCATTTGGATCCACTCATCCTTTCCCGCATGCTGGAGTTGTCTCAGGAGCTCAACATCTCTCTACCAGTGTGCGGCCACGAATCGCTTTCATCGCGGTGGGTGGCGCGCTGCCTGGACGCTAAGTTTAATATCAAGCGGTGGGACCAGATGGCGGCGTGGACGGGGAAACCCGAGATCGACGGGCCGCCTCTGGGGTGGTCTCCGCGACTGGTTGTCCACTGCTCCGACGACTCGGGCGACGACGACATGCTGGCTGCTGCTGTCCCGCATAGGATTCCGGGACGGCGGCTGCGCGACCAGCGGGGCGACTACACGGGCCGACCGCGTGCGAGGGCCGGGTCGTCCGACCACCGGCCGACGTCGGCCACGTGTTTTAAGTGCGGCAGACGGGGCCACTTCGCCCGTGACTGCCGCTGCCGACCTCTGCTGTCGCCTCCTCCGCCAAGGGGACCTCCATCTCCTCTACCTGCTGCGGAGCTGCAACAACCTCGGGCGAGTCGGCACAAATCGGACACCCGGCAGGTCGTGTCACATCACTCATCCACTCGCACTCATTCTTACACTCCTAAGGATAATTTTACTTCTCCTGCTCCATTGACACGCTCTGCTACACAGTGGAAGAAATTGGCTCGCAGGATTGTGGCTGCGGCGTCGGGCTCGTCGACGGTACGCGGTACCATCGACGGCGTTGACGTCCGTATCTTGGTGGACACTGGCGCATCGGCTACCATCATTTCGGATGTAATTTTTCATTTGTTGTCCATTCCTGCGTCGAGAATACGCAAGGTTAATGATGCGTGTGTTGCCGCCAATGGGGGGAGCATGGGTATCTGCGGACAGGTGGATGTGAGCATCGCTATCGGAAATATTACCGCCACAGGACCTGTGTTAATTTCTCGCTCGCTAGCTGTTCCATGCTTGTTGGGTACGGATTTCCTGCGCCGGATGCCGTTGCGAATACGGGTCGACCAGGACTGTTTGGAAATACCGGGGGGTCGTAGGATGGCGTTCCTGCCTTCCCTGCTGGCCAAGGTGCCTACAGGTAACGCAGTTACTGCTGTAGTTGCGGCTACGGTGGAGGTTCCATCGGGAGCGCAAATGCTTATTCCGCTACATTACCGAAAACCACTTCAAATGGGAAGGGGTGCGAAAGGCGTGCTATTATCCCCATCGAATTCCGTATCGAAATCTTTTTCTTTGGCGGCGGCACAAACGATCGTGCGCCCAGGTCAGGCACCTTTCATACAGGTCATGAATGGGGGACCTGATCGCGTTGTTGTTCCGGAGGGATCGGTGCTGGCTCACGCCACTACCGATTTCGCCTCTTGTGAAAAACCGCCGCGCGCTCGGATGCCCGCGGATGGGCCTCCGCATGATCGTTCACAAGAACGCTGGATCGCGGATTTATGCGGAGAGAATTCTTCCTTGTCAAATGAACATAGGAACGCCTTGCGTTCGCTGTTGCTGCAGTACGCTGATGTGTTCAGCAGAAATGATTTGGACCTCGGCCGCACATCGCTTTTGTCGCACCATATTGAAACCGGTGCGGCGCCTCCTGTCTGTATGCACCCTCACCGCATGAGCCCGGCGGAAAGGGAACACGTGTGTGGGGCGGTAGATGAATTGCTGGCGGCGGATATTATCTCGCCATCCAACAGCCCTTGGGGCGCGCCCGTCGTTTTGGTTAAGAAAAAAGGTGGTGGTACGAGGTTTTGCGTTGATTTCCGCCGGTTGAACAAAATCTCGGTAGCGGACGCGTACCCCTTACCGAGGATGGATGACTCATTGGATGCTTTATTGGGTGCTAAATTCTTTTCCACCCTTGACCTGTCCTCGGGCTTCTGGCAGCTTCCCCTCGATGACGAGTCAAAAGCCAAAACAGCATTCCGCACGCCGCAAGGCCTCTTTGAATTTAATCGGTTGCCGATGGGCCTGAACGCGGCTCTGGCCACGTTTCAGCGGCTCATGGAATTGGTGTTGGCGGGACTGCAGTGGGAAACGTGCCTCATATATCTAGACGATATAATTGTCTTTAGCCGCACGTTCGAGGAACATCTCCAACGCCTTGAGACAGTTTTTCAAAGAATGCGTGCGGCTGACCTTAAGTTTAAACCGAGGAAATGCCACCTCCTGCAACACTCCGTCCGTTACCTGGGTCATATTGTCAGTTCGGACGGTGTATCCACTGACCCTCTGAAAACGAAGTGTGTACGTGAGTGGCCCACACCCACTTCAGTGGGTGATGTTCGGCGGTTTATTGGATTCGCTTCCTATTATCGCCGCTTCGTTAAGAACTTTGCGACGTTGGCAAAACCATTACACGTTCTGACTGGCAAAAATCAAAGGTTTAAATGGGGGGCGGAGGAAGAAAGTTCCTTTATGGCACTTCGGGACCACCTCGCCACGGCGCCTACGTTAGATTACCCAGATTTTTCACAGCCGTTCATCCTTGATACGGATGCTAGTGATATCGGCATTGGGGCCGTTTTGTCGCAACGTAAGGACGGGGTTGAGAGGGTGGTGGCGTATGGCAGCAGGGTTCTGTCCCCTGCGGAAACGCGATATTGCGTGACAAGGCGGGAACTTTTGGCAATTGTCCATTTTGTTCGATTGTACCGACCGTACCTGTATGGACGGAAATTCCTGGTCCGCACTGATCATGCGGCTTTGCAATATTCCCTCAAATTGGATCAGCCATCAGGCCAATTGGCCCGGTGGTTGGAATCGTTACAGGAATTTTCCTTCGATATAACATACCGAAAGGGGACCCGTCATGCGAAAGCTGATGCGCTCTCAAGGCTGCCGCCCGTTCCTCCGTGCACTTGCCTGACGGGCACGCACCGCTGCGCCGCACCGCCCACGTCGCCCTGCCCGGTTATGGGGGCGATAGCGAATGAGGACGACACAGGGGAGAAAGCGAAGGAGGAGGACCAGCAGGTGTCGGTGGACACCGATGATACCTTACGGCTGCCGCACGCGGTCTGGTTGCGCGAGCAGGAGGCCGATGCCTCGCTGTCTCCGCTGCGTAAATTGGTTGGGAAACAGAAATCGCAATTGGCGGGCTGGAAGTGGCAGATGTTCCGGGGTAAGTCGGGATTGCTAATGTGTACCGACGGGGTGTCTGACCGACCACGCTTGGTGGTGCCTACTTCGCTTCGCTACGACCTGCTCCGTGCTCTGCACGCTGATAAGTTGATGCACCTCGGCGTCCAAAAGACTGTGGCCGCGATACAAAAGGATTTTTTCTGGGCCGGTATGACGGCGGACATCAATGATTTTGTCCGCTCGTGCCATGATTGTGCGAAGAGGAAGCCGCCTCGGAACCACTATGTACCACCGTTGCGTTCCATTGAAGTGTCCCGTATCAACGAATTAGTGGCTCTCGACATTCTGGGGCCGTTTCCCCCGTCGGCTAGGGGCAATAAATACCTTCTGGTCGGGGTGGAATATTTTTCTCGATGGCCGATGGCCTGGCCTCTGCCCGACCAAACGGCAGCGTCCATCACCGACGCTTTCTTGAACAGGTATGTCATGGACAAGGGGGCACCTGAAAGGCTGCTCACAGATCAAGGCCGGAATTTCTCCTCTAAATTGCTTATGGAAGTTTGTGACGCGCTAGGTACAAAGAAAGTTCGCACCTCCCCATACCATCCACAAACAGATGGTATGGTGGAACGATTCAACCGTACCCTTTCCGCTATGCTTTGTCACACGGTCAGTGAAAAGCAAACCGATTGGGACTTGCACATACCAGGCGTCTTGGCGGCATACCGCATGGTTCCGCACACGTCCACGGGATACTCACCGTTTTTTTTTATGTATGGCCGTGAAAAGTTCCACCCATCGATGTGCAACTGGGTACGCCGAGTAAACAACCGTCCCGCTCCCTGCCTGACCACGTGCGTGACTCGCTTGAACGAGTAACGGAGGCGCGAGAGGCTGCCCGGTGTGCGACGGCCCGTGCTCAGGCAAGGAACGAACGGTACGCGCGTCGATCGCATACTCGCATGCCTTGGTCAGTGGGAGACCTGGCGTGGCTCCACTGCCCCCAGGTACCGGCGGGCACATCCCCTAAACTGCACAGGCCATGGCGGGGGCCTGTGACGCTCGTAGATGTTCGAAACTCGCAAAGTATCCGCGTTCAATACGGCAAACGTCGGTGGTATGTTCATTCCTCGCGACTTAAACCCTATGTTGACGCGCGTGTCGGTCCTTCATCCCCAATAGTTGATCTGCCGGGTTCTGCTGGGCCGACTACGCCGCTTGACACGCCCGTTGATCCCAGGGGGGACTGTGTTGTGCCTCCTGCAGATGAACAGGTTCTGAGGGCTGAGGAAGCCCCCGCTGCCCCCCCTCCAACGGGGCCCACCCTGGACGTGACCAAGCACCAACAACCGACTTCTTCTTCGAGCCTGCCACCTCCTGTCCATCCGGAAGCAAAGCGACCTTGCGCTGGGAGCGTACGCGGTCGAAATCTCTTCCGTTTCGTTAACGTTTGATCGTTTGCTGATTCCCTGTCGTTACCGCGCTGCAGGGGCGCCCTAATGTATGTTGTGATTTTTTTTATTATTATGGGTGACTGTTTTCAATGTTGTTAGGCGCGGGAACGCCGGTTCACCCTCAAATTGTTAAACGCACCTTGGTGCCCTAATAAGATGTTGCGGAATTGGTTCTTCACCCTTTTCCCAGCCGAGACGGCTTAATTTTTTCACCGGGGGGGGGGGGTGATGTAATAACAGCCATAGAGGGTTCACGTGGGGATTGGCTTGCCGGTCCTGCTTGTAGCCAATAAGGGTTGAGATAGGGACCATGGCCCACGCGTGATCACGACAGGTCATCAGAAGTGATTGGCCTAGCCATTCGGGGCCCCAGCTAATGGGGAGCCGGATGAGGGGCGTGGTCCCGGGATTGACAGGGAACCATCGAGAATGGTCGAAGCTGTCCATGAACGATTGGCTGGGGGAACCACGTGACGAAGGTATTAAGAGCGAGTGAGAGAGAACGATCGAGAGCGCGGACGGGGGCTCGGGGTGCCACGTGCGCGGTGGGGACTTAGTGCATAGTCTGTCCTCTCTCCGTTGTCTGCCAGCAACGGAGAGTGAGTGAGCAAAGTGTATTGTGGAGTGGAAATAAAAGGACTGGTTCCGAAGCCGTCTCCCGAAGGATTATTACACAGGTAACAAGCTGAGATTAGGATCACTCCCTTTAAGAGTGTGCTCCTGATCTCAGCTCGTTACCTGTATAAAAGACACCTGGGAGCCAGAAATCTTTCTGATTGAGAGGGGGTCAAATACTTATTTCCCTCATTAAAATGCAAATCAATTTATAACATTTTTGACATGCGTTTTTCTGGATTTTGGTGTTGTTATTCTGTCTCTCACTGTTCAAATAAACCTACCATTAAAATTATAGACTGATCATTTCTTTGTCAGTGCGCAAACGTACAAAATCAGCAGGGAATCAAATACTTTTTTCCCGTACTGTACGGCTGGAAAACCGAATAGTAATAATAGAGCAACACAGCAATGAGCTTGCAGTGCACATTACCAACTCATTTAGCTCATTTGGCTTTCACTGTAGGATTATAAAGGATGTCAGTTTATAATTCAGAACTAGAGTACACAGAACTAACTGATGGTGTGGGGGCTAACGCCCCTTCCTCCTCTCCCCCCTCCTCCTCCGCCCCTTTTCGTCTGGCTGCCACCGATCGGGTGATCGGCCTCCCCGCTCCAGCCTCCTCTCTGTGAAGCATGGCTAGCGGCTGGCTCCTCACCGCCTCGGGTTATCCCCACACACTCCCCACGTAACCCACCACTAATGCGGAGACGGCTGCGTGCTCGCGCGTACCCGTGCCGGTGGCTCACCACGGCTCGTGCTAAAAATAGCGCGGCTGCTGCACGAACGCGGGCGCAGGTAATGAGTTACTACACCGCGCAGCCTCACTCGCATACACGCTCGAATTAATGCGATCATCACTACGTAAGCACACTGCGTAAAACACGTTATTTAAACATGCACGCGAACGTCAGCGATCGTTTATGATTGAACACACGCGCGCTTCACACAGAGGCACGTACTCACACCACACCCATGCGGCGTTGGTGTTCTGTGCTAAAGTTTATTAAGGGCGCGCCTGAAGAAAAACCCTGCGTGGCCTGGAGCAAAATTGTCAGCGAGCAGCGCCCAATCTATTCATATCCAATCTCCAGGTGGACCCTTACGCTACTTCTCACCTCTCAGACGTACTCACGGTGTCTCACGGTCCCTGCCTGGGGTCGAGTTGTAGCTGCACTCGCCAGTGTCCCTCGGACGCTGCGAGCGGCTGGGAGTCCGACTGGGTAGCTGGCCGACTCGAGGGGAACTGACGAACGTTGTTTCCCTCCCTTCCCTTTGTCTCCTCCGAATCCCAAAATCCCGGGTCACGTGGTTGTTACCCTCCCGGCCGATCGGGTGCCCAATCCAAACCATCACTTTGGATACCTAGTAGGGGTCACCAAAAATATTTCCAAAATTATGAGCAAACACAAGATCCAGGTTTGATTTAACACAGTACATGAAATAAGTGATCGGATCCCATCTGTGAAGGATGTGATCCCTGACATGCAATACCCCGGTGTCTACAAACTAAGCCGTGTCTGCGGCAGTAGTTACATTGGGGAAACTAAGCGACATGTCTCGGACCGTGTTCGCGAACACCAGGCAGATTTGAAACACGGCAGAACCAATACCTCTGCAGTGGCTGATCATTGTTATAACGCAGTGGGCTCGCACGATATTGTTTTTTCCGAGACCAAGGTACTCTGCAAACCTTCGGGCTACTATCAAATATTTGTCCATGAAGCCATCCAGATATATAAACACAGAGACAATTTCAACCGAGAAGATGGTTATAAGCTGAGCAATCATTGGAAGGACGTTATTAACCAAGCAAAGTCGTAACTTGCTGTGGTGCTTCCATTCTTCCCTGCCGTTTGGCTGTTATCTCCGACTCTCTGAGTTGCATTGCCCTGTTAGGTACCTCTGCATTAACGAGCTGGGGTCTCACTAACATGGCCACCTCTGTTCCCTTAGCCTCGATGTACCGATGGTTCTAGCTGTGTGATGGGCTTTGGGTCTCACTGGCACTACCACCGTTGTGGTGCTTCCCTTGCGTGGACGCGCTTGCCTCACAGCGCAGTTGGCAGCGCCGCAGCTTGTGTTACACATAGACATGACATTAACTTACTAATCCCCCTAATCTCCCTGCCTAATCTCTCCCATCAACATAGTGCTAATCTCCCAATAACACTGCTGTTGTGCGCATATGCGGGGATGATACTCTTATGCGGCGACGTGTTGTATATGTTGGGTATCAAAATTTTGATGTGTTGTATGCGTGCGTGGTGAAATTATTATGTTGTATATGTGGGTTATGAATATTCAGTGAAAATAATAATAATCAAATGAAATTTGGCCAAATGTGTAATTATCCGGAAATATGTTAATTGATGTAATTATGCACATTTAATTATGCCAATTCGAGAGGTAATCGTAGTAATTATGCGAGTGGGTGTAATTATGATAATGCAAGTCGTTATGATAACCAGACCCCGCCTCGGTGACGAGGGTGGGTTATCGATCGGAATAAGGCAATTAATCGTATGCAGTTATGCAGGTGTGGTGTAAGTATGCAAGATTAACTTAGATTAACTCGGCATCGTTGTCTAGGTTCGTCTCATTCTCGCTTATATTTTAGGTCCCCGGTTCACCCCGTTATCGCTTTAACATTTATTGAGTATGTGTTAGTGTGTTTATTAAGGTCACCAAGTTCAGATCTCAACGCAGAAGCAGATCTTATGCATAGATTTCAGGAAGGAATCACACAACCACTTCTGTATTAATCAATTTATTACTAATTCAACCTCAACTATGATATAGTATGCGAACTCTCAATCCCGGAACGTCAACACGGCATCAATACAGTATCATCAATGATTGTCTGATTTCACTTGACAACGGCACATGGATCCCGCATAACGCGATGGTTGTTAGTGAGAGAGAGAGTCGTTAAAACATGCAAATACTATGCTAAGAACAACCTTAACGTTAATGAATGATTACTCAATATTGTTCACGCAGTACCGTACTCCTTATTGATCATACGCAACCCTTATCACGTTGTTAGCACCTTGGGTCACGGGACAGTTGAATATTCTGTAGAGGATGCGAGTACGTGCGGCGATTATGACTGAAAGATACTTGCTTGAAAGATTATACGGCGATAAAAAAACACAATCAAAAACAGTTATTATTCTTAAAGGCACCAATCTCAACAGATACATCGGCAGGTTATCTGACAACAGAATGGCTCGGAGTAAGGGCCTGCGACGATGCTCCTTTTCCGAAGATCGTTATCTTATCAAGTTTACTAATTGGGGACCAGATCACCTGATAAGGATCTGGTGGGCCACCACTCCCCACGTGAGCGTGGCTCGGCGGAAGGAGGTGCCAAGAATCAATTCGTATTGATGGATCTGTTGGGAATTTATGCGATTAAGAGTACAGCCCACTAAATATTAAAGATAAAAATTACGAATACTCTTATAAACGACGGATGGCCATCACTCGGTCTCGAGTGTTTCCTTCACAGCCACGGATGGCTTATGGGTTCGAGTGTGTTCGAGTGGTAAGAGTGGTCTTGAATAGTCAATGTTCGGAGTCGGTTCTTTATGTCAAACAGACGCCTGGTGGTCGTGTGGTGAGGGGGCGGTGCGCGTCATACGTATCAATCGCTTCCCTGTCGCGGTGAACTTGGTTCGGATGTCCGTCGATACGCTGTCGTAATTCGGAACCCGGTCGGTAGGTGGCGCCCACAGCTCGCTCGCAGCGTCGTCGCCAAACCGCGATTCTCGCGGCAGCAGGGACCTCTGACTCGGCAGAGATTGACCCACGCAGGCCGAGTTGAGCTGTCAAGCGGGTCTTGCCCGCCTGCAGAGGAGATGGGGAGCCGCTTGAGTCGAGCCCCGAGAGCCGGCTGAACTCGGCTGAGTCCCAGACGAGCTGATGAGTCGAGCCGACCCGCTGGTCGCAGCTCGCTCCTGAGTCGACCCTCTCGGTCGAGCTGAAGATGAGTCGAGCCGACCCGCTGGTCGCAGCTCGCTCCTGAGCCGACCCGCTCGGTCGAGCTCCTGAGCCGACCCACTGGTCGAACTCGGCTGATGAGTTGACACTCCTGGTCGAACTGGTTTCCAATGCTCAGGGTCCTTTCTTTTATGCCGAAAAATTCCTTTGGGTCCTGCCCACAAGGCGGGGTTTCTTTCGATTTTTGCTGTGTCAGGATCTGTCCGTAGGTAGGTGTGTCCATGTGTGTGTCCGTACGTCCGTGTCCTTGTGTGCATCACCCACGGTATATTCCGTTGTCATACTCCCTCCATAAAATCCATGAGCAAACAATCAGATGTTACAAATTGCCTCGAAGTCGTCTCTCTGTCTGGGTGCAATATTATCTCTTGTCTGGCCTTCTTCATGAACCAAAACACAGACGTTACAAATCGTCTCACAGGCGTCTCTGTCCGTGTTGCACGACCTGGAGGGAGGGGCACACTCCCTCCGACCCTCACAGACGCACACAGACATGGTTAAAAAGTTTTAAATTAACATTTGTCCCTTACCATTTCCCAGTTATGATTCTGTATGTAACCTCAGGTGTGTCGTTTCCCATCGTGGTGCTTGACCCAAGTGGAGGTGCCTCCCCGAGCACATACACACTCCCATCCCGCGCTGCGGGGATACAAAGACGGCCGGGATCTCCCTTTCTCTCCGACCCTGGGTTTAACATCGCTCTTTTATTATGTATTTTATTTCGACCTGGTGGTGATTTATCCCGCTATCCTGGCTTTTCATAAGTTTTACTTTTGTCTTTTCATGCATAGGCTTATTATTATTAATTTATTTCCGATATCTTAGGTTAAGGGGTAAGTTTCTTGATCCTAGGAATTCGTATTCCTTGGTGTCTGCATGGTTATATAAGCGGAATATAGTTGACGGTGAATAGCGTTAACATTGATGTTATGTACGATATTATGTATTGTGATGTCTTTAACTTAACTTGTTGGTCGGCTTTACTGACATGAAGTTGCATTTCATAGCCTCGCAGTCTTTGCCTCACTCTGTCTCTGCTCGCCGTTGTTGTTGCTGTCCAGCTGACGCCGTTAACTCAAGGCCTCATTAATTTCCGTCACTCCTTGTAGGTGAGGGCGGTTGAACCTTGGAGTCAGTTCTGGTTTTTGTCTGCTTGCTTCTTCTGATGTCCCCTGACCCCGGGAGTTATTATTTCTACTTTTATGGCCTGTCGAAGCCCGACACGCTGTTGCTGGGCTGGTGGGTCGCTGGGTTGGTGTGTTCCCGGCTTTTTTTGCTTACGTTTGCAGTTCGCCGTGCTCTTAATTTCCTTCCCTCTTCAACCTTATATCGACTATTCGCTCCTGTCTGGGTGCGATTCAATTTTGACTTAGGAAGGTTCTGATTGTCATATGCTTTAGGTCGAGTTGTATATTAAGTATTAAAGTATGGAAATAACATTTCATATTGACTTAATGATGGTGATGGTTCAGTAGGCGTAACTTGTGGCCTGGTTTAATTGGAGTGGGTGTGAATATCAATAACTTTAGCCTACCCTGTTGTTAAATTCCGACTTTAACGTTACTTTAATAGCAATACAGAATAATTGAGCTTTTCGTCTTAACTAGGCGAACGCGAACTTCTGGTGACCCCTGCAGCCTTGCTATTCAGCTGAGTCTGCATCCTTGATATACAACGCTCTTATTCGTCTCACTGTGGCTATCCAACCTTCTGCTCTGGGAGTGTTATTCTTAATTTCAGGTCAAAGGCCCCTCACGTTCAGACGCGCAGGTTGTTAATCAGCTCCCTCCCCTGTGTACACAACCTTGAGCTGACCCACTTCGTTTGACCACTCACCCTGGATTTATCTTTCCTTGAGGCAAGGTTGCAAATTCTGTCATCCCAGCCCTCCTCCAGTTCATCACTTAACAACACCTGGTGTTTTGCAGTTTGCTGCGCTTTGGGGTGTTTTCATTCATTATATCTCAATGATGGAAGAAGGCTAGAATACAACAGACGGAAGCTCATTTCATGCTAATCTCTCTCCCTAATTTCTCTTTCCCTAATCTCCCCCATTAACACAACTGACGTGCTTGAGTCCGGGGATGGAATTCTTTCCAGCTCAGACCCCGCTTGCTTGCCTATCGCCACGTAAATAACCTCTCGTTGTGTTGCGTGGTAGAAAAGGACGCTGAAGCCGGTCGTGTAGGAGCTGGCGCCACACCGTTTATTTAGGGCTTACGCCTAACTCGGGGGAAGGGGTTAACACAACGGTTATCAACTAAGCTCCCCAGGGGAAGGGTACTGGGAGTTCCCTACACCCCACCAGGCTATCAGCCCCTTTAGCCTGGCTCTCTACCCGCTATCCCGGAGCCCCCTACTTCCTAACCACTCACTCCTCTGACTCTCGGCGAAGACCCCGTCCACGTCACGGGTCTCCCCTCAAATACCCCGGGGGGCATGACGTCACTTTACCCTGACGGCATTCCCCTGAGGCAAGTGTAACCTGACGTCAGCACTCCACTCCTCAACAGTTGTAACAGCTCTCTCACTGATTTTTTTTCCGCCTGAGGATGACTGATTGTGTTGCGATCGAAACGTTGTGATATATTTTTTTTATACCTACGTGACCTTACCGAAAGAACCAAAGAGTATGAATGTGAGTGTTGTGAGTAATGTGAGTGTTAATATTGTTAGTAATGTGAGTGTTGTTAGTAATGTGAGTGAGTGTTGTTAGTAATGTGAGTGTTGTTAGTAATGTGAGTGTTGTTAGTAATGTGAGTGTTGTTAGTAATGTGAGTGTTGTTAGTAATGTGAGTGAGTGTTGTTAGTAATGTGAGTGTTGTTAGTAATGTGAGTGTTGTTAGTAATGTGAGTGTTGTTAGTAATGTGAGTGTTGTTAGTAATGTGAGTGTTGTTAGTAATGTGAGTGTTGTTGTTAGTAATGTGAGTGTTGTTAGTAATGTGAGTGAGTGTTGTTAGTAATGTGAGTGTTGTTAGTAATGTGAGTGTTGTTAGTAATGTGAGTGAGTGTTGTTAGTAATGTGAGTGTTGTTAGTAATGTGAGTGTTGTTGTTAGTAATGTGAGTGAGTGTTGTTAGTAATGTGAGTGTTGTTAGTAATGTGAGTGTTGTTAGTAATGTGAGTGTTGTTGTTAGTAATGTGAGTGTTGTTAGTAATGTGAGTGAGTGTTGTTAGTAATGTGAGTGTTGTTAGTAATGTGAGTGTTGTTAGTAATGTGAGTGAGTGTTGTTAGTAATGTGAGTGTTGTTAGTAATGTGAGTGTTGTTGTTAGTAATGTGAGTGAGTGTTGTTAGTAATGTGAGTGTTGTTAGTAATGTGAGTGTTGTTAGTAATGTGAGTGTTGTTGTTAGTAATGTGAGTGTTGTTAGTAATGTGAGTGAGTGTTGTTAGTAATGTGAGTGTTGTTAGTAATGTGAGTGTTGTTAGTAATGTGAGTGAGTGTTGTTAGTAATGTGAGTGTTGTTAGTAATGTGAGTGTTGTTAGTAATGTGAGTGTTGTTAGTAATGTGAGTGTTGTTAGTAATGTGAGTGAGTGTTGTTGTTAGTAATGTGAGTGTTGTTAGTAATGTGAGTGAGTGTTGTTAGTAATGTGAGTGTTGTTAGTAATGTGAGTGTTGTTAGTAATGTGAGTGAGTGTTGTTAGTAATGTGAGTGTTGTTAGTAATGTGAGTGTTGTTGTTAGTAATGTGAGTGAGTGTTGTTAGTAATGTGAGTGTTGTTAGTAATGTGAGTGTTGTTAGTAATGTGAGTGTTGTTAGTAATGTGAGTGTTGTTGTTAGAAATGTGAGTGAGTGTTGTTAGTAATGTGAGTGTTATTCTTGGTTCTTTCGGTAAAGTCACGTAGAAGGGAAATAATAAAATAATATAAATATAAAACAAAACAAATTCTCACGACGTTTCGACTGCAACACAAGCAATCACCATCAGGTGTGAAATCAACAGCAAGAAATTTTTGAAAAAAAAATGTGAGTGTTGTTAGTAATGTGAGTGAGTGTTGTTAGTAATGTCGGTGTTGTTACAGGGGGGGGTCCCCCCTTCCCGCCCCTCGCCCCCCCTCCCCGCCCTTTGCCCTTCGCACCCCCTCCCCTCGCTCCCCTCCCCGCCCCTCGCCCCCCTCCCGCTCCTCGCCCCCCTCCCCGCCCCTCGCCCCCCTCCCCGCCCATCGCCCCCGCCCCCCTTTCCGCCCATCGGCCCCGCCCCCTTCCCCTCGCCCCCGCCCCCCTCCCCCGCGCCTGCCCCCCTCCCCTCGCCCCCGCCCCTCGCTCTCCCTCCCCGCCCCTCGCCCCCCCTCCCCGCCCCTCGCCCCCCCTCCCCGCCCCTCGCCCCCCCTTTCCCTCTCCTATCCCCCTCCCCACCTCTAGCCCGGCCCCAGGCCCCCCCGCCCCTAGCCCTGGGTCCTCCCCGCTACCATCTCCGCCCCTCCTCCCCGGCCTCTCCCCGCTGGATCCTGCGCGAGAAAAAAATCTCGCGCCTTTAAATCTGCGTGACGTCACCCATTCACCAATCACGCGCGACCTTCCCCCCATCCGCTGCGACGGCATTGGCTAAACCTGTGCACGTGACTGTTCAAATTGTTGCCGCGTCAACGGCTGCCGGAGTGGAGGGGGCGCGGTTCCGACTCGCGCTGTTTCGCCGCCCGTCGCTGTCATTGCCACTTTTGCTACAGGAGGACGATTTCTGTCGGAGCGGACGTACGCGGGGCACAGACTGAGCAGCGGTTGAGCGGTGAGGGCACTGGGGGAGTACGACCTCCGCTCCCGACGTTCACGGTTTCTTTTGTCTCTCCACGCGCATCTCCCATCGCTGCGACCCGCCGCTTCTGAGCCGCGGTGCCGCCACCACCACCCAGAGAGTCGCCGTGGTGCGTCCCCTGTGCCGAGTGTGTACGTGGGGAGCCGTGGCGCATTGTAGGCGCTCGCCTTGCTCCTCCGAGTACGCTCCCATGTTCTCCTTGCATTTATCAAGATGAGCATCAAGGATATGGACTTTTAGGGACATCCTACAGCCCATTGTGACATAGTTCTTTACCAACCAGCTCCACATAGTTTTCGACCTTGTGATTGCCCAGGAAGCCACAAACCACTGCGACAAAGCTGTTCCAAGCCGCGTTCTCCTTACTAGTGAGCTTCTTGGAGAATTCGTTGCACTGCAGGATCTTCTTTATCTGTGGTCTGACGAAGACACCGTCTTTGACCTTTGCCTCATACAGCTTCGGGAAGAAGTCTTGAAGGTACATGAAGGCTGCCGACTCCTTATCTACAGCTGACAAATTGTTTCATCAGGCCTAATTTGATGTGCAGTGGTGGCATCAGCACCTTCCGGGGGGTCCACCAGTAGCTCCCACTTGACGATGTTCCTCCCCACAGAGAACTCGGTCCGCTGTGATAGTGCGCCTTGGTGTCTAAATCTTTTGTAGTAATTTTTGTGTAGTACTTTAGTATAATACATGTTAATTTTGATTCATATGTTTTTTCTGACTTTATGTGAAGGAAAAAACAAATTCGCCCGTTTTCTCATTGAAAATAGGTCAATTTCAAAATATTGTCCTGGTCACAAAGCAACGTTTGTGGCGAATAATAGCCATTTTCTGTACTTTTCAGGCATAAGCAATTAGGAAATAACACTTACTACCCAGGAACTAAACAAAAAAAATTGTTACACTGTAATGGGAGGGAGTTTATGGCTGTCTTCAAACTGCACGTTATTCTTAAATGTAAATAGTGGTGTTTTTTTCTGCGTGCTTGAACACCACTGCCAACAGTCAATGTTTTAGTTGAAAAGCGTCGAATTATAAGTGAATATCCGATTTGTTATCAATGCCTCTTGATAGCATGGTTTTAATTTATATTCTTACATATTTTTTGCAGGCTTACATTTGCAAAGATGTCTTATGTCAGCGGAAAAAAACCTGACAAAGATGACAAAGGGAAACACATTCAGGTGTTTGTGCGATGCAGGTAAGTTCAGAGCCGCAAGTGTCGCATTGGATTTCTAATTTGCACGTTCCTATGACTGATCATCATTTAAAACGAAACATGTGTGCAAGCTATTGCAGTTGCGTCAAATAATAAAAGCTATTTCCTTGCTATGTTGTATACAGCACTGAAATTTAACTACTGTATAACAATAGGATGCGTACACATCAGAATAAACAGGGCGTGTGTAAATATCCATGTTTTTCGGTACGTTTTAAGCAACACAAGCTTTTGCCTATAGTGTCCATCAACACTGATTTTCACTTCTAAACATTGACCATTTAAAGAATGTGTATTGGTTCAGTTATCGGCATGTGGCATATGTGTGATCTTGTTAATGAGGACTTTACAGAGCCTAGATTTGTCAGTTGTAAATATGGGCTCAGGCTTATGTGGAAAAACAACATTTTATGAGTAGGGTTTACGAGCATAGTTTAGGGCAGTGTTTCTCATCTCATTTCATTACACGGCAAACAAACTCTTGAGCTTGCTCGATCTTTGTGGCACACAAAGCCAAAAACTCACTGTGGGTCCAGGGGGCTTGGTGGTAATGCGTTGTAGCTGAGAGAGAATTCACAATCTCCTGTACACTACCGTGATCATCGAGAACAAGGAAATCAAGGGGTGCCAAAATCCATGATCAGTATGTTGTATGTGTTGGATTATGAAATTTTGATAAAAATAATAAAAAATATTAATGTTCCGAAAAATGCGCAAATCGCATTAATTATGTTAATGTGTGTATTAGCATGCATAAATTATGATAATGTGTGTAATTATATGCATAAATTATGATAATCGCGGATATAATCGTAGTAATTTATGCGGATGCTTGCGATTATGTTACTGTGATCAGTTATGATAATTAGGCTCAGCTTCGTTTATCCAGTGTTATATCAATCAGGATAACACGATTATCATCGATTAAACGTTTATCGATTATCTTAGTGTGTTTATGTTATTTTAGGTCTCCAGTTTCAGATCTCATCACAGGCTACAGTTCTCAAGAATAAGACAGTTTTGCATGGACTTGGAAGAAACACTCGAGACTTGGTGTTAAGCAATTTTATTCTAAACAAGCACATGACACTCTAGTATGCGAAAGCGAGTATACGTTCAATAAATTCATGGGCAAGATTATGCGATTAACGAAAATGAATGACTAAAAATACTTCTTCATTGGCGAGATTATGCAGTTAACGAAAATGAATGCCTAAAACATTTCTTATTCATGTAACTCGACGGCAGCAACTGCTTTGCACGATCAGTTGATATTGAACGCACCACCTCGAAATGGCAACCCTTTTTGAAACGCAAAGACAATTTTTTTAAAGTCTTATTCGTGTGCGTGCTGTGTGTGCGTTGTCCCCTTGTAATATTAATTAATTCTTAGAGCCGGGAGTTGTGTCGTTAGCTTGTGTGGTGTGGGAGGATACAAACAGCGGCCAGAAGTTTTCTCTGGGTTGGGCGTGGCCGCCGCGAGCCCCTGCTGCTCCCTCGCTCGGCGTGTCTCTGCTTGTGCGCTCTCTCTCTCCACTGCTGGACGACGAGTTGGCACGACGCTCGGTGACGCCCGGTGACGTCCGAGTCGTGCTGCTCTTGCGCTCTCTCTCCCTCTACTGCTAGATGACGAGTTGGCACGACGCTCGGTGACGCCCGGTGACGTCCGAGTCGTGCTGCTCTTGCGCTCTCTCCCTCTACTGCTAGATGACGAGTTGGCACGACGCTTGGTGACGCCCGGTGACGTCCGAGTCGTGCTGCTCTTGCGCTCTCTCTCCTTCTACTGCTAGATGACGAGTTGGCACGACGCTCGGTGACGCCCGGTGACGTCCGAGTCGTGCTGCTCTTGCGCTCTCTCTCCCTCTACTGCTAGATGAGGAGTTGGCACGACGCTCGGTGATGCCCGGTGACGTCCGAGTCGTGCTGCTCTTGCGCTCTCTCTCCCTCTACTGCTAGATGACGAGTTGGCACGACGCCCGGTGACGTCCGAGTCGTGCTGTGTTGTGGCTCTCTCCTTGATCGTTGCCAACTTCACACGGACACTCGCCCTTGCTTCAGGCTGTGTTGGCTTGTGGCTCTGGACGACGCGGCTGTGCTCACTGGGTGGTGGTCGGTCTGAGTATCAAACACACTGCGCATTCGATGGCGCTTTCTCTCTCTTGGTGGCAGCCCCCGGCTTCTCCACTGCTCGATTGATTGTTGAGTCGGCACGATGCTCGCCGTCGCTCTGGACGTCTTGTCTGTTCACACTGGTCGTTGGTCGGTGTGCCCTCAAACACACGGCGCATTCGATGGCGCTGTCCTCTTCCTCACAGCCATTTGACCAGGCTTTCTCCACTGCTTCGCGCTCTCTGCTTTGCTCGCTTGGTCGACGCTTGGCGATCTCCGCCCTTTTACAGGTTGATTGCTTGTCGTCACTCGTCACTCTCTCTGCTCCGTGCTTCTTTTGTTCGTGCAGCTGCCAGCTTCACTCGCACTTAACTTCGTTCTGCGAGAAGCGACACCTGCTATCGGCATCGGTGTTTCGTTTCCTCACGACGCTCCGCCAGCCGGAGCACGGCTGAAACCCAGCCCCGACCCAGGTTGAACTCAGACTTCTGCGACTCAAACGACCCCTCCTCGTTCCATCTCTCCTCGAGGCACGATCTGCCCCCGCTCTCTTGCGAGCCCCGTCGCAACACTGAGCGCGACTCGGACAGACTGCTCATTCAGGCTGTCACCTTAACGATGTCTCGTCGTCCCATCTTTCCTCGGCACGATTTTCCCCAGCTCTCTTGCGAGCCCTGTCGCAACGCTGCGTCGCAAGCCGAGTTGCGAGACTGAGCACGACTCGACCCAGACTGCTTGTTCGCTGAGCGTGCTTGTGCTTAACTTAAAAACGTGACTCCCCTCTGCGCATTCCTTGCGAGCGGGCAACAAAACACAAACAGAGCGAGAAAAAGCAGACACCCCCGCGACCCCTCCTCGCGACCTTACCTAACCCTCCAAGCATTCATGGGCCATCTGTTTGTGCTGCGGGGAGACAAAGACGGCCGTGTTAACTCAAAATGTGAGCACTCTCTCCTCCGCGTCTCTTGCGAGAGAAAACGAACAGAAAAAAAACAGATGTTCTCGAATGTCAGCACAAACCCCCCCCCCTTTGTGACCTTTCTGCTCCCTTCTTGCTTGCCGGACCGTTGGAGACAAAGGTGGCTGAGGAGATTTTTGCAATACATTTATGTGGTCCTGTGTGTTACATTTATTCTTGAGTTATTTTTTTTTAATGTCCTGAGGTTAAGTGCAACTAAGTTTCCACTTACGCTTCCTTAACTGTTGGAATTCGTACTCTTTACTTTTTAGGAAGGTCATGTAGATAGGAAAAATATAATTCTAAATAATATGTATGCGGTGAATATAAGGGAATTACTAATAATAAAAAAACCTATTGTTTGCTGGTTAATTCTCTTTGTTAAGTTTCTACTTTTCGGTACGGAAAACGTTAAGAAAACGCGAGTTGCAACCGTTATTTACTCTGCTCTGCACCCCCATGTACATCTCCAGATGTCTTGGGAGGTTCGTCCATCCATCTTTTGTCCATCTGGATGTCTATGACCTCTCTGTGACCGAATTCTTATCATTTTAACCGCCCTCCATGTTTCATGGATTCCTGGTGTGCTTGTGAGGATAAGTGAGTTGTTTTCATTGTTTAATTAAAACAAAAAGATATATAGATATATTAAAAAAATATATAATACAATTATTTTTTTGAATTGTTCTTAAAAAAAGGGTATAGACACAACAAGTATTTGAACTTGTGGCGGGACCCCGGGGTCCCGAATAAACGTAAGTCAAAATCGTAATTTATTTATTTTTGGCGACTAAATCCCACCGCGCACGTAAACACCGCGACTCACCTGGCGCGGATCATTCTGTTATGTCGTCCAAGCGCAGCGAGGATGAATGTGCAGAAGAGCTGAACAAGCGAATGCACTCCATGCTCGGGTATGGGCAGGATCATAAGTCTTATCCAAAGCTGCTCAAGCTGCCTACAGGACTTAAGTTCTTCATTTGTCATAACGGTATACATAATATAGTGAAACTGCTCTCTTATCTTAATTATTATTTGTGACCTACCAATGTCTGCAGCCAAGATCATTCGATGACAATCCTATTACCTGCATATATTTAACAGATGAGATGCGTTCCACTGTGTTGTATGTGTTGGGTTATGAAATTTTGATAAAAATAATAAAAATTAATAATTTTCCAAAAAATGCGCAAATCGCCTTAATTATGTTAATGTATGTATTAACATGCATTAATTATGATATGTGTAATTATATGCATAAATATGATAATCGCGGAGATAATCGTAGTAATTTATCCGGATGCTTGCGATTATGTTAATGTAAGCAGTTATGATAATTAGGCTTAGTTTCGTTTATCCAGAGTTGTATCAATCAGGGTAACACGATTATCATTGATTAAACATTTACTGATTATCTTAGTGTGTTTATGTTATTTTAGGTCTCCAGTTTCAGATCTCATCACAGGATACAGTTCTCAAGAATAAGACAGTTTTGCATGGACTTGGAAGAAACACTCGAGACTTGGTGTTAAGCAATTTTAATTCTAAACAAACACATGACACTCTCTTATGCAAAAGCAAGTATACGTCAATAAATTCATGGGCAAGATTATGCAATTAACGAAATTGAATGACTAAAACATTCCTTATTCATGTAACTCGACGGCAGCAACTGCTTTGCACGATCAGTTGGTAGTGAACGCACCACCTCGAAATGGCAACCCTTTTTGAAACGCAAAGATAATTTTTTTTTTAGTCTTATTCGTGTGCGTGCTGTGTGTGCGTTGTCCCCTTGTAAAATTAATTAATTTTTAGAGCCGGGAGTTGTGTCGTTAGCTTGTGTGGTGTGGGAGGATACAAACAGCAGCCAGAGGTTTTCTCTGGGTTGGGCGTGGCCGCAGCGAGTCATGCTGCTCCCTCGCTCGGGCGTGTCTCTGCTTGTGTGCTCTCTCTCTCTCCACTGCTCGATTGAGTTTGCACGACGCTCGCCGACGTGGTGCACGATGATTCCGTCGCCGGATAGCGCGCAGCTCCTCCACGAGTCGGCACGACGCTCGGTGACGTCCGAGTCGTGCTGCTCTTGCGCTCTCTCTCCTTCTACTGCTAGATGACGAGTTGGCACGACGCTCGGTGACGCCCGGGTCGTGCTGTTCTTGTCGCTCTCTCCTTGATCGCTGCCAACTTCACACGGACATTCGCCCTTGCTTCAGACTGTGTTGGCTTGTGGCTCTGGACGACGCGGCTGTGCTCACTGGGTGGTGGTCGGTCTGAGTATCAAACACACTGCGCATTCGATGGCGCTTTTTCTCTCTTGGTGGCAGCCCCCGGCTTCTCCACTGCTCGATTGATTGTTGAGTCGGCACGATGCTCGCCGTCGCTCTGGACGTCTGGTCTGTTCTCATTGGGTCGTTGGTCGCTGTGCGCCTCAAACACACTGCGCATTCGATGGCGCTGTCCTCTTCCTCACAGCCGTTTGACCAGGCTTTCTCCACTGCTTCGCGCTCTCTGCTTTGCTCGCTTGATTGACGCTCGGCGATTTCCGCCCTTTTACAGGTTGATTGCTTGTCGTCACTCGTCACTCTCTCTTCTCCGTGCTTCCCTTGTTCGTGCAGCTGCCAGCTTCACTCGCACTTAACTTCGTTCTGCGAGAAGCGACACCTGCTATCGGCATCGGTGTTTCGTTTCCTCACGATGCTCCGCCAGCTGGAGTACGGCTGAAACCCAGCCCCGACCCAGGTTGAACTCAGACTTCTGCGACTCGAACGACCCCTCCTCGTTCCATCACTTCTCGAGGCACGATCTGCCCCAGCTCTCTTGCGAGCCCCGTCGCAACGCCGCGTCGCACGCCGAGTTGCAAGACTGAGCACGCCTCGGACAGACTGCTCTCAGGCTGCCACTTTAACGATGTCTCGTCGTCCCATCTCTTCTCGAGGCACGACTGCCACAGCTCCCTTGCGAGCCCCGTTGCAACGCTGTGCGCGACTCGGACAGACTGCTCTCAGGCTGCCACTTTAACGATGTCTCGTCGTCCCATCTCTTCTCGAGGCACGACTGCCACAGCTCCCTTGCGAGCCCCGTCGCAACGCTGAGCGCGACTCGGACAGACTGCTTGTTCGCTATGTGCGCTTGTGCTTAAACTCAAAAACGTGACTCCCCTCTCTGCGCATTCCTTGCGAGCGGGCAACAAAACACAAACAGAGCGAGAAGAAGCAGACACCCCCGCGACCCCTCCTCGAGACCTTTCCTAACCCTCCAAGTATTCATGGGCCATCTGTTTGTGCCGGACCGTTGGAGACAAAGGTGGCTGAGGAGATATTTGCAATACATTTATGTGGTCCTGTGTGTTACATTTATTCCTGAGGTTAAGTGCAACTAAGTTTCCACTTACGCTTCCTTAACTGTTGGAATTCGTAATTATTATTTTTTTTGGTCAGGTAGATAGAAACATACAATACAAAAATAATATATATACGGTGAATACGAGGAATACAAGGGAATTACTAATAAAAAGCCCCTATTGTTTGTTGGTTAATTCTTTTAGTTAAGTTTCTACTTTTCGGTACGGAAACAGTATAAGGAAAACGCGAGTTGTAAAAGTTGTTTTTCTCTGCTCTGCACCCCCATGTACATCTCCAGATGTCTTGGGAGGTTAGTCCATCCATCTTTTTGTCCATCTGGATGTCTATGACCTCTCTGACCGAATTCTTATCATTTTAACGGCCCTCCATGTTTCATGGATTCCTGGTGTGCTTGTGAGGAGAAGTGAGTTGTTTTCATTGTTTAATAAAAAAAAAAGATATATAGATATGTAATAACGGCCACAGAGGGTTCACGTGGGGATTGGCTTGCCGGTCCTGCTTGTAGCCAATAAGGGTTGAGGTAGGGACCATGGCCCATGCGTCATCATGACAGGCCATCAGGGGGATGGGCTTAGCCATTCGGGGCCCCAGCTAATGGGGAGCCGGATGAGGGGCGTGGTCCCGGGATTGACAGGGAACCATCGAGAATGGTCGGAGCTGTCCATGGATGATTGGCTGGGGGAACCACGTGACGAAGGTGTTAAGAGCGAGGGGAGGAGAACGATCGGGAGCAGACTGGAGCAGGAGGAGAGCAGGGTCACGCGCGGACGGGGCCGGGGGTTGCCACGTGCGCGGCGGGGACTTAGTGGGTGGTCTGTCCTCTCTCCGTTGTCTGCCAGCAACGGAGAGTAAGTGAGCAAGGTGTATCGTGAAGTGAAAATAAAAAGGACCGATTCCGAAGCCGTCTCCTGAAGGATTATTACAGATATAAAAAAAATATATACATTTTTTTTTGGAATTGTTCTTAATAAAAAAAAGGGTATAGACACAACAACTGTTAATTCCTCCTGTTTGATAATACATCGCTTGCCCTTATGCATCTGTGCAGATAGGTGTTTTTTTGCGGTTAAGCCATAGTCCCCACATACCGCTCGTATCAATGTGGATAAGAGGAGCGGCGACCCACTACTCTGTAGAGTAACATTGGTATAAATGCTTGTTACAATTCTTTGGTTCTTTCGGTAAAGTCACGTATAAAGATAAAATAATAAATTAAATTAAATACTAGCATACGACGTTTCGATTGCAACACAAGCAATCATCATCAGGTATAAATTAAATAGAAACACAAATCTAGTATACTTAGAAATGTAATGTAATACAACAGAGAGTCGGATAACATAACAGTCAACACCCTATCTGGTTGATTACGTTCTTCCTGAGAATGCTAAATTTGAGAGAGAGATTAAACACAGAAACATAGACAGACATATAAGCAGACATATCACAGAGATACATAGAGAGAGAGCAAACATAGGCACAAAGGGAAACTACGCCTCTGTGTCGAGGCCTTAAATAGAGAAAGGGGGGGCGGGGAGAGAGGGAGGGGTTAGAGAAATTAGCATGACCATGAGTGGAAACGGTGAGTGGCAAGGTGTAAAAAGCTTGAGAGAGGGGGGCAGGGGTGGAGAGAGAGGGGTTAGAGAAATTAGCATGTCAATGAGTAGCACGATGAGTGGTACGGTACGAAAGCTTGAAAAAATTAGGAGGCAGAGAGAGAGACACACTAAATTAACTAACCTAGCAAAAATTTCGAAATGTAATGCAATGCAACACAGGGTCGGTCAACACACAATTAACGCATAGCCTGGTTGATTACGTTCTTCCAAAGATTGCTAAATTAGAAGTTAAGTGTGAAATTTGAAAAAACACAGACACGAAGACCGATACACAAGCAGAGAGAGACAACGAAAAAACCCAGAGAGAGAGAGAGAAAAAACTAACTTAAAACTTCCCCGTAGAAGTGGTTCAAACTTAATTTGGAGCATTCTCAGGAAGAACGTAATGAACCAGATAGGGTGTTGACTGTTATGTTATCCGACTCTCTGTTGTATTACATTACATTTCTAAGTATACTAGATTTGTGTTTCTATTTAATTTATACCTGATGATGATTGCTTGTGTTGCAATCGAAACGTCGTATGCTAGTATTTAATTTATTATTTTATCTTTATACGTGACTTTACCGAAAAAACCAAAGAATAATTCCTGCAGTCACGAAAGCTCCAAATTAAGTTTGCTTGTTACAATATGAACAGTGCATTGAAAACGTGTACTATTTCATGTACTGTTTACAAATCCACACTGAGAAACACGATGATTGACAGGGGTGTAAATAATTTTTCCGATAGTGTATTTAAATAGAGGTACTGCAGGTAAGTAGTTTTTAGTTTTATAGGCTTAGTTTAACTAGACAACACTTGCCACCATCCTCCAAACCCATTGGTGAATAAGAGCAAAGTTTGTGTTTACATCTATATATATAAAATCGCAAATCTGTCTGTCTGTGTGTGTGTCTGTGTGTCGCCGGACCATACGCAGTTTCATTGGACGAAATGTGAGGGATTTGCGAGACACGATTGGTCCGTTTGGTTTTCCTAGCGCTGCGATTGGCCCGTTCATCGAGGCCGTGGCGGAGTAGCACAGTTGGTAGCGCCCTCGCTTCCCATGCCAAAGGTCGCGGGATCGATCCCCGCGTCCTTCACAGGCGAATATATTTTTAAATCCTTTATATTAAGTTCGCTGCCACGCATATAAAGAATTTATAGTGAAAAACTTTGTTTTTACGAACGCGTCCACATGCAAACCACAAAATACAAAGCCTCCAACTCAGACAACACGTGAAGACCCTTGCAACGCCGGGTTTTACTGATATTTATATATATAAAAAAGGGAAATTTGTGAATGTGTGTCTGTTGAAAATGTTTAGCGTACTTCCCGACATGCAAAAAACGTTAAAATTTGCCATGTGGGTCCTTTCCAGAATGTACACCATGCAAAACTTATACAAACATTACTTTTTTATTCTTTTGGGGGGGGGGGGGGGCGCAATAATGCATATATTTTGCACGGCAAGTGAGCTGTCACGTCACATCTGGCATGTGACCCGCGCGTGCGGAAGCGTAACGCAGTGTGCCTGCTCATCACGCATCCCCCCCCAACCCTCCGTGAGTAAAGTGCCATACAAATGTTTTGCAGGTCTAAGACGTTCTTCGCGCAGCATTGCTTTATTATTCCTGTCATTTACTGCCGTACGCACCGTTAAAGATGTGTGTCTGTAGCAAGCGCGTGTATGTGTACCTATGGACGGGGGGCGCGTGTGTGGGGCGAGCGGTAGTGTAGTGGTTAGTGCGCTGCGCTATAAACTCGGCGACCCGAGTTCGATTCCCACTTGCTACCACCACCTGTGACGATCATTTGAACCGGTCCTGGGCCTCCCCTAGGTCGACTCAGCCTCAAACGAGTAACCGTGGTGTGAACATCGCCACTGGGGAGACAAAGACGGCCGGGCGTCGAGAATCCAAGTCCCGGGCGAAGCCGGGTAGTAAAGCTAGTTATAATATAATGTTTATGCGAGAGCCGGGGGCTTATGGGGGACCCCAGGGTCCTGCCATAAGGTTCATTTGCTGAACTGCGTGAGTGTCCGCATGTCTTTGTGTATCTCTTTGCCACCGTGTCTCTGTGTCTTTGTATGTGTCTGCGTTCCTGTGTATCCTTGTCTATTCGCCCAACTGCGCATGCGCGATCTGGGGGATTGAAAGGGCCGGGGGTGGGGGCTGACGGGCCCGTCTGCTGCCGTCCTGCCCTGTGATCAATGGAGTGGGGTTGTGCGGTTCGTGGCTTGCGGGACGCCGTGGCACGCCTGGGACTTTGCTGCGGCACACTGGTTGCCAGGCACTGGTTTTTGGGGATACAGGATCATGACTGTAATTGTCTCACTTTGTAACTTCATTTGTTTCTTTAGGCCACTGAATGGAATTGAGAGGAAAGCGAATTCGTATTCTGTTGTGGAATGCGATCAAGCCAGGAAAGAATTGTCTGTAAAGTTGAATGTCCCACTTGGAGAAAAGTCTTCAAAGAAGACCTATACGTATGACATGGTATGGTTCTTGCCCAGGATTAATGTCCCATCAGTACAGTATCATCATCTCCACACTAGCACTTTCGTCGACTCTAATAGATGTAATTTGTGGGGATGTTTTTTGAATACACAACGTGCAGGACAAATTCAACACCTGAGTTGCACCTCGTTTTATTTATAGCTGAGCAAGTTGGACGAATGTCATATGAATAAAGTGAAACTGAGCATTCTTTTAAATTAAGGGGCCTTTTTAAGTGAATCGTTAATGACATGATGTTGGTTTTCTTCTGGAGCTGATATACAAACATTTTAAATGAGGTTTTAAAAATGATTTGTCTATGTTACAATACCATGTTTATTTACAGGTCTTTGGTCCTGCTGCAAAACAAATAGAAATTTACAAGAGTGTGGTTTATCCAATTTTGGATGAAGTTATCTTAGGTTACAACTGCACAGTATTTGCGTAAGTACACATAATGTGAATTCCATCCTTGCTAGCTAATAAAATACACTGCATAAATTATTGCTCACCTAGAAGTTGTGGAAAAATGTTTTTATGGAAAGTGTTCTGAGTTTAGTCTATACAGTCCTCTTCTTCACACACTGGCAATACGAGAGCCTGTAGAGATGTGAATCCTGATGTTAATTGCGGTCTCTGGTTTGTGAGAAATCAAACCTGAAGTCAGATTTCCCATCTGTGATCTACCCATTCAGAACACCGTGGGTCGAGCGTGGCATGCAATATAATCCATAAAATGAAATTTAATTATCAATCTGTGTTGCTGTTAGGAGTTGAACCTATATAAATTCGGCCACATCAGGGTTGCCTGAAACCTGTCAAAAATTGAACGCTCAATTAATAAACCGTTCTGGCCAATGCGTTGCACGCCACCCACATACATCACTTCTCCATGATCTCATCTTGTAACGTCATGTGCCATAACTAAATACATTATGAAAAGTGTCACAGATTCCGTGCATGCCGTACACGATTTTTTATATTTTCATTCTGAAAGTGGACAATAAACGACCTTTTAGGCACTGGTCTTTGTGATCAGTGTATTTAATAATTATGAGTTTTATAGGCTGCATGCATGTTTGGTGGTTTCTTCTTTGGCCATGCTTTAAAATAAGGACACTTGCCAAGTGAATAAAAGCCAGTGGGTTTTAATTTTCAATGTGAAGTCCACCTTTTAGAGACGACACTTTCAGAGTGACAAGGATGCTATATAAGTAGTTTTTAGATTTCTACGGTTCCTATCGTAGGGGTACATTTCAACACTTGAACACCCCCTGTTTGTCTGGGATGGCACTACATATCACTTCTGCCTACTCTCCAGCAAGTACGTTCCACAATGTGTATTTGAGATATTAGAGCTTACGGAACAAAGCCAGTGCAGTGCATTCTTTGTTTTGACAACTTGCTGTAAATCACGGCTGCTGTGTTTTGTATTAATGTTTGCTTCATAAATGCTTCAGTTTTGTTTTCTTTGTTTTAAAGTTATGGACAGACTGGTACAGGGAAAACCTTCACGATGGAAGGGGAAAGGTCACCAAATGATGAATTCACTTGGGAAGAGGTAATCTAAGAATATGTTTTACATTCAAAAATATATTTTGCTTCATGCATTTTGCGTCTGAAAACTGCTGGCTTTATAACGTGGGTTTGCACATAAAACCAGATGGGCAGAAGGCTAACTGGTGCCAACAATTGCCCAAGCTATGTGGTCCTATATTGGGATGTTTTGTCAACTGCTATGTGCTTTGACAACGAGTAATAACTATAGGCGGGATATTACTTGGGACATTAAGAATCATTTTCTGCAAAGTAGGAACCAAAAAAATTGGCTTTGTATTTTAAATTAAGAATTGCAAATTCGGATTCATTATTGGTGGAAATGAAGGGATGAGAGAACTAGGACCGGGTGCCAGTTTGTTGCATTTGTGGGTTGATGCAATTACATGTTCCTTGTGGCTTTGTATCTGGAAAGAGCTGAGAGAGAGTGTCAGTAGCACTATCTCTTATAAGCTGTCTTTAGATGAAGCTACCATTTGGCAATGAGGGATCAACCAGTGTGGATCATACATTTTACCAAAACTTCTGAAATTAGGAATTAAAGTTGACAGGGCCCACTAGGTTATGGGTAACAACCAAGATGCATACCGATGCATCATTTGTTTAAAAGCTTGTGGGCTCGGGGAATAAGTCGGAGACCATGTCAATCAGTATTGTGGTAATGCCAAAGAATGCATGTGAAGTGACTGACTCACAGACACTAAGAGTAGGAGGCACTCTATTTATTAACAGCCTTAACAGTTCACAAAGTAACTACAGCTCCCAGTCAGAACAGGTGGAAATATGCCTGACTGACGACGCCGAGAAGGTGAAGACATAGACGGCGGCGAAGACTCCAGCAGCACGACGGGATCCCACTCAAGCGACAGCCACGAGCTCCCACTCGGGGGTCCCTTTTATCCTCCCAGCGTGGCCTCGCTCCGCCCCAGCCACGCCCCCCCCCTCTAGAACTTACTCGGGGTTCCTGGGCTTCCCTCACGTGCCCCTTTTGTAACCTTTCCCCTACATCCCTCTCTCTGGTCTATCACGTGGCTTGCTGTCAGTCGGAGCTGCTGCAACGGCAGATCCCCTTCTCTGCCAGCAACAAGCGCTATGCTGCTAAGTGACCGATTCTATGTCACTACACATGTATCCATGTAAAGTTTGTTTAAGGGTATATAGGTGATTTACAGGCATTAGACAGTGGTCCTTTGTGCCAATTGATGCAGCAACATTACCTGGATGGAGTTGTGTCAAATGTCAGGAATAGATCTAAGGTTTCGATTTGAAGCTTTCGTGACTGCAGGGATTCATCTTCTTGGTTTTTTCGGTAAAGTTACATAGAAGGGAAATAATAAAATAATAATAAAACATAATAAGATAAAATTCTCACGACGTTTCGGCCACAACGCAAGCAGCCGTCCTCAGGTGATGAACAGGGCTGTCATTCGGACGCTGTCTTTCCGACAGCCCTGTTCTTCACCTGAGGACAGCTGCTTGCATTGTGGCCGAAACGTCGTGAGAATTGTATCTTATTATGTTTTATTATTTCCCTTCTACGTGACTTTACCAAAAGAACCAAGAAGATCTAAGGTTCTTGGCCAATCCCAGAGAGAATCTGGTATGTGAGTAGAATAGTTAAATTGTTTATTAAGAGTCTTCTTAATTGGAAAAAAATCACTTATTACACCTGTGTAGTGACAGACTGGAGAGACACTATATTAGGAGGCACTGTTTATTGATAGCCTTCACCGGCGCTGATAATTAGGCCTTGGTAAGGTAATTTACCCTTTTTACCAGTTAAAAGGGCAAAGGTGTCGACATGCCAAGGGGTAAGGTAAAGGGTAGGGTAAGGTAGCTCGGAAGAATTACCCGGTAGGGTAAAGGTAGCGCGAGGTATTACCCGGTAAATACGGTACCTTGTTTACCGCTAAAAGCTCCGTGGCGCAGTCCGTGGCTTCCATTTAATAAGTAATATTAAAAACAACTTTTTTTTAAACACGCTTTTATGAAATGTACTAGTAATGGCAGGACTCCACGACTCCAGGAAGTGGCCCCGAAGTGTGCCATAACGTAAGGGACCGTGGCCAATTACAGCCAACGTCAGTTGACCGTGGACAATTAGACCCAAGCCAAAACATAACATATAAAAAAGAAAATAAAAAAAATATATATATTTTTTATGATAGAATATAGTATTGGCATCAGTGTGACATAAGTATACCAAGTTTTCAGTCGATACCACATTGGGAAGTGGGTTAAAATTGAGTTACAAGATTTGAGGATACAACAACGACAACAACAAGCGTGTAAAATTGGAATCGTCGAGAGTATTCTACATAAATGAAGCGCTCTACCTAGCATTTGCCGTTATAAACCTTTTTCATGTGTAGTACCCCAGTAATTACCCTGTAATCGGGTAATTGGTATGGGGTAAGGGTAAGAGGTAGGGTAAAGGTAGGCTCGTTGCTTTTTACCTTACCTGCTAAAGGGTAAAAGGTAGGGTAGAGTGATTGTATTGTGGTAAGGTAAAAGGTAGGGTAAAGGTAGGCTCGTTGTTTTTATCTTTTACCTTGCCTTGCTGAGGCCTACTGAGAATACTTATAGTAAGGACAGCAACGGCTGCATGACCCACAACGCTGAGACTAGGGTAAGACGATGTTGTTGATGACGAAGACTTGACGGGACTTGACGGGCTCCAGGGGTCCACTCCAACAAACGGCCCCGAATCCTCCCCGGGTCCCCCTTATATCCTCCCAGCGCAGCCTTGCACCCCCTTGGCTACGCCCCCCTTCTAGAACCCCCTAGAAGGTTCCCGGGCTTCTCCCGTGTACCCCCTCTGTCCCCTTCTCCCCACATCCCTTCCTCCCGCCTACCCCCTCACCTCTGGTGGACAGGGTTGCCATGGCAGCCAAGCTTTTTGCCAGCAGCCAGCGCTACATGCCGTAGTTACCTATTCCTTATCACTACATCTGCATGAAAATATTATTCCGTGCCAGTCACTGTAGTTCTGCTTATGCTTAAGCGAGTCGTATATGCAGCTAATATACTAATTTGTCAGCTTTAATTGTACTTGTAAGTCATTACATGGTAATAAAAAGATGGTAATACAAATGTTTGCCAACCTTCATACCTATTGCATTTGTATATAAATTTAATTAAATGTGTTTTGATGTTTAGGATCCTCTGGCTGGGGTCATCCCAAGGACCCTGCACCAAATCTTTGAAAAACTCACCAGCCTTGGGGTTGAGTTTTCGGTAAAGGTCTCTCTGCTGGAAATCTACAACGAAGAGCTTTTTGACTTGCTTAGCTCCAGCCCAGACATCGGAGAGAGGCTTCAAATGTTTGACGACCCTCGCAATAAGGTACACTTGTATAGCATGCCTACTGAATTAAAGAACCCATATATATGCTTCAAGCAACTAATTTGCTTGAGTTTTATCTTAGTAATAATTTCCTTAAACTGTTGATTTGCTGAGGAAGTTACACACCCATAAAGCTGGTAAAAATAAAATTTTTAAGCCAAGTGCAAACAGTGTATGTATGTTGAACTTCTGTCGCACTGTACGTAGCCAACGTGCTAATTGGAGGTGCAAATATAAATATTTTACATTTTAGTTTGTCTTAATTTAAAGGAAGATGCAACCCAAAAAACAGTTGTCTTGTTTCTAGATTTGAAGCTTTCGTGACTGCAATGATTCATATTCTTAGGTTTTTTCCGGTAAAGTCCGTCTTCAGGTGGTACCGTCACAGCCACGACAGCTGTCACAGCCACGACAGCTGTATCAGCTGTCGTGGCTGTGACAGCTGTATCAGCTGTCGTGGCTGTGACGGTACCACCTGAAGACGGAAGCTTGTGTTGCCTCCGAAACGTCGTGATTTTTATTTTATTTTTTTAATGTTTTTACCTACGTGACTTTACCGAAAAAACCTAAGAATATAGTTGTCTTGTTATATTTTTATGTTTCCCATTTGGTAAGATATAAATCTGTAAGAAGACTTGTATGAATAATTTTTTTCGGCTTAATGCTGATCTCAAACTTGCACTATTCGGATAGATATTGTGGGATGGATGGAGTCACAGCAAAGTGAATTTGTAGATAATTTGGCATCTCTGAGCATCTTGCATTCACATCGAATGGAGATGAAACATCATCTTGGTTGAACTAAATTTGTGTCCATGAAGGGAGCGGTGCTGATCAAGGGCTTGGAGGAGGTGACGGTCCACAACAAGGATGAGGTCTACCACATCCTGGAGCATGGTGCCGCCAAGCGACGAACCGCCTCCACTCTGATGAATGCCTACTCCAGGTGCGGCAGCAGCAACTGCCACCCTTTCACGCGAATCTCAACACGAGCACGTTGTGTCTGTTATTTGGCATTCATTCATTTATTCTAATTTATTGTTGGCAAGGCTGGGGTTACAATTTAGAACTTAGCTTATCCAATGGTAGTATCCCAGGTTTGGACTTGTATTGTCATGAATTTATATGTAGGGAGCCCTTAATGTTGAGGTCACAAGAAACCGTTTAGATTAATCCTTTATTACATATATTTTAAGGAATCTGCCAATGGTTCAAATAATCATTGGTCTCCTGTCATCCACGGGTGACAGAAGATGATGAATTAAGCTGTGCTTTACTACAATGCATTGCTCGTAATGGTCATCTAATTACTTGTGGTGTCCGTATGTGCTTTTGTTGTTTGTAGCCGATCCCACTCGGTGTTTTCCATCACCATACACATGAAGGAGACCATGATGGATGGGGAAGAGCTCGTGAAGATAGGCAAGCTAAATATGGTGGGTCGAACTGCCGTGCTTCAGTTTAGTGATAGGTTTTTACCCTTTCAACTATTACAAAAACTGACACCTTTATACAAGGCATCATGTTTGCAATAACCGCAACACAAGCAGTCAAAATGCAAACAAAAAGAAACAACTCTGATAATGATAATGATATGCACTGTCCTTGAAGTTGATTGGTCCACACCCGAGACAGCTTTTCTTAGAGCCTAGTCTCCATTGGTGTTGGACCAAATGACGCCAAAAGGTGTACAACTCAAAAACAGCGCACTTTTTGTTTGCATTTTGACTGCTTGTGTTGTGGTTATTGCAAACATGATGCCTTGTATAAAGGTGTCACTTTTTGTACCAGTTGAAAGGGTAAAAACCTATCACTATATTTTGCCACTGGTAAAGGAGGTCTCATAGTGTAAATCTGTTTTAGTTAATACTAGATAAAGCCAATTAAAATGTCATGAGTACACGCATTTAACAAATCACCCATTATTAGTTCAGCTTACTGGTGAATTGAAGAACAATTCTCAAAAGTAGATTTAGAATAGATTTGACGTTTTGGTTGAAACTACATCAAACGTCACGACAAGATACGGGAAGTAAATGAGAATTTGAGGAAGTCGGAGGCGATTGCATGGCTTAACCGAAAAAAATATTGTGAATCTTAATTGGCTGTGAAAACCTGTGGCAAGATTTTATTTGATTTAAAATTGCTTCCATTTTTAGAAAACCAACACGAAGTTTCATTTTTCTTTTTGTATTTTGGCAGGTGGACCTTGCCGGCAGCGAGAACATTGGGCGCTCGGGAGCAGTGGACAAGCGTGCTCGCGAGGCCGGGAACATCAACCAGTCTCTACTCACCCTCGGAAGAGTGATCACCGCGCTCGTGGAGAGGACTCCACACATTCCTTACAGGTTTATGCCTCAGTAACACAGCTGGAGACACTTCGGTTTAATCTCAAATGGGTTGAGATTTAAACTCAGGATCTCAACACTAAGGGTGTAACGATATGTACATCTTTGCAGTTGATTCAATTTTCGTGATTAAAGATTTGTGCTTGAAGAAATATTGTTCTTTGATATTTGTTGAGTCCTTTAACAGCTGCAGATTGCAGGGAATTGTAAAAATACTGCTTTCTGCTGGGAAACAGCCATGGTAGCGATCCTATTTGTAGCGAGCGGGTGTCCGTGTCGCTCTTGACCAAAACTAGAAAATGTCCTCAAGATGAAGTGCTAAGGGACTCATAATGCAGAGGTCAGATGGATAGTTCAAAGTGGATCCATGCCTAAAGGAGACTTTAAGTCATCACCACTCTTGATGGCCCTGAGTCAATATGGAAAATGTAATATTTGCCATTGGCCAGTCTCTCCAAATAACACTCACTGTTAACTTGTTGTGAAGTGGTACTTATTTGATCAATATTAGAAGGTTATGTCCACAGTTGTCCTCTTGGAAGGTGAATAGTAGAAAAGAGATCAAGGAATCGAACGGTGCCATTAAGGGACCCAAAGAAGGGCGCTTAAGATGCCATCATATTGAGTATGGCGGTCATAAGCGTCTGCAATGTGTCTGGTATTAAGGAGGACAAGGGAGTTTTGATCTGAGGCTACGTGAACATGTCCAGCACGGTCGTGCCGCATATTGATGTATTAGTTTGAGATTGTGCATGGTTGTAATGGGAAATGTTGCCGCCTGAATGTTGTCGTTGCCGACTGAACTCCATGTGGCTGTGTCAGGGAGTCAAAGCTGACCCGGCTCCTGCAGGACTCCCTGGGTGGTCGAACCAAAACCTCCATCATCGCCACCATTTCTCCAGCTGCAGTCAACATTGAGGTTGGATTCAAGATGCCTCCTTGCATTGTTTTTTTTTATTTGGTCACAAAAAGTCTTGACGGAATAAAATATTGCACATGTTCTTTTTGCTTGGGGCCTTCAAGTACTCTAGTCCTTTGCCATTTGTTTATTTGACCATAATAATTCGTATCGAATACCGTTTGCAACTCGTTTTGTCTGTAGGAGACTCTGAGCACTCTAGAGTATGCAGCGCGTGCCAAAAACATCATGAACAAGCCCGAGGTCAACCAGAAACTCACAAAAAAGGCACTCATCAAGGTGAGCAACATGCCATTTAAAAACATCCCAGCTTTGAATTGTTTCCTTAGAATTTTTGTAAAATGAAATTTAAAGTTTTTAGGTTTAAGATATGCATTGCTTAAAGAATGTGGATTTGAAGCTTTCATGACTGGAGGAATTACTCTTTGGTTCTTTCGGTAAGTCACGTAGAAGGAAAACAAATAATAGAATACGACGTTTCGATTGCAACAAGCAATCGTCATCGGGTAGAAAACAAACCCAGTGAACTTAGAAATACAATGCAATACAACACAGTCGGCTAACACAACAGTCAGCACCTTACCTTGTTGATTACGTTCTTCCAAAGATTGCTAAATTTGAGAGAGACAAAACACGGAGACACAGACAGACACAAGCAGAGAGAGACAACACAGAGACACAGACACAACATAGACACACAGACCCAACGCCTATGTGTTGAGGCCTTAAATAGAGAGAGAGGGGGGGTGGGGCAGAGAGAGGTGGGTCTGCTGGACCAGAGAAATTAGCATGTCAATGAGAGAGCTGTGTGGAAATCCACCCCGCGGCGGCCGAGGGAGACAAAGACCCAACAAGCCTGGTAAATTTTAGAGAGAGTTGTGTGGAAATCCACCCCGCGGCGGCCCGGGGAGAGAAAGAGCGAATTGACCTATGAGAGCCTGGTAAATTTTAGAGAGAGAAATAGGCAGTTTGAGAAAACAAACTTAGCAATTTCTCTGCTCCAGCAGACCCACCTCTCTCTGCTCCACCTCCCCTCTCTCTCTATTTAAGGCCTCGACACAGAGGCGTTGGGTCTCTGTGTGTCTATGTTGTGTATCTCTCTCTCTTTTTTTGTCTGTGTTGTCTCTCTGCTTGTGTGTCTGTCTGTGTGTCTCCATGTCTGTGTTTTGTCTCTCTCAAATTTAGCAATCTTTGGAAGAACGTAATCAACGAGGTAAGGTGCTGACTTGTGTTAGCCGACTCTGTGTTGTATTGCATTGTATTTCTAAGTTCACTCGGTTTGTTTTCTACCTGATGACGATTGTTTGTGTTGCAATCGAAACGTCGTTATCTATTATTTAATTTATTTTCTTTCTACGAGCCTGCTCTTAAATTGTATAATGTGTGCAGGAATACACCGAAGAAATTGAACGGCTCAAGAAGGAACTTTCTTCGGCGCGAGATAAGAATGGTGTCTACCTTCCTGTGGATAGCTATGAGTGAGTACTCACATATTTATTTAGCCGTTTGAATCTGGCTACTTTTCTGAGAAGGATGTCTCCTATGAGTCACCGTATATTATCGCAGATTTACTATTAAATACCGCAAATACCCTGCCCCCCACTTGCGGGGTCTCCCACACCCCCCTTGCACCGCCCCCCCCTCACCTGCGCAGACCCCCACACGCTCCATGCATCTGTGAGCTGGGATCGCTGCGCCCCCTTTTGGTTGAGACTTGATCAGGATGCAAGCTGAGTTCCGCTTGAGTAAGGCCATCAAGACCCGTCGACAGCCAGGTCAAAGCATCATTTTGATCTCAGGATGCATGAGCTAAACTTAACAACTATTGAATTACTCCAGCAAGATGAGAAAATAACAATGTATGATCGTAACGAGAGTAAAACCCCAAACAGGCACACAGCCCTAACGATACTATCTTAAATGTACGAATTTGTTTTTTTTGCTTCTGTGCAGGCGTATAACTTATTGGATGTGTGTGTTTATTCACAGAGCAATACAGGGCAAACTGACTGGTCAAGAACAGCTCATCTTAGAATGCAATGAAAAAATATCCACGATTGAAGAAGAAATTAAAAAGGTGATTATCAAGGACGTGGCATAATTTAGAAGTTTCAACAACACTTGTTTACATTAAACTTGAAGTTTGCGCAAGAAATGCAGATGAGTCGGGGCCGTATTCTTAGTCGCGACTTGGCTCTTCAGCCTCTAACACTCAGGCTCAGCCTGGGCTTGAGCAGCTCCATTGCTTCCAAAGATGCATGAGCAGCTTAGCCATAGCTCGGCTCAGGCTTAGCTCACGGAAATTCCAAGCGTGCCTGAGACCATGCTCAGGTCGGACTCAAGTTGAGAGTGGCTTTGTGCCGTCTCACTTGAGCCAGAGTAAAGCCTGCGCTGGGCTGTGACTAATACATTTTGTTGCATGGGCTGAGTCACGGCTTCATATTAGGCTTCAAAGCAAGGATTTTGTTACATATGAGGAGAATGGCCTTTATACAGTGAGTGAGTCTTGTGTATCTAACTGCATCTAAATTTTTACTGAAATCCATTCTTTCTTTGAAGAGAATAAGTGTTGCTGGCCTGTGGGGCAGATTGGGTCTTTGCATATATAAACATCTGGTCGTTCACCATTGGTTCAAGCAAGCCTGACTGCTGATGATACACTGAATGTCAAACTGGTGCAGTTTGCTTGTAGTAAACCAATGCGGCAGAGTTATGCACTCCTAGGAGGCCGTGTGGCTGATGGGATTATAAAAAAAACATACTTTTATTTTTCATGAGGGGCAAGATATAGGAAGGAGTCAATTTGTCTGCTTATTTTGTTACACATTCTCCACCACTGGTCATGATTATGTTGTGTTTCATCTGTGATGTCATGGAGTTTTTGTTCCTCTGTCCCAATTGCTTGTGGGCATGAAGAGCTTCTTGGCCCCAGATCTGTGGATAGCAGACATTGGCCTCTGCAGATGACAGTATTTGCATGTAACAAGTTGATGGTTAATAATAATTGTGTAAAATTACTTCCTCGTTTTTTGCAACAATTTTACATGAACGTTGGAACTTATTTCATACCTTACATAGCCACCATTGCTGATCGGAAGTGCAGGGAATGGACCAGCCTCGCATTAGTAATGATTCCTGAAGTAGAACTGGGTATTCTGATTATATTCATTGGGTCTTTCGGTAAAGCCAATTGGCTTTACCGAAAGATGAAATGAATATGTATTCTGATTATGTCAGTAATTGATTACTCTACCAACTTTCTGGTCAATCACTCGCCGTATTGGATAACATGAAACCAGTTGGAGAAAAAATTCTCACTTCTGTTTCCACCTGTGCTGCTGGATGGGAGGTGATCGACGGGGATATGGCGACGTCAACGCTATCATCTGCCGGGTTTTGCTGGGATGGCAGACTGAGCATAGCTTTCTTGATGATCTTAATTTAAAATGAGTCTTTACATTGTAATCCTTTGGTCATCACCCCAAAGAGAGTGAGTACACTAATGCCACCGACTCCGACTTTATGCATTTGTGGATATTATATTAAATATTGTGGGATTATGACATGACGTGTAGGTGACAGAGCTGTTCACGGACTCCCAAAAAGAGCTGAACGAGAAGACTGCGTGCCTGGAGCAATGCCAGATGCAGCTTCATGAGACTTTCCAAGACCTGAGCCAAGTCCGGAGCCAGCTGCAAGTCTCATCCCTACTGGTCGAGGAGCACCGTACCACAGAGGAGAAACTCTACAAGACGGCGAACCAGGTGTAAACCACGAGCTCAGCAATTTCATATTGTGCATAGTTCACTCAATGTAAATTATGCCTTATTAATTGTTTAAGCCACGTAATGATCGGACAAAATGTGTAATTAAGAACCGTCCCACCACCTCACAACCAAATATATTTTCAAGTCTACAAGCATTCAAGCACCAATTGTTATTGTGGCAGTAACTCGGTAAGTTGAAAAACAATCCTCCCAACCATGTAGCCAATTTCTATATTCGGTTGTGAGGATTATGCAAAATGTAAGGACATTTGCACTATAAAATCCGCCTGCAGTCTTTTCATGGCGGGACAAACAACTGAGATGAGAGTGCTGCATACTGTAGCATTCTGCACACTGTATAATACCGCTCAGCTGCACAACTCAATGTAGTGCGTCTTCGACCACTTTATAACGGTGCGCGTTCCGCGTTTTACGAAAAGCATTCCCAAATATAAGAACCGTGTTTATAGCGAAAACGCGTTGTGTGGACACGTGTGAAACGATAACTGTATTATTAATAATATTGGCTGTCAAAACATTTGTGTAAATTTAAATGTAAATCAAAATCGAGAATTTTTTTGAGTAAAGCCCACTTGAGCTAAGATGTCAGCCAGCAGGCAACAAAAGCATTGCACAATTACATATTTAAAAACAAATAAACAATAGCAATTATGTTCTAAAATTACATTCACACTTAAAATGTATTTTAATAGATTAAATGAGGAAATAAATGGCAGAATGGAGATGCCAGGAGACAAAACTAGGTGGTTCCAAAACTGGCTGCTACATTACATGCTTTTGAATTGTGTACAACATCTGGTAACTATTAATAGACAATCAGATGAACGTCGCAGATTTTTAGGATTGTGCACTTAATAACAGGTCAGACATAAAGGGAAGAATTACGGACAACAGCTGTGTAAATTAGAATAGCCCTGCAGTAAAAATGTCTTCTCACGTCCAAGGACATGTGCCCAGCCATGGCCTAGAGGTCAGTGATGGAGCATCCACTGCAAATTGTAATGCAGCATGGTAAACTGGGTTAAGTTTAAGTATACCGAAGCATTCCGATATGCTACATCACAGTAGGAAAACAAGTGTAACCCGTAAAAACAAAGTTTTTCACTATAAATCCTTTATATGCGTGGCGGCTAGAGTCCTCTCGTCCTCTGGCTTGAGATGGCTGCCACCTATGGGTCAGATGATTGCATGGCAGCATTAAGCAATTGGTAATTAAATATAATATTTTTGTCCTAGAAAGTGTAAAATTTAGGAAAAAATTTTTCACGAACATTAATTGTCACGCACAACGAGTGTGTGGAAAATGTCAGCTCGATTGGATCACGGGAAGTGGGTTAAAAAATGACCGAAAGATTTGCACGGTCCTAAGCAAGCAAGCGAACTTAATATAAAGAATTTAAAAATATATTCGCCTGTGGAGGACGCGGGGATCGATCCCGCGACCTTTGGCATGGGAAGCGAGGGCGCTACCAACTGTGCTACTCCGCCAGGGCCTGTGGAGGTGTCACGCTCTGGGCTCCTACACTGTGACGTTCAGCCAAAGCCATGAATGAGTTCTATTTGAATAAATGTAAAATATTTTTTTTTTGCCTAAAAAGTGTAAAATTTTGGAAAAAAAATTTCACGAACATTAATTGTCACGCACAACGAGTCTGTGTGGAAAATGTCAGCTCGATTGGATCACGGGAAGTGGGTTAAAAAACGACAGAAAGATTTGCACGGTCGTTAGCAAGCAAGCGAACTTAATATAAAGGATTTAATAACGGAATGACTAGCTTCAATAATCTCTATACAAATTGACATTAGAAGACAACGCTTGTTTCTGTACAAGAAGCCAACCTTATTTCACTTGTTTGATTACCTTATGAATATGCATAGGCACTGAATGGTATATTTATTGAACTGATCATTATACTATACTCTTTGGTTCTTTCGGTAAAGTCATGTAGGTAGAAAAATAATAGATCGTGACGTTTCAATCGCAACACAAGCAATCGTCATCAGGTGGGACAACCACAGCAACAAAAAAACTTCTCAAGATTGATCATTAGACTGATGAAGATATTTATAATGATCAGTGTATTCAACAATTAGACCATTCAATGCCAAAATACAGATTGGAAGGGAAGAGCCACAATTTATCTTAGGAGGGAAAAAAACTAATTTAGTTTTACTCATTTTGAAAATGAGTTTTCAAAGCAATACAAGTATCCCTCGATTTTACAAGTTCGGTTTTAGAAAATTTTCGTTAAAGCAATTGACAAAATATGGATATTTTTCGGTTAACTAAATTGAATTTCGCGCAAACGAAATTTCACCGGGTACGTGCCACGAGATCAAACAAGAAGCACCGGGAGGCTGCATCATCCATCCGCAACAGAGTAGCGGTATTCCTCGTGCAACTGTAATGCCTCCACATCACCTTGCCAGTCATTCCAACATGCAGATCTTTTGGTGAGTTCCCTGAAATAGTTAATGATTTAAAAATATAATTATTATAGTTTTAATTTTAATGTTTTATTTTTGTATTGTGAATAGTGGATCTATTTAGGTGAGGAGTAGTTAGAATGACTGTCCGAAACACGTCCCTAATTTTTTTGTATTAATGGAAAAGCCATCCCGATTTGCAAAATTGTATTGTGTTTTTTTAACAACACTTCGCTTTCATAAATTGAGGGATACCTGTAGTTGATTCTGAATAACATCAATATCCTTTAATAAATTGTCTTGCAAACCATTAGGTGCCCAATCTTCAGATAACAAAATGGTACCGTCTGCAAAATTAATTGTTCATTTTCTCAGGTTGTTTTTACTGGGATTAATATCTTTCAAGTTTTTTTTCATAATGTACTTCGAAGTGTATAAACTTAAGAATGTTTGGATCTTTACATCGATTCATAGTCTTATCCTCCCTATAGAAGAATCGAATCGTGTAATAATTGATGTTTTAAATAATAGATTTTGTATGTTATTGATTAATCCTCCTGCAGTCGCTTGAGGCCTTGCCAATTGCCGCTTTTTGTTTCAACGAGTTGCAAATATATATAAGTAGTTACAATTGCTCAATGCCCCTGAGGATGAATTGTTATATGCCTGTACTTTGGCTCTCATCAGTGACAAAATGACATTTCTTTCTGGCATATTACGTGTTGTATGCAGTTGCTACTCACAGCAGATGAAACCACCGAGGATCTGCAAGGCCTGCAAATGAAGCTGGAAAGGAAGACCGTCGTAGAGACTCACAATGAAATGGTGTCGACCATCTTCAGCCAACAGATTGAGCAACTTTTTACTGAGGCCAAAGGGAAGATGCAGATGCAGAGAGACTTACAGTGCAGCATGGTCGACTCTTACACTGCTTCTTTGGGTAAGCGGGGAACCCATGGCATACACGGTGATTTGTCCTATAGCAGTGCTTCTTAACATTTTGCAATTCACGGCGCAGACTTATGAGCTTGCTCAATCTGCGTAGTACATTAAAACCAAATAGTTACTGGTTCCCGCTAGGTGTGAATGCATTTTAGCCAAGAAAGAGAAATCACAATCCTGTATTTTTACTTATCGTTTTCAGAACAAGAACATAAAATGGTTCTGCCAAAATCCGTGACAATAATTTTTCCAACTGCATGAGTATTTGTGCGTGTGCATCCAATATATCTGTGTGCGGCTCTGAGTTTCCGTGTCTGTGTCCGTATGCCCAACTGCATATGCGTGACCAATGGAGAGGGTAGGCAGTAGGGGTGTGGGGTCTTGAGGTTTTTTTCCTAAAGTAAAAAAAAATACCCGACACACCTGCCACCTTTCCACGGAACACCGGTTTTGAAGCGCTGTCCAAGAGCAACGTGTTTTATGGTGGAAGACACCCAGAAACACAAACGAGTGCCATTTTATTTCAAGACCACAAACATGTGGCAAATCGGCAGTTCTTGTAAAACATGACTATGTAACCTCTGAAACCGCATCAAATCAACCCTGTATCCTTATCCAATGATCAACCCTGCCTGTCATCTTAATGTATTAAAAGTTAGGGCGATAACACTGCAATGACGGCACTACTAGTGTCACTCCTAATAGTGACCTTAAATTATCATTTGCAAGCTGTAAACTTGTGTCAATTGATGCACTGGGAAGGTATACATTTACAAAATAAGAACCATGTTGTGTGTTGTATATTCGAGACTCTATTAGACTGTTTTTTTTAGACGTTTGACAAGTACATAATTATTTCCTAGTGTTTTCCTTATGTAAGGTTTGTCGGTAAGGGCATTTTTATCCTGTACAGTAAAACCTTGGATTGCGAGTAACTTGGTGCGAGTGTTTTGCAAGACGAGCAAATGTTTTAAATAAATAGTAATTTGATAAACGAGCGAGGTCGTGCAATACGAGTAGTACGTATCCGCTGTCTGCCGTGCGTCACGTGATCACAACTGATATATGAGTGCTTTGCTATACGAGTGCTTTGGATTACAAACACGTTTCCGGAACGAATTATGCTCGCAATCCAAGGTTTTACTGTATATGGGTTCTTTTAGCTTGTACGAACTCTGAATCCGTGTGTTTTTGTGACAACAAGTGAGTCCAACACTACGTGCTGAGGCACTGACCATGATGGCGGGTGAATGTGTGGCATGCAGGCGACGTCGTGAAGGCCGGCTCGCACACTCTGCAGGGGGTGTTGGAGGAGGTGGAGGGCTCGGTGACCTCCCTCAAAAAGTTCATGCAGGCTCGACTCGCACAGTTTGTCCAGACGCTTCATGAGCAGAAGGAGATCAGTAAGAGTGGCGGTTCCCAATTGGACCACACTCTCGTAAGTAAAAGTAACATTTTGTTTGTTAAATTCTCATACCATAACGTGAGAGCTTGTCAATGTAAGTGCATAGATTACATAAATCCCCAGTGTTTATTATTGTTGTGGTCTAGATGTGTGTTTCTTAGTAAACTGTCAATTAAATGTGAGATTGCCAGTACACCTTGAAAATCCCAAGGAATGTATATGGACCGCATGCACACGTGATACGTGTACGCGGTTGGCCTACATGCATGCTGTATTGGTTACGTTATGCTTGCGATTTGTTCTTTATTCAGCTTGTCCTGTACACTTCACGAATCGGAAGCAATAAGAGCATAAACAATGAGGGTGTTAGGATGTAATGTGTATAACCATGTGGTATGCACTGTGGAAGTGTATCTGAGGGCTGGTAAGCTCGGATTGTTCCTTATGTTTAACGCATAGGCTTTTGCAGTCAATATCATTCATAATTGATTGTTGGGTTCGGTCACATAATGGTCTGACTTGCTCTATATCATTAGTAACCCTACACCACCTGACAACCAAACAAATTAGAATCTTTCTGCTAAATTTGATAGAGGATTGTTCAATATACCAGTGAGCTGCAACAAATAACAATTGGTGTGTTAAACACTTGTAGGACTTGCACTTGATTTGTTTGGCTGTGCCAAATGGCGGAGGGTTCTTAACGACACCGTTTCATTGAGATCATTATTTGGGTTAGCCCAAATATCAATTATGTTTGTTTCAGGGCTGTTGAAGCCCTCTGTAGAAGCAGTGAATTCTATTAGCTCACCGGACCTTCCTGTGGTCCTTTAGGGAAATCAAAGGGTCATACTTTGGGTAGCTGCACTTGATTAGGGGGTTCACAGCCATACGTACTCTTAGCCTTTCAAGATGACTCCTTTCCTGCTGTGTATCTCCCATCATAGGGTCGGGGTTGGATTAGAGGGCCACTCTTACATAAGGGGCCACTCTTAAATGATCCCACCATTTGGCTTCAGGTCTTCCCATCAGTCGGCAACCTCTTTATGACACTCCAGTAGGTCCGTTGTTGATTTTCCAAAAAACTTTAAATCAAGAAGCAAGGAGGTGATGGTGAGGTGTGCAGACACCAGTGACATGGACTGTGATGAATTCCTCACCATGAATACAGAAATGTGTTTATCACATTCGAGGACGAAGCATTGTTATTTAAATACTGAGAATACTGTGTGTTCGTGTTGTGTGGCACAGGAGTGTTTCTTGCAGTAACATTGATGCATTTCTCAATGTGCTTCTGTGATGATTCGACATAATGTCCAAGTATTGTGTGCGTGTTCTAGAAACGTTACGTGGAGGATGTTGATGAAATGATGCAGAACACGTTGCTTCCCACTTTCACATCGTTAAATGAACTCAACATGCACAATAAGAAGGTTTTTCAAAATTTACAAACAACTACAGCAAAGGTAAGTAAACTTTACAAGACAAATATAAGATTTATCTGCACAGGATTAGCGTAGGGCATTACGCCGTACCCTACCGCGGAGGGCATTACTCCGTACCCTACCGCGGAGGGCATTACTCCGTACCCTACCGCGGAGGGCATTACTCCGTACCCTACCGCGGAGGGCATTACTCCGTACCCTACCGCGGAGGGCATTACTCCGTACCCTACCGCGGAGGGCATTACTCCGTACCCTACCGCGGAGGGCATTACTCCGTACCCTACCGCGGAGGGCATTACTCCGTATCCTACCGCGGTGGGCATTACTCCGTACCCTACTGCGGAGGGCATTACTCCGTACCCTACTGCGTATACATTGAGCAATGCAGGAACAGTCTTCCGTTCGGCTCTGCTTTATATTGATTTCAGTGGCCTGTCTGGCTTACCCTGAATTCCATCATTCTTGATTCGAGCTTCCTGAGGTTTTAATAAAGTAATGTATGTACTAATGTGGGTGGATGTATTTTTGTAAAAATGTAACTGTTAAAATATATATATAACTGCTTCCCTTAACTTTTTACTCGTGGCTGGGCACCATTGACAAGTCACGCACCAATCTTAATTTTAGAACTTTTGTAACTGCAGGAATTATTATTTGGTTCTTTCGGTTAAGTCACGTCTAAAGATAAAATAATAAATTAAATTAAATAATAGAATACGACGTTTCGATTGCAACACAAGCAATCATCATCAGGTATAATGAAATAGCGACATAAAATCTAACCAGAAAACTATAGACAGACATTAGCAGACATATTTAAGGCCACCCCACAGAGACGATCACCCCTCTCTGTTACCTGTGTTGCTCTCGCTATGTATCTTGGTAATATCTGTCTGCTAATATGTCTGTCTATAGTTTTCTGGTTAGATTTTATGTCGCTATTTCATTATACCTGATGATGATTGCTTGTGTTGCAATCGAAACGTCGTATTCTATTATTTAATTTAATTTATTATTTTATCTTTAGACGTGACTTAACCGAAAGAACCAAATAATAAGTCACGCACCAACCATGAGATAACCCCAAGGCTCTTCCTATACACCACGATGTTATCTGATTTGCTGGCATGCCGGCAGCCACACGAGCAGCAAGCATCCCACTGAAATCACGTTTTGTGAGTCATCGTTTCGACCCTCGAATTGAGAAGGCGGGAAAATGCTGTGGTGCTGTGCGAGTTTCCATCATCTAGTAACATGTCTTAAAACATGAAAACCATGTAACCTCATCTCTGCAAAGATTGACACTTTTATTTTTCAATTTAGATGTGAAAGCCAATTGGTATCTCCCAGTACAGTCTGTTCTCCTATAGCACGTTTTCATAATGTGAATTGGATATAACGCATGTAATGTATTCGGGAACACTTTTATAACGCAGATGCGAATTGGATATAATGCGATTTGAGTGACTAGAACTACATTGTGCGAGTATAAATAAACGGTTGTATGGCTGCCTTGGCGTAGCATCATACACGGTGGGATACTACTGGATCCTTCTAGATACTACCCACCACACGCTTCCGTCTTTGTTCAGCCTGCATACACATCTCACGTGTTTATTGTGGACTGCTTTATCCTATACTATTTATTGTATTGCTATTTTTTTATAACGCGGTGTTCTTTAGGAACGCAACTACTTTGTTGCAGAATGGACTGTTTTTTAAGGGTTTCCTGGTTAGCCGACGTTTAGACATCTTAGATTCACTGCTATATTTGATATTGTAATGAGGCCTTTAACCCCTTTTATGTTGTGATTTCCTACTGTGGCTGTCGACAGGCTGAAGAGGTTAAAGACACATTGAGAACGTTTACGTCCAACCTTGTTGGAATTCTAGAGAAACTTCGTCTTGGCGCCGATTCGTCAATCAGGCGGCTGGCAGAGGAGAATTCTCTTTTGAAACAGAAACTGAAACTTCAGAGACAACAGCAAGCACAGGTTGGAACTTGAAAAGGCGTGTGAATTGAAATAACCATTCACATGGCAGTAGTGTTAATGTATGGTGTTGTGAATATATTTTGCAACAACATAATTGACCATTATCTAATTTTATTGAGTGATGAGTCATAATTTTTATTAAGTTGCAAAATTAATGAACATATTTGGTTCTTTTGGTAAAGTCACGTAGATAGAAAAATAATAATAAAGTGAATAAAAATAATAAAAATAAAAACCACGACGTTTCGATCGCAACACAAGCGGTCGTAATCAGGAAAAGGGGGGTTTAGCCTCTAAAGACAAAAAACTGTTTATAAAGGTTTAAAATGGGTGTAGCCCAAATGTCAGCAGCATGGGCAGGGCAGCTAATGTTAATGTAAGTGAAGGTAGTAGTCGGCAACAACGGTGCTGGTGGTGGGTTTCCACCAATTAAAGGGCTGCTAGGTAATCATTGCATCTCGCTTTACACACTCACAATGTTGACGTAGAGGTTGCTGCTAGAGGTTGATGGTAGTAGTGGGTAATGATGATCCTGGTGGTGGGCTTCCACCAATTAAAGGGCTGCCAGGTCTAAAATGGGAACACAGCCATTTTAGACCTGGCAGCCATTTTAGACCTGGCAGCCCTTTAATTGGTGGAAGCCCACCACCAGGACCATCGCTGCCCACTACTATCATCACTACTAACAGTAGCCCTTTATTGGTGGAAGCCCACCACCTGTACCATCATATTACCCACTATTACCATCACCTCTAGCAGCAACCTCCACCGTCAACAATGTGAGTGTGTAAAGCGAGATTCAGTGATTACCTGGCAGCCCTTTAATTGGTGGAAACCCACCACCACCAGCGCCGTCGTTGCCCTATGCTACCATAACTTACATTAACATTAGCTGCCCCGCCCATGCTGCTGACACTTGGGCTACCCCCATTTTAAGCCTTTACTTGGCAGCCTTTGAATTGGTGGATACCCACCACCAGCACCATCGTTGCTGACTACTTCCATCACTTACATTAACATTAGCTGCCCCGTCCATGCTGCTGACACTTGGGCTATGCCCATTTTAAACCTTTATAAACAGGTTGCCTTTAGAAGCTAACCCCTCTTCCTCATGACGACCGCTTGTGTTGCGATCGAAACGTCGTGGTTTTTATTTTATTATTTTTATTCACATTATTATTTTATTTACGTCACTTTAGCAAAAGAACCAAAGAATATGAATTCCTGCAGTCTCGAAAGTTTTAAGTCAAAATCTATACATATTTGCCTTTGGCCTTTGCGATTGGCAAGTCATTCCTTTGCGCTGCAATACTACACACAACCAATAGGTGGCCTATGAAAATTAGTGTTATTTTAGGACATTGCCCTTGAAAGACTAATACTGTAGGTCCAAAATGGATTTGGTCTTTTGCAAATTGTGTTATAATACTCACGGATGCATGTTATGTGTTTGTAATAATTCCACTTGGGAAACATGAGTTGTATATTTTTTACAGGAAATTCGGAATGTGATGCAAACTCTTAATGCAGAGCTGACCTCTTTGGATAGTCAAGCAGAGGATGAAGTTGCCAGCATGTTGCACTGTGCGGACAATGTTGACACAATCCTGGGAAACCTCCACAACACTATGAAGAGGTAAAGGTGAACAGGAGATATTTCTTCACTTCCCATCTGTAGCACATGGCATTCATGCCTGCCTCAGGCCGGAGTGCTCTAGAGGGCATGCCATGTCACGTGCAAGTCCGTGATGAGGGCGAGCATGTCACATTTGATGTTCATTTTACACCGATACAGGACATTGGAGATATCAGGATGCTTTTCGTGTTTGAATTCTCTCTCCTGTGCCTTTAACGAGAGAAATAATGAGACTGCGCATCTGGGCTTCGCCAGTGTTATACAAAATGCGGGACATCGATTGCGCCCTTAAGATAATGTCAAGCGTGATATTGCACTGTCCTGCTGTGTCTCAAGTCTGCTTCTGTTGTGTAACTCAGCTGCGTCTTATTGAGCCATTGTAATCACGGCACAGGCCTCTAATGCTTCAAGTAGACACTGGGAAGGCCTTGACCAAGCCCTCCCTGGCCCAGGGAGCTTGCCAGAGCAAGTCAGCCTGTGAATAAAAAACGCATTTTTGGAGCTTGAGGGGAAATGAGAAAATATAATGAAAATAAAGTCACTTATTTATTTTTATGCAGACCGATTACTCCACATTTCACATTAAATACCTTACCATCACGTACAAAATTCTGCCATATTGATAAATAGCCTTCACATTAAATCTTGACTTAAAGCTTTCGTGACCTAGGAATTCATACTGTTTGGGTCTTTCGGTAAAGTCACGTAGATAGAAAAATAATTAAATAATAATAATTCACGACGTTTCGATCGCCACACAAGCAATCGTCTTCAGGTGAAAAAATACAGCAGGCGGACTGCTGAGGCAGGAAGAAATATAGCGAGAGAGCTACTGCACCAAAGGTTATAAAGGTTTGAGATGGGTATAACCCAAGGTAAGTGGGTGGGGCTAGAGATGGAATTTGAAGTAAATGTAAGATCGCAGAGCTAGGTATACCTCGGCCATTGTGTTACTAGAGATTAGAGATTAGCATGTCAATGTGGAACGGCTCCCGCAGCAGCGGCTGTGTTAATGAGAGACATTCAGCCTATTAAACAACGAGCGCCATCGCCGCATCGAGGAAAAGGAAGCAGCAGTAATGTTAGTGAGACATTTAGCCTGTTAATGTAAAGACATTTAACAAGGTAATGTAACTCAGAGTCGGAAATAACTGCTAACATAGGCAGGTAGGATGGAAGCATCACAGCCAGTTATGACTTTACCTGGTTAATAACGTCCTTCCAATGATTGATCCGTTAATACCCATCTTCTCGGTTGAAATTGTATCTGTTTATATATCTGGATGGCTTCATGAACAAATCTTTGTTGATAGCCAGTGGGTTTGCGTAGTACTTTCGTCTTGGAGAAATCAATTTCATGTGTGCCCAGTGTTAAAACAATGATCAGCCACGGCAGAGGTGTTGGTCCTACCGTGTTTCAGATCCGCCTCATGTTTGCGAACACGGTCTGAAACATGTCGCTTAGTTTCCCCAATGTAACTACTGCCGCAGACACGGTTTAGTTTGTAGACGCCGGGGTATTGCATGTCAGGGGTCACATCCTTTACAGATCACGAATTGTATGTACTGTCCTGATTTGAAGCTTTCGTGACTGCAGGGATTCATATTCTTGGTTCGTTCGGTAAAGTCACGTAGAAGGGAAACAATAAAATAATAAAAAATATAAAACAATAAAATTATCACGACGTTTCGACTGCAACACAAGCAATCATCAGGTGTGAAAAACACAGCAAATGTTCTTGCTGTGTTTTGGTTAATAATAGGAAAGCCACCCACACAGATTCTTATCTGAAACCTGATTCCCACCACCATCCAGCACAGAAGAATTCCCTCATCAAAACACTACACCATAGGGCCCACTGCATTTCTGACCAACAGCACCTGGCCAGTGAATTGGAACATGTACATCGGGCCCTTAAGATGAATGGATATTCGGACCATACTATCTGCAAAGCTGTTTTTCCAACCATGGAGAAACAACTCCCTGAGACTCCGATCAAAACCATCACGTTACCATACATAGCAGGCGTTACCAAAAATATTTCAAAAATTTTAAACAAACACAAGATCCAGGTCCAATTCAGTACAGTACACAAAATCCGTGATCTAATCCCATCTATGAAATATTTAATTCCTGACTTGCAATACCCTGGTGTTTACAAACTAAGTTGCATCTGTGGTGCTTGTTACATTGGCGAAACGTCATGTTTCTGACCGTGTCCGCGGGCATAAGGCAGATCTGAAACACGGCAGGACGAATTCCTCCGCCGTTGCTGATCATTGCTATAATGCTGTGGGCTCTCATGATATTATCTTTTCCGAGACCAAGGTGCTCTGCAAGCCGTCTGGATACCACCAAAGGTTTGTCCATGAGGCCATCCAGATATACAAACATAAACAAAACTTTAACCGAGAAGATGGATTAAAATTGAGCAATCATTGGAAGGATGTTATTAACCAAGTTAAACCCTAGCTGCCTAACAGTTTATATTCATATCCACATCACAAGTCTTTTACTCCCAGCCTTGCACATCACTAGGAAATTTGAGGTTCAGCTTTCCAATCGTGTAGTAGTTTTGTCCGAGTCCACTCTCCGCCACTTCCCCCCCACCCGTGGGACATGAGCTGTATGCCCAGCTTTGGGATTTGCTTCCCCAGCCCACGCCCTGCCCCCATACTCACCCTGCCCTCATTTCCCCCCCACCCTCCTCAGCTATATAAACCCGTGTTAGAGCTATCTCTTTGACATATCTCAGCAACTGTCTTCACTGTGGTTGTCCCCTCCTGATGACGGACGCTTGTGTTGCGCCCGAAACGTTGTGATGTAATTTTTGTTATTTTAATTTTATTTTTTACCTACGTGACTTTACCGAATAAAACCAAAGAGTATGGATTCTTGCAGTCACTAAAACTTCAAATCTAGAATTACCTTCAACTTGTTTGTAGAATGTTCCATTCCAGGTGAAGTTAGTGTTGGTGAGGCAGTGTCTCACCAGGGCCGGTACATCAGCATTCAGTCCTTGTTTGACCAAATCTTCAATGATTGCAATGGTGTCAGGCACAGGAACTTCGGTAAACAAAGACACTACACCGAAGCTAACAAGCAAATCACCTGGAGATAGTGAGATGTCTTTAATTAGAGATACCAAGTGAGCTGAATTAAGTACAGCTGAGATGGTCTTGCCAGTGAATGGCAGCAAGGTCTCAGACGAAATTGGGCCAGTTTGTAGGTGGGTGAGTCCTCGATGCGGCGGTGGCGCTCGTTTAATTGACTGAATGTGTCTCATTAACACAGCCGCTGCTGCGGGAGCCGTCTCACATTGACATGCTAATCTCTAATCTCGAGCACTACAATGGCTTCAGCACCGTAGCCGTGGGGTTACATTAACAGATTGATATGCTAATCTCTAGCAACACAATGGCCGAGGTATACCTGGCTCTGCGATCTTACATTTACTTGCAAATTCCATCTCTAGCCCCGCCCACTTACCCTTGGATTGTACCCATCTCAAACCTTTATAACCTTTGGCTGCAGTAGCTCTCTCGCAATATTTCTTCCTGCCTCAGCAGTCCGCCTGCTGTATGTTTTCACCTGAAGACGATTGCTTGGGTGGCGATCGAAACGTCGTGATTTTTATTTTTTTATTTTTCTTCTATCTACGTGACTTTACCGAAAGACCCAAAGAGTAAGCCTTCACATTGGCGTGGAAAGTATACTTGAGACAAATATTGGTATTGCAGATCCTCATGTTAATTTATCTCATTTTCTCGCCCATGACAAAATTAGTAACATGTACAAAACATTAATTTAGGAGCTTTCGTGACTGCAGGAATTATTCTTTGGTTTTTTTTTCGGTTAAGTCACGTCTAAAAATAAAATAATAAATTAAAATAACATATTACGACGTTTCGATTGCAAAACAAGCAATCATCATCAGGTATAAAAGAAATAGCAACAAAAATCTAACTAGAAAACTATAGACAGACATGCAAGCAGACAGACATCACAACGGCACACAGAGAGAGGACACAAATCGGCACAAAGAGAGGGGTCGTTTCTGTGACGGTCCCTTAAATATAGAGAGGGGGGGCGGGGACGGAGAGAGGGAGGGGGCAGAGAGAATTAGCATATCAATGAGTGTACGGCAACGTACTGCTGTTGCAAGTAAGATGACAATGTGGAACGGGCACGCAAAATTGAAAACGGGCACGCAAAATTGAAAATTAGGAGACAGGCACACGAAAATTAAATAACCTAGCAAAATATCGAAATGTGATGTAATACAACACAGAGTCGGTTAACACACAATTAACGCATAGCCTGGTTGATTACGTGTTTCAAAATTTGCTAAGTTAGAATTTTAAGTGTGAAAATTCCAAAGAGAGGACACAGGCAGAGAGAACAAATAGTCAATTTTGCGTGCCCGTTTTCAATTTTGCGTGCCCGTTCCACATTGTCATCTTACTTGCAACAGCAGTACGTTGCCGTACACTCATTGATATGCTAATTCTCTCTGCCCCCTCCCTCTCTCCGTCCCCGCCCCCCCTCTCTATATTTAAGGGACCGTCACAGAAACGACCCCTCTCTTTGTGCCGATTTGTGTCCTCTCTCTGTGTGCCGTTGTGATGTCTGTCTGCTTGCATGTCTGTCTATAGTTTTCTAGTTAGATTTTTGTTGCTATTTCTTTTATACCTGATGATGATTGCTTGTTTTGCAATCGAAACGTCGTAATATGTTATTTTAATTTATTATTTTATTTTTAGACGTGACTTAACCGAAAAAAACCAAAGAATGTACAAAACATGTTTTGAGCCATGTTATTGCAGGACTGTTACACCATGTTGCTTGACACGCATGCCATGGAATATCCAGTAGGGTTCTGTAGCTGCTGCGTAATGTACGTGTTAGGCCTGGGTCTGCATTCGTGAGGGACATTACATATACATTATTGTCACTTATGCTATTAAGGTGTGTTTTTATTTGGGAGCCAGAATATAGTCAATGTTGATGATAATGATGATTGATATAGCTTTTTAATCTATGTTGTGTTCATGTGCTGTGTACAGTGATTTGCAGAATGGAGCTGACTTGACAAAGGTGTGTGGGACAAGCATGATTGACAGCTTGAGTGGTGTGCATGGGGAGATGCATGCTATGAGTAATGCAGGAACAGCGCAGTCTGACTTGGCTGCAGAAAAGCAACTTTCCCTGTGTGCCGAGTTGAACCGGCTCCATGCCTCGTCGCACAACTCCTACGACCATCAGCAACGTCAGTTGCAACAAATGATGTCGCATCAAGAGACGTCCTTCCAGGAAAACCAGAACGCCTGGAAAGCCTCACAAAAGGTAACTCAAGCTTTTAAAGGGAACTATTCACCAATACGGGAGACCCTTTAATATCACGGGGTTAATCATTCATGGTTTCGACCTATCGCGGGCAACCTTTTTAGCTATCGCGGGGGTTGGTTTTGGCCTTTCGCGCGTATACTGTAGACTGTAGACGGACGCACCGTATCCTTGGTTGATACCTTGGGGTGGGCGAGGGATGCGAGGCAGTCGGTCGCACCTCAACCTGTCATGCAAGAATCTTGTGGACAAAGACAACGATCCTCCGTATAGCCTAGTAACAGACTGTTGGGGCAAGTGCAGTTATCAAGCACTTATGAAGGCTGGCATGGCACACGAGGGGGTGGTTGGCCAGCACCAACACACGCGCACACGCTTTGGATCATCATTGGTAGGTACAGTATTAAGTATTTGTACTATTATTTGTTTAGGATTTGTTTTGGTATATGGTTGTGTTAATTTAAATTATTTAGTTTTTAGTTTATTAGCCGTACAGTATTTCAATTGTGGTGTGTATTTTTGGTTGCCGTATACCTAACCCCATTATTTAGGTATGGCTTAAGTATTGAATTTCACAGTTTTGGCTTTTGCGGCACTTCCCTAGAATATAAACCCCAAGATATTCAAGGGTCTCCTGTATACAAATCTCTGAAAATGTGAATGTGTGTTTTATGGCCAGAACATTTACAACTTTTCTTTAGTAATAATGTTCAGCCTTTTGTAAATCCACTGCTGGATGAAGGCCTCCCTAAGTTGTGTTCCTCACATGGGATGTTTCACCATACTTCACCGAGTTGGTAAAGCTGGAGAGCAAGGATATTGTGGCATAGAAGCGCAGTCCAATAGTTTTTCTGCATTGTCCTCTAACCATAACATGGCACAGCCTCACAGCCACCTATGATAACCTGGCATGCACAGTGGTCATCTCCAAGCACCATCCAGGCACAACCTGCTTAGCTTCCTCGATGTGATGAGATAGGCCACGTTTATGGTTTACAAATCGAATTGCAGTGTTGGGCTCGATGGTTAAGTGCTGCCGGTGGAAATGAGACAAGAAAATGTACCTTAACTGAATCTAGACCCCAAATCGTAAACGTGTAGATTTTCTGGAGGGATAAATTGTGACGTTTACTTATTAGTTGTGTTTGTTATATATCTCTTTGTGCCGTCAAACTAACATATTCACTTATGATTCTCGGCGTATCAAAATATACCTTACGTTTCTGGCCAGATGACTAGATTTTTGTTTAGATCAATGTTATTTTTGGTAGGTCTACTTTTGTCATTGACATTCCCATGCATTCGCTTCTTCCGAACTCTGTATTTTAATAGATTGGAGTTGCGATTGTGCATTGCCAACTGCAGTGGGTATTTTAATTGGTGTATTTGTACAATGTTGGTTTTTGTTGTGCTTGTTCTTTACTTCCACAGGATTCAGGAACTAGAATGGATGCAGTTAGAGGAGCGTGGAGCTGCCATTTGCAGAAACACGAGTTGCAGCTGCAGGCCGCAATCGTGAATCTGCAGAGGCAGATGGAAGTTGATCGGGAGGCTGTGAGCCAGCTCTCGAGAGTCCTGGAGGAGAATAGGAACACATGCCTCCAGACGATCAAACAATTCTTCCATGATGACTTCAAGAAGGACATTCCTACAGGTCACTTCACTGCTCCTTCAGTATTTTATAAAGGCCATACTACATTTGCATTTTATGTGGCATTCGGATGAGTGATACGTGGCAAATTACCTACCACTATTAATCGTCTGATTTGTGCTAGGGTCATGGGTTTTCCACTTTACAGTGCAGCTATGTAATAAGGTGTGATGGTAGTTCACTGCTGTAATGAAGCACACTGCAAATTGATGACAGATGTTTAACTGAAACTTTTTTATTGTAACACTCACTGGAATTTTGTTGTACTTGTATAAACAAATACAAATATTTAACTTGCTCAAAGGAAATACACACAATGATTCAACAATTGTTAATGACAGTATGTGTTATTCCTTAAATCGGGCACCTGGCCTGAATGTAGTGTAAAAACAACTTCCTTGGAAACTTGAATGCAACTAAAATGTTGAATATATTGAGTATACAATGTTGTCTTGCAGGTTCAGTTTTATGTTCATTGGCAGCAACAGAATATATATAATTAAATATGATCTAACAGCCAATGAAACCAGCCCAATTATGTTTGACCACTGTTGCAGGCTCGAGTGCCTTTTTGTAATGGTATACAGCGGCAGGTTAGTGCAGTGCTTTACAGCAATAAGTTTCTGATTCAGGCGTCTTTCTCTGTTGAGATTGTATGTTTTCCCCTTGTTCTGTGTAGGTTTTTCCGGGTTGCCACAATCTCCCGTGGCAAAAGAAAAAAAACATACCATGTATCTGGTATTGGCCAAACATCCCAGTGCTAAAAAATTACCTGACAAATACTCAATTGGGATCAGACGGCAAACATCGCCCTCCCAACTGAACTTGGCAGGATGATTCTGAAAAAGTCTTCAGACTGAGTTTTTCCTGTGTAAACAAGTGCATCATAATAACATGTATTTTAAGTTCACTTTGTGATGCTGACCGGAGTTATTTTGAATGCAGGCACAACTCCCCAGCGTAAGGAGTATCGGTACCCACGGGTTCTGCAGCGAACGGAACCCCACGATGCTCTGGTTGAGAAGTTACAGCAGCAGGTGGACACGCTTCATGGTGGAGAACCACTCCCAGCTCAAGAAATACGAATTGTACGGACATTTTACCAAACTAATCATTATTATTGCAACTTAAGCATGGTCCAAGCCATGCTCAGGATTTCCCTGAACCTCGGCCGAGCCGTGGCTGAGCTGCTCCTGCATCTTTGGAAGAAACGGAGCGGCTCGATCCCAAGCTGAGCCCGAGTGTTAGAGGCCGAGACAGACCCAAGCCGTGACTGAGAATACGGCCCCCCGAGTTATGTTGTGTGTAAACATGAATTAACTTTGCCTCTCTGCATTGAAACATGAAAAGTAATTCAGAATGTTAAACGTTATATTATATTACTGTTTATACACGTACGTATCAATATTAGTATGTAGATGACAGCAGTTGCACTGCTACGCACTTGAGGTGTAATGATTCCATAGATCTAGTCCTCTCTTGAGCCTGACTGTGGGTGGTTAGGGAAAGGTATAGTTTGTGACATTCTAATCACTTAAATTGCTCAAACTAAATTAAAACCTAACCAGTCAAGGCTACCTCGGCTAGTTATATCAAGTTTGATGCGTGTGTTCTGAGTACATCACAATGTACCTCCGGGATCTCGCACAGGTCGTGCTTACTGCATGGTGCCTTGATTGTTTACTTCCAAAAAATTTAACATTGACTCGAATATGATTTAGAATTTTACAGTTTCACATGTTTAACAACAAAAGACATTGCATCATGGAATGCCCTTTGCATTTATGTTTTGGAAGCCACACTCATTCAATAATAAGAAGAAAATTTTCAACGTACGTATCGTGCTGAATATTCCATGTTGCCGTTACAGGACAATGTAGAAGAAAGTGATAGTTTTGAGGAAGAGTCAACGGAGAAGTCCGATATCGATGAAGATGTTCCTTCCGAAGACTGCTCTGGTCTTCCCTTCTTTCAGGTATGAAACAGCGCTGGTGATAGCGTGGTGACGTGTGGTTTACAGCACAAAACAGAGAGGCCTATCCAGCAGTGGATTAACAATCAACTGTGTCGCGGTGGAGAGATATTAACTCCCCCACTTGATATGCAGGAGGTCTCGTGGGTTTGATCCCGACCCTGATGCCTGTTGTATATATGTGGAGTTTGCATGTTCTCCTTGTGGTCACGTAAATTTTTCCCCGGGTCCTCCGGTCTTTCCCTTCACATGTAGAAACATGCGTTTAGAGTATTTGGCTGCTATAAATTTCCACATGATAAGCCGCCACTTTGAGCTATTATTTGTGGCCAGGTCACTCCTCAAATAGAGCGATGTGTAGCTCAGTGGACCTTACCTGGTAAAATAAAAAGTTTTTTTTTATTTTTGTTAACAAAAGTGCTCTAAAATTTGTCTTACTATTTATTATTAGGCTTGATGACCCAGGATAGCCTGCCGAATCGCAACTCTTTCTGGAGGGTCCTGCCAAGTTGTCACAGTAGTTGGCATTGTTGCTACGCGTAACCCCAATTGAGCAAATTTGCAGGTACATTTTCAGCATTAGGATGTTTAGCCACAGCATGAAACCTGGCAATCCATTCGGAACAAGGGCAGAACATATACACTGCACACAGAAAGCGGCCCAATCTGGCAATCGAATCCATGCCCTTCTTGCGGCAGAAGAAGAAATATTCCAAGTTGTGTCGCACAGCCGTCTTGTTTATTTTAGAGATTTTTGCGTAGTATTGAAAAACACGTATGAAATTAAGAATATGTAAACAACAAAAAAATACAATTCTCTCCTGATACAATCATTGTCTTAATATTAAAGGTGATATCTGCATTTCAAATTAAAAATATTAGTCTGTTGTAAGCTGAGTAGCTGTCATTCATTGACATGAGAAGCTATTAAGATGTATTTCTTCCATCGGATGGAAGAAAAAAAGTAGAGGTACAAGCTATTAAACCAGCATGGAATTATGAATGACTGTTATTTACAGTTTATAAACAAAATATAATCTGTAAAGCGTATCCAACCAAGTGGCTCAGTGAACACCCTCCACTCACATAGTGAATGAACAACAATAATAATAACAACCTGGGACAACTCGTGCAGCTGACCCCTTACGTGAGACCTGAACCACGACAGCAGCAGCAGTGGCTCACAATTGGAAGGCTGGGAGTTCAAATCTGGGTTGGAGGTTGACTCGGCCTATCATCCCTCTGGGGTCATTAAAATAAGTTTCCGTTGTTGGTTATCACATGGATAGACTTTCCCCTGCCATAGTAACGTCCACCTGGCTCGGGGATAAGCAGAAAATCGCTGACTTTTAAACGTTGCGTGCCCAGAGAGCATCCAGAAGCAAGAAGGACAAGGAGACCAAGAAGGACAAGGAGAACAAGGCACTCTCCTCCTGCACGCCGAGCCTCCAGAACAAGAGCAACGGCTGCAACAACGACGCGGAGACGGCCACGTTCAAGTCTAAAATCCCTCTGCAAATCCATAACAACTAACGGCCATAGGTTCACTCTGGAGTACAATCGCAGGATTGGTTTGTCAGTATATGTTAAAAAAAATTTGTATTGTTACATATTAACTGAACGTAACATAGTGCAGTGTTGGCATTTGAATTTTTTTTTTAACAATACCTTTAATACCTTCCTATGTGTCCCAACATTTGTCTGGAGATTATTTCATTCTTTAAAATGTGCCTTAATCTTAATAGGGTGTAAGTTTTTTGCATTGCAATACATTTGAAGGAAAATGCATTTATCAGCCTGATTTTTTTTATATAAAACATTTCATTTGCTCATTATTTTCATCCTGATTGTCAATCCGGCATTGGGATTCACATGCCTTGTTTATAATTGTGGTTTTGCCTGGCACCTCTCATTCTCAAATCCTTGCCCTGGGATACCACTTAGAATGTAATGGCTCTCGTGTCACTCAACTGTTGTGGTATATTTGCCAAAAAAAAATACAGTTAATAACTTGGCCATCACAACTCTGCGTAATGGCACAGTATGCAAACAAACATGCATTCCCCTTCGTATGGAGTGAAGAGATGAAATCAATAAATTATCACGTGATGGCAGCCCTGCGATCACGTGGTACGCCTGGCCGTTGTAACACAGTTGAATGGGATTTGTAAAACAATACTCATATCAGGTGCTATATGATTGCCGTAATATGTATGTCCTTAGGAATTGTTACATAGGAGAAGCCTGCATGCTGTTTGTGCCCATACAATTTTCAGTAGCTTAGTAAGCCGTGATGGTCTCGCAGTCTGCCAGGTGGTTAGTTGGTGATGTATGTGTGAAACGCCATTCATGAATAGGGGCACGGATGTAAGTTTTCATTTACTTAAATGTATTTTATGTGACCAAGTGCTTCGCATTGTTAAAACACTTGCAAACACTATTTAAAAATAATAAATTTGTAATTGAATAATTGTGTTTTTTATAAATGTTTAATATAAATGGAAATGTTATTAGGAACTGATTGTGTAAGAGGGCTATTCAAACGTGGATTGCGGAGTTATAAAGCATGCAATGATTCGCCCAATTCGCAAATCCAATGACTTCACTCATTCAGGGTCTCGATCCCATATTACATCGGTAGTGCAGTATATTACCGGCCAGGTGGCAGAGCTAGAGTGAGCGAACCACAATTGTAAGGCTGCGAGTTAAATCCTGATTGGAGTTTAACCAATTCCATTGTTCCTCATGTACTTTTTTTTTTACAATCATTTTGTGGGAAAGCCAACAGCGGCTATCCTACCGGGAGGCTTGCTCCCACCACAGGAATGAGGAATTTCCACCACTGGCTTGGCTGTAAACAGGAGACTAACACTGTTTAGATGTCATGAGACCTTTTTTGCCAGTAACAAAGTATAAAAACTAAGAATAGATTTTATACTTTCTGTCAATAAAACAGGTGTAAAGATATTCAAACACCAAATAGATAATTCTAGATTTGAAGCTTTCGTGACTGCAAGGAATCATCTTCTTAGGTTTTTTCGGTAAAGTCACGTAGAAAGTAAAATAAAATAAAAACAAAAATCACGACGTTTCGGAGGCAACACAAGTCTCCGTCATCAGGTGGGACCGTCACAGCCAGATTAGCTGTATCAAGTGAGGCAATGATTCAAGATGTAATCCCTTAAAAGCGAGTTGAGGGGGAGGGAGAGGGAGGGGGGAGCTCATCAGACTATGGTAGCCAATGAAAGGAACGTATCGGGAGGGAGGGGGGGCGAGGCCAAAAGGGTGGGCGATGGACGTGGAAGCGCTTGTGCGCAAGCGGCCAATTACTGCACACGCCAACACAATGGAGCGATTGTGCGCAAGCGGCCAGCCACTGCACCCGCCAACACAATGGGCAGAGAGGAGGGGAGGTCTAATACACATGATAGACAAAAGAACGAAAATGATGATGGGTACAAACTTAGGGGGAGCTCATCAGACTATGGTAGCCAATGAATGGAACGTATCGGGAGGGAGGGGGGGGGCGGGGGGGGGGCGAGGCCAAAAGGGTGGGCGACGGACGTGGAAGCGCTTGTGCGCAAGCGGCCAATTACTGCACACGCCAACACAATGGAGAGAGAGGGGGAGGGGGGGTCTGATACACATGATAGATAAACATGGGCATTTTCGTTCTTTTGTCTATCATGTGTATCAGACCCCCCCTCCCCCTCTCTCTCCATTGTGTTGGCGTGTGCAGTAATTGGCCGCTTGCGCACAAGCGCTTCCACGTCCGTCGCCCACCCTTTTGGCCTCGCCCCCCCCCCGCCCCCCCCCTCCCTCCCGATACGTTCCATTCATTGGCTACCATAGTCTGATGAGCTCCCCCTAAGTTTGTACCCATCATCATTTTCGTTCTTTTGTCTATCATGTGTATTAGACCTCCCCTCCTCTCTGCCCATTGTGTTGGCGGGTGCAGTGGCTGGCCGCTTGCGCACAATCGCTCCATTGTGTTGGCGTGTGCAGTAATTGGCCGCTTGCGCACAAGCGCTTCCACGTCCATCGCCCACCCTTTTGGCCTCGCCCCCCCTCCCTCCCGATACGTTCCTTTCATTGGCTACCATAGTCTGATGAGCTCCCCCCTCCCTCTCCCTCCCCCCTAAACTCGCTTTTAAGGGATTACATCTTGAATCATTGCCTCACTTGATACAGCTAATCTGGCTGTGACGGTCCCACCTGATGACGGAGACTTGTGTTGCCTCCGAAACGTCGTGATTTTTGTTTTTATTTTATTTTACTTTCTACGTGACTTTACCGAAAAAACCTAAGAAGACCAAATAGATACCTTTTGAAAGGAATCAAGTCTGCATTAACCACACGTACTTGTGAACATGCAAACAAAACATGCTCTGATAATATAATGTATGCATTGTCTTAGAAACTGATTGGCCTACACCAGAGACGGTGTTATTTATGGCCGAGTCTCGCCAGTCAGACCAGAGAACGCTAAAAGACGAATAGTACAACGCCAATGCACGTATCGGAGCATGTGTCGTGGGTTTGCACGGAGACCGGAGACGTAGCTTTTAGAGGCAACACGTTTATTACAATAAACATTACAATAACGTTATCGGTCCCTAACACAAAGGGGTGATGGCTCCTTTACTCGCTACCTGGGGAGGTATGGCCTCCGGACTTATGTTGCTCTATCATTGGGACCACGGGCTCTCAGTCCTGCTAAGGGTGACCTAGGGGAGGCTATGTTTGCCTGACCCAGCCAGGGACTCGACCACTGGCCCGTGCTCGACCCCGGCCCTTAAAAGGACGTTGGGTCCTGGGGTCCTAGCCGAGCTGGTCTTCAGTCTTCAGAGCACTGCCTCGAGCCGTCCTGAGGTCCGTCTTTTATATCCACCTCGGGGACTCCCCGCCCCTGGTACCGCCCCCTTTCTGGAACCTTCCAGGGGGCTCTGGAATAACCCCCCAACCCCTCACCTGGGGTCGGGGGAACTCAGTATCTCAACGGTCCGGCTCTCTATCTCAGGGTGGCACCCCCTACAGACCCGTGCCCGCAACTACAGCTAAGTGTACATAGGGCGGCGTGTGCTATGCATTTCCGACACTATACATGTTCCGCTCAGGGTGAGCAGTTCTATCATTGGTCTTTTTTTATACTTCTGTCACGACTGACGACAAAGTAGGAAGAAGAGCCACTTTTATTTATGTAGTGGCTGATTGTCACTGTGTGGTGCCGGGCTTATGAAGCCAGGGCTGATAATGTGCTGACATGTATAGCCCGCTTACGGGGCGTAGTACCACCAGCCCTAGCGGGGCTTGGATGAGCGCTGGTCAGCACGGAGGCACCGTGAGCAGTGTGGGCTCCCGGCGAGGGAGCAAGAGGAAGCGTCAGCCAGCCAGGGCTACGTTGGGGCATGATACGCTGGTTGACCTGACACGTGACCAGATAATATTGGAGGGGGCCATGGTGGACGTGGGCCGCTGGGCGGTCACGTGGTCTAAAAGAGCTCTCAGGAGCCTTCGAGAAAGAGCTCGAGAGATCTGGAAGGTGAGCCGGGCGGAGCCAGCCCAGAGGGATATAACGGGGCCCGTGAGGAGCTCGGGGTTCTTCGTGTGCTGGTGTGAAGAAGATCCACGTCAGGGAGAAGAAGCCTCGAGCCACGCGGTCCAGGACCCAGCTTGTGGTCCGGGCCGGGATAGCGAACCGTGTCTAGTTCTGCCGCAGCGTGGCTTGATGGGCATTCGAAACCCGAGTGTAGATTGTGTGATGTGTTAGAGTGACGTAATAAATAGTATTGCTTCCAAGATAACGTCTGCGACTCAGTTGGACTCACTACATTTACATACTTCCACAATAAGGGACCCTATGCTTTAGCTTGTATCTTCCTCCGAACGTCCCCACTCCTCATGCTCTCCACTTTATATATTCCTCAGCCCCCTTTCTCGAACCTTTTTGTCCTTGTGTTTTACCTTTAGCCAATCCCTATCCTCCCCCTCTAACAGATCCTTTGTTTTCCCATTCAACCCTTATTCCTCAAATCCCTTTAAGTCTGCCTTCCGACCAATCACCGTGGAGGCCTTCCTTCCAATCGGAGACGTTTGTTTATTTTCAAATAGCCTTTAGGCTGCTTATTGGCCTGAGGTCATTTTTCGGTCATTACACTTTAAGATACTTGAAAAAAAAAGTCCCCATGATATCGCTGCTAACACGCAGCGAATACATGCTCTATGTGCATTGGCTTTGTACTGTTCAGTTTGGCGTTCTCTAGTCTGACACTGGTGAGACTAGTCAATAAAGAAGGCTGTTTCTGGTGTAGGTCAATCCATTTCAAAGCTAATACATATACAGGGTGCTTCAAAAATGTTAAAACGGAAATGCACTATCGTTTTAAATTGAAAAATAACGGATAATACACTAATATAACAAAAGTATGTTAATATCTTCAAAAAGTCAGTCTCCACTTCTTCGCTATCGTTATCAACACGTGGCCTGGAATCTTCTCCAGATGGTCTCCAGAGCCCGGAGGCACATTTATTGTGGTATTATTGCAAATTCTCTTAAGTGTTCACATTTTTTGAAACACTCTGTATTATCAGAGCATGTTTTGTTTGCATGTTCACCACAAGTACGTGTGGTTAATGCAGACTTGGTTCCATGCAAAAGGTATCTATTTTGTGTTTGAATATCTTAATACCTTTTTATTGCCAGAAAGGGTAAAACCTATTCTTAGTTTTTTATTACTGCTTAGATGTTCATTTGGGCAAGAATTCACCGAGGGTCGTGACGAGAATCTGTTTCGTACACGCCACTATGTAGTCCTTGCAATTTGATAGAGCTACAGGGTTTGTTGAACAATTACAGCGTTGTATGTTGCCTAAAGTCCTTCAACTCGTGATTTGATGCGTGTATCATGAAAGCATTTTTTAAAATCAAATTGATGCAAAGCTATATGCCTCGTCATTACATGTTAACATTTACAGAAATTAAAAAAATAAAAATATCAAATTATACTCAAATTGTGTAATTTGTGCAAATCCCTCTGCATTAAAAACTGCCCTATATAAAATCCCAACCATTCAAAGGGAACTTCCAAGTCGCAGCTGTCCCTATGCGGTACAAGGTGATTTTACCAGCCTGCACAAGCGGGCATTAGTTTGATACATTATTGATGTCATCCCAATTGAGTAATTTACAGGTAATTTTACCAGTGCTCGCTTTCAGTACTTTCCCCAATAGTCTGCAAAATGTCACACGAGCACATGTCAACCCCACGGGCCTCCAACAAGGGTGACCCCGACTGAAAAACCTTGGGGAAAATAAATTCCACCTTTATGACAGCTTTGCTTGTTGGTGTTTGTCTCTGAGTAATGCACGAGCTGTTAGCGGTGTGTTTGCCTCAGTTTAGCGCTTTCACTCAGCTATGCTGCAGTGCCAGATTGCTATACACCCCTGACTGTCCTGTTTATAGTGCAGGAAGCAGCAGAGTGTACTCTTAGTCTTGGATGCCACGTTGCAGTCAAACCGAGTTGCAGTCCACTGGTAACATTCAGGACAGATATTCATATTCTTAGGTTTTTTCGGTAAAGTCACGTAGGTAAAAAATTAAAATTAATAAAAGTAAAATAAAATAAAAATCACGACGTTTCGGAGGCAACACAAGCTTCCGTCTTCAGGTGGAACCGTCACAGCCACGACAGCTGTATCAAATGAGAGATTACAAGAGCTACCACTCCGTATATATAATGGTTGAAGAGGGGAAGGGCCAAGTACGGTACACTTTTAATTAATATAATGCACGAGCTGACTAAGAATAGACCGCATAACAAAAGACTGAGCCTTTGTTATAGAGAGGTACGGTTTGTGACTACGCCTAGCCTACATAACAAAAGTGTGAAAAAAGAAAAAACTAAACCTGGTAAAACAAGACTGGCTGTCTATCAATAACCTGTAATAGTTGTCTGTCAAATAAGATGGTCCAAATAAGTGTAGTTTAATCATTTTGCATGGTTAATCACATATTTCCAATGATTACTCAGTTTGTAACCATCATCACGGTTGAAATTATGTCTGTGTTTGTATATTTGTATGGCTTCGTGTACAAACCTTTGATGGTAGCCAGGAGGTTTGCAGAGCACCTTGGTCTCGGAAAAGACAATTTCATGAGAGCCCACAGAGTTGTAGCAATGATCGGCAACGGCCGAAGAATCAGTTCTGCCGTGTTTCAGATCTAACTTGTGCTCGCGGACACGATCACTTATTGGACCATCTTATTTGACAGACAACTATTACAGGTTATTGATAGACAGCCAGTCTTGTTTTACCAGGTTTAGTTTTTTCTTTTTTCACACTTTTGTTATGTAGGCTAGGCGTAGTCACAAACCGTACCTCTCTATAACAAAGGCTCAGTCTTTTGTTATGCAGTCTATTCTTAGTCTTAAGCCTCACCTTACCATATTATTAAAAAGTGTGCCGTACTTGGCCCTTCCCCTCTTCAACCATTATATATACGGAGTGGTAGCTCTTGTAATCTCTCATTTACTTGATACAGCTGTCGTGGCTGTGACGGTTCCACCTGAAGACGGAAGCTTGTGTTGCCTCCGAAACGTCGTGATTTTCATTTTATTTTACTTTTATTAATTTTAATTTTTTACCTACGTGACTTTACCGAAAAAACCTAAGAATATGAATCCTTGCAGTCACGAAATCTTCAAATCTAGAATTAAATTCAGGACAGAGCTCTTGTTGCCGGCAGTGGTGGTTGGCTACACACCTGTGATCCAGCACTGCAGTGAGGGTTGGTGGATTGCATACAGATGGAGTTAAACTCTCTTCTCGTGGGCATCGATGAGGCGCCATTCCCTGGTTCGCCAGGAGAAGGCAGTGCAGCAAGTGGACGAATCGGCATCTTTTTTTTCCTGCACGGGGATTGTTGCGTGTGGGTTGTCTCTGGGTGCTCCAGCTTCATCCCACTTCCATAACACGCTAATTGTCTGAAAACATCTCAAAATGAAAAACCCAACGTAGCAGGACCCTCCTGCACAAGAGTCCAGCGACTCTGAGAAATAAAACATCTCGTTCTCAAGCGAATTGCTCACACAGACACGGGACTGTCACGCAACACGCACGGACCAGTGTCCTCGGGCAGAGGGAAGGAGGGGATTACCACATTAGTTTGCGTAGCAGCAACGGGCAAATGTACATCGACAGTAAACGCCTCCACCCCCATAGTCAATGAACAACAATACTTACACGGGTTAGTTGTGATTAGCTTCCCGCTGTTCTCTCATAGAGAGGCTGCGAGAAGAGATAATTCGTGGAGCTGACAACGTATTACAGTGAGGGAAAAAAGTATTTGATCCCCTGCTGATTTTGTACGTTTGCCCACTGACAAAGAAATGATCAGTCTATAATTTTAATGGTAGGTTTATTTGAACAGTGAGAGACAGAATAACAACAAAAAAAATCCAGAAAAACGCATGTCAAAAATGTTATAAATTGTTTTGCATTTTAATGAGGGAAATAAGTATTTGACCCCCTCTCAATCAGAAAGATTTCTGGCTCCAAGGTGTATTTTATACAGGTAACGAGCTGAGATTAGGAGCACACTCTTAAAGGGAGTGCTCCTAATCTCAGCTTGTTACCTGTATAAAAGACACCTGTTCACAGAAGCAATCAATCAGATTCCAAACTCTCCACCATGGCCAAGACCAAATAACTCTCCAAGGATGTCAGGGACAAGATTGTAGACCTACACAAGGCTGGAATGGGCTACAAGACCATCGCCAAGCAGCTTGGCGATAAGGTGACAACAGTTGGTGCGATTATTCGCAAATGGAATAAACACAAAAGAACTGTCAATCTCCCTCGGCCTGGGGATCCATGCAAGATCTCACCTCGTGGAGTTGCAATGATCATGAGAACGGTGAGGAATCATCCCAGAACTACACGGGAGGATCTTGTCAATGATCTCAAGGCAGCTGGGACCATAGTCACCAAGAAAACAGTTGGTAACACACAACGCCGTGAAGGACTGAAATCCTGCAGTGCCCGCAAGGTCCCCCTGCTCAAGAAAGCACATATACATGCCCGTATGAAGTTTGCTAATGAACATCTGAATGATTCAGATGACAACTGGGTGAAAGTGTTGTGGTCAGATGAAACCAAAATGGAGCTCTTTGGCATCAACTCAACTCGCCGTGTTTGGAGGAGGAGTGTTGTATCTATGCCCTGTTTTCCGTTATTAATATTAAGAATAAAAAAGAATAATTTTTTTTAATTAAATAATGAAAACAACCCACATCTCCTCACAAGCACACCAGGAATTTAAAATGATAAGAATTCGGTCACAGAGAGGTCATAGACATCCAGATGGACAAAAATATGGATGGACTAACCTCCCAAGACATCTGGAGATGTACAGATAAGGTGCAGAGTAAATAACGGTTGCAACTCGCGTTTTCTTAACGTTTTCCTTACCGAAAAGTAGAAACTTAACAAAGATAATTAACCAACAAACAATAGGTTTTTTTATTATTAGTAATTCCCTTATATTCACCGCATACATATTATTTAGAATTATATGTTTCCTACCTACATGACCTTCCTAAAAACTAAAGAGTACGAATTCCAGAAAGCTTAAGTGGAAACATAGTTACACTTAACCTCAGGACATTAAAAAAAAAATAACTCAGAATAAAACACCAATCTCTGGGGAACTAAACTTGGCGAAACCTTCAAAAATAATGATGTGACGAGGATCATTACGAATATTCATTAAACAGACGAATGATTACCACGATACTAAGACCGAAGGAACTCATAAAAAAAAAATATCAAGAATAAATGTAACACACAGGACCACATAAGGATCGCATACATCTCCTCGACCACCTTTGTCTTCCAGCGGGGTCTGACCTCAGAATGACCCACGCGGGGCAAGCAAGAAGGGAGCAGAAAGGTCACAAGGGGGGGGGGGTTTGTGCTGACATTCGAGAACATGTTTTTTTTTCTGTTTGTTTTCTCTCGCAAGAGACGCGGAGAGAGGAGAGGGTGCTCACGTTTTGAGTTAAACACGGCCGTCTTTGTCTCCCCGCAGCACAAACAGATGGCCCATGAATGCTTGGAGGGTTAGGAAAGGTCGCGAGGAGGGGTCGCGGGGGTGTCTGTTTCTTCTCGCTCTGTTTTTGTTTTGTTGCCCGCTCGCAAGGAATGCGCAGAGAGGGGAGTCACGTTTTTAAGTTAAGCACAAGCGCGCTCAGCGAACAAGCAGTCTGGGTCGAGTCGTGCTCAGTCTCGCAACTCGGCTTGCGACGCAGCGTTGCGACAGGGCTCGCAAGAGAGCGGGGGCAGATCGTGCCTCGAGGAGAGATGGAACGAGGAGGGGTCGTTCGAGTCGCAGAAGTCTGAGTTCAACCTGGGTCGGGGCTGGGTTTCAGCCGTGCTCCGGCTGGCGGAGCGTCGTGAGGAAACGAAACACCGATGCCGATAGCAGGTGTCGCTTCTCGCAGAACGAAGTTAAGTGCGAGTGAAGCTGGCAGCTGCACGAACAAGGGAAGCACGGAGCAGAGAGAGTGACGAGTGACGACAAGCAATCAACCTGTAAAAGGGCGGAGATCGCCAAGCGTCGACCAAGCGAGCAAAGCAGAGAGCGCGAAGCAGTGGAGAAAGCCTGGTCAAACGGCTGTGAGGAAGAGGACAGCGCCATCGAATGTGCCGTGTGTTTGAGGGCACACCGACCAACGACCAGTGTGAACAGACAAGACGTCCAGAGCGACGGCGAGCATCGTGCCGACTCAACAATCAATCGAGCAGTGGAGAAGCCGGGGGCTGCCACCAAGAGAGAGAAAGCGCCATCGAATGCGCAGTGTGTTTGATACTCAGACCGACCACCACCCAGTGAGCACAGCCGCGTCGTCCAGAGCCACAAGCCAACACAGCCTGAAGCAAGGGCGAGTGTCCGTGTGAAGTTGGCAACGATCAAGGAGAGAGCCACAACACAGCACGACTCGGACGTCACCGGGCGTCACCGAGCGTCGTGCCAACTCGTCATCTAGCAGTAGAGGGAGAGAGAGCGCAAGAGCAGCACGACTCGGACGTCACCGGGCGTCACCGAGCGTCGTGCCAACTCGTCATCTAGCAGTAGAGGGAGAGAGAGCGCAAGAGCAGCACGACTCGGAGGTCACCGGGCGTCACCGAGCGTCGTGCCAACTCGTCATCTAGCAGTAGAAGGAGAAAGAGCGCAAGAGCAGCACGACTCGGACGTCACCGGGTGTCACCGAGCGTCGTGCCAACTCGTCATCTAGCAGTAGAGGGAGAAAGAGCGCAAGAGCAGCACGACTCGGACGTCACCGGGCATCACCGAGCGTCGTGCCAACTCGTCGTCCAGCAGTGGAGAGAGAGAGAGCGCACAAGCAGAGACACGCCGAGCGAGGGAGCAGCAGGGGCTCGCGGCGGCCACGCCCAACCCAGAGAAAACTTCTGGCCGCTGTTTGTATCCTCCCACACCACACAAGCTAACGACACAACTCCCGGCTCTAAGAATTAATTAATATTACAAGGGGACAACGCACACACAGCACGCACACGAATAAGACTTTTAAAAAAATTGTCTTTGCGTTTCAAAAAGGGTTGCCATTTCGAGGTGGTGCGTTCAATATCAACTGATCGTGCAAAGCAGTTGCTGCCGTCGAGTTACATGAATAAGAAATGTTTTAGTCATTCATTTTCGTTAATTGCATAATCTCGCCAATGAAGAAGTATTTTTAGTCATTCATTTTCGTTAATCGCATAATCTTGCCCATGAATTTATTGACGTATACTCGCTTTCGCATACTAGAGTGCCATGTGCTTGTTTAGAATTAAAATTGCTTAACACCAACTGTTCGAGTGCTTCTTTCCAAGTCCATGCAAAACTGTCTTATTCATAAGAGCTGTAGCCTGTGATGAGATCTGAAACTGGAGACCTAAAATAACAAACACTAAGATAATCAGTAAATATTTAAACTTAATTATCATAACTGCTCACATTAACATAATCGCAAGCATCCGCATAAATTACTACGATTATCTCCGCGATTATCATAATTTATGCATATAATTACACACATAATCATAATTTATGCATGCTAATACACACATTAACATAATTAATGCGATTTGCGCATTTTTCGGAAAATTATTAATTTTTATTATTTTTATCAAAAATTCATAACCCAACACATACAACAGGAGGAATGCTGCCTATGACCCCAAGAACACCATCCCCACCGTCAAACATGGAGGTGGAAACATTATGCTTTGGGGGTGTTTTTCTGCTAAGGGGACAGGACAACTTCACCACATCAAAGGGACGATGGACGGGACCATGTACCGTCAAATCTTGGGTGAGAACCTCCTTCCCTCAGCCAGGGCATTGAAAATGGGTCGTGGATGGGTATTCCAGTATGACAAAGACCCAAAACATACGGCCAAGGCAACAAAGGAGTGGCTCAAGAAGAAGCACATTAAGGTCCTGGAGTGGCCTAGCCAGTCTCCAGATGTTAATCCCATAGAAAATCTGTGGAGGGAGCTGAAGGTTCGAGTTGCCAAACGTCAGCCTCGAAACCTTAATGACTTGGAGAAGATCTGCAAAGAGGAGTGGGACAAAATCCCTCCTGAGATGTGTGCAAACCTGGTAGCCAACTACAAGAAACGTCTGACCTCTGTGATTGCCAACAAGGGTTTTGCCACCAAGTACTAAGTCATGTTTTGCAGAGGGATCAAATACTTATTTCCCTCATTAAAATGCAAATCAATTTATAACATTTTTGACATGCGTTTTTCTGGATTTTGTTGTCATTCTGTCTCTCACTATTCAAATAAACCTACCATTAAAATTATAGACTGATCATTTTTTTGTCAGTGGGCAAAGGTACAAAATCAGCAGGGGATCAAATACTTTTTTCCCTCACTGTATGTGCGACCTGAACCATTACAACAGCAACTGGTGCCAGTGAGACACCGCAGTGAACAGGGCCCCCAGCAAGGTGCAGTATTTGCAACAGGCGAAGAGTCGACGCGTATGCACGAGGGATCTGTGATGGGGAGTTGGGAGCGGGTTAGATTTGAACAAGTCCTGGCCGTAGATCGACTCGGCCTTAAAAGAGTACCTGGTACAGTGTTAAATATCAGCACTGTGGAAACAAAGGCGGCCGGGCGTGGTGCTGGCCACCCAACCTCCGCGTGTGCCGTGCCGGTCATCATAGGCGCGAAGAGCACCTGCCCAGCAGTCTATCGAGGCGATACGGGAGATTTGCGTCTCGTTCTGCCGACTCGCTCCAGCTCTGTGGTTGTTGTACTCAGTTTGCATGATGGCTTCACCTTTGGCAATTGCGATTAGCGCAGAGCAATTCAACTCAGATGGCACCCAAGGTGCACGGTATATCTCGACATTCATCGTCAAGAATTCGTGTGGCATAGGGCACCCAGTTCCTTCTACCTCGCTGCAGCTGACCCTCCGTCACTCACTCCCATCGCTAGTGCCATGGTTGTTGTTCCCGTGAACTTCACCTTGCTGAGGACTCGGTCTGCCTGACACTGTTGTCTCATCCACATTGCTCAACCACTACAATACAGGGCACATCAACACACTCATCACACTGCAGCTCACAACAACACACTTACTCACCACACTGCAGGTTACAACAACACACTCACCCACTCACCACATTGGAGGTCACATCAACACACTCACCCACTCACCACACTGCAGGTCACAACAACACACTCATCCACTCACCACACTGCAGGTCACAACAACACCCCTCACCCACTCACCACACTGCAGGTCACAACAATACACTCATCCACTCACCACAATGCAGGTCACAACAACTCACTCACCCACTCACCACACTGCAGGTCACAACAACACACTCACCCACTCACCACACTGCAGGTCACAACAACTCACTCACCCACTCACCACACTGCAGGTCACAACAACACACTCACCCACTCACCACACAGCAGGTCACAACAACACACTTACCCACTCACCACACTGCAAGTCACAACAACACACTCACCCACTCACCACACTGCAGGTTACAACAACTTACTCACCCACTCACCACACTGCAGGTCACAACAACACACTCACCCACTCACCACACTGCAGGTCGTAACAACTCACTCACCCACTCACCACCCTGCAGGTCACAACAACTCACTCACCCACCCACTCACCACGCTGCAGGTCACATCAACACACTCACCCACTCACCACCCTGCAGGTCACAACAACACTCACCCACTCACCACACTGCAGGTCACAACAACACACTCACTCACTCACCACACTGCAGGTCACAACAACAATCACTCACTCACCACACTGCAGGTCACAACAACACTCACCCACTCACCACACTGCAGGTCACAACAACACACGCACCTACTCACCAAACTGCAGCACACATCAACACACTCACCCACTCACCACCCTCCAGGTCACAACAACTCACCCACTCACCACACTGCAGGTCTCAACAACACACTCACTCACTCACCACACTGCAGCTCACAACAACACACTCACCACACTGCAGGTCACAACAATACACTCACCCACTCACCACACTGCAACTCACAACAACACACTCACCCACTCACCACACTGCAGGTCTCAACAACAACACTCACCAACTCACTCACCACACTGTAGGTCACAACAACACACTCACCCACTCACCACACTGCAGGTCACAACAACACACTCACTCACCACACTGCAGGTCACAACAACACACTCACTCACTCACCACACTGCAGGTCACAACAACACACTCACCCACTCGCAATACTGCAGGTCACATCAACACACTCACCCACTCACCACACTGCAGGTCACATCAACACACTAACCCACACACCACACTGCGGGTCACAACAACACACCCACCCACTCACCACACTTCAGGTCACATCAACACATTCACCCACTCACCACACTGCAGGTCACATCAACACACTCACCCACTCACCACACTGCAGGTCACATCAACACACTAACCCACTCACCACACTGCAGGTCACAACAACACACCCACCCACTCACCACACTGCAGGTCACATCAACACACTCACCCACTCACCACACTGCAGGTCACACCAACACACTCACCCACTCACCACACTGCAGGTCACATCAACACACTCACCCACTCACCACACTGCAGGTCACATCAACACACTCACCCACTCACCACACTGCAGGTCACATCAACACACTAACCCACTCACCACACTGCAGCTCACAACAACACACCCACCCACTCACCACACTGCAGGTCACATCAACACACTCACCCACTCACCACACTGCAGGTCACATCAACACACTAACCCACTCACCACACTGCAGGTCACAACAACACACCCACCCACTCACCACGTTGCAGGTCACATTAACACACTCACCCACTCACCACACTGCAGGTCACATCAACACACTAACCCACTCACCACACTGCAGGTCACATCAACACACTCACCTACTCACCACACTGCAGGTCACAACAACACACTCACCCACTCACCACACTGCAGGTCACATCAACACACTCACCCACTCACCACACTGCAGGTCACATCAACACACTAACCCACTCACCACACTGCAGGTCACATCAACACACTAACCCACTCACCACACTGCGGGTCACAAGAACACACTAACCCACTCACCACACTGCGGGTCACAACAACACACTAACCCACTCACCACACTGCGGGTCACAACAACACACTAACCCACTCACCACACTGCGGGTCACAACAACACACTAACCCACTCACCACGCTGCAGGTCACATCAACACACTAACCCACTCACCACACTGCGGGTCACATCAACCCACTCACCCACTCCCCAAACTGCGGGTCACAACAACACACTCACCCACTCACCACACTGCAGCTCACAACAACTCAGTCACCCACTCACCCACTAACTACACCGCAGGTCACAACAACACTCTCACCCACTCACCACACTGCAGGTGACAACCACACACTAACCCACTCACCACACTGCAGGTCTCATCAACACACTCACTCACTCACCACACTGCAGCTCACAACAACACACTCACCCACCCACTCACTACCCTGCAGGTCACAACACACTGACTCACCCACTCACCACACTGCAGGTCACAACAACACACTCACCCACTCGCAACACTGCAGGTCACATCAACACACTCACCCACTCAAAACACTGCAGGTCACATCAACACACTCACCCACTCACCACACTGCAGGTCACATCAACACACTAACCCACACACCACACTGCGGGTCACAACAACACACCCACCCACTCACCACACTGCAGGTCACATCAACACACTCACCCACTCACAACACTGCAGGTCACATCAACATACACACCCACTCACCACACTGCAGGTCACATCAAAACACTCACCCACTCACCACACTGCAGGTCACAACAACACACTCACCCACTCACCACACTGCAGGTCACATCAACACACTCACCCACTCACCACACTGCAGGTCACATCAACACACTCACCCACTCACCACACTGCAGGTCACAACAACACACCCACCCACTCACCATACTGCAGGTCACATCAACACACTCACCCACTCACCACACTGCAGGTCACATCAACACACTCACCCACTCACCACACTGCAGGTCACATCAACACACTAAACCACTCACCACACTGCAGGTCACAACAACACACCCACCCACTCACCACACTGCAGGTCACATCAACACACTCACCCACTCATCACACTGCAGGTCACATCAACACACTCACCCACTCACCACACTGCAGGTCACATCAACACACTCACCCACTCACCACACTGCAGGTCACATCAACACACTCACCCACTCACCACACTGCAGGTCACATCAACACACTAACCCACTCACCACACTGCAGGTCACAACAACACACCCACCCACTCACCACACTGCAGGTCACATCAACACACTCACCCACTCACCACACTGCAGGTCACATCAACACACTAACCCACTCACCACACTGCAGGTCACAACAACACACCCACCCACTCACCACACTGCAGGTCACATCAATACACTCACCCACTCACCACACTGCAGGTCACATCAACACACTCACCCACTCACCACACTGCAGGTCACATCAACACACTCACCCACTCACCACACTGCAGGTCACAACAACACACTCACCCACTCACCACACTGCAGGTCACATCAACACACTCACCCACTCATCACACTGCAGGTCACATCAACACACTAACCCACTCACCACACTGCAGGTCACATCAACACACTAACCCACTCGCCACACTGCGGGTCACAACAACACACTAACCCACTCACCACACTGCGGGTCACAACAACACACTAACCCACTCACCACACTGCAGGTCACAACAACACACTAACCCACTCACCACACTGCGGGTCACAACAACACACTAATCCACTCACCACGCTGCAGGTCACATCAACACACTAACTCACTCACCACACTGCGGGTCACATCAACCCACTCACCCACTAACTACACCGCAGGTCACAACAACACTCTCACCCACTCACCACACTGCAGGTGACAACCACACACTAACCCACTCAACACACTGCAGGTCTCATCAACACACTCACTCACTCACCACACTGCAGCTCACAACAACACACTCACCACACTTCAGGTCACAACAACACACTCACTCACTCACCACACTGCAGGTCACAACACACTCACCCACTCACCACACTGCAGCTCACAACAACACACTCACCCACCCACTCACTACCCTGCAGGTCACAACACACTGACTCACCCACTCACCACATTGCAGGTCACAACAACACACTCACCCACTCGAAACACTGCAGGTCACATCAACACACTCACCCACTCACCACACTGCAGGTCACATCAACACACTAACCCACACACCACACTGCAGGTCACATCAACACACTAACCCACACACCACACTGCGGGTCACAACAACACACCCACCCACTCACTACACTGCAGGTCACATCAACACACTCACCCACTCACAACACTGCAGGTCACATCAACATACTCACCCACTCACCACACTGCAGGTCACATCAACACACTCACCCACTCACCACACTGCAGGTCACAACAACACACTCACCCACTCACCACACTGCAGGTCACATCAACACACTCACCCACCAACCACCCTGCAGGTCACAACAACTCACTCACCCACCCACTCACCACGCTGCAGGTCACATCAACAAACTCACCCACTCACCACCCTGCAGGTCACAACAACTCACTCACCCACTCACCACACTGCAGGTCACATCAACACACTCACCCACTCACCACACTGCAGGTCACAACAACTCACTCACCCACTCACCACCCTGCAGGTCACAACAACTCACTCACTCACCACACTGCAGGTCACAACAACACACTCACTCACTCACCACACTGCAGGTCACAACAACACACTCACCCACTCACCACACTGCAGCTCACAACAACACACTCACCCACTCACCACACTACAGGTCTCAACAACAACACTCACCAACTCACTCACCACACTGTAGCTCACAACAACACACTCACCCACTCACCACACTGCAGGTCACAACAACACACTCACCCACTCACCACACTGCAGGTCATAACAACACTCTCACCCACTCACCACACCGCAGGTCACAATAACACTCACCCACTCAACCACACTGCAGGTCACAACAACAACACTCACCCACTCATAATACTGCTGGTCACAACAACACACTCAACCACTCACCACACTGCAGCTCACAACAACTGACCCACTCACCCACTCACCACACTGCGGGTCACAACAACACACTCACTCACCCACTCACTCACCACACTGCAGGTCACAACAACACACTCACCCACTCACCACACTGTAGGTCACAACAACTCACTCACCCACTCACCACACTGCAGGTCACAACAACACACTCACCCACTCACCACACCGCAGGTCAAAACAACACACTCACCACTCACCACACTGCAGGTCACATCAACACACTCACCCACTCACCACACTGCAGGTCACATCAACACACTCACCCACTCACCACACTGCAGGTCACATCAACACACTAACCCACACACCACACTGCGGGTCACAACAACACACCCACCCTCTCACCACACTTCAGGTCACATCAACACACTCACCCACTCACCACACTGCAGGTCACATCAACACACTCACCCACTCACCACACTGCAGGTCACATCAACACACTAACCCACTCACCACACTGCAGGTCACAACAACACACCCACCCACTCACCACACTGCAGGTCACATCAACACACTCACCCACTCACCACACTGCAGGTCACATCAACACACTCACCCACTCACCACACTGCAGGTCACATCAACACACTCACCCACTCACCACACTGCAGGTCACATCAACACACTCACCCACTCACCACACTGCAGGTCACATCAACACACTAACCCACTCACCACACTGCAGCTCACAACAACACACCCACCCACTCACCACACTGCAGGTCACATCAACACACTCACCCACTCACCACACTGCAGGTCACATCAACACACTAACCCACTCACCACACTGCAGGTCACAACAACACACCCACCCACTCACCACACTGCAGGTCACATCAACACACTCACCCACTCACCACACTGCAGGTCACATCAACACACTCACCCACTCACCACACTGCAGGTCACATCAACACACTCACCCACTCACCACACTGCAGGTCACATCAACACACTCACCCACTCACCACACTGCAGGTCACATCAACACACTAACCCACTCACCACACTGCAGCTCACAACAACACACCCACCCACTCACAACACTGCAGGTCACATCAACACACTCACCCACTCACCACACTGCAGGTCACATCAACACACTAACCCACTCACCACACTGCAGGTCACAACAACACACCCACCCACTCACCACACTGCAGGTCACATCAACACACTCACCCACTCACCACACTGCAGGTCACATCAACACACTCACCCACTCACCACACTGCAGGTGACATCAACACACTCACCCACTCACCACACTGCAGGTCACAACAACTCACTCACCCACTCACCACACTGCAGGTCACAACAACACACTCACCCACTCACTACACAGCAGGTCACAACAACACACTCACCCACTCACCACACTGCAAGTCACAACAACACACTCACCCACTCACCACACTGCAGGTCACATCAACACACTCACCCACTCACCACACTGCAGGTCACAACAACACACTCACCCACTCACCACACTGCAGGTCGTAACAACTCACTCACCCACTCACCACCCTGCAGGTCACAACAACTCACTCACCCACCCACTCACCACGCTGCAGGTCACATCAACACACTCACACACTCACCACCCTGCAGGTCACAACAACACTCACCCACTCACCACACTGCAGGTCACAACAACACACTCACTCACTCACCACACTGCAGGTCACAACAACACTCACTCACTCACTCACAACACTGCAGGTCACAACAACACTCACCCACTCACCACAATGCAGGTCACAACAACACACGCACCTACTCACCACACTGCAACAACAACAACAACCGCCATTCGCCACTAAGTGGCGGTGACGTCACCACGACGCTTGTGCCAGGCCATGTGCACCTTGAGGCCACGTGAAGTGTCGAACGCCCGCTGGCAGGAGGTCACGGGGCAGACCCAGGTGCCACGGGTCGACTGACCGAGATGACCGAGATGACTGGCTGATGCACCACCTGTGCCCCCTACTGTGCCAACTTGCTGTGCTTTAGCCACCCGGCGCTCCGCTCGTTGTTGTGAGCGTCGCTCCTCCGCCCTCCGTTGTTGTTGGAGGGCGACTGCCTCCAACTGCCCAGTAGCGTCCTTCACGAGCCTCCTCCACTGAGGCCGATCTTGACACCGCTGGTACCAGTCATCGGCAAGTCCACTCAGCTCCACGTCCTCCTGTACCACATCACTCCATCTCTTCTCTAGCCCGTGCCGCGCCCGTTTAGCCCCCTCGATCCGGCCGAACAAAAGCTGTTTAGGCATGCGGTGGCTGGGCATGCGGGCTACATGACCCAGCCAACGCAGCCTTGCCTGCCGGAGGAGCTCACTGATGGGACTTTGCCCAGATCTTTCAAGGACTTGTGAGCTCCTCACACAATCCAGCCTGGTTAAACCCAGGATGGATCGTAGGCAGGCCAGCCTAAATGTTTCCAACCGGCGAAGATGCTCCACTAGGGGGGTCCACGTTTCGCAAGCATAGAGAAGGGAGGGAATGACCGTGGCCGAGAAGACCTGAAGCTTCGTGCGGAGCGACAGACCAGGTAGCTTCCACACAGCGTTACGCAACCGATGAAAAGATATTGCCGCTCGACTGATTCGGAGTGAGACCTCTGCTGATAAACTGGAGCCGGTCATGAGCACACTGCCCAGGTATGGGAAACTCTCTACTCTCTCCACAACTGCCCCATCACCGATTGGGAGTTGTGGGGGCGGAGTGCCCGATGGTACAAAATACCCAGGCAGGTGCTTAGTTTTGGTGGGGCTGATGGTAAGGCCCCACCTCTTAGTGGCACGCTCCAGTCTCAGCAGCAGCGTCTCCAACTCCTCTTCTGAATGAGCAGCTATTACCAAATCATCGGCATACATAACGTGGTTGACCAATAGGGAGCCATCCCTTGATCGCACCCGGGCGTCGATCAGCCTCCCATTGTATCTGTACCAAATGGTAATTCCCCCGGTACAGCTATTGAAGGCTTCACGAACTACGCAGTCGAAATAGATGTTAAATAATGTGGGAGCCAGAGGACATCCCTGTCGCACCCCAAGGTGTACAGGGAAAGGCTCCGACTCCCGGCCACGTAGTTTTACCCGGGCCCGCTCACCATCATGAAGGTCCTTAATGATCGTGAGCAGAGGGTCAGGGACTCCGAAAGCACGAAGAACAACCCAGAGCCCAGTCCTACTGATGGTATCATAGGCCTTGACCAGGTCAATAAAGCAGAGATGTAGGTCTTTTTGGAATTCCCTACACCTCTGCTGTAGCAGACGGACAGAAAATATGGCATCTGTGCAGGACCGCCCTTTCCTGAAACCACATTGGGGCTCCGCAAGCCTCTCCTCAGCATGCCTAGCAAGGCGATGTTGAATAATCCTTGCCAGGACCTTACCCGGCACACTGAGGAGTGAGATGCCCCTGTAGTTGTTACAGTCGGTACGGTCCCCCTTCTTAAAGAGGGGGACCACCAGGGCATCCTTCCAGTCCTGCGGAACCCGTCCAGTGGTCCAGACTGTTGTTATGATGTCATATAGGGCAGTCTGTGCACAAACGCCACCCTCCCTCAGCATTTCGCCTGGGAGATCATCTCTGCCCGGTGCCTTCCCTGGTCTCAGACTCCGGATCGCCCTCAGTACTTCCTCAACAGCCGGTACCTCAGCCAGCCACTCACAGGGGGTGACCTCTTCCAATATTTGAGGCACCGCAGCCTCAGCAGGGTTATCCCCACTTTGTGCCATGATGTTTTCCTGGCTGAGAGATTTTCCCTCCCCCAGGACCTCACAGAAATGCTCAGCAAATCTGCAAACCTGTTCCTGGGGGTCGGAGATTGGATCACCGTTTTTTCCTCTAATGATGGTAATAGGTGTGGCGCTGCAGGTTACTTTTTTGATGGAGTTAAATAGTGATTTGTGATCGCGGGCCACTGAGGCAGACTCCATCTCCTCAGCAACCCGCGACCACCACCCATCCTTACAGCGCCTCACGGCTCTCCGAACCTCCGAGCGAAGACTGCGGTAAACCTCCTCATTCTCTGACGTGGGATGCTGTAGGCGATGAGAGTGGGCCTGTCGCTTTTTCTCAATTAACCTGAACACCTCCTCCATCAGCCAGGGTTCCCGGGGAGGTCTGGACCGCGTACCCAAAGCAGCCATTGCAGCTGCATGAGTCACAGTCTTAAACCTCGCCCATTTACCCTCGACATCAGGTGGAGTGGGGGACGATGCCAACCCCAGCTGCAAGCGATGATGAAATTCTCGCTTGCAACTTTCATCAGCTAACTTAGACCAGGCCACTTTTGGTTGGAATGGGATCCTGGGTGTACACCCACCACCGGAGTGGAAGAATGGCAGGCGCATCTTACAGATGACTAGTCGATGGTCAGAGGGCAGATCAGCTCCACGGTAGGTCCTGGTGTCAAGGACATGGGCTCGCATCCGCTGGTCCGTCACTACGTAGTCCAGCAGATGTTCTTGCTTGGACCCGGCATGCATCCATGATGTTGTGTGGATGCGCCGATGCCGGAAGAGCGTGTTAGTAATTACAAGCCCATGGGCTGCACAAAAATCTAGCAGCCTCCTACCGTTATTATTGAGCTGATCTGGCCCATGCCTTCCAATCACTCCAGACCAGGTGCCAGTATCATGACCAACTCGGGCATTGAAGTCACCCAACAAGATGACTCTGTCCCGAGTGGCCACTTTAGCCAGCACCTGTGACAGGAGGTCATAGAAAGCGTCCGACTCATCGGCTTTGCCTGCATCCCTCCACAGATGTTCGTCTTCGGTGGGGGCATAAGTAACCACGACCACCACTCCTCGCCTCTGGTTGATGGGAAGGCGAGCCCAAAGTAGCCTGGGGCTTACAGCTTCCCACACCTCACCGCCACGCTCCCACGCCCCCTTCATTCTTTTGTTCAGAAGAAGAGCCACACCCTGTTGTTTGGCAGTCTCCTGCCCCGAGTAGAGGACTGTCCACCCCTCATGGTGGCAGGAGCCAGAACCGGTCCACCGGACCTCCTGAATGCCACAGAGATCCAGGCGGTACCGGTCCAGCTCCCGACAGAGGAGTGGCAGCCTCTCCTCTGCAGTGAGCGTTCGAACATTCCACGTGGCCATCCGCAATGGTTTTTCGTTGTTTCTGGAGGAGCCCCGAGGGTTAAAATTCAATCTCCTGGCTCCGCCAAATGGGGTTTGGCCAGGAGACGTCATAAAAGCCTGACCCCCCGGGGCCTCCGGCACAAGCTTATTAATTACAGGTTTATGTTTACTTCGTAGTTTAGTGGTGGTTAATTGAAGGTGGAGGGGTTACCAGCCCCTCGCACCCGTCCAGAGCCCCCGTTTAGCCACTGTGGTGGTCACAGACGCCATGAGGGGAGAGGCCAATGGGCATTGGCCCTCCCCCCACAGCACTGCCCACGACAATGTTGCCCGTCCGGCACCGCGAGGAGGTAGGAGGTTGTTTTGCCGGACACCACACTGCAGCACACATCAACACACTCACCCACTCACCACCCTCCAGGTCACAACAACTCACCCACTCACCACACTGCAGGTCTCAACAACACACTAACTCACTCACCACACTGCAGGTCACAACAATACACTCACCCACTCACCACACTGCATCTCACAACAACACACTCACCCACTCACCACACTGCAGGTTTCAACAACAACACTCACCAACTCACTCACCACACTGTAGGTCACAACAACACACTCACCCACTCACCACACTGCAGGTCACAACAACACACTCACTCACCACACTGCAGGTCACAACAACACACTCACTCACTCACTCACTACACTGCAGGTCACAACAACACACTCACCCACTCACCACACTGCAGCTCACAACAACACACTCACCCACCCACTCACTACCCTGCAGGTCACAACACACTGACTAACCCACTCACCACACTGCAGGTCACAACAACACACTCAGCCACTCGCAACACTGCAGGTCACATCAACACACTCACCCACTCACCACACTGCAGGTCACATCAACACACTCACCCACTCACCACACTGCAGGTCACATCAACACACTAACCCACACACCACACTGCGGGTCACAACAACACACCCACCCACTCACCACACTTCAGGTCACATCAACACACTCACCCACTCACCACACTGCAGGTCACATCAACACACTCACCCACTCACCACACTGCAGGTCACATCAACACACTAACCCACTCACCACACTGCAGGTCACAACACACTGACTCACCCACTCACCACACTGCAGGTCACAACAACACACTCACCCACTCACCACACTGCAGGTCACATCAATACACTAACCCACACACCACACTGCGGGTCACAACAACACACCTACCCACTCACTACACTGCAGGTCACATCAACACACTCACCCACTCACAACACTGCAGGTCACATCAACATACTCACCCACTCAACACACTGCAGGTCACATCAACACACTCACCCACTCACCACACTGCAGGTCACAACAACACACTCACCCACTCACCACACTGCAGGTCACATCAACACACTCACCCACTAACCACCCTGCAGGTCACAACAACTCACTCACCCACCCACTCACCACGCTGCAGGTCACATCAACAAACTCACCCACTCACCACCCTGCAGGTCACAACAACTCACTCACCCACTCACCACACTGCAGGTCACATCAACACAATCACCCACTCACCACACTGCAGGTCACAACAACTCACTCACCCATTCACCACCCTGCAGGTCACAACAACTCACTCACTCACCACACTGCAGGTCACAACAGCACACTCACTCACTCACCACACTGCAGGTCACAACAACACACTCACCCACTCACCACACTGCAGCTCACAACAACACACTCACCCACTCACCACACTACAGGTCTCAACAACAACACTCACCAACTCACTCACCACACTGTAGCTCACAACAACACACTCACCCACTCACCACACTGCAGGTCACAACAACACACTCACCCACTCACCACACTGCAGGTCATAACAACACTCTCACCCACTCACCACACCGCAGGTCACAATAACACTCACCCACTCAACCACACTGCAGGTCACAACAACAACACTCACCCACTCATAATACTGCTGGTCACAACAACACACTCAACCACTCACCACACTGCAGCTCACAACAACTGACCCACTCACCCACTCACCACACTGCGGGTCACAACAACACACTCACTCACCCACTCACTCACCACACTGCAGGTCACAACAACACACTCACCCACTCACCACACTGTAGGTCACAACAACTCACTCACCCACTCACCACACTGCAGGTCACAACAACACACTCACCCACTCACCACACCGCAGGTCAAAACAACACACTCACCACTCACCACACTGCAGGTCACATCAACACACTCACCCACTCACCACACTGCAGGTCACATCAACACACTCACCCACTCACCACACTGCAGGTCACATCAACACACTAACCCACACACCACACTGCGGGTCACAACAACACACCCACCCACTCACCACACTTCAGGTCACATCAACACACTCACCCACTCACCACACTGCAGGTCACATCAACACACTCACCCACTCACCACACTGCAGGTCACATCAACACACTAACCCACTCACCACACTGCAGGTCACAACAACACACCCACCCACTCACCACACTGCAGGTCACATCAACACACTCACCCACTCACCACACTGCAGGTCACATCAACACACTCACCTACTCACCACACTGCAGGTCACATCAACACACTAACCCACTCACCACACTGCAGGTCACAACAACACACCCACCCACTCACCACACTGCAGGTCACATCAACACACTCACCCACTCACCACACTGCAGGTCACATCAACACACTCACCCACTCACCACACTGCAGGTCACATCAACACACTCACCCACTCACCACACTGCAGGTCACATCAACACACTTACCCACTCACCACACTGCAGGTCACAACAACTCACTCACCCACTCACCACACTGCAGGTTACAACAACTCACTCACCCACTCACCACACTGCAGGTCACAACAACACACTCACCCACTCACCACACTGCAGGTCGTAACAACTCACTCACCCACTCACCACCCTGCAGGTCACAACAACTCACTCACCCAACCACTCACCACGCTGCAGGTCACATCAACACACTCACACACTCACCACACTGCAGGTCACAACAACACACTCACTCACTCACCACACTGCAGGTCACAACAACACTCACTCACTCACAACACTGCAGGTCACAACAACACTCACCCACTCACCACACTGCAGGTCACAACAACACACGCACCTACTCACCACACTGCAGCACACATCAACACACTCACCCACTCACCACCCTCCAGGTCACAACAACTCACCCACTCACCACACTGCAGGTCTCAACAACACACTAACTCACTCACCACACTGCAGGTCACAACAATACACTCACCCACTCACCACACTGCAACTCACAACAACACACTCACCCACTCACCACACTGCAGGTTTCAACAACAACACTCACCAACTCACTCACCACACTGTAGGTCACAACAACACACTCACCCACTCACCACACTGCAGGTCACAACAACACACTCACTCACCACACTGCAGGTCACAACAACACACTCACTCACTCACCACACTGCAGGTCACAACAACACACTCACCCACTGACCACACTGCAGCTCACAACAACACACTCACCCACCCACTCACTACCCTGCAGGTCACAACACACTGACTCACCCACTCACCACACTGCAGGTCACAACAACACACTCACCCACTCGCAACACTGCAGGTCACATCAACACACTCACCCACTCACCACACTGCAGGTCACATCAACACACTCACCCACTCCCCACACTGCAGGTCACATCAACACACTAACCCACACACCACACTGCAGGTCACAACAACACACCCACCCACTCACCACACTTCAGGTCACATCAACACACTCACCCACTCACCACACTGCAGGTCACATCAACACACTCACCCACTCACCACACTGCAGGTCACATCAACACACTAACCCACTCACCACACTGCAGGTCACAACAACACACCCACCCACTCACCACACTGCAGGTCACATCAACACACTCACCCACTCACCGCACTGCGGGTCACATCAACACACTCACCCACTCACCACACTGCAGGTCACATCAACACACTCACCCACTCACCACACTGCAGGTCACATCAACACACTCACCCACTCACCACACTGCAGGTCACATCAACACACTAACCCACTCACCACACTGCAGCTCACAACAACACACCCACCCACTCACCACACTGCAGGTCACATCAACACACTAACCCACTCACCACACTGCAGGTCACAACAACACACTCACTCACCACACTGCAGGTCACAACAACACACTCACTCACTCACCACACTGCAGGTCACAACAACACACTCACCCACTCACCACACTGCAGCTCACAACAACACACTCACCCACCCACTCACTACCCTGCAGGTCAAAACACACTGACTCACCCACTCACCACACTGCAGGTCACAACAACACACTCACCCACTCGCAATACTGCAGGTCACATCAACACACTCACCCACTCACCACACTGCAGGTCACATCAACACACTAACCCACACACCACACTGCGGGTCACAACAACACACCCACCCACTCACCACACTTCAGGTCACATCAACACACTCACCCACTCACCACACTGCAGGTCACATCAACACACTCACCCACTCACCACACTGCAGGTCACATCAACACACTAACCCACTCACCACACTGCAGGTCACAACAACACACCCACCCACTCACCACACTGCAGGTCACATCAACACACTCACCCACTCACCACACTGCAGGTCACATCAACACACTCACCCACTCACCACACTGCAGGTCACATCAACACACTCACCCACTCACCACACTGCAGGTCACATCAACACACTCACCCACTCACCACACTGCAGGTCACATCAACACACTAACCCACTCACCACACTGCAGCTCACAACAACACACCCACCCACTCACCACACTGCAGGTCACATCAACACACTCACCCACTCACCACACTGCAGGTCACATCAACACACTAACCCACTCACCACACTGCAGGTCACAACAACACACCCACCCACTCACCACACTGCAGGTCACATCAACACACTCACCCACTCACCACACTGCAGGTCACATCAACACACTAACCCACTCACCACACTGCAGGTCACATCAACACACTCACCTACTCACCACACTGCAGGTCACAACAACACACTCACCCACTCACCACACTGCAGGTCACATCAACACACTCACCCACTCACCACACTGCAGGTCACATCAACACACTAACCCACTCACCACACTGCAGGTCACATCAACACACTAACCCACTCACCACACTGCGGGTCACAAGAACACATTAACCCACTCACCACACTGCGGGTCACAACAACACACTAACCCACTCACCACACTGCGGGTCACAACAACACACTAACCCACTCACCACACTGCGGGTCACAACAACACACTAACCCACTCACCACGCTGCAGGTCACATCAACACACTAACCCACTCACCACACTGCGGGTCACATCAACCCACTCACCCACTCACCAAACTGCGGGTCACAACAACACACTCACCCACTCACCACACTGCAGCTCACAACAACTCAGTCACCCACTCACCCACTAACTACACCGCAGGTCACAACAACACTCTCACCCACTCACCACACTGCAGGTGACAACCACACACTAACCCACTCACCACACTGCAGGTCTCATCAACACACTCACTCACTCACCACACTGCAGCTCACAACAACACACTCACCCACCCACTCACTACCCTGCAGGTCACAACACACTGACTCACCCACTCACCACACTGCAGGTCACAACAACACACTCACCCACTCGCAACACTGCAGGTCACATCAACACACTCACCCACTCAAAACACTGCAGGTCACATCAACACACTCACCCACTCACCACACTGCAGGTCACATCAACACACTAACCCACACACCACACTGCGGGTCACAACAACACACCCACCCACTCACCACACTGCAGGTCACATCAACACACTCACCCACTCACAGCACTGCAGGTCACATCAACATACACACCCACTCACCACACTGCAGGTCACATCAACACACTCACCCACTCACCACACTGCAGGTCACAACAACACACTCACCCACTCACCACACTGCAGGTCACATCAACACACTCACCCACTCACCACACTGCAGGTCACATCAACACACTCACCCACTCACCACACTGCAGGTCACAACAACACACCCACCCACTCACCATACTGCAGGTCACATCAACACACTCACCCACTCACCACACTGCAGGTCACATCAACACACTCACCCACTCACCACACTGCAGGTCACATCAACACACTAAACCACTCACCACACTGCAGGTCACAACAACACACCCACCCACTCACCACACTGCAGGTCACATCAACACACTCACCCACTCATCACACTGCAGGTCACATCAACACACTCACCCACTCACCACACTGCAGGTCACATCAACACACTCACCCACTCACCACACTGCAGGTCACATCAACACACTCACCCACTCACCACACTGCAGGTCACATCAACACACTAACCCACTCACCACACTGCAGGTCACAACAACACACCCACCCACTCACCACACTGCAGGTCACATCAACACACTCACCCACTCACCACACTGCAGGTCACATCAACACACTAACCCACTCACCACACTGCAGGTCACAACAACACACCCACCCACTCACCACACTGCAGGTCACATCAATACACTCACCCACTCACCACACTGCAGGTCACATCAACACACTCACCCACTCACCACACTGCAGGTCACATCAACACACTCACCCACTCACCACACTGCAGGTCACAACAACACACTCAGCCACTCACCACACTGCAGGTCACATCAACACACTCACCCACTCATCACACTGCAGGTCACATCAACACACTAACCCACTCACCACACTGCAGGTCACATCAACACACTAACCCACTCGCCACACTGCGGGTCACATCAACACACTAACCCACTCGCCACACTGCGGGTCACAACAACACACTAACCCACTCACCACACTGCGGGTCACAACAACACACTAACCCACTCACCACACTGCAGGTCACAACAACACACTAACCCACTCACCACACTGCGGGTCACAACAACACACTAACCCACTCACCACGCTGCAGGTCACATCAACACACTAACTCACTCACCACACTGCGGGTCACATCAACCCACTCACCCACTCACCACACTGCGGGTGACAACAACACACTCACCCACTCACCACACTGCAGCTCACAACAACTCAGTTACCCACTCACCCACTAACTACACCGCAGGTCACAACAACACTCTCACCCACTCACCACACTGCAGGTGACAACCACACACTAACCCACTCAACACACTGCAGGTCTCATCAACACACTCACTCACTCACCACACTGCAGCTCACAACAACACACTCACCACACTTCAGGTCACAACAACACACTCACTCACTCACCACACTGCAGGTCACAACACACTCACCCACTCACCACACTGCAGCTCACAACAACACACTCACCCACCCACTCACTACCCTGCAGGTCACAACACACTGACTCACCCACTCACCACATTGCAGGTCACAACAACACACTCACCCACTCGAAACACTGCAGGTCACATCAACACACTCACCCACTCACCACACTGCAGGTCACATCAACACACTAACCCACACACCACACTGCAGGTCACATCAACACACTAACCCACACACCACACTGCGGGTCACAACAACACACCCACCCACTCACTACACTGCAGGTCACATCAACACACTCACCCACTCACAACACTGCAGGTCACATCAACATACTCACCCACTCACCACACTGCAGGTCACATCAACACACTCACCCACTCACCACACTGCAGGTCACAACAACACACTCACCCACTCACCACACTGCAGGTCACATCAACACACTCACCCACTAACCACCCTGCAGGTCACAACAACTCACTCACCCACCCACTCACCACGCTGCAGGTCACATCAACAAACTCACCCACTCACCACCCTGCAGGTCACAACAACTCACTCACCCACTCACCACACTGCAGGTCACATCAACACACTCACCCACTCACCACACTGCAGGTCACAACAACTCACTCACCCACTCACCACCCTGCAGGTCACAACAACTCACTCACTCACCACACTGCAGGTCACAACAACACACTCACTCACTCACCACACTGCAGGTCACAACAACACACTCACCCACTCACCACACTGCAGCTCACAACAACACACTCACCCACTCACCACACTACAGGTCTCAACAACAACACTCACCAACTCACTCACCACACTGTAGCTCACAACAACACACTCACCCACTCACCACACTGCAGGTCACAACAACACACTCACCCACTCACCACACTGCAGGTCATAACAACACTCTCACCCACTCACCACACCGCAGGTCACAATAACACTCACCCACTCAACCACACTGCAGGTCACAACAACAACACTCACCCACTCATAATACTGCTGGTCACAACAACACACTCAACCACTCACCACACTGCAGCTCACAACAACTGACCCACTCACCCACTCACCACACTGCGGGTCACAACAACACACTCACTCACCCACTCACTCACCACACTGCAGGTCACAACAACACACTCACCCACTCACCACACTGTAGGTCACAACAACTCACTCACCCACTCACCACACTGCAGGTCACAACAACACACTCACCCACTCACCACACCGCAGGTCAAAACAACACACTCACCACTCACCACACTGCAGGTCACATCAACACACTCACCCACTCACCACACTGCAGGTCACATCAACACACTCACCCACTCACCACACTGCAGGTCACATCAACACACTAACCCACACACCACACTGCGGGTCACAACAACACACCCACCCACTCACCACACTTCAGGTCACATCAACACACTCACCCACTCACCACACTGCAGGTCACAACAACACACTCACCCACCCACTCACTACCCTGCAGGTCACAACACACTGACTCACCCACTCACCACACTGCAGGTCACAACAACACACTCACCCACTCGCAACACTGCAGGTCACATCAACACACTCACCCACTCAAAACACTGCAGGTCACATCAACACACTCACCCACTCACCACACTGCAGGTCACATCAACACACTAACCCACACACCACACTGCGGGTCACAACAACACACCCACCCACTCACCACACTGCAGGTCACATCAACACACTCACCCACTCACAACACTGCAGGTCACATCAACATACACACCCACTCACCACACTGCAGGTCACATCAACACACTCACCCACTCACCACACTGCAGGTCACAACAACACACTCACCCACTCACCACACTGCAGGTCACATCAACACACTCACCCACTCACCACACTGCAGGTCACATCAACACACTCACCCACTCACCACACTGCAGGTCACAACAACACACCCACCCACTCACCATACTGCAGGTCACATCAACACACTCACCCACTCACCACACTGCAGGTCACATCAACACACTCACCCACTCACCACACTGCAGGTCACATCAACACACTAAACCACTCACCACACTGCAGGTCACAACAACACACCCACCCACTCACCACACTGCAGGTCACATCAACACACTCACCCACTCATCACACTGCAGGTCACATCAACACACTCACCCACTCACCACACTGCAGGTCACATCAACACACTCACCCACTCACCACACTGCAGGTCACATCAACACACTCACCCACTCACCACACTGCAGGTCACATCAACACACTAACCCACTCACCACACTGCAGGTCACAACAACACACCCACCCACTCACCACACTGCAGGTCACATCAACACACTCACCCACTCACCACACTGCAGGTCACATCAACACACTAACCCACTCACCACACTGCAGGTCACAACAACACACCCACCCACTCACCACACTGCAGGTCACATCAATACACTCACCCACTCACCACACTGCAGGTCACATCAACACACTCACCCACTCACCACACTGCAGGTCACATCAACACACTCACCCACTCACCACACTGCAGGTCACAACAACACACTCAGCCACTCACCACACTGCAGGTCACATCAACACACTCACCCACTCATCACACTGCAGGTCACATCAACACACTAACCCACTCACCACACTGCAGGTCACATCAACACACTAACCCACTCGCCACACTGCGGGTCACAACAACACACTAACCCACTCACCACACTGCGGGTCACAACAACACACTAACCCACTCACCACACTGCAGGTCACAACAACACACTAACCCACTCACCACACTGCGGGTCACAACAACACACTAACCCACTCACCACGCTGCAGGTCACATCAACACACTAACTCACTCACCACACTGCGGGTCACATCAACCCACTCACCCACTCACCACACTGCGGGTGACAACAACACACTCACCCACTCACCACACTGCAGCTCACAACAACTCAGTTACCCACTCACCCACTAACTACACCGCAGGTCACAACAACACTCTCACCCACTCACCACACTGCAGGTGACAACCACACACTAACCCACTCAACACACTGCAGGTCTCATCAACACACTCACTCACTCACCACACTGCAGCTCACAACAACACACTCACCACACTTCAGGTCACAACAACACACTCACTCACTCACCACACTGCAGGTCACAACACACTCACCCACTCACCACACTGCAGCTCACAACAACACACTCACCCACCCACTCACTACCCTGCAGGTCACAACACACTGACTCACCCACTCACCACATTGCAGGTCACAACAACACACTCACCCACTCGAAACACTGCAGGTCACATCAACACACTCACCCACTCACCACACTGCAGGTCACATCAACACACTAACCCACACACCACACTGCAGGTCACATCAACACACTAACCCACACACCACACTGCGGGTCACAACAACACACCCACCCACTCACTACACTGCAGGTCACATCAACACACTCACCCACTCACAACACTGCAGGTCACATCAACATACTCACCCACTCACCACACTGCAGGTCACATCAACACACTCACCCACTCACCACACTGCAGGTCACAACAACACACTCACCCACTCACCACACTGCAGGTCACATCAACACACTCACCCACTAACCACCCTGCAGGTCACAACAACTCACTCACCCACCCACTCACCACGCTGCAGGTCACATCAACAAACTCACCCACTCACCACCCTGCAGGTCACAACAACTCACTCATCCACTCACCACACTGCAGGTCACATCAACACACTCACCCACTCACCACACTGCAGGTCACAACAACTCACTCACCCACTCACCACCCTGCAGGTCACAACAACTCACTCACTCACCACACTGCAGGTCACAACAACACACTCACTCACTCACCACACTGCAGGTCACAACAACACACTCACCCACTCACCACACTGCAGCTCACAACAACACACTCACCCACTCACCACACTACAGGTCTCAACAACAACACTCACCAACTCACTCACCACACTGTAGCTCACAACAACACACTCACCCACTCACCACACTGCAGGTCACAACAACACACTCACCCACTCACCACACTGCAGGTCATAACAACACTCTCACCCACTCACCACACCGCAGGTCACAATAACACTCACCCACTCAACCACACTGCAGGTCACAACAACAACACTCACCCACTCATAATACTGCTGGTCACAACAACACACTCAACCACTCACCACACTGCAGCTCACAACAACTGACCCACTCACCCACTCACCACACTGCGGGTCACAACAACACACTCACTCACCCACTCACTCACCACACTGCAGGTCACAACAACACACTCACCCACTCACCACACTGTAGGTCACAACAACTCACTCACCCACTCACCACACTGCAGGTCACAACAACACACTCACCCACTCACCACACCGCAGGTCAAAACAACACACTCACCACTCACCACACTGCAGGTCACATCAACACACTCACCCACTCACCACACTGCAGGTCACATCAACACACTCACCCACTCACCACACTGCAGGTCACATCAACACACTAACCCACACACCACACTGCGGGTCACAACAACACACCCACCCACTCACCACACTTCAGGTCACATCAACACACTCACCCACTCACCACACTGCAGGTCACATCAACACACTCACCCACTCACCACACTGCAGGTCACATCAACACACTAACCCACTCACCACACTGCAGGTCACAACAACACACCCACCCACTCACCACACTGCAGGTCACATCAACACACTCACCCACTCACCACACTGCAGGTCACATCAACACACTCACCCACTCACCACACTGCAGGTCACATCAACACACTCACCCACTCACCACACTGCAGGTCACATCAACACACTCACCCACTCACCACACTGCAGGTCACATCAACACACTAACCCACTCACCACACTGCAGCTCACAACAACACACCCACCCACTCACCACACTGCAGGTCACATCAACACACTCACCCACTCACCACACTGCAGGTCACATCAACACACTAACCCACTCACCACACTGCAGGTCACAACAACACACCCACCCACTCACCACACTGCAGGTCACATCAACACACTCACCCACTCACCACACTGCAGGTCACATCAACACACTCACCCACTCACCACACTGCAGGTGACATCAACACACTCACCCACTCACCACACTGCAGGTCACAACAACTCACTCACCCACTCACCACACTGCAGGTCACAACAACACACTCACCCACTCACTACACAGCAGGTCACAACAACACACTCACCCACTCACCACACTGCAAGTCACAACAACACACTCACCCACTCACCACACTGCAGGTCACATCAACACACTCACCCACTCACCACACTGCAGGTCACAACAACACACTCACCCACTCACCACACTGCAGGTAGTAACAACTCACTCACCCACTCACCACCCTGCAGGTCACAACAACTCACTCACCCACCCACTCACCACGCTGCAGGTCACATCAACACACTCACACACTCACCACCCTGCAGGTCACAACAACACTCACTCACTCACCACACTGCAGGTCACAACAACACTCACTCACTCACTCACAACACTGCAGGTCACAACAACACTCACCCACTCACCACACTGCAGGTCACAACAACACACGCACCTACTCACCACACTGCAGCACACATCAACACACTCACCCACTCACCACCCTCCAGGTCACAACAACTCACCCACTCACCACACTGCAGGTCTCAACAACACACTAACTCACTCACCACACTGCAGGTCACAACAATACACTCACCCACTCACCACACTGCATCTCACAACAACACACTCACCCACTCACCACACTGCAGGTTTCAACAACAACACTCACCAACTCACTCACCACACTGTAGGTCACAACAACACACTCACCCACTCACCACACTGCAGGTCACAACAACACACTCACTCACCACACTGCAGGTCACAACAACACACTCACTCACTCACCACACTGCAGGTCACAACAACACACTCACCCACTCACCACACTGCAGCTCACAACAACACACTCACCCACCCACTCACTACCCTGCAGGTCACAACACACTGACTAACCCACTCACCACACTGCAGGTCACAACAACACACTCAGCCACTCGCAACACTGCAGGTCACATCAACACACTCACCCACTCACCACACTGCAGGTCACATCAACACACTCACCCACTCACCACACTGCAGGTCACATCAACACACTCACCCACTCACCACACTGCAGGTCACATCAACACACTAACCCACTCACCACACTGCAGGTCACAACACACTGACTCACCCACTCACCACACTGCAGGTCACAACAACACACTCACCCACTCACCACACTGCAGGTCACATCAACACACTAACCCACACACCACACTGCGGGTCACAACAACACACCCACCCACTCACTACACTGCAGGTCACATCAACACACTCACCCACTCACAACACTGCAGGTCACATCAACATACTCACCCACTCACCACACTGCAGGTCACATCAACACACTCACCCACTCACCACACTGCAGGTCACAACAACACACTCACCCACTCACCACACTGCAGGTCACATCAACACACTCACCCACTAACCACCCTGCAGGTCACAACAACTCACTCACCCACCCACTCACCACGCTGCAGGTCACATCAACAAACTCACCCACTCACCACCCTGCAGGTCACAACAACTCACTCACCCACTCACCACACTGCAGGTCACATCAACACACTCACCCACTCACCACACTGCAGGTCACAACAACTCACTCACCCACTCACCACCCTGCAGGTCACAACAACTCACTCACTCACCACACTGCAGGTCACAACAACACACTCACTCACTCACCACACTGCAGGTCACAACAACACACTCACCCACTCACCACACTGCAGCTCACAACAACACACTCACCCACTCACCACACTACAGGTCTCAACAACAACACTCACCAACTCACTCACCACACTGTAGCTCACAACAACACACTCACCCACTCACCACACTGCAGGTCACAACAACACACTCACCCACTCACCACACTGCAGGTCATAACAACACTCTCACCCACTCACCACACCGCAGGTCACAATAACACTCACCCACTCAACCACACTGCAGGTCACAACAACAACACTCACCCACTCATAATACTGCTGGTCACAACAACACACTCAACCACTCACCACACTGCAGCTCACAACAACTGACCCACTCACCCACTCACCACACTGCGGGTCACAACAACACACTCACTCACCCACTCACTCACCACACTGCAGGTCACAACAACACACTCACCCACTCACCACACTGTAGGTCACAACAACTCACTCACCCACTCACCACACTGCAGGTCACAACAACACACTCACCCACTCACCACACCGCAGGTCAAAACAACACACTCACCACTCACCACACTGCAGGTCACATCAACACACTCACCCACTCACCACACTGCGGGTCACAACAACACACCCACCCACTCACCACACTTCAGGTCACATCAACACACTCACCCACTCACCACACTGCAGGTCACATCAACACACTCACCCACTCACCACACTGCAGGTCACATCAACACACTAACCCACTCACCACACTGCAGGTCACAACAACACACCCACCCACTCACCACACTGCAGGTCACATCAACACACTCACCCACTCACCACACTGCAGGTCACATCAACACACTCACCCACTCACCACACTGCAGGTCACATCAACACACTCACCCACTCACCACACTGCAGGTCACATCAACACACTCACCCACTCACCACACTGCAGGTCACATCAACACACTAACCCACTCACCACACTGCAGCTCACAACAACACACCCACCCACTCACCACACTGCAGGTCACATCAACACACTCACCCACTCACCACACTGCAGGTCACATCAACACACTAACCCACTCACCACACTGCAGGTCACAACAACACACCCACCCACTCACCACACTGCAGGTCACATCAACACACTCACCCACTCACCACACTGCAGGTCACATCAACACACTCACCCACTCACCACACTGCAGGTGACATCAACACACTCACCCACTCACCACACTGCAGGTCACAACAACTCACTCACCCACTCACCACACTGCAGGTCACAACAACACACTCACCCACTCACTACACAGCAGGTCACAACAACACACTCACCCACTCACCACACTGCAAGTCACAAAAACACACTCACCCACTCACCACACTGCAGGTCACATCAACACACTCACCCACTCACCACACTGCAGGTCACAACAACACACTCACCCACTCACCACACTGCAGGTCGTAACAACTCACTCACCCACTCACCACCCTGCAGGTCACAACAACTCACTCACCCACCCACTCACCACGCTGCAGGTCACATCAACACACTCACACACTCACCACCCTGCAGGTCACAACAACACTCACCCACTCACCACACTGCAGGTCACAACAACACACTCACTCACTCACCACACTGCAGGTCACAACAACACTCACTCACTCACAACACTGCAGGTCACAACAACACTCACCCACTCACCACACTGCAGGTCACAACAACACACGCACCTACTCACCACACTGCAGCACACATCAACACACTCACCCACTCACCACCCTCCAGGTCACAACAACTCACCCACTCACCACACTGCAGGTCTCAACAACACACTAACTCACTCACCACACTGCAGGTCACAACAATACACTCACCCACTCACCACACTGCATCTCACAACAACACACTCACCCACTCACCACACTGCAGGTTTCAACAACAACACTCACCAACTCACTCACCACACTGTAGGTCACAACAACACACTCACCCACTCACCACACTGCAGGTCACAACAACACACTCACTCACCACACTGCAGGTCACAACAACACACTCACTCACTCACCACACTGCAGGTCACAACAACACACTCACCCACTCACCACACTGCAGCTCACAACAACACACTCACCCACCCACTCACTACCCTGCAGGTCACAACACACTGACTAACCCACTCACCACACTGCAGGTCACAACAACACACTCACCCACTCGCAACACTGCAGGTCACATCAACACACTCACCCACTCACCACACTGCAGGTCACATCAACACACTCACCCACTCACCACACTGCAGGTCACATCAACACACTAACCCACACACCACACTGCGGGTCACAACAACACACTCACTCACTCACCACACTGCAGGTCACAACAACACTCACTCACTCACAACACTGCAGGTCACAACAACACTCACCCACTCACCACACTGCAGGTCACAACAACACACGCACCTACTCACCACACTGCAGCACACATCAACACACTCACCCACTCACCACCCTCCAGGTCACAACAACTCACCCACTCACCACACTGCAGGTCTCAACAACACACTAACTCACTCACCACACTGCAGGTCACAACAATACACTCACCCACTCACCACACTGCATCTCACAACAACACACTCACCCACTCACCACACTGCAGGTTTCAACAACAACACTCACCAACTCACTCACCACACTGTAGGTCACAACAACACACTCACCCACTCACCACACTGCAGGTCACAACAACACACTCACTCACCACACTGCAGGTCACAACAACACACTCACTCACTCACCACACTGCAGGTCACAACAACACACTCACCCACTCACCACACTGCAGCTCACAACAACACACTCACCCACCCACTCACTACCCTGCAGGTCACAACACACTGACTAACCCACTCACCACACTGCAGGTCACAACAACACACTCACCCACTCGCAACACTGCAGGTCACATCAACACACTCACCCACTCACCACACTGCGGGTCACAACAACACACCCACCCACTCACCACACTTCAGGTCACATCAACACACTCACCCACTCACCACACTGCAGGTCACATCAACACACTCACCCACTCACCACACTGCAGGTCACATCAACACACTAACCCACTCACCACACTGCAGGTCACAACACACTGACTCACCCACTCACCACACTGCAGGTCACAACAACACACTCACCCACTCACCACACTGCAGGTCACATCAACACACTCACCCACTCACCACACTGCAGGTCACATCAACACACTCACCCACTCACCACACTGCAGGTCACATCAACACACTCACCCACTCACCACACTGCAGGTCTCAACAACAACACTCACCAACTCACTCACCACACTGCAGACCACAACACTCACCGACTCACTCACCACACTGCAGGTCACAACAACACACTCACCCACTCACCACCCTGCAGGTCACAACAACTCACTCACCCACTCACCACACTGCAGGTCACAACAACAGACTCACCCACTCACCACACTGCAGGTCACAACAACAGACTCACCCACTCACCACACTGTAGGTGACAACAACACACTCACCCACTCACTACACTGCAGGTCACAACAACACACTGACCCACTCACCACACTGCAGACCACAACACTCACCCACCCACTCACCACACTGCAGGTCACAACAACTCACTCACCCAATCACTACCCTGCAGGTCACAACACACTCACTCACCCACTTACCACACTGCAGGTCACAACAACACACTCACCCACTCACCACACTGCAGGTCACATCAACACACTCACCAACTGACCACACTGCAGGTCACATCAACACACTCACCCACTCACTACACTGCAGGTCACAACAACACACTGACCCACTCACCACACTGCAGACCACAACACTCACCCACTCACTCACCACACTGTAGCTCACAACAACTCACTCACCCACTAACCACCCTGCAGGTCACAACAACTCACTCACCCACTAACCACCCTGCAGGTCACAACAACTCACTCACCCACTCACCACACTGCGGGTCACACCAACTCACTCACCCACTAACCACCCTGCAGGTCACAACAACTCACTCACCACACTGCGGGTCACAACAACTCACTCACCCACTCACCACGCTGAAGGTCACACCAACACACTCACCCACTCACCACCCTGCAGGTCACAACAACTCAATCACACACTCACCACACTGCAGGTCACATCAACACACTCACCCACTCACCACACTGCAGGTCACAACAACTCACTCACCCACTCATCACCCTGCAGGTCACAACAACTCACTCACTCACCACACTGCAGGTCACAACACATTCACTCACTCACTCACCACACTGCAGGTCACAACAACACACCCACCCACTCACTACACTGCAGGTCACATCAACACACTCACCCACTCACAACACTGCAGGTCACAACAACACACTCACTCACTCACCACACTGCAGGTCACAACACACTCACCCACTCACCACACTGCAGCTCACAACAACACACTCACCCACCCACTCACTACCCTGCAGGTCACAACACACTGACTCACCCACTCACCACATTGCAGGTCACAACAACACACTCACCCACTCGAAACACTGCAGGTCACATCAACACACTCACCCACTCACCACACTGCAGGTCACATCAACACACTAACCCACACACCACACTGCAGGTCACATCAACACACTAACCCACACACCACACTGCGGGTCACAACAACACACCCACCCACTCACTACACTGCAGGTCACATCAACACACTCACCCACTCACAACACTGCAGGTCACATCAACATACTCACCCACTCACCACACTGCAGGTCACATCAACACACTCACCCACTCACCACACTGCAGGTCACAACAACACACTCACCCACTCACCACACTGCAGGTCACATCAACACACTCACCCACTAACCACCCTGCAGGTCACAACAACTCACTCACCCACCCACTCACCACGCTGCAGGTCACATCAACAAACTCACCCACTCACCACCCTGCAGGTCACAACAACTCACTCACCCACTCACCACACTGCAGGTCACATCAACACACTCACCCACTCACCACACTGCAGGTCACAACAACTCACTCACCCACTCACCACCCTGCAGGTCACAACAACTCACTCACCACACTGCAGGTCACAACAACACACTCACTCACTCACCACACTGCAGGTCACAACAACACACTCACCCACTCACCACACTGCAGCTCACAACAACACACTCACCCACTCACCACACTACAGGTCTCAACAACAACACTCACCAACTCACTCACCACACTGTAGCTCACAACAACACACTCACCCACTCACCACACTGCAGGTCACAACAACACACTCACCCACTCACCACACTGCAGGTCATAACAACACTCTCACCCACTCACCACACCGCAGGTCACAATAACACTCACCCACTCAACCACACTGCAGGTCACAACAACAACACTCACCCACTCATAATACTGCTGGTCACAACAACACACTCAACCACTCACCACACTGCAGCTCACAACAACTGACCCACTCACCCACTCACCACACTGCGGGTCACAACAACACACTCACTCACCCACTCACTCACCACACTGCAGGTCACAACAACACACTCACCCACTCACCACACTGTAGGTCACAACAACTCACTCACCCACTCACCACACTGCAGGTCACAACAACACACTCACCCACTCACCACACTGCAGGTCACAACAACACACTCACCCACTCACCACCCTGCAGGTCACAACAACTCACTCACCCACTCACCACACTGCAGGTCACAACAACAGACTCACCCACTCACCACACTGTAGGTGACAACAACACACTCACCCACTCACTACACTGCAGGTCACAACAACACACTGACCCACTCACCACACTGCAGACCACAACACTCACCCACCCACTCACCACACTGCAGGTCACAACAACTCACTCACCCAATCACTACCCTGCAGGTCACAACACACTCACTCACCCACTTACCACACTGCAGGTCACAACAACACACTCACCCACTCACCACACTGCAGGTCACATCAACACACTCACCAACTGACCACACTGCAGGTCACATCAACACACTCACCCACTCACTACACTGCAGGTCACAACAACACACTGACCCACTCACCACACTGCAGACCACAACACTCACCCACTCACTCACCACACTGTAGCTCACAACAACTCACTCACCCACTAACCACCCTGCAGGTCACAACAACTCACTCACCCACTAACCACCCTGCAGGTCACAACAACTCACTCACCCACTCACCACACTGCGGGTCACACCAACTCACTCACCCACTAACCACCCTGCAGGTCACAACAACTCACTCACCACACTGCGGGTCACAACAACTCACTCACCCACTCACCACGCTGAAGGTCACACCAACACACTCACCCACTCACCACCCTGCAGGTCACAACAACTCAATCACACACTCACCACACTGCAGGTCACATCAACACACTCACCCACTCACCACACTGCAGGTCACAACAACTCACTCACCCACTCATCACCCTGCAGGTCACAACAACTCACTCACTCACCACACTGCAGGTCACAACACATTCACTCACTCACTCACCACACTGCAGGTCACAACAACACACCCACCCACTCACTACACTGCAGGTCACATCAACACACTCACCCACTCACAACACTGCAGGTCACAACAACACACTCACTCACTCACCACACTGCAGGTCACAACACACTCACCCACTCACCACACTGCAGCTCACAACAACACACTCACCCACCCACTCACTACCCTGCAGGTCACAACACACTGACTCACCCACTCACCACATTGCAGGTCACAACAACACACTCACCCACTCGAAACACTGCAGGTCACATCAACACACTCACCCACTCACCACACTGCAGGTCACATCAACACACTAACCCACAAACCACACTGCAGGTCACATCAACACACTAACCCACACACCACACTGCGGGTCACAACAACACACCCACCCACTCACTACACTGCAGGTCACATCAACACACTCACCCACTCACAACACTGCAGGTCACATCAACATACTCACCCACTCACCACACTGCAGGTCACATCAACACACTCACCCACTCACCACACTGCAGGTCACAACAACACACTCACCCACTCACCACACTGCAGGTCACATCAACACACTCACCCACTAACCACCCTGCAGGTCACAACAACTCACTCACCCACCCACTCACCACGCTGCAGGTCACATCAACAAACTCACCCACTCACCACCCTGCAGGTCACAACAACTCACTCACCCACTCACCACACTGCAGGTCACATCAACACACTCACCCACTCACCACACTGCAGGTCACAACAACTCACTCACCCACTCACCACCCTGCAGGTCACAACAACTCACTCACCACACTGCAGGTCACAACAACACACTCACTCACTCACCACACTGCAGGTCACAACAACACACTCACCCACTCACCACACTGCAGCTCACAACAACACACTCACCCACTCACCACACTACAGGTCTCAACAACAACACTCACCAACTCACTCACCACACTGTAGCTCACAACAACACACTCACCCACTCACCACACTGCAGGTCACAACAACACACTCACCCACTCACCACACTGCAGGTCATAACAACACTCTCACCCACTCACCACACCGCAGGTCACAATAACACTCACCCACTCAACCACACTGCAGGTCACAACAACAACACTCACCCACTCATAATACTGCTGGTCACAACAACACACTCAACCACTCACCACACTGCAGCTCACAACAACTGACCCACTCACCCACTCACCACACTGCGGGTCACAACAACACACTCACTCACCCACTCACTCACCACACTGCAGGTCACAACAACACACTCACCCACTCACCACACTGTAGGTCACAACAACTCACTCACCCACTCACCACACTGCAGGTCACAACAACACACTCACCCACTCACCACACCGCAGGTCAAAACAACACACTCACCACTCACCACACTGCAGGTCACATCAACACACTCACCCACTCACCACACTGCAGGTCACATCAACACACTCACCCACTCACCACACTGCAGGTCACATCAACACACTAACCCACACACCACACTGCGGGTCACAACAACACACCCACCCACTCACCACACTTCAGGTCACATCAACACACTCACCCACTCACCACACTGCAGGTCACATCAACACACTCACCCACTCACCACACTGCAGGTCACATCAACACACTAACCCACACACCACACTGCGGGTCACAACAACACACCCACCCACTCACCACACTTCAGGTCACATCAACACACTCACCCACTCACCACACTGCAGGTCACATCAACACACTCACCCACTCACCACACTGCAGGTCACATCAACACACTAACCCACTCACCACACTGCAGGTCACAACAACACACCCACCCACTCACCACACTGCAGGTCACATCAACACACTCACCCACTCACCACACTGCAGGTCACATCAACACACTCACCCACTCACCACACTGCAGGTCACATCAACACACTCACCCACTCACCACACTGCAGGTCACATCAACACACTCACCCACTCACCACACTGCAGGTCACATCAACACACTAACCCACTCACCACACTGCAGCTCACATCAACACACCCACCCACTCACCACACTGCAGGTCACATCAACACACTCACCCACTCACCACACTGCAGGTCACATCAACACACTAACCCACTCACCACACTGCAGGTCACAACAACACACCCACCCACTCACCACACTGCAGGTCACATCAACACACTCACCCACTCACCACACTGCAGGTCACATCAACACACTCACCCACTCACCACACTGCAGGTGACATCAACACACTCACCCACTCACCACACTGCAGGTCACAACAACTCACTCACCCACTCACCACACTGCAGGTCACAACAACACACTCACCCACTCACTACACAGCAGGTCACAACAACACACTCACCCACTCACCACACTGCAAGTCACAACAACACACTCACCCACTCACCACACTGCAGGTCACATCAACACACTCACCCACTCACCACACTGCAGGTCACAACAACACACTCACCCACTCACCACACTGCAGGTCGTAACAACTCACTCACCCACTCACCACCCTGCAGGTCACAACAACTCACTCACCCACCCACTCACCACGCTGCAGGTCACATCAACACACTCACACACTCACCACCCTGCAGGTCACAACAACACTCACTCACTCACCACACTGCAGGTCACAACAACACTCACTCACTCACAACACTGCAGGTCACAACAACACTCACCCACTCACCACACTGCAGGTCACAACAACACACGCACCTACTCACCACACTGCAGCACACATCAACACACTCACCCACTCACCACCCTCCAGGTCACAACAACTCACCCACTCACCACACTGCAGGTCTCAACAACACACTAACTCACTCACCACACTGCAGGTCACAACAATACACTCACCCACTCACCACACTGCATCTCACAACAACACACTCACCCACTCACCACACTGCAGGTTTCAACAACAACACTCACCAACTCACTCACCACACTGTAGGTCACAACAACACACTCACCCACTCACCACACTGCAGGTCACAACAACACACTCACTCACCACACTGCAGGTCACAACAACACACTCACTCACTCACCACACTGCAGGTCACAACAACACACTCACCCACTCACCACACTGCAGCTCACAACAACACACTCACCCACCCACTCACTACCCTGCAGGTCACAACACACTGACTAACCCACTCACCACACTGCAGGTCACAACAACACACTCAGCCACTCGCAACACTGCAGGTCACATCAACACACTCACCCACTCACCACACTGCAGGTCACATCAACACACTCACCCACTCACCACACTGCAGGTCACATCAACACACTCACCCACTCACCACACTGCAGGTCACATCAACACACTAACCCACTCACCACACTGCAGGTCACAACACACTGACTCACCCACTCACCACACTGCAGGTCACAACAACACACTCACCCACTCACCACACTGCAGGTCACATCAACACACTAACCCACACACCACACTGCGGGTCACAACAACACACCCACCCACTCACTACACTGCAGGTCACATCAACACACTCACCCACTCACAACACTGCAGGTCACATCAACATACTCACCCACTCACCACACTGCAGGTCACATCAACACACTCACCCACTCACCACACTGCAGGTCACAACAACACACTCACCCACTCACCACACTGCAGGTCACATCAACACACTCACCCACTAACCACCCTGCAGGTCACAACAACTCACTCACCCACCCACTCACCACGCTGCAGGTCACATCAACAAACTCACCCACTCACCACCCTGCAGGTCACAACAACTCACTCACCCACTCACCACACTGCAGGTCACATCAACACACTCACCCACTCACCACACTGCAGGTCACAACAACTCACTCACCCACTCACCACCCTGCAGGTCACAACAACTCACTCACTCACCACACTGCAGGTCACAACAACACACTCACTCACTCACCACACTGCAGGTCACAACAACACACTCACCCACTCACCACACTGCAGCTCACAACAACACACTCACCCACTCACCACACTACAGGTCTCAACAACAACACTCACCAACTCACTCACCACACTGTAGCTCACAACAACACACTCACCCACTCACCACACTGCAGGTCACAACAACACACTCACCCACTCACCACACTGCAGGTCATAACAACACTCTCACCCACTCACCACACCGCAGGTCACAATAACACTCACCCACTCAACCACACTGCAGGTCACAACAACAACACTCACCCACTCATAATACTGCTGGTCACAACAACACACTCAACCACTCACCACACTGCAGCTCACAACAACTGACCCACTCACCCACTCACCACACTGCGGGTCACAACAACACACTCACTCACCCACTCACTCACCACACTGCAGGTCACAACAACACACTCACCCACTCACCACACTGTAGGTCACAACAACTCACTCACCCACTCACCACACTGCAGGTCACAACAACACACTCACCCACTCACCACACCGCAGGTCAAAACAACACACTCACCACTCACCACACTGCAGGTCACATCAACACACTCACCCACTCACCACACTGCGGGTCACAACAACACACCCACCCACTCACCACACTTCAGGTCACATCAACACACTCACCCACTCACCACACTGCAGGTCACATCAACACACTCACCCACTCACCACACTGCAGGTCACATCAACACACTAACCCACTCACCACACTGCAGGTCACAACAACACACCCACCCACTCACCACACTGCAGGTCACATCAACACACTCACCCACTCACCACACTGCAGGTCACATCAACACACTCACCCACTCACCACACTGCAGGTCACATCAACACACTCACTCACTCACCACACTGCAGGTCACATCAACACACTCACCCACTCACCACACTGCAGGTCACATCAACACACTAACCCACTCACCACACTGCAGCTCACAACAACACACCCACCCACTCACCACACTGCAGGTCACATCAACACACTCACCCACTCACCACACTGCAGGTCACATCAACACACTAACCCACTCACCACACTGCAGGTCACAACAACACACCCACCCACTCACCACACTGCAGGTCACATCAACACACTCACCACACTGCAGGTCACATCAACACACTCACCCACTCACCACACTGCAGGTGACATCAACACACTCACCCACTCACCACACTGCAGGTCACAACAACTCACTCACCCACTCACCACACTGCAGGTCACAACAACACACTCACCCACTCACTACACAGCAGGTCACAACAACACACTCACCCACTCACCACACTGCAAGTCACAACAACACACTCACCCACTCACCACACTGCAGGTCACATCAACACACTCACCCACTCACCACACTGCAGGTCACAACAACACACTCACCCACTCACCACACTGCAGGTCGTAACAACTCACTCACCCACTCACCACCCTGCAGGTCACAACAACTCACTCACCCACCCACTCACCACGCTGCAGGTCACATCAACACACTCACACACTCACCACCCTGCAGGTCACAACAACACTCACCCACTCACCACACTGCAGGTCACAACAACACACTCACTCACTCACCACACTGCAGGTCACAACAACACTCACTCACTCACAACACTGCAGGTCACAACAACACTCACCCACTCACCACACTGCAGGTCACAACAACACACGCACCTACTCACCACACTGCAGCACACATCAACACACTCACCCACTCACCACCCTCCAGGTCACAACAACTCACCCACTCACCACACTGCAGGTCTCAACAACACACTAACTCACTCACCACACTGCAGGTCACAACAATACACTCACCCACTCACCACACTGCATCTCACAACAACACACTCACCCACTCACCACACTGCAGGTTTCAACAACAACACTCACCAACTCACTCACCACACTGTAGGTCACAACAACACACTCACCCACTCACCACACTGCAGGTCACAACAACACACTCACTCACCACACTGCAGGTCACAACAACACACTCACTCACCACACTGCAGGTCACAACAACACACTCACCCACTCACCACACTGCAGCTCACAACAACACACTCACCCACCCACTCACTACCCTGCAGGTCACAACACACTGACTAACCCACTCACCACACTGCAGGTCACAACAACACACTCACCCACTCGCAACACTGCAGGTCACATCAACACACTCACCCACTCACCACACTGCAGGTCACATCAACACACTCACCCACTCACCACACTGCAGGTCACATCAACACACTAACCCACACACCACACTGCGGGTCACAACAACACACCCACCCACTCACCACACTTCAGGTCACATCAACACACTCACCCACTCACCACACTGCAGGTCACATCAACACACTCACCCACTCACCACACTGCAGGTCACATCAACACACTAACCCACTCACCACACTGCAGGTCACAACACACTGACTCACCCACTCACCACACTGCAGGTCACAACAACACACTCACCCACTCACCACACTGCAGGTCACATCAACACACTCACCCACTCACCACACTGCAGGTCACATCAACACACTCACCCACTCACCACACTGCAGGTCACATCAACACACTCACCCACTCACCACACTGCAGGTCTCAACAACAACACTCACCAACTCACTCACCACACTGCAGACCACAACACTCACCGACTCACTCACCACACTGCAGGTCACAACAACACACTCACCCACTCACCACCCTGCAGGTCACAACAACTCACTCACCCACTCACCACACTGCAGGTCACAACAACAGACTCACCCACTCACCACACTGTAGGTGACAACAACACACTCACCCACTCACTACACTGCAGGTCACAACAACACACTGACCCACTCACCACACTGCAGACCACAACACTCACCCACCCACTCACCACACTGCAGGTCACAACAACTCACTCACCCAATCACTACCCTGCAGGTCACAACACACTCACTCACCCACTTACCACACTGCAGGTCACAACAACACACTCACCCACTCACCACACTGCAGGTCACATCAACACACTCACCAACTGACCACACTGCAGGTCACATCAACACACTCACCCACTCACTACACTGCAGGTCACAACAACACACTGACCCACTCACCACACTGCAGACCACAACACTCACCCACTCACTCACCACACTGTAGCTCACAACAACTCACTCACCCACTAACCACCCTGCAGGTCACAACAACTCACTCACCCACTAACCACCCTGCAGGTCACAACAACTCACTCACCCACTCACCACACTGCGGGTCACACCAACTCACTCACCCACTAACCACCCTGCAGGTCACAACAACTCACTCACCACACTGCGGGTCACAACAACTCACTCACCCACTCACCACGCTGAAGGTCACACCAACACACTCACCCACTCACCACCCTGCAGGTCACAACAACTCAATCACACACTCACCACACTGCAGGTCACATCAACACACTCACCCACTCACCACACTGCAGGTCACAACAACTCACTCACCCACTCATCACCCTGCAGGTCACAACAACTCACTCACTCACCACACTGCAGGTCACAACACATTCACTCACTCACTCACCACACTGCAGGTCACAACAACACACTCACCCACTCACCACACTGCAGCATACATCAACACACTCACCGACTCACCACCCTCCAGGTCACAACAACTCACCCACTCACCACACTGCAGGTCTCAACAACACAATCACTCACTCACCACACTGCAGGTCACAACAACACACTCACCACACTGCAGGTCACAACAACACACTCACCCACTCACCACACTGCAACTCACAACAACACACTCACCCACTCACCACACTGCAGGTCTCAACAACAACACTCACCAACTCACTCACCACACTGTAGGTCACAACAACACACTCACCCACTCACCACACTGCAGGTCACATCAACACACTCACCCACCCACTCACCACCCTGCAGGTCAGAACACACACTCACCCACTCACCACACTGCGGGTCACAACAACACACTCACCCACTCACTACCCTGCAGGTCAGAACACACACTCACCCACTCACCACACTGCGGGTCACAACAACACACTCACCACACCGCAGGTCTCAACAACACACTCACCCACAAAGTCACCCACCCACTCACCACGCTGCACTTTCTCTCTCCCTCGCACTGCTCCACTGTAAAAAGTCCCTCGTCACACGAGTACCATCATCTCTTTTCCCAAGCTCTTACAACATCAACCTTGGCTCAATTCAATAAACGTGTTAGCGCTTGTTTATTCCTACTTCGATAGTGCTGTTTGTCGCTGACCGCTTGTCGTTTTTGGCTTTAAGATCTGTACAGCCCCGTACGGGACTGCCGTCGGAAACTGCGGCCTCGAGGTAAAAACCTTCAGCCTGGCAGCGGCAGGAACAGCGCTGCCATGTGGATGAAGGCGCCATGAGGCAGCGGCTGGGACCCTGCTGAGTGGGGGGGGGGTGATGGCGGCGATGTTCGCGCTGCGCCTCGTCTCCGTGGAGCCGCAGCAGTCGCGGATTCCGCGCGCGGAGCTCGACGCCACGCGGAGCGAGTTCCGCGGCGGGGACGCTGCGGCGACGGCGCCCGTGCTGCGCCTGTTCGGCTCCACGCCGGCCGGTAGCTCCCCACCACATTCACTACCTACTCACCACATTCACTACCTACCCACCACATTCACTACCTACTCACCACATTCACTACCTACTCACCACATTCACTACCTACCCACCACATTCACTACCTACTCACCACATTCACTACCTACTCACCACATTCACTACCTACCCACCACATTCACTACCTACCCACCACATTCACTACCTACTCACCACATTCACTACCTACTCACCACATTCACTACCTACCCACCACATTCACTACCTACCCACCACATTCACTACCTACCCACCACATTCACTACCTACTCGCCACATTCACTACCTACTCACCACATTCACTACCTACTCACCACATTCACTACCTACTCACCACATTCACTACCTACCCACCGCATTCACTACCTACTCACCACATTCACTACCTACTCACCACATTCACTACCTACCCACCACATTCACTACCTACTCGCCACATTCACTACCTACTCACACATTCACTACCTACTCACCACATTCACTACCTACTCACCACATTCACTACCTACCCACCACATTCACTACCTACTCACCACATTCACTACCTACTCACACATTCACTACCTACTCACCACATTCACTACCTACTCACCACATTCACCACCTACTCACCACATTCACTACCCACTCAACACATTCACTACCCACTCACCACATTCACTACCTACTCACCACACCACTCACCACATTCACTACCTACTCACCACATTCACTACCTACTCACTACATTTACTACCTACTCACCACATTCACTCACCACATTCACTACCTACTCACCACATTCACTACCTACTCACCACATTCACTACCTACTCACCACACCACTCACCACATTCACTACCTACTCACAACATTCACTACCTACTCACCACATTCACTACCTACTCACACATTCACTACCTACTCACCACACCACTCACCACATTCACTACCTACTCACCACATTCACTACCTACTCACCACATTCACTACCTACTCACACATTCACTACCTACTCACCACATTCACTACCTACTCACCACATTCACTACCCACTCACCACATTCATTACCTCCACCACATTCACTACCTGCTCACCATATTCACTACCTACTCACCCCATTCACTCCCTACTCACCACACCACTCACCACATTCACTACCTACTCACCACATTCACTACATACTCACCACATTCACTACCTACTCACCACTCACCACATTCACTACCTACTCACCACATTCACTACCTACTCACCACATTCATTACCAACTCACCACACCACTTGCTACATTCACTACCTACTTACCACATTTACTACCTACTCACCACATTCACTACCCACTCACCACATTCACTACCTACTCACCACATTCATTACCAACTCACCACACCACTTGCTACATTCACTACCTACTCACCACACCACTCACCACATTCACTACCTACTCACCACATTCACTCACCACATTCACTACCTACTCACCACATTCATTACCTACTCACCACATTCACTACCCACTCACCACATTCATTACCTCCTCACCACATTCACTACCTGCTCACCATATTCACTACCTACTCACCCCATTCACTCCCTACTCACCACACCACTCACCACATTCACTACCTACTCACCACATTCACTACATACTCACCACATTCACTACCTACTCACCACTCACCACATTCACTACCTACTCACCACATTCACTACCTACTCACCACATTCATTACCAACTCACCACACCACTTGCTACATTCACTACCTACTTACCACATTCACGACCTACTCACCACATTCACTACCCACTCACCGCATTCACTACCCACTCACCACATTCACTACCCACTCACCACATTCACTACATACTCACCACATTCACTACCTACTCACCACTCACCACATTCACTACCTACTCACCACATTCACTACCTACTCACCACACCACTCACCACATTCACTACCTACTCACCACATTCACTACCTACTCACCACATTCACTACCTACTCACCACATTCACTACCTACTCACCACACCACTCACCACATTAACTACCTACTCACCACACCACTCACCACATTCACTACCTATTCACCACATTCACTACCTACTCACCACATTCACTACCTACTCACCACACCACTCACCACATTCATTACCTACTCACCACATTCACTACATACTCACCACATTCACTACCTACTCACCACATTCACTACCTACGCACCACATTCACTACCTACTCACCACATTCACTACCTACTCACACATTCACTACCTACTCACCACATTCACTACCTACTCACCACATTCACTACCTACTCACACATTCACTACCTACTCACCACATTCACCACCTCACCACATTCACTACCTACTCACCACATTCACTACCTACTCACCACACCACTCACCACATTCACTACCTACTCACCACATTCACTACCTACTGACCACATTCACTACCTACTCACCACACCACTCACCCATTCACTACCTACTCACCACATTCACTACCTACTCACCACACCACTCACCACATTCACTACCTACTCACCACATTCACTACCTACCCACCACATTCACTACCTTCTCACCACTCACCACGTTCACTACCTACTCACCACATTCACTACCTACTCACCACATTCACTACCTACTCACCACCCCAATCAACACATTCACTACCTACTCACCACATTCACTACCTACTCACCACATTCACTCACCACATTCACTATCTACTCACCACATTCACTCACCACATTCCCTACTTACTCACACATTCACTACCTACTCACCACATTCACCACCTACTCACCACATTCATTACCAACTCACCACACCACTTGCTACATTCACTACCTACTCACCACACCACTCACCACATTCACTACCTACTCACCACATTCACTCACCACATTCACTACCTACTCACCACATTCATTACCTACTCACCACATTCACTACCCACTCACCACATTCATTACCTCCTCACCACATTCACTACCTGCTCACCATATTCACTACCTACTCACCCCATTCACTCCCTACTCACCACACCACTCACCACATTCACTACCTACTCACCACATTCACTACATACTCACCACATTCACTACCTACTCACCACTCACCACTCACCACATTCACTACCTACTCACCACATTCACTACCTACTCACCACATTCATTACCAACTCACCACACCACTTGCTACATTCACTACCTACTTACCACATTCACTACCTACTCACCACATTCACTACCTACCCACCACATTCACTACCTACTCACCACATTCACTACCTACTCACCACATTCACTACCTACCCACCACATTCACTACCTACCCACCACATTCACTACCTACTCACCACATTCACTACCTACTCACCACATTCACTACCTACCCACCACATTCACTACCTACCCACCACATTCACTACCTACCCACCACATTCACTACCTACTCGCCACATTCACTACCTACTCACCACATTCACTACCTACTCACCACATTCACTACCTACTCACCACATTCACTACCTACCCACCGCATTCACTACCTACTCACCACATTCACTACCTACTCACCACATTCACTACCTACCCACCACATTCACTACCTACTCGCCACATTCACTACCTACTCACACATTCACTACCTACTCACCACATTCACTACCTACTCACCACATTCACTACCTACCCACCACATTCACTACCTACTCACCACATTCACTACCTACTCACACATTCACTACCTACTCACCACATTCACTACCTACTCACCACATTCACCACCTACTCACCACATTCACTACCCACTCAACACATTCACTACCCACTCACCACATTCACTACCTACTCACCACACCACTCACCACATTCACTACCTACTCACCACATTCACTACCTACTCACTACATTTACTACCTACTCACCACATTCACTCACCACATTCACTACCTACTCACCACATTCACTACCTACTCACCACATTCACTACCTACTCACCACACCACTCACCACATTCACTACCTACTCACAACATTCACTACCTACTCACCACATTCACTACCTACTCACACATTCACTACCTACTCACCACACCACTCACCACATTCACTACCTACTCACCACATTCACTACCTACTCACCACATTCACTACCTACTCACACATTCACTACCTACTCACCACATTCACTACCTACTCACCACATTCACTACCCACTCACCACATTCATTACCTCCTCACCACATTCACTACCTGCTCACCATATTCACTACCTACTCACCCCATTCACTCCCTACTCACCACACCACTCACCACATTCACTACCTACTCACCACATTCACTACATACTCACCACATTCACTACCTACTCACCACTCACCACATTCACTACCTACTCACCACATTCACTACCTACTCACCACATTCATTACCAACTCACCACACCACTTGCTACATTCACTACCTACTTACCACATTTACTACCTACTCACCACATTCACTACCCACTCACCACATTCACTACCTACTCACCACATTCATTACCAACTCACCACACCACTTGCTACATTCACTACCTACTCACCACACCACTCACCACATTCACTACCTACTCACCACATTCACTCACCACATTCACTACCTACTCACCACATTCATTACCTACTCACCACATTCACTACCCACTCACCACATTCATTACCTCCTCACCACATTCACTACCTGCTCACCATATTCACTACCTACTCACCCCATTCACTCCCTACTCACCACACCACTCACCACATTCACTACCTACTCACCACATTCACTACATACTCACCACATTCACTACCTACTCACCACTCACCACATTCACTACCTACTCACCACATTCACTACCTACTCACCACATTCATTACCAACTCACCACACCACTTGCTACATTCACTACCTACTTACCACATTCACGACCTACTCACCACATTCACTACCCACTCACCGCATTCACTACCCACTCACCACATTCACTACCCACTCACCACATTCACTACATACTCACCACATTCACTACCTACTCACCACTCACCACATTCACTACCTACTCACCACATTCACTACCTACTCACCACACCACTCACCACATTCACTACCTACTCACCACATTCACTACCTACTCACCACATTCACTACCTACTCACCACATTCACTACCTACTCACCACACCACTCACCACATTAACTACCTACTCACCACACCACTCACCACATTCACTACCTATTCACCACATTCACTACCTACTCACCACATTCACTACCTACTCACCACACCACTCACCACATTCATTACCTACTCACCACATTCACTACATACTCACCACATTCACTACCTACTCACCACATTCACTACCTACGCACCACATTCACTACCTACTCACCACATTCACTACCTACTCACACATTCACTACCTACTCACCACATTCACTACCTACTCACCACATTCACTACCTACTCACACATTCACTACCTACTCACCACATTCACCACCTCACCACATTCACTACCTACTCACCACATTCACTACCTACTCACCACACCACTCACCACATTCACTACCTACTCACCACATTCACTACCTACTGACCACATTCACTACCTACTCACCACACCACTCACCCATTCACTACCTACTCACCACATTCACTACCTACTCACCACACCACTCACCACATTCACTACCTACTCACCACATTCACTACCTACCCACCACATTCACTACCTTCTCACCACTCACCACGTTCACTACCTACTCACCACATTCACTACCTACTCACCACATTCACTACCTACTCACCACCCCAATCAACACATTCACTACCTACTCACCACATTCACTACCTACTCACCACATTCACTCACCACATTCACTATCTACTCACCACATTCACTCACCACATTCCCTACTTACTCACACATTCACTACCTACTCACCACATTCACCACCTACTCACCACATTCATTACCAACTCACCACACCACTTGCTACATTCACTACCTACTCACCACACCACTCACCACATTCACTACCTACTCACCACATTCACTCACCACATTCACTACCTACTCACCACATTCATTACCTACTCACCACATTCACTACCCACTCACCACATTCATTACCTCCTCACCACATTCACTACCTGCTCACCATATTCACTACCTACTCACCCCATTCACTCCCTACTCACCACACCACTCACCACATTCACTACCTACTCACCACATTCACTACATACTCACCACATTCACTACCTACTCACCACTCACCACTCACCACATTCACTACCTACTCACCACATTCACTACCTACTCACCACATTCATTACCAACTCACCACACCACTTGCTACATTCACTACCTACTTACCACATTCACTACCTACTCACCACATTCACTACCCACTCACCGCATTCACTACCCACTCACCACATTCACTACCCACTCACCACATTCACTACATACTCACCACATTCACTACCTACTCACCACTCACCACTCACCACATTCACTACCTACTCACCACATTCACTACCTACTCACCACACCACTCACCACATTCACTACCTACTCACCACATTCACTACCTACTCACCACATTCACTACCTACTCACCACATTCACTACCTACTCACCACACCACTCACCACATTAACTACCTACTCACCACACCACTCACCACATTCACTACCTATTCACCACATTCACTACCTACTCACCACATTCACTACCTACTCACCACACCACTCACCACATTCATTACCTACTCACCACATTCACTACATACTCACCACATTCACTACCTACTCACCACATTCACTACCTACGCACCACATTCACTACCTACTCACCACATTCACTACCTACTCACACATTCACTACCTACTCACCACATTCACTACCTACTCACCACATTCACTACCTACTCACCACATTCACTACCTACTCACCACATTCACTACCTACCCACCACATTCACTACCTACTCACCACATTCACTACCTACTCACCACATTCACTACCTACCCACCACATTCACTACCTACCCACCACATTCACTACCTACTCACCACATTCACTACATACTCACCACATTCACTACCTACTCACCACTCACCACATTCACTACCTACTCACCACATTCACTACCTACTCACCACATTCATTACCAACTCACCACACCACTTGCTACATTCACTACCTACTTACCACATTTACTACCTACTCACCACATTCACTACCCACTCACCACATTCACTACCTACTCACCACATTCATTACCAACTCACCACACCACTTGCTACATTCACTACCTACTCACCACACAACTCACCACATTCACTACCTACTCACCACATTCACTCACCACATTCACTACCTACTCACCACATTCATTACCTACTCACCACATTCACTACCCACTCACCACATTCATTACCTCCTCACCACATTCACTACCTGCTCACCATATTCACTACCTACTCACCCCATTCACTCCCTACTCACCACACCACTCACCACATTCACTACCTACTCACCACATTCACTACATACTCACCACATTCACTACCTACTCACCACTCACCACATTCACTACCTACTCACCACATTCACTACCTACTCACCACATTCATTACCAACTCACCACACCACTTGCTACATTCACTACCTACTTACCACATTCACGACCTACTCACCACATTCACTACCCACTCACCGCATTCACTACCCACTCACCACATTCACTACCCACTCACCACATTCACTACATACTCACCACATTCACTACCTACTCACCACTCACCACATTCACTACCTACTCACCACATTCACTACCTACTCACCACACCACTCACCACATTCACTACCTACTCACCACATTCACTACCTACTCACCACATTCACTACCTACTCACCACATTCACTACCTACTCACCACACCACTCACCACATTAACTACCTACTCACCACACCACTCACCACATTCACTACCTATTCACCACATTCACTACCTACTCACCACATTCACTACCTACTCACCACACCACTCACCACATTCATTACCTACTCACCACATTCACTACCTACTCACCACATTCACTACCTACGCACCACATTCACTACCTACTCACCACATTCACTACCTACTCACACATTCACTACCTACTCACCACATTCACTACCTACTCACCACATTCACTACCTACTCACCACATTCACCACCTCACCACATTCACTACCTACTCACCACATTCACTACCTACTCACCACACCACTCACCACATTCACTACCTACTCACCACATTCACTACCTACTGACCACATTCACTACCTACTCACCACACCACTCACCCATTCACTACCTACTCACCACATTCACTACCTACTCACCACACCACTCACCACATTCACTACCTACTCACCACATTCACTACCTACCCACCACATTCACTACCTTCTCACCACTCACCACGTTCACTACCTACTCACCACATTCACTACCTACTCACCACATTCACTACCTACTCACCACCCCAATCAACACATTCACTACCTACTCACCACATTCACTACCTACTCACCACATTCACTCACCACATTCACTATCTACTCACCACATTCACTCACCACATTCCCTACTTACTCACACATTCACTACCTACTCACCACATTCACCACCTACTCACCACATTCATTACCAACTCACCACACCACTTGCTACATTCACTACCTACTCACCACACCACTCACCACATTCACTACCTACTCACCACATTCACTCACCACATTCACTACCTACTCACCACATTCATTACCTACTCACCACATTCACTACCCACTCACCACATTCATTACCTCCTCACCACATTCACTACCTGCTCACCATATTCACTACCTACTCACCCCATTCACTCCCTACTCACCACACCACTCACCACATTCACTACCTACTCACCACATTCACTACATACTCACCACATTCACTACCTACTCACCACTCACCACTCACCACATTCACTACCTACTCACCACATTCACTACCTACTCACCACATTCATTACCAACTCACCACACCACTTGCTACATTCACTACCTACTTACCACATTCACTACCTACTCACCACATTCACTACCCACTCACCGCATTCACTACCCACTCACCACATTCACTACCCACTCACCACATTCACTACATACTCACCACATTCACTACCTACTCACCACTCACCACTCACCACATTCACTACCTACTCACCACATTCACTACCTACTCACCACACCACTCACCACATTCACTACCTACTCACCACATTCACTACCTACTCACCACATTCACTACCTACTCACCACATTCACTACCTACTCATCACACCACTCACCACATTAACTACCTACTCACCACACCACTCACCACATTCACTACCTATTCACCACATTCACTACCTACTCACCACATTCACTACCTACTCACCACACCACTCACCACATTCATTACCTACTCACCACATTCACTACATACTCACCACATTCACTACCTACTCACCACATTCACTACCTACGCACCACATTCACTACCTACTCACCACATTCACTACCTACTCACACATTCACTACCTACTCACCACATTCACTACCTACTCACCACATTCACTACCTACTCACCACATTCACTACCTACTCACCACATTCACTACCTACTCACCACATTCACCACCTCACCACATTCACTACCTACTCACCACATTCACTACCTACTCACCACACCACTCACCACATTCACTACCTACTCACCACATTCACTACCTACTGACCACATTCACTACCTACTCACCACACCACTCACCCATTCACTACCTACTCACCACATTCACTACCTACTCACCACACCACTCACCACATTCACTACCTACTCACCACATTCACTACCTACCCACCACATTCACTACCTTCTCACCACTCACCACGTTCACTACATACTCACCACATTCACTACCTACTCACCATATTCACTACCTACTCACCACCCCAATCAACACATTCACTACCTACTCACCACATTCACTACCTACTCACCACATTCACTCACCACATTCACTATCTACTCACCACATTCACTCACCACATTCCCTACTTACTCACACATTCACTACCTACTCACCACATTCACCACCTACTCACCACATTCACTACCTACTCACCACATTCACTACCTTCTCACCACATTCACTACCGACTCACCACACCACTCACCACATTAACTACCTGCTCACCACACCACTCACCACATTCATTACCTACTCACCACATTCACTACATACTCACCACATTCACTACCTACTCACCATATTCACTACCTATTCACCACACCACTCACCACATTCACTACCTACTCACCACATTCACCAACTACTCACCACATTCACTACCTACTCACACATTCACTACATACTCACCACATTCACTACTTACTAACCATATTCACTACCTGCTCACCACATTCACTACCTACTCACCACATTCACTACCTACTCACCACATTCACTACTTACTCACAACATTCACTACCTACTCACCACACCACTCACCACATTCACTACCTACTCACCACATTCACTACCTACCCACCACATTCACTACCTACTCACCACACCACTCACTACATTCACTACCTACTCACCACATTCACTGCCTACTCACCACATTCACTACCTACTCACCACATTCACTACCTACTCACCACTCACCACATTCACTACCTACTCACCACCCCACTCACCACATTCACTACCTACTCACCACATTTACTACATACTCACCACATTCACTGCCTACTCACCACTTTCACTCACCACATTCACTACCTACTCACCACATTCACTCACCACATTAACTACCTACTCACCACACCACTCACCACATTCACTGCCTACTCACCACATTCACTACCTACTCACCACATTCACTACCTACTCACCACATTCACTACCAACTCACCACACCACTCACTACATTCACTACCTACTCACCACACCACTCACCACATTCACTACCTACTCACCACATTCACTACCTACGCACCACATTCACTACCTACTCACCACATTCACTACCTACTCACCACATTCACTACATACTCACACATTCACTACCTACTCACCACATTCACTACCTACTCACACATTCACTACCTACTCATCACATTCACCACCTCACCACATTCACTACCTACTCACCACATTCACTACCTACTCACCACACCACTCACTGCATTCACTACCTACTCACCACATTCACTACCTACTGACCACATTCACTACCTACTCACCACACCACTCACCCATTCACTACCTACTCACCACATTCACTACCTACTCACCACATTCACTACCTTCTCACCACATTCACTACCTACTCACCACACCACTCACCACATTAACTACCTACTCACCACACCACTCACCACATGCATTACCTACTCACCACATTCACTACATACTCACCACATTCACTACCTACTCACCATATTCACTACCTATTCACCACACCACTCACCACATTCACTACCTACTCACCACATTCACCAACTACTCACCACATTCACTACCTACTCACACATTCACTACCTACTCACCACATTCACTACCTACTCACCACATTCACTACCTACTCACCACACCACTCACCACATTCAATACCTACTCACCACATTCACTACCTACCCACCACATTCACTACCTACTCACCACACCACTCACTACATTCACTACCTACTCACCACATTCACTACCTACTCACCACATTCACTACCTACTCACCACATTCACTACCTACTCACCACATTCACTACCTACTCACCACTCACCACATTCACTACCTACTCACCACCCCACTCACCACATTTACTACATACTCACCACATTCACTGCCTACTCACCACTTTCACTCACCACATTCACTACCTACTCACCACATTCACTCACCACATTAACTACCTACTCACCACACCACTCACCACATTCACTGCCTACTCACCACATTCACTACCTACTCACCACATTCACTACCTACTCACCACATTCACTACCAACTCACCACACCACTCACTACATTCACTACCTACTCACCACACCACTCACCACATTCACTGCCTACTCACCACATTCACTACCTACGCACCACATTCACTACCTACTCACCACATTCACTTCCTACTCACCACATTCACTACATACTCACACATTCACTACCTACTCACCACATTCACTACCTACTCTCACATTCACTACCTACTCATCACATTCACCACCTCACCACATTCACTACCTACTCACCACATTCACTACCTACTCACCACACCACTCACCACATTCACTACCTACTCACCACATTCACTACCTACTGACCACATTCACTACCTACTCACCACACCACTCACCCATTCACTACCTACTCACCACATTCACTACCTACTCACCACATTCACTACCTACTCACCACATTCACTACCTACTCACCACATTCACTACCTACTCACTACCTACTCACCACACCATTCACCACATTCACTACCTACTCACCACATTCACTACCTACTCACCACACCACTCACCACATTCATTACCTACTCACCACATTCACTACCTACCCACCACATTCACTACCTACTCACCACACCACTCACCATATTCACTACCTACTCACCACATGCACTCCCTACTCACCACATTCACCACCTACTCACCACATTCACTACCTACTCACCACACCACTCACCACATTCACTACCTACTCGCCACATTCACTACCTACTCACCACATTTACTACCCACTCACCACATTCACTACCTACTCACCACACCACTCACCACATTCACTACCTACTCACCACATTCACTACCTACTCACCACATTCACTACCTACTCACCACACCACTCACCACATTAACTACCTACTCACCACACCACTCACCACATTCACTACCTATTCACCACATTCACTACCTACTCACCACATTCACTACCTACTCACCACACCACTCACCACATTCATTACCTACTCACCACATTCACTATATACTCACCACATTCACTACCTACTCACCATTTTCACTACCTATTCACCACACCACTCACCACATTCACTACCTACTCACCACATTCACCAACTACTCACCACATTCACTACCTACTCACCACATTCACTACCCACTCACCACATTCATTACCTACTCACCACATTCACTATATACTCACCACATTCACTACCTACTCACCATTTTCACTACCTATTCACCACACCACTCACCACATTCACTACCTACTCACCACATTCACTACATACTCACACATTCACTACCTACTCACCACATTCACTACCTACTCACACATTCACTACCTACTCATCACATTCACCACCTCACCACATTCACTACCTACTCACCACATTCACTACCTACTCACCACACCACTCACCACATTCACTACCTACTCACCACATTCACTACCTACTGACCACATTCACTACCTACTCACCACACCACTCACCCATTCACTACCTACTCACCACATTCACTACCTACTCACCATATTCTCTACCTACTCACCACACCAATCACCACATTCACTACCTACTCACCACATTCACTACCTACTCACCACATTCACTACCTACTCACCACATTCACTACCTACTCACCACATTCACTACCTACTCACTACCTACTCACCACACCATTCACCACATTCACTACCTACTCACCACATTCACTACCTACTCACCACACCACTCACCACATTCATTACCTACTCACCACATTCACTACCTACCCACCACATTCACTACCTACTCACCACACCACTCACCATATTCACTACCTACTCACCACATGCACTCCCTACTCACCACATTCACCACCTACTCACCACATTCACTACCTACTCACTACACCACTCACCACATTCACTACCTACTCGCCACATTCACTACCTACTCACCACATTTACTACCCACTCACCACATTCACTACCTACTCACCACACCACTCACCACATTCATTACCTACTCACCACATTCACTACATACTCACCACATTCACTACCTACTCACCACATTCACTACCTACGCACCACATTCACTACCTACTCACCACATTCACTACCTACTCACACATTCACTACCTACTCACCACATTCACTACCTACTCACCACATTCATTACCAACTCACCACACCACTTGCTACATTCACTACCTACTTACCACATTTACTACCTACTCACCACATTCACTACCCACTCACCACATTCACTACCTACTCACCACATTCATTACCAACTCACCACACCACTTGCTACATTCACTACCTACTCACCACACAACTCACCACATTCACTACCTACTCACCACATTCACTCACCACATTCACTACCTACTCACCACATTCATTACCTACTCACCACATTCACTACCCACTCACCACATTCATTACCTCCTCACCACATTCACTACCTGCTCACCATATTCACTACCTACTCACCCCATTCACTCCCTACTCACCACACCACTCACCACATTCACTACCTACTCACCACATTCACTACATACTCACCACATTCACTACCTACTCACCACTCACCACATTCACTACCTACTCACCACATTCACTACCTACTCACCACATTCATTACCAACTCACCACACCACTTGCTACATTCACTACCTACTTACCACATTCACGACCTACTCACCACATTCACTACCCACTCACCGCATTCACTACCCACTCACCACATTCACTACCCACTCACCACATTCACTACATACTCACCACATTCACTACCTACTCACCACTCACCACATTCACTACCTACTCACCACATTCACTACCTACTCACCACACCACTCACCACATTCACTACCTACTCACCACATTCACTACCTACTCACCACATTCACTACCTACTCACCACATTCACTACCTACTCACCACACCACTCACCACATTAACTACCTACTCACCACACCACTCACCACATTCACTACCTATTCACCACATTCACTACCTACTCACCACATTCACTACCTACTCACCACACCACTCACCACATTCATTACCTACTCACCACATTCACTACCTACTCACCACATTCACTACCTACGCACCACATTCACTACCTACTCACCACATTCACTACCTACTCACACATTCACTACCTACTCACCACATTCACTACCTACTCACCACATTCACTACCTACTCACACATTCACTACCTACTCACCACATTCACCACCTCACCACATTCACTACCTACTCACCATATTCACTACCTACTCACCACATTCACTACCTACTCACCACACCACTCACCACATTCATTACCTACTCACCACATTCACTACCTACTCACCACATTCACTACATACTCACCACATTCACTACCTACTCACCACTCACCACTCACCACATTCACTACCTACTCACCACATTCACTACCTACTCACCACATTCATTACCAACTCACCACACCACTTGCTACATTCACTACCTACTTACCACATTCACTACCTACTCACCACATTCACTACCTACCCACCACATTCACTACCTACTCACCACATTCACTACCTACTCACCACATTCACTACCTACCCACCACATTCACTACCTACCCACCACATTCACTACCTACTCACCACATTCACTACCTACTCACCACATTCACTACCTACCCACCACATTCACTACCTACCCACCACATTCACTACCTACCCACCACATTCACTACCTACTCGCCACATTCACTACCTACTCACCACATTCACTACCTACTCACCACATTCACTACCTACTCACCACATTCACTACCTACCCACCGCATTCACTACCTACTCACCACATTCACTACCTACTCACCACATTCACTACCTACCCACCACATTCACTACCTACTCGCCACATTCACTACCTACTCACACATTCACTACCTACTCACCACATTCACTACCTACTCACCACATTCACTACCTACCCACCACATTCACTACCTACTCACCACATTCACTACCTACTCACACATTCACTACCTACTCACCACATTCACTACCTACTCACCACATTCACCACCTACTCACCACATTCACTACCCACTCAACACATTCACTACCCACTCACCACATTCACTACCTACTCACCACACCACTCACCACATTCACTACCTACTCACCACATTCACTACCTACTCACTACATTTACTACCTACTCACCACATTCACTCACCACATTCACTACCTACTCACCACATTCACTACCTACTCACCACATTCACTACCTACTCACCACACCACTCACCACATTCACTACCTACTCACAACATTCACTACCTACTCACCACATTCACTACCTACTCACACATTCACTACCTACTCACCACACCACTCACCACATTCACTACCTACTCACCACATTCACTACCTACTCACCACATTCACTACCTACTCACACATTCACTACCTACTCACCACATTCACTACCTACTCACCACATTCACTACCCACTCACCACATTCATTACCTCCTCACCACATTCACTACCTGCTCACCATATTCACTACCTACTCACCCCATTCACTCCCTACTCACCACACCACTCACCACATTCACTACCTACTCACCACATTCACTACATACTCACCACATTCACTACCTACTCACCACTCACCACATTCACTACCTACTCACCACATTCACTACCTACTCACCACATTCATTACCAACTCACCACACCACTTGCTACATTCACTACCTACTTACCACATTTACTACCTACTCACCACATTCACTACCCACTCACCACATTCACTACCTACTCACCACATTCATTACCAACTCACCACACCACTTGCTACATTCACTACCTACTCACCACACCACTCACCACATTCACTACCTACTCACCACATTCACTCACCACATTCACTACCTACTCACCACATTCATTACCTACTCACCACATTCACTACCCACTCACCACATTCATTACCTCCTCACCACATTCACTACCTGCTCACCATATTCACTACCTACTCACCCCATTCACTCCCTACTCACCACACCACTCACCACATTCACTACCTACTCACCACATTCACTACATACTCACCACATTCACTACCTACTCACCACTCACCACATTCACTACCTACTCACCACATTCACTACCTACTCACCACATTCATTACCAACTCACCACACCACTTGCTACATTCACTACCTACTTACCACATTCACGACCTACTCACCACATTCACTACCCACTCACCGCATTCACTACCCACTCACCACATTCACTACCCACTCACCACATTCACTACATACTCACCACATTCACTACCTACTCACCACTCACCACATTCACTACCTACTCACCACATTCACTACCTACTCACCACACCACTCACCACATTCACTACCTACTCACCACATTCACTACCTACTCACCACATTCACTACCTACTCACCACATTCACTACCTACTCACCACACCACTCACCACATTAACTACCTACTCACCACACCACTCACCACATTCACTACCTATTCACCACATTCACTACCTACTCACCACATTCACTACCTACTCACCACACCACTCACCACATTCATTACCTACTCACCACATTCACTACATACTCACCACATTCACTACCTACTCACCACATTCACTACCTACGCACCACATTCACTACCTACTCACCACATTCACTACCTACTCACACATTCACTACCTACTCACCACATTCACTACCTACTCACCACATTCACTACCTACTCACACATTCACTACCTACTCACCACATTCACCACCTCACCACATTCACTACCTACTCACCACATTCACTACCTACTCACCACACCACTCACCACATTCACTACCTACTCACCACATTCACTACCTACTGACCACATTCACTACCTACTCACCACACCACTCACCCATTCACTACCTACTCACCACATTCACTACCTACTCACCACACCACTCACCACATTCACTACCTACTCACCACATTCACTACCTACCCACCACATTCACTACCTTCTCACCACTCACCACGTTCACTACCTACTCACCACATTCACTACCTACTCACCACATTCACTACCTACTCACCACCCCAATCAACACATTCACTACCTACTCACCACATTCACTACCTACTCACCACATTCACTCACCACATTCACTATCTACTCACCACATTCACTCACCACATTCCCTACTTACTCACACATTCACTACCTACTCACCACATTCACCACCTACTCACCACATTCATTACCAACTCACCACACCACTTGCTACATTCACTACCTACTCACCACACCACTCACCACATTCACTACCTACTCACCACATTCACTCACCACATTCACTACCTACTCACCACATTCATTACCTACTCACCACATTCACTACCCACTCACCACATTCATTACCTCCTCACCACATTCACTACCTGCTCACCATATTCACTACCTACTCACCCCATTCACTCCCTACTCACCACACCACTCACCACATTCACTACCTACTCACCACATTCACTACATACTCACCACATTCACTACCTACTCACCACTCACCACTCACCACATTCACTACCTACTCACCACATTCACTACCTACTCACCACATTCATTACCAACTCACCACACCACTTGCTACATTCACTACCTACTTACCACATTCACTACCTACTCACCACATTCACTACCCACTCACCGCATTCACTACCCACTCACCACATTCACTACCCACTCACCACATTCACTACATACTCACCACATTCACTACCTACTCACCACTCACCACTCACCACATTCACTACCTACTCACCACATTCACTACCTACTCACCACACCACTCACCACATTCACTACCTACTCACCACATTCACTACCTACTCACCACATTCACTACCTACTCACCACATTCACTACCTACTCACCACACCACTCACCACATTAACTACCTACTCACCACACCACTCACCACATTCACTACCTATTCACCACATTCACTACCTACTCACCACATTCACTACCTACTCACCACACCACTCACCACATTCATTACCTACTCACCACATTCACTACATACTCACCACATTCACTACCTACTCACCACATTCACTACCTACGCACCACATTCACTACCTACTCACCACATTCACTACCTACTCACACATTCACTACCTACTCACCACATTCACTACCTACTCACCACATTCACTACCTACTCACCACATTCACTACCTACTCACCACATTCACTACCTACCCACCACATTCACTACCTACTCACCACATTCACTACCTACTCACCACATTCACTACCTACCCACCACATTCACTACCTACCCACCACATTCACTACCTACTCACCACATTCACTACATACTCACCACATTCACTACCTACTCACCACTCACCACATTCACTACCTACTCACCACATTCACTACCTACTCACCACATTCATTACCAACTCACCACACCACTTGCTACATTCACTACCTACTTACCACATTTACTACCTACTCACCACATTCACTACCCACTCACCACATTCACTACCTACTCACCACATTCATTACCAACTCACCACACCACTTGCTACATTCACTACCTACTCACCACACAACTCACCACATTCACTACCTACTCACCACATTCACTCACCACATTCACTACCTACTCACCACATTCATTACCTACTCACCACATTCACTACCCACTCACCACATTCATTACCTCCTCACCACATTCACTACCTGCTCACCATATTCACTACCTACTCACCCCATTCACTCCCTACTCACCACACCACTCACCACATTCACTACCTACTCACCACATTCACTACATACTCACCACATTCACTACCTACTCACCACTCACCACATTCACTACCTACTCACCACATTCACTACCTACTCACCACATTCATTACCAACTCACCACACCACTTGCTACATTCACTACCTACTTACCACATTCACGACCTACTCACCACATTCACTACCCACTCACCGCATTCACTACCCACTCACCACATTCACTACCCACTCACCACATTCACTACATACTCACCACATTCACTACCTACTCACCACTCACCACATTCACTACCTACTCACCACATTCACTACCTACTCACCACACCACTCACCACATTCACTACCTACTCACCACATTCACTACCTACTCACCACATTCACTACCTACTCACCACATTCACTACCTACTCACCACACCACTCACCACATTAACTACCTACTCACCACACCACTCACCACATTCACTACCTATTCACCACATTCACTACCTACTCACCACATTCACTACCTACTCACCACACCACTCACCACATTCATTACCTACTCACCACATTCACTACCTACTCACCACATTCACTACCTACGCACCACATTCACTACCTACTCACCACATTCACTACCTACTCACACATTCACTACCTACTCACCACATTCACTACCTACTCACCACATTCACTACCTACTCACACATTCACTACCTACTCACCACATTCACCACCTCACCACATTCACTACCTACTCACCACATTCACTACCTACTCACCACACCACTCACCACATTCACTACCTACTCACCACATTCACTACCTACTGACCACATTCACTACCTACTCACCACACCACTCACCCATTCACTACCTACTCACCACATTCACTACCTACTCACCACACCACTCACCACATTCACTACCTACTCACCACATTCACTACCTACCCACCACATTCACTACCTTCTCACCACTCACCACGTTCACTACCTACTCACCACATTCACTACCTACTCACCACATTCACTACCTACTCACCACCCCAATCAACACATTCACTACCTACTCACCACATTCACTACCTACTCACCACATTCACTCACCACATTCACTATCTACTCACCACATTCACTCACCACATTCCCTACTTACTCACACATTCACTACCTACTCACCACATTCACCACCTACTCACCACATTCATTACCAACTCACCACACCACTTGCTACATTCACTACCTACTCACCACACCACTCACCACATTCACTACCTACTCACCACATTCACTCACCACATTCACTACCTACTCACCACATTCATTACCTACTCACCACATTCACTACCCACTCACCACATTCATTACCTCCTCACCACATTCACTACCTGCTCACCATATTCACTACCTACTCACCCCATTCACTCCCTACTCACCACACCACTCACCACATTCACTACCTACTCACCACATTCACTACATACTCACCACATTCACTACCTACTCACCACTCACCACTCACCACATTCACTACCTACTCACCACATTCACTACCTACTCACCACATTCATTACCAACTCACCACACCACTTGCTACATTCACTACCTACTTACCACATTCACTACCTACTCACCACATTCACTACCCACTCACCGCATTCACTACCCACTCACCACATTCACTACCCACTCACCACATTCACTACATACTCACCACATTCACTACCTACTCACCACTCACCACTCACCACATTCACTACCTACTCACCACATTCACTACCTACTCACCACACCACTCACCACATTCACTACCTACTCACCACATTCACTACCTACTCACCACATTCACTACCTACTCACCACATTCACTACCTACTCATCACACCACTCACCACATTAACTACCTACTCACCACACCACTCACCACATTCACTACCTATTCACCACATTCACTACCTACTCACCACATTCACTACCTACTCACCACACCACTCACCACATTCATTACCTACTCACCACATTCACTACATACTCACCACATTCACTACCTACTCACCACATTCACTACCTACGCACCACATTCACTACCTACTCACCACATTCACTACCTACTCACACATTCACTACCTACTCACCACATTCACTACCTACTCACCACATTCACTACCTACTCACCACATTCACTACCTACTCACCACATTCACTACCTACTCACCACATTCACCACCTCACCACATTCACTACCTACTCACCACATTCACTACCTACTCACCACACCACTCACCACATTCACTACCTACTCACCACATTCACTACCTACTGACCACATTCACTACCTACTCACCACACCACTCACCCATTCACTACCTACTCACCACATTCACTACCTACTCACCACACCACTCACCACATTCACTACCTACTCACCACATTCACTACCTACCCACCACATTCACTACCTTCTCACCACTCACCACGTTCACTACATACTCACCACATTCACTACCTACTCACCATATTCACTACCTACTCACCACCCCAATCAACACATTCACTACCTACTCACCACATTCACTACCTACTCACCACATTCACTCACCACATTCACTATCTACTCACCACATTCACTCACCACATTCCCTACTTACTCACACATTCACTACCTACTCACCACATTCACCACCTACTCACCACATTCACTACCTACTCACCACATTCACTACCTTCTCACCACATTCACTACCGACTCACCACACCACTCACCACATTAACTACCTGCTCACCACACCACTCACCACATTCATTACCTACTCACCACATTCACTACATACTCACCACATTCACTACCTACTCACCATATTCACTACCTATTCACCACACCACTCACCACATTCACTACCTACTCACCACATTCACCAACTACTCACCACATTCACTACCTACTCACACATTCACTACATACTCACCACATTCACTACTTACTAACCATATTCACTACCTGCTCACCACATTCACTACCTACTCACCACATTCACTACCTACTCACCACATTCACTACTTACTCACAACATTCACTACCTACTCACCACACCACTCACCACATTCACTACCTACTCACCACATTCACTACCTACCCACCACATTCACTACCTACTCACCACACCACTCACTACATTCACTACCTACTCACCACATTCACTGCCTACTCACCACATTCACTACCTACTCACCACATTCACTACCTACTCACCACTCACCACATTCACTACCTACTCACCACCCCACTCACCACATTCACTACCTACTCACCACATTTACTACATACTCACCACATTCACTGCCTACTCACCACTTTCACTCACCACATTCACTACCTACTCACCACATTCACTCACCACATTAACTACCTACTCACCACACCACTCACCACATTCACTGCCTACTCACCACATTCACTACCTACTCACCACATTCACTACCTACTCACCACATTCACTACCAACTCACCACACCACTCACTACATTCACTACCTACTCACCACACCACTCACCACATTCACTACCTACTCACCACATTCACTACCTACGCACCACATTCACTACCTACTCACCACATTCACTACCTACTCACCACATTCACTACATACTCACACATTCACTACCTACTCACCACATTCACTACCTACTCACACATTCACTACCTACTCATCACATTCACCACCTCACCACATTCACTACCTACTCACCACATTCACTACCTACTCACCACACCACTCACTGCATTCACTACCTACTCACCACATTCACTACCTACTGACCACATTCACTACCTACTCACCACACCACTCACCCATTCACTACCTACTCACCACATTCACTACCTACTCACCACATTCACTACCTTCTCACCACATTCACTACCTACTCACCACACCACTCACCACATTAACTACCTACTCACCACACCACTCACCACATGCATTACCTACTCACCACATTCACTACATACTCACCACATTCACTACCTACTCACCATATTCACTACCTATTCACCACACCACTCACCACATTCACTACCTACTCACCACATTCACCAACTACTCACCACATTCACTACCTACTCACACATTCACTACCTACTCACCACATTCACTACCTACTCACCACATTCACTACCTACTCACCACACCACTCACCACATTCAATACCTACTCACCACATTCACTACCTACCCACCACATTCACTACCTACTCACCACACCACTCACTACATTCACTACCTACTCACCACATTCACTACCTACTCACCACATTCACTACCTACTCACCACATTCACTACCTACTCACCACATTCACTACCTACTCACCACTCACCACATTCACTACCTACTCACCACCCCACTCACCACATTTACTACATACTCACCACATTCACTGCCTACTCACCACTTTCACTCACCACATTCACTACCTACTCACCACATTCACTCACCACATTAACTACCTACTCACCACACCACTCACCACATTCACTGCCTACTCACCACATTCACTACCTACTCACCACATTCACTACCTACTCACCACATTCACTACCAACTCACCACACCACTCACTACATTCACTACCTACTCACCACACCACTCACCACATTCACTGCCTACTCACCACATTCACTACCTACGCACCACATTCACTACCTACTCACCACATTCACTTCCTACTCACCACATTCACTACATACTCACACATTCACTACCTACTCACCACATTCACTACCTACTCTCACATTCACTACCTACTCATCACATTCACCACCTCACCACATTCACTACCTACTCACCACATTCACTACCTACTCACCACACCACTCACCACATTCACTACCTACTCACCACATTCACTACCTACTGACCACATTCACTACCTACTCACCACACCACTCACCCATTCACTACCTACTCACCACATTCACTACCTACTCACCACATTCACTACCTACTCACCACATTCACTACCTACTCACCACATTCACTACCTACTCACTACCTACTCACCACACCATTCACCACATTCACTACCTACTCACCACATTCACTACCTACTCACCACACCACTCACCACATTCATTACCTACTCACCACATTCACTACCTACCCACCACATTCACTACCTACTCACCACACCACTCACCATATTCACTACCTACTCACCACATGCACTCCCTACTCACCACATTCACCACCTACTCACCACATTCACTACCTACTCACCACACCACTCACCACATTCACTACCTACTCGCCACATTCACTACCTACTCACCACATTTACTACCCACTCACCACATTCACTACCTACTCACCACACCACTCACCACATTCACTACCTACTCACCACATTCACTACCTACTCACCACATTCACTACCTACTCACCACACCACTCACCACATTAACTACCTACTCACCACACCACTCACCACATTCACTACCTATTCACCACATTCACTACCTACTCACCACATTCACTACCTACTCACCACACCACTCACCACATTCATTACCTACTCACCACATTCACTATATACTCACCACATTCACTACCTACTCACCATTTTCACTACCTATTCACCACACCACTCACCACATTCACTACCTACTCACCACATTCACCAACTACTCACCACATTCACTACCTACTCACCACATTCACTACCCACTCACCACATTCATTACCTACTCACCACATTCACTATATACTCACCACATTCACTACCTACTCACCATTTTCACTACCTATTCACCACACCACTCACCACATTCACTACCTACTCACCACATTCACTACATACTCACACATTCACTACCTACTCACCACATTCACTACCTACTCACACATTCACTACCTACTCATCACATTCACCACCTCACCACATTCACTACCTACTCACCACATTCACTACCTACTCACCACACCACTCACCACATTCACTACCTACTCACCACATTCACTACCTACTGACCACATTCACTACCTACTCACCACACCACTCACCCATTCACTACCTACTCACCACATTCACTACCTACTCACCATATTCTCTACCTACTCACCACACCAATCACCACATTCACTACCTACTCACCACATTCACTACCTACTCACCACATTCACTACCTACTCACCACATTCACTACCTACTCACCACATTCACTACCTACTCACTACCTACTCACCACACCATTCACCACATTCACTACCTACTCACCACATTCACTACCTACTCACCACACCACTCACCACATTCATTACCTACTCACCACATTCACTACCTACCCACCACATTCACTACCTACTCACCACACCACTCACCATATTCACTACCTACTCACCACATGCACTCCCTACTCACCACATTCACCACCTACTCACCACATTCACTACCTACTCACTACACCACTCACCACATTCACTACCTACTCGCCACATTCACTACCTACTCACCACATTTACTACCCACTCACCACATTCACTACCTACTCACCACACCACTCACCACATTCATTACCTACTCACCACATTCACTACATACTCACCACATTCACTACCTACTCACCACATTCACTACCTACGCACCACATTCACTACCTACTCACCACATTCACTACCTACTCACACATTCACTACCTACTCACCACATTCACTACCTACTCACCACATTCATTACCAACTCACCACACCACTTGCTACATTCACTACCTACTTACCACATTTACTACCTACTCACCACATTCACTACCCACTCACCACATTCACTACCTACTCACCACATTCATTACCAACTCACCACACCACTTGCTACATTCACTACCTACTCACCACACAACTCACCACATTCACTACCTACTCACCACATTCACTCACCACATTCACTACCTACTCACCACATTCATTACCTACTCACCACATTCACTACCCACTCACCACATTCATTACCTCCTCACCACATTCACTACCTGCTCACCATATTCACTACCTACTCACCCCATTCACTCCCTACTCACCACACCACTCACCACATTCACTACCTACTCACCACATTCACTACATACTCACCACATTCACTACCTACTCACCACTCACCACATTCACTACCTACTCACCACATTCACTACCTACTCACCACATTCATTACCAACTCACCACACCACTTGCTACATTCACTACCTACTTACCACATTCACGACCTACTCACCACATTCACTACCCACTCACCGCATTCACTACCCACTCACCACATTCACTACCCACTCACCACATTCACTACATACTCACCACATTCACTACCTACTCACCACTCACCACATTCACTACCTACTCACCACATTCACTACCTACTCACCACACCACTCACCACATTCACTACCTACTCACCACATTCACTACCTACTCACCACATTCACTACCTACTCACCACATTCACTACCTACTCACCACACCACTCACCACATTAACTACCTACTCACCACACCACTCACCACATTCACTACCTATTCACCACATTCACTACCTACTCACCACATTCACTACCTACTCACCACACCACTCACCACATTCATTACCTACTCACCACATTCACTACCTACTCACCACATTCACTACCTACGCACCACATTCACTACCTACTCACCACATTCACTACCTACTCACACATTCACTACCTACTCACCACATTCACTACCTACTCACCACATTCACTACCTACTCACACATTCACTACCTACTCACCACATTCACCACCTCACCACATTCACTACCTACTCACCACATTCACTACCTACTCACCACACCACTCACCACATTCACTACCTACTCACCACATTCACTACCTACTGACCACATTCACTACCTACTCACCACACCACTCACCCATTCACTACCTACTCACCACATTCACTACCTACTCACCACACCACTCACCACATTCACTACCTACTCACCACATTCACTACCTACCCACCACATTCACTACCTTCTCACCACTCACCACGTTCACTACCTACTCACCACATTCACTACCTACTCACCACATTCACTACCTACTCACCACCCCAATCAACACATTCACTACCTACTCACCACATTCACTACCTACTCACCACATTCACTCACCACATTCACTATCTACTCACCACATTCACTCACCACATTCCCTACTTACTCACACATTCACTACCTACTCACCACATTCACCACCTACTCACCACATTCATTACCAACTCACCACACCACTTGCTACATTCACTACCTACTCACCACACCACTCACCACATTCACTACCTACTCACCACATTCACTCACCACATTCACTACCTACTCACCACATTCATTACCTACTCACCACATTCACTACCCACTCACCACATTCATTACCTCCTCACCACATTCACTACCTGCTCACCATATTCACTACCTACTCACCCCATTCACTCCCTACTCACCACACCACTCACCACATTCACTACCTACTCACCACATTCACTACATACTCACCACATTCACTACCTACTCACCACTCACCACTCACCACATTCACTACCTACTCACCACATTCACTACCTACTCACCACATTCATTACCAACTCACCACACCACTTGCTACATTCACTACCTACTTACCACATTCACTACCTACTCACCACATTCACTACCCACTCACCGCATTCACTACCCACTCACCACATTCACTACCCACTCACCACATTCACTACATACTCACCACATTCACTACCTACTCACCACTCACCACTCACCACATTCACTACCTACTCACCACATTCACTACCTACTCACCACACCACTCACCACATTCACTACCTACTCACCACATTCACTACCTACTCACCACATTCACTACCTACTCACCACATTCACTACCTACTCATCACACCACTCACCACATTAACTACCTACTCACCACACCACTCACCACATTCACTACCTATTCACCACATTCACTACCTACTCACCACATTCACTACCTACTCACCACACCACTCACCACATTCATTACCTACTCACCACATTCACTACATACTCACCACATTCACTACCTACTCACCACATTCACTACCTACGCACCACATTCACTACCTACTCACCACATTCACTACCTACTCACACATTCACTACCTACTCACCACATTCACTACCTACTCACCACATTCACTACCTACTCACCACATTCACTACCTACTCACCACATTCACTACCTACTCACCACATTCACCACCTCACCACATTCACTACCTACTCACCACATTCACTACCTACTCACCACACCACTCACCACATTCACTACCTACTCACCACATTCACTACCTACTGACCACATTCACTACCTACTCACCACACCACTCACCCATTCACTACCTACTCACCACATTCACTACCTACTCACCACACCACTCACCACATTCACTACCTACTCACCACATTCACTACCTACCCACCACATTCACTACCTTCTCACCACTCACCACGTTCACTACATACTCACCACATTCACTACCTACTCACCATATTCACTACCTACTCACCACCCCAATCAACACATTCACTACCTACTCACCACATTCACTACCTACTCACCACATTCACTCACCACATTCACTATCTACTCACCACATTCACTCACCACATTCCCTACTTACTCACACATTCACTACCTACTCACCACATTCACCACCTACTCACCACATTCACTACCTACTCACCACATTCACTACCTTCTCACCACATTCACTACCGACTCACCACACCACTCACCACATTAACTACCTGCTCACCACACCACTCACCACATTCATTACCTACTCACCACATTCACTACATACTCACCACATTCACTACCTACTCACCATATTCACTACCTATTCACCACACCACTCACCACATTCACTACCTACTCACCACATTCACTACATACTCACCACATTCACTACCTACTCACCACATTCACTACCTACGCACCACATTCACTACCTACTCACCACATTCACTACCTACTCACCACACCACTCACCACATTCATTACCTACTCACCACATTCACTACATACTCACCACATTCACTACCTACTCACCACATTCACTACCTACGCACCACATTCACTACCTACTCACCACATTCACTACCTACTCACACATTCACTACCTACTCACCACATTCACTACCTACTCACCACATTCACTACCTACTCACCACATTCACTACCTACTCACCACATTCACTACCTACTCACCACATTCACCACCTCACCACATTCACTACCTACTCACCACATTCACTACCTACTCACCACACCACTCACCACATTCACTACCTACTCACCACATTCACTACCTACTGACCACATTCACTACCTACTCACCACACCACTCACCCATTCACTACCTACTCACCACATTCACTACCTACTCACCACACCACTCACCACATTCACTACCTACTCACCACATTCACTACCTACCCACCACATTCACTACCTTCTCACCACTCACCACGTTCACTACATACTCACCACATTCACTACCTACTCACCATATTCACTACCTACTCACCACCCCAATCAACACATTCACTACCTACTCACCACATTCACTACCTACTCACCACATTCACTCACCACATTCACTATCTACTCACCACATTCACTCACCACATTCCCTACTTACTCACACATTCACTACCTACTCACCACATTCACCACCTACTCACCACATTCACTACCTACTCACCACATTCACTACCTTCTCACCACATTCACTACCGACTCACCACACCACTCACCACATTAACTACCTGCTCACCACACCACTCACCACATTCATTACCTACTCACCACATTCACTACATACTCACCACATTCACTACCTACTCACCATATTCACTACCTATTCACCACACCACTCACCACATTCACTACCTACTCACCACATTCACCAACTACTCACCACATTCACTACCTACTCACACATTCACTACATACTCACCACATTCACTACTTACTAACCATATTCACTACCTGCTCACCACATTCACTACCTACTCACCACATTCACTACCTACTCACCACATTCACTACTTACTCACAACATTCACTACCTACTCACCACACCACTCACCACATTAACTACCTACTCACCACACCACTCACCACATTCACTACCTATTCACCACATTCACTACCTACTCACCACATTCACTACCTACTCACCACACCACTCACCACATTCATTACCTACTCACCACATTCACTACATACTCACCACATTCACTACCTACTCACCACATTCACTACCTACGCACCACATTCACTACCTACTCACCACATTCACTACCTACTCACACATTCACTACCTACTCACCACATTCACTACCTACTCACCACATTCACTACCTACTCACCACATTCACTACCTACTCACCACATTCACCACCTCACCACATTCACTACCTACTCACCACATTCACTACCTACTCACCACACCACTCACCACATTCACTACCTACTCACCACATTCACTACCTACTGACCACATTCACTACCTACTCACCACACCACTCACCCATTCACTACCTACTCACCACATTCACTACCTACTCACCACACCACTCACCACATTCACTACCTACTCACCACATTCACTACCTACCCACCACATTCACTACCTTCTCACCACTCACCACGTTCACTACATACTCACCACATTCACTACCTACTCACCATATTCACTACCTACTCACCACCCCAATCAACACATTCACTACCTACTCACCACATTCACTACCTACTCACCACATTCACTCACCACATTCACTATCTACTCACCACATTCACTCACCACATTCCCTACTTACTCACACATTCACTACCTACTCACCACATTCACCACCTACTCACCACATTCACTACCTACTCACCACATTCACTACCTTCTCACCACATTCACTACCGACTCACCACACCACTCACCACATTAACTACCTGCTCACCACACCACTCACCACATTCATTACCTACTCACCACATTCACTACATACTCACCACATTCACTACCTACTCACCATATTCACTACCTATTCACCACACCACTCACCACATTCACTACCTACTCACCACATTCACCAACTACTCACCACATTCACTACCTACTCACACATTCACTACATACTCACCACATTCACTACTTACTAACCATATTCACTACCTGCTCACCACATTCACTACCTACTCACCACATTCACTACCTACTCACCACATTCACTACTTACTCACAACATTCACTACCTACTCACCACACCACTCACCACATTCACTACCTACTCACCACATTCACTACCTACCCACCACATTCACTACCTACTCACCACACCACTCACTACATTCACTACCTACTCACCACATTCACTGCCTACTCACCACATTCACTACCTACTCACCACATTCACTACCTACTCACCACTCACCACATTCACTACCTACTCACCACCCCACTCACCACATTCACTACCTACTCACCACATTTACTACATACTCACCACATTCACTGCCTACTCACCACTTTCACTCACCACATTCACTACCTACTCACCACATTCACTCACCACATTAACTACCTACTCACCACACCACTCACCACATTCACTGCCTACTCACCACATTCACTACCTACTCACCACATTCACTACCTACTCACCACATTCACTACCAACTCACCACACCACTCACTACATTCACTACCTACTCACCACACCACTCACCACATTCACTACCTACTCACCACATTCACTACCTACGCACCACATTCACTACCTACTCACCACATTCACTACCTACTCACCACATTCACTACATACTCACACATTCACTACCTACTCACCACATTCACTACCTACTCACACATTCACTACCTACTCATCACATTCACCACCTCACCACATTCACTACCTACTCACCACATTCACTACCTACTCACCACACCACTCACTGCATTCACTACCTACTCACCACATTCACTACCTACTGACCACATTCACTACCTACTCACCACACCACTCACCCATTCACTACCTACTCACCACATTCACTACCTACTCACCACATTCACTACCTTCTCACCACATTCACTACCTACTCACCACACCACTCACCACATTAACTACCTACTCACCACACCACTCACCACATGCATTACCTACTCACCACATTCACTACATACTCACCACATTCACTACCTACTCACCATATTCACTACCTATTCACCACACCACTCACCACATTCACTACCTACTCACCACATTCACCAACTACTCACCACATTCACTACCTACTCACACATTCACTACCTACTCACCACATTCACTACCTACTCACCACATTCACTACCTACTCACCACACCACTCACCACATTCAATACCTACTCACCACATTCACTACCTACCCACCACATTCACTACCTACTCACCACACCACTCACTACATTCACTACCTACTCACCACATTCACTACCTACTCACCACATTCACTACCTACTCACCACATTCACTACCTACTCACCACATTCACTACCTACTCACCACTCACCACATTCACTACCTACTCACCACCCCACTCACCACATTTACTACATACTCACCACATTCACTGCCTACTCACCACTTTCACTCACCACATTCACTACCTACTCACCACATTCACTCACCACATTAACTACCTACTCACCACACCACTCACCACATTCACTGCCTACTCACCACATTCACTACCTACTCACCACATTCACTACCTACTCACCACATTCACTACCAACTCACCACACCACTCACTACATTCACTACCTACTCACCACACCACTCACCACATTCACTGCCTACTCACCACATTCACTACCTACGCACCACATTCACTACCTACTCACCACATTCACTTCCTACTCACCACATTCACTACATACTCACACATTCACTACCTACTCACCACATTCACTACCTACTCTCACATTCACTACCTACTCATCACATTCACCACCTCACCACATTCACTACCTACTCACCACATTCACTACCTACTCACCACACCACTCACCACATTCACTACCTACTCACCACATTCACTACCTACTGACCACATTCACTACCTACTCACCACACCACTCACCCATTCACTACCTACTCACCACATTCACTACCTACTCACCACATTCACTACCTACTCACCACATTCACTACCTACTCACCACATTCACTACCTACTCACTACCTACTCACCACACCATTCACCACATTCACTACCTACTCACCACATTCACTACCTACTCACCACACCACTCACCACATTCATTACCTACTCACCACATTCACTACCTACCCACCACATTCACTACCTACTCACCACACCACTCACCATATTCACTACCTACTCACCACATGCACTCCCTACTCACCACATTCACCACCTACTCACCACATTCACTACCTACTCACCACACCACTCACCACATTCACTACCTACTCGCCACATTCACTACCTACTCACCACATTTACTACCCACTCACCACATTCACTACCTACTCACCACACCACTCACCACATTCACTACCTACTCACCACATTCACTACCTACTCACCACATTCACTACCTACTCACCACACCACTCACCACATTAACTACCTACTCACCACACCACTCACCACATTCACTACCTATTCACCACATTCACTACCTACTCACCACATTCACTACCTACTCACCACACCACTCACCACATTCATTACCTACTCACCACATTCACTATATACTCACCACATTCACTACCTACTCACCATTTTCACTACCTATTCACCACACCACTCACCACATTCACTACCTACTCACCACATTCACCAACTACTCACCACATTCACTACCTACTCACCACATTCACTACCCACTCACCACATTCATTACCTACTCACCACATTCACTATATACTCACCACATTCACTACCTACTCACCATTTTCACTACCTATTCACCACACCACTCACCACATTCACTACCTACTCACCACATTCACTACATACTCACACATTCACTACCTACTCACCACATTCACTACCTACTCACACATTCACTACCTACTCATCACATTCACCACCTCACCACATTCACTACCTACTCACCACATTCACTACCTACTCACCACACCACTCACCACATTCACTACCTACTCACCACATTCACTACCTACTGACCACATTCACTACCTACTCACCACACCACTCACCCATTCACTACCTACTCACCACATTCACTACCTACTCACCATATTCTCTACCTACTCACCACACCAATCACCACATTCACTACCTACTCACCACATTCACTACCTACTCACCACATTCACTACCTACTCACCACATTCACTACCTACTCACCACATTCACTACCTACTCACTACCTACTCACCACACCATTCACCACATTCACTACCTACTCACCACATTCACTACCTACTCACCACACCACTCACCACATTCATTACCTACTCACCACATTCACTACCTACCCACCACATTCACTACCTACTCACCACACCACTCACCATATTCACTACCTACTCACCACATGCACTCCCTACTCACCACATTCACCACCTACTCACCACATTCACTACCTACTCACTACACCACTCACCACATTCACTACCTACTCGCCACATTCACTACCTACTCACCACATTTACTACCCACTCACCACATTCACTACCTACTCACCACACCACTCACCACATTCATTACCTACTCACCACATTCACTACCTACCCACCACATTCACTACCTACTCACCACACCACTCACCACATTCACTACCTACTCACCACATTCACTACCTACTCACCACATTCACTACCTACTCACCACATTCACTACCTACTCACCACACCACTCACCACATTAACTACCTACTCACCACACCACTCACCACATTCACTACCTATTCACCACATTCACTACCTACTCACCACATTCACTACCTACTCACCACATTCACTACCTACTCACCACACCACTCACCACATTCATTACCTACTCACCACATTCACTACATACTCACCACATTCACTACCTACTCACCATTTTCACTACCTATTCACCACACCACTCACCACATTCACTACCTACTCACCACATTCACCAACTACTCACCACATTCACTACCTACTCACCACATTCACTACCTACTCACCACATTCACTACATACTCACACATTCACTACCTACTCACCACATTCACTACCTACTCACACATTCACTACCTACTCATCACATTCACCACCTCACCACATTCACTACCTACTCACCACATTCACTACCTACTCACCACACCACTCACTGCATTCACTACCTACTCACCACATTCACTACCTACTGACCACATTCACTACCTACTCACCACACCACTCACCCATTCACTACCTACTCACCACATTCACTACCTACTCACCACATTCACTACCTTCTCACCACATTCACTACCTACTCACCACACCACTCACCACATTAACTACCTACTCACCACACCACTCACCACATTCATTACCTACTCACCACATTCACTACATACTCACCACATTCACTACCTACTCACCATATTCACTACCTATTCACCACACCACTCACCACATTCACTACCTACTCACCACATTCACCAACTACTCACCACATTCACTACCTACTCACACATTCACTACCTACTCACCACATTCACTACCTACTCACCACATTCACTACCTACTCACCACACCACTCACCACATTCAATACCTACTCACCACATTCACTACCTACCCACCACATTCACTACCTACTCACCACACCACTCACTACATTCACTACCTACTCACCACATTCACTACCTACTCACCACATTCACTACCTACTCACCCCATTCACTACCTACTCACCACATTCACTACCTACTCACCATTCACCACATTCACTACCTACTCACCACCCCACTCACCACATTTACTACATACTCACCACATTCACTGCCTACTCACCACTTTCACTCACCACATTCACTACCTACTCACCACATTCACTCACCACATGAACTACCTACTCACCACACCACTCACCACATTCACTGCCTACTCACCACATTCACTACCTACTCACCACATTCACTACCTACTCACCACATTCACTACCAACTCACCACACCACTCACTACATTCACTACCTACTCACCACACCACTCACCACATTCACTGCCTACTCACCACATTCACTACCTACGCACCACATTCACTACCTACTCACCACATTCACTTCCTACTCACCACATTCACTACATACTCACACATTCACTACCTACTCACCACATTCACTACCTACTCACACATTCACTACCTACTCATCACATTCACCACCTCACCACATTCACTACCTACTCACCACATTCACCACCTCACCACATTCACTACCTACTCACCACATTCACTACCTACTCACCACAGCACTCACCACATTCACTACCTACTCACCACATTCACTACCTACTGATCACATTCACTACCTACTCACCACACCACTCACCCATTCACTACCTACTCACCACATTCACTACCTACTCACCATATTCTCTACCTACTCACCACACCAATCACCACATTCACTACCTACTCACCACATTCACTACCTACTCACCACATTCACTACCTACTCACCACATTCACTACCTACTCACCACATTCACTACCTACTCACCACATTCACTACCTACTCACTACCTACTCACCACACCATTCACCACATTCACTACCTACTCACCACATTCACTACCTACTCACCACACCACTCACCACATTCATTACCTACTCACCACATTCACTACCTACCCACCACATTCACTACCTACTCACCACACCACTCACCATATTCACTACCTACTCACCACATGCACTCCCTACTCACCACATTCACCACCTACTCACCACATTCACTACCTACTCACCACACCTCACCACATTCACTACCTACTCGCCACATTCACTACCTACTCACCACATTTACTACCCACTCACCACATTCACTACCTACTCACCACACCACTCACCACATTCATTACCTACTCACCACATTCACTACCTACCCACCACATTCACTACCTACTCACCACACCACTCACCACATTCACTACCTACTCACCACATTCACTACCTACTCACCACATTCACTACCTACTCACCACATTCACTACCTACTCACCACACCACTCACCACATTCATTACCTACTCACCACATTCACTACATACTCACCACATTCACTACCTACTCACCATTTTCACTACCTATTCACCACACCACTCACCACATTCACTACCTACTCACCACATTCACCAACTACTCACCACATTCACTACCTACTCACACATTCACTACATACTCACCACATACACTACTTACTCACCATATTCACTACCTGCTCACCACATTCACTACCTACTCACCACATTCACTACCTACTCACCACATGCACTACCTACTCACCACATTCACTACCTACTCACCACACCACTCACCACATTCACTACCTACTCACCACATTCACTACCTACCCACCACATTCACTACCTACTCAGCACACCACTCACTACATTCACTACCTACTCACCACATTCACTACCTACTCACCACATTCACTACCTACTCACCACATTCACTACCTACTCACCACACCACTCACCACATTCACTACCTACTCACCACATTCACTACATACTCACACATTTACTACCTACTCACCACATTCACTACCTACTCACATTCACTACCTACTCACCACATTCACCACCTCACCACATTCACTACCTACTCACCACATTCACTACCTACTCACCACACCACTCACCACATTCACTACCTACTCACCACATGCACTACCTACTGACCACATTCACTACCTACTCACCACACCACTCACCCATTCACTACCTACTCACCACATTCACTACCTACTCACCATATTCTCTACCTACTCACCACACCAATCACCACATTCACTACCTACTCACCACATTCACTACCTACTGACCACATTCACTACCTACTCACCACACCACTCACCCATTCACTACCTACTCACCACATTCACTACCTACTCACCATATTCTCTACCTACTCACCACACCAATCACCACATTCACTACCTACTCACCACATTCACTACCTACTCACCACATTCATTACCTACTCACCACATTCACTACCTACTCACCACATTCACTACCTACTCACTACCTACTCACCACACCATTCACCACATTCACTACCTACTCACCACATTCACTACCTACTCACCACACCACTCACCACATTCATTACCTACTCACCACATTCACTACCTACCCACCACATTCACTACCTACTCACCACACCACTCACCACATTCACTACCTACTAACCACATTCACTCCCTACTCACCACATTCACCACCTACTCACAACATTCACTACCTACTCACCACCCCAATCAACACATTCACTACCTACTTACCACATTCACTACCTACTCACCACATTCACTCACCACATTCACTACTTACTCACACATTCACTGCCTACTCACCACACCACTCACCACATTCACTTCCTACTCACCACATTCACTACCTACTCACCACATTCACCACCTACTCACCATATTCACTACCTACTCACCACATTCACCAACTACTCACCACATTCACTACCTACTCACACATTCACTACCTACTCACCACATTCACTACCTACTGACCACATTCACTACCTACTCACCACACCACTCACCCATTCACTACCTACTCACCACATTCCCTACCTACTCACCACATTCACTACCTTCTCACCACATTCACTACCTACTCACCACACCACTCACCACATTAACTACCTACTCACCACACCACTCACCACATTCATTACCTACTCACCACATTCACTACATACTCACCACATTCACTACCTACTCACCATATTCACTACCTATTCACCACACCACTCACCACATTCACTACCTACTCACCACATTCACCAACTACTCACCACATTCACTACCTACTCACACATTCACTACCTACTCACCACATTCACTACCTACTCACCACATTCACTACCTACTCACCACACCACTCACCACATTCAATACCTACTCACCACATTCACTACCTACCCACCACATTCACTACCTACTCACCACACCACTCACTACATTCACTACCTACTCACCACATTCACTACCTACTCACCACATTCACTACCTACTCACCCCATTCACTACCTACTCACCACATTCACTACCTACTCACCATTCACCACATTCACTACCTACTCACCACCCCACTCACCACATTTACTACATACTCACCACATTCACTGCCTACTCACCACTTTCACTCACCACATTCACTACCTACTCACCACATTCACTCACCACATTAACTACCTACTCACCACACCACTCACCACATTCACTGCCTACTCACCACATTCACTACCTACTCACCACATTCACTACCTACTCACCACATTCACTACCAACTCACCACACCACTCACTACATTCACTACCTACTCACCACACCACTCACCACATTCACTGCCTACTCACCACATTCACTACCTACGCACCACATTCACTACCTACTCACCACATTCACTTCCTACTCACCACATTCACTACATACTCACACATTCACTACCTACTCACCACATTCACTACCTACTCACACATTCACTACCTACTCATCACATTCACCACCTCACCACATTCACTACCTACTCACCACATTCACCACCTCACCACATTCACTACCTACTCACCACATTCACTACCTACTCACCACAGCACTCACCACATTCACTACCTACTCACCACATTCACTACCTACTGACCACATTCACTACCTACTCACCACACCACTCACCCATTCACTACCTACTCACCACATTCACTACCTACTCACCATATTCTCTACCTACTCACCACACCAATCACCACATTCACTACCTACTCACCACATTCACTACCTACTCACCACATTCACTACCTACTCACCACATTCACTACCTACTCACCACATTCACTACCTACTCACCACATTCACTACCTACTCACTACCTACTCACCACACCATTCACCACATTCACTACCTACTCACCACATTCACTACCTACTCACCACACCACTCACCACATTCATTACCTACTCACCACATTCACTACCTACCCACCACATTCACTACCTACTCACCACACCACTCACCATATTCACTACCTACTCACCACATGCACTCCCTACTCACCACATTCACCACCTACTCACCACATTCACTACCTACTCACCACACCACTCACCACATTCACTACCTACTCGCCACATTCACTACCTACTCACCACATTTACTACCCACTCACCACATTCACTACCTACTCACCACACCACTCACCACATTCATTACCTACTCACCACATTCACTACCTACCCACCACATTCACTACCTACTCACCACACCACTCACCACATTCACTACCTACTCACCACATTCACTACCTACTCACCACATTCACTACCTACTCACCACATTCACTACCTACTCACCACACCACTCACCACATTCATTACCTACTCACCACATTCACTACATACTCACCACATTCACTACCTACTCACCATTTTCACTACCTATTCACCACACCACTCACCACATTCACTACCTACTCACCACATTCACCAACTACTCACCACATTCACTACCTACTCACACATTCACTACATACTCACCACATACACTACTTACTCACCATATTCACTACCTGCTCACCACATTCACTACCTACTCACCACATTCACTACCTACTCACCACATGCACTACCTACTCACCACATTCACTACCTACTCACCACACCACTCACCACATTCACTACCTACTCACCACATTCACTACCTACCCACCACATTCACTACCTACTCAGCACACCACTCACTACATTCACTACCTACTCACCACATTCACTACCTACTCACCACATTCACTACCTACTCACCACATTCACTACCTACTCACCACACCACTCACCACATTCACTACCTACTCACCACATTCACTACATACTCACACATTTACTACCTACTCACCACATTCACTACCTACTCACATTCACTACCTACTCACCACATTCACCACCTCACCACATTCACTACCTACTCACCACATTCACTACCTACTCACCACACCACTCACCACATTCACTACCTACTCACCACATGCACTACCTACTGACCACATTCACTACCTACTCACCACACCACTCACCCATTCACTACCTACTCACCACATTCACTACCTACTCACCATATTCTCTACCTACTCACCACACCAATCACCACATTCACTACCTACTCACCACATTCACTACCTACTGACCACATTCACTACCTACTCACCACACCACTCACCCATTCACTACCTACTCACCACATTCACTACCTACTCACCATATTCTCTACCTACTCACCACACCAATCACCACATTCACTACCTACTCACCACATTCACTACCTACTCACCACATTCATTACCTACTCACCACATTCACTACCTACTCACCACATTCACTACCTACTCACTACCTACTCACCACACCATTCACCACATTCACTACCTACTCACCACATTCACTACCTACTCACCACACCACTCACCACATTCATTACCTACTCACCACATTCACTACCTACCCACCACATTCACTACCTACTCACCACACCACTCACCACATTCACTACCTACTAACCACATTCACTCCCTACTCACCACATTCACCACCTACTCACAACATTCACTACCTACTCACCACCCCAATCAACACATTCACTACCTACTTACCACATTCACTACCTACTCACCACATTCACTCACCACATTCACTACTTACTCACACATTCACTGCCTACTCACCACACCACTCACCACATTCACTTCCTACTCACCACATTCACTACCTACTCACCACATTCACCACCTACTCACCATATTCACTACCTACTCACCACATTCACCAACTACTCACCACATTCACTACCTACTCACACATTCACTACCTACTCACCACATTCACTACCTACTCACCACATTCACTACCTACTCACCACACCACTCACCACATTCACTACCTACTCACCACATTCACTACCTACCCACCACATTCACTACCTACTCACCACACCACTCACTACATTCACTACCTACTCACCACATTCACTACCTACTCACCACATTCACTACCTACTCACCACATTCACTACCTACTCACCACTCACCACATTCACTACCTACTCACCACCCCACTCACCACATTTACTACATACTCACCACATTCACTGCCTACTCACCACTTTCACTCACCACATTCACTACCTACTCACCACATTCACTCACCACATTAACTACCTACTCACCACACCACTCACCACATTCACTGCCTACTCACCACATTCACTACCTACTCACCACATTCACTACCTACTCACCACATTCACTACCAACTCACCACACCACTCACTACATTCACTACCTACTCACCACACCACTCACCACATTCACTGCCTACTCACCACATTCACTACCTACGCACCACATTCACTACCTACTCACCACATTCACTACCTACTCACCACATTCACTACATACTCACACATTCACTACCTACTCACCACATTCACTACCTACTCACACATTCACTACCTACTCATCACATTCACCACCTCACCACATTCACTACCTACTCACCACATTCACTACCTACTCACCACACCACTCACCACATTCACTACCTACTCACCACATTCACTACCTACTGACCACATTCACTACCTACTCACCACATTCACTACCTACTGACCACATTCTCTACCTTCTCACCACACCAATCACCACATTCACTACCTACTCACCACATTCACTACCTACTCACCACATTCACTACCTACTCACCACATTCACTACCTACTCACTACCTACTCACCACACCATTCACCACATTCACTACCTACTCACCACATTCACTACCTACTCACCACACCACTCACCACATTCATTACATACTCACCACATTCACTACCTACCCACCACATTCACTACCTACTCACCACACCACTCACCATATTCACTACCTACTCACCACATGCACTACCTACTGACCACATTCACTACCTACTCACCACACCACTCACCCATTCACTACCTACTCACCACATTCACTACCTACTCACCATATTCTCTACCTACTCACCACACCAATCACCACATTCACTACCTACTCACCACATTCACTACCTACTCACCACATTCACTACCTACTCACCACATTCACTACCTACTCACCACATTCACTACCTACTCACCACATTCACTACCTACTCACTACCTACTCACCACACCATTCACCACATTCACTACCTACTCACCACATTCACTACCTACTCACCACACCACTCACCACATTCATTACCTACTCACCACATTCACTACCTACCCACCACATTCACTACCTACTCACCACACCACTCACCATATTCACTACCTACTCACCACATGCACTCCCTACTCACCACATTCACCACCTACTCACCACATTCACTACCTACTCACCACACCACTCACCACATTCACTACCTACTCGCCACATTCACTACCTACTCACCACATTTACTACCCACTCACCACATTCACTACCTACTCACCACACCACTCACCACATTCATTACCTACTCACCACATTCACTACCTACCCACCACATTCACTACCTACTCACCACACCACTCACCACATTCACTACCTACTCACCACATTCACTACCTACTCACCACATTCACTACCTACTCACCACATTCACTACCTACTCACCACACCACTCACCACATTCATTACCTACTCACCACATTCACTACATACTCACCACATTCACTACCTACTCACCATTTTCACTACCTATTCACCACACCACTCACCACATTCACTACCTACTCACCACATTCACCAACTACTCACCACATTCACTACCTACTCACACATTCACTACATACTCACCACATACACTACTTACTCACCATATTCACTACCTGCTCACCACATTCACTACCTACTCACCACATTCACTACCTACTCACCACATGCACTACCTACTCACCACATTCACTACCTACTCACCACACCACTCACCACATTCACTACCTACTCACCACATTCACTACCTACCCACCACATTCACTACCTACTCAGCACACCACTCACTACATTCACTACCTACTCACCACATTCACTACCTACTCACCACATTCACTACCTACTCACCACATTCACTACCTACTCACCACACCACTCACCACATTCACTACCTACTCACCACATTCACTACATACTCACACATTTACTACCTACTCACCACATTCACTACCTACTCACATTCACTACCTACTCACCACATTCACCACCTCACCACATTCACTACCTACTCACCACATTCACTACCTACTCACCACACCACTCACCACATTCACTACCTACTCACCACATGCACTACCTACTGACCACATTCACTACCTACTCACCACACCACTCACCCATTCACTACCTACTCACCACATTCACTACCTACTCACCATATTCTCTACCTACTCACCACACCAATCACCACATTCACTACCTACTCACCACATTCACTACCTACTGACCACATTCACTACCTACTCACCACACCACTCACCCATTCACTACCTACTCACCACATTCACTACCTACTCACCATATTCTCTACCTACTCACCACACCAATCACCACATTCACTACCTACTCACCACATTCACTACCTACTCACCACATTCATTACCTACTCACCACATTCACTACCTACTCACCACATTCACTACCTACTCACTACCTACTCACCACACCATTCACCACATTCACTACCTACTCACCACATTCACTACCTACTCACCACACCACTCACCACATTCATTACCTACTCACCACATTCACTACCTACCCACCACATTCACTACCTACTCACCACACCACTCACCACATTCACTACCTACTAACCACATTCACTCCCTACTCACCACATTCACCACCTACTCACAACATTCACTACCTACTCACCACCCCAATCAACACATTCACTACCTACTTACCACATTCACTACCTACTCACCACATTCACTCACCACATTCACTACTTACTCACACATTCACTGCCTACTCACCACACCACTCACCACATTCACTTCCTACTCACCACATTCACTACCTACTCACCACATTCACCACCTACTCACCATATTCACTACCTACTCACCACATTCACCAACTACTCACCACATTCACTACCTACTCACACATTCACTACCTACTCACCACATTCACTACCTACTCACCACATTCACTACCTACTCACCACACCACTCACCACATTCACTACCTACTCACCACATTCACTACCTACCCACCACATTCACTACCTACTCACCACACCACTCACTACATTCACTACCTACTCACCACATTCACTACCTACTCACCACATTCACTACCTACTCACCACATTCACTACCTACTCACCACATTCACTACCTACTCACCACTCACCACATTCACTACCTACTCACCACCCCACTCACCACATTTACTACATACTCACCACATTCACTGCCTACTCACCACTTTCACTCACCACATTCACTACCTACTCACCACATTCACTCACCACATTAACTACCTACTCACCACACCACTCACCACATTCACTGCCTACTCACCACATTCACTACCTACTCACCACATTCACTACCTACTCACCACATTCACTACCAACTCAGCACACCACTCACTACATTCACTACCTACTCACCACACCACTCACCACATTCACTGCCTACTCACCACATTCACTACCTACGCACCACATTCACTACCTACTCACCACATTCACTACCTACTCACCACATTCACTACATACTCACACATTCACTACCTACTCACCACACCACTCACCACATTCACTACCTACTCACCACATTCACTACCTACTGACCACATTCACTACCTACTCACCACATTCACTACCTACTGACCACATTCTCTACCTTCTCACCACACCAATCACCACATTCACTACCTACTCACCACATTCACTACCTACTCACCACATTCACTACCTATACTCACCACATTCTCTACCTTCTCACCACACCAATCACCACATTCACTACCTACTCACCACATTCACTACCTACTCACCACATTCACTACCTACTCACCACATTCACTACCTACTCACTACCTACTCACCACATTCACTCACCACATTAACTACCTACTCACCACACCACTCACCACATTCACTGCCTACTCACCACATTCACTACCTACTCACCACATTCACTACCTACTCACCACATTCACTACCAACTCAGCACACCACTCACTACATTCACTACCTACTCACCACACCACTCACCACATTCACTGCCTACTCACCACATTCACTACCTACGCACCACATTCACTACCTACTCACCACATTCACTACCTACTCACCACATTCACTACATACTCACACATTCACTACCTACTCACCACACCACTCACCACATTCACTACCTACTCACCACATTCACTACCTACTGACCACATTCACTACCTACTCACCACATTCACTACCTACTGACCACATTCTCTACCTTCTCACCACACCAATCACCACATTCACTACCTACTCACCACATTCACTACCTACTCACCACATTCACTACCTACTCACCACATTCACTACCTACTCACTACCTACTCACCACACCATTCACCACATTCACTACCTACTCACCACATTCACTACCTACTCACCACACCACTCACCACATTCATTACATACTCACCACATTCACTACCTACCCACCACATTCACTACCTACTCACCACACCACTCACCATATTCACTACCTACTCACCACATGCACTCCCTACTCACCACATTCACCACCTACTCACCACATGCACTACCTACTCACCACACCACTCACCACATTCACTACCTACTCGCCACATTCACTACCTACTCACCACATTTACTACCCACTCACCACATTCACTACCTACTCACCACAACACTCACCACATTCATTACCTACTCACCACATTCACTACCTACTCACCACATTCACTACCTACTCACCACATTCACTACATACTCACACATTCACTACCTACTCACCACACCACTCACCACATTCACTACCTACTCACCACATTCACTACCTACTGACCACATTCACTACCTACTCACCACATTCACTACCGACTCACCACATTCACTACATACTCACACATTCACTACCTACTCACCACACCACTCACCACATTCACTACCTACTCACCACATTCACTACCTACTGACCACATTCACTACCTACTCACCACATTCACTACCTACTGACCACATTCTCTACCTTCTCACCACACCAATCACCACATTCACTACCTACTGACCACATTCACTACCTACTCACCACATTCACTACATACTCACACATTCACTACCTACTCACCACACCACTCACCACATTCACTACCTACTCACCACATTCACTACCTACTGACCACATTCTCTACCTTCTCACCACACCAATCACCACATTCACTACCTACTCACCACATTCACTACCTACTCACCACATTCACTACCTACTCACCACATTCACTACCTACTCACTACCTACTCACCACACCATTCACCACATTCACTACCTACTCACCACATTCATTACCTACTCACCACATTCACTACCTACTCACCACATTCACTACCTACTCACTACCTACTCACCACACCATTCACCACATTCACTACCTACTCACCACATTCACTACCTACTCACCACACCACTCACCACATTCATTACCTACTCACCACATTCACTACCTACTAACCACATTCACTCCCTACTCACCACATTCACCACCTACTCACAACATTCACTACCTACTCACCACCCCAATCAACACATTCACTACCTACTTACCACATTCACTACCTACTCACCACATTCACTCACCACATTCACTACTTACTCACACATTCACTGCCTACTCACCACACCACTCACCACATTCACTTCCTACTCACCACATTCACTACCTACTCACCACATTCACCACCTACTCACCATATTCACTACCTACTCACCACATTCACCAACTACTCACCACATTCACTACCTACTCACACATTCACTACCTACTCACCACATTCACTACCTACCCACCACATTGACTACCTACTCACCACACCACTCACCACATTCACTACCTACTCACCACATTCACTACCTACTCACCACATTCACTACCTACTCACCACATTCACTACCTACTCACCACACCACTCACCACATTAACTACCTACTCACCACACCACTCACCACATTCACTACCTATTCACCACATTCACTACCTACTCACCACATTCACTACCTACTCACCACACCACTCACCACATTCATTACCTACTCACCACATTCACTACATACTCACCACATTCACTACCTACTCACCATTTTCACTACCTATTCACCACACCACTCACCACATTCACCACCTACTCACCACATTCACTACCCACTCAACACATTCACTACCCACTCACCACATTCACTACCTACTCACCACACCACTCACCACATTCACTACCTACTCACCACATTCACTACCTACTCACTACATTTACTACCTACTCACCACATTCACTCACCACATTCACTACCTACTCACCACATTCACTACCTACTCACCACATTCACTACCTACTCACCACACCACTCACCACATTCACTACCTACTCACAACATTCACTACCTACTCACCACATTCACTACCTACTCACACATTCACTACCTACTCACCACACCACTCACCACATTCACTACCTACTCACCACATTCACTACCTACTCACCACATTCACTACCTACTCACACATTCACTACCTACTCACCACATTCACTACCTACTCACCACATTCACTACCCACTCACCACATTCATTACCTCCTCACCACATTCACTACCTGCTCACCATATTCACTACCTACTCACCCCATTCACTCCCTACTCACCACACCACTCACCACATTCACTACCTACTCACCACATTCACTACATACTCACCACATTCACTACCTACTCACCACTCACCACATTCACTACCTACTCACCACATTCACTACCTACTCACCACATTCATTACCAACTCACCACACCACTTGCTACATTCACTACCTACTTACCACATTTACTACCTACTCACCACATTCACTACCCACTCACCACATTCACTACCTACTCACCACATTCATTACCAACTCACCACACCACTTGCTACATTCACTACCTACTCACCACACCACTCACCACATTCACTACCTACTCACCACATTCACTCACCACATTCACTACCTACTCACCACATTCATTACCTACTCACCACATTCACTACCCACTCACCACATTCATTACCTCCTCACCACATTCACTACCTGCTCACCATATTCACTACCTACTCACCCCATTCACTCCCTACTCACCACACCACTCACCACATTCACTACCTACTCACCACATTCACTACATACTCACCACATTCACTACCTACTCACCACTCACCACATTCACTACCTACTCACCACATTCACTACCTACTCACCACATTCATTACCAACTCACCACACCACTTGCTACATTCACTACCTACTTACCACATTCACGACCTACTCACCACATTCACTACCCACTCACCGCATTCACTACCCACTCACCACATTCACTACCCACTCACCACATTCACTACATACTCACCACATTCACTACCTACTCACCACTCACCACATTCACTACCTACTCACCACATTCACTACCTACTCACCACACCACTCACCACATTCACTACCTACTCACCACATTCACTACCTACTCACCACATTCACTACCTACTCACCACATTCACTACCTACTCACCACACCACTCACCACATTAACTACCTACTCACCACACCACTCACCACATTCACTACCTATTCACCACATTCACTACCTACTCACCACATTCACTACCTACTCACCACACCACTCACCACATTCATTACCTACTCACCACATTCACTACATACTCACCACATTCACTACCTACTCACCACATTCACTACCTACGCACCACATTCACTACCTACTCACCACATTCACTACCTACTCACACATTCACTACCTACTCACCACATTCACTACCTACTCACCACATTCACTACCTACTCACACATTCACTACCTACTCACCACATTCACCACCTCACCACATTCACTACCTACTCACCACATTCACTACCTACTCACCACACCACTCACCACATTCACTACCTACTCACCACATTCACTACCTACTGACCACATTCACTACCTACTCACCACACCACTCACCCATTCACTACCTACTCACCACATTCACTACCTACTCACCACACCACTCACCACATTCACTACCTACTCACCACATTCACTACCTACCCACCACATTCACTACCTTCTCACCACTCACCACGTTCACTACCTACTCACCACATTCACTACCTACTCACCACATTCACTACCTACTCACCACCCCAATCAACACATTCACTACCTACTCACCACATTCACTACCTACTCACCACATTCACTCACCACATTCACTATCTACTCACCACATTCACTCACCACATTCCCTACTTACTCACACATTCACTACCTACTCACCACATTCACCACCTACTCACCACATTCATTACCAACTCACCACACCACTTGCTACATTCACTACCTACTCACCACACCACTCACCACATTCACTACCTACTCACCACATTCACTCACCACATTCACTACCTACTCACCACATTCATTACCTACTCACCACATTCACTACCCACTCACCACATTCATTACCTCCTCACCACATTCACTACCTGCTCACCATATTCACTACCTACTCACCCCATTCACTCCCTACTCACCACACCACTCACCACATTCACTACCTACTCACCACATTCACTACATACTCACCACATTCACTACCTACTCACCACTCACCACTCACCACATTCACTACCTACTCACCACATTCACTACCTACTCACCACATTCATTACCAACTCACCACACCACTTGCTACATTCACTACCTACTTACCACATTCACTACCTACTCACCACATTCACTACCCACTCACCGCATTCACTACCCACTCACCACATTCACTACCCACTCACCACATTCACTACATACTCACCACATTCACTACCTACTCACCACTCACCACTCACCACATTCACTACCTACTCACCACATTCACTACCTACTCACCACACCACTCACCACATTCACTACCTACTCACCACATTCACTACCTACTCACCACATTCACTACCTACTCACCACATTCACTACCTACTCACCACACCACTCACCACATTAACTACCTACTCACCACACCACTCACCACATTCACTACCTATTCACCACATTCACTACCTACTCACCACATTCACTACCTACTCACCACACCACTCACCACATTCATTACCTACTCACCACATTCACTACATACTCACCACATTCACTACCTACTCACCACATTCACTACCTACGCACCACATTCACTACCTACTCACCACATTCACTACCTACTCACACATTCACTACCTACTCACCACATTCACTACCTACTCACCACATTCACTACCTACTCACCACATTCACTACCTACTCACCACATTCACTACCTACCCACCACATTCACTACCTACTCACCACATTCACTACCTACTCACCACATTCACTACCTACCCACCACATTCACTACCTACCCACCACATTCACTACCTACTCACCACATTCACTACATACTCACCACATTCACTACCTACTCACCACTCACCACATTCACTACCTACTCACCACATTCACTACCTACTCACCACATTCATTACCAACTCACCACACCACTTGCTACATTCACTACCTACTTACCACATTTACTACCTACTCACCACATTCACTACCCACTCACCACATTCACTACCTACTCACCACATTCATTACCAACTCACCACACCACTTGCTACATTCACTACCTACTCACCACACAACTCACCACATTCACTACCTACTCACCACATTCACTCACCACATTCACTACCTACTCACCACATTCATTACCTACTCACCACATTCACTACCCACTCACCACATTCATTACCTCCTCACCACATTCACTACCTGCTCACCATATTCACTACCTACTCACCCCATTCACTCCCTACTCACCACACCACTCACCACATTCACTACCTACTCACCACATTCACTACATACTCACCACATTCACTACCTACTCACCACTCACCACATTCACTACCTACTCACCACATTCACTACCTACTCACCACATTCATTACCAACTCACCACACCACTTGCTACATTCACTACCTACTTACCACATTCACGACCTACTCACCACATTCACTACCCACTCACCGCATTCACTACCCACTCACCACATTCACTACCCACTCACCACATTCACTACATACTCACCACATTCACTACCTACTCACCACTCACCACATTCACTACCTACTCACCACATTCACTACCTACTCACCACACCACTCACCACATTCACTACCTACTCACCACATTCACTACCTACTCACCACATTCACTACCTACTCACCACATTCACTACCTACTCACCACACCACTCACCACATTAACTACCTACTCACCACACCACTCACCACATTCACTACCTATTCACCACATTCACTACCTACTCACCACATTCACTACCTACTCACCACACCACTCACCACATTCATTACCTACTCACCACATTCACTACATACTCACCACATTCACTACCTACTCACCACATTCACTACCTACGCACCACATTCACTACCTACTCACCACATTCACTACCTACTCACACATTCACTACCTACTCACCACATTCACTACCTACTCACCACATTCACTACCTACTCACACATTCACTACCTACTCACCACATTCACCACCTCACCACATTCACTACCTACTCACCACATTCACTACCTACTCACCACACCACTCACCACATTCACTACCTACTCACCACATTCACTACCTACTGACCACATTCACTACCTACTCACCACACCACTCACCCATTCACTACCTACTCACCACATTCACTACCTACTCACCACACCACTCACCACATTCACTACCTACTCACCACATTCACTACCTACCCACCACATTCACTACCTTCTCACCACTCACCACGTTCACTACCTACTCACCACATTCACTACCTACTCACCACATTCACTACCTACTCACCACCCCAATCAACACATTCACTACCTACTCACCACATTCACTACCTACTCTCCACATTCACTCACCACATTCACTATCTACTCACCACATTCACTCACCACATTCCCTACTTACTCACACATTCACTACCTACTCACCACATTCACCACCTACTCACCACATTCATTACCAACTCACCACACCACTTGCTACATTCACTACCTACTCACCACACCACTCACCACATTCACTACCTACTCACCACATTCACTCACCACATTCACTACCTACTCACCACATTCATTACCTACTCACCACATTCACTACCCACTCACCACATTCATTACCTCCTCACCACATTCACTACCTGCTCACCATATTCACTACCTACTCACCCCATTCACTCCCTACTCACCACACCACTCACCACATTCACTACCTACTCACCACATTCACTACATACTCACCACATTCACTACCTACTCACCACTCACCACTCACCACATTCACTACCTACTCACCACATTCACTACCTACTCACCACATTCATTACCAACTCACCACACCACTTGCTACATTCACTACCTACTTACCACATTCACTACCTACTCACCACATTCACTACCCACTCACCGCATTCACTACCCACTCACCACATTCACTACCCACTCACCACATTCACTACATACTCACCACATTCACTACCTACTCACCACTCACCACTCACCACATTCACTACCTACTCACCACATTCACTACCTACTCACCACACCACTCACCACATTCACTACCTACTCACCACATTCACTACCTACTCACCACATTCACTACCTACTCACCACATTCACTACCTACTCATCACACCACTCACCACATTAACTACCTACTCACCACACCACTCACCACATTCACTACCTATTCACCACATTCACTACCTACTCACCACATTCACTACCTACTCACCACACCACTCACCACATTCATTACCTACTCACCACATTCACTACATACTCACCACATTCACTACCTACTCACCACATTCACTACCTACGCACCACATTCACTACCTACTCACCACATTCACTACCTACTCACACATTCACTACCTACTCACCACATTCACTACCTACTCACCACATTCACTACCTACTCACCACATTCACTACCTACTCACCACATTCACTACCTACTCACCACATTCACCACCTCACCACATTCACTACCTACTCACCACATTCACTACCTACTCACCACACCACTCACCACATTCACTACCTACTCACCACATTCACTACCTACTGACCACATTCACTACCTACTCACCACACCACTCACCCATTCACTACCTACTCACCACATTCACTACCTACTCACCACACCACTCACCACATTCACTACCTACTCACCACATTCACTACCTACCCACCACATTCACTACCTTCTCACCACTCACCACGTTCACTACATACTCACCACATTCACTACCTACTCACCATATTCACTACCTACTCACCACCCCAATCAACACATTCACTACCTACTCACCACATTCACTACCTACTCACCACATTCACTCACCACATTCACTATCTACTCACCACATTCACTCACCACATTCCCTACTTACTCACACATTCACTACCTACTCACCACATTCACCACCTACTCACCACATTCACTACCTACTCACCACATTCACTACCTTCTCACCACATTCACTACCGACTCACCACACCACTCACCACATTAACTACCTGCTCACCACACCACTCACCACATTCATTACCTACTCACCACATTCACTACATACTCACCACATTCACTACCTACTCACCATATTCACTACCTATTCACCACACCACTCACCACATTCACTACCTACTCACCACATTCACCAACTACTCACCACATTCACTACCTACTCACACATTCACTACATACTCACCACATTCACTACTTACTAACCATATTCACTACCTGCTCACCACATTCACTACCTACTCACCACATTCACTACCTACTCACCACATTCACTACTTACTCACAACATTCACTACCTACTCACCACACCACTCACCACATTCACTACCTACTCACCACATTCACTACCTACCCACCACATTCACTACCTACTCACCACACCACTCACTACATTCACTACCTACTCACCACATTCACTGCCTACTCACCACATTCACTACCTACTCACCACATTCACTACCTACTCACCACTCACCACATTCACTACCTACTCACCACCCCACTCACCACATTCACTACCTACTCACCACATTTACTACATACTCACCACATTCACTGCCTACTCACCACTTTCACTCACCACATTCACTACCTACTCACCACATTCACTCACCACATTAACTACCTACTCACCACACCACTCACCACATTCACTGCCTACTCACCACATTCACTACCTACTCACCACATTCACTACCTACTCACCACATTCACTACCAACTCACCACACCACTCACTACATTCACTACCTACTCACCACACCACTCACCACATTCACTACCTACTCACCACATTCACTACCTACGCACCACATTCACTACCTACTCACCACATTCACTACCTACTCACCACATTCACTACATACTCACACATTCACTACCTACTCACCACATTCACTACCTACTCACACATTCACTACCTACTCATCACATTCACCACCTCACCACATTCACTACCTACTCACCACATTCACTACCTACTCACCACACCACTCACTGCATTCACTACCTACTCACCACATTCACTACCTACTGACCACATTCACTACCTACTCACCACACCACTCACCCATTCACTACTTACTCACCACATTCACTACCTACTCACCACATTCACTACCTTCTCACCACATTCACTACCTACTCACCACACCACTCACCACATTAACTACCTACTCACCACACCACTCACCACATGCATTACCTACTCACCACATTCACTACATACTCACCACATTCACTACCTACTCACCATATTCACTACCTATTCACCACACCACTCACCACATTCACTACCTACTCACCACATTCACCAACTACTCACCACATTCACTACCTACTCACACATTCACTACCTACTCACCACATTCACTACCTACTCACCACATTCACTACCTACTCACCACACCACTCACCACATTCAATACCTACTCACCACATTCACTACCTACCCACCACATTCACTACCTACTCACCACACCACTCACTACATTCACTACCTACTCACCACATTCACTACCTACTCACCACATTCACTACCTACTCACCACATTCACTACCTACTCACCACATTCACTACCTACTCACCACTCACCACATTCACTACCTACTCACCACCCCACTCACCACATTTACTACATACTCACCACATTCACTGCCTACTCACCACTTTCACTCACCACATTCACTACCTACTCACCACATTCACTCACCACATTAACTACCTACTCACCACACCACTCACCACATTCACTGCCTACTCACCACATTCACTACCTACTCACCACATTCACTACCTACTCACCACATTCACTACCAACTCACCACACCACTCACTACATTCACTACCTACTCACCACACCACTCACCACATTCACTGCCTACTCACCACATTCACTACCTACGCACCACATTCACTACCTACTCACCACATTCACTTCCTACTCACCACATTCACTACATACTCACACATTCACTACCTACTCACCACATTCACTACCTACTCTCACATTCACTACCTACTCATCACATTCACCACCTCACCACATTCACTACCTACTCACCACATTCACTACCTACTCACCACACCACTCACCACATTCACTACCTACTCACCACATTCACTACCTACTGACCACATTCACTACCTACTCACCACACCACTCACCCATTCACTACCTACTCACCACATTCACTACCTACTCACCACATTCACTACCTACTCACCACATTCACTACCTACTCACCACATTCACTACCTACTCACTACCTACTCACCACACCATTCACCACATTCACTACCTACTCACCACATTCACTACCTACTCACCACACCACTCACCACATTCATTACCTACTCACCACATTCACTACCTACCCACCACATTCACTACCTACTCACCACACCACTCACCATATTCACTACCTACTCACCACATGCACTCCCTACTCACCACATTCACCACCTACTCACCACATTCACTACCTACTCACCACACCACTCACCACATTCACTACCTACTCGCCACATTCACTACCTACTCACCACATTTACTACCCACTCACCACATTCACTACCTACTCACCACACCACTCACCACATTCACTACCTACTCACCACATTCACTACCTACTCACCACATTCACTACCTACTCACCACACCACTCACCACATTAACTACCTACTCACCACACCACTCACCACATTCACTACCTATTCACCACATTCACTACCTACTCACCACATTCACTACCTACTCACCACACCACTCACCACATTCATTACCTACTCACCACATTCACTATATACTCACCACATTCACTACCTACTCACCATTTTCACTACCTATTCACCACACCACTCACCACATTCACTACCTACTCACCACATTCACCAACTACTCACCACATTCACTACCTACTCACCACATTCACTACCCACTCACCACATTCATTACCTACTCACCACATTCACTATATACTCACCACATTCACTACCTACTCACCATTTTCACTACCTATTCACCACACCACTCACCACATTCACTACCTACTCACCACATTCACTACATACTCACACATTCACTACCTACTCACCACATTCACTACCTACTCACACATTCACTACCTACTCATCACATTCACCACCTCACCACATTCACTACCTACTCACCACATTCACTACCTACTCACCACACCACTCACCACATTCACTACCTACTCACCACATTCACTACCTACTGACCACATTCACTACCTACTCACCACACCACTCACCCATTCACTACCTACTCACCACATTCACTACCTACTCACCATATTCTCTACCTACTCACCACACCAATCACCACATTCACTACCTACTCACCACATTCACTACCTACTCACCACATTCACTACCTACTCACCACATTCACTACCTACTCACCACATTCACTACCTACTCACTACCTACTCACCACACCATTCACCACATTCACTACCTACTCACCACATTCACTACCTACTCACCACACCACTCACCACATTCATTACCTACTCACCACATTCACTACCTACCCACCACATTCACTACCTACTCACCACACCACTCACCATATTCACTACCTACTCACCACATGCACTCCCTACTCACCACATTCACCACCTACTCACCACATTCACTACCTACTCACTACACCACTCACCACATTCACTACCTACTCGCCACATTCACTACCTACTCACCACATTTACTACCCACTCACCACATTCACTACCTACTCACCACACCACTCACCACATTCATTACCTACTCACCACATTCACTACCTACCCACCACATTCACTACCTACTCACCACACCACTCACCACATTAACTACCTACTCACCACACCACTCACCACATGCATTACCTACTCACCACATTCACTACATACTCACCACATTCACTACCTACTCACCATATTCACTACCTATTCACCACACCACTCACCACATTCACTACCTACTCACCACATTCACCAACTACTCACCACATTCACTACCTACTCACACATTCACTACCTACTCACCACATTCACTACCTACTCACCACATTCACTACCTACTCACCACACCACTCACCACATTCAATACCTACTCACCACATTCACTACCTACCCACCACATTCACTACCTACTCACCACACCACTCACTACATTCACTACCTACTCACCACATTCACTACCTACTCACCACATTCACTACCTACTCACCACATTCACTACCTACTCACCACATTCACTACCTACTCACCACTCACCACATTCACTACCTACTCACCACCCCACTCACCACATTTACTACATACTCACCACATTCACTGCCTACTCACCACTTTCACTCACCACATTCACTACCTACTCACCACATTCACTCACCACATTAACTACCTACTCACCACACCACTCACCACATTCACTGCCTACTCACCACATTCACTACCTACTCACCACATTCACTACCTACTCACCACATTCACTACCAACTCACCACACCACTCACTACATTCACTACCTACTCACCACACCACTCACCACATTCACTGCCTACTCACCACATTCACTACCTACGCACCACATTCACTACCTACTCACCACATTCACTTCCTACTCACCACATTCACTACATACTCACACATTCACTACCTACTCACCACATTCACTACCTACTCTCACATTCACTACCTACTCATCACATTCACCACCTCACCACATTCACTACCTACTCACCACATTCACTACCTACTCACCACACCACTCACCACATTCACTACCTACTCACCACATTCACTACCTACTGACCACATTCACTACCTACTCACCACACCACTCACCCATTCACTACCTACTCACCACATTCACTACCTACTCACCACATTCACTACCTACTCACCACATTCACTACCTACTCACCACATTCACTACCTACTCACTACCTACTCACCACACCATTCACCACATTCACTACCTACTCACCACATTCACTACCTACTCACCACACCACTCACCACATTCATTACCTACTCACCACATTCACTACCTACCCACCACATTCACTACCTACTCACCACACCACTCACCATATTCACTACCTACTCACCACATGCACTCCCTACTCACCACATTCACCACCTACTCACCACATTCACTACCTACTCACCACACCACTCACCACATTCACTACCTACTCGCCACATTCACTACCTACTCACCACATTTACTACCCACTCACCACATTCACTACCTACTCACCACACCACTCACCACATTCACTACCTACTCACCACATTCACTACCTACTCACCACATTCACTACCTACTCACCACACCACTCACCACATTAACTACCTACTCACCACACCACTCACCACATTCACTACCTATTCACCACATTCACTACCTACTCACCACATTCACTACCTACTCACCACACCACTCACCACATTCATTACCTACTCACCACATTCACTATATACTCACCACATTCACTACCTACTCACCATTTTCACTACCTATTCACCACACCACTCACCACATTCACTACCTACTCACCACATTCACCAACTACTCACCACATTCACTACCTACTCACCACATTCACTACCCACTCACCACATTCATTACCTACTCACCACATTCACTATATACTCACCACATTCACTACCTACTCACCATTTTCACTACCTATTCACCACACCACTCACCACATTCACTACCTACTCACCACATTCACTACATACTCACACATTCACTACCTACTCACCACATTCACTACCTACTCACACATTCACTACCTACTCATCACATTCACCACCTCACCACATTCACTACCTACTCACCACATTCACTACCTACTCACCACACCACTCACCACATTCACTACCTACTCACCACATTCACTACCTACTGACCACATTCACTACCTACTCACCACACCACTCACCCATTCACTACCTACTCACCACATTCACTACCTACTCACCATATTCTCTACCTACTCACCACACCAATCACCACATTCACTACCTACTCACCACATTCACTACCTACTCACCACATTCACTACCTACTCACCACATTCACTACCTACTCACCACATTCACTACCTACTCACTACCTACTCACCACACCATTCACCACATTCACTACCTACTCACCACATTCACTACCTACTCACCACACCACTCACCACATTCATTACCTACTCACCACATTCACTACCTACCCACCACATTCACTACCTACTCACCACACCACTCACCATATTCACTACCTACTCACCACATGCACTCCCTACTCACCACATTCACCACCTACTCACCACATTCACTACCTACTCACTACACCACTCACCACATTCACTACCTACTCGCCACATTCACTACCTACTCACCACATTTACTACCCACTCACCACATTCACTACCTACTCACCACACCACTCACCACATTCATTACCTACTCACCACATTCACTACCTACCCACCACATTCACTACCTACTCACCACACCACTCACCACATTCACTACCTACTCACCACATTCACTACCTACTCACCACATTCACTACCTACTCACCACATTCACTACCTACTCACCACACCACTCACCACATTAACTACCTACTCACCACACCACTCACCACATTCACTACCTATTCACCACATTCACTACCTACTCACCACATTCACTACCTACTCACCACATTCACTACCTACTCACCACACCACTCACCACATTCATTACCTACTCACCACATTCACTACATACTCACCACATTCACTACCTACTCACCATTTTCACTACCTATTCACCACACCACTCACCACATTCACTACCTACTCACCACATTCACCAACTACTCACCACATTCACTACCTACTCACCACATTCACTACCTACTCACCACATTCACTACATACTCACACATTCACTACCTACTCACCACATTCACTACCTACTCACACATTCACTACCTACTCATCACATTCACCACCTCACCACATTCACTACCTACTCACCACATTCACTACCTACTCACCACACCACTCACTGCATTCACTACCTACTCACCACATTCACTACCTACTGACCACATTCACTACCTACTCACCACACCACTCACCCATTCACTACCTACTCACCACATTCACTACCTACTCACCACATTCACTACCTTCTCACCACATTCACTACCTACTCACCACACCACTCACCACATTAACTACCTACTCACCACACCACTCACCACATTCATTACCTACTCACCACATTCACTACATACTCACCACATTCACTACCTACTCACCATATTCACTACCTATTCACCACACCACTCACCACATTCACTACCTACTCACCACATTCACCAACTACTCACCACATTCACTACCTACTCACACATTCACTACCTACTCACCACATTCACTACCTACTCACCACATTCACTACCTACTCACCACACCACTCACCACATTCAATACCTACTCACCACATTCACTACCTACCCACCACATTCACTACCTACTCACCACACCACTCACTACATTCACTACCTACTCACCACATTCACTACCTACTCACCACATTCACTACCTACTCACCCCATTCACTACCTACTCACCACATTCACTACCTACTCACCATTCACCACATTCACTACCTACTCACCACCCCACTCACCACATTTACTACATACTCACCACATTCACTGCCTACTCACCACTTTCACTCACCACATTCACTACCTACTCACCACATTCACTCACCACATGAACTACCTACTCACCACACCACTCACCACATTCACTGCCTACTCACCACATTCACTACCTACTCACCACATTCACTACCTACTCACCACATTCACTACCAACTCACCACACCACTCACTACATTCACTACCTACTCACCACACCACTCACCACATTCACTGCCTACTCACCACATTCACTACCTACGCACCACATTCACTACCTACTCACCACATTCACTTCCTACTCACCACATTCACTACATACTCACACATTCACTACCTACTCACCACATTCACTACCTACTCACACATTCACTACCTACTCATCACATTCACCACCTCACCACATTCACTACCTACTCACCACATTCACCACCTCACCACATTCACTACCTACTCACCACATTCACTACCTACTCACCACAGCACTCACCACATTCACTACCTACTCACCACATTCACTACCTACTGATCACATTCACTACCTACTCACCACACCACTCACCCATTCACTACCTACTCACCACATTCACTACCTACTCACCATATTCTCTACCTACTCACCACACCAATCACCACATTCACTACCTACTCACCACATTCACTACCTACTCACCACATTCACTACCTACTCACCACATTCACTACCTACTCACCACATTCACTACCTACTCACCACATTCACTACCTACTCACTACCTACTCACCACACCATTCACCACATTCACTACCTACTCACCACATTCACTACCTACTCACCACACCACTCACCACATTCATTACCTACTCACCACATTCACTACCTACCCACCACATTCACTACCTACTCACCACACCACTCACCATATTCACTACCTACTCACCACATGCACTCCCTACTCACCACATTCACCACCTACTCACCACATTCACTACCTACTCACCACACCTCACCACATTCACTACCTACTCGCCACATTCACTACCTACTCACCACATTTACTACCCACTCACCACATTCACTACCTACTCACCACACCACTCACCACATTCATTACCTACTCACCACATTCACTACCTACCCACCACATTCACTACCTACTCACCACACCACTCACCACATTCACTACCTACTCACCACATTCACTACCTACTCACCACATTCACTACCTACTCACCACATTCACTACCTACTCACCACACCACTCACCACATTCATTACCTACTCACCACATTCACTACATACTCACCACATTCACTACCTACTCACCATTTTCACTACCTATTCACCACACCACTCACCACATTCACTACCTACTCACCACATTCACCAACTACTCACCACATTCACTACCTACTCACACATTCACTACATACTCACCACATACACTACTTACTCACCATATTCACTACCTGCTCACCACATTCACTACCTACTCACCACATTCACTACCTACTCACCACATGCACTACCTACTCACCACATTCACTACCTACTCACCACACCACTCACCACATTCACTACCTACTCACCACATTCACTACCTACCCACCACATTCACTACCTACTCAGCACACCACTCACTACATTCACTACCTACTCACCACATTCACTACCTACTCACCACATTCACTACCTACTCACCACATTCACTACCTACTCACCACACCACTCACCACATTCACTACCTACTCACCACATTCACTACATACTCACACATTTACTACCTACTCACCACATTCACTACCTACTCACATTCACTACCTATTCACCACATTCACCACCTCACCACATTCACTACCTACTCACCACATTCACTACCTACTCACCACACCACTCACCACATTCACTACCTACTCACCACATGCACTACCTACTGACCACATTCACTACCTACTCACCACACCACTCACCCATTCACTACCTACTCACCACATTCACTACCTACTCACCATATTCTCTACCTACTCACCACACCAATCACCACATTCACTACCTACTCACCACATTCACTACCTACTGACCACATTCACTACCTACTCACCACACCACTCACCCATTCACTACCTACTCACCACATTCACTACCTACTCACCATATTCTCTACCTACTCACCACACCAATCACCACATTCACTACCTACTCACCACATTCACTACCTACTCACCACATTCATTACCTACTCACCACATTCACTACCTACTCACCACATTCACTACCTACTCACTACCTACTCACCACACCATTCACCACATTCACTACCTACTCACCACATTCACTACCTACTCACCACACCACTCACCACATTCATTACCTACTCACCACATTCACTACCTACCCACCACATTCACTACCTACTCACCACACCACTCACCACATTCACTACCTACTAACCACATTCACTCCCTACTCACCACATTCACCACCTACTCACAACATTCACTACCTACTCACCACCCCAATCAACACATTCACTACCTACTTACCACATTCACTACCTACTCACCACATTCACTCACCACATTCACTACTTACTCACACATTCACTGCCTACTCACCACACCACTCACCACATTCACTTCCTACTCACCACATTCACTACCTACTCACCACATTCACCACCTACTCACCATATTCACTACCTACTCACCACATTCACCAACTACTCACCACATTCACTACCTACTCACACATTCACTACCTACTCACCACATTCACTACCTACTGACCACATTCACTACCTACTCACCACACCACTCACCCATTCACTACCTACTCACCACATTCCCTACCTACTCACCACATTCACTACCTTCTCACCACATTCACTACCTACTCACCACACCACTCACCACATTAACTACCTACTCACCACACCACTCACCACATTCATTACCTACTCACCACATTCACTACATACTCACCACATTCACTACCTACTCACCATATTCACTACCTATTCACCACACCACTCACCACATTCACTACCTACTCACCACATTCACCAACTACTCACCACATTCACTACCTACTCACACATTCACTACCTACTCACCACATTCACTACCTACTCACCACATTCACTACCTACTCACCACACCACTCACCACATTCAATACCTACTCACCACATTCACTACCTACCCACCACATTCACTACCTACTCACCACACCACTCACTACATTCACTACCTACTCACCACATTCACTACCTACTCACCACATTCACTACCTACTCACCCCATTCACTACCTACTCACCACATTCACTACCTACTCACCATTCACCACATTCACTACCTACTCACCACCCCACTCACCACATTTACTACATACTCACCACATTCACTGCCTACTCACCACTTTCACTCACCACATTCACTACCTACTCACCACATTCACTCACCACATTAACTACCTACTCACCACACCACTCACCACATTCACTGCCTACTCACCACATTCACTACCTACTCACCACATTCACTACCTACTCACCACATTCACTACCAACTCACCACACCACTCACTACATTCACTACCTACTCACCACACCACTCACCACATTCACTGCCTACTCACCACATTCACTACCTACGCACCACATTCACTACCTACTCACCACATTCACTTCCTACTCACCACATTCACTACATACTCACACATTCACTACCTACTCACCACATTCACTACCTACTCACACATTCACTACCTACTCATCACATTCACCACCTCACCACATTCACTACCTACTCACCACATTCACCACCTCACCACATTCACTACCTACTCACCACATTCACTACCTACTCACCACAGCACTCACCACATTCACTACCTACTCACCACATTCACTACCTACTGACCACATTCACTACCTACTCACCACACCACTCACCCATTCACTACCTACTCACCACATTCACTACCTACTCACCATATTCTCTACCTACTCACCACACCAATCACCACATTCACTACCTACTCACCACATTCACTACCTACTCACCACATTCACTACCTACTCACCACATTCACTACCTACTCACCACATTCACTACCTACTCACCACATTCACTACCTACTCACTACCTACTCACCACACCATTCACCACATTCACTACCTACTCACCACATTCACTACCTACTCACCACACCACTCACCACATTCATTACCTACTCACCACATTCACTACCTACCCACCACATTCACTACCTACTCACCACACCACTCACCATATTCACTACCTACTCACCACATGCACTCCCTACTCACCACATTCACCACCTACTCACCACATTCACTACCTACTCACCACACCACTCACCACATTCACTACCTACTCGCCACATTCACTACCTACTCACCACATTTACTACCCACTCACCACATTCACTACCTACTCACCACACCACTCACCACATTCATTACCTACTCACCACATTCACTACCTACCCACCACATTCACTACCTACTCACCACACCACTCACCACATTCACTACCTACTCACCACATTCACTACCTACTCACCACATTCACTACCTACTCACCACATTCACTACCTACTCACCACACCACTCACCACATTCATTACCTACTCACCACATTCACTACATACTCACCACATTCACTACCTACTCACCATTTTCACTACCTATTCACCACACCACTCACCACATTCACTACCTACTCACCACATTCACCAACTACTCACCACATTCACTACCTACTCACACATTCACTACATACTCACCACATACACTACTTACTCACCATATTCACTACCTGCTCACCACATTCACTACCTACTCACCACATTCACTACCTACTCACCACATGCACTACCTACTCACCACATTCACTACCTACTCACCACACCACTCACCACATTCACTACCTACTCACCACATTCACTACCTACCCACCACATTCACTACCTACTCAGCACACCACTCACTACATTCACTACCTACTCACCACATTCACTACCTACTCACCACATTCACTACCTACTCACCACATTCACTACCTACTCACCACACCACTCACCACATTCACTACCTACTCACCACATTCACTACATACTCACACATTTACTACCTACTCACCACATTCACTACCTACTCACATTCACTACCTACTCACCACATTCACCACCTCACCACATTCACTACCTACTCACCACATTCACTACCTACTCACCACACCACTCACCACATTCACTACCTACTCACCACATGCACTACCTACTGACCACATTCACTACCTACTCACCACACCACTCACCCATTCACTACCTACTCACCACATTCACTACCTACTCACCATATTCTCTACCTACTCACCACACCAATCACCACATTCACTACCTACTCACCACATTCACTACCTACTGACCACATTCACTACCTACTCACCACACCACTCACCCATTCACTACCTACTCACCACATTCACTACCTACTCACCATATTCTCTACCTACTCACCACACCAATCACCACATTCACTACCTACTCACCACATTCACTACCTACTCACCACATTCATTACCTACTCACCACATTCACTACCTACTCACCACATTCACTACCTACTCACTACCTACTCACCACACCATTCACCACATTCACTACCTACTCACCACATTCACTACCTACTCACCACACCACTCACCACATTCATTACCTACTCACCACATTCACTACCTACCCACCACATTCACTACCTACTCACCACACCACTCACCACATTCACTACCTACTAACCACATTCACTCCCTACTCACCACATTCACCACCTACTCACAACATTCACTACCTACTCACCACCCCAATCAACACATTCACTACCTACTTACCACATTCACTACCTACTCACCACATTCACTCACCACATTCACTACTTACTCACACATTCACTGCCTACTCACCACACCACTCACCACATTCACTTCCTACTCACCACATTCACTACCTACTCACCACATTCACCACCTACTCACCATATTCACTACCTACTCACCACATTCACCAACTACTCACCACATTCACTACCTACTCACACATTCACTACCTACTCACCACATTCACTACCTACTCACCACATTCACTACCTACTCACCACACCACTCACCACATTCACTACCTACTCACCACATTCACTACCTACCCACCACATTCACTACCTACTCACCACACCACTCACTACATTCACTACCTACTCACCACATTCACTACCTACTCACCACATTCACTACCTACTCACCACATTCACTACCTACTCACCACTCACCACATTCACTACCTACTCACCACCCCACTCACCACATTTACTACATACTCACCACATTCACTGCCTACTCACCACTTTCACTCACCACATTCACTACCTACTCACCACATTCACTCACCACATTAACTACCTACTCACCACACCACTCACCACATTCACTGCCTACTCACCACATTCACTACCTACTCACCACATTCACTACCTACTCACCACATTCACTACCAACTCACCACACCACTCACTACATTCACTACCTACTCACCACACCACTCACCACATTCACTGCCTACTCACCACATTCACTACCTACGCACCACATTCACTACCTACTCACCACATTCACTACCTACTCACCACATTCACTACATACTCACACATTCACTACCTACTCACCACATTCACTACCTACTCACCACATTCACTACCTACTCATCACATTCACCACCTCACCACATTCACTACCTACTCACCACATTCACTACCTACTCACCACACCACTCACCACATTCACTACCTACTCACCACATTCACTACCTACTGACCACATTCACTACCTACTCACCACATTCACTACCTACTGACCACATTCTCTACCTTCTCACCACACCAATCACCACATTCACTACCTACTCACCACATTCACTACCTACTCACCACATTCACTACCTACTCACCACATTCACTACCTACTCACTACCTACTCACCACACCATTCACCACATTCACTACCTACTCACCACATTCACTACCTACTCACCACACCACTCACCACATTCATTACATACTCACCACATTCACTACCTACCCACCACATTCACTACCTACTCACCACACCACTCACCATATTCACTACCTACTCACCACATGCACTACCTACTGACCACATTCACTACCTACTCACCACACCACTCACCCATTCACTACCTACTCACCACATTCACTACCTACTCACCATATTCTCTACCTACTCACCACACCAATCACCACATTCACTACCTACTCACCACATTCACTACCTACTCACCACATTCACTACCTACTCACCACATTCACTACCTACTCACCACATTCACTACCTACTCACCACATTCACTACCTACTCACTACCTACTCACCACACCATTCACCACATTCACTACCTACTCACCACATTCACTACCTACTCACCACACCACTCACCACATTCATTACCTACTCACCACATTCACTACCTACCCACCACATTCACTACCTACTCACCACACCACTCACCATATTCACTACCTACTCACCACATGCACTCCCTACTCACCACATTCACCACCTACTCACCACATTCACTACCTACTCACCACACCACTCACCACATTCACTACCTACTCGCCACATTCACTACCTACTCACCACATTTACTACCCACTCACCACATTCACTACCTACTCACCACACCACTCACCACATTCATTACCTACTCACCACATTCACTACCTACCCACCACATTCACTACCTACTCACCACACCACTCACCACATTCACTACCTACTCACCACATTCACTACCTACTCACCACATTCACTACCTACTCACCACATTCACTACCTACTCACCACACCACTCACCACATTCATTACCTACTCACCACATTCACTACATACTCACCACATTCACTACCTACTCACCATTTTCACTACCTATTCACCACACCACTCACCACATTCACTACCTACTCACCACATTCACCAACTACTCACCACATTCACTACCTACTCACACATTCACTACATACTCACCACATACACTACTTACTCACCATATTCACTACCTGCTCACCACATTCACTACCTACTCACCACATTCACTACCTACTCACCACATGCACTACCTACTCACCACATTCACTACCTACTCACCACACCACTCACCACATTCACTACCTACTCACCACATTCACTACCTACCCACCACATTCACTACCTACTCAGCACACCACTCACTACATTCACTACCTACTCACCACATTCACTACCTACTCACCACATTCACTACCTACTCACCACATTCACTACCTACTCACCACACCACTCACCACATTCACTACCTACTCACCACATTCACTACATACTCACACATTTACTACCTACTCACCACATTCACTACCTACTCACATTCACTACCTACTCACCACATTCACCACCTCACCACATTCACTACCTACTCACCACATTCACTACCTACTCACCACACCACTCACCACATTCACTACCTACTCACCACATGCACTACCTACTGACCACATTCACTACCTACTCACCACACCACTCACCCATTCACTACCTACTCACCACATTCACTACCTACTCACCATATTCTCTACCTACTCACCACACCAATCACCACATTCACTACCTACTCACCACATTCACTACCTACTGACCACATTCACTACCTACTCACCACACCACTCACCCATTCACTACCTACTCACCACATTCACTACCTACTCACCATATTCTCTACCTACTCACCACACCAATCACCACATTCACTACCTACTCACCACATTCACTACCTACTCACCACATTCACTACCTACTCACCACATTCACTACCTACTCACTACCTACTCACCACACCATTCACCACATTCACTACCTACTCACCACATTCACTACCTACTCACCACACCACTCACCACATTCATTACCTACTCACCACATTCACTACCTACCCACCACATTCACTACCTACTCACCACACCACTCACCACATTCACTACCTACTAACCACATTCACTCCCTACTCACCACATTCACCACCTACTCACAACATTCACTACCTACTCACCACCCCAATCAACACATTCACTACCTACTTACCACATTCACTACCTACTCACCACATTCACTCACCACATTCACTACTTACTCACACATTCACTGCCTACTCACCACACCACTCACCACATTCACTTCCTACTCACCACATTCACTACCTACTCACCACATTCACCACCTACTCACCATATTCACTACCTACTCACCACATTCACCAACTACTCACCACATTCACTACCTACTCACACATTCACTACCTACTCACCACATTCACTACCTACTCACCACATTCACTACCTACTCACCACACCACTCACCACATTCACTACCTACTCACCACATTCACTACCTACCCACCACATTCACTACCTACTCACCACACCACTCACTACATTCACTACCTACTCACCACATTCACTACCTACTCACCACATTCACTACCTACTCACCACATTCACTACCTACTCACCACATTCACTACCTACTCACCACTCACCACATTCACTACCTACTCACCACCCCACTCACCACATTTACTACATACTCACCACATTCACTGCCTACTCACCACTTTCACTCACCACATTCACTACCTACTCACCACATTCACTCACCACATTAACTACCTACTCACCACACCACTCACCACATTCACTGCCTACTCACCACATTCACTACCTACTCACCACATTCACTACCTACTCACCACATTCACTACCAACTCAGCACACCACTCACTACATTCACTACCTACTCACCACACCACTCACCACATTCACTGCCTACTCACCACATTCACTACCTACGCACCACATTCACTACCTACTCACCACATTCACTACCTACTCACCACATTCACTACATACTCACACATTCACTACCTACTCACCACACCACTCACCACATTCACTACCTACTCACCACATTCACTACCTACTGACCACATTCACTACCTACTCACCACATTCACTACCTACTGACCACATTCTCTACCTTCTCACCACACCAATCACCACATTCACTACCTACTCACCACATTCACTACCTACTCACCACATTCACTACCTACTCACCACATTCTCTACCTTCTCACCACACCAATCACCACATTCACTACCTACTCACCACATTCACTACCTACTCACCACATTCACTACCTACTCACCACATTCACTACCTACTCACTACCTACTCACCACATTCACTCACCACATTAACTACCTACTCACCACACCACTCACCACATTCACTGCCTACTCACCACATTCACTACCTACTCACCACATTCACTACCTACTCACCACATTCACTACCAACTCAGCACACCACTCACTACATTCACTACCTACTCACCACACCACTCACCACATTCACTGCCTACTCACCACATTCACTACCTACGCACCACATTCACTACCTACTCACCACATTCACTACCTACTCACCACATTCACTACATACTCACACATTCACTACCTACTCACCACACCACTCACCACATTCACTACCTACTCACCACATTCACTACCTACTGACCACATTCACTACCTACTCACCACATTCACTACCTACTGACCACATTCTCTACCTTCTCACCACACCAATCACCACATTCACTACCTACTCACCACATTCACTACCTACTCACCACATTCACTACCTACTCACCACATTCACTACCTACTCACTACCTACTCACCACACCATTCACCACATTCACTACCTACTCACCACATTCACTACCTACTCACCACACCACTCACCACATTCATTACATACTCACCACATTCACTACCTACCCACCACATTCACTACCTACTCACCACACCACTCACCATATTCACTACCTACTCACCACATGCACTCCCTACTCACCACATTCACCACCTACTCACCACATGCACTACCTACTCACCACACCACTCACCACATTCACTACCTACTCGCCACATTCACTACCTACTCACCACATTTACTACCCACTCACCACATTCACTACCTACTCACCACAACACTCACCACATTCATTACCTACTCACCACATTCACTACCTACTCACCACATTCACTACCTACTCACCACATTCACTACATACTCACACATTCACTACCTACTCACCACACCACTCACCACATTCACTACCTACTCACCACATTCACTACCTACTGACCACATTCACTACCTACTCACCACATTCACTACCTACTCACCACATTCACTACATACTCACACATTCACTACCTACTCACCACACCACTCACCACATTCACTACCTACTCACCACATTCACTACCTACTGACCACATTCACTACCTACTCACCACATTCACTACCTACTGACCACATTCTCTACCTTCTCACCACACCAATCACCACATTCACTACCTACTGACCACATTCACTACCTACTCACCACATTCACTACATACTCACACATTCACTACCTACTCACCACACCACTCACCACATTCACTACCTACTCACCACATTCACTACCTACTGACCACATTCTCTACCTTCTCACCACACCAATCACCACATTCACTACCTACTCACCACATTCACTACCTACTCACCACATTCACTACCTACTCACCACATTCACTACCTACTCACTACCTACTCACCACACCATTCACCACATTCACTACCTACTCACCACATTCATTACCTACTCACCACATTCACTACCTACTCACCACATTCACTACCTACTCACTACCTACTCACCACACCATTCACCACATTCACTACCTACTCACCACATTCACTACCTACTCACCACACCACTCACCACATTCATTACCTACTCACCACATTCACTACCTACTAACCACATTCACTCCCTACTCACCACATTCACCACCTACTCACAACATTCACTACCTACTCACCACCCCAATCAACACATTCACTACCTACTTACCACATTCACTACCTACTCACCACATTCACTCACCACATTCACTACTTACTCACACATTCACTGCCTACTCACCACACCACTCACCACATTCACTTCCTACTCACCACATTCACTACCTACTCACCACATTCACCACCTACTCACCATATTCACTACCTACTCACCACATTCACCAACTACTCACCACATTCACTACCTACTCACACATTCACTACCTACTCACCACATTCACTACCTACCCACCACATTGACTACCTACTCACCACACCACTCACCACATTCACTACCTACTCACCACATTCACTACCTACTCACCACATTCACTACCTACTCACCACATTCACTACCTACTCACCACACCACTCACCACATTAACTACCTACTCACCACACCACTCACCACATTCACTACCTATTCACCACATTCACTACCTACTCACCACATTCACTACCTACTCACCACACCACTCACCACATTCATTACCTACTCACCACATTCACTACATACTCACCACATTCACTACCTACTCACCATTTTCACTACCTATTCACCACACCACTCACCACATTCACTACCTACTCACCACATTCACTACATACTCACACATTCACTACCTACTCACCACACCACTCACCACATTCACTACCTACTCACCACATTCACTACCTACTGACCACATTCACTACCTACTCACCACATTCACTACCTACTGACCACATTCTCTACCTTCTCACCACACCAATCACCACATTCACTACCTACTCACCACATTCACTACCTACTCACCACATTCACTACCTACTCACCACATTCACTACCTACTCACTACCTACTCACCACACCATTCACCACATTCACTACCTACTCACCACATTCACTACCTACTCACCACACCACTCACCACATTCATTACATACTCACCACATTCACTACCTACCCACCACATTCACTACCTACTCACCACACCACTCACCATATTCACTACCTACTCACCACATGCACTCCCTACTCACCACATTCACCACCTACTCACCACATGCACTACCTACTCACCACACCACTCACCACATTCACTACCTACTCGCCACATTCACTACCTACTCACCACATTTACTACCCACTCACCACATTCACTACCTACTCACCACAACACTCACCACATTCATTACCTACTCACCACATTCACTACCTACCCACCACATTGACTACCTACTCACCACACCACTCACCACATTCACTACCTACTCACCACATTCACTACCTACTCACCACATTCACTACCTACTCACCACATTCACTACCTACTCACCACACCACTCACCACATTAACTACCTACTCACCACACCACTCACCACATTCACTACCTATTCACCACATTCACTACCTACTCACCACATTCACTACCTACTCACCACACCACTCACCACATTCATTACCTACTCGCCACATTCACTACCTACTCACCACATTTACTACCCACTCACCACATTCACTACCTACTCACCACACCACTCACCACATTCATTACCTACTCACCACATTCACTACCTACCCACCACATTGACTACCTACTCACCACACCACTCACCACATTCACTACCTACTCACCACATTCACTACCTACTCACCACATTCACTACCTACTCACCACATTCACTACCTACTCACCACACCACTCACCACATTAACTACCTACTCACCACACCACTCACCACATTCACTACCTATTCACCACATTCACTACCTACTCACCACATTCACTACCTACTCACCACACCACTCACCACATTCATTACCTACTCACCACATTCACTACATACTCACCACATTCACTACCTACTCACCATTTTCACTACCTATTCACCACACCACTCACCACATTCACTACCTACTCACCACATTCACCAACTACTCACCACATTCACTACCTACTCACACATTCACTACATACTCACCACATTCACTACTTACTCACCATATTCACTACCTGCTCACCACATTCACTACCTACTCACCACATTCACTACCTACTCACCACATTCACTACCTACTCACCACATTCACTACCTACTCACCACACCACTCACCACATTCACTACCTACTCACCACATTCACTACCTACCCACCACATTCACTACCTACTCAGCACACCACTCACTACATTCACTACCTACTCACCACATTCACTACCTACTCACCACATTCACTACCTACTCACCACATTCACTACCTACTCACCACACCACTCACCACATTCACTACCTACTCACCACATTCACTACATACTCACACATTTACTACCTACTCACCACATTCACTACCTACTCACATTCACTACCTACTCACCACATTCACCACCTCACCACATTCACTACCTACTCACCACATTCACTACCTACTCACCACACCACTCACCCATTCACTACCTACTCACCACATTCACTACCTACTCACCATATTCTCTACCTACTCACCACACCAATCACCACATTCACTACCTACTCACCACATTCACTACCTACTCACCACATGCACTACCTACTGACCACATTCACTACCTACTCACCACACCACTCACCCATTCACTACCTACTCACCACATTCACTACCTACTCACCATATTCTCTACCTACTCACCACACCAATCACCACATTCACTACCTGCTCACCACATTCACTACCTACTGACCACATTCACTACCTACTCACCACACCACTCACCCATTCACTACCTACTCACCACATTCACTACCTACTCACCATATTCTCTACCTACTCACCACACCAATCACCACATTCACTACCTACTCACCACATTCACTACCTACTCACCACATTCATTACCTACTCACCACATTCACTACCTACTCACCACATTCACTACCTACTCACTACCTACTCACCACACCATTCACCACATTCACTACCTACTCACCACATTCACTACCTACTCACCACACCACTCACCACATTCATTACCTACTCACCACATTCACTACCTACCCACCACATTCACTACCTACTCACCACACCACTCACCACATTCACTACCTACTAACCACATTCACTCCCTACTCACCACATTCACCACCTACTCACAACATTCACTACCTACTCACCACCCCAATCAACACATTCAATACCTACTTACCACATTCACTACCTACTCACCACATTCACTCACCACATTCACTACTTACTCACACATTCACTACCTACTCACCACACCACTCACCACATTCACTTCCTACTCACCACATTCACTACCTACTCACCACATTCACCACCTACTCACCACATTCACTACCTACTCACCACATTCACTACCTACTCACCACATTCACTACCTACTCACCACACCACTCACCACCTACTCACCACACCACTCACCACATTCATTACCTACTCACCACATTCACTACATACTCACCACATTCACTACCTATTCACCACACCACTCACCACATTCACTACCTACTCACCACATTCACTACCTACTCACCACACCACTCACCACATTCACCACCTACTCACCAAATTCACTACCTACCCACCACATTCACTACCTTCTCACCACACCACTCACCACATTCACTACCCACTCACCACATTCACTACCTACTCACCACATTCACTACCTCCTCACCACATTCACTACCTACTAACCATATTCACTACCTACTCACCACACCACTCACAACATTCACTACCTACTCACCACATTCACTACCTACTCACAAATTCACTACCTACTCATTGCATTCACTACCTACTCACCACATTCACTACCTACTCACCACATTCACTACCTACCCACCACATTCACTATCTACTCACCACATTCACTACCTACTCACCACACCACTCACCACATTCACTACCTACTCACCACATTCACTATCTACCCACCACATTCACTACCTTCTCACCACACCACTCACCACATTCACTACCTACTCACCACATTCACTACCTACTCACCACATTCACTTATTACTCACCACATTCACTACCTACTCATTACACCACTCACAACATTCACTACCTACTCACCACCCCGATCAACACATTCACTACCTACTCACCACATTCACTACCTACTCACCACATTCACTCACCACATTCACTACCTACTCACACATTCACTACCTACTCACCACACCACTCACCACATTCACTACCTACTCACCACCCCAATCAACACATTCACTACCTACTCACCACATTCACTACCTACTCACCACATTCACTCACCACATTCACTACCTACTCACACATTCACTACCTACTCACCACACCACTCACCACATTCACTACCTACTCACCACATTCACTACCTACTCACCACATTCACCACCTACTCACCACATTCACTACCTACTCACCACATTCACTACCTACTCACCACATTCACTACCTATTCACCACACCACTCACCACATTCACTACCTACTCACCACATTCACTACCTACTCACCACACCACTCGCCACATTCACTACCTACTCACCACATTCACTATCTACTCACCACCATTCACTACCTACTCACCACACCACTCACCACATTCACTACCTACTCACCACATTCACTACCTACTCACCACATTCACTACCTACTCACCACATTCACTACCTACTCACCACATTCACTACCTACTCACCACACCACTCACCACTTACCACATTCACTACCTACTCACCACCCCAATCAACACATTCAATATCTACTCACCACATTCACTATCTACTCACCACATTCACTACCTACTCACCACATTCACTTCCTACTCACCACATTCACTACCTACCCACCACATTCACTATCTACTCACCACATTCACTACCTACTCACCACACCACTCACCACATTCACTACCTACTCACCACATTCACTACCTACCCACCACATTCACTACCTTCTCACCACACCACTCACCACGTTCACTACCTACTCACCACATTCACTACCTACTCACCACATTCACTACCTACTCACCACCCCAATCAACACATTCACTACCCACTCACCACATTCACTACCTACTCACCACATTCACTTATTACTCACCACATTCACTACCTTCTCATCACACCACTCACAACATTCACTACCTACTCACCACCCCGATCAACACATTCACTACCTACTCACCACATTCACTACCTACTCACCACATTCACTCACCACATTCACTACCTACTCACACATTCACTACCTACTCACCACACCACTCACCACATTCACTACCTACTCACCACCCCAATCAACACATTCACTACCTACTCACCACATTCACTACCTACTCACCACATTCACTACCTACTCACCACATTCACTCACCACATTCACTACCTACTCACACATTCACTACCTACTCACCACACCACTCACCACATTCACTACCTACTCACCACATTCACTACCTACTCACCACATTCACCACCTACTCACCACATTCACTACCTACTCACCACATTCACTACCTACTCACCACATTCACTACCTATTCACCACACCACTCACCACATTCACTACCTACTCACCACATTCACTACCTACTCACCACACCACTCGCCACATTCACTACCTACTCACCACATTCACTATCTACTCACCACCATTCACTACCTACTCACCACACCACTCACCACATTCACTACCTACTCACCACATTCACTACCTACTCACCACATTCACTACCTACTCACCACACCACTCACCACTTACCACATTCACTACCTACTCACCACCCCAATCAACACATTCAATATCTACTCACCACATTCACTATCTACTCACCACATTCACTACCTACTCACCACATTCACTTCCTACTCACCACATTCACTACCTACCCACCACATTCACTATCTACTCACCACATTCACTACCTACTCACCACACCACTCACCACATTCACTACCTACTCACCACATTCACTACCTACCCACCACATTCACTACCTTCTCACCACACCACTCACCACGTTCACTACCTACTCACCATATTCACTACCTACTCACCACATGCACTCCCTACTCACCACATTCACCACCTACTCACCACATTCACTACCTACTCACCACACCACTCACCACATTCACTACCTACTCGCCACATTCACTACCTACTCACCACATTTACTACCCACTCACCACATTCACTACCTACTCACCACACCACTCACCACATTCATTACCTACTCACCACATTCACTACCTACCCACCACATTCACTACCTACTCACCACACCACTCACCACATTCACTACCTACTCACCACATTCACTACCTACTCACCACATTCACTACCTACTCACCACATTCACTACCTACTCACCACACCACTCACCACATTAACTACCTACTCACCACACCACTCACCACATTCACTACCTATTCACCACATTCACTACCTACTCACCACATTCACTACCTACTCACCACACCACTCACCACATTCATTACCTACTCACCACATTCACTACATACTCACCACATTCACTACCTACTCACCATTTTCACTACCTATTCACCACACCACTCACCACATTCACTACCTACTCACCACATTCACCAACTACTCACCACATTCACTACCTACTCACACATTCACTACATACTCACCACATACACTACTTACTCACCATATTCACTACCTGCTCACCACATTCACTACCTACTCACCACATTCACTACCTACTCACCACATTCACTACCTACTCACCACATTCACTACCTACTCACCACACCACTCACCACATTCACTACCTACTCACCACATTCACTACCTACCCACCACATTCACTACCTACTCAGCACACCACTCACTACATTCACTACCTACTCACCACATTCACTACCTACTCACCACATTCACTACCTACTCACCACATTCACTACCTACTCACCACACCACTCACCACATTCACTACCTACTCACCACATTCACTACATACTCACACATTTACTACCTACTCACCACATTCACTACCTACTCACATTTACTACCTACTCACCACATTCACCACCTCACCACATTCACTACCTACTCACCACATTCACTACCTACTCACCACACCACTCACCACATTCACTACCTACTCACCACATGCACTACCTACTGACCACATTCACTACCTACTCACCACACCACTCACCCATTCACTACCTACTCACCACATTCACTACCTACTCACCATATTCTCTACCTACTCACCACACCAATCACCACATTCACTACCTACTCACCACATTCACTACCTACTGACCACATTCACTACCTACTCACCAGACCACTCACCCATTCACTACCTACTCACCACATTCACTACCTACTCACCATATTCTCTACCTACTCACCACACCAATCACCACATTCACTACCTACTCACCACATTCACTACCTACTCACCACATTCATTACCTACTCACCACATTCACTACCTACTCACCACATTCACTACCTACTCACTACCTACTCACCACACCATTCACCACATTCATTACCTACTCACCACATTCACTACCTACTCACCACACCACTCACCACATTCATTACCTACTCACTACATTCACTACCTACCCACCACATTCACTACCTACTCACCACACCACTCACCACATTCACTACCTACTAACCACATTCACTCCCTACTCACCACATTCACCACCTACTCACAACATTCACTACCTACTCACCACCCCAATCAACACATTCACTACCTACTTACCACATTCACTACCTACTCACCACATTCACTCACCACATTCACTACTTACTCACACATTCACTGCCTACTCACCACACCACTCACCACATTCACTTCCTACTCACCACATTCACTACCTACTCACCACATTCACCACCTACTCACCACATTCACTACCTACTCACCACATTCACCAACTACTCACCACATTCACTACCTACTCACACATTCACTACCTACTCACCACATTCACTACCTACTCACCACATTCACTACCTACTCACCACATTCACTACCTACTCACCACACCACTCACCACATTCACTACCTACTCACCACATTCACTACCTACCCACCACATTCACTACCTACTCACCACACCACTCACTACATTCACTACCTACTCACCACATTCACTACCTACTCACCACATTCACTACCTACTCACCACATTCGCTACCTACTCACCACATTCACTACCTACTCACCACTCACCACATTCACTACCTACTCACCACCCCACTCACCACATTTACTACATACTCACCACATTCACTGCCTACTCACCACTTTCATTCACCACATTCACTACCTACTCACCACATTCACTCACCACATTAACTACCTACTCACCACACCACTCACCACATTCACTGCCTACTCACCACATTCACTACCTACTCACCACATTCACTACCTACTCACCACATTCACTACCAACTCACCACACCACTCACTACATTCACTACCTACTCACCACACCACTCACCACATTCACTGCCTACTCACCACATTCACTACCTACACACCACATTCACTACCTACTCACCACATTCACTACCTACTCACCACATTCACTACATACTCACACATTCACTACCTACTCACCACATTCACTACCTACTCACACATTCACTACCTACTCATCACATTCACCACCTCACCACATTCACTACCTACTCACCACATTCACTACCTACTCACCACACCACTCACCACATTCACTTCCTACTCACCACATTCACTACCTACTGACCACATTCACTACCTACTCACCACATTCACTACCTACTGACCACATTCTCTACCTTCTCACCACACCAATCACCACATTCACTACCTACTCACCACATTCACTACCTACTCACCACATTCACTACCTACTCACCACATTCACTACCTACTCACCACATTCACTACCTACTCACTACCTACTCACCACACCATTCACCACATTCACTACCTACTCACCACATTCACTACCTACTCACCACACCACTCACCACATTCATTACATACTCACCACATTCACTACCTACCCACCACATTCACTACCTACTCACCACACCACTCACCATATTCACTACCTACTCACCACATGCACTCCCTACTCACCACATTCACCACCTACTCACCACATTCACTACCTACTCACCACACCACTCACCACATTCACTACCTACTCGCCACATTCACTACCTACTCACCACATTTACTACCCACTCACCACATTCACTACCTACTCACCACACCACTCACCACATTCATTACCTACTCACCACATTCACTACCTACCCACCACATTGACTACCTACTCACCACACCACTCACCACATTCACTACCTACTCACCACATTCACTACCTACTCACCACATTCACTACCTACTCACCACATTCACTACCTACTCACCACACCACTCACCACATTAACTACCTACTCACCACACCACTCACCACATTCACTACCTATTCACCACATTCACTACCTACTCACCACATTCACTACCTACTCACCACACCACTCACCACATTCATTACCTACTCGCCACATTCACTACCTACTCACCACATTTACTACCCACTCACCACATTCACTACCTACTCACCACACCACTCACCACATTCATTACCTACTCACCACATTCACTACCTACCCACCACATTGACTACCTACTCACCACACCACTCACCACATTCACTACCTACTCACCACATTCACTACCTACTCACCACATTCACTACCTACTCACCACATTCACTACCTACTCACCACACCACTCACCACATTAACTACCTACTCACCACACCACTCACCACATTCACTACCTATTCACCACATTCACTACCTACTCACCACATTCACTACCTACTCACCACACCACTCACCACATTCATTACCTACTCACCACATTCACTACATACTCACCACATTCACTACCTACTCACCATTTTCACTACCTATTCACCACACCACTCACCACATTCACTACCTACTCACCACATTCACCAACTACTCACCACATTCACTACCTACTCACACATTCACTACATACTCACCACATTCACTACTTACTCACCATATTCACTACCTGCTCACCACATTCACTACCTACTCACCACATTCACTACCTACTCACCACACCACTCACCACATTCACTACCTACTCACCACATTCACTACCTACCCACCACATTCACTACCTACTCAGCACACCACTCACTACATTCACTACCTACTCACCACATTCACTACCTACTCACCACATTCACTACCTACTCACCACATTCACTACCTACTCACCACACCACTCACCACATTCACTACCTACTCACCACATTCACTACCTACTCACATTCACTACCTACTCACCACATTCACCACCTCACCACATTCACTACCTACTCACCACATTCACTACCTACTCACCACACCACTCACCACATTCACTACCTACTCACCACATGCACTACCTACTGACCACATTCACTACCTACTCACCACACCACTCACCCATTCACTACCTACTCACCACATTCACTACCTACTCACCATATTCTCTACCTACTCACCACACCAATCACCACATTCACTACCTACTCACCACATTCACTACCTACTGACCACATTCACTACCTACTCACCACACCACTCACCCATTCACTACCTACTCACCACATTCACTACCTACTCACCATATTCTCTACCTACTCACCACACCAATCACCACATTCACTACCTACTCACCACATTCACTACCTACTCACCACATTCATTACCTACTCACCACATTCACTACCTACTCACCACATTCACTACCTACTCACTACCTACTCACCACACCATTCACCACATTCACTACCTACTCACCACATTCACTACCTACTCACCACACCACTCACCACATTCATTACCTACTCACCACATTCACTACCTACCCACCACATTCACTACCTACTCACCACACCACTCACCACATTCACTACCTACTAACCACATTCACTCCCTACTCACCACATTCACCACCTACTCACAACATTCACTACCTACTCACCACCCCAATCAACACATTCACTACCTACTTACCACATTCACTACCTACTCACCACATTCACTCACCACATTCACTACTTACTCACACATTCACTACCTACTCACCACACCACTCACCACATTCACTTCCTACTCACCACATTCACTACCTACTCACCACATTCACCACCTACTCACCACATTCACTACCTACTCACCACATTCACTACCTACTCACCACATTCACTACCTACTCACCACACCACTCACCACATTCATTACCTACTCACCACATTCACTACATACTCACCACATTCACTACCTACTCACCACATTCACTACCTATTCACCACACCACTCACCACATTCACTACCTACTCACCACATTCACTACCTACTCACCACACCACTCACCACATTCACCACCTACTCACCAAATTCACTACCTACCCACCACATTCACTACCTTCTCACCACACCACTCACCACATTCACTACCCACTCACCACATTCACTACCTACTCACCACATTCACTACCTCCTCACCACATTCACTACCTACTAACCATATTCACTACCTACTCACCACACCACTCACCACATTCACTACCTACTCACCACATTCACTACCTACTCACAAATTCACTACCTACTCATCGCATTCACTACCTACTCACCACATTCACTACCTACTCACCACATTCACTACCTACCCACCACATTCACTATCTACTCACCACATTCACTACCTACTCACCACACCACTCACCACATTCACTACCTACTCACCACATTCATTATCTTCCCACCACATTCACTACCTTCTCACCACACCACTCACCACATTCACTACCTACTCACCACATTCACTTATTACTCACCACATTCACTACCTACTCATCACACCACTCACAACATTCACTACCTACTCACCACCCCGATCAACACATTCACTACCTACTCACCACATTCACTACCTACTCACCACATTCACTCACCACATTCACTACCTACTCACACATTCACTACCTACTCACCACACCACTCACCACATTCACTACCTACTCACCACCCCAATCAACACATTCACTACCTACTCACCACATTCACTACCTACTCACCACATTCACTCACCACATTCACTACCTACTCACACATTCACTACCTACTCACCACACCACTCACCACATTCACTACCTACTCACCACATTCACTACCTACTCACCACATTCACTACCTACTCACATTCACTACCTACTCACCACATTCACCACCTCACCACATTCACTACCTACTCACCACATTCACTACCTACTCACCACACCACTCACCACATTCACTACCTACTCACCACATTCACTACATACTCACACATTTACTACCTACTCACCACATTCACTACCTACTCACATTTACTACCTACTCACCACATTCACCACCTCACCACATTCACTACCTACTCACCACATTCACTACCTACTCACCACACCACTCACCACATTCACTACCTACTCACCACATGCACTACCTACTGACCACATTCACTACCTACTCACCACACCACTCACCCATTCACTACCTACTCACCACATTCACTACCTACTCACCATATTCTCTACCTACTCACCACACCAATCACCACATTCACTACCTACTCACCACATTCACTACCTACTGACCACATTCACTACCTACTCACCAGACCACTCACCCATTCACTACCTACTCACCACATTCACTACCTACTCACCATATTCTCTACCTACTCACCACACCAATCACCACATTCACTACCTACTCACCACATTCACTACCTACTCACCACATTCATTACCTACTCACCACATTCACTACCTACTCACCACATTCACTACCTACTCACTACCTACTCACCACACCATTCACCACATTCATTACCTACTCACCACATTCACTACCTACTCACCACACCACTCACCACATTCATTACCTACTCACTACATTCACTACCTACCCACCACATTCACTACCTACTCACCACACCACTCACCACATTCACTACCTACTAACCACATTCACTCCCTACTCACCACATTCACCACCTACTCACAACATTCACTACCTACTCACCACCCCAATCAACACATTCACTACCTACTTACCACATTCACTACCTACTCACCACATTCACTCACCACATTCACTACTTACTCACACATTCACTGCCTACTCACCACACCACTCACCACATTCACTTCCTACTCACCACATTCACTACCTACTCACCACATTCACCACCTACTCACCACATTCACTACCTACTCACCACATTCACCAACTACTCACCACATTCACTACCTACTCACACATTCACTACCTACTCACCACATTCACTACCTACTCACCACATTCACTACCTACTCACCACATTCACTACCTACTCACCACACCACTCACCACATTCACTACCTACTCACCACATTCACTACCTACCCACCACATTCACTACCTACTCACCACACCACTCACTACATTCACTACCTACTCACCACATTCACTACCTACTCACCACATTCACTACCTACTCACCACATTCGCTACCTACTCACCACATTCACTACCTACTCACCACTCACCACATTCACTACCTACTCACCACCCCACTCACCACATTTACTACATACTCACCACATTCACTGCCTACTCACCACTTTCATTCACCACATTCACTACCTACTCACCACATTCACTCACCACATTAACTACCTACTCACCACACCACTCACCACATTCACTGCCTACTCACCACATTCACTACCTACTCACCACATTCACTACCTACTCACCACATTCACTACCAACTCACCACACCACTCACTACATTCACTACCTACTCACCACACCACTCACCACATTCACTGCCTACTCACCACATTCACTACCTACACACCACATTCACTACCTACTCACCACATTCACTACCTACTCACCACATTCACTACATACTCACACATTCACTACCTACTCACCACATTCACTACCTACTCACACATTCACTACCTACTCATCACATTCACCACCTCACCACATTCACTACCTACTCACCACATTCACTACCTACTCACCACACCACTCACCACATTCACTTCCTACTCACCACATTCACTACCTACTGACCACATTCACTACCTACTCACCACATTCACTACCTACTGACCACATTCTCTACCTTCTCACCACACCAATCACCACATTCACTACCTACTCACCACATTCACTACCTACTCACCACATTCACTACCTACTCACCACATTCACTACCTACTCACCACATTCACTACCTACTCACTACCTACTCACCACACCATTCACCACATTCACTACCTACTCACCACATTCACTACCTACTCACCACACCACTCACCACATTCATTACATACTCACCACATTCACTACCTACCCACCACATTCACTACCTACTCACCACACCACTCACCATATTCACTACCTACTCACCACATGCACTCCCTACTCACCACATTCACCACCTACTCACCACATTCACTACCTACTCACCACACCACTCACCACATTCACTACCTACTCGCCACATTCACTACCTACTCACCACATTTACTACCCACTCACCACATTCACTACCTACTCACCACACCACTCACCACATTCATTACCTACTCACCACATTCACTACCTACCCACCACATTGACTACCTACTCACCACACCACTCACCACATTCACTACCTACTCACCACATTCACTACCTACTCACCACATTCACTACCTACTCACCACATTCACTACCTACTCACCACACCACTCACCACATTAACTACCTACTCACCACACCACTCACCACATTCACTACCTATTCACCACATTCACTACCTACTCACCACATTCACTACCTACTCACCACACCACTCACCACATTCATTACCTACTCGCCACATTCACTACCTACTCACCACATTTACTACCCACTCACCACATTCACTACCTACTCACCACACCACTCACCACATTCATTACCTACTCACCACATTCACTACCTACCCACCACATTGACTACCTACTCACCACACCACTCACCACATTCACTACCTACTCACCACATTCACTACCTACTCACCACATTCACTACCTACTCACCACATTCACTACCTACTCACCACACCACTCACCACATTAACTACCTACTCACCACACCACTCACCACATTCACTACCTATTCACCACATTCACTACCTACTCACCACATTCACTACCTACTCACCACACCACTCACCACATTCATTACCTACTCACCACATTCACTACATACTCACCACATTCACTACCTACTCACCATTTTCACTACCTATTCACCACACCACTCACCACATTCACTACCTACTCACCACATTCACCAACTACTCACCACATTCACTACCTACTCACACATTCACTACATACTCACCACATTCACTACTTACTCACCATATTCACTACCTGCTCACCACATTCACTACCTACTCACCACATTCACTACCTACTCACCACACCACTCACCACATTCACTACCTACTCACCACATTCACTACCTACCCACCACATTCACTACCTACTCAGCACACCACTCACTACATTCACTACCTACTCACCACATTCACTACCTACTCACCACATTCACTACCTACTCACCACATTCACTACCTACTCACCACACCACTCACCACATTCACTACCTACTCACCACATTCACTACCTACTCACATTCACTACCTACTCACCACATTCACCACCTCACCACATTCACTACCTACTCACCACATTCACTACCTACTCACCACACCACTCACCACATTCACTACCTACTCACCACATGCACTACCTACTGACCACATTCACTACCTACTCACCACACCACTCACCCATTCACTACCTACTCACCACATTCACTACCTACTCACCATATTCTCTACCTACTCACCACACCAATCACCACATTCACTACCTACTCACCACATTCACTACCTACTGACCACATTCACTACCTACTCACCACACCACTCACCCATTCACTACCTACTCACCACATTCACTACCTACTCACCATATTCTCTACCTACTCACCACACCAATCACCACATTCACTACCTACTCACCACATTCACTACCTACTCACCACATTCATTACCTACTCACCACATTCACTACCTACTCACCACATTCACTACCTACTCACTACCTACTCACCACACCATTCACCACATTCACTACCTACTCACCACATTCACTACCTACTCACCACACCACTCACCACATTCATTACCTACTCACCACATTCACTACCTACCCACCACATTCACTACCTACTCACCACACCACTCACCACATTCACTACCTACTAACCACATTCACTCCCTACTCACCACATTCACCACCTACTCACAACATTCACTACCTACTCACCACCCCAATCAACACATTCACTACCTACTTACCACATTCACTACCTACTCACCACATTCACTCACCACATTCACTACTTACTCACACATTCACTACCTACTCACCACACCACTCACCACATTCACTTCCTACTCACCACATTCACTACCTACTCACCACATTCACCACCTACTCACCACATTCACTACCTACTCACCACATTCACTACCTACTCACCACATTCACTACCTACTCACCACACCACTCACCACATTCATTACCTACTCACCACATTCACTACATACTCACCACATTCACTACCTACTCACCACATTCACTACCTATTCACCACACCACTCACCACATTCACTACCTACTCACCACATTCACTACCTACTCACCACACCACTCACCACATTCACCACCTACTCACCAAATTCACTACCTACCCACCACATTCACTACCTTCTCACCACACCACTCACCACATTCACTACCCACTCACCACATTCACTACCTACTCACCACATTCACTACCTCCTCACCACATTCACTACCTACTAACCATATTCACTACCTACTCACCACACCACTCACCACATTCACTACCTACTCACCACATTCACTACCTACTCACAAATTCACTACCTACTCATCGCATTCACTACCTACTCACCACATTCACTACCTACTCACCACATTCACTACCTACCCACCACATTCACTATCTACTCACCACATTCACTACCTACTCACCACACCACTCACCACATTCACTACCTACTCACCACATTCACTATCTTCCCACCACATTCACTACCTTCTCACCACACCACTCACCACATTCACTACCTACTCACCACATTCACTTATTACTCACCACATTCACTACCTACTCATCACACCACTCACAACATTCACTACCTACTCACCACCCCGATCAACACATTCACTACCTACTCACCACATTCACTACCTACTCACCACATTCACTACCTACTCACCACATTCACTCACCACATTCACTACCTACTCACACATTCACTACCTACTCACCACACCACTCACCACATTCACTACCTACTCACCACCCCAATCAACACATTCACTACCTACTCACCACATTCACTACCTACTCACCACATTCACTCACCACATTCACTACCTACTCACACATTCACTACCTACTCACCACACCACTCACCACATTCACTACCTACTCACCACATTCACTACCTACTCACCACATTCACTACCTACTCACATTCACTACCTACTCACCACATTCACCACCTCACCACATTCACTACCTACTCACCACATTCACTACCTACTCACCACACCACTCACCACATTCACTACCTACTCACCACATGCACTACCTACTGACCACATTCACTACCTACTCACCACACCACTCACCCATTCACTACCTACTCACCACATTCACTACCTACTCACCATATTCTCTACCTACTCACCACACCAATCACCACATTCACTACCTACTCACCACATTCACTACCTACTGACCACATTCACTACCTACTCACCACACCACTCACCCATTCACTACCTACTCACCACATTCACTACCTACTCACCATATTCTCTACCTACTCACCACACCAATCACCACATTCACTACCTACTCACCACATTCACTACCTACTCACCACATTCATTACCTACTCACCACATTCACTACCTACTCACCACATTCACTACCTACTCACTACCTACTCACCACACCATTCACCACATTCACTACCTACTCACCACATTCACTACCTACTCACCACACCACTCACCACATTCATTACCTACTCACCACATTCACTACCTACCCACCACATTCACTACCTACTCACCACAAGACTCACCACATTCACTACCTACTAACCACATTCACTCCCTACTCACCACATTCACCACCTACTCACAACATTCACTACCTACTCACCACCCCAATCAACACATTCACTACCTACTTACCACATTCACTACCTACTCACCACATTCACTCACCACATTCACTACTTACTCACACATTCACTACCTACTCACCACACCACTCACCACATTCACTTCCTACTCACCACATTCACTACCTACTCACCACATTCACCACCTACTCACCACATTCACTACCTACTCACCACATTCACTACCTACTCACCACATTCACTACCTACTCACCACATTCACTACCTACTCACCACACCACTCACCACATTCATTACCTACTCACCACATTCACTACATACTCACCACATTCACTACCTACTCACCACATTCACTACCTATTCACCACACCACTCACCACATTCACTACCTACTCACCACATTCACTACCTACTCACCACACCACTCACCACATTCACCACCTACTCACCAAATTCACTACCTACCCACCACATTCACTACCTTCTCACCACACCACTCACCACATTCACTACCCACTCACCACATTCACTACCTACTCACCACATTCACTACCTCCTCACCACATTCACTACCTACTAACCATATTCACTACCTACTCACCACACCACTCACCACATTCACTACCTACTCACCACATTCACTACCTACTCACAAATTCACTACCTACTCATCGCATTCACTACCTACTCACCACATTCACTACCTACTCACCACATTCACTACCTACCCACCACATTCACTATCTACTCACCACATTCACTACCTACTCACCACACCACTCACCACATTCACTACCTACTCACCACATTCACTATCTACCCACCACATTCACTACCTTCTCACCACACCACTCACCACATTCACTACCTACTCACCACATTCACTTATTACTCACCACATTCACTACCTACTCATCACACCACTCACAACATTCACTACCTACTCACCACCCCGATCAACACATTCACTACCTACTCACCACATTCACTACCTACTCACCACATTCACTCACCACATTCACTACCTACTCACACATTCACTACCTACTCACCACACCACTCACCACATTCACTACCTACTCACCACCCCAATCAACACATTCACTACCTACTCACCACATTCACTACCTACTCACCACATTCACTCACCACATTCACTACCTACTCACACATTCACTACCTACTCACCACACCACTCACCACATTCACTACCTACTCACCACATTCACTACCTACTCACCACATTCACCACCTACTCACCACATTCACTACCTACTCACCACATTCACTACCTACTCACCACATTCACTACCTATTCACCACACCACTCACCACATTCACTACCTACTCACCACATTCACTACCTACTCACCACACCACTCGCCACATTCACTACCTACTCACCACATTCACTATCTACTCACCACCATTCACTACCTACTCACCACACCACTCACCACATTCACTACCTACTCACCACATTCACTACCTACTCACCACATTCACTACCTACTCACCACATTCACTACCTACTCACCACACCACTCACCACTCACCACATTCACTACCTACCCACCACATTGACTACCTACTCACCACACCACTCACCACATTCACTACCTACTCACCACATTCACTACCTACTCACCACATTCACTACCTACTCACCACATTCAATACCTACTCACCACACCACTCACCACATTAACTACCTACTCACCACACCACTCACCACATTCACTACCTATTCACCACATTCACTACCTACTCACCACATTCACTACCTACTCACCACACCACTCACCACATTCATTACCTACTCACCACATTCACTACATACTCACCACATTCACTACCTACTCACCATTTTCACTACCTATTCACCACACCACTCACCACATTCACTACCTACTCACCACATTCACCAACTACTCACCACATTCACTACCTACTCACACATTCACTACATACTCACCACATTCACTACTTACTCACCATATTCACTACCTGCTCACCACATTCACTACCTACTCACCACATTCACTACCTACTCACCACATTCACTACCTACTCACCACATTCACTACCTGCTCACCACACCACTCACCACATTCACTACCTACTCCCCACATTCACTACCTACCCACCACATTCACTACCTACTCAGCACACCACTCACTACATTCACTACCTACTCACCACATTCACTACCTACTCACCACATTCACTACCTACTCACCACATTCACTACCTACTCACCACACCACTCACCACATTCACTACCTACTCACCACATTCACTACCTACTCACATTCACTACCTACTCACCACATTCACCACCTCACCACATTCACTACCTACTCACCACATTCACTACCTACTCACCACACCACTCACCACATTCACTACCTACTCACCACATGCACTACCTACTGACCACATTCACTACCTACTCACCACACCACTCACCCATTCACTACCTACTCACCACATTCACTACCTACTCACCATATTCTCTACCTACTCACCACACCAATCACCACATTCACTACCTACTCACCACATTCACTACCTACTGACCACATTCACTACCTACTCACCACACCACTCACCCATTCACTACCTACTCACCACATTCACTACCTACTCACCATATTCTCTACCTACTCACCACACCAATCACCACATTCACTACCTACTCACCACATTCACTACCTACTCACCACATTCATTACCTACTCACCACATTCACTACCTACTCACCACATTCACTACCTACTCACTACCTACTCACCACACCATTCACCACATTCACTACCTACTCACCACATTCACTACCTACTCACCACACCACTCACCACATTCATTACCTACTCACCACATTCACTACCTACCCACCACATTCACTACCTACTCACCACACCACTCACCACATTCACTACCTACTAACCACATTCACTCCCTACTCACCACATTCACCACCTACTCACAACATTCACTACCTACTCACCACCCCAATCAACACATTCACTACCTACTTACCACATTCACTACCTACTCACCACATTCACTCACCACATTCACTCACCACATTCACTACTTACTCACACATTCACTACCTACTCACCACACCACTCACCACATTCACTTCCTACTCACCACATTCACTACCTACTCACCACATTCACCACCTACTCACCACATTCACTACCTACTCACCACATTCACTACCTACTCACCACATTCACTACCTACTCACCACACCACTCACCACATTCATTACCTACTCACCACATTCACTACATACTCACCACATTCACTACCTACTCACCACATTCACTACCTATTCACCACACCACTCACCACATTCACTACCTACTCACCACATTCACTACCTACTCACCACACCACTCACCACATTCACCACCTACTCACCAAATTCACTACCTACCCACCACATTCACTACCTTCTCACCACACCACTCACCACATTCACTACCCACTCACCACATTCACTACCTACTCACCACATTCACTACCTCCTCACCACATTCACTACCTACTAACCATATTCACTACCTACTCACCACACCACTCACCACATTCACTACCTACTCACCACATTCACTATCTACTCACAAATTCACTACCTACTCATCGCATTCACTACCTACTCACCACATTCACTACCTACTCACCACATTCACTACCTACCCACCACATTCACTATCTACTCACCACATTCACTACCTACTCACCACACCACTCACCACATTCACTACCTACTCACCACATTCACTATCTACCCACCACATTCACTACCTTCTCACCACACCACTCACCACATTCACTACCTACTCACCACATTCACTTATTACTCACCACATTCACTACCTACTCATCACACCACTCACAACATTCACTACCTACTCACCACCCCGATCAACACATTCACTACCTACTCACCACATTCACTACCTACTCACCACATTCACTCACCACATTCACTACCTACTCACACATTCACTACCTACTCACCACACCACTCACCACATTCACTACCTACTCACCACCCCAATCAACACATTCACTACCTACTCACCACATTCACTACCTACTCACCACATTCACTCACCACATTCACTACCTACTCACACATTCACTACCTACTCACCACACCACTCACCACATTCACTACCTACTCACCACATTCACTACCTACTCACCACATTCACCACCTACTCACCACATTCACTACCTACTCACCACATTCACTACCTACTCACCACATTCACTACCTATTCACCACACCACTCACCACATTCACTACCTACTCACCACATTCACTACCTACTCACCACACCACTCGCCACATTCACTACCTACTCACCACATTCACTATCTACTCACCACCATTCACTACCTACTCACCACACCACTCACCACATTCACTACCTACTCACCACATTCACTACCTACTCACCACATTCACTACCTACTCACCACATTCACTACCTACTCACCACACCACTCACCACTTACCACATTCACTACCTACTCACCACCCCAATCAACACATTCAATATCTACTCACCACATTCACTATCTACTCACCACATTCACTACCTACTCACCACATTCACTTCCTACTCACCACATTCACTACCTACCCACCACATTCACTATCTACTCACCACATTCACTACCTACTCACCACACCACTCACCACATTCACTACCTACTCACCACATTCACTACCTACCCACCACATTCACTACCTTCTCACCACACCACTCACCACGTTCACTACCTACTCACCACATTCACTACCTACTCACCACATTCACTACCTACTCACCACCCCAATCAACACATTCACTACCCACTCACCACATTCACTACCTACTCACCACATTCACTTATTACTCACCACATTCACTACCTACTCATCACACCACTCACAACATTCACTACCTACTCACCACCCCGATCAACACATTCACTACCTACTCACCACATTCACTACCTACTCACCACATTCACTCACCACATTCACTACCTACTCACACATTCACTACCTACTCACCACACCACTCACCACATTCACTACCTACTCACCACCCCAATCAACACATTCACTACCTACTCACCACATTCACTACCTACTCACCACATTCACTACCTACTCACCACATTCACTCACCACATTCACTACCTACTCACACATTCATTACCTACTCACCACACCACTCACCACATTCACTACCTACTCACCACATTCACTACCCACTCACCACACCACTCGCCACATTCACTACCTACTCACCACATTCACTATCTACTCACCACCATTCACTACCTACTCACCACACCACTCACCACATTCACTACCTACTCACCACATTCACTACCTACTCACCACATTCACTACCTACTCACCACATTCACTACCTACTCACCACATTCACTACCTACTCACCACACCACTCACCACTTACCACATTCACTACCTACTCACCACCCCAATCAACACATTCAATATCTACTCACCACATTCACTATCTACTCACCACATTCACTACCTACTCACCACATTCACTTCCTACTCACCACATTCACTACCTACCCACCACATTCACTATCTACTCACCACATTCACTACCTACTCACCACACCACTCACCACATTCACTACCTACTCACCACATTCACTACCTACCCACCACATTCACTACCTTCTCACCACACCACTCACCACGTTCACTACCTACTCACCACATTCACTACCTACTCACCACATTCACTACCTACTCACCACCCCAATCAACACATTCACTACCTACTCACCACATTCACTACCTACTCACCACATTCACTCACCACATTCACTACCTACTCACCACATTCACTACCTACTCACCCCACCACTCACCACATTCACTACCTACTCACCACATTCACTACCTACTCACCACATTCACTACCTACTCTCCACATTCACTATCTACTCACCACACCACTTGCTACATTCCCTACCTACTCACCACATTCACTACCTACTCACCACATTCACTACCTACTCACCACATTCACTACCTACTCACCACTCACCACATTCACTACCTACTCACCACATTCACTACCTACTCATCATACCACTCACAACATTCACTACCTACTCACCACCCCAATCAACACATTCACTACCTACTCACCACATTCACTACCTACTCACCACATTCACTACCTACTCACCACATTCACTACCTACTCACCACACCACTCACCACATTAACTACCTACTCACCACATTCACTACCTACTCACCACATTCACCACCTACTCACCACATTCACTACCTACTCACCACATTCACTACCTACTCACCACATTCACTACCTACTCACCACACCACTCACCACATTCATTACCTACTCACCACATTCACTACATACTCACCACATTCACTACCTACTCACCACACCACTCATCACATTCACCACCTACTCACCAAATTAACTACCTACCCACCACATTCACTACCTTCTCACCACACCACTCACCACATTCACTACCCACTCACCACATTCACTACCTACTCACCACATTCACTACCTCCTCACCACATTCACTACCTACTAACCATATTCACTACCTTCTCACCACACCGCTCACCACATGCACTACCTACTCACCACATTCACTACCTACTCACAAATTCACTACCTACTCACCGCATTCACTACCTACTCACCACATTCACTACCTACTCACCACATTCACTTCCTACCCACCACATTCACTATCTACTCACCACATTCACTACCTACTCACCACACCACTCACCACATTCACTACCTACTCACCACATTCACTACCTACCCACCACATTCACTACCTTCTCACCACACCACTCACCACATTCACTACCTACTCACCACATTCACTTATTACTCACCACATGCACTACCTACTCATCACACCACTCACAACATTCACTACCTACTCACCACCCCAATCAACACATTCACTACCTACTCACCACATTCACTACCTACTCACCACATTCACTCACCACATTCACTACCTACTCACACATTCACTACCTACTCATCACACCACTCACCACATTCACTACCTACTCACCACCCCAATCAACACATTCACTACCTACTCACCACATTCACTACCTACTCACCACATTCACTCACCACATTCACTACCTACTCACACATTCACTACCTACTCACCACACCACTCACCACATTCACTACCTACTCACCACATTCACTACCTACTCACCACATTCACCACCTACTCACCACATTCACTACCTACTCACCACATTCACTACCTACTCACCACATTCACTACCTATTCACAACACCACTCACCACATTCACTACCTACTCACCACATTCACTACCTACTCACCACATTCACTACCTACTCACCACACCACTCACCACTTACCACATTCACTACCTACTCACCACCCCAATCAACACATTCAATACCTACTCACCACATTCACTATCTACTCACCACATTCACTACCTACTCACCACATTCACTTCCTACTCACCACATTCACTACCTACCCACCACATTCACTATCTACTCACCACATTCACTACCTACTCACCACACCACTCACCACATTCACTACCTACTCACCACATTCACTACCTACCCACCACATTCACTACCTTCTCACCACACCACTCACCACGTTCACTACCTACTCACCACATTCACTACCTACTCTCCACATTCACTACCTACTCACCACCCCAATCAACACATTCACTACCTACTCACCACATTCACTCACCACATTCACTACCTACTCACCACATTCACCACCTACTCACCACATTCACTACCTACTCACCACATTCACTACCTACTCACCACATTCACTACCTATTCACAACACCACTCACCACATTCACTACCTACTCACCACATTCACTACCTACTCACCACATTCACTACCTACTCACCACACCACTCACCACTTACCACATTCACTACCTACTCACCACCCCAATCAACACATTCAATACCTACTCACCACATTCACTATCTACTCACCACATTCACTACCTACTCACCACATTCACTTCCTACTCACCACATTCACTACCTACCCACCACATTCACTATCTACTCACCACATTCACTACCTACTCACCACACCACTCACCACATTCACTACCTACTCACCACATTCACTACCTACCCACCACATTCACTACCTTCTCACCACACCACTCACCACGTTCACTACCTACTCACCACATTCACTACCTACTCTCCACATTCACTACCTACTCACCACCCCAATCAACACATTCACTACCTACTCACCACATTCACTCACCACATTCACTACCTACTCACCACATTCACTCACCACATTCCCTACCTACTCACACATTCACTACCTACTCACCACATTCACCACCTCCTCACCACATTCACTACCTACTCACCACATTCACTACCTACTCACCACATTCACTACCTACTCACCACATTCACTACCTACTCACCACACCACTCACCACATTAACTACCTACTCACCACACCACTCACCACATTCACTACCTATTCACCACATTCACTACCTACTCACCACATTCACTACCTACTCACCACACCACTCACCACATTCATTACCTACTCACCACATTCACTACATACTCACCACATTCACTACCTACTCACCATATTCACTACCTATTCACCACACCACTCACCACATTCACTACCTACTCACCACATTCACCAACTACTCACCACATTCACCTACTCACACATTCACTACATACTCACCACATTCACTACCTACTCACCACATTCACCACCTACTCACCACATTCACTACCTACTCACCACATTCACTACCTATTCACCACATTCACTACCTACTCACCACACCACTCACCACATTCATTACCTACTCACCACATTCACTACATACTCACCATATTCACTACCTACTCACCACATTCACTACCTATTCACCACACCACTCACCACATTCACTACCTACTCACCACATTCACTACCTACTCACCAGACCACTCATCACATTCACCACCTACTCACCAAATTCACTACCTACCCACCACATTCACTACCTTCTCACCACACCACTCACCACATTCACTACCCACTCACCACATTCACTACCTACTCACCACATTCACTACCTCCTCACCACATTCACTACCTACTAACCATATTCACTACCTTCTCACCACACCACTCACCACATTCACTACCTACTCACCACATTCACTACCTACTCACCACATTCACTACCTCCTCACCACATTCACTACCTACTAACCATATTCACTACCTTCTCACCACACCACTCACCACATTCACTACCTACTCACCACATTCACTACCTACTCACAAATTCACTACCTACTCACCGCATTCACTACCTACTCACCACATTCACTACCGTCTCACCACATTCACTACCTACCCACCACATTCACTATCTACTCACCACATTCACTACCTACTCACCACACCACTCACCACATTCACTACCTACTCACCACATTCACTACCTACCCACCACATTCACTACCTTCTCACCACACCACTCACCACATTCACTACCTACTCACCACATTCACTTATTACTCACCACATTCACTACCTACTCATCACACCACTCACAACATTCACTACCTACTCACCACCCCAATCAACACATTCACTACCTACTCACCACATTCACTACCTACTCACCACATTCACTCACCACATTCACTACCTACTCACACATTCACTACCTACTCACCACACCACTCACCACATTCACTACCTACTCACCACCCCAATCAACACATTCACTACCTACTCAACACATTCACTACCTACTCACCACATTCACTCACCACATTCACTACCTACTCACACATTTACTACCTACTCACCACACCACTCACCACACTCACTACCTACTCACCACATTCACTACCTACTCACCACATTCACCACCTACTCACCACATTCACTACCTACTCACCACATTCACTACCTATTCACCACACCACTCACCACATTCACTACCTACTCACCACATTCACTACCTACTCACCACATTCACTACCTACTCACCACACCACTCACCACTTACCACATTCACTACCTACTCACCACCCCAATCAACACATTCAATACCTACTCACCACATTCACTATCTACTCACCACATTCACTACCTACTCACCACATTCACTTCCTACTCACCACATTCACTACCTACCCACCACATTCACTATCTACTCACCACATTCACTACCTACTCACCACACCACTCACCACATTCACTACCTACTCACCACATTCACTACCTACCCACCACATTCACTACCTTCTCACCACACCACTCACCACGTTCACTACCTACTCACCACATTCACTACCTACTCACCACATTCACTACCTACTCACCACCCCAATCAACACATTCACTACCTACTCACCACATTCACTACCTACTCACCACATTCACTCACCACATTCACTACCTACTCACCACATTCCCTACCTACTCACACATTCACTACCTACTCACCACATTCACCACCTCCTCACCACATTCACTACCTACTCACCACATTCACTACCTACTCACCACATTCACTACCTAGTCACCACATTCACTACCTACTCACCAAACCACTCACCACATTAACTACCTACTCACCACACCACTCACCACATTCACTACCTATTCACCACATTCACTACCTACTCACCACATTCACTACCTACTCACCACACCACTCACCACATTCATTACCTACTCACCACATTCACTACATACTCACCACATTCACTACCTACTCACCATATTCACTACCTATTCACCACGCCACTCACCACATTCACTACCTACTCACCACATTCACCAACTACTCACCACATTCACCTACTCACACATTCACTACATACTCACCACATTCACTACTTACTCACCATATTCACTACCTGCTCACCACATTCACTACCTACTCACCACATTCACTACCTACTCACCACATTCACTACCTACCCACCACACCACTCACCACATTCACTACCTACTCACCACATTCACTACCTACCCACCACATTCACTTCCTTCTCACCACACCACTCACTACATTCACTACCTACTCACCACATTCACTACCTACTCACCACATTCACTACCTACTCACCACATTCACTACCTACTCACCACACCACTCACCACATTCACTACCTACTCACCACCCCAATCAACACATTCACTACCTACTCACCACATTCACTATCTACTCACCACATTCATTACCTATTCACCACATTCACTACCTATTTACCACATTCACTTCCTACTCACCACATTCACTACCTACTCACCACTCACCACATTCACTACCTACTCACCACCCCACCCACCACATTCACTACCTACTCACCACATTCACTCACCACATTCACTACCTACTCACCACACTACTCACCACATTCACTACCTACTCTCCACATTCACTATCTACTCACCACACCACTTGCTACATTCCCTACCTACTCACCACATTCACTACCTACTCACCACATTCAATACCTACTCACCACATTCACTACCTACTCACAACTCACCACATTCACTACCTACTCACCACATTCACTACCTACTCATCACACCACTCACAACATTCACTACCTACTCACCACCCCAATCAACACATTCACTACATACTCACCACATTCACTACCTACTCACCACATTCACTCACCACATTCACTACCTACTCACCACATTCACTCACCACATTCACTACCTACTCACACATTCACTACCTACTCACCACATTCACTACCTACTCACCACATTCACTCACCACATTCACTACCTACTCACACATTCACTACCTACTCACCACACCACTCACCACATTCACTACCTACTCACCACCCCAATCAACACATTCACTACCTACTCACCACATTCACTACCTACTCACCACATTCACTCACCACATTCACTACCTACTCACACATTCACTACCTACTCACCACACCACTCACCACATTCACTACCTACTCACCACATTCACTACCTACCCACCACATTCACTACCTTCTCACCACACCACTCACCACGTTCACTACCTACTCACCACATTCACTACCTACTCTCCACATTCACTACCTACTCACCACCCCAATCAACACATTCACTACCTACTCACCACATTCACTCACCACATTCACTACCTACTCACCACATTCACCACCTACTCACCACATTCACTACCTACTCACCACATTCACTACCTACTCACCACATTCACTACCTATTCACAACACCACTCACCACATTCACTACCTACTCACCACATTCACTACCTACTCACCACATTCACTACCTACTCACCACACCACTCACCACTTACCACATTCACTACCTACTCACCACCCCAATCAACACATTCAATACCTACTCACCACATTCACTATCTACTCACCACATTCACTACCTACTCACCACATTCACTTCCTACTCACCACATTCACTACCTACCCACCACATTCACTATCTACTCACCACATTCACTACCTACTCACCACACCACTCACCACATTCACTACCTACTCACCACATTCACTACCTACCCACCACATTCACTACCTTCTCACCACACCACTCACCACGTTCACTACCTACTCACCACATTCACTACCTACTCTCCACATTCACTACCTACTCACCACCCCAATCAACACATTCACTACCTACTCACCACATTCACTCACCACATTCACTACCTACTCACCACATTCACTCACCACATTCCCTACCTACTCACACATTCACTACCTACTCACCACATTCACCACCTCCTCACCACATTCACTACCTACTCACCACATTCACTACCTACTCACCACATTCACTACCTACTCACCACATTCACTACCTACTCACCACACCACTCACCACATTAACTACCTACTCACCACACCACTCACCACATTCACTACCTATTCACCACATTCACTACCTACTCACCACATTCACTACCTACTCACCACACCACTCACCACATTCATTACCTACTCACCACATTCACTACATACTCACCACATTCACTACCTACTCACCATATTCACTACCTATTCACCACACCACTCACCACATTCACTACCTACTCACCACATTCACCAACTACTCACCACATTCACCTACTCACACATTCACTACATACTCACCACATTCACTACCTACTCACCACATTCACCACCTACTCACCACATTCACTACCTACTCACCACATTCACTACCTATTCACCACATTCACTACCTACTCACCACACCACTCACCACATTCATTACCTACTCACCACATTCACTACATACTCACCATATTCACTACCTACTCACCACATTCACTACCTATTCACCACACCACTCACCACATTCACTACCTACTCACCACATTCACTACCTACTCACCAGACCACTCATCACATTCACCACCTACTCACCAAATTCACTACCTACCCACCACATTCACTACCTTCTCACCACACCACTCACCACATTCACTACCCACTCACCACATTCACTACCTACTCACCACATTCACTACCTCCTCACCACATTCACTACCTACTAACCATATTCACTACCTTCTCACCACACCACTCACCACATTCACTACCTACTCACCACATTCACTACCTACTCACCACATTCACTACCTCCTCACCACATTCACTACCTACTAACCATATTCACTACCTTCTCACCACACCACTCACCACATTCACTACCTACTCACCATATTCACTACCTACTCACAAATTCACTACCTACTCACCGCATTCACTACCTACTCACCACATTCACTACCGTCTCACCACATTCACTACCTACCCACCACATTCACTATCTACTCACCACATTCACTACCTACTCACCACACCACTCACCACATTCACTACCTACTCACCACATTCACTACCTACCCACCACATTCACTACCTTCTCACCACACCACTCACCACATTCACTACCTACTCACCACATTCACTTATTACTCACCACATTCACTACCTACTCATCACACCACTCACAACATTCACTACCTACTCACCACCCCAATCAACACATTCACTACCTACTCACCACATTCACTACCTACTCACCACATTCACTCACCACATTCACTACCTACTCACACATTCACTACCTACTCACCACACCACTCACCACATTCACTACCTACTCACCACCCCAATCAACACATTCACTACCTACTCAACACATTCACTACCTACTCACCACATTCACTCACCACATTCACTACCTACTCACACATTTACTACCTACTCACCACACCACTCACCACATTCACTACCTACTCACCACATTCACTACCTACTCACCACATTCACCACCTACTCACCACATTCACTACCTACTCACCACATTCACTACCTATTCACCACACCACTCACCACATTCACTACCTACTCACCACATTCACTACCTACTCACCACATTCACTACCTACTCACCACACCACTCACCACTTACCACATTCACTACCTACTCACCACCCCAATCAACACATTCAATACCTACTCACCACATTCACTATCTACTCACCACATTCACTACCTACTCACCACATTCACTTCCTACTCACCACATTCACTACCTACCCACCACATTCACTATCTACTCACCACATTCACTACCTACTCACCACACCACTCACCACATTCACTACCTACTCACCACATTCACTACCTACCCACCACATTCACTACCTTCTCACCACACCACTCACCACGTTCACTACCTACTCACCACATTCACTACCTACCCACCACATTCACTATCTACTCACCACATTCACTACCTACTCACCACACCACTCACCACATTCACTACCTACGCACCACATTCACTACCTACTCACCACATTCACTTCCTACTCACCACATTCACTACATACTCACACATTCACTACCTACTCACCACATTCACTACCTACTCACCACATTCACTACCTACTCACCACCCCAATCAACACATTCACTACCTACTCACCACATTCACTACCTACTCACCACATTCACTCACCACATTCACTACCTACTCACCACATTCCCTACCTACTCACACATTCACTACCTACTCACCACATTCACCACCTCCTCACCACATTCACTACCTACTCACCACATTCACTACCTACTCACCACATTCACTACCTAGTCACCACATTCACTACCTACTCACCAAACCACTCACCACATTAACTACCTATTCACCACACCACTCACCACATTCACTACCTATTCACCACATTCACTACCTACTCACCACATTCACTACCTACTCACCACACCACTCACCACATTCATTACCTACTCACCACATTCACTACATACTCACCACATTCACTACCTACTCACCATATTCACTACCTATTCACCACGCCACTCACCACATTCACTACCTACTCACCACATTCACCAACTACTCACCACATTCACCTACTCACACATTCACTACATACTCACCACATTCACTACTTACTCACCATATTCACTACCTGCTCACCACATTCACTACCTACTCACCACATTCACTACCTACTCACCACATTCACTACCTACCCACCACACCACTCACCACATTCACTACCTACTCACCACATTCACTACCTACCCACCACATTCACTTCCTTCTCACCACACCACTCACTACATTCACTACCTACTCACCACATTCACTACCTACTCACCACATTCACTACCTACTCACCACATTCACTACCTACTCACCACACCACTCACCACATTCACTACCTACTCACCACCCCAATCAACACATTCACTACCTACTCACCACATTCACTATCTACTCACCACATTCATTACCTATTCACCACATTCACTCACCACATTCACTACCTATTTACCACATTCACTTCCTACTCACCACATTCACTACCTACTCACCACTCACCACATTCACTACCTACTCACCACCCCACCCACCACATTCACTACCTACTCACCACATTCACTCACCACATTCACTACCTACTCACCACACTACTCACCACATTCACTACCTACTCTCCACATTCACTATCTACTCACCACACCACTTGCTACATTCCCTACCTACTCACCACATTCACTACCTACTCACCACATTCAATACCTACTCACCACATTCACTACCTACTCACAACTCACCACATTCACTACCTACTCACCACATTCACTACCTACTCATCACACCACTCACAACATTCACTACCTACTCACCACCCCAATCAACACATTCACTACATACTCACCACATTCACTACCTACTCACCACATTCACTCACCACATTCACTACCTACTCACCACATTCACTCACCACATTCACTACCTACTCACACATTCACTACCTACTCACCACATTCACTACCTACTCACCACATTCACTCACCACATTCACTACCTACTCACACATTCACTACCTACTCACCACACCACTCACCACATTCACTACCTACTCACCACCCCAATCAACACATTCACTACCTACTCACCACATTCACTACCTACTCACCACATTCACTCACCACATTCACTACCTACTCACACATTCACTACCTACTCACCACACCACTCACCACATTCACTACCTACTCACCACATTCACTACCTACTCACCACATTCACCACCTACTCACCACATTCACTACCTACTCACCACATTCACTACCTATTCACCACACCACTCACCACATTCACTACCTACTCACCACATTCACTACCTACTCACCACACCACTCGCCACATTCACTACCTACTCACCACATTCACTATCTACTCACCACCATTCACTACCTACTCACCACACCACTCACCACATTCACTACCTACTCACCACATTCACTACCTACTCACCACATTCACTACCTACTCACCACATTCACTACCTACTCACCACATTCACTACCTACTCACCACACCACTCACCACTTACCATATTCACTACCTACTCACCACCCCAATCAACACATTCAATACCTACTCACCACATTCACTATCTACTCACCACATTCACTACCTACTCACCACATTCCCTTCCTACTCACCACATTCACTACCTACCCACCACATTCACTATCTACTCACCACATTCACTACCTACCCACCACATTCACTATCTACTCACCACATTCACTACCTACTCACACATTCACTACCTACTCACCACACCACTCACCACATTCACTACCTACTCACCACCCCAATCAACACATTCACTACCTACTCAACACATTCACTACCTACTCACCACATTCACTCACCACATTCACTACCTACTCACACATTTACTACCTACTCACCACACCACTCACCACATTCACTACCTACTCACCACATTCACTACCTACTCACCACATTCACCACCTACTCACCACATTCACTACCTACTCACCACATTCACTACCTATTCACCACACCACTCACCACATTCACTACCTACTCACCACATTCACTACCTACTCACCACATTCACTACCTACTCACCACACCACTCACCACTTACCACATTCACTACCTACTCACCACCCCAATCAACACATTCAATACCTACTCACCACATTCACTATCTACTCACCACATTCACTACCTACTCACCACATTCACTTCCTACTCACCACATTCACTACCTACCCACCACATTCACTATCTACTCACCACATTCACTACCTACTCACCACACCACTCACCACATTCACTACCTACTCACCACATTCACTACCTACCCACCACATTCACTACCTTCTCACCACACCACTCACCACGTTCACTACCTACTCACCACATTCACTACCTACTCACCACATTCACTACCTACTCACCACATTCACTACCTACTCACCACCCCAATCAACACATTCACTACCTACTCACCACATTCACTACCTACTCACCACATTCACTCACCACATTCACTACCTACTCACCACACTCCCTACCTACTCACACATTCACTACCTACTCACCACATTCACCACCTCCTCACCACATTCACTACCTACTCACCACATTCACTACCTACTCACCACATTCACTACCTAGTCACCACATTCACTACCTACTCACCAAACCACTCACCACATTAACTACCTACTCACCACACCACTCACCACATTCACTACCTATTCACCACATTCACTACCTACTCACCACATTCACTACCTACTCACCACACCACTCACCACATTCATTACCTACTCACCACATTCACTACATACTCACCACATTCACTACCTACTCACCATATTCACTACCTATTCACCACACCACTCACCACATTCACTACCTACTCACCACATTCACCAACTACTCACCACATTCACCTACTCACACATTCACTACATACTCACCACATTCACTACTTACTCACCATATTCACTACCTGCTCACCACATTCACTACCTACTCACCACATTCACTACCTACTCACCACATTCACTACCTACTCACCACATTCACTACCTACCCACCACACCACTCACCACATTCACTACCTACTCACCACATTCACTACCTACCCACCACATTCACTTCCTTCTCACCACACCACTCACTACATTCACTACCTACTCACCACATTCACTACCTACTCACCACATTCACTACCTACTCACCACATTCACTACCTACTCACCACACCACTCACCACATTCACTACCTACTCACCACCCCAATCAACACATTCACTACCTACTCACCACATTCACTATCTACTCACCACATTCATTACCTATTCACCACATTCACTCACCACATTCACTACCTATTTACCACATTCACTACCTACTCACCACATTCACTACCTACTCACCACTCACCACATTCACTACCTACTCACCACCCCACTCACCACATTCACTACCTACTCACCACATTCACTCACCACATTCACTACCTACTCACCACACTACTCACCACATTCACTACCTACTCTCCACATTCACTATCTACTCACCACACCACTTGCTACATTCCCTACCTACTCACCACATTCACTACCTACTCACCACATTCAATACCTACTCACCACATTCACTACCTACTCACAACTCACCACATTCACTACCTACTCACCACATTCACTACCTACTCACCACACCACTCACAACATTCACTACCTACTCACCACCCCAATCAACACATTCACTACATACTCACCACATTCACTACCTACTCACCACATTCACTCACCACATTCACTACCTACTCACCACATTCACTCACCACATTCACTACCTACTCACACATTCACTACCTACTCACCACATTCACTACCTACTCACCACATTCACTCACCACATTCACTACCTACTCACACATTCACTACCTACTCACCACACCACTCACCACATTCACTACCTACTCTCCACCCCAATCAACACATTCACTACCTACTCACCACATTCACTACCTACTCACCACATTCACTCACCACATTCACTACCTTCTCACACATTCACTACCTACTCACCACACCACTCACCACATTCACTACCTACTCACCACATTCACTACCTACTCACCACATTCACCACCTACTCACCACATTCACTACCTACTCACCACATTCACTACCTACTCACCACATTCACTACCTATTCACCACACCACTCACCACATTCACTACCTACTCACCACATTCACTACCTACTCACCACACCACTCGCCACATTCACTACCTACTCACCACATTCACTATCTACTCACCACCATTCACTACCTACTCACCACACCACTCACCACATTCACTACCTACTCACCACATTCACTACCTACTCACCACATTCACTACCTACTCACCACATTCACTACCTACTCACCACACCACTCACCACTTACCATATTCACTACCTACTCACCACCCCAATCAACACATTCAATACCTACTCACCACATTCACTATCTACTCACCACATTCACTACCTACTCACCACATTCACTTCCTACTCACCACATTCACTACCTACCCACCACATTCACTATCTACTCACCACATTCACTACCTACTCACCACACCACTCACCACATTCACTACCTACCCACCACATTCACTACCTTCTCACCACACCACTCACCACGTTCACTACCTACTCACCACATTCACTACCTACTCACCACATTCACTACCTACTCACCACCCCAATCAACACATTCACTACCTACTCACCACATTCACTACCTACTCACCACATTCACTCACCACATTCACTACCTACTCACCACATTCACTACCTACTCACCACACCACTCACCACATTCACTACCTACTCACCACATTCACTACCTACTCACCACACCACTCATCACATTCACCACCTACTCACCAAATTCACTACCTACCCACCACATTCACTACCTTCTCACCACACCACTCACCACATTCACTACCCACTCACCACATTCACTACCTACTCACCACATTCACTACCTCCTCACCACATTCACTACCTACTAACCATATTCACTACCTTCTCACCACACCACTCACCACATTCACTACCTACTCACCACATTCACTACCTACTCACAAATTCACTACCTACTCATCACATTCACTACCTACTCACCACATTCACTACCTACTCACCACATTCACTACCTACCCACCACATTCACTATCTACTCACCACATTCACTACCTACTCACCACACCACTCACCACATTCACTACCTACTCACCACATTCACTACCTACTCACCACACCACTCACCACATTCACTACCTACTCACCACCCCAATCAACACATTCACTACCTACTCAACACATTCACTACCTACTCACCACATTCACTCACCACATTCACCACCTACTCACACATTCACTACCTACTCACCACACCACTCACCACATTCACTACCTACTCACCACATTCACTACCTACTCAGCACATTCACCACCTACTCACCACATTCACTACCTATTCACCACACCACTCACCACATTCACTACCTACTCACCACATTCACTACATACTCACCACATTCACTACCTACTCACCACACCACTCACCACATTCACTACCTACTCACCACATTCATTACCTACCCACCACATTCACTACCTTCTCACCACACCACTCACCACGTTCACTACCTACTCACCACATTCACTACCTACTCACCACATTCACTACCTACTCACCACCCCAATCAACACATTCACTACCTACTCACCACATTCACTACCTACTCACCACATTCACTCACCACATTCACTACCTACTCACTACATTCCCTACCTACTCACACATTCACTACCTACTCACCACATTCACCACCTCCTCACCACATTCACTACCTACTAACCACATTCACTACCTACTCACCACATTCACTACCTACTCACCACATTCACTACCTACTCACCACACCACTCACCACATTAACTACCTACTCACCACACCACTCACCACATTCACTACCTATTCACCACATTCACTACCTACTCACCACATTCACTACCTACTCACCACACCACTCACCACATTCATTACCTACTCACCACATTCACTACATACTCACCACATTCACTACCTATTCACCACACCACTCACCACATTCACTACCTACTCACCACATTCACCAACTACTCACCACATTCACCTACTCACACATTCACTACATACTCACCACATTCACTACTTACTCACCATATTCACTACCTGCTCACCACATTCACTACCTACTCACCACATTCACTACCTACTCACCACATTCACTACCTACTCACCACATTCACTACCTACCCACCACACCACTCACCACATTCACTACCTACTCACCACATTCACTACCTACCCACCACATTCACTACCTACTCACCACACCACTCACTACATTCACTACCTACTCACCACATTCACTACCTACTCACCACATTCACTACCTACTCACCACATTCACTACCTACTCACCACACCACTCACCACATTCACTACCTACTCACCACCCCAATCAACACATTCACTACCTACTCACCACATTCACTATCTACTCACCACATTCATTACCTATTCACCACATTCACTCACCACATTCACTACCTATTTACCACATTCACTACCTACTCACCACATTCACTACCTACTCACCACTCACCACATTCACTACCTACTCACCACCCCACCCACCACATTCACTACCTACTCACCACATTCACTCACCACATTCACTACCTACTCACCACACTACTCACCACATTCACTACCTACTCTCCACATTCACTATCTACTCACCACACCACTTGCTACATTCCCTACCTACTCACCACATTCACTACCTACTCACCACATTCAATACCTACTCACCACATTCACTACCTACTCACCACTCACCACATTCACTACCTACTCACCACATTCACTACCTACTCATCACACCACTCACAACATTCACTACCTACTCACCACCCCAATCAACACATTCACTACATACTCACCACATTCACTACCTACTCACCACATTCACTCACCACATTCACTACCTACTCACCACATTCACTCACCACATTCACTACCTACTCACACATTCACTACCTACTCACCACATTCACTTCCTACTCACCACATTCACTAGCTACCCACCACATTCACTATCTACTCACCACATTCTCTACCTACTCACCACACCACTCACCACATTCACTACCTACTCACCACATTCACTACCTACCCACCACATTCACTACCTTCTCACCACACCACTCACCACGTTCACTACCTACTCACCACATTCACTACCTACTCACCACATTCACTACCTACTCACCACCCCAATCAACACATTCACTACCTACTCACCACATTCACTACCTACTCACCACATTCACTCACCACATTCACTACCTACTCACCACATTCCCTACCTACTCACACATTCACTACCTACTCACCACATTCACCACCTCCTCACCACATTCACTACCTACTAACCACATTCACTACCTACTCACCACATTCACTACCTACTCACCACATTCACTACCTACTCACCACACCACTCACCACATTAACTACCTACTCACCACACCACTCACCACATTCACTACCTATTCACCACATTCACTACCTACTCACCACATTCACTACCTACTCACCACACCACTCACCACATTCATTACCTACTCACCACATTCACTACATACTCACCACATTCACTACCTACTCACCATATTCACTACCTATTCACCACACCACTCACCACATTCACTACCTACTCACCACATTCACCAACTACTCACCACATTCACCTACTCACACATTCACTACATACTCACCACATTCACTACTTACTCACCATATTCACTACCTGCTCACCACATTCACTACCTACTCACCACATTCACTACCTACTCACCACATTCACTACCTACTCACCACATTCACTACCTACCCACCACACCACTCACCACATTCACTACCTACTCACCACATTCACTACCTACCCACCACATTCACTACCTACTCACCACACCACTCACTACATTCACTACCTACTCACCACATTCACTACCTACTCACCACATTCACTACCTACTCACCACATTCACTACCTACTCACCACACCACTCACCACATTCACTACCTACTCACCACCCCAATCAACACATTCACTACCTACTCACCACATTCACTATCTACTCACCACATTCATTACCTATTCACCACATTCACTCACCACATTCACTACCTATTTACCACATTCACTACCTACTCACCACATTCACTACCTACTCACCACTCACCACATTCACTACCTACTCACCACCCCACCCACCACATTCACTACCTACTCACCACATTCACTCACCACATTCACTACCTACTCACCACACTACTCACCACATTCACTACCTACTCTCCACATTCACTATCTACTCACCACACCACTTGCTACATTCCCTACCTACTCACCACATTCACTACCTACTCACCACATTCAATACCTACTCACCACATTCACTACCTACTCACCACTCACCACATTCACTACCTACTCACCACATTCACTACCTACTCATCACACCACTCACAACATTCACTACCTACTCACCACCCCAATCAACACATTCACTACATACTCACCACATTCACTACCTACTCACCACATTCACTACCTACTCACCACATTCACTCACCACATTCACTACCTACTCACACATTCACTACCTACTCACCACATTCACTACCTACTCACCACATTCACTCACCACATTCACTACCTACTCACCACCCCAATCAACACATTCACTACCTACTCACCACATTCACTACCTACTCACCACATTCACTCACCACATTCACTACCTACTCACACATTCACTACCTACTCACCACACCACTCACCACATTCACTACCTACTAACCACATTCACTACCTACTCACCACATTCACCACCTACTCACCACATTCACTACCTACTCACCACATTCACTACCTACTCACCACATTCACTACCTATTCACCACACCACTCACCACATTCACTACCTACTCACCACATTCACTACCTATCCACCACATTCACTACCTTCTCACCACACCACTCACCACGTTCACTACCTACTCACCACGTTCACTACCTACTCACCACATTCACTACCTACTCACCACCCCAATCAACACATTCACTACCTACTCACCACATTCACTACCTTCTCACCACACCACTCACCACGTTCACTACCTACTCACCACATTCACTACCTACTCACCACATTCACTACCTACTCACCACCCCAATCAACACATTCACTACCTACTCACCACATTCACTACCTACTCACCACATTCACTCACCACATTCACTACCTACTCACCACATTCCCTACCTACTCACACATTCACTACCTACTCACCACATTCACCACCTCCTCACCACATTCACTTCCTACTAACCACATTCACTACCTACTCACCACATTCACTACCTACTCACCACATTCACTACCTACTCACCACACCACTCACCACATTAACTACCTACTCACCACACCACTCACCACATTCACTACCTATTCACCACATTCACTACCTACTCACCACATTCACTACCTACTCACCACACCACTCACCACATTCATTACCTACTCACCACATTCACTACATACTCACCACATTCACTACCTACTCACCATATTCACTACCTATTCACCACACCACTCACCACATTCACTACCTACTCACCACATTCACCAACTACTCACCACATTCACCTACTCACACATTCACTACATACTCACCACATTCACTACTTACTCACCATATTCACTACCTGCTCACCACATTCACTACCTACTCACCACATTCACTACCTACTCACCACATTCACTACCTACTCACCACATTCACTACCTACCCACCACACCACTCACCACATTCACTACCTACTCACCACATTCACTACCTACCCACCACATTCACTACCTACTCACCACACCACTCACTACATTCACTACCTACTCACCACATTCACTACCTACTCACCACATTCACTACCTACTCACCACATTCACTACCTACTCACCACACCACTCACCACATTCACTACCTACTCACCACCCCAATCAACACATTCACTACCTACTCACCACATTCACTATCTACTCACCACATTCATTACCTATTCACCACATTCACTCACCACATTCACTACCTATTTACCACATTCACTACCTACTCACCACATTCACTACCTACTCACCACTCACCACATTCACTACCTACTCACCACCCCACCCACCACATTCACTACCTACTCACCACATTCACTCACCACATTCACTACCTACTCACCACACTACTCACCACATTCACTACCTACTCTCCACATTCACTATCTACTCACCACACCACTTGCTACATTCCCTACCTACTCACCACATTCACTACCTACTCACCACATTCAATACCTACTCACCACATTCACTACCTACTCACCACTCACCACATTCACTACCTACTCACCACATTCACTACCTACTCATCACACCACTCACAACATTCACTACCTACTCACCACCCCAATCAACACATTCACTACATACTCACCACATTCACTACCTACTCACCACATTCACTACCTACTCACCACATTCACTCACCACATTCACTACCTACTCACACATTCACTACCTACTCACCACATTCACTACCTACTCACCACATTCACTCACCACATTCACTACCTACTCACCACCCCAATCAACACATTCACTACCTACTCACCACATTCACTACCTACTCACCACATTCACTCACCACATTCACTACCTACTCACACATTCACTACCTACTCACCACACCACTCACCACATTCACTACCTACTAACCACATTCACTACCTACTCACCACATTCACCACCTACTCACCACATTCACTACCTACTCACCACATTCACTACCTACTCACCACATTCACTACCTATTCACCACACCACTCACCACATTCACTACCTACTCACCACATTCACTACCTACTCACCACACCACTCGCCACATTCACTACCTACTCACCACATTCACTATCTACTCACCACCATTTACTACCTACTCACCACACCACTCACCACATTCACTACCTACTCACCACATTCACTACCTACTCACCACATTCACTACCTACTCACCACATGCACTACCTACTCACCACATTCACTACCTACTCACCACACCACTCACCACTTACCACATTCACTACCTACTCACCACCCCAATCAACACATTCAATACCTACTCACCACATTCACTATCTACTCACCACATTCACTACCTACTCACCACATTCACTTCCTACTCACCACATTCACTACCTACCCACCACATTCACTATCTACTCACCACATTCACTATCTACTCACCACATTCACTACCTACTCACCACACCACTCACCACATTCACTACCTACTCACCACATTCACTACCTATCCACCACATTCACTACCTTCTCACCACACCACTCACCACGTTCACTACCTACTCACCACGTTCACTACCTACTCACCACATTCACTACCTACTCACCACCCCAATCAACACATTCACTACCTACTCACCACATTCACTACCTACTCACCACATTCACTCACCACATTCACTACCTACTCACCACATTCACTACCTACTCACCACACCACTCACCACATTCACTACCTACTCACCACATTCACTACCTACTCACCACACCACTCATCACATTCACCACCTACTCACCAAATTCACTACCTACCCACCACATTCACTACCTTCTCACCACACCACTCACCACATTCACTACCTACTCACCACATTCACTACCTATCCACCACATTCACTACCTTCTCACCACACCACTCACCACGTTCACTACCTACTCACCACGTTCACTACCTACTCACCACATTCACTACCTACTCACCACCCCAATCAACACATTCACTACCTACTCACCACATTCACTACCTACTCACCACATTCACTCACCACATTCACTACCTACTCACCACATTCACTACCTACTCACCACACCACTCACCACATTCACTACCTACTCACCACATTCACTACCTACTCACCACACCACTCATCACATTCACCACCTACTCACCAAATTCACTACCTACCCACCACATTCACTACCTTCTCACCACACCACTCACCACATTCACTACCCACTCACCACATTCACTACCTACTCACCACATTCACTACCTCCTCACCACATTCACTACCTACTAACCATATTCACTACCTTCTCACCACACCACTCGCCACATTCACTACCTACTCACCACATTCACTACCTACTCACAAATTCACTACATACTCACCACATTCACTACCTACTCACCACATTCACTACCTACTCACCACATTCACTACCTACCCACCACATTCACTACCTACCCACCACATTCACTATCTACTCACCACATTCACTACCTACTCACCACACCACTCACCACATTCACTACCTACTCACCACATTCACTATCTACCCACCACATTCACTACCTTCTCACCACACCACTCACCACATTCACTACCTACTCACCACATTCACTTATTACTCACCACATTCACTACCTACTCATCACACCACTCACAACATTCACTACCTACTCACCACCCCAATCAACACATTCACTACCTACTCACCACATTCACTACCTACTCACCACATTCACTCACCACATTCACTACCTACTCACACATTCACTACCTACTCACCACACCACTCACCACATTCACTACCTACTCACCACCCCAATCAACACATTCACTACCTACTCACCACATTCACTACCTACTCACCACATTCACTCACCACATTCACTACCTACTCACACATTCACTACCTACTCACCACACCACTCACCACATTCACTACCTACTCACCACATTCACTACCTACTCACCACATTCACCACCTACTTACCACATTCACTACCTACTCACCACATTCACTACCTACTCACCACATTCACTACCTATTCACCACACCACTCACCACATTCACTACCTACTCACCACATTCACTACCTACTCACCACATTCACTACCTACTCACCACACCACTCACTACATTCACTACCTACTCACCACATTCACTACCTACTCACCACATTCACTACCTACTCACCACATTCACTACCTACTCACCACACCACTCACCACATTCACTACCTACTCACCACCCCAATCAACACATTCACTACCTACTCACCACATTCACTATCTACTCACCACATTCATTACCTATTCACCACATTCACTCACCACATTCACTACCTATTTACCACATTCACTACCTACTCACCACATTCACTACCTACTCACCACTTACCACATTCACTACCTACTCACCACCCCACCCACCACATTCACTACCTACTCACCACATTCACTCACCACATTCACTACCTACTCACCACACTACTCACCACATTCACTACCTACTCTCCACATTCACTATCTACTCACCACACCACTTGCTACATTCCCTACCTACTCACCACATTCACTACCTACTCACCACATTCAATACCTACTCACCACATTCACTACCTACTCACCACTCACCACATTCACTACCTACTCACCACATTCACTACCTACTCATCACACCACTCACAACATTCACTACCTACTCACCACCCCAATCAACACATTCACTACATACTCACCACATTCACTACCTACTCACCACATTCACTACCTACTCACCACATTCACTCACCACATTCACTACCTACTCACACATTCACTACCTACTCACCACATTCACTACCTACTCACCACATTCACTCACCACATTCACTACCTACTCACACATTCACTACCTACTCACCACATTCACTACCTACTCACCACCCCAATCAACACATTCACTACCTACTCACCACATTCACTACCTACTCACCACATTCACTCACCACATTCACTACCTACTCACACATTCACTACCTACTCACCACACCACTCACCACATTCACTACCTACTAACCACATTCACTACCTACTCACCACATTCACCACCTACTCACCACATTCACTACCTACTCACCACATTCACTACCTACTCACCACATTCACTACCTATTCACCACACCACTCACCACATTCACTACCTACTCACCACATTCACTACCTACTCACCACACCACTCGCCACATTCACTACCTACTCACCACATTCACTATCTACTCACCACCATTTACTACCTACTCACCACACCACTCACCACATTCACTACCTACTCACCACATTCACTACCTACTCACCACATTCACTACCTACTCACCACATGCACTACCTACTCACCACATTCACTACCTACTCACCACACCACTCACCACTTACCACATTCACTACCTACTCACCACCCCAATCAACACATTCAATACCTACTCACCACATTCACTATCTACTCACCACATTCACTACCTACTCACCACATTCACTTCCTACTCACCACATTCACTACCTACCCACCACATTCACTATCTACTCACCACATTCACTATCTACTCACCACATTCACAACCTACTCACCACACCACTCACCACATTCACTACCTACTCACCACATTCACTACCTATCCACCACATTCACTACCTTCTCACCACACCACTCACCACGTTCACTACCTACTCACCACGTTCACTACCTACTCACCACATTCACTACCTACTCACCACCCCAATCAACACATTCACTACCTACTCACCACATTCACTACCTACTCACCACATTCACTCACCACATTCACTACCTACTCACCACATTCACTACCTACTCACCACACCACTCACCACATTCACTACCTACTCACCACATTCACTACCTACTCACCACACCACTCATCACATTCACCACCTACTCACCAAATTCACTACCTACCCACCACATTCACTACCTTCTCACCACACCACTCACCACATTCACTACCTACTCACCACATTCACTACCTATCCACCACATTCACTACCTTCTCACCACACCACTCACCACGTTCACTACCTACTCACCACGTTCACTACCTACTCACCACATTCACTACCTACTCACCACCCCAATCAACACATTCACTACCTACTCACCACATTCACTACCTACTCACCACATTCACTCACCACATTCACTACCTACTCACCACATTCACTACCTACTCACCACACCACTCACCACATTCACTACCTACTCACCACATTCACTACCTATTCACCACCTACTCACCAAATTCACTACCTACCCACCACATTCACTACCTTCTCACCACACCACTCACCACATTCACTACCCACTCACCACATTCACTACCTACTCACCACATTCACTACCTCCTCACCACATTCACTACCTACTAACCATATTCACTACCTTCTCACCACACCACTCACCACATTCACTACCTACTCACCACATTCACTACCTACTCACAAATTCACTACATACTCACCACATTCACTACCTACTCACCACATTCACTACCTACTCACCACATTCACTACCTACCCACCACATTCACTACCTACCCACCACATTCACTATCTACTCACCACATTCACTACCTACTCACCACACCACTCACCACATTCACTACCTACTCACCACATTCACTATCTACCCACCACATTTACTACCTTCTCACCACACCACTCACCACATTCACTACCTACTCACCACATTCACTTATTACTCACCACATTCACTACCTACTCATCACACCACTCACAACATTCACTACCTACTCACCACCCCAATCAACACATTCACTACCTACTCACCACATTCACTACCTACTCACCACATTCACTCACCACATTCACTACCTACTCACACATTCACTACCTACTCACCACACCACTCACCACATTCACTACCTACTCACCACCCCAATCAACACATTCACTACCTACTCACCACATTCACTACCTACTCACCACATTCACTCACCACATTCACTACCTACTCACACATTCACTACCTACTCACCACACCACTCACCACATTCACTACCTACTCACCACATTCACTACCTACTCACCACATTCACCACCTACTTACCACATTCACTACCTACTCACCACATTCACTACCTACTCACCACATTCACTACCTATTCACCACACCACTCACCACATTCACTACCTACTCACCACATTCACTACCTACTCACCACATTCACTACCTACTCACCACACCACTCACCACTTACCACATTCACTACCTACTCACCACCCCAATCAACACATTCAATACCTACTCACCACATTCACTATCTACTCACCACATTCACTACCTACTCACCACATTCACTTCCTACTCACCACATTCACTACCTACCCACCACATTCACTATCTACTCACCACATTCACTACCTCCTCACCACACCACTCACCACATTCACTACCTACTCACCACATTCACTACCTACCCACCACATTCACTACCTTCTCACCGCACCACTCACCACGTTCACTACCTACTCACCACATTCACTACCTACTCACCACATTCACTCACCACATTCACTACCTACTCACCACATTCACTCACCACATTCCCTTCCTACTCACACATTCACTACCTACTCACCACATTCACCACCTCCTCACCACATTCACTACCTACTCACCACATTCACTACCTACTCACCACATTCACTACCTACTCACCACATTCACTACCTACTCACCACACCACTCACCACATTAACTACCTACTCACCACACCACTCACCACATTCACTACCTATTCACCACATTCACTACCTACTCACCACATTCACTACCTACTCACCACACCACTCACCACATTCATTACCTACTCACCACATTCACTACATACTCACCACATTCACTACCTACTTACCATATTCACTACCTATTCACCACACCACTCACCACATTCACTACCTACTCACCACATTCACCAACTACTCACCACATTCACCTACTCACACATTCACTACATACTCACCACATTCACTACTTACTCACCATATTCACTACCTGCTCACCACATTCACTACCTACTCACCACATTCACTACCTACTCACCACATTCACTACCTACCCACCACACCACTCACCACATTCACTACCTACTCACCACATTCACTACCTACCCACCTCATTCACTACCTACTCACCACACCACTCACTACATTCACTACCTACTCACCACATTCACTACCTACTCACCACATTCACTACCTACTCACCACATTCACTACCTACTCACCACACCACTCACCACATTCACTACCTTCTCACCACCCCAATCAACACATTCACTACCTACTCACCACATTCACTATCTACTCACCACATTCATTACCTATTCACCACATTCACTCACCACATTCACTACCTACTCACCACATTCACTACCTACTCACCACACCACTCACCACATTCCCTACCTACTCACCACATTCATTACCTACTCACCACCTTCACTACCAACTCACCACATTCACTACCTACTCACCACCCCACCCACCACATTCACTACCTACTCACCACTTTCACTCACCACATTCACTACCTACTCACCACACTACTCACCACATTCACTACCTACTCTCCACATTCACTATCTACTCACCACACCACTTGCTACATTCCCTACCTACTCACCACATTCACTACCTACTCACCACATTCAATACCTACTCACCACATTCACTACCTACTCACCACTCACCACATTCACTACCTACTCACCACATTCACTACCTACTCATCACACCACTCACAACATTCACTACCTACTCACCACCCCAATCAACACATTCACTACATACTCACCACATTCACTACCTACTCACCACATTCACTACCTACTCACCACATTCACTCACCACATTCACTACCTACGCACACATTCACTACCTACTCACCACATTCACTACCTACTCACCACATTCACTCACCACATTCACTACCTACTCACCACACCACTCACCACATTCACTACCTACTTACCACCCCAATCAACACATTCACTACCTACTCACCACATTCACTACCTACTCACCACATTCACTCACCACATTCACTACCTACTCACACATTCACTACCTACTCACCACACCACTCACCACATTCACTACCTACTCACCACATTCACTACCTACTCACCACATTCACCACCTACTCACCACATTCACTACCTACTCACCACATTCACTACCTACTCACCACATTCACTACCTATTCACCACACCACTCACCACATTCACTACCTACTCACCACATTCACTACCTACTCACCACACCACTCGCCACATTCACTACCTACTCACCACATTCACTATCTACTCACCACCATTCACTACCTACTCACCACACCACTCACCACATTCACTACCTACTCACCACATTCACTACCTACTCACCACATTCACTACCTACTCACCACATTCACTACCTACTCACCACACCACTCACCACTTACCACATTCACTACCTACTCACCACCCCAAACACATTCAATACCTACTCACCACATTCACTATCTACTCACCACATTCACTACCTACTCACCACATTCACTTCCTACTCACCACATTCACTACCTACTCACCACACCACTCACCACATTCACTACCTACTCACCACATTCACTACCTACCCACCACATTCACTACCTTCTCACCACACCACTCACCACGTTCACTACCTACTCACCACATTCACTACCTACTCACCACATTCACTACCTACTCACCACCCCAATCAACACATTCACTACCTACTCACCACATTCACTACCTACTCACCACATTCACTCACCACATTCACTACCTACTCACACATTCACTACCTACTCACCACACCACTCACCACATTCACTACCTACTCACCACATTCACTACCTACTCACCACATTCACCACCTACTCACCACATTCACTACCTACTCACCACATTCACTACCTACTCACCACATTCACTACCTACTCACCACACCACTCACCACATTCATTACCTACTCACCACATTCACTACATACTCACCACATTCACTACCTACTTACCACATTCACTACCTATTCACCACACCACTCACCACATTCACTACCTACTCACCACATTCACTACCTACTCACCACACCACTCATCACATTCACCACCTACTCACCAAATTCACTACCTACCCACCACATTCACTACCTTTTCACCACACCACTCACCACATTCATTACCTACTCACCACATTCACTACATACTCACCACATTCACTACCTACTCACCACATTCACTACCTATTCACCACACCACTCACCACATTCACTACCTACTCACCACATTCACTACCTACTCACAAATTCACTACCTACTCACCGCATTCACTACCTACTCACCACATTCACTACCTACTCACCACATTCACTACCTACCCACCACATTCACTATCTACTCACCACATTCACTACATACTCACCACACCACTCACCACATTCACTACATACTCACCACATTCACTACCTACCCACCACATTCACTACCTTCTCACCACACCACTCACCACATTCACTACCTACTCACCACATGCACTTATTACTCACCACATTCACTACCTACTCATCACACCACTCACAACATTCACTACCTACTCACCACATTCACTACCTACTCACCACACCACTCACCACATTCACTACCTACTCACCACATTCACTACCTACTCACCACACCACTCATCACATTCACCACCTACTCACCAAATTCACTACCTACCCACCACATTCACTACCTTCTCACCACACCACTCACCACATTCACTACCCACTCACCACATTCACTACCTACTCACCACATTCACTACCTCCTCACCACATTCACTACCTACTAACCATATTCACTACCTTCTCACCACACCACTCACCACATTCACTACCTACTCACCACATTCACTACCTACTCACAAATTCACTACATACTCACCACATTCACTACCTACTCACCACATTCACTACCTACTCACCACATTCACTACCTACCCACCACATTCACTACCTACCCACCACATTCACTATCTACTCACCACATTCACTACCTACTCACCACACCACTCACCACATTCACTACCTACTCACCACATTCACTATCTACCCACCACATTCACTACCTTCTCACCACACCACTCACCACATTCACTACCTACTCACCACATTCACTTATTACTCACCACATTCACTACCTACTCATCACACCACTCACAACATTCACTACCTACTCACCACCCCAATCAACACATTCACTACCTACTCACCACATTCACTACCTACTCACCACATTCACTCACCACATTCACTACCTACTCACACATTCACTACCTACTCACCACACCACTCACCACATTCACTACCTACTCACCACCCCAATCAACACATTCACTACCTACTCACCACATTCACTACCTACTCACCACATTCACTCACCACATTCACTACCTACTCACACATTCACTACCTACTCACCACACCACTCACCACATTCACTACCTACTCACCACATTCACTACCTACTCACCACACCACTCATCACATTCACCACCTACTCACCAAATTCACTACCTACCCACCACATTCACTACCTTCTCACCACACCACTCACCACATTCATTACCTACTCACCACATTCACTACATACTCACCACATTCACTACCTACTCACCACATTCACTACCTATTCACCACACCACTCACCACATTCACTACCTACTCACCACATTCACTACCTACTCACAAATTCACTACCTACTCACCGCATTCACTACCTACTCACCACATTCACTACCTACTCACCACATTCACTACCTACCCACCACATTCACTATCTACTCACCACATTCACTACATACTCACCACACCACTCACCACATTCACTACATACTCACCACATTCACTACCTACCCACCACATTCACTACCTTCTCACCACACCACTCACCACATTCACTACCTACTCACCACATGCACTTATTACTCACCACATTCACTACCTACTCATCACACCACTCACAACATTCACTACCTACTCACCACCCCAATCAACACATTCACTACCTACTCACCACATTCACTACCTACTCACCACATTCACTCACCACATTCACTACCTACTCACACATTCACTACCTACTCACCACACCACTCACCACATTCACTACCTACTCACCACCCCAATCAACACATTCACTACCTACTCACCACATTCACTACCTACTCACCACATTCACTCACCACATTCACTACCTACTCACACATTCACTACCTACTCACCACACCACTCACCACATTCACTACCTACTCACCACATTCACTACCTACTCACCACATTCACCACCTACTCACCACATTCACTACCTACTCACCACATTCACTACCTACTCACTACATTCACTACCTATTCACCACACCACTCACCACATTCACTACCTACTCACCACATTCACTACCTACTCACCACATTCACTACCTACTCACCACACCACTCACCACTTACCACATTCACTACCTACTCACCACCCCAATCAACACATTCAATACCTACTCACCACATTCACTATCTACTCACCACATTCACTACCTACTCACCACATTGACTTCCTACTCACCACATTCACTACCTACCCACCACATTCACTATCTACTCACCACATTCACTACCTACTCACCACACCACTCACCACATTCACTACCTTCTCACCACATTCACTACCTACCCACCACATTCACTACCTTCTCACCACACCACTCACCACATTCACTACCTACTCACCACATTCACTACCTACTCACCACCCCAATCAACACATTCACTACCTACTCACCACATTCACTACCTACTCACCACATTCACTCACCACATTCACTACCTACTCACCACATTCACTCACCACATTCCCTACCTACTCACACATTCACTACCTACTCACCACATTCACCACCTCCTCACCACATTCACTACCTACTCACCACATTCACTACCTACTCACCACATTCACTACCTACTCACCACATTCACTACCTACTCACCACATTCACTACATACTCACCACACCACTCACCACTTACCACATTCACTACCTACTCACCACCCCAATCAACACATTCAATACCTACTCACCACATTCACTTTCTACTCACCACATTCACTACCTACTCACCACATTCACTTCCTACTCACCACATTCACTACCTACCCACCACATTCACTATCTACTCACCACATTCACTACCTACTCACCACACCACTCACCACATTCACTACCTACTCACCACATTCACTACCTACTCACCACATTCACCACCTACTCACCACATTCACTACCTACTCACCACATTCACTACCTACTCACCACATTCACTGCCTATTCACCACACCACTCACCACATTCACTACCTACTCACCACATTCACTACCTACTCACCACATTCACTACCTACTCACCACATTCACTACCTACTCACCACACCACTCACCACTTACCACATTCACTACCTACTCACCACCCCAATCAACACATTCAATACCTACTCACCACATTCACTATCTACTCACCACATTCACTACCTACTCACCACATTCACTTCCTACTCACCACATTCACTACCTACCCACCACATTCACTATCTACTCACCACATTCACTACCTACTCACCACACCACTCACCACATTCACTACCTACTCACCACATTCACTACCTACCCACCACATTCACTACCTTCTCACCACACCATTCACCACGTTCACTACCTACTCACCACATTCACTACCTACTCACCACATTCACTACCTACTCACCACCCCAATCAACACGTTCACTACCTACTCACTACATTCACTACCTACTCACCACATTCACTCACCACATTCACTACCTACTCACCACGTTCCCTACCTACTCACACATTCACTACCTACTCACCACATTCACCACCTCCTCACCACATTCACTACCTACTCACCACATTCACTACCTACTCACCACATTCACTACCTACTCACCACATTCACTACCTACTCACCACACCACTCACCACATTAACTACCTACTCACCACACCACTCACCACATTCACTACCTATTCACCACATTCACTACCTACTCACCACATTCACTACCTACTCACCACACCACTCACCACATTCATTACTACTCACCACATTCACTACATACTCACCACATTCACTACCTACTCACCATATTCACTACCTATTCACCACACCACTCACCACATTCACTACCTACTCACCACATTCACCAACTACTCACCACATTCACCTACTCACACATTCACTACATACTCACCACATTCACTACTTACTCACCATATTCACTACCTGCTCACCACATTCACTACCTACTCACCACATTCACTACCTACTCACCACATTCACTACCTACTCACCACATTCACTACCTACCCACCACACCACTCACCACATTCACTACCTACTCACCACATTCACTACCTACCCACCACATTCACTACCTACTCACCACATTCACTACCTACTCACACATTCACTACCTACTCACCACATTCACTACCTACTCACCACATTCACCACCTACTCACCGCATTCACTACCTACTCACCACAATCACTACCTATTCACCACACCACTCACCACATTCACTACCTACTCACCACATTCACTACCTACTCACCACATTCACTACCTACTCATCACATTCACTACCTACTCACCACATTCACTTCCTCCTCATCACATTCACTACCTACTCACCATATTCACTACCTACTCATCACATTCACTACCTACTCACCACACCACTCACCACATTCACTACCTACTCACCACATTCACTACCTACTCACCACATTCACTACATACTCACCACACCACTCACCACATTAACTACCTACTCACCACACCACTCACCACATTCACTACCTATTCACCACATTCACTACCTACTCACCACATTCACTACCTACTCACCACACCACTCACCACATTCATTACCTACTCACCACATTCACTACATACTCACCACATTCACTACCTACTCACCATATTCACTACCTATTCACCACACCACTCACCACATTCACTACCTACTCACCACATTCACCAACTACTCACCACATTCACCTACTCACACATTCACTACATACTCACCACATTCACTACTTACTCACCATATGCACTACCTGCTCACCACATTCACTACCTACTCACCACATTCACTACCTACTCACCACATTCACTACCTACTCACCACATTCACTACCTACCCACCACACCACTCACCACATTCACTACCTACTCACCACATTCACTACCTACCCACCACATTCACTACCTACTCACCACATTCACTACCTACTCACACATTCACTACCTACTCACCACATTCACTACCTACTCACCACATTCACCACCTACTCACCGCATTCACTACCTACTCACCACAATCACTACCTATTCACCACACCACTCACCACATTCACTACCTACTCACCACATTCACTACCTACTCACCACATTCACTACCTACTCATCACATTCACTACCTACTCACCACATTCACTTCCTCCTCATCACATTCACTACCTACTCACCATATTCACTACCTACTCATCACATTCACTACCTACTCACCACACCACTCACCACATTCACTACCTACTCACCACATTCACTACCTACTCACCACATTCACTCACCACATTCACTACCTACTCACCACATTCACTCACCACATTCACTACCTACTCACTGCACCACTCACCACATTCACTACCTACTCACCACCTTCACTACCTACTCACCACATTCACTACCTACTCACCACATTCACTATCTACTCACCATACTACTTGTTACACTTGTAATAATCCTTCTTGAGACGGCTTCGGAATCAGTCCTTTTATTTCCACTCCACAATACACTTTACTCACTCACTCTCCGTTGCTGGCAGACAACGGAGAGAGGACAGACTTCGCACTAAGTCCCCACCGCGCACGTGGCACCCAGAGCCCCCGTCCGCGCGTGACCCTGCTCTTGTCAGTCTCCAGTCTGCTCTCGATCGTTCTCCCTCACTCTCTCTTAATACCTTCGTCACGTGGTCCCCCCAGCCAATCGTTCATGGACAGCTTCGACCATTCTTGATGGTTCCCTGTCAATCCCGGGACCACGCCCCTCATCCGGCTCCCCATTAGCTGGGGCCCCGAATGGCTAGGCCAATCACTCCTGATGACATGTCGTGATCACGCCTGGGCCATGGTCCCTATCTCAACCCTTATTGGCTACAAGCAGGACCGGCAAGCCAATCCCCACGTGACCCCTCTATGGCTGTTATTACATCACCCCCCCCCCCCCCCCCGGTGACAAAAATTTAGCCGTCTCGGCTGGGAAAAGGGTGAAGAACCAATTTCGCAACATCTTATTAGGGCACCAAGGTGCGTTTAACAATTCGAGGGTGAACCGGCGTTCCCGCGCCTAACAACATTTAAAACAGTCACCCCTAATAACAAAAAAAATCACAACATACATTAGGGCGCCCCTGCAACGCAGTAACGACAGGGAAATTAGCGAAACGATCAAACCTTAACGAAATGGAAGAGATTTCGACCGCGTACGCGACGCGGGACCCTCTCCGCTCCCAGCGCAAGGTCGCTTTGCTTCCGGATGGACAGGAGGTGGCAGGCTCGAAGAAGAAGTCGGTTGTTGGTGCTTGGTCACGTCCAGGGCGGGCCCCGTTGGAGGGGGGGCAGCGGGGGCTTCCTCAGTCCTCAGAACCTGTTCATCTGCAGGAGGCACAACACAGTCCCCCCTGGGATCAATGGGCATGTCAAGCGGCGTAGTCGGCCCAGCAGAACCCGGCAGGTCAGCTATTGGGGATGAAGGACCGACACGCGCGTCAACATAGGGTTTAAGTCGCGAGGAATGAACATACCACTGACGTTTTCCGTATTGAACGCGGATACTTTGCGAGTTCCGAACATCTACCAGCGTCACAGGCCCCCGTCATGGCCTGTGCAGTTTAGGGGATGTGCCCGCCGGTACCTGGGGGCAGTGGAGCCACGCCAGGTCTCCCACTGACCAAGGCATGCGAGTATGTGATCGACGCGCGTACTGTTCGTTCCTTGCCTGAGCACGGGCCGTCGCACACCGGGCAGCCTCTAGCGCCTCCGTTACTCGTTCAAGCGAGTCACGCACATGGTCAGGCAGGGAGCGGGACGGTTGTTTACTCGGCGTACCCAGTTGCACATCGATGGGTGGAACATTTTCACGGCCATACATCAAAAAAAATGGTGAGTATCCCGTGGACGTGTGCGGAACCATGCGGTATGCCGCCAAGACGCCTGGTATGTGCAGGTCCCAATCGGTTTGCTTTTCACTGACCGTGTGACAAAGCATAGCCGAAAGGGTACGGTTGAATCGTTCCACCATACCATCTGTTTGTGGATGGTATGGGGAGGTGCGAACTTTCTTTGTACCTAGCGCGTCACAAACTTCCCTAAGCAATTTAGAGGAGAAATTCTGGCCTTGATCTGTGAGCAGCCTTTCAGGTGCCCCCTTGTCCATGACATACCCGTTCAAGAAAGCGTCGGTGATGGACGCTGCCGTTTGGTCGGGCAGAGGCCAGGCCATCGGCCATCGAGAAAAATATTCCACCCCGACCAGAAGGTATTTATTGCCCCTAGCCGACGGGGGAAACGGCCCAAGAATGTCGAGAGCCACTAATTCGTTGATACGGGACACTTCAATGGAACGCAACGGTGGTACATAGTGGTTCCGAGGCGGCTTCCTCTTCGCACAATCATGGCACGAGCGGACAAAATCATTGATGTCTGCTGTCATACCGGCCCAGAAAAAATCCTTTTGCATCGCGGCCACAGTCTTTTGGACGCCGAGGTGCATCAACTTATCAGCGTGCAGAGCACGGAGCAGGTCATAGCGAAGCGAAGTCGGCACCACCAAGCGTGGTCGGTCAGACAACCCGTCGGTACACATTAACAATCCCGACTTACCCCGGAACATCTGCCACTTCCAGCCCGCCAATTGCGATTTCTGTTTCCCAACCAATTTACGTAGCGGAGACAGCGAGGCATCGGCCTCCTGCTCGCGCAACCAGACCGCGTGCAGCAGCCGTAATGTATCATCGGTGTCCACCGACACCTGCGGGTCCTCCTCCTTCGCTTTCGCCCCTGCGTCGTCCTCTTTCGCTATCGCCCCCATAACCGGGCAGGGCGACGTGGGCGGTGCGGCGCAGCGGTGCGTGCCCATCAGGCAAGTGCACGGAGGAACGGGCGGCAGCCTTGAGAGCGCATCAGCGTTCACATGACGGGCCCCCTTTCGGTATGTTATATCGAAGGAAAATTCCTGTAACGATTCCAACCACCGGGCCAATTGGCCTGATGGCTGATCCAATTTGAGGGAATATTGCAAAGCCGCATGATCAGTGCGGACCAGGAATTTCCGTCCATACAGGTACGGCTGGTACAATCGAACAAAATGGACAATTGCCAAAAGTTCCCGCCTTGTCACGCAATATCGCGTTTCCGCAGGGGACAGAACCCTGCTGCCGTACGCCACCACCCTCTCAACCCCGTCCTTACGTTGCGACAAAACGGCCCCAATGCCGATATCACTAGCATCCGTATCAAGGATGAACGGCTGCGAAAAATCTGGGTAATCTAACGTAGGCGCCGTGGCGAGGTGGTCCCGAAGTGCCATAAAGGAACTGTCTTCCTCCGCCCCCCATTTAAACCTTTGATTTTTGCCAGTCAGAACGTGTAACGGTTTTGCCAACGTCGCAAAGTTCTTAACGAAGCGGCGATAATAGGAAGCGAATCCAATAAACCGCCGACCATCACCCACCGAGGTGGGTGTGGGCCACTCACGTACACACTTCGTTTTCAGAGGGTCAGTGGATACACCGTCCGAACTGACAATATGACCCAGGTAACGGATGGAGTGTTGCAGAAGGTGGCATTTCCTTGGTTTAAACTTAAGGTCAGCCGCACGCATTCTTTGAAAAACTGTCTCAAGGCGTTGGAGATGTTCCTCGAACGTGCGGCTAAAGACAATTATATCGTCTAGATATATGAGGCACGTTTCCCACTGCAGTCCCGCCAACACCAATTCCATGAGCCGCTGAAACGTGGCCGGAGCCGCGTTCAGGCCCATCGGCAACCGATTAAATTCAAAGAGACCTTGCGGCGAGCGGAATGCCGTTTTGGCTTTTGACTCGTCATCGAGGGGAAGCTGCCAGAAGCCCGAGGACAGGTCAAGGGTGGAAAAGAATTTAGCACCCGATAAAGCATCCAATGAGTCATCCATCCTCGGTAAGGGGTAAGCGTCCGCTACCGAAATTTTGTTCAACCGGCGGAAATCAACGCAAAACCTCGTACCACCATCTTTCTTTTTAACCAGAACGACGGGCGCCCCAAGGGCTGTTGGACGGCGAATTAATATCCGCCAGCAATTCATCTACTGCCCCACGCACGTGTTCCCTTTCCGCCGGGCTCATGCGGTGAGGGTGCATACAGACGGGAGGCGCCGCACCGGTTTCAATATGGTGCGACAAAAGCGACGTGCGGCCGAGGTCCAAATCATTTCTGCTGAACACATCAGCGTACTGCAGCAACAGCGAACGCAAGGCATTCCTATGATCATTTGACAAGGAAGAATTCTCTCCGCATAAATCTGCAATCCAGCGTTCTTGTGAACGATCATGCGGAGGCCCATCCGCGGGCATCCGAGCGCGCGGCAGTTTGTCACAAGAGGCGAAATCGGTAGTGGCGTGAGCCAGCACCGATCCCTCCGGAACAACAACGCGGTCAGGTCCCCCATTCAAGACCTGTATGAAAGGTGCCTGACCTGGGCGCACGATCGTTTGTGCCGCCGCCAAAGAAAAAGATTTCGATACGGAATTCGATGGGGATAATAGCACGCCCTTCGCATCCCTTCCCATTTGAAGTGGTTTTCGGTAACGCAGCGGGATAAGCATTTGCGCTCCCGATGGAACCTCCACCGTAGCCGCAACTACAGCAGTAACTGCGTTACCTGTAGGCGCCTTGGCCAGCAGGGAAGGCAGGAACGCCATCCTACGACCCCCCGGCATTTCCAAACAGTCCTGGTCGACCCGTATTCTCAACGGCATCCGGCGCAGGAAATCCGTACCCAGCAAGCATGGAACAGCTAGCGAGCGAGAAATTAACACAGGTCCTGCGGCGGTAATATTTCCGATAGCGATGCTCACATCCACCTGTCCGCAGATACCCATGCTCCCCCCATTGGCGGCAACACACGCATCATTAACCTTGCGTATCCGCGACGCAGGAATGGACAACAAATGAAAAATAACATCCGAAATGATGGTAGCCGATGCGCCAGTGTCCACCAAGATATGGACGTCAACGCCGTCGATGGTACCTCGTACCGTCAACGCCGTCGATGGTACCTCGTACCGTCGACGAGCCCGAGGCCGCAGCCACAATCCTGCGAGCCAATTTCTTCCACTGTGTAGCAGAGCGTGTCAATGGAGCAGGAGAAGTAAAATTATCCTTAGCAGTGTAAGAATGAGTGCGAGTGGATGAGTGATGTGACACGACCTGCCGGGTGTCCGATTTGTGCCGACTCGCCCGAGGTTGTTGCAGCTCCGCAGCAGGTAGAGGAGATGGAGGTCCCCTTGGCGGAGGAGGCGACTGCAGAGGTCGGCAGCGGCAGTCACGGGCGAAGTGGCCCCGTCTGCCGCACTTGAAACACGCGGCCGACCCGTGTAGTCGCCCCGCTGGTCGCGCAGCCGCCGTCCCGGAATCCTATGCGGGACAGCAGCAGCCAGCATGTCGTCGTCGCCCGAGTCGTCGGAGCAGTGGACAACCAGTCGCGGAGACCACCCCAGAGGCGGCCCGTCGATCTCGGGTTTCCCCGTCCACGCCGCCATCTGGTCCCAACGCTTGATATTAAACTTAGCGTCCAGGCAGCGCGCCACCCACCGCGATGAAAGCGGTTCGTGGCCGCACACTGGTAGAGAGATGTTGAGCTCCTGGGACAACTCCAGCATGCGGGAAAGGATGAGCGGATCCAAATGCTCGGCCATTGCGTCGGGGTAGGCGGCCATGGCCATCGCCATCAACGCCCCCCGATAGGCCAACGGCGATTCCTCCGGCGCTCTGCGACGCGACATAAATTTTCTGGTGGCCGATGTCGGCGGGTCGTAAAATTCCGCCATCTCTGTGAACGCATCCCGCAGTGTCTTCTTCTTGGACGCCGGGATGGAGCGGAAGACTCCCAGAGACACATCATCGAGCAGCGTAGGTAGCGCTCCCAGCGCTTCTTCCCCCGTCCAGTTGACAGATATAAAAGCTGACTCGAAGCGCCACGTAAAAGCACTCCAATCGCCCCCGGCGATATATTCTTTTATTTGTGGAAGGCGATGTCCGCGGTGGCAGGCGCGTGCCGCGGGCGTCTCCGACTGCCGTTCCCGCTCTCCACTCGGTGCAGACAAAATGGCGTCCGGCGGCCGCGTGGTGGTAGGCGCGCCCAAAATGGCGGCCGACGACTCCGGTGCAGCCGCCCCACCCAAGACGACGGCGTCCTCCCGCGTGGCAGGAGCAATGGCGGGTCCCGATTCCATAGCAGGACCCCTTCCCGCGGCGTCCAGCTGATCGGCGATCTGGTGACCCACGGCTGGTGAGGACGCCACCACGGTCACCAGGCTTAGCAGAATGGCGCGCAACGACTCAATCTGCTCCGCCATCAGCCACCATTCGTCTCTCGGTCCTGCGGTGGTCGCATCCTCCCCCGGTCGACGCTGAGAGGTGTCGAGGCGAGTGTCATCAGCAGGCGGCACAAGGGCTGTAGCTCCCAACAGCTCATCTTCATCCGTCTTGACCTCTTCCTCCGATAGAGGCACGGGCAGGTTATTTTTTCTGGGGTGCTTAGACATCTTGACGATCGTCCAAACAGTCGCAGAATTACTTCTGACACCAGTGTAATAATCCTTCTTGAGACAGCTTCGGAATCAGTCCTTTTATTTCCACTCCACAATACACTTTACTCACTCACTCTCCGTTTCTGGCAGACAACGGAGAGAGGACAGACTTCGCACTAAGTCCCCACCGCGCACGTGGCACCCAGAGCCCCCGTCCGCGCGTGACCCTGCTCTTGTCAGTCTCCAGTCTGCTCTCGATCGTTTTCCCTCACTCTCTCTTAATACCTTCGTCACGTGGTCCCCCCAGCCAATCGTTCATGGACAGCTTCGACCATTCTCGATGGTTCCCTGTCAATCCCGGGACCACGCCCCTCATCCGGCTCCCCATTAGCTGGGGCCCCGAATGGCTAGGCCAATCACTCCTGATGACATGTCGTGATCACGCTTGGGCCATGGTCCCTATCTCAACCCTTATTGGCTACAAGCAGGACCGGCAAGCCAATCCCCACGTGACCCCTCTATGGCTGTTATTACACATTCACTACCTACTCACAACACCACTCACCACATTTACTACCTACTCACCCACATTCACTACCTACTCACCACACCACTCGCTACATTCACTACCTACTCACCACATTCACTACCTACTCACCCACATTCACTACCTACTCACCACACCACACTAACATAACTCACCACACGAGCTCTCTACACTAATTCACGCCACACCGACGAAATACAGTAGTATAGCAGTCACCACCACCAGCAACGATCCGTGACTTTTGTGGCTTTTGCAAGATGTATTTACTGTTCTGTACTCTGCTGTATTATATAAAAAAAAAAACGCGCACATATTTAATTGTCTTTGCGTATTTCCCCACTGAAAAACGAGCTCAATGCCGTTTTTCAGAAGGTTCCTGTCAAGTTATCGCGGGCGATGTTGCTCTTGTTGTATGTGGTCCCAGTTGAGTAATATTGCAGACAAGTTAGCAGTGGGTTGTTTGGCCACCACCGGTTACACTGCGCATTCTTCTTTAGCTATGGGAGGACACCATATAACACGGAGATAAACTTCTATTTAAAGCTTTCGTGACTGCAGGGATTCATCTTCTTGGTTCTCTCTTGGTTCTTTCTACGTGACTTTACCGAAAGAACCAAGAAGACGGAGATAAACCTATGCAGAGCAGGGGGAGAGAACCGTCATACAAACTCCACACAGGAAAGGGCCCGAATTGGGAATTTAACCAGGGGCCTTCTTGCTGATACTCCAACTGATGCTCCTATTTTTTGTGGAGTGACTCATGCAGCCAGCTATAGCTGCAGGGTTTGGTGGTCCATGTTGTTTATGTCGTTTATTGTGAAAATTCGGTCATAGTTCCTATGATCACTGTTTCATTGCTTTAAATGGCTTTATTTTGGTGATTTTCGAAAAGTTATTTTGGTTTGGCCATGTTTGTTTGTTGTAGTACAGAGTTAGACTGATGGCCTTAATCTAAGTTGTCTTGTGGTTGTTGTTGTTTGACTTGCATCCCACTGGGATTTTTGCACACAGTGTTGGTGTACGGTGCTTTTTCTGCAATATTTTGCTGTCTTTTCTTGGATTTTCTGTTTGCACATAGTCACATAGTCACTTTAAGATGTTTTCTTGTTCATGTTTTTGTTTTCTGTTTGTTGCGGTTGCACCCGGTTCAAGAGCCGAATGGCTCACAGGGCTATACAGTACCTAATAAATGAACTTGAACTGTGAGCCACTGCGTCCCGGCATCCTGGGTCCAAGATGCCGCTGCCGCAGCAGCAGCGGCATGGATGTTGTAACGCGCGTACTCCCACTCCCACCCCCGGCAGGGCAGAAGGCGTGCGTGCATCTGCACGGAGTGTTCCCCTACCTCTACGTAACCTACGACGACTGTGGTGGTGGGCAGCAGCTCCCCGATGCGTTTCTCCGCCAATTCGCCTTCAGCGTTGATCGAGCTCTCAACGTGGCCCTCGGGAACCCCTCGTCCTTGGAACAGCACGTCTTCAAGATCTCCCTGGTTTCTGGAAGGTGAGAATATTGTATTAGAGCATCCCGCCTAACCACGACCAACGTAGTGATGCCCACATCTGCAAAATATGTAGTTTTAAGACCGATGACTTTTTCACAGTTCTGGATATTGCCTGATGATGCTAGTTGTAATCATCAGTGACATGTTCTCGAATGGTAATGTTGGTTTGTTCTCCAACACACAGGTATGCTGAATGAAGTAGTAACGAATTGGCACGTTTTGTTTAGGTGACAAACTTTACTAATTGGCTGTCGGGTGGTGGCGGGTTTAATGACACATTTATATCTTAATTTGGAGCTTTCGTGACTGCAGGAATTACTCTTTGGTTCTTTCGCTAAAGTCACGTATAAAGATAAAATAATAAATTAAATAATAGCATACGACGTTTCGATTGCAACACAAGCAATCATCATCAGGTATAAATGAAATAGCAACAAAAATCTAACTAGAAAACTATAGAAAGACATATAAGCAGACAGATATCACCAAGATACATAGAGAGAGAGCAACACATAGGCACACAGAGAGAGAACGTGTCTGTGACGAGGCCTTAAATAGAGAGAGTACTTTACCACCCGTCGTCATACTCATTGACATGCTAATTTTTTTTTCTCTAACCCCCTCCCTCTCTCCGCCCCCGCCCCCTCTCTCTATTTAAGGCCTCGTCACAGAGACGTTCTCTCTGTGTGCCTACGTGTTGCTCTCTCTATGTATCTTGGTGATATCTGTCTGCTTATATGTCTGTCTATAGTTTTCTGGTTAGATTTTTGTTGCTATTTCATTTATACCTGATGATGATTGCTTGTGTTGCAATCGAAACGTCGTATGCTATTATTTAATTTATTATTTTATCTTTATATGTGACTTTACCGAAAGAACCAAAGAGTGACACATTTATAGTTACGCGATTTAACCCCAAAAAAACCTTCAATATATTATCTTCTCTTTCTAATTTACTCATAATTTATTTGCTGACAATACCCAGATATTCTTTCCCTTTATTTCATTGACCCCTGACCTTTCCTCTCGAATCTCTCTTTGTCTGGCTGTCATCCAATACTGGAGCTTGCTTCACGCTCTCCTTTCAAAACATAAATCATTTACTTTTCGGCCTCTTGCTCTCCTCCTCCAGTTCCCTTTCCCTCCTCTCTCACTTTTGTTTCCTCATCCCTCAACCTCATTGTCACCTTTGACTCTTCCCTCAATTTTTTCACCCACATCTCCACTACTGCTCGCATCTGCCTCTTTCATCTGTTCAACAACAAAGCCTTGGTTCATTTTATGATCTTCTATCGTCTGGTCTACTGTAATTATATTTTTCTTGGTCTGCCTGCCTCTGCCCTCACTCCCCTCCAACAAATTATAAGTTCTTCTGCACGAGTTATATTCAATCTCACCTTTAATTCTCACACTTCACCTCTCCTCATTCAACCTCACTGGCTTAACGTTTACTACACCGCCGTCTTTTCAAATACTGAACATAAGGCAGATCTGAAACATGGCAGGACCAATACTTCTGCCGTGGCTGATCATTACTTTAATGCGGCTGGCTCACGTGAAATTGATTTCACTTAAGACGATGGTACTTTGCGCCGACTTGCTATCAACAAAGTTTCGTTCATGAAGCCATCCATATATACAGACACAGACACAATTTCAACCGAGACGACAGTTTTAAACTCAGAAATCATTGGAAAGATGTCATCAACCACTTTGGGTCATGACTTGATTTGTGTTTTTTTGTCCACCTCCACCGTCAGCAGTGTGGGTGTGTGGAGCGAGGTGCAATGCTTTGATTGGTGTAGACCTACTGCCGGTGACGGGGCCCTCACCTACATTAACATTAGCTGCCTCACCCATCTCTAAACCTTTATAAACAGCTTGCCCTGAGAGGCTGACCTTCCTGTTGCTGATGACGACCGCTTGTGTTGCGATCTTAATATCGTGATATTTGATTATTTTTCATTAACTTTATTTGCATTTTAATTTTATTATTTTATTGTTATAATTTTTCTATCTACGTGACTTTACCGAAAAAACCATAGAATATGTATTCCTGCAGTCACAAAAGTTTAAAGTCAAAACTGACACCAGTATTTCAATCTATTCATGGCATTGCCACACCACCTCTTGCCATGACCCTCTCGTCCTCTTCATTCCCAATATTTTCTCTATCTCTCTCGGTTCCTCCTCCCTGTGCCCAATCCATTTTTTCGGTCCTTCTCCCTCATTGCACACCTCCACTGGAATCAACATCCCTTGTACATTGAGCAGCCCCCCTCTTTAATCTCCTTCCATTCCTCTCTTAAAGCCTCACCTGTTCGCCATTGACCATTATCTTCCTCTTCCCTCCCCTCGCCACTCTACTCTTTTCCATCCATCCCCTACCCTTTCATGATCCCTAAGTACCCCACTATCATTGTCACTCGCTCCTCAAACCTTGTACAGCCCTGCCATCTAAACCATGACATTCTGTCACTATTTTGTAAGCTGTGTAAAGCGCCTTGAGCGAAGGTGCTCTACAAATATAATTTAGATGAGAATTAAATAATATTATAAAATTAAAGTCAATCATTATGATATGGATGCATTTAACCCTTTTTTAAGTTTGGCAAGTCTTCATGCATATTATGGCCTTCCCCTACATCAGGCATGTCCAAAGTCCGGCCCGCGGGCCAATTACAGCCCGCGGTCAGATTTCATACAGCCCGCAGCTTCGATCTTATAAATCATAAAACTTGAAAGATGTAATTCCTCCTTTCACCACACGGTGGCAGTATCATTCTAATTCTATCTGTTTCTGCATCCGTGCCGCAAACCCTTCTCGAGTCATTTCTGCCATGGCGACTGCTAAAAAAGAAATGCGGTCATTCGCTAAGAAAATGCTGAGCTTATTCGGCTCCACATATTTGTGTGAGCAAACATTCTCAGTCATGAACTTAAACAAGAACCGATTGAGGTCAAAGATGAGTGACTCCCACTTGCGTGACATTTTACGCATCTCAACCACTGCCCTCAAGCCAGACCTGGTCTCTTTACTGAAATCTAGATCTCAGTATCACCCTTCTCATTAGTATCAGCAAGTTACCTGTTCCTTGATCAATCTGCAATTGAGTGTTTTGAACGGAAACATCTGCCACTATTAACAGTGAAAAGCCTAAAGCACACTAATGCACTTGAACTTATGGCACTTGTTTTATTAAACTCTTGAATAAGATTTGGTTATAACTGTTCATGTTATGTACCTGTAGATGTGACACAAACTATTGCTTTCTGAAGGATCTTGTAAAAGACAAGGGCAAAATTCACTTGTTTTAAAGTTTAATGATAACAGACCACTTTGCATTACTTATAACTCCTGTTTAAAATGTTCATGAGGCAAAGATATTTAACTCATGGAAATTTAAGGTATTCTATACAGTTTGTTCAATGTTATCTGACTGAATGAAATGCAGAATTGTGTTTTTTGAGTTGTTCCCGTCTGCCTGAGTGGCTTATATTTGCTTACATTGTCATTTGAAAAATGAAGGTAATTGTGACAATGATTTTTTTTATAACAGTGTGTATTTTCACGTAACTTTTGTGGTAAAAAAAATGTCAAAAGGAACTATTGGCCCCCGGGCATCTTCACTTTATCAAATGTGGCCCTCTTTAAAAAAGGTTTGGACACCCCTGCCCTACATGATCGTGGCTTGTTGTAACATACCCTTGAATAATCTTAAACTCATATTAGTTTGAGAGGCTTAATGATAACTGGACAACTCTATCTAATGAGAGACTAAGAATCTGAATCCGCCATAATAACTGTCAACTCTCCCTTTACGATAGGAATTTTGCCACTTTTCACAAATGGGTATGAATCACTGGGTATGAAACGGTTGCATTTTTTATTTGACCATTAGTGCTTGCAACACTTTGAAGAAGCATATCTTCTCAGTGTTGTATGTGTAGGGGTGTTAGAGAGAGAGCCGTTATGCATGGCAGCTTATGGGAAACAAACACAGTGGGCGGAGCTACGTGAGTGCACGGGGGGGGGGGTGCTCTCAACGACGTCCGCACCAGGCAGCCCGGGGCCCCACCCCTCAGCGGGGGTGGAGTATAAAGGGGGATGTGTCAGAGGGCTCGGAGCAGAATGTTAAAGCTAAACCAGTGAAGACCGAAGATCGTCTAGCTAGAGCCCTGGACTCCCCTGGGACGCCGCCCTTGTCAGGGCCGCGCAGGACCGAGCCAGCGGCGTGGTCCCGAGAACCAGAGCTAGTGCTCTAGGACTCCGGGTACCGTAGCCCGACTTACCAGTGTCGGGCCAGACAGCCTCCCCTAGCCCGTTAGTGGAGGACTAGGAGGTAGGTCAGAGATAGCTAGCAGTGTTTTCCCAGCTAGCCGGGTGAGGGGGCCGATACCCCCTCTAGTATTGTATGTCCACAGTTGTGACTACTTGTACGGAATAAATACGTGTGCCTCACCAACGGTGTCCAAGAGTCATCAACGGTACTTCATCTGGTGTCAGAACAACTACGAACATGGACACGCGCCGGACAGCTCGAGCCGGAGTACCGCAGGTGGAGGACACCGCTGAAATTGTCGAGCCCGAGACGGCTCAACAAGACATCGTGCAGCCGGGGCCGGACGCAATCTTACCGGGGCATCAGGATGAAGAGGAGCCGCCATCAGAAGGGCTGAGGCTGGCTCACGCGAGGCTGGCGGAGCTGCTTTACGCCGCTGCCGCCACACTCGAACACATCACGCAGCTGGGGGCTGGTGGACCACCACGGGGCGAGGAGAACCGACGTCCGATGCGCCTTCCCGCCATCTCAACGGATTCAAACTTTGAATCTCCCGCCATCGCCGCAGCAGCTGCTGAGGGCGTGGCCGGCCTGAACCTCGGGTCCAACATCGCTCTCGCTGGGGCTGCCGCGTCACCGCCAGCGGAGGGAGCGTCATCACGGCTGCGACAGGCGATACCATCTGCCGTTCGCGCCGAAGCGCAGCCGACTTACGGGGACAGCAGCCTGCGAGCTTCCATGGCGACCGCTGCGCTGCACCAACGGCTGCCTCCGCTCAAAGAGTTTGTTGGCGCGGAGGGCGACTGGGGCGGCTTCCAGCGACGCTTCCTCGCCCACCAAGAAATGGCACGGTGGTCGGATGCTGAGGCTCTCTGCGCGCTGCCGGCGCTCCTCGACAGCGACGCACTCGCCGCCCTTACATCGGCGCCGAGGGAGAAGCGCTCCACGCTACAGATGGCGCTGCAGTTGCTGGCCGGGGTCTACGGACCTTCAGCGGAATGCAGGCAGCAGTTTTACGATCGCCAGCGGGGTGCAAAGGAGTCGCCCCTGGCGTACAGGACGAGTCTCCTGGCACTGGCGAAGACGGCCTTCCCTCGAATGGACGACGACGGCATGGACGCCATGGTCACAGAAAAAATCCTCCTGCTGGCAGACGACCTGGACATCGCCGTCGTTGCACAGGAGGACACGGAGATGAGTTCCCTCCAGGCTGCGCGGCTCCTCCACGCCAACCTGCTGTCACAGCGTCGGAAAGCCAGCAGGGCAGCGGCCGGGCGTGCGGTGGCTGCAGCCACCCTCCCGGCGGAGGAGGTTTACGCCGTCGACCGTCGACGGCAGCAGGGGACGGGAGCACGGTCGGGCCGGGATGGGTCGAGCCGCTTCGACCGTCCGTCATCGCTGCCGGCGCTCCCGCGTTGCTTCAACTGCGGCGTCCGGGGCCATGTCGCCTCGGGGTGCCGCTCTCCTCGGCAGCGTGGGACGACGCCTCGACAGGACGCCGGCCCTCCTCCTCCCAAGCTCCATCAACATAATCCGGCGAGTCGCGGCACCCCTCATGTTTGGCCCAAGCACACACTCGTCACACACTCGCACACCGCAACGAACGGGGCGCCGACATTGCGCTGCGACGGGCCAACACGCACCACTATGGGGACTCAAATCGAACCCAGGCAGTGGTCCATGTTGGCCCATCGCATTGTGGCCGCGTCGTCGGGGTCGTCGGCCGTGGTGGGACACATTGACGGGGTGGAGGTACGCATCCTGGTCGATACGGGGGCATCGGCGACCATCATTTCCGAACTCATTTACAATATTCTACCTGTCCAGAGCCGTCCTTTACTGCCGGTTAACGTCCCATTCTATGCTGCTAACGGGGGCTTTCTTGGCATCATTGGACAGATTCGAGCGCAAATTTGTATCGGGGATATCAAATTGTCGGGCCCGATTTTTGTTTCCTCCTCGCTGGCGGTTCCGTGCCTGCTGGGGACGGACTTCTTGGGCAAAATGCCGATTCGTATTTTAATAGACCAGGGATGCATTGAGCTCCCGTCGGGACGACGCATGGCGTTCCTGCCTTCCCCTACTGCGGCTCAGACGGCGTTCGTAACAGTACCAGCGTTCGTCGTTAAAACAGTTCGTGTGCCGCCAGGAGCTCAAATGTTGGTGCCTCTAAAACTTTGTCGGCCCTTCGCTGAGGGCATTGGGGACCAGGGAATTCTGCTGGGACCATCTAGGGCCGGGGTTAGTGGACCTCATTTGATTCCGGCCCAGACCGTCGTAAGAGGGGACGGGGACCCTTTCATCGCGGTCCTCAATGTGGGGTCGCAGACAGTGGTAGTTCTTCAAGGGACGGTGCTTGCTCACGCGATGCCGGTGCCCTGCGAGGAACCTGTTGCGAATCACGTCGGCACTGCTCCCCGGCCGCACCCACATTCGGACAGCGATGGAGGGTGGCTCAATGCGCTTTGTGCGGGATCGACGGACCTGTCAAATTCAGAGCGCCAACAGCTTAGAACGCTACTGCGGGAATTTTCCGACGTTTTCAGTCGGGACAAATACGATTTGGGTTGCACTCATCTGCTGCGTCACCATATTGACACGGGTGACAGCGCGCCAATACGCCAGAATCCGTTTCGGTTAAGTGCTACAGTGGAAGCCGGGGGACAGGGCATGGCTGCACTGTCCCCCAGGTACCACTCGCGACCTCCTCAAAACTGGTGCGGCCGTGGCGGGGCCCCGTCGAGGTGGTCGAGGTTTTGCGGCCTCAGTGCGTTCGCATCAAATGGGGGAAGCGCCGGTGGTTTGTGCACTCCTCTAGGCTGAAACCCTTCGTTGCGGTGCGAGGCCCCACTCCACACACGCGTGGCCAAACATGTGGGGGGTCGGCCGACTCAAAGGGTCCGTCTCTGCTGCTCTCGCCTGACGTGTTGCCGGCTGTCCCGCCCCCAGGTGCACCAGGAATGACGGGCTCCCGCCCAACAACCCCTACGGGGGATGCCGAGGGTCTCGCGACATCAAGCGCAGACTCACTTCGAAATGGACAGCTGCCACCGGATGGTCCGCCATCCGGGGTTGCCCCGTGTGACGGGCCTGCGGCAAGGACGCGCGCAAGAATGCGCAGACTCTTGTGATGCACAAAAAGAAGAATTTATTTTTATTTTTTTATTTTCACGTGTATGGTTACTGTGCGCTGCGTCGGTGGTGTGCTCCTGGCACATTGTGTTGTGTTGTGTGTGTGTTGGGGGTTCCTTGCGATTTGTATATACGTTGCTTTTACGGAATTCGTATTTCTTGTTGTTGTTCTCTTCGCGTTATGTTGAAAAATAGTGAGGCACACGCGCGGTCAGGGGGTAAATGCGCTTTTATTGTCGTTTTTTTTGTATGTTGGCAGCCGGGACGGCTGCAAGCTATGCGGGGGGGGGGTGATGTAGGGGTGTTAGAGAGAGAGCCGTTATGCATGGCAGCTTATGGGAAACAAACACAGTGGGCGGAGCTACGTGAGTGCACGGGGGGGGTGCTCTCAACGACGTCCGCACCAGGCAGCCCGGGGCCCCACCCCTCAGCGGGGGTGGAGTATAAAGGGGGATGTGTCAGAGGGCTCAGGGCAGAATGTTAAAGCTAAACCAGTGAAGACCGAAGATCGTCTAGCTAGAGCCCTGGACTCCCCTGGGACGCCGCCCTTGTCAGGGCCGCGCAGGACCGAGCAGGACCGAGCCAGCGGCGTGGTCCCGAGAACCAGAGCTAGTGCACTGGGACTCCGGGTACCGTAGCCCGACTTACCAGTGTCGGGCCAGACAGCCTCCCCTAGCCCGTTAGTGGAGGACTAGGAGGTAGGTCAGAGATAGCTAGCAGTGTTTTCCCAGCTAGCCGGGTGAGGGGGCCGATACCCCCTCTAGTATTGTATGTCCACAGTTGTGACTACTTGTACGGAATAAATACGTGTGCCTCACCAACGGTGTCCAAGAGTCATCAACGGTACTTCATATGTGTTGGGTTATGAAATTTTGATAAAAATAATAAAAATTAATAATTTTCCAAAAAATGCGCAAATCGCATGAATTATGTTAATGTGTGTATTGATATGCATAAATAATTATAATGTGTGTGAGCATATGCATAAATTATGATAATCACGGAGATAATCGTAGTAATTTATGCAGAAGGTTGCGATTATGTTAATGTGTGCAGTTATGATAATTAGGCTCAGCTTCGTTTATCCAGTGTTATATCAATCAGGATAACACGATTATCATCGATTAAACGTTTATCGATTATCTTAGTGTGTTTATGTTATTTTAGGTCTCCATTTTCATATCTCATCGCAGGATACAGTACTCAAGAATAAGACAGTTTTGCATGGACTTGGAAGGAACACTCGATATGCTCCTGTGATAACAATTTTATTCTAACAAGCATGTGACATTCTATCATGCAGGTCAAACATGCGTCAATAATTCATGAGCAAGATTATGCAATTAACGAAAATGGATAACTAAAAATACTTCTTCATTTGCGAGACTATGCATTTAACTAAATTGAATAACCAAACTCTTATGCATTTGCGAGATTATGCATTTGACTAATATGAATAGCTAAAACTCTTATGCAATTACGAGATTATGCATTTGACTAAAATGAATGAATAAACACTTATGCATTTGCGAGACTATGCATTTAACTAAATTGAATAACCAAACTCTTATGCATTTACGAGATTATGCATTTGACTAAACTGAATTAATAAACACTTATGCATTTGCGAGACTCTGCATTTACTAAATTGAATAACTCAAAACTCTTATGCATTTGCGAGATTATGCATTTAACTAATATGAATGAATAAGCACTTATGCATTTGCGATATTATGCATTTAACGAACTGAATGACTAAAAACCCTCCTAACAATCGTAACCTCTACCTTTCCACCAGGCATCTCATTAGTTCCCCCATGTATCGATCACAATCGGCGACTGGCCGAGTTTGAAAACAAGCATGACACACTTCATATGGCGGTAATAAAAGCACTTATTGTATCCCAGAGGCGAAAGTATATGTCAATAGATTCATCGGCAAGTATAAAATCCTTTTAACGGAATGTTTGAGATCATGGTGGGTGAGGGCGTGTTTGGTGGTGTGAGAGCGAATCTGGCTCTTTTAATTAATGCTTCGGCGAGACTCTATGACAAAGGAAACTGGTTTGACAAGATATTCTCTCTCTGTGTACGGTCGATTCGTAATGAGGATTTCGAGAGGTTGAGTTTGCCTTGACGAGTCTATTGATCGCCTATGTGATGAGCGGAACAAGGGAAAGGCACGGAAAACAACCTCACTCTTATAACTCGATGGGCTACGATTCCTCATGGCCAGCTGATGGTTCATGTAATTGATAATCAGTCTTCCGATAATTGTGTAGGGTTGAAATGATGGTAAGGACGAAATAGATAGTCTCACAGGGGGGTGGGCGTCGACGCGAGCGCGTGTGAGCCTATGTGAGAGAAGTTGTGGGTACGAACGACTTTCGGAGAAGGGCCCTCTGGCTGGCGCGGCTGCGGTGATCGGCTGCTTCCGACTCCTCCCTCGGCTGAGCCCGTACGAAGATTGACGGCGCGGCTGCGCTCGTTTGCGTGGTCAGGCGAGCACCTCGGCGTGGTGGCGGCAAGGGAGCTGGCTCGTTCACTCGTGTGCGGCAGGCGAGCACCTCGGCGATGCACGTCAAGGCGATGCACGTCGCCACCCCATGAGCCTCGTCCTTCTGGATGATGAGGAGAGATGGCTGTAGCCCTGGAGATCTCTGGTGGGGGCCTTAGCCCGGAGACGAGATGAGATGTAGGCCGGAGCTCGTGAAGATCTGTGGTGGAGCCGGAGCCCTTGACGAGATGGGGCCCAGAGCCCCTGACGATCTGTGGTGGGGGCCGTGGCCCGGAGACGAGATGGGGGCCAGAGCCCCTGACGAGATGGTTTGAATGGATTTTTCCTCGGCTTATATCGGGAAATTCCACTCAAACCATCTCATCAGGGGCTCTGGCCCCCATCTCGTCTCCGGGCCACGGCCCCCACCACAGATCGTCAGGGGCTCTGGGCCCCATCTCGTCAAGGGCTCCGGCTCCACCACAGATCTTCACGAGCTCCGGCCTACATCTCATCTCGTCTCCGGGCTAAGGCCCCCACCAGAGATCTCCAGGGCTACAGCCATCTCTCCTCGTCATCCAGAAGGACGAGGCTCGTGGGGTGGCGACGTGCATCGCCTTGACGTGCATCGCCGAGGTGCTCGCCTGCCGCACACGAGTGAACGAGCCAGCTCCCTTGCCGCCACCACGCCGAGGTGCTCGCCTGACCATGCAAACGAGCGCAGCCGCGCCGTCAATCTTCGTACAGGCTCAGCCGAGGGAGGAGTCGGAAGCAGCCGATCACCGCAGCCGCGCCAGCCAGAGGGCCCTTCTCCGAAAGTCGTTCGTACCCACAACTTCCCTCACATAGGCTCACACGCGCTCGCGTCGACGCCCACCCCTCTGTGAGACTATCTATTTCGTCCTTACCATCATATCAACCCTACACAATTATCGGAAGACTGATTATCAATTACATGAACCATCAGCTGGCCATGAGGAATCGTGGCCCATCGAGTGATTAAGAGTCCGTCGGTTATAAGAGTGAGGTTGTTTTCCGTGCCTTTCCCTTGTTCCGCTCATCACATAGGCGATCAATAGACTCGTCGAGGCAAACTCAACCTCCCGAAATCCTCATTACGAATCGACCGTACACAGAGAGAGAATATCTTGTCAAACCAGTTTCCTTTGTCATAGAGTCTTGCCGAAGCATTAATTAAAACAGAGCCAGATTCCCTCTCACACCACCAAACACACCCTCACCCACCATGATCTCAAACATTCCGTTAAAAGGATTTTATACTTGCCAATGAATCTATTGACATATACTTTCGCGTCTGGGATACAATAAGTGCTTTTATTACCGCCATATGAAGTGTGTCATGCTTGTTTTCAAACTCGGCCAGTCGCCGATTGTGATCGATACATGGGGGAACTAATGAGATGCCTGGTGGAAAGGTAGAGGTTACGATTGTTAGGAGGGTTTTTAGTCATTCAGTTCGTTAAATGCATAATATCGCAAATGCATAAGTGTTTATTCATTCATATTAGTTAAATGCATAATCTCGCAAATGCATAAGAGTTTTGAGTTATTCAATTTAGTAAATGCAGAGTCTCGCAAATGCATAAGTGTTTATTCATTCATTTTAGTCAAATGCATAATCTCGCAAATGCATAAGTGTTTATTCATTCATATTAGTTAAATGCATAATCTCGCAAATGCATAAGAGTTTTGAGTTATTCAATTTAGTAAATGCATAGTCTCGCAAATGCATAAGTGTTTATTCATTCATTTTAGTCAAATGCATAATCTCGTAATTGCATAAGAGTTTTAGTTATTCATATTAGTCGAATGCATAATCTCGCAAATGCATAAGAGTTTGGTTATTCAATTTAGTTAAATGCATAGTCTCGCAAATGCATAAGTGTTTATTCATTCATTTTAGTCAAATGCATAATCTCGTAATTGCATAAGAGTTTTAGTTATTCATATTAGTCGAATGCATAATCTCACAAATGCATAAGAGTTTGGTTATTCAATTTAGTTAAATGCATAGTCTCGCAAATGAAGAAGTATTTTTAGTTATCCATTTTCGTTAATTGCATAATCTTGCTCATGAATTATTGACGCATGTTTGACCTGCATGATAGAATGTCACATGCTTGTTAGAATAAAATTGTTATCACAGAAGCATATCGAGTGTTCCTTCCAAGTCCATGCAAAACTGTCTTATTCTTGAGTACTGTATCCTGCGATGAGATATGAAAATGGAGACCTAAAATAACAAACACACTAAGATAATCGATAAACGTTTAATCGATGATAATCGTGTTATCCTGATTGATATAACACTGGATAAACGAAGCTGAGCCTAATTATCATAACTGCACACATTAACATAATCGCAACCTTCCGCATAAATTACTACGATTATCTCCGTGATTATCATAATTTATGCATATAATCACACACATTATGATAATTTATGCATATCAATACACACATTAACATAATTAATGCGATTTTCGCATTGTTCGGAAAATTATTAATTTTTATTATTTTTTATCAAAATTTCATTACCCAACACATACAACATAATGGGTGGCGTCGTCCGGGATCTCTCGCAGACAGTGTTTTGCATGGATGATGGAATGAATCACTACGTGTTAACCAGAATATCGGGATCGAACATTGCATGGTGATTGTAAACGCGCGTAAAAAAAAAAAAACGCCCTCTAAGGTTAAAACCCAGAATAGCAGGTTGAAACAGAGACAGTGGAATTAAGATAATATCGTATCGAACCAATTGCATCCTGTGATAAATGGTGTTAGAGGTACGCACTCTGAATCGGAAATAACAGAATAGCTCGAGTCAAACTGACTACACTCTGTGAGATAATTGTTATATGCACTCTGAAAGGAAATGTCAAAGTGACTCCCGCCACACTTGAGATGCTAGGATTAAGAATAATTTTTGAATGGATTACGGGGTACTGGGAACTCGTATTAAAACGTACCGATCGATCTGTTACAAAGCAGTACAGTCAGAGAGACATATGGGAAGGGAGCTGTATCGATAACACGAACACACCCCGATGGAAACTAATTGACTGGATAAAATGTAACGAAGGCGAACACGATGCAAAAACTGCAGAGAAGGCAGGACAGGACTCATGCCTTCCCACTCAGGCATACAGACAGGGATTGTGGAATGAGGAAAAATTCGGAAAGGAAACAGGAGAGAAATCGTCATCGTAAGGGAGGAGAAATCAGTGCTCGCGACACCATCGAAACTCACAGACGTTGATCCACAGAATAAATATGGAAGTAGCATTAAATGACACTCTTGGGTACGTGGACAGAGTCCAGGGACTGATCGCACAAAAGATAAAGTAAAATCGCCAGGACATGGTACACTAAGGGCAGAGGCAAAAACTGAAGGGAAATGGCAACACGAGCGACACGGCACAGAGCGCACACAAGGAAAATGCACGCCGCTTAATCACGCCCGACACAGTACAGATCAAAGTGACAGATTGCCTGATGATAACTTGTTTGATGATGACGCTGACGGCAATCAACTTTCGGAATACTTATTCAACAGTAAAACCCTTAAATTGATGGACAAGGCTCTAGTCAGAATTCCCGATTTTGACCCACACAATCAGACTATGGATATACACACACATATCGCAACAGTAGAAGAGGAGGCAATGATTAGAGGGCTGATGAGACGGGATGAAAAAGCGAGTTTGTTGAAACGAAGCTTACATAGAGAATCTATACCATGGGTAAATTCACTACCACACAAGGTTAGAAATGATTTTAAACAACTGAGCCTGGCAGTGATTCGGAAGTTTGGAGAATATTCGACACTTACTGAGGGGTTTTATGCTGTAAAATCGATGACCCAGGGCATGGACCAAGATCCACGTGACTACCTTTTACAATTTAAAAGAGCGTATTACGCAGGCGATGTGAATCAATACCACGAAGGAGATAAAATGTTCAAAATTATGTTTTTTGAATCCTTGAGCCCAGAGATTACAGAAAGGGTGAGAATGGTTTTGAATCCGGAAACCGCATCCTTACGCCGCATAGAGAGCAAGGCGTACATGGCATGGTTATACAGAGCTAAGAATCATAATTCAGGTCCAGAACACAGGGAGAAGGATAAGGAACCCAGCCTCTCAGAGAGGAAAAAAATTCACCGAGCAGTCCCACAATGCAGGGAGGAGCAAAGACACACGCACACATGGCAAAATAACCCAGAGAGAGGGGGGCACGAGAATGAGAGCGGCACAAAGGCGAACATTCAGGAGAATCGCAGGAGGGAGAGGTTCAGAGCAGAACCATATCAACACCCCATCCCACGACACACGCAAGGTCAAAATTACACACAAAGATGGCAAGATAACCATCTAGCGGGAAGGTGGTACACAGACTGCGGAGGTACGGAGGCGAACATTCAGGAGAATCGCAGAATGTGGAGGCTAAGGGCAGAATCATATCAACACCCCATGCCCCGACATACGCAAGGTCAAAATTACCCACAAAGATGGCGAAGTAACAATCCAAAAAAATTTGGCACCCAAATGGGAGAAACACTGGGCCAAAAATGTATGAGAATCGCAGGCGGGAGAGGTTCAGAGCAGAACCATATCAACACCCCATGCCATGACACACGCAAGGTCCAAATTACACACAAAGATGGCAAGATAACCATCTAGCGGGAAGGTGGTACACAGACTGCGGAGGTATGGATGCGAACATTCAGGAGAATCGCAGGATGGGAGGTCAAACACAATCGGTCCAATTCCGACCAATTCCTCCACCGGCTATACCAGGAGGGAATAGAGGAATAACACAGAATGCGGTCCAAATACGTGATGAACCACCCACAGTGATTGAGAGCGAGCAGCCCATACGCGCCACGCACGCTGAAGTTTTGTTAAACCCTGACCTCATTGGGAAATACAAGCAGGCTGCAAGTGACAGGGCGGGCAAATACCACCACGACCGGGAAACATCAAATGCATACGATGCGGTAAGAAACGCGGACAGTGCTCCCGTAAATGACGCACAAATCGAATGCAAGGACAGGGCTGAATTGAATTGTGATCGGACAGTAGATAACAGACAGCAGAGACAAAGAGCGAACACAGAGACACGCCCTGAGGAGTGCAGGCGTGAGCCTTTGAATGAAAAATATCCAAGGGAAACCAAAATTTACGTGGATCGGAGTGCTAAAATGGAGACGAATGTTCATGACATATCGGGAATGGTGTTGGAATCTAACACACTCGTAAAAACAAAGAGGGCAACATTACGAGGCACAGAATTAAATTGACACACTGACTCGGCAAATGTGCATGTAATCGCAGAGAGAGCGAATGCCACGAACCAAGTGTCAAAGTTGGTTGTGTGCGCGAATTCTGATTATGTGCAGCACAATTTTTCACCACACACTCCCACGACGCGAGAGAGTGAGAGAGGAAACTACAAAAACGAACCTGAAAACCGTGATCGAATTATCAAAGTGATAAGTGGTAAAACAGGTAACATGAGGAAGGTAACGCATAAATGCGTTCGAAACCGCTACCTAGCGTTTCCCAGGATTTAACAAAAACAAAAATGAATATTCGTCGGAGTTATGATGTATGATAACCGATGTAACGCAATATCGATGTTTAACGTGTTGTTTATTTTCTTTGCTTATTTCAAATGTAACCAGGTTAAGATCGTAATACGTGCACGCGCGTCGTAAGAAATAACCGCCGAGAGTAAGGGCGGCTGATGGGATTCATGACAAAAAAAGGGGGCATTACTTTGTTTGAAAATTCGCCAGTGGCCAAATTGACCCCTGATAATTTTCAAAAGGGCGGACTGTTGTGTATATACCCCCTTTTTATTTTTTTAATATTATTTTTTTAAAGAATTATTCTGCCAACATATATAATATCGTTTTTTTAATAGACACGCGGCAACGTGGGAACGGACACGCCCCCACACTTCCACAGATGCGCATACCTCATATCAAAAGACTAGAGGGCATGAAAGAGGGCAATAAAGGTCATAAAAACTCCCCTAATTTCACACAAGAGGAACAAGGGAGGGGGGAATTGCAGAAACATCCTTTCGTTAAAAAAAAGCATTGCAAAAAAAAACCCTTTGATAAATACAAAACCAGGCCACGAAATACATAATTATATTCTTAACAAAGGAAACAACATTGACGATAAAAAGCACAGACGGGTTTTGAACCATGTTAGATAAACAAGTTACCAACTTAGCCATGAAGATTAAGCAAACATTATCTCACTCCAATTGGGAACCAGACAACAGTCTGCACCAGAGTCGCGATTCATCAATTGTTAATTAAATACGGACATTATTTACTTTGAATAATTTCTACGCGGCCGGGCCGAAGCATCAAATAATAATTATGGCATCAGGGTCACTCCAAAACAAAATTCCTAGCCGGGATACCAAATTAAATAATCACAAGAAGTCAAATAATAAGTACGGAATTAAAGTGGATCTCCTAGGAGAATTAAGGGCGGGGAAGCCTCTCATAATCAACCAAACGCAACACCCCATGAGAAGCGAGCAACTCACGGCCATCTTTGTCTTCCCGAGAGGATCTCCACACTCACACACCAAAAGCCAGGAAATTACACCAATAAAGGTTGGGGCAATGGCTCAAAGGAAACTAACACACGACTTCGAATAAATAAATAAACACACGAACAGGGCGCTCCCACCGCAGCACGGACAGCAGGATTAGCACACGCGAGCAAATAACATTTCCATGGGAGATCGGGTCACGATGAAATACCGTGAACACGGTTACGGCATAACTCGGGTCGCTTGCAATCAACTCGCAATGGAACCAAGCAGCAAATAAGTCGCATTTCAACTTCCAAACCAAAACAACTTAAGCTGTGTGAGACAAAAGATATGATCCCCGAGCAAGGGAGGGAATAATTAAGCTCGCTTAACGCGTAGGTTTTCGCAACAAATATTATTCAGAAACAAAAACATGGATTAGAATATTTTTTTTATATATATAACTCGATGCGAACGCGGACCGTCGGTCTTTTTAATGGATAATGAGGTGGCGCCGTCGCGAGGCCCCCACCCCTCCTTCCAGAATGATTACACAGCTGATCTTCAAAGCTAATAAACACACACGGACGGACACGACACACACGGACGCACAACTTCACCCCCACAGGAAGGTTTTATGACAGCCTTTGAACAACTCGGGAAAACTGAGTGGAATTTCCCGATATAAGCCGAGGAAAAATCCATTCAAACCATCTCGTCAAGGGCTCTGGCCCCCATCTCGTCTCCGGGCCACTGCCCCCACCACAGATCGTCAGGGGCTCTGGGCCCCATCTCGTCACGGGGCGTCGGCTCCACCTCCTCTCGTCACCGCCAACGAAGAAGTTTTTCGTCATCCAGAATGAAGAGGTTCGCGGGGTAGCGACGTGCAGCAACAAGCCGAGGTCTGCACCACCTGAGAAGAATCGCTACCCTGAGTCGCCGAGCTGCGAGTGAAGCCAACAAAGACGCCAACGTCCACCCTGCCACGAACGAAGCATCGCTCCTCGTCAGAGTGACGACCAGCGAACAACCCGCAGGAAAGGCGGAGATCGCCAAGCGAGCAAAGCAGAGAGCGCGAAGCAGTGGAGAAAGCCTGATCGAACGGCTGTGAGGAGGAGGACAGCGCTATCGAATGCGCCGCGTGTTTAAAACACACACCGACCAATGGCCAGTGAGAACAGACTATACGTCCAGAGCGACGGAGAGCATCGTGCCGACTCAACAATCGTCCAGCAGTGGAGAAGCCGGGAGCTGCCACCAAGAGAGAGCAAGAGCTATCGAATGCGCAGTGTGTTTGATGCACACCAACACCCAGTGAGCACCACAAGACGTCCAGCAGCGAGGACGGGATCATCGCGCAACACGACGGCGAGCGTCGTGCAAAATCAATCGAGCAGTGGAGAAAGAGAGTCAAAACCTTCAGAACGAGCGCCGCCAAGCGCCGCCGCTCACCTCGCAGCGGAGAAAGTCTCGGCTGCAACTCGCACGGACAGAGGAATCTCCTAATCGGTCGTATTGCTCTCCACACACAGACTCAAGGAAGCACACAGGAATCTATCTTGTCAAACCGGTTTCTTTGTCCTAGAGTTTCGCCGAAGAATTAATTAAAACAGAGCCAGATTAGCTCTCCCACACACACGCCCTCACCCACCATTATATCAAACATTCCGTTAAAAGGATTTTATACTTGCCGATGAACCTATTGACATATACTTTCGCCTCTGGGATACAATAAGTGCTTTTATTACCGCCATATGAAGTGTGTCATGCTGGTTTTCAAACTCGGCCAGTCGCCGATTGTGATCGATACATGGGGGAACTAATGAGATGCCTGGTGGAAAGGTAGAGGTTACAATTGTTAGAAGTGTTTTAGTCATCCATTTTCATTAATTGCATAATCTTGGTCATGAATTATTGACGCATGTTTGACCTGCATGTTAGAATGTCATGTGTTTGTTTAGAATTAAAATTGCTTAACACCAAGTCTCGAGTGCTTCTTTCCAAGTCCATGCAAAACTGTCTTATTCTTGAGTACTGTATCCTGTGATGAGATCTGAAACTGGAGACCTAAAATATCATAACACACACTAGGATAATCGGTAAATGAATCAATGATAATCGTGTTATCCTGATTGATATAACTCTGGATAAACGAAGCTGAGCCTAATTATCATAACTGCATACATTAACATAATCGCAAGCTTCCGCATAAATTACTACGATTATATCCGTGATTATCATAATGTATGCATATAATTACTCACATTATCATAATTTATGCATATTAATACACACATTAACATAATTAATGCGCTTTGGGGCTGCTCCGTTCCTTATTCCCCGTGCTTGCGTTCGACGGTCTTTCCAGGAGTACAAGTCTATGTTGCTGACTATCGTGAGAGATGGGAGTGTTTATATTGAGAAATGACTTTCGTTAAATGTTATTAATATGTTCATTCTCTGTGGCCAGGCCTTTTTATGGATTTCATGAAAAAGAAAGGCTGTTCATGAAGATCTATCTCTACAACCCCAGGATGGTGAAAAGGTAACGATTCCTCCTGTCACTCACCCATTGATCTTCAAAACCTCACTTTATATGATTACTTTAGTTTTTTAAAGACGATCAATTTCGGCAGCCTATACCCCTGTGGAGGGCTTTACGGCACTTCATGTGTCGCCCATCGCCCCCACTGATGTCATCTTCTCCCCCCCCCCCCAATGTGTGCAAATACTAATGACTATTGTATGTAGAGTGTGTAGACATATTCCTGCAAAAAAAAATTTGGGGGGGGGGAGTGAATTTTTTTTTGGGGGGGGGGGGGATGGTCGACAATGTTTGGAAATCTGTTGGATCAACTTTTTACCCCCCACATCTGGGGGGGGGGGGGGGAGGGGGCATTTTCTATAACTTTTTGATTCAGGCTTTCGGAAAGGCTCTTATAATTTAGTTGACGGACAAACGGAATGCTGGACTTTTGTAATATAAGAGCCTTTTAGAATCCTACTGGGTGATTTACTCTGATCTGGAAAATGGCACCAGAAATCCACCACATCACCACTTTAATGTGCCCAGCTTGCACAGGAAGTAAAAATTTCTCTCCGTGGGAAGTGGTCGGGAGGAGAGGTGAGGGGTGGACGGAGGAGGGGAGGGTTGGAGAAGTCTCGGGGGGGGGGGGGGGGGAGACTAAGGCAGGAGGACGACGGGAAAGGAGAGAATGGGTGTCTGGGCCTCGCTGTGCGCTCCATTGCTCCACTATCCGAGTAGTTAACCTCACATTCAATAAACCTTCAGAGCCAGGGTGAACATCCAACACTAAACGTATTTAATGAATAGAATGAGGTAAAACTGATGAAAAAACACAGCACAGAATGCAGCATCTGTTAATACTTGCAATATCGATACAATGAATAACACAAGGAGCATCATAACATTGTCTTAGATAACATGAAACTCAACAATAGGTCCTGGATAGACCAGGTGCCTACATTAGCACTGAATAGCTATACAAGACAACATGCCAATGTGTTAAATAAGGTCACATTGTGTAATCACCATACTGCAGCCTAAATGTACAATGCTGCACATAACACTGAACTGTGGATGAGATACTTCTTCATCCTTGCTCTCAAGATCACATTAAAGTTACATGGGTACAAGTTTGGCTCGACTACAAATAACATTCACAATAATGCAAGTGGCAGGCTTCGTTGTAAACTAGGCCTCATATTTATCATAACAATTAACAGCATTATAAGGGGATTTACAGCATTATGCCGGCAATCCTAACATGAACAGCATTCCCAGTATTATAAGAACATAAACGAACTTACAGACAATGCTTCTTAAAGTCCCACAATGAACAGATGCACCTGTCTTCACTGAGATGCTATTTGTGCCTCGATTTTGTACTCTGTGTTATGGCTGACACCCTTTCGCATGGCTTAGAGAATCTTAAATCGTAACTTCCTGGTCACGTGACCAAACTCAACACCATATCAGGAAATTCCTGTGTAAGCACACCCCCATACCTGCCGTGAGGCAGAACACTCCCTGTCTGGTATCTAAGAGAAACCACTATTTATTTTCCTATCTCATAAACAAATGTACAACAAACTTAAACGAGTAAACTTGCGACACCTTGCTTCGTTAATGACTATAGTAGTATCTACCTACTCGATAGTAACTACTGACTCTATAATAGTATCCATTGACTATAGTAGTAACTACTAACACTAAAGTAGCATATACTGACTCTATAGTAGTATCTACTTACTGTAGAAGTATTTACTTACTGTAGAAGTATTTACTGACCATAGTATCTACGGACTCTACAGTAGTATCTAATGATTATAGTAGTATCTACTGAATTTATAGTCGTATCTATTGACTGTAGCAATTTTTTTGACCATAGTGGTATCTTCTGACTGCAGTAGAATCTACTGACTCCGTTGTAGTATCTGCCGACTCTATAGTAGTATCAACCAACTCTATAGTAGTAAATACTCACTCTATAGTAGTATCCAATAATTATAGTAGTATCTGTTGAATCAATCGTCATATCTATTTAATGTAGAAGTATTACTGACCATAGTAGTATCTACTAACTCTACAATAGTATCTACTGTCTCTATAGTAGTATCTACTGACTGTAGTAGTATCTACTGACTGTATAGTAGTATCTACTGATTGTAGCAGTATTTACTGACCGTAGTGGTTTCTACTGACTGCAGTAGTATCTACCGACGCTATTGTAGCATCTACTGACTCTATAGTAGTTACTAATGTTGATATTAGTATCCACTGACTATAGTAGTAACTACTAATGCTACAGTAGTATCTACTGACTCTATGGTAGTATCTACTGACTGTAGTAGTATTTACTGACCATGGTAGTATCTACTAACTCTAAAGTAATATCTACTGACTCTATAGTAGTATCTACTGACTGTATAGTAGGATCTACTGACTAGCAGTATTTACTGACCATAGTGGTACCTACTGACTACATTAGTATCTACCGACTCAATAGTAGTATCTGCTAATTCTGTAATAGTATCAACCATCTCTATAGTAGAATATACTGACTCTGCAGTAGTTTCTAATGACTATAGTATCTACTGAATCTATAGTCGTATCTATCTATCTATCTTCTTTTTTATCTTCTTCTTCTTTCTTTTATATATAAAAGTCTCCGCGCTCGCGCTTGCGGGGGATTTGGCTCGCGGACAGTGGGCTTCGCGTAGACATTTTTTTAACAGGCAGCACGCCCTAAGCCCCGCGGTGGGAATAGGCTATTCCGTTTTCCCATCCCTAAACTTTAAAGTAGTTTAATTAACACATTTGTGCCGTTTATATTATTCATTATTTACTTATTGCACGACATCGACCGTACCAAATCACGACAATTGCATGGGGGGGGCGGACCCTGCCAAGTCATGCGCGTTCACTCCACCTCACGGGAGACATTTTATTTTACGCGTTTAACATGGAATAAATATCCACATCACGCTGCCGATTTCTCTTCACAGTGTCACGTCGTCTTTCCCCCCCTCCCCCACCACACTGCGTGCAGTTATTGCTATAAAGCCCTTACATATTAATTTAATATTATGACAACGTTAATTTTAGAACTTTCGTGACTGCAGGAATTATTATTTGGTTCTTTCGGTTAAGTCACGTCTAAAGATAAAATAATAAATTAAATAATAGAATACGACGTTTCGATTGCAACACAAGCAATCATCATCAGGTATAATGAAATAGCGACATAATATCTAACCAGAAAACTATAGACAGACATATTAGCAGACAGATATCACAAGATACATACATCGCGAGAGCAACACAGGTGACAGAGAGGGGTGATCGTCTCTGTGGGGTGGCCTTAAATAGACAGAGGGGGGGCGGAGGCAGAGAGAGGGAGGGGGGTTAGAAAAAATTAGCATATCAATGAGTGGTCCAAAAGAAAACGTGGTGCTGCGAGTACGATGGCACAGCAAGCAAGCCTGAAAATCAGGAGAAAGACACACTAAAATTAAATAACCTAGTAAAATATCGAAATGTAATGTAATACAACACAGAGGGTCGGTCAACACACAATTAACGCATAGCCTGGTTGATTACGTATTTCAAAGATTGCTAAGTTAGAATTTAAGTATGAACATTCTAAAGAGGACACAGGCAGAGAAAACAAGTCGCCAGAGAAAGAGAAAAAAGATAAGCTTAAAAACTTCCCCGTAGAAGTGGTTCAATCTTAATTTTAGAACTTTCGTGACTGCAGGAATTATTATTTGGTTCTTTCGGTTAAGTCACGTCTAAAGATAAAATAATAAATTAAATAATAGAATACGACGTTTCGATTGCAACACAAGCAATCATCATCAGGTATAATGAAATAGCGACATAATATCTAACCAGAAAACTATAGACAGACATATTAGCAGACAGATATCACAAGATACATACATCGCGAGAGCAACACAGGTGACAGAGAGGGGTGATCGTCTCTGTGGGGTGGCCTTAAATAGACAGAGGGGGGGCGGAGGCAGAGAGAGGGAGGGGGGTTAGAAAAAATTAGCATATCAATGAGTGGTCCAAAAGAAAACGTGGTGCTGCGAGTACGATGGCACAGCAAGCAAGCCTGAAAATCAGGAGAAAGACACACTAAAATTAAATAACCTAGTAAAATATCGAAATGTAATGTAATACAACACAGAGGGTCGGTCAACACACAATTAACGCATAGCCTGGTTGATTACGTATTTCAAAGATTGCTAAGTTAGAATTTAAGTGTGAACATTCTAAAGAGGACACAGGCAGAGAAAACAAGTCGCCAGAGAGAGAGAAAAAAGATAAGCTTAAAACTTCCCCGTAGAAGTGGTTCAATCTTAATTTTAGAACTTTCGTGACTGCAGGAATTATTATTTGGTTCTTTCGGTTAAGTCACGTCTAAAGATAAAGACGTGTGTTGCTCTCGCGATGTATGTATCTTGTGATATCTGTCTGCTAATATGTCTGTCTATAGTTTTCTGGTTAGATATTATGTCGCTATTTCATTATACCTGATGATGATTGCTTGTGTTGCAATCGAAACGTCGTATTCTATTATTTAATTTATTATTTTATCTTTAGACGTGACTTAACCGAAAGAACCAAATAATAATTCCTGCAGTCACGAAAGTTCTAAAATTAAGATTGAACCACTTCTACGGGGAAGTTTTAAGCTTATCTTTTTTCTCTCTCTCTGGCGACTTGTTTTCTCTGCCTGTGTCCTCTTTAGAATGTTCACACTTAAATTCTAACTTAGCAATCTTTGAAATACGTAATCAACCAGGCTATGCGTTAATTGTGTGTTGACCGACCCTCTGTGTTGTATTACATTACATTTCGATATTTTACTAGGTTATTTAATTTTAGTGTGTCTTTCTCCTGATTTTCAGGCTTGCTTGCTGTGCCATCGTACTCGCAGCACCACGTTTTCTTTTGGACCACTCATTGATATGCTAATTTTTTCTAACCCCCCTCCCTCTCTCTGCCTCCGCCCCCCCTCTGTCTATTTAAGGCCACCCCACAGAGACGATCACCCCTCTCTGTCACCTGTGTTGCTCTCGCGATGTATGTATCTTGTGATATCTGTCTGCTAATATGTCTGTCTATAGTTTTCTGGTTAGATATTATGTCGCTATTTCATTATACCTGATGATGATTGCTTGTGTTGCAATCGAAACGTCGTATTCTATTATTTAATTTATTATTTTATCTTTAGACGTGACTTAACCGAAAGAACCAAATAATAATTCCTGCAGTCACGAAAGTTCTAAAATTAAGATTGAACCACTTCTACGGGGAAGTTTTAAGCTTATCTTTTTTCTCTCTCTCTGGCGACTTGTTTTCTCTGCCTGTGTCCTCTTTAGAATGTTCACACTTAAATTCTAACTTAGCAATCTTTGAAATACGTAATCAACCAGGCTATGCGTTAATTGTGTGTTGACCGACCCTCTGTGTTGTATTACATTACATTTCGATATTTTACTAGGTTATTTAATATTAGTGTGTCTTTCTCCTGATTTTCAGGCTTGCTTGCTGTGCCATCGTACTCGCAGCACCACGTTTTCTTTTGGACCACTCATTGATATGCTAATTTTTTCTAACCCCCCTCCCTCTCTCTGCCTCCGCCCCCCCTCTGTCTATTTAAGGCCACCCCACAGAGACGATCACCCCTCTCTGTCACCTGTGTTGCTCTCGCGATGTATGTATCTTGTGATATCTGTCTGCTAATATGTCTGTCTATAGTTTTCTGGTTAGATATTATGTCGCTATTTCATTATACCTGATGATGATTGCTTGTGTTGCAATCGAAACGTCGTATTCTATTATTTAATTTATTATTTTATCTTTAGACGTGACTTAACCGAAAGAACCAAATAATAATTCCTGCAGTCACGAAAGTTCTAAAATTAAGATTGAACCACTTCTACGGGGAAGTTTTAAGCTTATCTTTTTTCTCTCTCTCTGGCGACTTGTTTTCTCTGCCTGTGTCCTCTTTAGAATGTTCACACTTAAATTCTAACTTAGCAATCTTTGAAATACGTAATCAACCAGGCTATGCGTTAATTGTGTGTTGACCGACCCTCTGTGTTGTATTACATTACATTTCGATATTTTACTAGGTTATTTAATTTTAGTGTGTCTTTCTCCTGATTTTCAGGTTTGCTTGCTGTGCCATCGTACTCGCAGCACCACGTTTTCTTTTGGACCACTCATTGATATGCTAATTTTTTCTAACCCCCCTCCCTCTCTCTGCCTCCGCCCCCCCTCTGTCTATTTAAGGCCACCCCACAGAGACGATCACCCCTCTCTGTCACCTGTGTTGCTCTCGCGATGTATGTATCTTGTGATATCTGTCTGCTAATATGTCTGTCTATAGTTTTCTGGTTAGATATTATGTCGCTATTTCATTATACCTGATGATGATTGCTTGTGTTGCAATCGAAACGTCGTATTCTATTATTTAATTTATTATTTTATCTTTAGACGTGACTTAACCGAAAGAACCAAATAATAATTCCTGCAGTCACGAAAGTTCTGAAATTAAGATTGAACCACTTCTACGGGGAAGTTTTAAGCTTATCTTTTTTCTCTCTCTCTGGCGACTTGTTTTCTCTGCCTGTGTCCTCTTTAGAATGTTCACACTTAAATTCTAACTTAGAAATCTTTGAAATACGTAATCAACCAGGCTATGCGTTAATTGTGTGTTGACCGACCCTCTGTGTTGTATTACATTACATTTCGATATTTTACTAGGTTATTTAATTTTAGTGTGTCTTTCTCCTGATTTTCAGGCTTGCTTGCTGTGCCATCGTACTCGCAGCACCACGTTTTCTTTTGGACCACTCATTGATATGCTAATTTTTTCTAACCCCCCTCCCTCTCTCTGCCTCCGCCCCCCCTCTGTCTATTTAAGGCCACCCCACAGAGACGATCACCCCTCTCTGTCACCTGTGTTGCTCTCGCGATGTATGTATCTTGTGATATCTGTCTGCTAATATGTCTGTCTATAGTTTTCTGGTAAGATATTATGTCGCTATTTCATTATACCTGATGATGATTGCTTGTGTTGCAATCGAAACGTCGTATTCTATTATTTAATTTATTATTTTATCTTTAGACGTGACTTAACCGAAAGAACCAAATAATAATTCCTGCAGTCACGAAAGTTCTAAAATTAAGATTGAACCACTTCTACGGGGAAGTTTTAAGCTTATCTTTTTTCTCTCTCTCTGGCGACTTGTTTTCTCTGCCTGTGTCCTCTTTAGAATGTTCACACTTAAATTCTAACTTAGCAATCTTTGAAATACGTAATCAACCAGGCTATGCGTTAATTGTGTGTTGACCGACCCTCTGTGTTGTATTACATTACATTTCGATATTTTACTAGGTTATTTAATTTTAGTGTGTCTTTCTCCTGATTTTCAGGTTTGCTTGCTGTGCCATCGTACTCGCAGCACCACGTTTTCTTTTGGACCACTCATTGATATGCTAATTTTTTCTAACCCCCCTCCCTCTCTCTGCCTCCGCCCCCCCTCTGTCTATTTAAGGCCACCCCACAGAGACGATCACCCCTCTCTGTCACCTGTGTTGCTCTCGCGATGTATGTATCTTGTGATATCTGTCTGCTAATATGTCTGTCTATAGTTTTCTGGTTAGATATTATGTCGCTATTTCATTATACCTGATGATGATTGCTTGTGTTGCAATCGAAACGTCGTATTCTATTATTTAATTTATTATTTTATCTTTAGACGTGACTTAACCGAAAGAACCAAATAATAATTCCTGCAGTCACGAAAGTTCTGAAATTAAGATTGAACCACTTCTACGGGGAAGTTTTAAGCTTATCTTTTTTCTCTCTCTCTGGCGACTTGTTTTCTCTGCCTGTGTCCTCTTTAGAATGTTCACACTTAAATTCTAACTTAGAAATCTTTGAAATACGTAATCAACCAGGCTATGCGTTAATTGTGTGTTGACCGACCCTCTTTGTTGTATTACATTACATTTCGATATTTTACTAGGTTATTTAATTTTAGTGTGTCTTTCTCCTGATTTTCAGGCTTGCTTGCTGTGCCATCGTACTCGCAGCACCACGTTTTCTTTTGGACCACTCATTGATATGCTAATTTTTTCTAACCCCCCTCCCTCTCTCTGCCTCCGCCCCCCCTCTGTCTATTTAAGGCCACCCCACAGAGACGATCACCCCTCTCTGTCACCTGTGTTGCTCTCGCGATGTATGTATCTTGTGATATCTGTCTGCTAATATGTCTGTCTATAGTTTTCTGGTTAGATATTATGTCGCTATTTCATTATACCTGATGATGATTGCTTGTGTTGCAATCGAAACGTCGTATTCTATTATTTAATTTATTATTTTATCTTTAGACGTGACTTAACCAAAAGAACCAAATAATAATTATGACAACGTTTACATGGTATTATTCTGCCTCGGGCGGGGGGATGGTGGGGAAGGGTAGCGGCCCAGCTCGCAGCCTGGCAACGTCTCACCTCCTCTGGCTTGCCAATCTAGGCGAGGCCGCGGGCTCTGCACGGGACGACGCGTCACCAAGCCAATGTAAAGTACAATTTTCTTGCATCTTTCGCAAAGAACTGAGGTTTATTGTTTACTATTATTAAACAAATAATTTTACAAATATTACAATAATAATGTTTGTGTGCAGAAACTACATGTATGTCCCTAAAGTCGATGTCTGTGTGTGTGAGTCCATATGTCTTTGTGTGCGTGTAAGTCGATGGGTTTCTATGTGTGTGGGTCCATGTCTGTGTGTGAGTCCATGTGTGTCTGTCTTTTTCAAACGGACAACGCCCCTTGTGTGTGTGTGTTGTACGTACAAGTGTTTGTGTGTCAATTCATTTGTGTGCGTATCAGTCGCTGTGTGTGTGTTAGTCCACGTGTGTGTAAGTCCATACGTGTGTGTTTCACTCGATGTGTGTGTGTCTAAGTTAATGCGTGTGTGTGTGAGTCGATGTGTGTGTGTTAATCTACATGTGTGTATCTAAAGTAGATGTCTGTGTGTCACAGTACATATGTCTATGTGTGTGTAGGGCAATGTGTGTGTCAGTCTATGTATGTGTGTGTAAGTCCATGTGTGTGTGTCTTAGTCGATATGTGTGTGTGTAAGTACATGTGTGTTTACGTCAATGTGTGTGTGAGTCCACGTATGTCTGTGTGTGAGCCAATGTGTGTGTGTGAGTCGTTGTATGTGTGTCAGTCTATGTATGTGTGTGTAACTCCATGTGTGTGTATCTAAAGTGCATGTCTATGCGTGTGTCAGTCCATATGTGTGTATGTGTTAATCCATGTGTTTGTGTGTGTCAGTCGATATGTCTGTGTGTGTTAGTCCATGGGCGTCTGTGTTAGTCGCTTTGTGTGCATGGCTCCATGTCAGTCAGTGTATGTACATTTCTTTGCGTGTCTGTAGGTCCGTGTGTGTGAGTGAATGTATGTGCTTTATTGACCTGTTCAAGGCCTATGATACCATCAGTAGGCCTGGCTTCTGGGTTGTTTTTCATGCTTTCGGAGTCCCTCAAACTTTGCTCACGATCCTTAAGGACCTTCATGATGGTGAGCGGCCCCGCGTCAAACTACGTGGCCGTCAGTCAGAGCCATTCCTTCTACACCTTGGGGTGTGACAGGGATGTCCTCTGGCTCCACATTATTTAACATATCTTTTGACCACGTAGTTCGTGAAGCCTTCAATGGCTGTACCCGATGAATTACCATAAGGTACAGATACAATGGGAGGCTGATCGATGCCCGGGTGCGGTCAACGGATGCCTCCCTATTGCTCAACCATGTTATGTATGCCGATGCTCTGGTGATTGCTGCTCACTGCTGCTGAACCTGGAGCTTGCCACTAAGAGGTGGGGCCTTACCATCAGCCCCACCAAAACTAAGCACCTGCCTGGGTATTTTGTACCATCGATCAATCCACCCCCACAGCTCACAATTCGTGATGTGCCAGTTTTGGAGAGATTGCCGAGATTCCCATACCTGGCCAGTGTGCTCATGACCGGCTCCGGTTTAACAGCAGAGGTCTCACTTCAAATCAGTCGAGCGCCATTATCTTTTCATCGGCTGCGTTACGCTGTGTGGAAGCTACCTGGTCTGTCGCTCCGCACGAAGCGTCAGGTCTTCTTGGCCACGGTAATTCCCTCCCTTCTATACGCTTGCGAAACGTGCATCCCCCTAATGGAACATCTTCGCCGGTTAGAAACATCCATCCTGGGTTTAACCATATATGTGTGTGTGTGCGTCTACGTCGATGTGTTTCTATGTGTGTGGGTCAATGTCTGTGTGTAAGCCCATGTGTGTGTCTGCCTTTTTCGCCCGAGCAACGCCGGGTACTTACCGCTAGTCTTCTTCTCTTCTCTTCTTACCTATAAACGTCACTTTTTACAGGTAGGAACAATGTTACACACTGCCCACCAGGGATGTATTGTCTGTCTGTCTGTCTGTTGTGCATAAATAAATATATAATACACACAGCTCTTTGATTGGTGGAGACCTTACAAACAGCTCTTTGATTGGTGGAGACCTACTGCCAGGTACGGAGAGGGGAGGTGCCTAAGGGAGGAGGGTCAGGGGAGGGGCTTAAGGGAGGGGGGGTCAGGGGAGGGGCCTAAGGATATGGGGGGTTGGTCAGGGGAGGGGCCAAAGGGAGGGGGGTAATGGGAGGTGCCTAAGCAAGGGGGAGGGGCCGATAGTTAAGGGGGCTGGCTACCTGGCTGGCTGCCTGGCTACCTCAAGTCAAGTTTTCTTTTATACAGGTAGGAACAACAGGTTCCACACTCCCCACCAGGGATTATTTGTCTGTCTGTCGTGCATGAATGCACTGTCCAACCAAGTTCCTACCTGCCCACTCCAAAGGAACGTGTTGTCTGTCTGTCTGTCCGTCTCTCTGTCTGTCTGTCTGTGTACGCTCGCTTGCGAGGGATTTGGCGCTCGGGCTGTGGGGTTTAGGACGAAAAAATTTGCCGGGAGGCATGTCCCGTGCCCCGCGGTGGGAATAGGCATTTCCGTTTTTTCGTCCGTCGCCTTTAAAGTGGTCCGATTATTGATTTAGTGCGATTTCTCTTTATTTATTTAATTACTATTGCCGGCCGGCACGTGACAAAGCACACCGTTGCGCATGCGCGAGACGCCGTCGCTGCGGGGTGGACGCCATTTTTAATTCCCGTAAAAAATATGCACACGCATTAACACGCGACGCTGAGGTAAATTCATCAAAGTTTCACGTCCTCTTCACTCCCCCCCCACCCCAATTTGTGCAATTACTATTATAGGGTCGGTAGATAATACAATTATAGCGATTAGACAGTATTATTCTAGCGCGAGGGGGGGTAGCGGCCCAGCACCCAGCCTCGGCCGCCTGGGCAATCTAGGCGAGACCAGAGGCTCTGCACGGTAGTAGGCCTCGACACGCCACTCTTTGTCAGGCAAAGACTTTGTGCTATAAACTCGATACACCCAGCGTTGCCCGGGGGAAAAATACATTTAACATCTTCTGAAAACTTTAAAACATAACATACCAACGAAAATACAACTGTGTAATTAAAATTTTTAAACCGACCGTGCCAAGAATCGATTCCCTGAATCTCGCAAACGAATCGAAGGTTGTAGATTCATTTAGAATCGGCTTGTTCCTGTTTAATATAAGTTGGATATAGAGTTGATATAAACTGCTACGAATGGGAAATATCCGGCGTTGACCGGGGCAAAAATATAATTAAAAACTCCTGAAAACTTTAAAACATAACATACCAATGAAAAGAAAACTCTGTAATTAAAAATGTAAACCTCCAGCGCGCCAAGAATCGATTATTTGAATCGCGCAAAGGAATCATTGAAGGTTGTAGATTACTTTAGAATCGGCCTATTCCCGTTTTAAAACTGCATGTCGCCAAGTTTGCTTAACATTTCCAACAGACACACACATTCACACATTTAGCTTTTACATTTAACATACAAAACGTCAGCATGTACTGCTGTCATCATAGGCAAAAATATATACACCCTCACCACTCTCTCTCACCACTCACCCTCACCACTCACCATCACCACTCACTATCACTCACTATCACTCACCACTCACCCTCACCACTCACCCTCACCACTCACTCACCCTCACTACTCACTACTCACCCTCACCACCACTACTCACCCTCACCACTCTCCCTCCCCACTCTCCCTCACCACTCTCCCTCAACACTCTCCCTCACCACTCTCCCTCACCACTCTCTCTCACCACTCACCCTTCTCCCTCAACACTCACGCTCATCCTCACCAATCATCCTTGCCCTCACCACCACCACTCACCCTCACCACTCATACTCACCCTCGCCACCACCACTCACCCTCAACACTCACCCTCACCACCACCACTCACCCTCACCACTCACCCTCACCACCACCACTCACCCTCACCTCTCACTCACCCTCAACACTCACCCTCACCACTCACCACTCACCCTCACCACTCACCCTCACCACTCACTCACCACTCACTCTCACCACTCACCCTCACCACCACCACTCACCCTCACCACTCACCCTCACCACTCACTCTCACCACTCACTTTCACCACTCACCCTGACCACTCACTCTCACCACTCACCCTCACCACTCACTCTCACCGCTCACCACTCACACTCACCACTCACACTCACCACTCACACTCACCACTCACACTCACCACCTCACCACTCACCATCTCACCACTCATCACTCACCACTCACACTCACCACAGACCCCTCACCACTCACCCTCACCACTCACCACTCACCCCTCTCCCTCACCACTCAACCTCACCACTCACCCCTCTTCCTCACCACTCACCCTCACCACTCTTCCTCACCACTCTTCCTCACCACTCTTCCTCACTCCTCACCACTCACGCTCACCACTCACCCTCACCACTCACTACTCACTGATCACCACTCACCACTCACTACTCACCCTCACCATCACTACTCACCCTCACCACTTTCCCTCACGCTCACCATTCACCCCTTTCCCTCACCACTCATGCTCACCACTCACCCTCACCAACCATCCTCACCCTCACCACCACCACTCTCCCTCACCACTCACCACTCACCCTCACCTTAACCACTCACCCTCACCACTCACCCTCACCTCTCACCCTCACCACTCACCCTCTCCACTCACCCTCAGCACTCACCACTCACCCTCCCCTTCACCACTCACCCTCACCACTCACCCTCACCACTCACCCCTCACTACTCACCACTCACCCTCACCACTCACCCTCACCACTCACCGCTCTCCCTCACCACTCACCACTCACCCTCACCACTCACCATCACTGTGGTGGTGGTACATGCTATCATGACAGTAGTACAAGCTGACGTTTTGTATGTGTAATGTCAAAAGCTAAATTAGTGAATGTGTGTGTCTGTAAGAAATGTTAAGCATACTTAGCGACACGTAAGCAAGTTTTTTGAAAACGGGAATAGGGTGAGTGGTGGTGGTGAGGGTGAGTGTTGAGGGTGAGTGGTGAGTGGTTAGGGTGAGTAGTGAGGGTGAGTAGTGAGGGTGAGTGGTGAGCGTGAGTGGTGAGGGTGAGTGGTGAGGGTGAGTGGTGAGGGAGAGTGGTGAGGGTGAGTGGTGAGAGTGAGTGGTGAGGCTGAATGGTGAGTTGAATGGTGAGAGTGAGTGGTGAGGGAGAGTGGGGAGTGGTGAGGGTGAGTGGTGAGGGTTAGTGGTGAGGGTGAGTGGTGAGGGTGAGTGGTGATTGGTGAGGGTGAATGGTGAGGGTGAATGGTGATGGTGAGTGGTGAGGGTGAGTGGTGAGGGAGATTAGTGAGTGGTGAGTTGTGAAGGTGAATGGTGAGGGTGAGTGGTGAGTAGTGAGTGTGAGTGGTGAGGATGAGTGGTGAGGGTGAGCTGTGAGTTGTGAATGGTGAGGGTGAGTGGTGAGTACAGTCAATATGCACTGCTGTAATCATAGCAGGTACCACCACCACAGTATGTACTGCTCTCATCAGAGCAGGTACCACCACCACAGTATGTACTGCTGTCGTCATAGCAGGTTCCACCACACTCGGTATGTACTGCTGTCATCATAGCAGGTACCACCACCACAATATGTACTCCTCTCATCATAGCAGATACCACCACAATTTGCACTGCTGTAATCATAGCAGGTACCACCAGTCAGTTTGCACAGCTGTAATCATAGCAAGTACCACCACAGCAGTATGCACTGCTGTAATCATAGCAGGTACCAACACAGTATGTACTGCTGTAATAATAGCAGGTACCACCAGTCAGTATGCACTGCTGTAGTGATAGCAGGTACCACCTCAGTCGGCATACACTGCTGTATTGATAGTAGATACTGCTATCGAGTTGGTAGATACTGCTATATAGAGTTAGTAGATACTAAAACAGTCAGTATATACCACTACAGTCAGTCAATACTGCTACAGTCAGTATATACGACTATACAGTCAGTACATACTACCACGGTGAGTAGCTACTAGAGTCAGTAGATATTATTATAGAGTGAGTAGATACTGCTATAGAGTTAGTAGTTACTACTATAGTCAGTGGATACTACTATAGAGTCAGCAGATACTATACAGTTAGTCGTTACGACTATATAGTGGGTAGATCCTACTGTAGGCCCAGTAAATACTACTATGGTCAGTAGTTACTACAGTCACTAAATACTACTACACAGTCAGTAGCTACTACTGGCTCAGTAGATACTACGGTACAGTCAGTAGATACTACTACAGAGTCAATAGATACTACTTCCTCTGTTGTATGTAAGGTGTGTAGGTATATATACCTACGAGGGGTAAATATATTTTTTGAGGGGGGGGGGGGTCCACAATTTTCGGAAACCTTTTACATCAACTATTTACCCCACACTTTCTACAACTTTTTGGACTTGTGCAAGCCTCTTATATATTTGTTGGTATAGAAATGTACAAACGGCCCACCGGGCTTTGACAATTCCTTAGTATCTGTGTATATATATGTAAGGTTTTTAAGAAATATATTTTTCACCCGGGCAACGCCGGGTACTTCCGCTAGTCTTTTTCTTATATATAAAAGTCTCCGCGCGCTCACGCTTGCGGGGAATTTGGCTCTCGGACGGTGGGGTTTAAGACCGAAATAATTTGCCAGGCGGCACGCCCTAAGCCCCGTGGTGGGAATAGGCTATTCCGTTTTCCCGTCCGTAAACTTTAAAGTAGTTTAATTAACACATTTGTGCCGTTTCTATTATTCATTATTTACTTATTGCACGACATCGACCGTACCAAGTGATGCCAATTGCGTGGGGGGGGGGGGGCGGACCCTGCCAAGTCATGCGCGTTCGCTCGACCTCACGGGAGACATTTTCTTTTACGCGTTTTACAGTCAACACATACACAAATCACGCTGCGGATATTTATTCACAGTGTCATGTCCTTTTCGCCCCCCCCCAACACGATGCGTTCAGTTTATACTACAGACTCCGTAGATAATAATATTTTACTGCTTACATACCATTATTCTTGCACGGACGGCGGATGTTGGGGGGGGGCGGGTAGCGGCCCAGCCCCTAGCCTGGCAACGTGCCAACTCCGTGGCTCGCCAATGTAGGCCAGAACGGGGGCTACGCATCGCACAAGGCCTCAACACGCCTATGCCAAGTACACATGTACTTGCTTCTTACGCTAACAACTCAAGTCCATTGTTTATTATTGTTAAACACATTAGTTGACAAACATTACAATAATAATGTTTGTGTGCAGATAAAAACTCAGCTTCATTGTTTACCATTATGAAACAAGTTCACAGAGAACCTCATTTGCCAGTAAAGATATGATAATTGTTTTTTTACCCTTCTATCTGGCAACAAAACTGACACCTTTTTACAATGAGTCATGTTTGCATAGACCGCAATACCTGCAGTCATAATACAAACAAAAGAACATAACTCTGATAATGTGCACTGTCCTTGAAGTTGATTGGTCCACACCCGAGACAGCTTTCCTTAGAGCCATCTGGTCCAACCCATGTGAGACTAGGCTCTAAGGAAAGCTGTCTCGGGTGTGGACCAATCAACTTCAAGGACAGGGCACATCATCAGAGTTATGTTCTTTTGTTTGTATTTTGACTGCAGGTATTGCGGTCTATGCAAACATGACTCCTTTTAAAAAGGTGTCAGTTTTGTTGCCAGATAGAAGGGTAAAAAAACAAATATCAAGTTCACAGATGTTACAATAATTATGTTTGCGTGAAGATAACAACTCCGGTTCATTGTTTACCATTATGAAACGAGTTGACATGTTACAATAATTATGTTTGTGTACAGAAAATTCTTTTTGGATTTTTGGGTTGCTCAATTTCCCCTTTTTTTGCTGCGCTTTTATAACGCTGCCACGGTCTACTGCCAGTCTGTGATTTCTGCTTATTTTTTAAATGCATTTCTATTGTTTCCATCGCTCACGTCACGCTATTTACTCATACGTAGTACTGCGATACTGATAGCTGTGCCATCATCGGGGATTGCTGTGCCCGTCGATGTGTGTGTGTGAGTCCATGTGTGTGTCTTTGAGTCCATATGTGTGTGCGTGTAGAGCCATGCGTGTCTTTAACTCCATGTGGGTGTCTTTTTCGAACGGACAACGTCAAAGTGTTTTTGTGTGTGTGTTAGTCCATGTGTGTGTGTCAGTCGATCTGTGTGTGTGTACGTCCATGTGTATGTCAGTCCATATGTGTGTATGTTAGTCCACATGTGTGTACATGTGTGTGTCACTCGATGTGTTTGTGTAAGTCAATGCGTCTGTGTGTGAGTCCATATGTGTGTTAATCCATGTCTGTGTATCTAAAGTAGATATCTGTGTGTCACAGTCCATATGTGTATGTGTGTGTAGGGCTATGTGTGTGTCAGGCTATGTATGTGTAAGTTTATGTGTGTGTGTCTTAGTCCATATGTGTGTGTGTAAGTACATATGTGTGTTTACATCAATGTGTGTTTTAGTCCACGTATCGCTGTGTGCGAGTCGGTGTGTGTGTGTGTGAGTCGCTGTATGTGTGTACGTCCATATATGTGTGTGCAACTCCATGTGTGTATATCTCAAGTGGATGTCTGTGTGACAGTCCACATGTGTATGTGTGTGTACGGCAATGTGTGTGTCACTCTATGTGTGTTTGTGTGTGTCGCTGTATGTGTGTACGTCGATATGTGTGTGTAACTCCATGTGTGCGTTTCTCAAATGCATGTCTATGTGTGTGTGAGTCCATAAGTGTGTGTCTGTAAGTCGATGTGTTTGTGTGTGTCAGTCCATATGTGCGTGTGTCTTAGTCGCTGTGTTTGCATGCCTCTATGTTAGTCAGTGTAACTCTATTTATTTGCGTGTCTGTAGGTCCATGTGTGCATCTTAGTCCATGCGTGTGCTTTATTGACCTGCTCAAGGCCTATGATATCATCAGTAGGCCTGGCCTCTGGGTTGCTCTTCGTGCTTTCCGAGTCCCGAACCCACTCATCACCATCCTTAAGGACCTTTATGATGGTGAGCGGCCCCGCGTCTTAACTACGTGGCCTTGAGTCAGAGCCATTCCCTGTACACCTTGGGGTGCAACAGGGATGTCCTCTGGCTCCCACATTGGACCACGTAGTTCGTCGAGCCTTCAATACCTGTACCGGAAGAATTCCCATCTGCTATAGATACAATGGGAGGCTGATCGATGCCCGGGTGCGGTCAAGGGATGGCTCCCTGTTGCTCAACCACGTTATGTATGCCGATGATCTGCTAATGGCTGCTCACTCGGAGGAGGAGTTGGAGGTGCTGCTCCCGAACCTGGAGCTTGCCACCAACAGGTGGGGCCTTACCATCAGCCCAACCAAAGCTAAGCACCTGCCTGGCTATTTTGTACCATTGGACATGGACACTCCACCTGTTGTATATGTTGGATTATTAAATTTTGATAAAAATAATAAAAATTAATAATTTTCCAAAAAATTGCAAATTGCATTAATTATGTTAATGTGTGTATTGATATGCATAAATTATGATAATGTGTGTAATTATATGCATAAATTATGATAATCGCGGAGATAATCGTAGTAATTTATGCGGATGCTTGCGATTATGTCACTGTGAGCAGTTATGATAATTAGGCTTAGCTTCGTTTATCCAGTGTTTTATCAATCAGGATAACACGATTATCATCGATTAAACGTTTACCGATTATCTTAGTGTGTTATGATATTTTAGGTCTCCAGTTTCAGATCTCATCACAGGATACAGTACTCAAGAATAAGACAGTTTTGCATGGACTTGGAAGGAACACTCGATATGCTTCTGTGATAACAATTTTATTCTAACAAGCATGTGACATTCTATCATGCAGGTAAAACATGCGTCAATAATTCATGAGCAAGATTATGCAATTAACGAAAATGGATGACTAAAACACTTCTAACAATCGTAACCTCTACCTTTCCACCAGGCATCTCATTAGTTCCCTCATGTATCGATCACAATCGGCGACTGGCCGAGTTTGAAAACAAGCATGACACACTTCATATGGCGGTAATAAAGCACTTATTGTATCCCAGAGGCGAAAGTATATGTCAATAGATTCATCGGCAAGTATAAAATCCTCTTAACGGAATGTTTGATATAATGGTGGGTGAGGGCGTGTGTGTGGGAGAGCGAATCTGGCTCTGTTTTAATTAATTCTTCGGCGAGACTCTGACAAAGAAACCGGTTTGACAAGATATTCTCTGTGCTTCCTTGAGCCTGTGGGTGTGGAAACGATACAACCCTGTTAGGAGATTCCTCTGTCCGTGCGAGTTGCAGCCGAGACTTTCTCCGCTGCGAGGTGAGCGGCGGTGCTTGGCGGCGCTCGGTAGCTGACGGCGCGATGGCGCCTCTCTGCAGCTCTGACGGCGGCACTCGTTCGGAAGACTTTGACTCTCTTTCTCCACTGCGGGATGACGAGTCGGTTTTGGTTGATGCTGGTTGATCTGGGTGTGTATTAGACACACGGCGCATTCAACAGCGCTGTCCTCCTCCTCACAGCCGTTCAATCAGGCTTTCTCCACTGCTTCGCGCTCTCTGCTTTGCTCGCTTGGCGATCTCCACCTTTCCTGCGGGTTGATCGCTGGTCGTCACTCTGACGAGGAGCGATGTTTCGTTCGTGGCAGGGTGGACGTTGGCGTCTTTGTTGGCTTCCTCGCAGCTCGGCGACTCAGGGTAGCGATTCTTCTCAGGTGGTGCAGACCTCGGCTTGTTGCTGCACGTCGCTACCCCGCGAACCTCGTCATTCTGGATGACGAAAAACTTCTTCGTTGTCGGTGTTGAGATGAGATGGGGCCGACGCCCCGTGACGAGATGGGGCCCAGAGCCCCTGACGAGATGGTTTGAATGGATTTTTCCTCGGCTTATATTGGGAAATTCCACTCAGTTTTCCCGAGTTGTTCAAAGGCTGTCATAAAACCTTCCTGTGGGGGTGAAGTTGTGCGTTCGTGTGTGTCGTGTCCGTCCGTGTGTGTTTGTCCGTGTGTTTTAGTCCGTATGTTTATTAGCTTTGAAGACCAGCTGTGTAATCGTTCTGGAAGGAGGGGTGGGGGCCTCGCGACGGCGCCACCTCATTATCCATTAACCAGACCGATGGTCCGCGTTCGCATCGAGTTATATAAAAAAAATATTCTAATCCATGTTATTGTTACCGAATAATATTTGTCGCGAAAACCTACGCGTTAAGCGAGCTTAATTATTCCCTCCCTTGCTCGGGGATCATATCTTTTGTCTCACACAGCTTAAGTTGTTTTGGTTTGGAAGTTGAAATGCGACTTATTTGCTGCTTAGTTCCATTGTGACTTGATTGCGAGCGACCCTGATCATGCCGTAACCGTGTTCACGGTGTTTCATCATGGCCCGATCTCCCCATAAAAATGTTATTTTTGGTCGCGTGTGCAATTTTTGCTGTCCGTGTTGCGGGGAGACAAAGACGGTTGTTTCCACGGTGGAAGCACCCGGCGCATGCGCTTATTTATTTATCTTCGGAGGCATGTGTTCCAACCTTTATTGGGGCACTCCTGGCCCCTGGTGTGTGGGTGTGGAGATCCTCTTCGGGAAAACAAAGATGGCTGTGTTGCGTTTGGTTAATTATGAGAGACTTCTCCGCCCTTAGCTCCTCTAGGAGATCCACTTTAATTCCGTACTTATTATTTGACTTCTTGTGATTATTTAATCTGATATCCCGGCTAGGAATTTTTGTTTTGGAGCGACCCAAGCCATAATTATTCTTTGATGCTTCGGCCCGGCGCGTAGAAACTACCAAGTGTACATAATGTCCGTATGGAATTAATACATGAGGATTCAAACCCGTCTGTGTTTTTTTGTTGTCGATGCTATTTCCTTTGTTAAGAATATAATTATCTCTTCCTCCGTGGTGCCTGGTTTTGTAAGAAAATGTAACGAAAGGATGTCATTCTAACCCTCTGCCTGCCATTCCCCCCTCCCTTGTTCCTCTTGTGTGAAATTAGGGGAGTTTTTATGACCCTTATTGCCCTCTTTCATGCCCTCTAGTCTTTTGAGGTGAGGTATGCGCATCTGTGGAAGTGTGGGGGCGTGTCCGTTCCCACGTTGCCGCGTGTCTATAAAAAAAATGATATTATATATGTTGGCAGAATGATTCTTAAAAAAAAATAATATAAAAAAAAAATACAAAGGGGGTATATACACAACAGTCCGCCCTTTTGAAAATTATCAGGGGTCGATTTGGCCACTGGCGAATTTTCAAACAAAGTAATGCCCCCTTTTTTGTCATGAATCCCATCAGCCGCCCTTACTCTCGGCAGTTATTTCTTACGACACGCGTGCACGTATTACGATCTTAACCTGGTTACATTTGAAATAAGCAAAGAAAATAAACAACACGTTAAACATCGATAGTGCGTTACATCGGTTCTCATCCATCATAACTACGGCGAATATTCATTTTTGTTTTTGTTAAATCCTGGGAAACGCTAGGTAGCGGTTTCGGACGCATTTCTTACGACGCGCGCGCACGTATTACGATCTTGATATGGTTACATTTGAATTGAGCAAAGAAAATTAAACAAACGTTAAACATTGATATTGCGTTACATCGGTTCTCATACATCATAACTCCGACGAATATTCATTTTTGTTTTTGCTTAACATGGTTACATTTGAAATAAGCAAAGAAAATAACAACACATTAAACATCGATATTGCGTTACATCGGTTCTCATACATCATAACTCCGACGAATATTAATTTTTGTTTTTGCTTAACATGGTTACATTTGAATTAAGCAAAGAAAATAACAACACGTTAAACATCGATATCACCAGTTACATCGGTTCTCATACATCATAACTCCGACGAATATTCATTTTTGTTTTTGTTAAATCCTGGGAAACGCTAGGTAGCGGTTTCGAACGCATTTATGCGTTACCTTCCTCATGGTGCCTGGTTTACCACTTATCACTTTGATAATTCGATCACGGTTTTCGGGTTCGTTTTTGTAGTTTCCTCTCTCACTGTCTCGCGTCGTGGGAGTGTGTGGTGAAAAATTGTGCTGCACATAACCAGAATTCGCGCACACGACCAACTTTGACACTTGGTTCGTGGCATTCGCTCTCTCTGCGATTACATGCACATTTGCCGAGTCAGTGTGTCGATTTAATTCTGTGCCTTGTAATGTTGCCCTCTTTGTTTTTACGAGTGTGTTAGATTCCAACACCATTCCCGATATGTCATGAACATTCGTCTCCATTTTAGCACTCCGATCCGCATAAATTTTGGTTTCCCTTGGATATTTTTCATTCAAAGGCTCATGCCTGCGCTCCTCAGGGCGTGTCTCTGTGTTCTCTCTTTGTCTCTGCTGTCTGTTATCTACTGTCCGATCACACTTCAATTCAGCCCTGTCCTTGTATTCGATTTGCGCGTCATTTACGGGAGCACTGTCCGCGTTTCTTACCGCATCGTATGCATTTGATGTTTTCCGGTCGTGGTGGTATTTGCCCGCCCTGTCACTTGCAGCCTGCTTGTATTTCCCAATGAGGCCAGGGTTTAACAAAACTTCAGCGTGCGTGGCGCGTATGGGCTGCTCGCTCTCAATCACTGTGGGTGGTTCATCACGTATTTGGACCGCATTCTGTGTTATTCCTCTATTCCCTCCTGGTATAGCCGGTGGAGAAATTGGTCGGAATTGGACCGATTGTGTTTGACCTCCCATTCTGCGATTCTCCTGAATGTTCGCATCCATACCTCCGCAGTCTGTGTACCACCTTCCCGCTAGATGGTTATCTTGCCATCTTTGTGTGTAATTTGAACCTTGCGTGTGTCGTGGGATGGGGTGTTGATATGGTTCTGCTCTGAACCTCTCCCTCCTACGATTCTCGTACATTTTTGGCCCAGTGTTTTTCCCATTTGGGTGCCAAATTTTTCCTGGATTGTTACTTCGCCATCTTTGTGCGTAATTTTGACCTTGCGTATGTCGTGGCATGGGGTGTTGATATGATTCTGCCCTTGGTCTCCACATTCTGCGATTCTCCTGAATGTTCGCCTCCGTACCTCCGCAGTCTGTGTACCACCTTCTCGCTAGATGGTTATCTCGCCATCTTTGTGAGTAATTTTGACCTTGCGTGTGTCGTGGCATGGGGTGTTGATATGGTTCTGCTCTGAACCTCCCCCTGCGATTCTCCTGAATGTTCGCCTTTGTGCCGCTCTCATTCTCGTGCCCCCCTCTCTCTGGGTTATTTTGCCATGTGTGCGTGCGTCTTTGCTCCTCCCTGCATTGTGGGACTGCTCGGTGATTTTTATTCCTCTCTGAGAGGCTGGGTTCCTTATCCCTCTCCCTGTGTTCTGGATCCGAATTATGATTCTCAGCTCTGTATAACCATGCCATGTACGCCTTGCTCTCTATGCGGCGTAAGGATGCGGTTTCTGGATTCAAAACCATTCTCACCCTTTCTGTAATCTCTGGGCTCAAGGATTCAAAAAACATAATTTTGAACATTTTATCTCCTTCGTGGAATTGATTCACATCGCCTGCGTAATACGCTCTTTTAAATTGTAAAAGGTAGTCACGTGGGTCTTGGTCCATGCCCTGGGTCATCGATTTTACCGCATAAAACCCCTCAGTGAGTGTCGAATATTCTCCAAACTTCCGAATCACTGCCAGGCTCAGTTGTTTAAAATCATTTCTAACCTTGTGTGGTAGTGACTTTACCCATGGTATAGATTCTCTATGTAAGCTTCGTTTCAACAAACTCGCTTTTTCATCCCGTCTCCTCAGCCCTCTAATCATTGCCTCCTCTTCTACTGTTGCGATATGTGTGTGTATATCCATGGACTTATTGTGGGGGTCAAAATCGGGAATTCTGACTAGAGCCTTGTCCATCAATTTCAGGGTTTTACTGGTGAATAAGTATTCCGATAGTTGATTGCCGACAGCGTCTACATCAAACAAGTTATCATCCGGCAATCTGTCACTTTGGTCTGTGCTGTGTCGGGCGTGTTTCAGCGGCGTGCATTTTTTGTGTGAGCGCTCAGTGCTGTGTCGCTCGTGTTGCCATTTCCCTTCAGTTTTTGCCTCTGCCCTTAGTGGAGCATGTCCTGTCGACTTTACTTTAACATTTTGCCTCCCTCTATCTGTGAAGTTGTCAGTCTCACATGTTTTTGTTTGCATATGTATCTCTCCCTCCCTTCTTTCGAATTGTGAGGGTTTCCCTTTGTCAAGGATTTTTTGTTCGATATCCATAATTTTTGTGCGATCAGTCCCTGGACTCTGTCCACGTACCCAAGAGTGTGATTTACTGTTACTTCCATATTTATTCTGTGGATCAACGTCTGTGAGTTTCGCTGGTGTCGCGAACACTGATTTCTCCTCCCTTACGATGGTGTGAGGACATTTTTCCTTGTTTATTAGAGACGATTTCTCTCCTGTTTCCTTTCCGAATTTTTCCTCATTCCACAATCCCTGTCTGTATGCCTGAGTGGGAAGGCATGAGTCCTGTCCTGCCTTCTCTGCAGTTTTTGCATCGTGTTCGCCTTCGTTACATTTTATCCAGTCAATTAGTTTCCCCCGAGGTGTGTTCGTGTTTTCGATACAGCTCCCTTCCCATATGTCTCTCTGACTGTACTGCTTTGTAACAGGTCGATCGGTACGCTTTAATACGAGTTCCCAGTATCCCGTAATCCATTCAAATATTATTCTTAATCCTAGCATCTCAAGTGTGGCGGGAGTTACTTTGACATTTCCTTTCAGAGTGCATATAAAACAATTATCTCACAGAGTGTAGTCAATTTGACTCGAGCTATTCTGTTATTTCCGATTCAGTGTGCGTACCTCTAACACCATTTATCACAGGATGCAATTGGTTCGATACGATATTATCTTAATTCCACTGTCTCTGTTTCAACCTGCTATTCTGGGTTTTAACCTTAGAGGGCGTTTTTTTTTGTTTTACGCCCGTTTACAATCACCATGCAATGTTCGATCACGATATTCTGTTTAACATGTAGTGATTCATTCCTTCATCCATGCAAAACACTGTCTGCGAGAGATCCCGGACGACGCTACCCCATTATGTTGTATATGTTGGATTATGAAATTTTGATAAAAATAATAAAAATTAATAATTTTCCGAAAAATGCGCAAATCGCATTAATTATGTTAATGTGTGTATTGATATGCATAAATTATGATAATGTGTGTAATTATATGCATAAATTATGATAATCGCGGAGATAATCGTAGTCATTTATGCGGATGCTTGCGATTATGTCACTGTGAGCAGTTATGATAATTAGGCTTAGCTTCGTTTATCCAGTGTTATATCAATCAGGATAACACGATTATCATCGATTAAACGTTTACCGATTATCTTAGTGTGTTATGATATTTTAGGTCTCCAGTTTCAGATCTCATCACAGGATACAGTTCTCAAGAATAAGACAGTTTTGCATGGACTTGGAAGGAACACTCGATATGCTTCTGTGATAACAATTTTATTCTAACAAGCATGTGACATTCTATCATGCAGGTCAAACATGCGTCAATAATTCATGAGCAAGATTATGCAATTAACGAAAATGGATGACTAAAACACTTCTAACAATCGTAACCTCTACCTTTCCACCAGGCATCTCATTAGTTCCCTCATGTATCGATCACAATCGGCGACTGGCCGAGTTTGAAAACAAGCATGACACACTTCATATGGCGGTAATAAAGCACTTATTGTATCCCAGAGGCGAAAGTATATGTCAATAGATTCATCGGCAAGTATAAAATCCTCTTAACGGAATGTTTGATATAATGGTGGGTGAGGGCGTGTGTGTGGGAGAGCGAATCTGGCTCTGTTTTAATTAATTCTTCGGCGAGACTCTGACAAAGAAACCGGTTTGACAAGATATTCTCTGTGCTTCCTTGAGCCTGTGGGTGTGGAAACGATACAACCCTGTTAGGAGATTCCTCTGTCCGTGCGAGTTGCAGCCGAGACTTTCTCCGCTGCGAGGTGAGCGGCGGCGCTTGGCGGCGCTCGGTAGCTGACGGCGCGATGGCGCCTCTCTGCAGCTCTGACGGCGGCGCTCGTTCGGAAGACTTTGACTCTCTTTCTCCACTGCGGGATGACGAGTCGGTTTTGGTTGATGCTGGTTGATCTGGGTGTGTATTAGACACACGGCGCATTCAACAGCGCTGTCCTCCTCCTCACAGCCGTTCAATCAGGCTTTCTCCACTGCTTCGCGCTCTCTGCTTTGCTCGCTTGGCGATCTCCACCTTTCCTGCGGGTTGATCGCTGGTCGTCACTCTGACGAGGAGCGATGTTTTGTTCGTGGCAGGGTGGACGTTGGCGTCTTTGTTGGCTTCCTCGCAGCTCGGCGACTCAGGGTAGCGATTCTTCTCAGGTGGTGCAGACCTCGGCTTGTTGCTGCACGTCGCTACCCCGCGAACCTCGTCATTCTGGATGACGAAAAACTTCTTCGTTGTCGGTGTTGAGATGAGATGGGGCCGACGCCCCGTGACGAGATGGGGCCCAGAGCCCCTGACGAGATGGTTTGAATGGATTTTTCCTCGGCTTATATTGGGAAATTCCACTCAGTTTTCCCGAGTTGTTCAAAGGCTGTCATAAAACCTTCCTGTGGGGGTGAAGTTGTGCGTTCGTGTGTGTCGTGTCCGTCCGTGTGTGTTTGTCCGTGTGTTTTAGTCCGTATGTTTATTAGCTTTGAAGACCAGCTGTGTAATCGTTCTGGAAGGAGGGGTGGGGGCCTCGCGACGGCGCCACCTCATTATCCATTAACCAGACCGATGGTCCGCGTTCACATCGAGTTATATAAAAAAAATATTCTAATCCATGTTTTTGTTACTGAATAATATTTGTCGCGAAAACCTACGCGTTAAGCGAGCTTAATTATTCCCTCCCTTTCTCGGGGATCATATCTTTTGTCTCACACAGCTCAAGTTGTTTTGGTTTGGAAGTTGAAATGCGACTTATTTGCTGCTTAGTTCCATTGTGACTTGATTGCGAGCGACCCTGATTATGCCGTAACCGTGTTCACGATGTTTCATCATGGCCCGATCTCCCCATAAAAATGTTATTTGCTCGCGTGTGCAATTTTTGCTGTCCGTGTTGCGGGGAGACAAAGACGGTTGTTTCCACGGTGGAAGCACCCGGCGCATGCGCTTATTTATTTATCTTCGGAGGCATGTGTTCCAACCTTTATTGGGGCACTCCTGGCCCCTGGTGTGTGGGTGTGGAGATCCTCTTCGGGAAAACAAAGACGGCCGTGTTGCGTTTGGTTAATTATGAGAGACTTCTCCGCCCTTAGCTCCTCTAGGAGATCCACTTTAATTCCGTACTTATTATTTGACTTCTTGTGATTATTTAATCTGATATCCCGGCTAGGAATTTTTGTTTTGGAGCGACCCAAGCCGTAATTATTCTTTGATGCTTCGGCCCGGCCGCGTAGAAACTACCATGTGTACATAATGTCCGTATGGAATTAATACATGAGGATTCAAACCCGTCTGTGTTTTTTTGTTGTCGATGCTATTTCCTTTGTTAAGAATATAATTATCTCCTCCTCCGTGGTGCCTGGTTTTGTAAGAAAATGTAACGAAAGGATGTCATTCTAACCCTCCGCCTGCCATTCCCCCCTCCCTTGTTCCTCTTGTGTGAAATTAGGGGAGTTTTTATGACCCTTATTGCCCTCTTTCATGCCCTCTAGTCTTTTGAGGTGAGGTATGCGCATCTGTGGAAGTGTGGGGGCGTGTCCGTTCCCACGTTGCCGCGTGTCTATCAAAAAAACGATATTATATATGTTGGCAGAATAATTCTTAAAAAAAAATAATATAAAAAAAAAATAAAAAGGGGGTATATACACAACAGTCCGCCCTTTTGAAAATTATCAGGGGTCGATTTGGCCACTGGCGAATTTTCAAACAAAGTAATGCCTCCTTTTTTGTCATGAATCCCATCAGCCGCCCTTACTCTCGGCGGTTATTTCTTACGACGCGCGTGCACGTATTACGATCTTAACCTGGTTACATTTGAAATAAGCAAAGAAAATAAACAACACGTTAAACATCGATAGTGCGTTACATCGGTTCTCATCAATCATAACTACGGCGAATATTCATTTTTGTTTTTGTTAAATCCTGGGAAACGCTAGGTAGCGGTTTCGGACGCATTTCTTACGACGCGCGCGCACGTATTACGATCTTGATATGGTTACATTTGAATTGAGCAAAGAAAATTAAACAAACGTTAAACATTGGGAGGTTGATCGATGCCCGGGTGCGGTCAAGGGATGGCTCTCTGTTGCTCAACCACGTTATGTATGCCGATGATCTCCTAATGGCTGCTCACTTGGAGGAGGAGTTCGAGGTGCTGCTGCTGAACCTGGACCTTGCCACCAACAGGTGGGGCCTTACCATCAGCCCAACCAAAGCTAAGCACCTGCCTGGCTATTTTGTACCATCAGACACGGACACTCCACTCCCACCACTCCCAATTGGTGATGGGGCATTTGTTTAGACAGTGGAGAGTTTCCCTGGGCAGTGTGCTAATGACCGGCTCCGGTCTAACAGCAGAGGTCTCACTCCGAATCAGTCGAGCTGCAGTATCTTTTCATTGGCTGCGCAACACTGTGTGGAAGCTACCTGCTCTATCACTCCGTACGAAGCTTCAGGTCTTCTCGGCCACGGTCATTCCCTCCCTTCTCTACGCTTGCGAAACTTTGACCCCCCATAATGGAACATCTTCGCCGGTTAGAAACATTTAGGCTGGCCTGCCTACGATCCATCCTGGGTTTAACCAGGCTGCATTGTGTGAGGAGCTCACAAATCCTTGAAAGATGTGGACAAAGTCCCATCGGTGACCTCCGGCAGGCAAAGCTGTGTTGCCTGAGTCATGTAGCCCGCATGGCCAGCCACCGCATGCCTTAACAGCTTTTATTCCGCCGGATCAAGGGGGCTAAACAGGCGCGGCACGGGCTGGAGAAGACATGGAGTGATGTGCTACAGGAGGACTTGGAGCTGAGTCCACTTGCGGATGACTGGTACCAGCCGTGTCAAGATTGGCCACTGTGGAGGAGGCTCCTGAAGGACGCTACTGGCCAGTTGGAGGCAGTCACCCTCCAACAACAACGGAGGGCGGAGGAGCGACGCTCACAACAACGAGCGGAGCGCTGGGTGGCTAAATCACAGAAAGTTGCCACAGTAGATGCCACAGGTGGTGCATCAGCCAGTCGTCTCAGTCAGTCGACCTGTGCCATCTGGGTTTGCCCCCTGACCTCTTTCCAGCGGGCGTTCGACACTTCACGTGGCCTCAAGGTGCACATAGCCTGGCACAAGCGTTGTTGTGACATCACCGCCACTTAGTGGCGAATGGCGGTTGTTGTTGTTCAGTCTATGTGTGTATGAGTCAATTTGTGCGTGTAACTCTATGTGTGTGTATCAATGGATTTGCGTGTGTAACTACATGTGTCTGCCTTTTTCGCCCGGGCAACGCCGGGTACTAACCGCTAGTTGACTCTAAAGTAGTAAGAACTGACTATAGTAGTAACTATTAACTTTATAGTAGTATCTGCTGACTCTGGCAGTATCTGCTGACTCTATAGCAGTTTCTACTGACTCTATCTTCATATCTACCAACTCTACATCTGTGTAGTGTCTGACTATATAGTAGTATCTACTGGCTATAGTAGTATCCACTGACTATCGTAGTAACTAAATCTATAGTAGTAACTTCTGACTTTATAGTAGTAACTTCTGACTCTACAATATTATCTTATGACTCTATAGTAGTATCAACCAACTCTATATTAGGGAATACTATAGTAGTATCTAATGACTACAGTATCTACTGAGTCTGTAGTGAGTTCAACTGAGTCGCAGACATACTCTTGGAGGCAACACATTTATTTAACACCAACACACTGGGTAACTGCCCCTTAACATAATAACAACCTATGGTGGTGACCACCAGGCTAACTACACTAATTGCAACGTAACTAGCTACAATGGACCAAACCACAGCTTGGGTCCAGGTCCACGTGTTGGAGGCTCGGTTGAACGTAGTACGTAGACGAAGGCTTCAAGATAAACAACAACGCCAGTATCTCTGGGGGACCTGGCTTATATTCTCTGCGGCGTGGCTGACTCCGCCCTTGACCACGACCACCTTCCAGAATCCTCGAGCAGGATCTGGGCCCGGACCACTTGACCACCCCTAGCCCCCACTCGGCCTTAAGATTTGCATTGAACTGCCCATATAGGACTCACCACTGTGATCTCTACATTGGGTCAAACTTAACATCTCTCAATGTTCGACGGCTTGTGCATCAGATCTTATTTATTCATGATGTACTTACAAAAATATCCGCAGGATACCTGCTGGATCTCCTCTCTGTTTCAAAGAACAAATTTGACCTAAGGTCTTCGCTCATTTACCAGCTTCACATTCCCTATTGCCTTACAAATACTGGAGGAAGGGCCTTTGCTATTGATGCCACTAGGGTCTGGAATGCTATTGCCAATAAACTGCAACTTGAATCACTACCTATGAGATCTTCACTCAAAACTGCTCTAGAGGAGTTGTACACCCCTAGCTGCCACTGCAATTCAGTGGCCTAAAATAAAATAAAATGTTTCGCTCCGGATGATCGCTGCAAAGTATGCTCTGTGTTTTGATTTAGTGTGCTGATCTTAAAGGTGCATTGAAAAATGTTGATATTCCGACTGATGCTCCTGCTGTTGTGGAGTAACTCATGCAGCCAGCTATGGCTGCAGAGTTTGGTAGTACATGTTGTTTACGTCGTTTATTGTGAAAATTCGGTCACAGTTCTTATGATCACTGTTTTATTGCTTTTATGGCTTTATTTTGGTGATTTTCGAAAAGTTTTTTGGTTTGGCCATGTTTGTTTGTTGTAGTACAGAGTTAGACTTATGGCCTTGATCTAAGTTGTCTTGTGGTTGTTGTTGTTTGACTTGCATCCCACTGGGATTTTTGCACACAGTGTTGGTGTATGGTGCTTTTTCTGCAATGTTTTGCTGTCTTTTCTTGGATTTTCTGTTTGCACATAGTCACTTTAAGATGTTTTCTTGTTCATGTTTTTGTTTTCTGTTTGTTGTGGTTGCACCCGATTCAAGAGCCGAATGGCTCACAGGGCTATACCTAATAAATGAACTTGAACTTGAACCCCCGGGCTTATCGAGTGGTATCTGGGTATTTTTTTAAACGTAAGCCCCACAGTTTGAGTGAAATCCATCGCAAGTTGCATACACAGGCAGACAGACGGGCAGGCAGACGGATAGACACACAGACAGACAAAACAATACTTAGTTCCATGTGTTAAACACATCTTGTCATAACACATCCACATAAAATCAGAGATATCTACGAACTTCGTTCTGATATGTTTCAAGTTGCTTTTCTGCATCTCGGTGCATGTCTATCGAAAGGACTAATGCCTCAAAACGTCTGGCAGTTCACCAGCATCAGTTCGAACAAGTACGACTGTGCCAATGAGACACTTAATTTTGAAACCGTGGCGTTTTGTATTGTGTTATTGGATCGGTCACTTGTCAAAGAGAAGACAATAGACGATTTTAAACCTAAACTTGGAATAGGATTGGTGACGACAGTGTAGTGAATATCGGTCCTTATGCTGTTGAAGGGAATGAGAATACTGACATGTTTGGGTTTAGGCTAAAGTCTTCATGTTTGGGAGAGTGAGGACAAGGTTTAGCTAATGAGTAGCTCATTCCCTCTCACTGCCACCTGCCCAACCACCTCCTTCAGCTCATTCCCTCTCACTACCACCTGCCCAATCACCTCCTTCAACTCGAGTTCACAGGTGTGCGTCGGATTCACCGGTGTGCGATGGCTTTACCAGTGTGTGATGGGTTCACCGGTGTGCATTGAGTTAATCGGTGTGCGATGACTTTACCAGTGTGCGATGGGTTCACCGGTGTGCAATGGGTTCACCGTTGTGCGTTGTCTCGGACTGGTGCAGGGTGTCCGAGCTTCTACAGGGAGGCGCTGTGATGAATAAGTCCTTCCAGCCCCACGATGCGCACATCCCGTACGTTCTGCAGTTCTTCATCGATTACAACCTTTACGGCATGAACCTCCTCAAGCTGGCTGCTGTCAAATTCAGGCGAGGGTCTCCTCCGGGTAAGACTTCACGCAGTGCACGTGTGGAGACATGTTGAACACATTTCCCCAGGCCACTGTGAAGCCGTGCGTCCAATTTCCACTTGGTTACTTGATCAACTTTATTCAAACTTTGTCTACTCAGCAAAGCCTCACCGAGTCCCAATCCTTCTTCTGGAGGTTTCTGCCAGGTATTTGCAGTTGGGGGCAGTGTTGATGCTGCTGTGTATCATCCCAATTGAGCATTTTACAGGTAATTTTTTATCATTCAAATGTTTGGCCAATACCAGTTACAGAATGGGACCTTTTTGCCAGTACCAAAGTATGAAAAAAAAAACAGTTTTTACCCTACTCTTTGTTTTTTTCGGTAAAGTCACGTAGGTAAAAATCTAATCAAATAAATGAAAACAACTAAATTAAATCACGACATTTCGGGCGCAGCATAAGCGTCCTTCTTCAGGTGGGGACAACGTAGCGAAAGCACAACCGCTTAAGTGTGTCCAAGAGATGGCTGTGATGAGGAATTATATAGTCGCGGGGGATGGAGGGAGGGGAGGGGCCATGGTGAGTGTGGGCGATGTGAGGAACGGGGTGGGCGCAACATACAGAGTTCAAACTAAAGCTTTGATGCCGGGGGCGGAAGTAGATAAGGAAGTGAAGATTAAGCAGACTGTGAATGTGGCTATGATTATGAAAATAAATCTAAGCTGGCTGTTTAGCAGTAAACTGCATGGCAGCTAAAGTTTTTTAACTTGATTAATTACATCCTTCCAATGATTGCTCAATTTGAATCCATCATCTCGGTTGAAGTTATGTCTATGTTTGTATATCTGGATGGCTTCATGGACAAATCTTTGGTAGTATCCAGGAGGCTTGCAGAGTACCTTGGTATCGGAGAACACACTGTCATGAGAACCAGCAGTATTATAACAGTGGTCAGCTACGGCCGAAGAATTTGTCCTGCCTTGTTTCAAATCCGACGTGCTCGCGAATGCGGTCAGAAATATGTTGTTTCGTTTCCCCGATATAACAATCACCACAGGTGCAACTCAGTTTGTAGACACCAGGGTACTATAAGTCATTAATGACATCCTTTACGGATGGGATCAGATCACGGATCTTGTGTACTGTACTGAATCAGACCTGGAACTTATGTTTGTTTAGGATTTTGGAAATATTTTTGGTAACACCTGCTATGTATGGCAACGTAATGATTTTGATCGGAGTCTCAAGGGGTTGTTTCTCCATGGTGGGAGAAACAGCTTGGCGGATAGCATGGTCCGAGTATCCGTTCATCTTGAGGGCCAGATGTACATGTTCCAATTCACTGGCCAGGAAAAGACGACATGGAATGCCTTCCAGTTAGTGGCAACAAATTTTCTCAGAAACAACAAGGCAGACAACTACAGGGAGTTGGTGGAAAACATCCTCAAGTCATACAAAAGCCTTGGTTGCAACATGTCACTAAAGATACAATTTTTGCACTCTCATCTAGATTTTTTCCCACCGAACTGTGGATCAGTGAGCGACAAGCATGGCAAGCGATTTCATCAGGACATTGCAACAATGGAGAAACTCTATCAGGGCAAATGGAGCCCATCAATATTTGCAGGCTATTGCTGGACAGTGACAAGAGATGCTCCATTTAACGAATTCAAGAGACAAGCCAAAAAGCGCCGAGTAAACTCTGAATAAGGACTAAACTATGTGCTTATATACACATAATAGTTTTTTGCCTTTTGTTTCATAATACATTTTATTTATTTAACCATTTTGCTGATTTTTTTAATCCTTTATATTAAGTTTGCTTGCTTAGGACCGTGCAAATCTTTCGGTCGTTTTTTAACCCACTTCCCGTGATCCAATCGAGCTGACATTTTCCACACAGACTCGTTGTGCGTGACAATTAATCTTCGTGAACATTTTTTTCCAAAATTTTACACTTTTTAGGACAAAAATATTATATTTAATTACCAATTGCTTAATGCTGCTGTAGGGTTGTTACGGGAGGGCTGTAGGTGCATGGGATCCAACGGGGAATAAACACAGTGGGCGGAGCTCCGGGAGTACACGGGGGTGGGGTGCCCGCAGCGACGTCCGCATCAGGCAGCCTGGGGGGTTGTGATCCTGACGGGGGGTATAAAGGGGGAGGACAGAGAGAGCTCGGGGCTCAGTCTGGGAACGAAGGAGGAAGAAGGAAGATCTTCTAGTTAGAAGCCCTGGACTCCCCTCGACGCCGCCCTTGTAAGGGCTGCGGAGGATCGAGCCAGAGGCGTGGTTCCGTGAACCAGGGTCAGTACCCTGGGACTCCGGAGACCGTAGCCCGACTCACCAGTGTCGGGCCAGTTAGCCTCCCCTAGCCCGTTAGTGGAGGACTTGGGAGTAGGTCAGGACTAGCTAGGGTGTATCCCCAGTTATCCGGGTGAGGGGGCCGCTACCCCCTCTAGTGCTGTCCTGTACCGACAAGCTTGAATAAACATACGTGTGCCTCAACCTGGGTGTCCAGCGTAATTACCGGTACTTCATCTGGTGTCAGAAGAACTACGGACATGGAAACACGCCAGACAGCTCGAGCCAGAGTACCGGAGGAGGACACTGCTGAAGTCATTGAGCCCGAGACGGCTCACCAAGACATGGCGCAGCCGGGGGCCGACGCGTTCCTACCGGGGCATCGGCATGAGGAGGGGCCGCAGCCAGACGCGCTACGGCTGGCTCACGAGAGACTGGCGGAGCTACTGTACGCCGCTGCCGCCACGCTGGAAAACATCACGCGGCTGGGGGCTGGTGGTCCACCACGGGGCGAGGGGAGTCGTCGACCTGAGCGCCTTCCCGCCATTTCTGAAGACTCCAACTTTGAATTTCCCGCCATCGTTACGGCAGCTGCAGAGGGCGTGGCCGGGCTCAACCTTGGGTCCGACACCGCTCTCGCTGGGACAGCTGCATCATCACCAGCGGAGGGAGCGTCATCACATCGGCGACAGGCGATTCCATCTGCCATTCGCGCCGACGCACAGCCGAGTCCCGGGAATAAGAGCCTGCAGACTTCCAAGGCGATCGCTGCGCTGCAACAACGGCTGCCTCCGCTGAAAGAATTTGTTGGTGCAGAGGGCGACTGGGGCGGCTTCCAGCGACGCTTCATCGCCCACCAAGAAATGGCAAGGTGGTCCGACGATGAAGCCCTCTGCGCGCTGCCGGCGCTCCTCGACGCAGACGCGCTCGCCGCCCTCACATCGGCGCCGAAAGAGAAGCGGTCTACTCTGCCGAAGGCGCTACAACTGCTGGCCGGGGTCTATGGACCTTCAGCAGAATGCAGAGAGCAGTTCTACGAGCGCAAGCGGGGTGAAAAGGAGTCGCCCCTGGCATACAGGACGAGCCTCCTAGCGCTGGCTAAGACGGCTTTTCCCCGTATGGACGATGACGGCGTGGACGCGATGGTCACGGAGAAAATACTCCTCCTGGCAGACGACCTGGACATCGCTGTCGTCGCACAGGAGGACGCTGAGATGACCTCTCTTCAGGCGGCGCGCCTCCTTCACGCCAACCTTCTGTCCCTGCGGCGGAAAGCCAGCAGGGCATCGGCAGGGCGTGCGGTGGCTGCAGCCACCCTTCCGACGGAGGAGCTCTTCGCCGTCGACCATCGACGGCAACAGGCGCAAGAAGTACGGTCGGCCCGGGACGGGTCAAGCCGTTTCAACCGCCCATCGTCTCCACCGGGGCTCCCGCGGTGTTTCAACTGCGGCGTCCGGGGCCACGTCGCCTCGGGGTGCCGCTCTCCGCGACAGCGCGGGACGACGCCTCGACGGGACGCCGGCCCTCCTCTTCCCAAGCTCCAGCAACATGATCCGGCGAGTCGCGGCACCACACATGCTTGGCCAAAGCACCCACCCGTTGCACACTCTCGCACCACAACAAACGGGGGGCCGATGTCGCGTTGCAAGGGGCCAACGCGGATCACTGCGGGGACTCAAATCGAGCCCAAACAGTGGTCCGTGTTGGCCCATCGCGTGGTAGCCGCGTCGTCAGGGTCGTCGGCCGTGGTCGGACACATTGACGGGGTAGAAGTACGCATCTTGGTCGATACGGGGGCATCGGCGACAATCATTTCGGAATTAATTTACAATATTCTGCCCGTACAAAGCCGCCCTTTAATGCCGGTTAACGTCCCATTCTATGCCGCTAACGGGGGCTCTCTCGGCATCATGGGACAGATTCGAGCGCAAATTTCTATTGGGGACATCAAATTGTCGGGGCCGATTTTCGTTTCCTCCTCGCTGGCGGTTCCGTGCCTGCTGGGGACGGATTTCTTAGGCAAAATGCCCATTCGTATTTTGATCGACCAAGGATGCATTGAGCTTCCGTCGGGGCGGCGCATGGCGTTCCTGCCATCCCCTGCGGCGGCTCCGACGGCGTTCGCGACGGTACCGGCGTTCGTTGTTAAGACTGTTCGTGTGCCGCCGGGAGCTCAAATGCTAGTGCCTCTGAAACTTCGTAAGCCCTTCGCTAAGGGCATAGGGGATCAGGGTGTTTTGCTGGGACCGTCTAGGGCCGGGGTTAATGGACCTCATTTGATTCCGGCCCAGACCGTTGTAAGAGGGGACGGGGACCCTTTCATCGCGGTCCTCAATGTGGGATCGCAGACGGTGGTGGTTCCTCAAGGGACGGTGCTCGCGCATGCGACGCCGATGCCCTGCGAGGTACCTGTCGCGAACCACGTTGGCTCTGCTTCCCGGATGCTCCCACATTCGGACAGCGATGAAGGGTGGCTCGACGCGCTTTGTGCGGAATCGACGGACCTGACAAATTCAGAGCGCCAACAGCTTAGAAGGCTACTGAGGGAATTTTCCGACGTTTTCAGTCGTGATAAATATGATTTGGGTTGCACTCACCTGCTGCGTCACCATATTGACACGGGTGACAGCGCGCCAATTCGCCAAAATCCGTTTCGGTTAAGTCCCGCCGAAAAGGACCATGTCAAATCGGCTGTTGATGACATGTTAGCCGCCGACATCATTTCTCCCTCCACCAGCCCGTGGGGAGCGCCGATCGTCCTGGTTAAAAAGCAGGACGGCTCGTTGCGGTTTTGCGTGGATTTTCGGCGCCTTAATAAAATTTCGGTTGCCGACGCATACCCGCTCCCACGGATGGACGAATCGCTGGACGCTTTGGCGGGAGCGCGATTCTTCTCCACACTAGATTTACTTTCGGGATTCTGGCAGCTTCCTCTGGACGATGATTCTAAGCCTAAAACTGCTTTCCGTACACCGCACGGCCTGTTCCAATTCAACCGGTTGCCGATGGGCTTACACTCAGCGCCGGCAACTTTCCAGCGATTGATGGAATTGGTTTTGGCTGGATTGCAATGGGAATCGTGCCTGATTTATTTGGATGACGTTATTGTCTTTGGTAAAACTTTTGATGAACATCTCCAGAGGTTGCGGGCGGTTTTCCTAAAGATGCGGGCTGCTAATTTGAAATTTAAGCCCCAGAAATGCCATTTGTTACGCGAGTCGGTGCGTTATTTGGGGCACATCGTAGGGCGCTCGGGTATTGCTACCGATCCCGCCAAAACGCAGTGTGTCAGCTCCTGGCCGACTCCCACCTCGGTGGGAGAGGTCAGGAGTTTTATTGGCTTCGCATCATATTACCGACGCTTCGTCGCTAATTTTGCAACGATTGCCAAACCCCTACACGCGTTAACATCGAAAGGGGTTCGGTTCCACTGGGGTCAGGAGGAGGAAGCTGCTTTCTGCTCCCTTCGGGACGCGCTGGTGAAGGCTCCTCCCTTGATTTACCCAGATTTTTCGAGGCCGTTTTTGCTCGACACCGACGCGAGCAACACGGGTATTGGAGGCGTGCTTTCCCAGGTGGTTGACGGCGTGGAACGGGTGGTCGCGTACGGCAGTCGGGTGTTGTCTCCAACGGAGCAAAGATATTGTGTCACCCGTAGGGAACTGTTGGCAATTGTCTATTTCATCCAACAGTATCGCCCATATCTGTACGGTCGGCATTTCACCGTCCGCACAGATCATGCGGCACTGCAGTACGCCCTGAAGGTTCAACAGCCATCGGGACAATTGTCCCGATGGCTGGAGGTCCTCCAGGATTTCAGTTTTGAAACCACTTATCGTAAGGGCGTTCGCCACACCAACGCTGACGCTCTGTCACGGATGCCAACCGCCTCCGAATGCGCATGCCTCCTGGGGTCGGGGCGTTGCAAGCCAGTAGGGGACATGATGGTTCCGGTCCTGGCGGCGGCCGCCGACGATGAAACGGTAGTCCCCATTGATATCGCCGAACAGGGGAGAGATTCCCTGCTTGGATTGCCCGTTGATGAATGGGGGCGCCTCCAGTTGGAGGATGCCTCCCTCCTCGCGTTGCGTCGTCGCGCCGGGGAGAGGGGGCGTTTGACGGGTCATGCCGACGCATGGGAAACCCATGCGGGCTTGCTTATGCATTGGGACGGGAAATCCCAGCGTCACCGGCTGGTGGTCCCTTCTGGCCTACGGGGTAAGGTGGTGTGGGCTGCTCATGAGCGCCTCCTCCACCTAGGTACCCAGAAAACACTCGCCTTGCTCCAGCTGAATTATTTTTGGCCGGGCATGACTAGGGATGTCGCTGATCTGTTGGCGGCATGCCCTCAGTGTGCGCAGCGCAAACCACCAGCACGGGAGTCGAACCCGCCCTTGCAGTCCATCCAGGTCTCCAGAATAAATGAACTGGTCGCACTGGACATTCTGGGGCCATTCCCCGCCACCCCCAGGGGAAATAAATATTTGCTTACTGGGGTCGAATATTTTACGCGCTGGCCTATGGCCTGGCCCCTGGCGAATCAGTCGGCAGCAGCCATCGTCGACGCCTTTGTCCAAGGTTATGTCATGGACAAAGGTGCCCCGGAGCGGTTGTTGACCGACCAGGGTAGAAATTTTTCCGGGAAACTCCTAAAACAAGTCTGTGATCTCCTAGGAACGAAAAAAATTCGAACCTCTCCTTATCACCCGCAAACGGACGGGATGGTCGAGCGTCTGCATCGCACCATCTCGTCTATGTTGTCGCAGCAAGTCTCGGACTCACAGACTGATTGGGACTTACAAATTCAAGGGGTTCTAGCGGCATACAGATTGGCTCCCCATGCTGCGACGGGATTTTCACCATTCTTTCTTATGTATGGCCGCGAACCCGACCCACCTGTTCCGGCACAGCTGCAGATCCCCGCGCCGCTGGGTAAAATTAAATTGGATGAACACGTTAAATTTAACCTTGACAAACTGACTGAGGCGCGGGATGCTGCGAGGCTAAATTCTGACAGGCGTCAAAAGGCGAACGAGCGCCTCAGGCTGGCTCGCGCGCACGTGCTGCAGTGGAAGCCGGGGGACAGGGCATGGCTGCACTGTCCCCAGGTACCGCTCGCGACCTCCTCTAAACTCGTGCGCCCGTGGCGGGGCCCCGTCGAGGTTGTCGAGGTTTTGAGGCCTCAGTGCGTTCGAATCAAATGGGGCAGGCGCCGGTGGTTTGTACACCCCTCTAGGCTAAAACCGTTTGTTGCGGTGCGAGGGCCCACTCCACACGCGCGGGGCCAAGCATGTGGGGGGTCGACCGACTCGGAGGGTCCGTCGCTGCTCTCGCCTGATGTGTTGCCGGCTGTCCCACCCACAGGTGCACCGGGAATGACGGGCTCATGCCCTACAACCCACACGGGTGATGCCGACGGTCGCGCCACTTCAATCGCGACCTCATCTCGAAAGGGACAGCCGCCACCGGATGGTCCGCCGTCCGGGGTTGCCCCGTGTGACGGGCCTGCGGCAAGGACGCGCGCTAAGATGCGCAGACTCTTATAATATACAGAAAGAAGACATTTTTTTTTTATTTCACGTGTCATGGTTACTGTATGCTGCGTCGGTGGTGCGCTCCTGCCACATTGTGTGTGTTGTGTTGTGTGTGTGGGCGGGGTGTGTGTGTTGTGGGTGCGTTGTGTGTCGTGGGTGTGCTGTGTGTGCTGGGGGAGTTCCTGGCTAGTTGTATATACGCGCTTTTACGGATTTCGTATTTATACGGGGGGGGGGGTGCGTCGGACATTCCCTTCGGGGGTGTGCTTGTTCTTCTTGTTGTTCTTGTTGTTGTTGTTCAATTTGCATTTTGTTGAAAAAAATGAGGCACACACGGGGTTGAGGGGTAAATGTTCCTTTATTGGAATTGTTGCAGCCGGGACGGCTGCGAGCTGTAATGGGGGGAGTGATGTAGGGTTGTTACGGGAGGGCTGTAGGTGCATGGGATCCAACGGGGAATAAACACAGTGGGCGGAGCTCCGGGAGTACACGGGGGTGGGGTGCCCGCAGCGACGTCCGCATCAGGCAGCCTGGGGGGTTGTGATCCTGACGGGGGGTATAAAGGGGGAGGACAGAGAGAGCTCGGGGCTCAGTCTGGGAACGAAGGAGGAAGAAGGAAGATCTTCTAGTTAGAAGCCCTGGACTCCCCTCGACGCCGCCCTTGTAAGGGCTGCGGAGGATCGAGCCAGAGGCGTGGTTCCGTGAACCAGGGTCAGTACCCTGGGACTCCGGAGACCGTAGCCCGACTCACCAGTGTCGGGCCAGTTAGCCTCCCCTAGCCCGTTAGTGGAGGACTTGGGAGTAGGTCAGGACTAGCTAGGGTGTATCCCCAGTTATCCGGGTGAGGGGGCCGCTACCCCCTCTAGTGCTGTCCTGTACCGACAAGCTTGAATAAACATACGTGTGCCTCAACCTGGGTGTCCAGCGTAATTACCGGTACTTCACTGCCATGCAATCATCTGACCCATAGGTGGCAGCCATCTCAAGCCAGAGGACGAGAGGACTCTAGCCGCCACACATATAAAGGATTTATAGTGAAAAACTTTGTTTTTACGGGTTATACTTGTTATTAAGTGTTACATGAACAGGACAGGTGACGTGTTGTCATGTAAAGCAACCATAAGCACATGAAAAGACCTCGTTTTACAATTTATGAGTAAAACTCTACTATCTACACATAGACGTAAAATGTAAAAACTTAAATATCTTGGGAACAGTAGCCAATCCGTTGTTTTAATTGTCATATTTGAATTCAGCACATCAACATCCATAATAAACGACACATTTCATCTCTGAAGCAGACGCCGTCTAAAAAAATGTTGACCAGTATAATATATGCATTGATAGTATTGTAAATCTTGACTGAAAGCTTTCGTGACTTTGAACCAAAGAATTAATAATCTTTGATTCCAAGAACCTATCTATGTGACTTTACCGAAAGACCCAAAGAGTATTGTAAATGTTGTGGATTTACTCTTCAACACACCGGTGGGCTGAAGTAGTAACTATTTGTAATTTTGTTTACGTGACAAATCTCGTACTGATTGGCCGTGTCGGGTGATGGAGGGTTTCGACACATTTATACTTAAGCGATCTAACCCAAAATCTTTATTATGAATAATATTGGTCGTGAAAGCCTACATGTTATACTATATGTACATGAATTAAATGCCAATGTAGAGGTTTGCTAACCATGGCAAGAGGGCTTCAGGAGAGAGTTTTGGTAGTTTTTCTAGTCCTGGATTGAAGGAGCGCAGACTACAGTGGGTTTACTGTACAGCTCAGAGTTTGGGTTGCTTGGCCACAGTCGCACTGTGACTTGTCTTAACTTTCCATTCATGAAGAATATGCGGTTTATGGTTCCACCAGTGGTGAGCAGGTAGGTTGGTAGGTGAGTGAGTGAGTTGATGGTTCCACCGGTGTTTTCGAGGAGGAATGTCAAAGCCAGGAGGTGTAATGTTTGGGCCTCAAATTAGGTGTTTATTCTAGACGTCCACGTGAGGTATGATGAATCCTGACGTGCGCTTCGCTAAATTTTCAGATGTTTCTTCCTTCAGACAAACGAGGTGAAGTTCAAGACAGCATTCCTGAACCAAAGCCCACAGACGCACATGGGGTTTTCAACTCAGAGCCGATGGAGGAAACGCAAACAAGCTTAATGAGACGGTGGCATGCTGGCAGCATACCAAGGTGTGCATGTGCATTCGTTACCATATCTTTGTAAGGTGACTCAATTATTGACTAAAAACTCTTATCTGTGACATACGCATAATAGAAATTAGCTAGTTATGCTATTGCAGCTCTTATAGGCTTTCATAGACAGTCTTATTTTCAGAGTATGGATTAGACCATGTGAAGATATCCTGTTGGAGAAACATCCTATGCTGGCTGCCCTGCCTACCTTATTAGAATATGCATTGAACCGGTCAAGCCACTTTGTGACGTAAAGTGGCTTGACCGGCTACGCCGCCAGCTAGCGGCGATGGAACCACGCCGAGTGATCGGCTGTGTGTAGCCAGTAGAGACGTTAATACCTAGTTTGGTACTCAGTGTGGGAAATGATAAGCGTTGGCCTGTGTTGTGCTCAGTGTGAGTAATAAAGAAGTACCCTCTACATGACGTATCGCGGAAGTCACTCATTACACAGTGATTAACTCTCGATGAATCGATATTCTAACGTGGCTGTCTGAGCGACTATGAGCAGAATCGATACAATAGACACCTCAATTCAGGTTCCGCAAGACCATATATGGGCAAAGACGCCCCTGTGGGCAACGCCATGCCCACTTTATTCCATACATGGGCTGTTCCGCACATGCATTTTCTCCAGGACAAAGAGCATTTTAACGAAACGGCATTATACGAGGTAGTGCTATAAGATGTGTGCCTGTGTTTTTATTATTTGCATTTTCTGTAGTTGGACATTTACGCACGAGTTAATCTGATATCGTGGATGATTTTAGAGCGTGTGTATTATCTGACCCGGTGACTCGGCGTTAGACCGAGCCACTCACAATCGGAAGGCCGCGAGTTTACATCCTGGTTGATACAATGTGTTATATTTTCTGGGAACATTGAGAGCGCTTGTCCTACGGATAGCCTCTCCTCCCTATAGGACTAAAATATTTCACAACGGCTCAGGGCGATAAACATTATATCATCACCACTTCAATTATCATTTGAGCAGGAACTCACCTTGACTTTGTGAACGGTGGTGATGTGGTCGTACACAATCTCTGATATACAAAAATGTTCAGGCTCATTACTACAGGCTGTGTGTCGACAAGCCATTTGCCAGGTGGACCTGACCCGAGGATCTCGAGAGGTGACGTCAGGAGAGCTTTGCAGACTCCGAACTGAGACACCACGAGACTCAACATAAAGGTGGCTGTGCCCTCCCGACTCTCCATTTGCAGTTCGCTTTGGCTGGGTGAGGAGGTGACGCGGCAGAGCCGCTGTGAGCTGGAGCTAGATGCTGTAGCAGCAGACATTCTCAACAGACTGGACATCGAAGGTAACTGTGCCAACACATCATCATCATCCATATCCATGATCAATACACTTCTCTTGTACGTGAGCTGATCTCATGGCTGTGTGTCTAGTGGTCACCCCTCTATGGCATTCGGGAGTGGTGTTCAGTGCCTATGAGGGTCTGTGTTGGTCATGTAGGAGGGGCGGGAGAGAGGTTCGGTCTGGTCGCTCGCTCACCTGTTGGTCCCATCCGCCCCGAGGTCGCGTGTGTATTTTTTCTGCTCAAAAGAGAAGAGTAATGTTGGGAGAGCAGCCCTGCTCTTTATTTTACAAAGTTAGGACGAGTGGTCTTTTGAATTCTCATCCTCACATCCTCGTTCACACAACGCACAATGCAAGTGCATGCATTGTGCATTGGCTATGCATCTGGTAATTTTTAAATCAAAGACAATTACACTCAAGGCTCAGATTGAGCAAAGCATTCACATGACGGTCTTTGGTCAAAATGTGTACCTGTAAAGTAATATACATACAGTGAGGGAAAAAGTATTTGATCCCCTGCTGATTTTGTACGTTTGCCCACTAACAAAGAAATGATCAGTCTATAATTTTAATGGTAGGTTTATTTGAACAGTGGGAGACAGAATAACAACAAAAAAATCCAGAAAAACGCATGTCAAATATGTTATAAATTGATTTGCATTTTAATGAGGGAAATAAGTATTTGACCCCTCTGCAAAACATGACTTAGTACTTGGTGGCAAAACCCTTGTTGGCAATCACAGAGGTCAGACGTTTCTTGTAGTTGGCCACCAGGTTTGCACACATCTCAGGAGGGATTTTGTCCCACTCCTCTTTGCAGATCTTCTCCAAGTAATTAAGGTTTCGAGGCTGACGTTTGGCAACTCGAACCTTCAGCTCCCTCCACAGATTTTCTATGGGATTAAGGTCTGGAGACTGGCTAGGCCACTCCAGGACCTTAATGTGCTTCTTCTTGAGCCACTCCATTGTTGCCTTGGCCGTGTGTTTTGGGTCATTGTCATGCTGGATTACCCATCCACGACCCATTTTCAATGCCCTGGTTGAGGGAAGGAGGTTCTCACCCAAGATTTGACGGTACATGGTCCCGTCCATCGTCCCTTTGATGCGGTGAAGTTGTCCTGTCCCCTTAGCAGAAAAACACCCCCAAAGTATGTTTCCACCTCCATGTTTGACGGTGGGGATGGTGTTCTTGGGGTCATAGGCAGCATTCCTCCTCCTCCAAACACGGCGAGTTGAGTTGATGCCAAAGAGCTCCATTTTGGTCTCATTTGACCACAACACTTTCACCCAGTTGTCCTCTGAATCATTCAGATGTTCATTGGCAAACTTCAGACGGGCATGTATATGTGCTTTCTTGAGCAGGGGGACCTTGCGGGTGCTGCAGGATTTCAGTTCTTCACGGCGTAGTGTGTTACCAACTGTTTTCTTGGTGACTATGGTCCCAGCTGCCTTGAGATCATTGACAAGATCCTGCCGTGTAGTTCTGGGCTGATTCCTCACCGTTCTCATGATCATTGCAACTCCACGAGGTGAGATCTTGCATAGAGCCCCAAGCCGAGGGAGATTGACAGTTCTTTTGTGTTTCTTCCATTCGCGAATAATCGCACCAACTGTTGTCACCTTCTCACCAAGCTGCTTGGCGATGGTCTTGTAGCCCATTCCAGCCTTGTGTAGGTCTACAAACTTGTCCCTGACATCCTTGGAGAGCTCTTTGGTCTTGGCCATGGTGGAGAGTTTGGAATCTGATTGATTGATTTTTTCTGTGAACAGGTGTCTTTTATACAGGTAACAAGCTGAGATTAGGAGCACTCCCTTTAAGAGTGTGTTCCTAATCTCAGCTCGTTACCTGTATAAAAGACACCTGGGAGCCAGAAATCTTTCTGATTCAGAGGGGGTCAAATACTTATTTCCCTCATTAAAATGCAAATAATTTTATAACATTTTTGACATGCGTTTTCTGGATTTTGTTATTGTTATTCTGTCTCTCACTGTTCAAATAAACCTACCATTAAAATTATAGACTGGTCATTTCTTTGTCAGTGGGCAAACGTACAAAATCAGCCGGGGATCAAATACTTTTTTCCCTTACTGTATGTGAATACACCATGGTTTATTTTGTTACTAATATAACTACTGTTTGTATAATAATACTAATACTGACTTGTCCACACCTGATCAGATGGGCATGTGGCATAGTGCGCAACTCAGTCAGGAGGTTGATGTTCTACTCGGTCTATTTTTGATCCAAGGTCAATAAATCGAGTACTGCTTTTTAGAAAGTTGATAGTGGTTTTCATGTGAAGTGACTGGTTCTTGGCATCGTAGTGACATTTCCACCATAAGCTTCGGGGCCACCATATCGCCAAACATGGAGACACCGATGCTGGCTTTACACACATGGCTATGGATTCTGAGGCGTGTTCGCGCACGCTGCATTCCATCGGCAATGCAGGCCAGATCGGACAGAACCCAGGGCTGTGGGCCATCTGGGAGGACGAGAAGCAGCGGCGGCGTGACGCCGGAGACTCCTCACAGATTGGCGTCCCAGCCTCGCAGGGTACAGTGAGCTGGCCGCTCTCACCCTGCTCCCGCCCGCTCTCACGCCGCTCTCACGCTGCTCTTACTTCACTCTCACCCTGCTCTCACCCCGCTCTCACCCCACCCACCACATCCAGAGAATCGTTGGGAACATTGTAATCTGTTGCGGCGGCTTCCTTGTGGTTGCTGCTGTTGAAATCCTTCATTTGACCCCAATATATTCTTGGTTCTTTCGGTAAAGTCACATAGATAGGTTTTTTTGACTAATTCTAACAATATATTAATACAGTACGATGTGAATTAGGCTAGATAAAAAGGTAAATTGCACAAAACATTATACTCCTTAAAAAAATCGAATATAACTGCAGGAAAGGAAAGTGACCAGATTAGGCAAGTAGAGGTAAAGTCCAAACAAAGTGACTCAGGCAGCCAGGAAACTTTAAGGCAAGCAGTCAACCCAACTCTTTACAAACATTTAGGTCGAGCCTATTTATTACGTTTTGTATGTTTAACTTCTTTCGCACCATACATAGCCAACCACGCTAACTCTGACAACCGCATTTTGTAATTTCACCATTGTTATCTTTTCTTAAACTTCATGATTAAATCTTAATTCAATCTAGATTTGAATTGCAAGAGAATTTTACAACATGCATCGACTTTTAACACGTAATTTTTCACGGCTGATATGATATTGGGGCGCTGCGTTGGCAAGAGGTTAATTACCTCACCTGGTATGCAGGAGGTCGTGGGTTTGATCCCAACCCTGATGCCTCTATATTTGGAGTTTGCATGTTATTTCCAGGTCACTTGGATTTTTCTCCAGGTCCTCCAGTTTCTCCCTTCACATTTAGAAATGTGTGTTTAGAGTATTTGCATGCTATATATTTCCACATGATAAGCCACTTCATTGAACTATCATTGCTAAAATACAAAGTAAAGTTAGTTTTAGTTTAGATTCAGAATATATTTTTGGTTGAGGCCGTTATGTACTGATGTGACCATGCTTGAGCTGAATCAATAATATTTGGCGCGTGGTGAAACGCTTGTGCAGCGGCAATTTAATTACTTTGGCTGTATCGGGTGGTGGAGGGTCTTGATGACACAAATTTGTTTAGATTATTTTACCCAAAATATATAATAAATAATGGATAGACTTGTCATTTAAAAACAGTATTTACTAACAAATGGGTGATGCACGTCATATAACTTATTTATTTGTGTTTATTTTGATGTATTACTCCCATTTAGCCAGTTGGCTATTTTACAAGAGAGATCTGTAGTGCATGAGCACAGCAGCAGCAAAAACATCGAAATTAGAGAGAATGAGTTCAGGATCCTTAAGGAATATTGCACAACTAACAAACAAGGTGTTTGAGCATCATAAACAAAACACATGAGAGAAAAATATTGGTAGCTGTTAGTGATTACTTATGAAGGCCGGCATGGCACGCAAGACGGTGGGTGGCCAGCACCACGCCCAACCACATTTTGCTCCCCAATGATGACATTTTTACACACCGCACCAGGTACTCATTTTAGTCTGAGTCTGGTTCAGATAATTGTCACTGGTGTTGGCCATTAACGGGAATGGAACTCAGGTTGCTGGGTTCATAGAACAACACGCTAACCGCTGCACTACCACTCCCCACATACACACACGTATTAACATACATGCACACACAAGAGAATTTTGAGACTGAGGCTTTCCTGGGTCAACAAGCGTAATCATTTGTAACAATAATAATTAGTAAAGTATATATCTTAGTGTATTGTATAGTCAAGTCTTTGATTCGTGGAATTTGTTTTTTCAGCTCGTTTAATTGGAGACGATGGTCAAAGAGATATCGTTAAACAAATTCAGGAAATGTTGCAGCGCTATTCGTCTCGGTGAGTAAATCAACTGACGAGCACGGTTGGTTACATATGGTGAGAAAGGAGTTCAGCATACATATGTAGTGGCATAGCGCTGGCTGCTGGCAAAAAAGGGGATCTGCGGTGTACGCTGTGCTGACGTCAGCAAGCCATGATATACACGAGAGGGGGATTTAGGGGAAAGGTCACAGAAGGGGCCCATCGGGAAGCCTCGGGAACCCGCTAGTAGGTTCCAGAAAGGGGGCGTGGCCAGGGCGGAGCGAGGCCACGCTGAGAGTATGAGGGGCCCCTGTAGGGGACCTCGTGGCTGTTGCTGAAAGTGCTGCTCAAGTCCATCGTCACCATTCCTCTTGTCGACGTCGTCACCATTCTTCTCGTCTTGCCTCCGTCTTCACCATCCCCGGGTACCGCTAGTCAGACAGCCTACCAACTATAGTAACTAAGTAGTGCCGCCGATAATAGATGGTAATAAGACGGTAATAAATAGTGTGTTATCCCGATGGTGCTTGCTAAATAAAGAAGTGCCTCCAAGTCTTACTGTCTCCGAGTTAGTCACAACATTTGGCGTCAGAAGTGTTAAGAAAATTCATGTCAAAAGCAGCAAAGAGGAAGAACCTACCTGTAGTGTCCTCGGGAGAGGAGGACGACGGGGACATTATCCCCTCAACAGCCCCGGAATCTGGGACCCTGGTCATGTGTCCCAAGGTGGCGGCACCTGCGGAGCAGCGAGAGCAGGACGTCGGCCCCTCGCAGCCGCCGGCCGTAGAGGAGATGGCGCGACCTCACCGGGCGCCTTGCACACCTGCTCTCCTCTGCTGTGCAGCTGGTCATTCAGCTTGAGTCTGCTGCGCCCACCGGAGGAGCAGCGGCACAGGAGTTGCAGACAGACGGCTCACCTTCCACCACCGCGCCAGCACGGGAACCGGCAGGTTTCTCGCCCGAGCTGGCGGCCGCCATTTCGCCCACCACAGGCTCGGCGGAGCGGGAGCTGATTCCCGCCAAATTCAAGTCGCCATCGGCGGCTTCCGCGGGGGTGCCATTTCAATGAAGGTGCCTGCCTCCCGCCTGCAAGTTCGTGGCAGCGGGAGGCGACTGGACAGCGTTTCAAAGCTGCCTGCACCTTGGTCGGGTGGTCCGACGAGGAGTGTCTGCGGGCTCTGCCGACGGCTCTGGACGATGACTCTTTGGCGGTGTTTGAGGCCATCCCGGTGGCGGATTGAGCGACTCTGCCTCGGGCGTGCGCTCAGATGGCCGCCATTTTCGACCCGCTGTCCAAGGTGCGCCGGAGATGTGCTGCGGAGGCGGGGCGAGGTCGAGAGACGCCTCTTGCCTTCCACAGCGCGCTGCTGGCCTTGGACCACGCAGCGTATTCCCGCATGTGTAGCGTCGGATCGCGTATAAATAAGTGTGGAGAGCCGTAGATGGGCTGCAATTATCCGCAATGGCGGACAGTGCCCATCATGGGCGGTACCGCGAGCCGGCAGGAAAAAATCGTTACGATTCCCAGCCCGGGGGGAGGGGGCTGCGGGGTGTCCTCGGATCCCCCGCAGCCCCTCCCAACGGGTGGGGGCTGTGGGGTGTTCTACGATCCCACAAAGCTCTGCCCCTCAGCATAGAAACTGTATATAAGGCGGACCCTCTGGAGAGCTGAAGAGCAGTTGCAGCTGAAGACTGAAGGCTGAAGGCCAGCTAGACTAGGACCCTGGAACCTCGAGCCCGCTGCCCTTGTAAGGGTCGGGTCGAGCTTGGACCAGTGGTCGGACCCGTACCTTTGCTGGGTCGGGTCAGGATAGCCTCCCCTAGGACATGGATAGCCAGAGGGCTGGAAGCCAGCAGGGGGCAGTGTTTAAGTCACAATAGCCCGGAGGCCGTACCTCCCTAGATAGGGGGCGTAAGAAAGTTATTATAAGCTAAAAATAAACACACCTTGTTGCCTCTACTTCCACGTCTCCGTCTCCATAAAAGAACACATTACACATGGAACAGATCTTCCTGGATTGCCTGGCGCTGGAAAGGTTGCTGTCGCTGGCCCGGGAGTTGGGCGTCGCTCTCCCCATCACGGAAGAGGATGGCCTGTCGCCCCTAAAGGTGGCCCGCTGCATCCAAGCGCATGTCAACCTGCGGGGTGGTTGCTTGCCACCCCGCGGGTGCCGGAGGAGCCTGCACCACGGGAACTGGAGCAGACCTGCGCGTCATTCGCCTGGGGCCCACGTGGGAGGGGAGTTGAAGGTCGACGACCGGAGCGGGAGCGGCAGGAGAGGGGGGGACCCCTTTCAGCGTGGAGGTCCACAACCGTCTGCTTCAAGTGCGGCCAGCTGGGCCACATCGCCAAGGAATGCCGTAACAGAACCGGATCGCCCCCCTTGCCTACAACGTCCTCCGCCCCGCCGACATCGGCCTCACGGAACCCCAGCACCTGAAGTCCAGAGATCCCCCGACAGTGCCTATTTTTAATGGACCATGTGTGGAGGCCCGGGCGCCATCTTCTCCTCTCAGGGAGGGGCCGCGCACTTTAGGCGATTTATGTGATGTCCCGGTGGTCCCCAGCATGCAAGTTCCTGCTCAAGATGGGGGACCGGCGTCAAGGACTCGCTCAAAGAGGGCTTTGTTCTGCTGAACCGCTCTCTTCCCGTTGTTCAATTGTGTTCCGACGTCGTCTGGTGGGTGGCTGCAGCTGCGAGCCGGGCTGTGGCTTCCGGTTGACCTGGGGTCCTTCCCGATGCTCGTGGGCTGCGGCACGCCTGCGGGCAATGGAGATTGTTCGCTTCCCTCGCGGTTTCGTGGTTAATAGTTACAGGGTTTTTTTCTCACGTTCGTTAACCCTCCCTGTTAGGTAAATTGCGTTGTCAGCCGAGACGGCTATTTTCTTTTGGGGGGGGGGGGGGGGTGAAGTAGTGGCATAGCACTGGCTGCTGGCGAAAAAGGGGATCTGCGGTGTACGGCTGTACTGAAGTCAGCAGGCCATGATATACACGAGAGGGGGATCTAGGTCACAGAAGGGGCCCATCGGAAAGCCTCGGGAACCCGCGAGTAGGTTCCAGAAAGTGGGCGTGGCCGGTGCGGAGCGAGGTCACGCTGAGAGCATAAGAGGGGCCCCTGTGGGGGACCTCGTGGCTGTTGCTGGAAGTGGGATCCCCGTCGTGCTGCTCAAGTCCATCGTCACCATTCTTCTCGTCCTCGTTACCATTCTTCTCTTCTTGTCTCTGTCTTCACCATCCCGGGGCGCCACTCGTCAGACAGCCTACCAACTGTTCTAACTAAGTAGTGATGTTGACAATAGACGGTCTTAATAAATAGTGTTATCCCGATGGTGCTTGCTAAATAAAGAAGTGCCTCCAAGTCTTACTGTCTCCGATTTAGTCACTACACGTACACATATCACCTGTGCTTCATGGACATCACTTGTGCATCATGGAAGGAACATACACAGGCATATACGTTCCAGGCTGAAGGAGACTGTCACAAGCATGATAAATCACTTATTTGTAAATTAGTATTTTTGTTACATTGTAATAATATATAAAAGGTGGCCCAAAAATTATGATGCATATGGTTATTTCATTAATTTTTACACGGGTATGAATTTTTGTTGTTGTTTGTTCTTTAAGTTAATATTTGATCTATTGTTATTAATATATTTTCTTCTTCCTGTGGGGTCACGTCAAATTTGTACGTTACAAAACTCGACCAAGAACCCTGAATGAATTACACACCTATGATCTTAAATAACTGCTAAATTAATTAAAAACTGAATTAATGCATGTCGTGTGTAACGTACACGGAGGCGCACACACTATAAGTTGGAGGCAACACGTGTAATAAACAAACTATGAATACTCTGAGTCCACTAGCTAGGTGTGGCTATCTGTCGCTATGTGCGTGCGAGTTAAACTAAATGAACGGGTCAGCAGCACACATCCCGCCTGACCCATGAATCCCAGTCAAGACTGTATGACGAACGAGGAGTGAAGAAAGAAGAGCTTCCAGTTGATTCCCACAGAAGGAACCCCGAATCTCCTTGGCGCTCCCTCTTTATTTCCCTGACCGCGGCCTCGCTTCCCCCTTGGCCACGCCCCCTGCTGTATCAACACCTGAGCTCCCCGCTCCCGGACACGTGTCCCTCAAACCACCAATGGAGGCTCCCGACGCACAGCGGCACTCCAGAAACCATGGCTGGTGCAACACGCAGTGACCTCTATTTGTGTCTCTACACTACCCCCCCCCTTTATAAAAATATAGCTACCCCAGCTGGGAATCCCCCGAAATTCTGAAGGGGAGAGGAGAACATTTTCCAAAAAAACTCAATTATTTCCACCGTTCAATCACAAATTGCAAGGCGTGGCCCCCAATGTAAAACTCTTAATAAAAACAATGAACAACGCGAGTGGGGGAAACACCCCAACATCATAAGACAAAATCCACGAGGGAAAGAGAAGGGAGGACGGGTATTCACAAGGGTCAATCCGCCCTCCCGGCAGCCAGCACAATCCCACAGCCGCATGCGTGCCTCTCCCCCCACGAGCACAGGATGAGCCCGGTTCAACCAATGGCCCCTCCGACTCGCGAGTGAGACCGCAACCCGATCGTGTGCGGAAATCTTGACGTGCAGGCGAGAATCATCAGAACCGGCCAGTTTTTGAGCACGTCCTCGTCACCGGGCTCCCAGACGGGGTGGGGGCGGCCTCCGCGGGGGTCCTGGAGTGGGACAAAGCTGGCCCGAGGGGCGCGGCCCCTCCTGAGGTGGAGAAGGAGAAGGCTGTTCGACTGGAGAGGAAGGACCGGACGATGGATGTCCTTCCCCAATTTGAGCCGAAACCGGCGGCGTAGCAGGCTGCTCCGCAGACCTCAGGTGCTCGGGCCCTGTGGGGAAAGAGGCAGAGCACCCCTGAGGCATCGTATCCGCGGATGCGCATCCTAGCTCGTCGGGCACACCCGACACAGCCCCCATGGATGGGAAATGAAGGAGCGCCGTCAGGCGGACAAAATAGGTTTAAGACGCCATGCATGCACGAACCAGCACCTGCGACCGAATTGGATGCGGACACTTTGCAGGCTCTTTACCTGAACGATTTCCCCGGTGCCCCGCCAAGGTTATTATAGCTTAGGGGACGTCCCCACAGGGACCTGGGGGCAGTGAAGCCATGCCCTATCCCCTACTGCTCATTTGGTCCCAGATTCCCTGGTCTCCACCCGCCGCTCATTAGCAGCTTGTTTTAAAGCCGAATTACCTCGGCAGGCCTCCCTCGCCTCCGACAAGCACTGGAGGCTAGCGTATACGGTCGGGCATTTTCTTACGAGCCAGACCCGGATTCAGCTGGACATCAATAGGCAGATCTTGTTCCCTCCCGTACATGAGAAAAAATGGTGAGTAGCCGGTGGACGCATGAGGGGCCAATCTATAAGTGACAAGAACACCCGGAACATGCAGGTCCCAGTCCGTTTGTTCTTCATTGACGTTGCTGACATAGCATGGATGCTAGGGTCCTATGTAGGCGCTCCACCATGCTGTCAGTCTGCGGGTGATAGGGCAAGGTGCAGATCTTTTTGGTGCCCAACAGGTCACACACCTCCTTGAGCAGCTTAGATGATCCGTGAGAAGGTGTTCCGGGGCTCCCTTATCCAAAACGTACCCGTGGAGAAAGGCATCCATGATCGTCGCAGCCGACTGGTCCGGCACCGGCCAGGTAATTGGCCACCGAGAAAGGTACTCTACACCCACCAGGAAATACTTGTTTCCCTGCGGGGTGGTGGGGAAGGGACCGAGCATATCGAGCACAACGAGCTCATTCACACGGGATGCACAAATCGATTGGAGAGAGGGGGGCACGCCAATTTTGGTGGAGGTTTTCGGCGGGCACGTGCAGTGTATCCTCGCAACACATTCTGAACGTCAGCAGCCATGCCGGGCCAGAAAAAGTTGAGGCGAAGGGTGGACAGGGTATTTTTGACCCCCAAATGCATAACGCGTTCATGCCTTGCCCAAATCAACTTGCCCCGCAGGATGGTGGGAACGGTCACGTATTTTTCTAATTCTGCACCCCATCACATCAGGAGGCCCCCTCGCAGGATCACTGTGGATAACACTCGTCGGCTCTCGCCCTCCACGGAGTCACAAACACGGCGCCTAAAGGTGAGCAAGGAGGCGTCCTCCGCCTGGAGTCGCCCCCGCTCGGTGTTGGTGAGACCGAGCGTATGGTCACGCATGTCTGCAGCGTCCGTGTGCGCGACATAGGCTGCAGCGACAACCGTACGGGGCGGAGCTGAATCGGTGGGCCTGCACCGTCCCACACCCGAAATGCACGCGCACTTGTCACCGGGTGGTAAATGTGACAATGCGTCAGCATTTGTGTGGCGGACGCCCTTTCTATAAGAAACTACAAATGCATAGTCCTAAAGGACCTCAAGCCAATGGGACAGCTGGCCGGATGGCTGCTCAACACGTAGCGCGGTAAACACAGCCTCCTCCTCCCCCCACTAAATGTCTGACCCTTGGCCATGAGGACGTGGAGCGGTTTTGCAATCATGGCTAACTCGGGGATGAAACGTCAACAATAAGAGGCGAACCACAACAAAACTACGTACTTCACCCGCGACTTGGGGGTTGGCCGTGTGCGCACGCACACAGTTTTGTCAGGGTTCATTGATATCCCGGATTCGCCGATGTGGCCTAGGTACTTAACCGATCTCTGCAACAGGTGGCACTTCTGCGGCTTAAACTTCAATTTAACAGGCCGCATTTTGAGGAAAACAGCCTGCAACCTCTGTAGGTGCTCCTCGAACGTACGTCCGAATACGATGACGTCTTCAAGATAAATCAAGCAGGCGTCCCATTGTCGGCCTGCTAACACCAGCTCCATCAGCCGTTGGAATGTGGCTGGCGTTGAGTGAAGTCCGGTCCGAAGCCGGTTTAACTCAAAAAGGCCCTGGGGCGTGCGGAATGCAGTCTTTGGCCTAGAGCTGTCATCTAACGGCAGCTACCAAAATCCCAACAGTAAATCAACCATGGAGAAGAACCGTGCCCCCAACAAAGCGTCCAACGAGTCGTCCATCCGCAGGAGCGGATATGCATCTGCCACGGAGACTTTGTTGAGTCTGCAGAAATCCACACAGAACCTCAAACTGCCGTCCTGTTTTTTAGCAATAACAATGTGCGCCCCCCATGGACTGTTGGAAAGAGAGATAATGTCAGCATTCAACATCTCGTCAACCGCGTGGCGGACATGGTCCTTCTCCTTGTGACTTAGGCGATAAGGGTTTTGACGAATAGGGGCGGAATCTCCCGTATTAATTTGGTGGTGCAATAGAGGCGTGCAGTCAATATCGAATTTGGATCCGCTAAAGACATTGGAGAATTCCGTTCAGAGCGCATGCAGATCGACCCTCTGTGCCGTTGACAAATCTTTGCTTTCGGAACAGAGCGTGTCTAACCATGCCTCGTCACCGTCCTCACCCTGCCCCACAGCCGCTGCAACACCCATGTTCGCACCGTATTTTTCCTCTCAACATGCGGCCGATGCATGAGCCCTCTTGAATCACCGCCATGTCCGGACCGACGTTCAAAACTTAGATTGAAGGTTGTCGATCGCTTGCTACCAATGTCTGCGCGCAGACTAAATATTGGGTACGAACCACCTTGGTGGAGGGAACCACCATGTGGAACCGTGTGGTGATCGAGATGCTTCCTCAGATGCAAGGGAACCAGCATCTGCGCACCGGGGGGAATTTTCACCGTTTGCTTTGCCATCGCAGGGACCGAAACATTCGCTGTGCGAAACAGAGTCGGTGATGATAAAAATGCCATTCGGCGGCCCGACGGTAACTCAATGCAGCCCTGATCCACTAGGATTTTGAGCGGCATTTTAGATAGGAAGTCAGTCCCTAACAGACAGGATACAGCTAAAGATTTAGAAATGAGTACCGAATTTGTAAACAGAATTTCACCAACGCCAATTGTAGCCGAAATCTGACCGACAATTCCTAAAGACTGGCCGTTCGCGGCGAAGCAGGATATCGAAACGGGTGAAATGGCACGCGATTTTGGCGGCAAGCACTCAAAAACATTTCTGAAATGATGGTCGCCTACGCACCGGTGTGAACAAGGACCCACACCTCAACACCCTCGACAGTCCCCACAACCGTGGACGAACCCGCCGCCGCTGCGACAATACGGCGTGACAGGGCCGTCACTTGTGCGGGGCGCCATGGCCAACCGTCGCCCGCAAACCCCCGATTGGAAGGTGACGCATCTCCTGTGTCTCTCTCTCTTTGTGTCTCCGTGTCTTTGTTTTGTCCTCTCAAATTTAGCAATCTTTGGAAGAACATAATCAAGCAGGTGGGGTATTGACTGTTGTGTCGGCCGACTCTCTGGTTATATTGCATTGTATTTCTGGGTTTACTATGTTTTTTTTCATTCATTCATACCTGATTATGGTTGTTTGTGTTGCAATCGAAACATCGTATTCTATTATTTAATTTATTTTCTTTCTACGTGACTTTACCGAAAGAACCAAAGAGTAATTCCTGCAGACTCCCCGCCAGCCATCTCTCTGGAAGTTGCGCCCCCGGGATACAAGGTTCTTAATAAACCTCGTGCAACTAACCAGCGGGGTGGTGGCTTAGCGGCTGTTTACAATGCACACTTTAAAATTATAGAGCTCCTGCCACCTTCGAGGTCCAGTCCGTATCCCTCACTACTAACAACGAGTGCTTTTCCATCATTTCCATTTATCGCCCTCCAGATGGCAGCATCAATACCTTCTTAAACGAGCTTTCGGAATTACTTTACCTGATTCCTTACCCATCTCACAGGCTCGTGCTTACATGTGACTTTATTTGCCCCGGCAATACCCCAGCCTCCATCGATAGTCACCTTGAGTCAACCTTGGCCTGCCATAACCTGGTCATCACTAACTCAGGCCCCACCAGAGCTTCCTCAACAAACATTGAGAGCATGCTCGACCTGGTTCTGGAACCTGACCAGCATTGACGCATCACTGCACTGGGAGTTTTCCAAACTGGTTACTCCGACCACCACCTCATACTTTTTTTCCTCCAAATTCCCAAGCCAATCACCATCAAATTCACCCGCAACTCGCGTAATTTCAAGGGTATCAAGTTTTCTGCTTTACACCACCTTCTTGCAAATTCGCCTTCAACGTTGTCCCCATCATCGGATCCAACCGTCTGCGCTCTCCAACTAGAAGCTGACATGAGGGCGGCGCTGGACAAACTGGCTCCATTAAAATTACGAACCGCTAGGCAGTCTTCCCCCGACACTCACTGGCTTTCAAGAGACGCCATCATTGCTAAGCGAACCAGGAGGCGCCTTGAAAGTATCACATCCCGCAGTGGTCTACCTGCTGATCGACTTGCCTACAGAGTTGCCTGCAGGAAAACTAACAAACTTATCCTGGTCTCATGTTCCTCCTACATTGAAGAACGCATCAAAATAGCAACCAGAAAATCACGCATTCTATGGAAAACCCTCAAAGATCTTCTACATCCTGGTAGCACCATGGTCCCTCACCTTGGCGATCCCCTGACCTCAGTGAAACTTGCCACCTCTTTTAATACTTACTTCACCAAGAAGCTGATCACCATCGCAAACTCTTGCACGTCTACCCACACACCACACCATTGTACCCCGCTCAAGTTACCTGAAATTGTAAGCACTCACCCAGACACCTTTCTAACTATGCTAAAGCCGGTGTCTACAAAAGACGTTTTCTCTCTAATAGAATCACTTCAATTGAAGTCATCTCCACTCAACGTGCTCCCAGGTTCCTTGTTCAAGCAATGTGCTCCGGAACTCGCCATCATGATCAGGAACATTGCAAATGCCTCATTCTCTGTGGAGTCTTTTCCGTCCAACCTCAAATCTGGCCTGGTTTCTCCCTTGTTAAAGAAACCAAGTCTCGACCCGGATGACCCATCTAGTTATCGTCCCATCACTAATCTCTCGAACCTCTCTAAACTCCTTGAACGACTAGCCCTCGCCCAGCTAAAACCACACATCACCTCCTCCGCAAACTACTGCTGCTTCCAGTCAGCTTACCGTCAAAACTACTCCACAGAAACAGCACTCACTAGAGTGCTCGATGACATTTTAACGATCATTGATTCCGGCTCCATTGTTGCACTTGTAAGTCTGGACATTTCGTCAGCCTTCGACACCATCAACCACTCGCTCCTTACTTCCCTCCTGAAATCCGACTTCGGTATATGTGGCTCAGCACTCAAGTGGATGGTTTCGTACCTTTCTGACCGGCAATCTTCAGTCAGGGTGAGCACGTCCACATCGCCTGAAACAAAAGTATTATACGGGGTTCCCCAGGGCTCCGTCCTAGGTCCCCTGCTCTTCACAGCCAACACTTCCCCAATCGGCCGGCTCATCGCAAGCTTCGGTGTTAAGCACCACTCATATGCGGATGATACTATTCTATTCACCACCATCGATTCTAGCAATGCATCTGGATTCGAGAGGCTCTCAGAATGTACCACCGCCTTGCAACAGTGGTTCACTGCACACAACCTAGCCCTTAATCCGAAAAAGTCAGTGGCCATCATGTTAGGTACCAAGCAACGTCTCAACTCATCAGCACTCCCAACACACATACACATCTTCGGTCACAGCATCAGGTTCACCAATCACTTCAGCTACCTCGGTGTCATCCTAGATTCAACTTATCCTTTGACCGTAAAACCAATCATATCATCAGTTCATGTAACTTTCACCTGAGGGCTCTCAGAGACCTACGTCCTCTCATCTCCACTGAAATTGCTAACACATTGGCATGTTGCATAGTTGGGTCTCGCCTCGACTATTGCAACTGCGTCCTAGTCCAGACCTCCACTGGCAACCTAACAAAACTTCAAAGACTACAAAACAACCTAGCACGCGTCGTCATTGGCCACACTCATCCCCGTCTCGACTCACTTGCCAGTCTCCGTACCCTCAACTGGCTACCCATCGCCAGTAGGGTCATATACAAGATCGCCTGCCTCTACCACCATGCCTTCATATCTGCCTGCCCGCCGTACCTTTATTCAATATTGACAACTTGCAGCTCATCACACGGCAGATGCCTGTGCAGCGCGACTCACGACCTCCTCTTGATACCAAGATCCAGGACGGTCATGTCTATGCGCTACTTCTCGGTGACAGCCCCAACAGTCTGGAACGCTATCCCTTTGCACATTCGCAGCATCACCTCAATCGCCTCTTTCAAGAGACACTTATTAACGTACCTTTATAACCATGCTTTCAAGCGACTCTGAGCTTGGCCCCACGCCTCTGAGTTGCGGCCATTACGTCCGCAAATTTACACGCGTTATAAATTGCATTATTATTAAACTATGAACACTCTGAGTCTGCTAGCTAGGTGTGGCTATCTGTCGCTATGTGCGTGCGAGTTAAACTAAACGAATGGGTCAGCAGTACACATGCCGCCTGTCCCACGAATCCCAGTCAAGACTGCACGAAGAGCGAAGAGCTTCCAGTTGATCCCCACAGAATGAGCCCCACAGAATGAGCCCCAAATTCGCTCGGCGCTCCCCCTTTATTTCCCTGGCCGCGGCCTCGCTCCGCCCTCGGCCACGCCCCCTGCTGTATCAAGACCCGAGCTCCCTGCTCCCGGTCACGTGTCCCTCAAACCACCAATGGAGGCTCACGGCACACAGCGGCACGCCAGAAACCGTGGCTGGCGCAACATGCAGTGACTATTTGTGTCTCTACATATGCATTCATGTTAATAGAAGTCAGTTTGAACATTGGTTTAATTAAATTAAGTAATCCTATGTGGCCTGACTTTGTGGCCATCCTGTATATAACCAGAGAGTAATAACGGTCGACAGAAGATCACTTGGGACTGAATGGCTTCTCATGTGGGCTTCTGGACTACGGTTCAATAAATAGAAAGGGGTGATGCAAGGCTGCTCACACATTGCTGAAGAATGTCATCAATGGGTAGATGAGACCATGAATTGTGTCCGTTTCAGACAGCGGAGGAAGAAGTGACAACCCACTAAACAGTGATCAGCACGAGTGTTGTCCCCCTTGGTAAAACGAGTCATAGAAGTGTAATTAACTCGTGTTGTAGAGTACGTACTGCACTGACAAGGGCTTGCTGGCTGAAGTGTTTAGTTTTTATTATGAAATGTATGTCTGCTGTAGTATAATTAGCAAAATTAGTTATCCTATTATGCATCAGCAGTCTCCTTCATCTGGGAATGAATTTAAAAAATCTGACAGATTATGAACTAAAAAACTCTCGATCACAGTAACTACATTGTAAACGTTTCTACATTATGAAGCTTTATTTAGGAGCAAATAGCGATGTCACGTAAGTTATTGACACTCATTTCCCCGCACTCTGTTCATGGATCCCAGCGAAGGGACCCTACCGCTGTGTACACGTGCCGAGTATACGCCAGGGGAGACATCCGTGAGCCTCGGGCCACCTACCTACATGGATGTGACCAGTGAAGACGGTGAGGGATTTTTCCTTCTGCATTAAACATTACGTGATCACCTGTTCAAATCTCGTAGTCTTCGCATTAACCTTAATGTGGACTTTTTATCAATGCAGGCGAAGTGCACGTCTCCGAAGCAAATAATCACGGTGATGCAATCGTAAACGATGATGCCATCCGGAGTGTCGTCGAGAGCAGCCAGCTCTTCTCGCCGCGCAGTAGTCAGAGTCGAGATTCTCAGCATCTCGGTACGAACTCATCAAATTCTACTCTCACACGTGATGGCAGCGACAATGTGTTCAAAAGCTGAATCTCAATGTCGAGGTCTGCCAGCTACGAGAGGGCTTCAGGAGAGAGAGTTTGTGTCATTCTTCATCCTCCATTGAAGGAGTGCAGCCTGCAGTGGTTTACTATGCGGTTCATAGTTTGGGTTGCATGCCCACAATCTCACAAGTGTGGCGTGTTTCTAAAACACATCTCTATGAGTCTCTATTTGTCTCTTTGTGTCTATGGGTTTACCAAATGGTCCATAGTTTGGGTTGCATGGCCACAATCGCTTGTTCCTTTAATTTTACATTTTCCAAGGAGAGTTGCGCATCGGCCTGCTGTTGATATTCTGATGCTGTTGATAGTTACACCACCAGTGGTGAGTGGATGGGTGAATAAGTGAGTTAGTGAGTTGATGGTTACACCACCAATGTCTTCGAGGAGGAAGAATGTCCGAGCCAGGAGGAGTGATGATGTTTGAGTCTCAGACGAGGGGTTTATTCTGGATGGGAGGTAGTCCCCTCCTCGCAATGGCTCCATCTGTTCCGTGTTCTTGTATCACCTGAGACAAGGCTAACATCATCGTTTATGCAAAATGGACAATCTTCTTTTGAATCCAGATTAATCAAATAACGACACAAGCCGGCACGCCAGTCCATGGAGGGAAACCTGCACTATGTCTGGGGATCAGCCGGCATCAGCCGGCATGAGGAGTCATGTGTCGGGCCCGCGTGTCCACCCAAACACGCGTTATGACGAATTATTAATATTTTGGAAATTAAAAAAACGTGTTTCTTGTAAAACTATATTTTTGAATCACTATAGATAAACGGCATTGCTTTTACAAATAAATCAGGAATAAACACAGCATTGGGTAGTCAAATGCCTTCATGCATTTACAAAAGTTTTTCTTAAAAATCAAATAAGTTAGGATGAATTTTTTTTATTTCTCTGTACTACCAAGTTTGGTACTAGCAACACGAACGCTGGCGCGTTGTATCTTGATGGCTGCGTTGTTGCTATGTATGTACGTATGTTGAGCTTCTTTCAACATACGTACATACATACTGTGCTAATCGGAGGTTATTCACAGTGCAAGTCCAGAAAGCTTTGTTTGTGGCTGAGTTGGAGGCTGCGAGTCTGAATTTGTGCATTGGGTTAATGTCGGCTAAGTTAATCTGACACGTCCACCCATTTGCCCTGCCCCAGAAAACAGCGGAGACGAGACGATGGTTCACTTACTGGCTGGATTCGAAACAGATGTTGGCACTCGTCAAGAAAGTGCAGCGCAGGTTTGCTCAGGAGACACCGAGAAGGGCACGGGAGAATGTCGATCACCCGCAGTGGCCTTGCTGAATAGCAGGGACACCGTCACCTGTCTTGAAGGGGGTGGGGATGGTGATGAAGATGAGGAGGAGCTGAGCTTCGTCATGACGCAGCCATGGGATGCGGTCGCGCACAGGTACAGGTACACTACAGCTCCACTGCAGGTACAGCTACACTCCAGGCACAATACAGGTACAAGTACACGAAAGCTACACTACAGGTACACTACTGATACTGGTACACTACAGGTGCACTTTCAACCATTTTCAAAGAGTCACGTGGGCGCTGCACTGGGAAATTGATGGAGGCGCACTGTCACAGCCGCTCAACACCTCTCTGTGTCTGAGTGGGTTTGAGGGAAAGGCAAAACCACCATCTCGGTATGGATAACCACCACCAAAGCAGTACCAGATGTTTATGCTTGATTACGTATTCCTTGACTTTATACATAAAAGTGTAGCCTTTATGTGTAGTGACTGACTTGGAGACGTAACGTCTTGGAGGCAAATCTTTAATTAACACCGAGCACACTTTGTACACTCTATACAATACACACCCTACACTGTTACACACTCTCAGTCTCTCGCTTATATGCAACTCTACACTGGTTGCTAGCCTACAACACAATGCTAGCCGTCTGACACTGACGGCGCTGAACCGAGACAGCCAAATACATCTAGCAGCGCAGTTATCAAGTGGAGACAACAGCACCGAAGGCACGAGACGACAGGGGCGATGGCGACGATCTTCAACAGCAACGATGATGACGAGGAGCCCACTCCAAACGACAGCCCCGAACTCCCGCTCGGGGTCCCCTAGTGTGGCCTCGCTCCGCCCCGGCCACGCCCCCCTTCTGGAACCTACTAGCGAGCTCTTGACGTGTCCCTTACATAACCTTTACCCTAGATCCCTCGCGGGTCTATCACGTGGCCTGCTGTCAGTCAGGGCTGCTACAAGCTGCAAATCACCTTCCCTGCCAGCAGCAAGCGCTATGCTACTTAGTGACCAATTCTATGTCACTACATATGTATGCGATCCCATCTAAGCAGGCATAATACACATTGTACTTCTTGCTTCTAAAATAATTTAGCAAACTAAATGATGAAACACCAGAGAAGCACTGTATGATTGCCTTGCATTGGCATTTGAATATAGTTTGGTTATGATGTTTAATTTGTTTTTCAGAGAAGTTCATTGCGACGCTTTGAAGAACTCTTCAGAGGAGCAGCAGAGAATTATTACCTTGCCTAAGATCGCTGCTACGACACATGGCACAGGTTTGCCTCTGAGCACTTGAGCCTGAGCACATTGCTTAGGATTGGCTGCGTGATGCGAAATAGGCTTTTCTTGTACTTGCTGTTAAGATGTAGTTTTACCTCTAAACTAAACTATTATTTTTATTTTATCAGGTAAGGCCCACTGAGCTATAAAGTTTTTTTTCAGAAGTGACCTGACTATCAAAAATGATAGCTCAACAAAGTGGCTTATTGCGTGTAATTTTATAGCAGCCAAAATACTCGAAACACACATTTATAAATATTATTTGGGTCTTTTGGTAAATGTGGAGAAAAAAAACGGAGGACCCGGAGAAATGCAAACTCCAAATATATTATACAGGCATGAGGGTCGGGATCCACAACCTCCGGCGTACCTGGCAAGGTAGTTAACATCTCGCCACTGCAGCGCCCCTCTGTGCTACTGTGAGATGTAATGTGATTTTGAATTGTGTCTTTCGTGCAGATACCAGTGAGACACAGGGCACAGGGTGTGCGCGGCAAGTGCCAGCAAGAGGCAACAGTGACGTCGGCAGCGACGACCATATTGCATCCTCGGTCTCTTTGTTCAGCAGGAGCGGACAAAGTGCTGCCTCATGCGACTATCGCCATGGTGCCTCTGCGACCTTTGTCACGGGTTTGCCTGAAACGTCTCGTAAAGCCAAGCACATGGAAGCTGTGGCGAGGTATAGCTTTCCGTCTGAAAGTTGCAACGTCAATAGTTTTGGTAAAAATCTCGACAAAATATCTCCATTATCTCCACTGGCAATGTTACGTGATAGTTCATTCAATGTGGAACAAATATCGCGGGAAGAATATGTTGTCAATAAACAAAAAAGTGCAAGAGATGAAGCAGACGCGCACGATGAGTGCAGAAAACATGCCACACAAACAATAACCACAACAAGGGTCTATTTTGACACTGATAGCTACTGCAGTGTAATGCCGATGTCTCCGTGTGGAGTGCAGAGGGGTCCACCAGTGATTATTAATGACAACGCACTCAATTTTGATCGTATGCTACTCGAGGGGGACAGGAAAATGGCTGTTGAAGTTTCAATGTTCAAACCATGTCAATCACCATCATTTTCCAGTGACCTTAAAATTTCAGTTGTAAAAAATGAAGATGCCATTTTTCACCCAGATAGGACGTCTAAATCATTTAGCAGTCTACCTTCAGAAAACAGAAGAAGACATTCAGTAAATGATACCATCAAGGTAGTATCTGATGATACAGAATATGTCCAGCATCCTGGTTTTGCCTCGTATTACAGTTCTTGTATCAGTGACCATGAGTGTGAATATTCAGATGTCATGTCAAAGCTGAGCTACTGGTCACAGCATAGCTCTGTGAAGGATGCGGCCTCTCCTCCTCAGTGCTGGTCCCCAAGTGACTCCACGATTGAGTGTAGTTCCCTGCCATCCATTTTGCCAACGCTGACCCAACCTGAAGTCCAAACAAACAAAGTGGTGGAATCTCGATCGCGCGAGAACATTTTGATCACTTCCGAAGTAAACGAGAAACAGGACAACTTGAATTGGTCTTGTGAAATAAGTGCCATAAAAGTGAAGAAACAGAGAGGGGACTCACTCTCTGACACTGCCATTCACGATAAGCCTCTTCAAGGCCAAGCTCAGGGCTCTGCATGCGCTGTGGTCTCCACATCCCTGATAAGCGCCGCCTGCGCTTCACCATGCCACTCGCTTACTGAAAGCTCTGCGTGGACCGCGGCTTCACAGGCACCTACCACCTTGAAGAGCACCGTGGCATTGGTGGCAGACCCTACGCAGGATACCTGTGCATCTCGTACGCTATTGCTGAGTGCTCCGATTGTTGCCTCTGATTCTCAGCCTTCTCTGCCAGCCTTGGATTTTCAGCAGAAGGCCTGTAATTCAGAACCGTCGTTGACAAGCATGGCAGCTCGCACCTGGAAATCTGATCAAGTGTGCACCGACTCTGTACGCCCACAGAAATTCATGGCAAAACCATTAATGTCATCTCCAAAATGTAGCAAAGTGCTGGCAACAATGACAAAATATAACCTGCCAGGGACCACATACCAAGGTGCCTACTGCAGTGATCCAGCCGATGTTCCTGCAAAAGAGAGGTAAATATGATTTTTTTTTATAGGGTTAGAATATGACATTTAATAACCAGAACCATAGCAGGTTGAGTTTAATGGTGATGAAATGGAGAAATTCAGTAATTTATTTAGTGTTGCAGTTGACGGATCCTGCAATGGTTTAATAGTTATCACATTGGACTTTAAAGCCAGTGGTCACAGATCGATTTTCAGACATGGCAGTTGAATCAAGAGACGGGTTTCTTAAATCCCCCTCCCACCTCTGTCCACCAAGCAGTAGAAATAGGTTCCACTCCATTTGTCCTTAGGTGAGAGCACATTTGGCGGTGTCAAAATAATTGTTACATTGGGACAATCTTGTTTTTATGTGTTTTACAATTGGTATCAACAATAGCATCTTGTCCATTCGTTTTCACCTTGTAATTGAACTAAATCTTCTCTTCTGAACAGAAATGCATATTTCGCTGTCATCTGACCTTGTACGTTTTAATGTTCCTAGCCTACAGGCTCGTTTCCTCTATCCGGATCAGAGGGTTGACTGTCGTCCATTCTGGTTGTTTGCTAAAGCTGTTATTAACAGTTTAACACAAGCTTTCGCGACCAATATTATCTATAATAAAGGTTTTTTTTACTTTGAACGCGTGAATATAAATGTGTCGTTAAACCCGCAACTACCCTCCAGCTAATTATTAAGGTTTGTCACGTAAACAATGTGCCAATTAGTTACACTTCAGCACACCGGTGTGTTGGAGAGTAAACCCACAACATTTACAATTCGAGTACGACATTCGTTGGTGATTATTGATAGGCCCAGGGTGATGACATCACCTTTACCCTTCTATTTAAGACAAAAACAGGAATACTTCTTCACAATTCTGACTATCGCCTGATGATGCTAGTTGTAATTACCAGCAGAATTATAAATGTTGTGGGTTTACTCTCCAACACACTGGTGAGCTGAAGTAACTAAATGGACTTTTTAACCGGATAAACTTTACTAATTGGCTGTCGGGTGGTGGCAGGTTAAACGCCACATCTGTAATTATGCGCTCTAACCCAGAAAATCCTGATTATGGACTGTTTTCAATTGTTTCTGAATAACATAATTTCCATCAATAAGGGGTGGCTCTGGGTCTGTAATTGATGCAAATGACGATCTCTTAAACTACTATTTTGGTTGATAATTGTTTTTTTACTATTTTATCTGGCAACAAAACTGATACCTTTTTTTACAAGGAGTCATGTTTGCATTGACCACAATACCTGCGGTCGGAATGCAAACAAAAAACACAACTCTGATAATGTATGTACTGTTCTTGAAATTGATTGGTCCACACCTGAAACAGCTTTTCTTAGATCCTAGTCTCACATGGTGTTGGACCAGATGACGCCAAAAGGCGCACAACAACAAAAGGTGTCAGTTTTATTGCCAGATAAAAGGGTAAAACAACAATTATCATATTTTGCTACTGGCAAAGGAGGTTCCAATGGTGTACTATTTTGGTTATCAAATACGGAATTTGGAAGCCAAAATAAAACTCCACCGCAACGCATGATGTGTGTTGTGTGATATCCCAAAGTGATACTTCTAAAGCTTGTGGTCCTGATAATATAAGAGTTTGCATCCTTGTTCATGCCAAAAAAGTATTCCATCAAGCGGCTTCAGAGCGTTGACACATTAGAGCGTAAGGGAGTGTTGTAGTGCTCAACTGTAGCTTTAGTATTTTTGTTCACGGATAAAGCTCTAATTCATGTGGCACTGCATATTACATCGGATGCATTTTATTTTGTTATGTTCACATATGTTCATGTTATGATTAACACTTTAAATGTAACACAACATAATTGTTGTTTGGTGTCCCAGGGAAATTGGTGAGAGGACACTCAAGGTGAAGTTGAAACATGGTACTGACCTGCGCGAGAGTGATGGGAGGTTTGCTGCCCAAGGCTTGAAGCACTGGCACGCTGTGCACACCGCAGTAGCGCAGACTGAAGGCCACGTCGCCTCTGTATTCAACCCCGGTGAATTACAGACACGTGAATTAGAACATAGTAATATCCAAGATTATAGCAGAGAAGATAAATCAATTCGCAGAAAATTGATTGTGGTGATGTCTCCTTGTAATGTTCCACCGAGTCTACAGAAAGTACGCCACTGGTTGAAAGCGAGGCACCATTATGAGAAAGCGAAAGCAAAACTCGCAAGTGCCGCTTTACCGAGAAACACAAGCGCCTCCAAAATGGCAACTGAAGGGCGTCCCTGGCAGTGGGAGGGGCACAGCACTAGGGCTGTCGTTTGTCATAATAACTTGGGAGTTGGTGACCAACCAGACGCATCAACAACGGTTTTTCCTAGCGCAAAAAAGGATATGTTGGAGGCAGAGATCGGAGAGTCTGCTGCTGAAAATGCAGAGATCATATTGGCGCTGTCCCCGGTGAAACGACCCTTTGCAGATGTGGCACATTGCAGCTCTGGTGAACTTTTACAATCGGAAGCTCGGCAACCAAGTGAACATCACTCACATCAAGAACTTGTAGACCTTCCTACAGAGAGCAGACGTGTGGAGGTTTCAGTGCTGCCTACAAGCTTAATTCATAGCACCCCTGTCGCACCCAGAGCCAGCGATAAAATTAATCTTGCAACAGTGTCTCCAATCCGCACAGTTTGTGCCTCTGAATCTGCAGGTATGATGACCGGATTTTGCATTCACAAAGATATTTAAAACATTTTCAGTCAAATACGTAATGACATTTTGTGTGCCATTAATTCAATGTGTTTGTCTGAAACCATGCCAGTTAACATCATCTCGTCATTATGCTGTGTAGCAGTTGCAGCAAGCGATCTTAACATTGCTGGCTGGGCACCGATTGACCCGAACATTTTGGTGTAGTGCAAGGGCAGAGTGTGGAATTTCAACTTTCGTGCAGAAGAGGTCATGGTGAGAGCGAAATTTATTTTACGCTGAGAAGGTGTCGTGATAAAGTGTGGATCAGTGATCACACTCCATTACTCGATCATCCGGGCAAGCCTCCCCGAGTCTCAAGATTTTTTTTCAGGAGGGTCCTGCCACATTTTCACAGTAGGGACGTGACGTTGCTATTAAGCGTAATCGCAATTTATTAATTTGCAGGTAATTTTTTTCTGCAATGGGATGTTTGGCCAAAACTATGTGACTTGTTTTCTTAACTATGGGAGGAAAGTGGGGAACCCGGTGGAAACCCACGCAGAGCAGGGGCAAAGAGAGAACGTACAAACTCTACGAAGAATGGAGCCCCAGTCGGGATTGCAACTCGTACTTTTCTTGCTGTGAGGCAAGAGTTTTACCACTGCACCAATCAGAACGTGTTGCTATTTAGCTGTTAAATACCTTATTGAATGTGTTTAGGTATCCTTATTCCTAGCCAAATATAATTTTTTGTATGGGTTTTATCCGTTACAATTGATTTTACAAACATCTTCAATTGTAAGTCCGCTCCCCACAATTTGATTCCCTTGTATCCTGCGTGGCTTGTGTGGCATGCTTGTCGTGCGTGGTGGGACGTGTGTGGCGTGCGTGGCGTGCGGGGCATGCAAGTCAAAGTGTCTCCTTGATACAATGAGCATGGCGTGTGCTCACCTCCATAGTTTTTCCGAGGCCTTTGTTGAACCGGTCTTCATGCATAGCCAACACTCTTGCATCCCAACATAGCACTACTTATTTTACCAACCCCAGAGGGAAAATATACGCTCAGTTTGTGCCCGGCTAATCCTGATTTTTTGAGTTGAGCGTTCTAACCTCAGCAACGTCCATAACCAAACTTTAAACATTTAGGACTAGATAGTGATCCACTGTGTAAGAAAATTAACATGTGGTAAATTGATCAACATTAGATGAATGTTTTTTTATGTAAATGATCAGATGCCGTTGCTGAGGATATGCCGAAGAGACCTGCCACTCTGCAACGCATGGTGTTTAAATCCCAAATTAAGGTAGGGCAGGGATAATTCTCACTTGTGACATTACAGTTCGTTCGGTGGTCTTGGTGTGCTGTTCATCTTTACTTCTGTTTTGTAGAGAAGGATGTTCTCTCCAGGTGAAAAAGAGACGTCACAAATAGAAGGGCCAACACTGAACAACACCTATGGCTTTAAAATCAGCCAACAAAACCTGAACAATGCAAAATCTCTGCACGAGGTATGTGTTCAAAGTTGCTTTTATTCATGCAATACTGGGTGAATATGTCTTGAGTCTTTCAGTAAAGTCACGTAGATAGGTTCAAAGAAAATAACAAAAAACAAAAACTACGACGTTTCAATCGCAACACAAGCAGTCGCTTCAGGAAGATGACCGCTTGTGTTGCGATCGAAACGTTGTAGTTTTTGTTATTTTCTTTGAACCTATCTACGTGATTTTACCGAAAGACCCAAAGAATATGGGTGAATGTGTTTCATTAAGTTTAAAAAGACGACGTTATTTTCAGTGGTGTCGGGTGTTGGTGGTGGCAGCGCACACGGGGCTGCCTGCAAACCAGCACTGTGGAGGCAGTGAGGGTTGATGGATCACCGCACACATACACACGCGCATGTGGCAAAACTCCCTGTGTGCATCGAGGTATCATACCCTGGCTTGCCAGGAGAATGTGGTACAGCAAAAATGTGGAATCCACCAGTTCTGTCTTAATGGGATAGATCGTTGCCCCCTTGCACACGTCGGTTATCACTGGGTGCTCCACTTTCCTCTGACATGTAAACACTCCTTAATTGGATGTTAGCAACCTCACATATATGGAACTGCATAGCTTGGGGGAGGGAGGATTTGGTTCCGGCTCACCACATGGCTGCCATTCCCACTTGTCTGCGTTTTTTAGCACCTCTGAGTTGTTTTCTACTTTTACCACCACCACTACTCTCCTCACCAACACCACATCACTACTATCCTCATGAACACCACGACCGTCATCTTTTTAATCATCAATAGGGTTCTCATTGGTACCACCACAATGTGTTCCCCATGGTTTGCGTGGCGGTCTAGGAGTTTGCATGATGGTATAGGGGTCTGCGTGGCAGTATTGAGGTTTGCATGGCAGTCTAGGAGTTTTCCGCTGGAGGCAGGCAGCAGCACGTGGTGTCCAATAGGCTTCGGCCCCAGGCTGAGCTGTTGCGGGAACGAAACTGATATTTCACAGACAAGGCCTAGGTGTAAGGGAATTGTAGCCGTGTCATTGGGATGGTAGCACCTAACAGAAAGAAGCAATGTTCTCTGTTGACTTTGTACGTTGTCTTTCCCCCTCTTCTGCATGGGTTTCCTCTGGGTTTTCTGGTTTCCTTCCCATAGGTAAAAAATAAACAATGTAAATTCAGAGACAAGTTGTAGTTAAAATGATATGGCCAAACATCCCAATGTCAAAAAATGACCTACAAATGACTGAATTGGGATTGCACATAGGGAAAACTGAGCAAGACCCTCCTGAAAAAGTCTTGAGACTGAGATGTTCCTGGGTAAACTTGCATAATAATAAAAGTTATAAATAATGATCGACTTTCACAATGAGATTGTATGTGCCCCAGGTCCAGCATTTAACCCTGATGAGCATGGAGATGCATGCTCGCTCGAGAAAACACCTTCTTCCTGATCCCGACTTGGACCCAGTCTGCTGCATCTTCTACCACATCATGTGTGATGCTCCTCTGCCAGGGAGAGACACAAACGATGTGACCGGACTTATCATTCAAGATGCAGCGCACAGCACAGCTCCAGGTACATGGCAGGGTTTGTCATGGTGGCCTAATGTACAAAAACCAGGGTTATTGGAGTGTGTGCCTTTGCGGCATGCATGGTGAATCATCAGTTGATGGCTTAATCAAAATGCGTGTCGGTCAGGTGGCCCAGTGGTAGGGCGAGCGGTTCACAATTGGAAGGTCGCAAGCTAAAATTCTTGTTAAAGGTTGACTAAGCCCATTATCTCTCTGGGGTTGATCAAAAGTGGAAAAATTTGTTTCAATTGTGTGGGGAAGTCAAGTAAGTGGTTGTCGTCTGGATGAACTTGCCCCTGCCATGAGAATGCAGAAATTACATCACTTGATCAGGGCTGTAGCCAGATTAGTACTGCCTCAGTGCTAATATGAATAGGAAATAATTAAAAAATGTGTCTGTGCCCATATTACATTTAGACTACAGATGAGACCAACAAGATAATTGAGGCAAGAGAATTAACCTAGATCCTGATATAGATCCTGACAGTTCATTGCTATGGGAGATAGTTTTCTGCTTATGGCAGCGCGTTCGCCGCTTGTTGCAGGGGTTCATGCTAAAAGTACTTGCTGTGTCTGATTCACAGTGGACGTTAAAGATCCCGTGGTGTCATTCAGAAAAGTAGAACATTGTGTGCCGGTGTCAGGGTCCAAATTTGCCAAATAATAAAAATAAATTACCCGAAAACTACTCACTTGAGATTTATATGTAACAATCATTGTTCCCTCCTGCAAAAAATTGGACGGATCCTCCTGAAAAAGATCCATAAGACCTCAATGAAGCTTTTCTAGGTAAATAAGCCGAATACTAATAATAATCAACAGCAGTCAGATTGCTTCAATGCATGAAGCAATCTGACTGCAATAATGCGACTATGTATGTATGATGGACTTATTTCGCACTGTACATAGCTAACTGGGCAGGACGACAAACTTAAACACGAAAAGCAGTTAGAAAGAAATGTGTTTTTCAATCTAGATTTAAAAGTGCATACATCCAGTGGCTTCCTAATAAATGAGACAATGTGTGGTAGAAGAAGCTGGTTATAAGCACACACCATGGCAGCATGTGTATTCGTATCAGCACTTGCCTCGCCAGTGTCACGTGAATGACAGGTGACGCAGGAATCACTTGCATTGCAGTTCCATTGAAATATTGTTTAACTGTTAACAATATCTTTCGATTTAAAGCTTTCGTGACTGCAGGGATTCATCTTCTTGGTTCTTTCGGTAATAATAAAAATAAAACATAATAAAATACAGAATTGTATTTTATTATGTTTTATTTTTATACAGAATTGTATTTTATAATGTTTTATTTTTATTATTTTATTATTTCCCTTCTACGTGACTTTACCGAAAGAACCAAGAAGATGAACAGTTCAATAGTCTACAATCAAAGTGCACTGCTTTCAGTTCTATTGGGAAAAAAATAACATTTGAAATCTGAAACCGGGCTAATTAGGAGGCTCTCCATCCATTTCAAAATTAGTCAATCAGCTGGTCGCATGTGGTAGTGTCAAGTGTCGGTACGCCCACCTCTTCTAGATTTCTGGCCAGTGTGAATGTCACATACGGGAAATTACATTCACTGGGAGACTCTTTGGTGTTGCAGAGTAACTTATTTTTGTATTGGAGACAAATGGACACGAAGGAGATGGCAGTTTTTCAGTGCAGTATTTAATTAACTTCAGAGTGAAATGCGACAAAACACTTCTCTCAACAACGTCCTGCAGAATACAAATGTGTGTGTGTGTCGCTATTATCACTGAAGTGCTGTTACTTGTGCATCACAAGTCCAAGTTTGTGTCTCAGTGTAGACAACACCCTGATGGCCCTTGCTTGATCTCGTGTTCAACACCCATGAAATCACAAACATGTGGTAGTTTTGATGCTGTCAGTCAGGTAGTTCCACCTCATTACAGATCAGACGATCATAGTCCCCACCGCGGAACAGGGCTTTCTTTGTCTAAATAGAAAACTATTTTTTTTGTTGAACTTTTTTTGTTTAGTTTGTTGTCCTTACCCTGCACCTCTGATGAGCATGGTTGACTATGGTGCAAAATAAGTTCAACATTCAGGCAGTCCTCAACTTATAAACACCAGACTTACGAATACCTGCATTTACAAACCAGCTTCCATGACATATACATTTTAAACATTGAATTAAAACGCGAACTCGCACGAGAAAACTGAACCACGGAACTATTTTGTTCAACGGAGCGATCCTCCGCAAGATGTAATGAGTCAGCCTCGTGCTGGTAGTGAGTGTTTGTGTGTGTGTGTGCACGCACATGCACGTGTGTGTAAAAGTGAGTGTGTGCGTGTGGGGCAAAAATAACCCCTATCTCTTCGGTGCCGGACGGTAACATTGTGGTGGATGTGCCATGGAGGGAAAGCTAATTCCAATTGGTTGTTCTCCTCATGGTGCTCGTAGCCACCACAGCAGCCAATGGGGGCTCTGGATGGTTGTGAGGGGCTGGTAACTGTTGTATATGTCTGGTCTTGAAAATTTAATAAAAAAAACTGAAAATGGAGAAATGGGTAAATATCGGAAAATATGCTAATTTGTGTAATTATGTACATAAGTTATGCTAATTAGGGAGGTGTCATTGCATTAAGTCATGCAAATGTATGCAGTTATGATAATGTCTGCAGTTATGATAAATAGGCTCTGCCTCGTTGTCTAGGGTTGTATTATCAAGCAGGATAATACAATTATTTTCGCTTTAACGTTTACTGATTATGTCTTAGTGTTTTTATGTCAGGTCTCCAAATTCAAATCTCACCGCAGGATACAGTTCTCATAATTAAGATTAATATGCATGAACTTAGGAAGGCACCACTCAGACACTTCTGTGTTAAACAATTTTAATTTCTAACCAAAAACATAACACTTTACTATGCAAACTCTTATGCTTGGAATTGTCAACACAGTACTCCTGGAGATGTTCTCCTCATTGATCCGTACATTTAACCCTCAATGATTACGTTTGTTAAACTAGGTAACAGAACAATCATTTAATTTGTCGGAGTAACGCGAGCATATACGGCGATAGGAAAAAGTCCTTAATAATGAATGTAATGATATTCATACAAACGGCAATAAAGAAACATGTCCTGAAGGCAAAGGTAGACCTCAATGAATTAATTGGTAAGATTATGTAATCGTCGAAATGTCTTGGAACAATTGTGTGCGGCAGTGTGCCTGCTTCAGCAAATGCTTATCAATTGGCTAAGGCTTCAATAAATTCGCGGGCAAGATTCTGTGATCAAAAGAAAGATTTCAACACAATAGTCTCCCTGTGAGTGTGGATTCGAAACGTAGGTTTCTAAACGTTTAGTTTCGTCAATAAATTCATTGGTACAGTTACAATTAACAAAATAACGACTAAAATACTTCTAAACGACCGTATCCACGTAACTCAATGGGCAGCAGTGTTCTTCATTATCAGCTAATAGTTGACGTACTCTTATAACAGCCATAGAGGGTTCACGTGGGGATTGGCTTGCCGGTCCTGCTTGTAGCCAATAAGGGTTGAGATAGGGACCATGGCCCACGCGTGATCACGACAGGTCATCAGGAGTGATTGGCCTAGCCATTCGGGGTCCCAGCTAATGGGGAGCCGGATGAGGGGCGTGGTCCCGGGATTGACAGGGAACCATCGAGAATGGTCGAAGCTGTCCATGAACGATTGGCTGGGGGAACCACGTTACGAAGGTATTAAGAGCGAGTGAGAGAGAACGATCGGGAGCAGACTGAAACTGACAAGAGCAGGGTCACGCGCGGATGGGGGCTCGGGGTGCCACGTGCGCGGTGGGGACTTAGTGCGTTGTCTGTCCTCTCTCCGTTGTCTGCCAGCAACGGAGAGTGAGTGAGCAAAGTGTATTGTGGAGTGGAAATAAAAGGACTGATTCCGAAGCCGTCTCCCGAAGGATTATTACATTATTATTAGTCCCGATATGTGTGTTGGTGGTTTTGTCTCCTCGATCTATTCTTTGCGTTAAGCAGACGCCGGGCGATGCGTTGTGAGTGTGGGGGAGGGGCATACAAACAACTTCCTCGCTCTGCTAGATGAAGAGTGGGCACAGCGCTCGCCGTCGGCGGTGCGCGATAATTTCGTTGTCAGATGGCGCCCGCAGCTCGTCCGCTGGTCGCCGTTCCTCACTCTTGTCTTGGTTCCCAGCTAGTGCTGGTCAGTGTGTGAGGGTCGAACCCACGGTGCCCTCGCCGGCGCTCTCCTCTTCCTCACGGGCGGTTGGTCAGGCTCTTTCCCCTGCTGGATGAGCTGAGTCGGCACGACGCTTGTCTTTGAAGGTGCACGATAGCGCTCGCCGCTTGTCCGCTGGCAGCTCACACCCTTGCTCGGTGGTGCTGGTGGCGCTGCTGCGCTCTCTCTCCGGCTCCGTGCTCTCTGGCGATGCCCGATGGCACGTGCAGCTGGTTCTCTGCGATGCTGGCTTGGTCGATGCTTGGCGCTTTCCGCCCTTTATCCCGGTTGATTGCTCGTCATTGCTCGTCACTCTATCTCTCTCCTTGATCGTGCCGCTGCCGGGTGGCAGCTGGCACTCAGTGTAGAATAACTTTGAGCGATACTTCTTCTGTCAGCGCCGAACTCGTACTCGGTGACATATTGCTACTCGGCAAGCCTCACCATCCTTGGTCGATTGCAGAGTCCCACCCCCGAGCTTGCCGCTTGCAGTACTGCTCGCTTGGTCGATGCTTGGCGCTTTCCGCCCTTTCTCGATGTTGATTGCAGACGTTGCTCGTCACTCTTTCTCTCGGGCTGCAGCTGCTCGTGGGAGCTGGCACTCACTCTCAAAACTTGTAAATTGTATTCGCACACCTCTTCCACAACTGTGAGAGCTTAGTACAATACAATTTATCGCAATCCTTGACATTGCAAGCGACTCAACGTCAGGATAAATGTAGAATAAATCTTTCAGCGATACTCTGTCGGTCCATGCCGAACTCAGCACCGAGCATCACCTCGCCTCTCTTCTCTGCGAGACACAACACCCATTGTTAATTTCGAGGCCATGCCCCGGAGTCTGCCCGTCGCAGTACTCTCTGTCGCTTGCCGTAGTCTTCTGTCACTTGCAGTAGTAGCAATGTATGGGTCGTGTCTCTGTTTTTATGTGAAATTCTCTCCCCTCGGCTCGCCTTCTCACAAAGGACTGGAATCCCTTTGATTTCGCTCTCACCCTGGCCTGGTTCCTGCCCATCTCCTCAAGCCACCTTTTCATCCGTGGAAAACAGATGCTCCAAATTGCCCTTGTGTTTTCCTCGTTTTTCAACTTTTTAATAATTTCTCTGGAGGGAGAGATTCCCCCTGTCCGGTCGCATCCCCCCCTCTTCCCTCGCGGTGGGATGTTACATTTTCTTCTCTCTCACAGAGAGGGGCGCTGGCCTTTTAAGTCGTTTCTCTTGTACCGTTTGGAAAAATATTATTTTACCTCTTATAGCAGGGGTCGGGGACCTTTTTGACTGGGAGAGCCATAAAAGCCAAATATTTCTATATATATTTCATTGAGAGCCATATAGTATTTTTAACGTATAATAAATTAAATATGTCTTACTTTTAATGCGACTTCTGGTGCTGCATGGTTTTGCTGATGGCCTTGTAGTCTGGTTCATACGTGGTGAGGTTGAGCTTCATGCAGGCGTTGAGGCTTCCATCAGTTAAACGTGAGCGTAGGTTGGTCTTAATGTTCCTCATATGCGAGAATGACTGCTCACATGCATATGTAGAGCCAAACATGGTCAATACGGCAATACTCACACGCTGCATTGTGTGGTATGTCACAGGAAGCTCGTTCCAAGTTTTAAGAATCAGCTGGTCTTCAGGTTGAAGATTTTTCATTTCTGTCCACTTGTGTTCCCTTGCCAGCTCTGCTCGCTGTCGCGCAAGACTTTCCAACTCTCGATTAAGTGACTTGAACTTACTCATCCACATGTCTGATGCCTTCAGGTCAGCAACTTCCAGCTCAAAATCTCCGATAGAGACCCAGGGGATGCATGTCAGGTCGACTTTGTCCACTGCACACTCATGTGGATGAGTGATGAACTTGAAAAGACCAGTGCGCGCACGAAATTCTCCAAAACGTGCTTTGAATGACTGCAGGAGATTGGACGTAAAGCCAGCTAGCTGCTGGAGATCCAGATGTTGAGTGGAGTCACTTGCTAAGCATGCATCTCTAAATTGTCGCAGTCTTTCAAAGTGCAGAAGACGACCTGTTTCAAAGTCCCTGAGAAAGACTTCCAGCTTGCTTTCAAATGCAAACACTGCTTGTTGAAGGGATGAGATTGTATTTCCAATACCTTGCATTTTCACATTGAGCTGGTTCAGATGGCCAGTTATGTCCACGAGATAGTGAAACTGCAGGAGCCAGTCAGTGTTGTCTAGTTCAGGATGCTTGACGCCTTTCATTTCAAGAAAAGTCAGGATTTCACTCAGGCAAGCTGCAAAACGGCTGAGCACCTTCCCCCTTGACAACCAACGCACGTTGCTGTGTAAAAGCAGACCGGGATAATGATTCCCAACTTCTTCTAACAGAGCTTTAAACTGGCGATCATTTAAAGCTCGGGCAACAATAAAGTTGACCACTCGAATGACCAGCGACATCACCTCACCAAGCTCCTGGCCACACGTCTGAGCGCAAAGCGCCTCCTGGTGCAGGATGCAATGAAAACTTAGGATGGCTCTTTTTTCATGTTCACGGAGAAGCGCTATAAATCCTTTGTTCTTCCCCAACATACAGGGTGCACCATCAGTACAGACAGAAATACGTTTATCCATCGGTAGTTTTTTTTTCTTTAGCAAACTCCATGAAAGACGTGAATACATCCTCTCCTCTTGTTGTCCCTTTCATTGGCAAAACAGCCAAGCTTTCCTCATGCAGTGTGTCACCTGCAGCATACCTGGTAATTATACTGAACTGAGATGGATGGCTAACGTCTGTTGACTCATCTAACGCGAGAGAAAAGTATGTCCCGGCGTTTATGTCCTTAATTTGTGCTTCCTCGACTTGATTTGCCATCATGATGCTACGATCGTGAACAGTTCTTGCTGACAGAGGCATGTCTTTTATTCGTTTGATATATTGTCTTTATTTGGGAAGTCATCAAACAGTTCATTGGCCACATCAAGCATGGATGTTTTGGCATACTCGCCATCTGTGAATGGCTTTCCATTCCTTACTATTGCCAAAGCACCCGCAAAGCTAGTGGAATTCCCGTCACCTTGCTTGTTCCACACACGTAGTTGCTGCTGACTCGTCTGCACTCTCCGCTGTAGCTCTTCGCATGCCTTTTTCCTGCTGTCCCCCGCTGGATATTTCGATGCAAATGAAGCATGGTGCGTATCGAAGTGCCGCTTTATATTTGACCGTTTCATCGATGCAATTTTATCATTGTATATTAGACATATCGCAGATCCTGCTCTCTCCACAAATGCAAATTCCTCTGTCCACGCAGCCTGGAATGCACGGTAATCATCGTCTTTTTTTCTTTTCGCCATCTTTTCCGTTACAAGGGTTGAAGCGGATAAACTAGTTGGCTATCTGATCAAATGGATTTCTTCACCTTTACAATGACCCGTGACATGCTCGCGAGCCATTGGTTCCCGACCCGACCCACGGGTCACGGGACCCGTGACCCGTGAAATTTATCTTCAAAACTAATTTCTGTTTACTTTAAAATGACACAGTATTATTAAGCAATATCACAAGTATTTTAAAATCAGTTCCAAACTGATTTTTTAAATTATTATTATTTTTTCAACTCAAAATTGTCTGGGAGCCATATGCCGTCACCGGAAGAGCCATATATGGCTCGCGAGCCATAGGTTCCCGACCGCTGTCTTATAGCTTGCTACCTACCACTTCTGTTCTGATTCTGTAAGTGACTCAAGGTATGTCTGTAGCAGTGTTTACAGTACTTCCATCGTGGTTTGGAATTCCTTCATGGTGTTTGATTTTTCTTTGTAAGGGGAGATGCCCTCTCTCTATGGGATACATTTTATCTTGGTTCTGTGTGATTGACCTATTTCACCTTTTTTATTCTTCTGGATGACTCTCGGTCTAATACTTCATAATTATTATTTTTTTATGTTTATCCAGAGCTCATTCATTGGTTCTTTCGGAAAAGTCGCGTAGATAGAACAATAATAATAAAAATAAGGTGAATAACAATAGTATTTAAATAATATGAGAAATAATAACCCACTAATGTAGATTGTAGCCTGGTTTTTAATCGGAATGAGTGTGTTGGCAGTCTTTGATGTCCACTTATTCTTGTCGCTAAGTTTTGGACTTTTACCGTTGTGTTAAAAGAACCCAAAAAAAGTTGCCTGTTTTGTAATCGTGGCGCCTGCTGTCTGTACTCTTTTGAGGGGGCCTTTGAAGCCATGTAGAGATTCCCCAGAATCTCATTAGCAACCCCCCCCCTTCTCTTTTGTTTTTGGGTTTTTTAGAATTACCTTTTACGGCTTATCTCCAGCTGCCTGGTCCCGAGTGTGAAGGGCAGCTGCTGTGTGAGGGGAGGGGGGTTCGCATCACCCCCTTTTGCCCCATTAGACACCGTGATTGATACAAAAAAATTGGCAGAATTATTTTTAATAGAAATTTTTGAAAAAGGCCTATATATACAACATAATCGTTCCACCTTCCATTCATTTACCACTAAACCATGACGTAATTTTTTTTACTAAGATTGTGCTGGAGTCCCTGGGGGGACAGGTGTCTATGAATTATCCTGGCCCAAACCCATTTAGCAGAACCAGGAGTCTGAACCTCGGGGTTCCTCCAGAAATGGCAAAAAAACGCTGCGAGTGACCACGTGGAATGTTACAATGCTCACTGCGGAGGAGAGCTTGCCACTCCTCTCTGTCCGGAGCTGGGCCGGTACAACTTGAATCTTTACAGCATTCAGGAGGTTCGGTGAACTGGTTCTGGCTCCAGTCACCATGAGGGGGTGGATTTTCCTCTGCTCGTGGTGGGAGAATGCCAAACAACAGGGAGTGGCTCTTCTGAACAAAAGACTGAAAGGGGTGTGGGAGCATGGCGGTGAGGTGTAGGAATCTGTAAGCCCCATTTCACTGTGGGCTTGCCTCCCCATTGTTGTATATATGCCGTTTTCCAAAAATGTATATTAAGAATGATTATGCCTATTTTTTTTAAAGTTTGATCTGGATGTAGAGCTCGGGCATGTGGAGGGGGGTCACCCCTCACCCCTCACACCCCGCTGCCTCTTGCCTTGCCACACAAACAGGCAGCTGGAAGGAGAAGCCATAAAATGTAATAAAAACCCAGGGCTAATGAGACTGGGAAATCTCCACCGGGCTTCAAAGGCCGCCATAAAACACACACAAACAGCAGGGGTCACGGATCTCCCCGGACGGCGAGAGCAGCAGGGGCTGTCAGACATTACAACTGGCGTTTTTGTTTTAATACAACGGTAAAAGTTCGAAGCTTAGCTATATCGTCAAACTCAGGATATCAAAATATAACTTGAATAAGAAGCACGGATCCCCGGTGATACAGACGGGGGACAAAGGTTAATAAAACCCTCGGAATTCCTGTGGTAACAACTATGGTATATCACAAATCTTGGTTAAACATAAACCAAATAATAATTTAAGTGTTAGACCATAGGGTCATTCAGAAGAGATACAAGGCGAAATAGGTCAATCTCACATGACCAAGATAATATGTATTCCATAGGATCAGAGCTTCACCAACCGCCTTTGTCTTCCAGCAGCTAACACAGCACATGTTAGCAATGAATCACATATGCAGGGAGGGTGTGAGTAATGTTTGAAGACACTACAATTGTGTAGTAGGTTCAAAGAGACTTGGACGACGTAGTCGGAGGCACACTTATTTATTAACCGTTCCACTCTATACAGGCCAAGGTATACAGCACTCGAAGGGGTATCGGCCCCTTCACCCGTCTAACAGGGAGATCCCACGATCTCTATCCCGGCTAGCCTACTCCCAGGTCCTCCACTCCAGAGCTAGGGGAGGCTAGCTGATCCTGCTCTGGCCAAGCTGGGATCACGGCACCCTGAGTCCCCAGACCGGCTCTTACAAGAGCATCGGCTCTGGGATCTCGGGGCCACGCCACTGGCTTGCCCTGGTCGGTTCTTAGAAGGGCAGCGATCCAGGGGAGTCCCAGGGCCTATCTAGCCGGTTTTCCTTCTTCACTGGTTTAAGCTAAACACTGAACCCCGAGCCCACCGGCTCACCGCCTTATATAGCAACTCTCTCCTCGAGGGGTGGGGCCGTGGGGGATCACAGCGCCGTTTCAGCCCCCCAGGCTGAACGGTGCGGACGTGGATGTAAGCATCCTTCCGTGTGCGGGCATAACCACCCCTGGTGTATTTGTTTGCCCTCCCGTAACACCTCTACAATTGTATTATCACGATTGGTAATACACCCCTAGATAACGAAGCCGAGCCTAATTAGCATAATTACATACACTTGCATAACTTCATACAATTACACCTTCATTTTATTACCACAATTGGTAATACCCCTAGGCAACGAAGCGGAGCCTAATTAGCACAAATGCATAAATTTACATAAGTACATTAAATACCATAAATTGTATAATTACACATTTTTTTTCATTACATTTTTATTATTTTTCTCATTTTTTAAGACCTAATATATACAACACCATCAACCGGAGGTGAGTAATGGTGGTGGTTGCTAATGCCCCCATCGAAGGTGAATATCAGTGGTGGGAATGCAGGCAAGGTCGATGAGTCAGATGCCTTCTATGACCCCTGTCATAGGAGCTAGCTAAAGTGGCCCATCTGGATAGATTTAACGTGTTTGGTTACTTTAATGTCCGAGTAGGTCATCATGCTGGCACCTGGGCTGAAGTGATTGGAAGACATGCGCCAGGTCCGGTTGGAACCAGTCGAAACTAGTATTCTAACATTAAAAGCAACTGCATCAAAACAAATATGAAATTACAAAGACCCCATGGTACAGTGTAAGATCACAATATCACTACAGTTTAACATTAGCTCAAACACCCTCTGTATCCCCCACCCCCAATTAGTCTGAGTGTCTCACTCTACGGGATTTGAATGTAAATGTATTATTGACATCCATGTGTATTTTCTAGGTTCTAAAGATGCTGGTCTACTGGCAAGGTCAGAGGTTTCTGGCCTTGATGTAATTCACGTCTCGAAGGAGGATCAACTCTTCCATGAACTGGAACAAATTGTACATAGGTCAGTCACAGGTTAATATTGTTGCCTGTACAATACACACAATACACAAATACACGTTCTTTAGGTTACAGTTGCAACACTGAGTTTATATGTTTGGGGGTATTTTGTCCTGAATATATGTTTAGGTTGACACAAAAGTAAACAATGTTTGACATTTGGCATTTTCACATTTCAGTTGAATCTTTTCAAGTGAACTGAAACACGCTTTATTGTCTTGGCCCTACTTCTAAAATTATATTCAGTTCGTGTGATACAGATGCATGTTGTGTAAATATGTTAAAGTGAAGATAAAAGATCAAGACTGAGCTACTCCGATTAGCACGGTTGGCTACGTATGGTGCAAAAGAAGTTCAACATAAATACATACTTCATCATGACCAAAGCCGTTGGTGCCATTACCACCCCGCCAGTGCTTTCTCCCTTGCTGCACAGTCAGCACGCAGCAACCTCCAAGCTCTACCATGGCAGTTGCCCTACCATCTTGCTCTTAGGTCTTCCCCTTGGTCACCAGGCTCGTGGAGCCCACTTCCAATGTCTGACTCGGCAAGCAGCCCTCCCCCCCCATCATTCAAACAGTTTTATATATTGTGTTGTGAAAAATGTTTTAATTTTTTTATCAAAAATAAAAAAAAATATTTTCATGAATGTATGCAAAAATATGTAATTATTCAAATTAGTGGCTTCACTGTCTAGGGGTATATTACCAATCGTGATAATACAAACATTTACTGATTATGTTTTAGTGTAATTATGTCTGGTCTCAGGATACAGTTCTTATAATTAAGATAATTATGCATGAACTTAGGAAGGAACCACTTTAATATCTAAAAACACTTATGATTGGAATTGCCACCACAGTACTCCTCGAGATACTCTTAGGTTTTTCGGTAAAGTCACGTGGATAAAAAATAATATAATAAATTATAATAAATAATATAAATAATAATAGAAATAAATCACGACGTTTCGGAGGCAACACAAGTCTCCGTCATCAGGTGGGACCGTCATAGCTAGATTTACTGTCTCAAGTGAGGCAAAATTCTAAGAGTCAAGCTCTTAAATACAAGTTTAAGGGGGAGGGATGGGGTTATCTGAATGTGGAAGCAAATGAGTGGAACGTGTTGGGGAGAGGGGTGGGCGGGGCTAAAATAGAACAATAGGTGCACATGTTGATATTTTACCCGATGTTGGTTGACAATCCAAATACAAAAAAGGAGAGGAGAGTTGTTGGTTGACAATCCAAATACAAAAAAGGAGAGGAGAGTGCTGTTAAACGCTGGGGATGTCAACAGTCGGTAAAGTAGAATAGTACCTATCAAATAAGATGGTCCAAATATGTGTAGTTAAATATTTTTTGCATGGATAATAACATCTTTCCAATGATTACTCAGTTTGTACCCATCATCACGGTTGAAGTTATGTCTGTGTTTGTATATCTGGATGGCTTCGTGTACAAACCTTTGATGGTAGCCAGAAGGTGTGCAGAGCACCTTGGTCTCGGAAAAGACAATCTCATGGGAACCCACAGCGTTGTAGCAATGATCGGCAACGGTGGAAGACTCAATTTTGCCGTGTTTCAGATCTGACTTGTGCTCGTGGACACGATCAGAGATATGACGTTTCGTTTTCCCAATGTAACAATCACCACAGCTGCAACTCAGTTTATAGACTCCAGGGTATTGCAAGTCAGGAATGACATCCTTCACAGATGGAATTAGATCGCGGATTTTACCTACTTTACTGAATCGGACTTAGATCTTATGTTTGTTTAGAATTTTGGAGATCTTTTTGGTCATGCCTGCTATGTTTGGCAACGTGATAGTTTTGATCGGAGTTTCAAGTGGCTGTTTCTGTATGGTGGGAGAAACAGCTTGGCGGATGGTGCGGTCAAAGTATCCATTCATCCTGAGGGCCCGATGTACATGTGTAGTGACATAAGAGGGGAGTGGCTGCTGGGGGCCCCTTGGCGCCAGGCGCTAGGTTCCCAGGCAACCCAGACGCTTAAGCCCCTTGGCGCCAGGCGCTAGGTTCCCAGGCAACCCAGACGCTTAAGCCCCTTGGCGCCACCAACGGGGGGGGGGGGGGGGGGGGGGCTGTGTGTGTTCTGTGGGATATCTGGGGGCGCACACAACCCCACCCTTCGTTGGGGACAAGGCATAAAAGGGCAGCTCCCTGGACGATCGGGGCCAGTTGTAGCTCAAGACCCAAGACCCAAGACCCAAGGCCAGCCATCTCAGGACCCTGGGATGCTGTGAGAGCCAGTGGTGGGACTCTGGAACTCCCGGCTCTACGTCCTTGTGAGGGCGAGTTCCAGAGCGTAGCCAGAGTAGTGGATCTAGGCTATGTACCTAGGTTGTGTACCTAGGCTGTAACAGAGTATCAGGACTGTTGGAGTGTTGGATTGTAATAAAGAAGTTACCTCTACAAGTGTCTCCGGATCCCATTACACATGTCTTAATTCACTGGCCAGGTGGTGTTGGTCCGAAATGCCATGAGCTCTGTGGTATAGTGTTTTGATGAGAGAATTCTTTTGAGACGGGTGGTGGTGGGAATCAGGTTTCAAGTATGAATCTGTTTGGGTGGCTTTCTTGTAGACAGAATGTACCAAGGATCCATCAGGTCTCCTCTCAAACAGAATATCTAAGAATGGTAGTTTGCCATCTTTCTCCACTTCCATGGTGAATCTGATGGATGGGTGTCTCGAATTGATGTGGTCCAGGAAGTGGTTCAATGCTGGGAGGCCATGTGGCCAAATGACGAAAGTGTCATCCACATACCTCTTCCACAGGGAAGGACGCAGGGTGGACATCTGGATGGCGTTTGATTCAAACTTTTCCATGAACACATTGGCTATCACTGGTGACAAGGGGGAGCCCATAGGGGTACCCTCATTATGTTTGTAGAAGGTGCCATTCCAGGTAAAATAAGTGTTGGTGAGGCAATGCCTAACCAGCGCAGGTACATCCGAATTCAATCCATGTTGGACAAAGTCTTAAATTATTGTTAGGGTGTCAGGTACTGGGACTTTGGTAAACAGAGATACCACATCAAAACTGACGAGGATATCGTCAGGAGATAGTGTCATGTCCTTGACTATAGAGACCAATTGGGTTGAGTTAAGTACTGCTGAAGAGGTCTTGCCAGTGAAGGGAAGCAGAGTATCCGATAGAAAACGGGCTAGTTTGTAGGTAGGAGAGTTGATCGTGGACACGATGGGCCGTAGTGGGGTGCCTTCTTTATGGATCTTGGGAAGACCATAGAATCTGGAAGGTCTAGCAGCCGAGGGTTTTAGGGAGGGACGTTTGGTTGGTTCGATTAGGGAAGTAGAACTCGTGATGCTCTTGTTGTTTTTTGTCGTTAGGTTGTTAATAGGATCGCTTTTAATTTTGGAGTAACTCCCATCATTGAGTAGATCCAGGATTTTGTTGTTGTATGAGCCTTTATCCATGATGACCGTAGCATTGCCCTTGTCGGCTGAGAGGATGACTATATCATCTCTCTTTTTTAGGTTCGCGAGTTCAGAGCGTTCGTTTTTGCTAATGTTGCTAGTGGGTTTCTTAGCGTTCTTAAGGATAGTGGCTATTTCAGCTCTTGCTACATCCGCATGGATGTGTCCTATGCCTCTGAGGGCTACATCAACCTGAGAAATCACATGCTCTACTGGTATATGTTTAGGGGTGACAGCGAAATTTAGTCCTTTGGCCAGTACCGTTTTCAGATTGTCAGAAATTGGGATGTTACTCTGATTAATAACGGTCTTGTTGACATCCAGTTTTGTGTGTGTGGTTCTGGTTTCTTCTTTGATAGGAGGTTGAATTTAGAGATCAGGTTAGCTTTGCATTTGGCTGACATCGAGTCAGCAGAAGCAGCAGTCATGTTATCAACGTGGTTCCAATCAGAAGGGGACATTTTTTGTGTTAACATTAAATGTGTTTCTAAGAGAGTCTTGTCTAAATTATCGAGTTCAAATCGGAGTAACCTTATTCTCTCCGAGATTAGTGATAGGCTAGCTTTAAACAGATTCTGTTTATAATTCGGTGAGGACACAGCAGCAGATGTTAGTGTGAAAGCGATGGGTGTTACCTTGTTATCGCGGCATCTCTTGAGGAAGGCCAGCGCCTCGAGAAGCTGTGACTTCTTGTCTCGTTGTCTGTTAAAAACTCTAACAGATAGGTGAAATTCCTCCCCGTAGAGGGTATTAATTCTAGATTTGAAGCTTTCGTGACTGCAAGGATTCATACTCTTAGGTTTTTCGGTAAAGTCACGTAGGCAAAAAATAAATAATAAAAGCTATAATTTTTTTTTCCCCTACGTGACTTTACCGAAAAACCTAAGAGTTTAAATCCTTGCAGTCACGAAATCTTCAAATCTAGAACTCCTGTAGATGTCCTACTCATCGATTCGTACAATTAACCCTCAATGGTTACATTGTTAAACTGAGCAATAGAACAATAGGCTAACTCCTCATAGTAGCGTTACAATACACGATATCAAAGTCCTTAAAAATGACAATATTCATATGGGACCGAGCAAAATAAACATGTGCCCAATGGCAAAAGTGGACATCAGTGAATTAATTTCTAAGATTATGCAATTAAAGAAATGTCCAGAAAAAATAGTGTACGTGCGAGTGTGTAGGTTTGTCTTACAGATGCTTATCAATTGGCTAATGGGACATTATTGAATTCGTTTCAATGTTGTGTGATTAAAATACATATCTCAAAACAATAGTATTTATGTGAGTGTGTAGATTCGTCACATAGGTGCTTATAAATGTTTAGTGTGTCATCAATGAGTTAATTGGTAATATTACCTGATAAAAGAAAACGAATGACTAAAATACTTCTCAACGACTATATTCATGCGGTTCAAGGGACAGAACAATACTTTTCACGACTAGCTAATAGTTATATTCTTTGGGTCTGCAGTCACAAAAGCTTTAAGTCAAGATTTAGCTAATATTTAACACACCACCTTGGGATTGCAACCCTTTTCGAACAATCTCATTCGTACCAATATGCGCGTTGTGTGTGTCTTGGAGCGCAGTCACCACGAGGTCCAATAATTATAGCGGGCAGTATGGTTTGAGTTGTCCACTTACTATTCCTGCTAACTGTCCTGCTGAGGTCCATAGGCGAACTTTGTAGTGCAGTGTTCCTTGTACCGAATTTATCTCTGGTCCCCAGCCGGGGGCACTGGGTCGGCGTGTGTGTGTGTCGAACACACAACACTCTCGGCTGCGCCGTCGGTCTCTTTCTACCGCTGGAGTGGTTGCTGAGTCCACACGCTGCTCACGCTGGCGGCGGTGCCCGTGCTGGCAGGAATGATGGGTCCGGCTTCATCTGCGTTGATGTGCGCAATGGTCCCGTTGCCAGATAGCGCTCGCAGCTCGTCCGCTCGGCGGCAGCGGGTCACCTCCCTTGGCACTAGACACTGTTGATCCTGAAGCTCGACCTTTGCTGGAGTGTGCTCGGGGCTTCCGAGTCAGCACGTCCGCAGATTATCTGCGCGCCCGGGTCAATTAGCAGTCGGAATGCCTGTGGCCGCGCCGCTCCTCCTTGTCTCAGCAGCTTGCTTCGCGCGAGCACCCTTGACACTCCCCGCCCTTCCCCCAGGAGGGCTCCTACTGTGAGCTGCTCGTCCGCTGCCACTCACTCACTCTCTAAAACTCATAAAATGTATTCACACACCTCTTAGCTTCTCACAACTGTTATAGCTTAGTACAATACAACTTCTCGCAGTCCTTGACTCTTCAAGCGACTAATAACACAAGGATCATCAATCTTCAATCTTATCTTATATTCTTATGTATAAATGTCTCCGCGCGCTCGCGCTTGCGGGGGATTTGGCTCTCGGACAGTGGGGTTTAAGACCGAAATTATTTGCCAGGCGGCACGCCCTAAGCCCCGCGGTGGGAATAGGCTATTCCGTTTTCCCGTCCGTAAACTTTAAAGTAGTTTAATTAACACATTTGTGCAGTTTCTATTATTCATTATTTACTTATTGCACGACATCGACCATACCAAGTGACGCCAATTGCTTGGGGGGGGGGGGGGGGGGCGGACCCTGCCAAGTCATGCGCGTTAGCTTGAGCTCACGGGAGACATTTTATTTTACGCGTTTTACAGTCAATACATACACACATCACGCTGCGGATATTTATTCACAGTGTCAAGTCCTCTTCGCCCCCCCCCCCAACACGATGCGTTCAGTTTATACTACAGACTCCGTAGATAATAATATTTTACTGCTTACATACTATTATTCTTGCACGGACGGCGGATGTTGAGGGGGGGGGCGGGTAGCGGCCCAGTCCCTAGCCTGGCAACGTGCCAACTCCGTGGCTCGCCAATGTAGGCCAGAACAGGGGCTACGCATCGCACAAGGCCTCAACACGCCTATGCCAGGTAAAAATGTCCTTGCTTCTTACGCTAACAACTCAAGTCTATTGTTTATTATTGTTAAACACATTTGTTGACAAACATTACAATAATGTTTGTGTGCAGATAAAAACTCAGCTTCATTGTTTACCATTATGAAACAAGTTCACAGATGTTACAATAATTATGTTTGCGTGAAGATAACAACTCAGGTTCATTGTTTACCATTATGAAACGAGTTGACATGTTACAATAATTATTTTGTGTACACAAAACTCTTTTTGGATTTTTGGGTTGCTCAATTTCCCCTTTTTTTGCTGCGCTTTTATAACGCTGCCATGGTCTACTGCCAGTCTGTGATTTCTGCCCATTTCTTAAATGCAATTCTATTGTTTCCATCGCTCACGTCACGCTATTTACTCATACGTAGTACTGCAATACTGATAGCTGTGCCATCATCGGGGATTGCTGTGCCCGTCGATGTGTGTGTGTGAGTCCATGTGTGTGTCTTTGAGTCCATATGTGTGTGCGTGTAGAGCCATGCGTGTCTTTAACTCCATGTGGGTGTCTTTTTCGAACGGACAACGTCAAAGTGTTTTTGTGTGTGTGTTAGTCCATGTGTGTGTGTCAGTCGATCTGTGTGTGTGTACGTCCATGTGTATGTCAGTCCATATGTGTGTGTTAGTCCACATGTGTGTACATGTGTGTGTCACTCGATGTATGTGTGTAAGTCAATGCGTCTGTGTGTGAGTCCATATGTGTGTTAATCCATGTCTGTGTATCTAAAGTAGATATCTGTGTGTCACAGTCCATATGTGTATGTGTGTGTAGGGCTATGTGTGTGTCAGTCTATGTATGTGTAAGTTCATGTGTGTGTGTCTTAGTCCATATGTGTGTGTGTAAGTACATATGTGTGTTTACATCAATGTATGTTTTATTCCGCGTATCGCTGTGTGCGAGTCGGTGTGTGTGTGAGTCGCTGTATGTGTGTACGCCCATATATGTGTGTACAACTCCATGTGTGTATATCTCGAGTGGATGTCTGTGTGACAGTCCACATGTGTATGTGTGTGTACGGCAATGTGTGTGTCACTCTATGTGTGTATGTGTGTCGCTGTATGTGTGTACGTCGATATGTGTGTGTAACTCCATGTGTGCGTTTCTTAAGTGCATGTCTATGTGTGTGTGAGTCCATAAGTGTGTGTGTCTGTAAGTCGATGTGTTTGTATGTGTCAGTCCATGTGTGTGTGTGTGTCTCAGTCCATGTGCGTGTGTGTTAGTCGCTGTGTGTGCATGCCTCCATGTTAGTCAGTGTAACTCCATTTATTTGCGTGTCTGTAGGTCCATGTGTGCATCTTAGTCCATGCGTGTGCTTTATTGACCTGCTCAAGGCCTATGATACCATCAGTAGGCCTGGCCTCTGGGTTGCTCTTCTTGCTTTCTGAGTCCCGAACCCACTCATCACCATCCTTAAGGACCTTCATGATGGTGAGCGGCCCCGCGTCTTAACTACGTGGCCGTGAGTCAGAGCCATTCCCTCTACACCTTGGGGTGCAACAGAGATGTCCTCTGGCTCCCACATTGGACCACGTAGTTCGTCGAGCCTTCAATACCTGTACCGGAAGAATTCCCATCTGCTACAGATACAATGGGAGGCTGATCGATGCCCGGGTGCGGTCAAGGGATGGCTCCCTGTTGCTCAATCACGTTATGTATGCTGATGATCTGCTAATGGCTGCACACTCGGAGGAGGAGTTCGAGGTGCTGCTGCTGATCCTGGAGCTTGCCACCAACAGGTGGGGCCTTACCATCAGCCCAACCAAAGCTAAGCACCTGCCTGGCTATTTTGTACCATCGGACATGGACACTCAACCCCCACAAGTTCCAATTGGTGATGGGGCAGTTGTGGAGACAGTGGAGAGTTTCCCTTTGCAGTGTGCTAATGACCGGCTCCGGTTTAACAGCAGAGGTCTCACTCCGAATCAGTCGAGATGCAATTTCTTTTCATTGGCTACGTAACGCTGTGTGGAAGCTACCTGCTCTATCACTCCGTACGAAGCTACAGGTCTTCTCGGCCACGGTCATTCCCTCCCTTCTCTATGCTTGCAAAACTTGGACCCCCCTAATGGAACATCTTCGCCGGTTAGAAGCATTTAGGCTGGCCTGCCTACGATCCATCCTGGGTTTAACCAGGCTGCATTGTGTGAGAAGCTCACAAATCCTTGAAAGATGTGGACAAAGTCCCATCGGTGACCTCCGGTAGGCAAAGCTGCGTTGCCTGAGTCATGTAGCCCGCATGGCCAGCCACCGCATGCCTAAACAGCTTTTGTTCCGCCGGATCGAGGGGGCTAAACGGGCGCGGCACGGGCTGGAGAAGACATGGAGTTATGTGCTACAGGAGGACTTGGAGTTGAGTCCACTTGCGGATGACTGGTACCAGCCGTGTCAAGATCGGCCACTGTGGAGGAGGCTCCTGAAGGACGCTACTGGCCAGTTGGAGGCAGTCACCCTCCAACAACAACGGAGGGCGGAGGAGCGATGCTCACAACAACGAGCGGAGCGCCGGGTGGCTAAAGCACATCAAGTTGGCACAGTAGGAGGCACAGGTGGTGCATCAGCCAGTCATCTCAGTCAGGCAACCCATGGCACCTGGGTCTGTCCCGTGGCCTTAACGTGCACAGCCTGGCACAAGCGCTGTGGTGACATCACCGCCACTTAGTGGCGAATGGTGGTTATTGTATGTACACTCGTGTGTGTATGTAGATTGTGGGGAATGGGAGTGCAGCGGTTAGTGCACTGCTCTACGAACCTGACAACCCGAGTTCGATTCTTGCTCATGGCCAACACCAGTGACGATGATCTGTTCAATCTGAAATTAGCTCAGGTTCTAATCCTGCACCTCACAGTGTGAGAGTTTACAGTGTTGGAGTTGATTAAAGGCATCGATCGGGGGCGTTTGATTGAGGGCGTTGATCAAACTCCTAAATCAAAGGTGATATGCCATAACGGGACTCCAGCATGCTGCGTGTGTAAAAGCAAAAGAAGCAACAACACTAGTAGCAACAACACCTTGCGATGGAGATACTGCAACTTCATCTTATGCTGCTCGCCGCGGTGCATTGGCTTCTGGTTGCCGAACGAATACATTGAGGTTGCAATCATAACACACAAAGTGCTTGTCACAAATGAACCACAATACCTTGCTGATCTCGTCATGGAGCATAAACCATCACTCGAACTCCGGTCATCCTCACAGCAGCGGCTTTTGGGTAACCATCGAAAAAAGATGGTTACCGCATCACGTGCTGTCAGATGCGCTTCTGCGGCCATCTGGAACGCTCTTCCAATCTAGATTGAAAACTAATTTTTAGAACTGCTTTTTGTGTTTAGTTTGTTGTCCTTCCCCACACCTCTGATTAGCACCATTGGCTACATATGGTGCGAAAGGAGTTCAACATACCTACAAAGTGGTTTTCATAGCCAAGAAAAAACCCGATCTGCGAAAGTTAACCAACACTGGACCTCCTTGTCACAACTCCCTGTATTATGGACATCACTGCCCAATTACACAGTTCTCATCATCTACAAGTCCATCTCTTCATACCAGGATTTGCACTCCTACTGCAGGAGACCAATTTCTTACTGACACCATTATGGTAACCTTGTCTTAAAAGAAAAGCTTGTATCTTCAGACCCCAATAGGTAACATGTTTCTTAGCACGCTTACTCCCTTCATTCTTTCTTCAGAAGTCACTAAGTGGTGGTCTGAACTGATTTAGTCAGCTGTGTATCTCTGGTGTTCAGAAAAGACTTCCTCTGTTGTGCCCTGTTTACAACGTACAGGAATACACCACTATCCATATGTGTTGTGTTCGTAGGAAATCTATTTAAATCAAAATTGCTTAAAGCGAAGTCTAGCTTCCCAAAGACATTGTTAAAATCAGGGGTTTGTTGCCAGCTGATATTTCTAGATAAAAACATCTGTGACTAAATGTCATGAAGAGTATGACAATAGATATGATTACAAATGGACATACATTTTAGCTAATAATAAGTTAAACTAATAATAATAAAATAATGAGATAAATCTTACCAGAGATGGTTGAAGAGCTTACTGGACAGTGGCGGCTCCTGCAAAATCGCTCAGGGGGGGCAAATGTCTGGATGATTAATAAGGATAAGGTCCACCCATGCAAAGGATAAATTAACAGCTTAAGCATGTAAAGGCAACTTCACTTCTTTAATATTAATGAAAAATAAAGTGACTCTTACAATACATATTGTTTGTTTCTATACTCACTATTAATACAATCCACTCAAGTTTATTTTATTAAAGATTCCACTAGGTGGCGACAAATAAAATTGTTGACTGAAACGTGCTTACGTATGATGACGTAAGCACGTTAGTGCGAGCCCTCCCGGAAGCCATAGAGAATGCATTTCAGCGCCCCCCGTTCGAAAAAAAACATCTTTGAATGTAAGTCTATGGGAACACTCTGGGCGATTCTCAGCCGGAGTGAAATCGCCCTAAAAGAGGCGGTACTCCACAGAACGTGACATGACGCTGATTGGACTATATCCAGAGGCACAGTGACGGCTAGCGTGACTCTGTGGTTGAATGACATTGGTGGTGCGTCGCCCAATCGCCCTAATGAAGAAACCTCCCCTGTTACTGGATGAGCAGTGGCGGAGTTATGCAGACGAAGGGGAAGCATCACCTGCTTTTTCATCTGTGGATGAAGCTGCAGCCACAGCGACGTCTCTTCTGGGCTCCTCTCCGGACGTTTTGGCTTCATTGCAGAACATTGAAAAAATCTGTCCAAAGAGAGCTAGACACTTCCATTTGGTGGAGGGATTTTGATTTATAAGCACAATGTGTGTACAGTATGGTATTACATCACACAATAGTCCGTTTTAAGCACGTGTGTTCCTCGTTTATAAATTGCACGAACATTTTTTGTGTGCAATGTTTAGAAAGAATACATATGCGAAAAATTTAACCTATGAGGATACATGTTCTCTAATTAATTCACAACATATATACGAAACAATGCATAATGCAGTAACTTTTATCGGGGTATTCCTGTAATCAATGAGGCTCAGTCTTGCCATTGGTGACCTCCATGTGAGCTTGTGTGACTTCTGTTCAAACTGTGTGATACATGCTATGAAGCAGCAAAAAAGGTATAAATTAATTATTATGAATCTTTTGCTGCTTCATATCTTGTGTAACCTGGTTGCACCGTAGTTTTCCTGTCCTATTCCATGCTGCCCTAGTCCATGCCCCCTACTCATACCTGCCTCCTACCTAGATGTTGAAGTCCCCTAGTTGGAGAACATCGTACTTCAGTACTATTTTCACAGTCGTCATGCCAACTGTAAGATGTGTAACATTACACCTGTTTCATTGTGCTCGTACAGGTTTGACCCTGATATTTTGCTTGGGTATGAGGTCCAGATGCTTTCCTGGGGCTACTTGCTGCAGCGAGCAGCTGCACTTAAAAGGAACTTCAAAAGCACCATCTCAAGGATGAAGGGTCAGAGAGCAACAGTCACCACTTAACATTCCACAACATTCGCACGCCTGTGTAATAGTCGCACCACGCTTAGCTGGGCACTGGTGGCGTATGCTGGTAACCCAGCACTATGTGACCGGGGTTTGGATTACACAAGTTAGTGAAGTGCCCAAATCCGTAGGGCGTCGAGGTCACCATCTCCTGGCTTGTCAGATTGTAGCATTCCAGCAAGTGGGTTAATTTCCATATTTTTTCCATCTGTACGGCGATTGAATGTTAACCATTTGCATGCGTGGGCTTTCTCTGGGTACTCCGCTTTTTTCTCACATATATAAACACTCATTAATGGAGTTGACCAAACAGCTTAATGTAGTGCCACATAACTTGGGCAATTGTTGGCACTGGTTCTGGCTGCCTCTAAATTTAACAAATTGGTGTATTTATTAAATGGGTATTTACATTCGTTATAAAAAAAAAAAACACAAACTCATTCCTTTTCAAGCACCATACCCGGACAGCTTGGGCTCTTATCCGCATGGTGACCAAACGCTAAGATTCAAAATTCAGTGTTTGCTCATTTCACACCAACATTGCCACAGGCAGTGAAGACTCTGCTTGACAGCTAAATAATGTTCAAGCAATTGGATGGCTCCATATATGCATTAATATGGTCAGGAATAAAATGTTTATTGGAAGTGTTTTCTATTTTATTTCAGTAGAACCCACAGAAACTCAGGTTGGTGTTGGAAAGAATGAGGAAGACGATGACTTTGCAGATATTCACATTGGGGGTCGAGTCGTTCTGAACCTGTGGAGCCAAATGAGGTCTGAGGTGAGTTCATCACATCATGAGGCCTCCTTTGCCAGTACCAAAATATACTAATAGGGTTTTTCCCCTTATTTTCTGGCAACAAAATTAACACCTTTTGCAAGGAATCATGTTTACATTAACCACAATACTTGCAGTCAAAATGCAAACAAAAAACAATACTCTGATCATTTATTAATTGTCCTTGAAACTCATTGGTCCACACCAGACACAGCTTTTCTTAGAGCCTTTTGAACGTTACAACGACAAGAAATACAAAAAACATGATAGGAGTGCAAAGTATAGGAACGGTAAGCAAATCACTTTAAAGGTCAACTTTTTTTTATCTTACCAGGCAAAGCCCACTGAACCTGGCCACAAATGATAGCTCAAAAAGTGCCTTATCATGTGGAAATTTATAGTAGCAAAATTATCTAAATTATTTAAACGCATGTTTCTAAATGTGGAGGGAAAAACCAGAGAACCTGGAGAAAATATTAAAGTGACCATGGGGAGAACATGCAAACTCCAAATATACAGGCGTCAGGGTTGATATCGAATCCCCAACTTGCATACCAGGCGAAGAACAGAACATCACACCACTGTGGTGCCCCTTGAATAAATAAATAACTACAAATAAATAAAGTATTTAAGTTCAAATTGCATTAGTACATCTGTAGTGTTGAACACGGAGGCACACACTTGACTTGGAGGCAACACGTTTTTTCCACAGCCCCAACAGGGCTAACTACATAAACGTACACATGCTATCTAGATGTTATTCCGGACTTACAGTACTCCGGTGTTTACAAATTGAGTTGTACCTGTGGTGACTTGCTATATCGGGGAGACGAAACGACATATTTCGGACCGAATTCGCGAGCACAAATCAGATTTGAAACACGGCAGAACAAATTATTCAGCCGTTGCTGATCATTGTTACAACGCTGTGGGTGATCATTATATCGTTTTCTCCGATACCAAGGTACTCTGCAAGCCGTATGGATACCACCAAAGATTTGTCCATGAAGCCATACAGATATACAAACACAGACATAACTTCAACCGAGAAGATGGATTCAAATTGAGCAATCATTGGAAAGATGTGATTAACCATGTTAACCCTCAACCGCCACTCTCCCCCGCTCTGCGTCCCCCCGCCACCATCCATGACGCCGTCCTTTAATACCACCTTCACCTTCCTGGCTCCACCCCCACCCCAACCCCCGCCCCCATCCTGCACCTCGTCCTCCCTCCACCATCCGTTGTGCCGTCCTTTATTACTACCGTCACCGTCCTGGCTCCACCCACACTCCAACCCTCCTCTTACCCTATATATTAATGTCCCATCACAAATAACTCTCACTACGGTTATTTTGCTGTGCCTTTTTACACCTGATGAAGGAAGCTTGTGTTGCTTCCGAAACGTCGTGATTTAATTGATTTATTTTCATTTATTATTAATTTTATTTAATTTTTTACCTATGTGACTTTACCGAAAAAACCTAAGAGTATGACTTCTTGCAGTCATGAAAGCTTCAAATCTAGCATGCTAACGAGACCCCAACAGGGTAACAACACTCCTTTAACAGGGTAACTACATATCCGGGTCAGTCAATAACATTCTGACTGACCCACGATGCCAAGCGAAGACCGACGATCGAAGACATAGCACCGAGGGTTGATTCCGGAGAACAGCCCAGAACGCTCTCGGGACTGCCCCTTTATGCTCCCGAGCGTGGCCTCGCTCCGCCTTCGGCCATGCCCCCTTCGAGACCTTTCCCGAAGGATCTCGACCGAGCATCACGTATCCCTCAAGCCCCCCATGGAGCCCCCCATCACTACTCTGGCCCGGTCACGTGCCCTCTCGGTTTCACCCAGACTATCATCTCCTGACTTGACCTCTATCAGGCCCGTTCGCATGCCGCACTCTGGCCCCAGAGAGAGGTTCCAGGTGCACAGTAGCACTCTTATGAGAGTGCCTGACGCTAACACTATAGTGACACCCTTAACGTCACTACATTACCCCCCCCCCCCCCCTTTTAAAACGCAGCCGTCGCGGCTTTAAAACTCCTCCAATCTTATATATAAAAGTCTCCGCGCGCTCGCGCTTGCGGGGAATTTGGCTCTCGGACGGTGGGGTTTAAGACCGAAATAATTTGCCAGGCGGCACGCCCTAAGCCCCGTGGTGGGAATAGGCTATTCCGTTTTCCCGTCCGTAAACTTTAAAGTAGTTTAATTAACACATTTGTGCCGTTTCTATTATTCATTATTTACTTATTGCACGACATAGACCATACCAAGTGACGCCAATTGCTTGGGGGGGGGGGGGGGCGGACCCTGCCAAATCATGCGCGTTAGCTTGAGCTCACGGGAGACATTTTATTTTACGCGTTTTACAGTCAATACATACACACATCACGCTGCGGATATTTATTCACAGTGTCATGTCCTCTTCGCCCCCCCCCCAACACGATGCGTTCAGTTTATACTACAGACTCCGTAGATAATAATATTTTACTGCTTACATACTATTATTCTTGCACGGACGGCGGATGTTGAGGGGGGGGCGGGTAGCGGCCCAGCCGCTAGCCTGGCAACGTGCCAACTCCGTGGCTCGCCAATGTAGGCCAGAACGGGGGCTACGCATCGCACAAGGCCTCAACACGCCTATGCCAAGTACAAATGTACTTGCTTCTTACGCTAACAACTCAAGTCCATTGTTTATTATTGTTAAACACATTAGTTGACAAACATTACAATAATAATGTTTGTGTGCAGATAAAAACTGATCTTCATTGTTTACCAATATGAAACAAGTTCACAGAGAACCTCATTTGCCAGTAAAAATATGATAATTGTTTTTTTACCCTTCTATCTGGCAACAAAACTGACACCTTTTTACAAGGAGTCATGTTTGCATAGACCGCAATACCTGCAGTCATAATACAAACAAAAGAACATAACTCTGATAATGTGCACTGTCCTTGAAGTTGATTGGTCCACACCCGAGACAGCTTTCCTTAGAGCCATCTGGTCCAACCCATGTGAGACTAGGCTCTAAGGAAAGCTGTCTCGGGTGTGAACCAATCAACTTCAAGGACAGGGCACATCATCAGAGTTATGTTCTTTTGTTTGTATTTTGACTGCAGGTATTGCGGTCTATGCAAACATGACTCCTTGTAAAAAGGTGTCAGTTTTGTTGCCAGATAGAAGGGTAAAAAACCAAATATCAAGTTCACAAATGTTACAATAATTATGTTTGCGTGAAGATAACAACTCCGGTTCATTGTTTACCATTATGAAACGAGTTGACATGTTACAATAATTATGTTTGTGTACACAAAATTCTTTTTGGATTTTTGGGTTGCTCAATTTCCCCTTTTTTTGCTGCGCTTTTATAACGCTGCCACGGTCTACTGCCAGTCTGTGATTTCTGCTTATTTTTAAAATGCATTTCTATTGTTTCCATCGCTCACGTCACGCTATTTACTCATACGTTGTACTGCAATACTGATAGCTGTGCCATCATCGGGGATTTCTGTGCCCGTCGATGTGTGTGTGTGAGTCCATGTGTGTGTCTTTGAGTCCATATGTGTGTGCGTGTAGAGCCATGCGTGTCTTTAACTCCATGTGGGTGTCTTTTTCGAATGGACAACGTCAAAGTGTTTTGTGTGTGTGTCCATGTGTGTGTGTCAGTCGATCTGTGTGCGTGTACGTCCATGTGTATGTCAGTCCATATGTGTGTGTGTTAGTCCACATGTGTGTACATGTGTGTGTCACTCGATGTGTGTGTGTAAGTCAATGCGTCTGTGTGTGAGTCCATATGTGTGTTAATCCATGTCTGTGTATCTAAAGTAGATATCTGTGTGTCACAGTCCAGATGTGTGTGTAGGGCTATGTGTGTGTCAGTCTATGTATGTGTAAGTTCATGTGTGTGTGTCTTAGTCCATATGTGTGTGTGTAAGGACATATGTGTGTTTACATCAATGTGTGTTTTATTCCACGTATCTCTGTGTGCGAGTCGGTGTGTGTGTGAGTCGCTGTATGTGTGTACGTCCATATATATGTGTGCAACTCCATGTGTGTATATCTCAAGTGGATGTCTGTGTGACAGTCCACATGTGTATGTGTGTGTTCGGCAATGTGTGTGTCACTCTATGTGTGTGTGTGTCACTGTATGTGTGTACGTCGATATGTGTGTGTAACTCCATGTGTGCGTTTCTCAAGTGCATGTCTATGTGTGTGTGAGTCCATAAGTGTGTGTGTCTGTAAGTCGATGTGTTTGTGTGTGTCAGTCCATGTGTGTGTGTCTCAGTCCATGTGTGTGTGTGTTAGTCGCTGTGTGTGCATGCCTCCATGTTAGTCAGTGTAACTCCATTTATTTGCGCGTCTGTAGGTCCATGTGTGCATCTTAGTCCATGCTTGTGCTTTATTTACCTGCTCAAGGCCTATGATACCATCAGTAGGCCTGGCCTCTGGATTGCTCTTTGTGCTTTCCGAGTCCCGAACCCACTCATCACCATCCTTAAGGACCTTCATGATGGTGAGCGGCCCCGCGTCTTAACTACGTGGCCGTGAGTCAGAGCCATTCCCTGTACACCTTGGGGTGCAACAGGGATGTCCTCTGGCTCCCACATTGGACCACGTAGTTCGTCGAGCCTTCAATACCTGTGTTGAGTAGTTGTTGAGTAGTAGACGGAGGTACTCGGAGACGGAGGTGAGTTAGGGGCTTCTGCCAGGGTTTATTAACATATATCACTATCCCTGGTTCCCTCTTTACCCCTTCTACTATCCCCGTTCCTCCAGTGACCCCGCTTACATCACGGGGTCTCCCTTAAATACCCTAGGATGGGTGACGTCACGTGCACTGCCCAGCGCGTGCGACCCCACGTCCCGTGATGTCACCGCACCGGACAGCGCACACGACGCCACCACTCTCCTCTACTCCTCTACATCACCCCCCCCCCCCCCGTGAAAAAAAAACAGCCGACCCGGCTGCAATCACCCCGCAAGCGGGGCCCCACACCGGACCGAAGACCGAATATTCACGAGTTCGTGTGCCTGAAGGTATAACCGGCTGCTAGAAAACTAAACCTTAGGGCAGCACGGCCCCTCAAGCAGAACAGCAACAACAACCACAACAACAAAAAAACAAAACAAATAGAGCCCGAAGGCCTCATCCGCCGGATAGCGCCGAACGGGCGCCAGGGGCTGGGCCCGCTGAACGGCCATCAGGGCCGTCACCGGAGCCGCATCCCCCTCGAGCGGGTATGCGCTGCTGGCCCGCTCCCCCGTACGGTGTCCGCCACCCGTGCAGGTGGCCCGTCAGCGGGCAACAGGCCCACCGCTGTGGCCTCCGGTGACCGGGGGGTCTCTGTCGGCCTCTCTCGGGAGGGGCCTGGGGGCACACACACAGGTCGGACGTCACCTCCGTCAATGAGATCCAGCCGGTCAGGCACGCCGGATACATCATCAGCCGGCCGCTCCGGAATTGGGGGTGGATCCCCCAGGGTAGATGGAACATAACGTTTGAGCCGGGACGGGTGCACTATCCACTGCCGGCGACCAAACCGAATCCGGACGCATTGCGGCCGGCGGACCTCCACAACCTCCACGGGTCCCTGCCAAGGGCGATGCAATTTGGCCGATGTGCCAACGGGGACCTGGGGACAATGCAGCCACTCTTTTTGACCCGCTACCCACGGGAGGCCAGCTGCCTGGTGTTTGGGCAGCCGCTCATTAGCCGCCTGCCGGCTTGCGGAATTCTCGGCAGCGGCCTGTCGCGCCTCGCGCAGCCGGTCAAGCGCGACCTTCAAAGGGGTCGGCACTGCCGACCCCTTCTTGGAGGAGCCAACGTCCATCTGGACGTGCACCGGGGGCTCCGGTTCCCTACCGTACATCAAAAAAAAGGCGAAAATCCCGTGGAGGCATGAGGGGCCAACCGATACGCCGCCAAGACCCCCGGGATGAACAGGTCCCAGTCTGACTGGGACGTGTTCACCTGGTGGCACAGCATGGACGTAAGTGTGCGGTTCAAGCGCTCTACCATCCCGTCTGACTGGGGGTGGTAGGGCGAGGTGCGGATTTTCTTGGTGCCAAGGAGGTCACACACCTCCTTGAGCAACCTAGACGAGAAATTCCGCCCCTGGTCAGTCAACAATTGTTCCGGCGCACCCTTGTGAAACACGTACCCCTGGACGAAGGCCTCGGTGATAGAAGAGGCCAACTGATCGACCAAAGGCCATGCCATGGGCCAACGTGTGAGGTACTCAACGCCCACCAAGAGGTATTTGTAGCCCCGTTGGGATGCAGGGAATGGCCCCAAAATGTCGAGCGCCACGAGCTCATTAACGCGAGAAACCCGGATGGACTGCAGCGGGGCCCGGTCCCGGACAACTGGGGCCTTCCTCCGCGCGCAGTCGTGGCAACCCTTCAAAATCAGTGCCACGTCACCCTCAACACCCGGCCAGTAATAGTCCCGCTTAAGGGTCAATAAGGTCTTGTGGTAGCCAAGGTGCATAAGCTTCTCGTGAATGGCTCGGGTTAATTTACTACGCAGGCTAGTGGGCACAACCACACAATAGCGTTCCAATTGGGCATCCCAACGCATGAGTAGTCCGTCATGCACGGCGATCGCCGGGGCAGCCGACGAAGCTGAGCTCCGGGCCTTATGTCCGACACGGCGCCGTAGCTTCAGCAGAGAGGAATCCTCCATCTGCAAGCCGGACCATACCTCCCGGGGAAGTCCAAGGCCGAAATTCGCGGGCGACGCCGCACCTGGATGGGTGTCCGCCTCGGCCGACGCGACCAACTGGGCCGCGGCGTCCCCTGGGGCCTTGCAACGGCTAGAGCCCATGGCGCAAGCACACCCGCCGCCTGCCGGCAATCGGGATAAACCGTCCGCATTTCCATGCTGTGGATTACATCAAAGGGGTAATCCTGGAGCACTTCGAGCCAGCGAGACAGCTGACCCGAGGGCTGACTAATCTTCAGCGAATATTGCAGGGCCGCGTGGTCGGTTCGGACCGTAAACAGCCTACCGTACAAATATGGTCTATACAACTGAACAAAATAAACTATGGCCAAAAGCTCCCTCCGGGTCACACAATATCGCTGTTCCGTCGAGGACAGAATGCGACTGCCATAGGCTACCACCCTCTCAACCCCGTCGACCACCTGGGCCAGGACAGCCCCAATTCCCGTGTCGCTGGTATCGGCATCGAGCAGGAAGGGTTTCGTAAAATCCGGGTACCCCAAGGGCGGCGCATCCGCCAAGGCCGTGCGAAGCGCCGCAAAAGCCGCCGCCTCCTCCGCGCCCCAGTGAAACCTTTGGCCTTTGGCGGAAAGGGTGTGCAGTGGCTTCGCAATTGTCGCAAAATCGCGGACAAACCGGCGATAGTACGATGCGAAGCCAACGAAGCTACGCACCTCCGCGGCAGATGTGGGAGTCGACCACGTCCGGACACAAGCCGTTTTATCCGGGTCCGTGGCGACACCTGACGTGCTAACAATGTGTCCCAAATACCTCACCGATGGTTGTAGCAAGTGGCATTTCTGGGGTTTGAATTTCAAGCCAGCAGCACGCACTTTGACGAACACCGCCTCAAGGCGTTGCAAGTGCTCGCCAAACGTACGGCCAAAAACAATAACGTCATCCAAGTAGATTAGACAAGACTCCCACTGCAACCCCGCCAAGACCATCTCCATGAGACGCTGGAAGGTGGCCGGGGCCGAATGGAGACCCATAGGAAGCCGATTGAACTCGAACAACCCCTGTGGCATGCGGAACGCTGTTTTGGGTCTAGAGGCCTCATCCAGTGGCAATTGCCAGAAGCCGGAGAGCAAATCTAAAGTCGAAAAGAACCGCGCGCCCGAGAGGGCGTCCAGGGAATCATCCATGCGAGGCAATGGATATGCATCAGCCACCTTGTTCAATCTACGAAAATCGACGCAGAACCGGAGACTCCCGTCCCGTTTCTTGACTAGCACAATGGGGGCACCCCAAGGGCTAGTAGATGGGGAGATGATGTCCGCCGCCAACATTTCCTCGACAGCCGAGCGGACATGATCTTTTTCCGCTGGGCTAAAGCGGTGGGAATTAAGTCGAATAGGGGCCGCGTCGCCCGTGTCTATGTGGTGGTCCAAAAGAGTAGTGCGACCCAGATCAAACTTACTTTGGCTGAACACATCGGTGAATCGCTCGATGAGGTCGCGGAGTTGCCGACGTTCCCCGGAGGACAACGAGGAATTCTCGTCGCACAACGTGGCGATCCATGATGCGTCGGGGTCCCCCGTGCGCATCACGCCCGCCATGACCCCTCCATCCGGGGCAGCGCTCTCGGGTGGAGGAGCCGGGGTCGCGTGTGCCAGGACGGCGCCGGCCGGGACTACGACCGGCAAGGGTCCCGAATTGAGGACCTGCAAAAAAAGGTCCTGGCCCCCCCGACACGGCTGTCAAGGCGCCCACCAACCCCTTCGTCCTTGAAAAGTAGCTTGACGGGGACAGGAGGATACCCGTCTCCGTGGAGCCCATTTCGAGCAGTTTGCGCAACCTAAGGGGTATCAGGATTTGTGACGCCGGTGGTACGGTCACCGGCACTTTATTCAAGGCCCGTACACCGGCGACCAAGGGAGACAGGACGGTAGGCGATTGTAGGAATTGCAGCCGCCTCCCTGACGGCATTTCCACACAGCCCTGGTCAACGAGAATTCGGATGGGCATCCTAGACAAAAAGTCGGTCCCCAAGAGGCATGGCACTGCCAAGGTCCTGGAGACCAAAATCGGCCCGGCCAACTCAATCTCGTCAACCTGAACCGACGCTACAACGTGGCCCAAGATGCCCAAACTGCCGCCGTTCGCGGCGACACAAGCCCCGCGAACCGGCCTTAACGGACCCACGCTGCGGGGTAGCAGCCCAAAAATGGTACAGGAGGATATGGAGCTGAGTGGACTTGCCGATGACTGGTACCAGCCGTGTCAAGATCGGCCACTGGAGGAGGCTCCTGAAGGACGCTACTGGCCAGTTGGAGGCAGTCACCCTCCAACAACAACGGAGGGCAGAGGAGCGATGCTCACAACAACGAGCAGAGCGCCGGGTGGCTAAAGCACAGAAAGTTGCCACAGTAGATGCCACAGGTGGTGCATCAGCCAGTCGTCTAAGTCAGTCGACCTGTGCCATCTGGGTTTGCCCCGTGACCTCTTTCCAGCGGGCGTTCGACACTTCACGTGGCCTCAAGGTGCACATAGCCTGGCACAAGCGTTGTTGTAACATCACCGCCACTTAGTGGCGAATGGCGGTTGTTGTTGTTCAGTCTATGTATGTATGTCCATTTGTGCGTGCAACTCTATGTGTGTGTATCAATGGATTTGCGTGTGTAACTACATGTGTCTGCCTTTTTTGCCCGGGCAACGCCGGGTACTAACCGCTAGTTTAAAATAAAATAAGAACTCAGTGGCATCCCTTTTTAACCCACAGCCGGCTGTAAATCTCCGCAGTTTTTAAGGGGAGTTGAAACCCCGACACTTAGCAAGTCTGAAATGATTAACAGTGTTGCAACGGAGGCTTGCTACCCGCGGCAGCAGAACAATTTCCGATAACCTAATATATCTGTAATAATCCTTCTTGAGACGGCTTCGGAATCAGTCCTTTTTATTTCCACTTCCACAAATACACTTTACTCACACACTCTCCGTTGCTGGCAGACAACGGAGAGAGGGCAGACTTCACACCAAGTCCCCACCGTGCACGTGGCACCCAGAGCCCCCGTACGCGCGTGACCCTGCTCTTGTCGTTCCCAAGTCTGCTCTCGATCGCTCTCTCTCTCTCTCTCTCTTAATCCCTTCGTCACGTGGTACCCCCCAGCCAATCCTCCATAGACAGCGTTGACCGTTCCTGATGGTTCCCTGTCAATCCCGGGACCACGCCTCTGATCCGGCTCCCCATTAGCTGGGGCCCCGAATGGCCAGGCCAATCACCCCTGTTGACATGCCGAGATCACGCCGAGGCCATGCTCCCTGGCTCATCCCTTATTGGCTACAAAGCAGGACCGGCAAGCCAATCCCCACGTGAACCCTCTATGGCTGTTATAACATCACCCCCCCCCCCCCCCCCGGTGAAAAAATTTAGCCGTCTCGGCTGGGAAAAGGGTGATGAACCAATTCCGTAAAATATCTTATTAGGGCACTAAGGTGCATTTAACAGTAGAGGGTGAAACGGCGTCCCCGCGCCTAACAACACTTAAAACAGTCACCCATGAAAAACCCGACATACATTAGGGCGCCCCTGCAGCGCAGTAACGACAGGGAAAATAGCCAAACGATCAAACGTTAACGAAACGGGAGAGATTTCGACCGCGTACGCGACGCGGGACCCTCTCCGCTCCCAGCGCCTGGTCGCTTCGCTTCCGGATGGACAGGAGGTAGTAGGCTCGAAGAAGAAGTAGGTTGTTGGTGCTTGGTCACGTCCAGGGCAGGCCCCGTTGGAGGGGGGGCAGCGGGGGCTTCCTCAGCCCTCAGAACCTGATCATCTGTAGGAGGCACAACACAGTCCCCCTTGGGATCAACAGGTGTGGCAATCGGCGTAGTCGGCTCGGCAGAACCCGGCAGGTCAGCTAGTGGGGATGAAGGACCGACACGCACGTCAACATAGGGTTTAAGTCGCGAGGAATGAACATACCACCGACGTTTTCCGTACTGAATGCGGATACTTTGCGAGTTCCGAACATCTACCAACGTCACAGGCCCCCGCCACGGCCTGTGCAGTTTGGGGGACGTGCCCGCCAGTACCTGGGGGCAGTGGAGCCACGCCAGGTCTCCCACTGACCAAGGCATGCGAGTATGCGATCGACGCGCATACCGTTCGTTCCTTGCCTGGGCATGGTCCGTCGCACACCGGGCAGCCTCTCGCGCCTCCGTTACTCGTTCAAGCGAGTCACGCACGTGGTCAGGCAAGGAGCGGGACGGTCGTTCACTCGGCTTACCCAGTTGCACATCGATGGGTGGATCATTTTCACGGCCATACATCAAAAAAAATGGTGAGTATCCCGTGGACGTGTGCGGAACCATGCGGTATGCCGCTAAGACGCCTGGTATGTGCAGGTCCCAATCGGTTTGCTTTTCACTGACCGTGTGACAAAGCATAGCCGAGAGGGTACGGTTGAATCGTTCCACCATACCATCTGTTTGTGGATGGTATGGGGAGGTGCGAACTTTCTTTGTACCCAGCGCGTCACAAACGTCCCTAAGCAATTTAGAGGAGAAATTCCGCCCTTGATCTGTGAGCAGCCTCTCAGGTGCCCCCTTGTCCATGACATACCCGTTCAAGAAAGCGTCGGTGATGGACGCTGCCATTTCGTCGGGCAGAGGCCAGGCCATCGGCCATCGAGAAAAATATTCCACCCCGACCAGAAGGTATTTATTGCCCCTAGCCGACGGGGCAAACGGCCCCAGAATGTCGAGAGCAACTAATTCGTTGATACGGGACACCTTAATGGAACGCAACGGTGGTACATAGTGATTCCGAGGCGGCTTCCTCTTCGCACAATCATGGCATGAGCGGACAAAGTCATTGACGTCTGCCGTCATACCGGCCCAGAAAAAATCCTTTTGCATCACGGCCAAAGTCTTTTGGACACCGAGGTGCATTAACTTATCAGCGTGCAGAGCACGGAGCAGGTCGTAGCGAAGTGAAGTAGGCACTACCAAGCGTGGTCAGTCAGACAACCCGTCGGTACACATTAACAATCCCGACTTGCCTCGGAACATCTGCCACTTCCATCCCGCCAATTGAGATTTTTGTTTCCCTACCAATTTCCGTAGCGGAGAGAGCGAGGCATCGGCCTCCTGCTCACGCAACCAGACCGCGTGCGGCAGCCGCAAGGTATCATCGGTGTCCACCGACACCTGCTGGTCGTCCTCCTTTGCTTTCGCCCCTGCGTCGTCCTCATTCGCTATCGCCCCCATAACCGGGCAGGGCGAGGTGGGCGGTGGCGCACAGCGGTGCGTGCCCGTCAGGCAAGTGCACGGAGGAACGGGCGGCAGCCTTGAGAGCGCGTCAGCGTTCGCGTGATGGGCCCCCTTTCGGTATGTAATATTGAAGGAAAATTCCTGTAACGACTCCAACCACCGAGCCAGTTGGCCTGACGGCTGATCCAAATTCAAGGAGTATTGCAAAGCCGCATGATCAGTGCGAACCAGGAATTTCCGTCCATACAGATACGGCCGGTACAATCGAACAAAATGGACAATTGCCAAAAGTTCCCGCCTTGTCACGCAATATCGCGTTTCCGCAGGGGATAGAACCCTGCTGCCGTACGCCACCACTCGCTCAACCCCGTCCTTACGTTGCGACAAAACGGCCCCAATGCCGATATCACTAGCATCCGTATCAAGGAGGAACGGCTGTGAGAAGTCTGGGTAATCTAGCGTAGGCGCCGTGGCGAGGTGGTCCCGAAGTGCCCTAAAAGAACTTTCTTCCTCCGCTCCCCATTTAAATCTTTGATTTTTGCCAGTTAGAACGTGTAATGGTTTTGCCAACGTCGCAAAGTTCTTAACGAAGCGGCGATAATAGGAAGCGAATCCAATAAATCGCCGAACATCACCCACTGAAGTGGGTGTGGGCCACTCTCGTACACATTTGGTTTTCAGAGGGTTTGTGGACACGCCGTTTGAACTGACAATATGACCCAAGTAACGGACGGAGTGTTGCAGAAGGTGGCATTTCTTAGGTTTAAACTTAAGGTCAGCCGCGCGCATTCTTTGAAAAACTGTCTCTAGGCGTTGGAGGTGTTCCTCGAATGTGCGGCTGAAGACAATTATATCGTCTAGATATGAGGCACGTTTCCCACTGTAGTCCAGCCAACACCAATTCCATGAGCCGCTGAAACGTCGCCGGAGCCGCATTCAAGCCCATAGGCAACCGATTAAATTCAAAAAGACCTTGCGGCGTGCGGAATGCCGTTTTGGCTTTCGACTCGTCATCAAGGGGAAGCTGCCAGAAGCCCGAGGACAGGTCAAGGGTGGAAAAGAATTTAGCACCCGATAAAGCATCCAACGAGTCATCCATCCTCGGTAAGGGGTACGCGTCCGCCACCGAAATTTTGTTCAACCGGCGGAAATCAACGCAAAACCGCGTACCACCATCTTTTTTCTTAACCAGAACGACTGGCGCGCCCCAAGGGCTGTTGGACGGCGAAATAATATCCGCCGCCAGCAATTCATCTACTGCTCCGCGCACGTGTTCCCTTTCCGCCGGGCTCATGCGATGAGGGTGCATACAGATGGGAGGTGCCGCACCGGTGTCAATATGGTGCGACAAAAGCGACGTGCGGCCGAGGTCCAAATCATTTCTGCTGAAAACATCAGCGTACCGTAGCTATAGTGAACGCAGGGCGTTTCTTTGTTCATTCGACAAGGAAGAATTCTCTCCACATAAATCTGCGATCTAGCGTTCTTGTGAACGATCGTGCGGAGGCCCACCGGCGGCCATCCGGGCGCGCGGTGTTTTGTCACAAGAGGCGAAATCGGTAGTGGCGTGAGCCAGCACCGATCCCTCCAGAACAACAACGCGGTCAGGTCCCCCATTCAACACCTGTATGAAAGGTGCCTGACCTGGTCGCACGATTGTTTGTGCCGCTGCTAAAGAAAAAGATTTAGATACCGAATTCGATGGGGATAATAGCACGCCCTTCGCATCCCTTCCCATTTGAAGGGGTTTTCGGTAACGCAGCGGAATGAGCATTTGCGCTCCCGACGGAACCTCCACCGTAGCAGCAACTACGGCAGTAACTGCGTTACCTGTAGGCGCATTGGCCAGCAGGGAAGGCAGGAACGCCATCCTACGACCCCCCCGGCATTTCCAAACAATCCTGGTCGACCCGTATTTTCAGCGGCATCCGGCACAGGAAATCAATACCAAGCAAGCATGGGACAGCTAGCGAGCGAGAGATTAACACAGGTCCTGCGGCGGTAATATTTCCGATAGCGATACTCACATCTACCTGACCACAGATACCCATGCTTCCCCCATTTGCGGCAACACATGCATCATTAACCCTGCGTATCCGCGACGTAGGAATGGACAACAAATGAAAAATAACATCTGAAATGATGGTGGCAGATGCGCCAGTGTCCACCAAAATACGGACGTCAACGCCGTCGATGGTAGCGACTCGATCTGCTCCGCCATCAGCTGCCATTCGTCTTTTGTTCCTGCGGTGGTCGCATCTTCCCCCGGTCGACGCTGAGAGGTGTCGAGGAGAGTATTATCAGCAGGCGGCATCGGGGCTGTAGCTCCCAACAGCTCATCTTCATCCGTCTCGACCTCTTCCTCCGATAGACAGGTTCTATCGGAGGAAGGTTTTTTTTTTCTGGGGTGTTTAGACATCTTGACGATCGTCCAAACAGTCGCAGAAGCACTTCTGACATCAGTGTAATAATCCTTCTTGAGACGGCTTCGGAATCAGTCCTTTTTATTTCCACTTCCACAAATACACTTTACTCACACACTCTCCGTTGCTGGCAGACAAGAGAGAGAGGGCAGACTTCACACCTAGTCCCCACCGCGCACGTGGCACCCAGAGCCTCCGTACGTGCGTGACCCTGCTCTTGTCGTTCCCAAGTCTGCTCTCGATCGCTCTCTCTCTCTCTTAATCCCTTCGTCACGTGGTACCCCCCAGCCAATCCTCCATAGACAGCGTTGACTGTTCCCGATGGTTCCCTGTCAATCCCGGGACCACGCCTCTGATCCGGCTCCCCATTAGCTGGGGCCCCGAATGGCCAGGCCAATCACCCCTGCTGACATGCCGAGATCACGCCGAGGCCATGCTCCCTGGCTCATCCCTTATTGGCTACAAAGCAGGACCGGCAAGCCAATCCCCACGTGAACCCTCTATGGCTGTTATTACATATGTACAACACCGAAAACAAAATAAAAGGGGAAGATTTTAAAGAAAAATGAGGAAAAAATGATGGCACTGTGCACACGCCAAGAACGTGCCAAAAAAATGTCGGCAATGCGAACGCGCCGATTCGACCTCCAGGCAGCAAGTACCATTCCACCCCCATCTGTGTGTCACTACCTGCAAGCACAAGAGCCAGGATCAGCCAATGACCCATCCGGCTCGCAAGTGTGACCACAATCAGACGGTGTAAGGACAATTTGCCTGCCGAGCAAGGGTCACTTAAAACGGGCTGTTTATGAGCGGGTCCTTGTCGCCGGACCCCCAGGCGGGGTAAGTGTGGGCTTCCTGGGGGTACCAAGGACAGATAGAGGATGGCCTGATGGGCGCGGCCCCTCCCGAGAAGAAGAAGGAGGTCCGGCAAGAGGAGGAGGAGTGGATGATGGGCGCTCCTCTCTCCTCAATCCACCTCTGGTCGGTGCAATCGGCTGCGCCAAGGGTTCTAGGCACCGGGATCCTGCGGGTGGAGAACCAGAAATCCCCTTTGGAACAACCTCCGCGGACACGCGCCCCAGCTCGTCTGGCACCCCAGACACACAGCCCCTGGTTAGGGCTATGAAGGGATCCCGTCCAGTGGAAAAAAATGGTTTCAGTCGTGACGGATGCACAAACCAGCGCCTGCGACCGAACTGAATGTGTACACTTTGTGGACATGCAACTTCTATAATTTCCACCGGGCCTCGCCAAGGCTTATACATTTTGGGGGACGTACCTACTGGAACTTGGGGGCAGTGAAGCCAAGCCATTTCGCCTGGTGACCACTTTGTTCCAGATTCCTGACACCCAACTAGACGTTCATTTGCAGCTTGCCGCAAGGCCGAATTCCCTCGAAGCTTCCCTTGCTTCTGATAACCACTTGAGGGTAAGGCGTATGGGGCTAGGCATGTTCTTATTACCCTGCTCTGGGTTCAATTGAACCCCAATTGGTGGATCCTGCTCTCTCCCATACATCAGAAAAAACGCGCAAGAATCCGGTGGAGGCGTGAGAGGCCAATCTGTACGCCATGAGAACACCTGGGAAGTGCAGATCTCAGTCAGACTGGTCCTCATTGACCTGCTAACATAGCATATATGTCAAGGTCCTGTGCAGACATTCCACCATGCCATCCGTCTGCGGGTAATAGGGCGAGGTGCGAACGAACCTTTTTCTTACCTAACAAATCGCACACTTCCTTAAGTAATTTAGAAACAAATGTTTGCCTTGGTTCGTAAGAAGGCATTCCGGGGCCCCCTTATCCAAAACGTAACCGTGGAGAAATGCATCAGTAATCGTCGCAGCCGACTGGTCCAGCACCAGCCAGACCATTGGCCACCGAGATAGGTACTCGAAACCCACCAACAAATATTACCCCGCAGGGTGGTAGGAAACGGACCGAGTTCGTCGAACGCGATGAGTTCATTTACACGGGAAACGCTGATCGATTTTAGAGGGGAACAAGCCATTTTTGGCGGGGGTTTCCAACGAGTGCATTCCGTGCATCCTTTTAAAACATTATGGACGTCTCCTGCCATCCCAGGCCAGAATAAATTTAACCGGAGGGTCGACAACATCTTTTGGATACCAAGATGCATCATACGTTCATGCGTGTGATGCACAACAATGTTATAGTTCCGCAATTCCCCGTCCCACCTCATCAATAGATCCCCTCTTAAGGATCACCGTGGACAATGCTCTTCGGCCCCCATCCTCCTCAGAGTTCTTAACATGACGCCTTATTTTAAATAAGGAGGCATCCTCCGCCTGGAGTCGCCCCCATTTCGTGTGGGTGAGGCCGATTGTGTTGTCCCGTATGTCAGCAGTGTCTGTGTGTGCAACATCCGCTGCAGCCACAACAATGCGAGGCGGTTCCATTGTAGCGGGCTTGCAACGCCCTGCCCTCCCATAATACATGCACACTGATCACTTGGTGGTAGTCATGATAGTGCGTCAGCGTTTACATGGTGAACACCCTTCCTATATGAAACCAAAAACGAGTAGTCCTGAAGGACATATAGCCATCAGGAGATCCGGCCGGATGGCTGGTCGACTCGTAGCGCATACTGGAGAGCCGCATGATCCGAGCGTACCTCAAACTTCCGTCCATAGAGGTACGGACGGTATTTCTGGATGAAGTGAACGATAGCCAGCAACTCACGCATCGTCACACAGTAGCGCTGCTCCGCCGGGGACAGTTTATTCCCGTACGCAACCACACGCTCAACTCCATCTACAACCTAGGACAACATGGCGCCAATCCCAGTGCAAAGAAAAATAAGGGCAAAGAAAAAATCAAGATACTGAAGGGGAGTTATGTTGACCAGGCCATCTCGCAGCGCGGTAAACGCAGCCTCCGCCTCCCCCCACCGAAATTTCTGTGAGGACGTGGAGAGGTTTTGCAATTGCAGCGAATTCAGGAACACACCGCCGATAGTAGGAGGCGAACCCAACGAAACTACGCACTTAACCCACCGACTTGGGGGTTGGCCATGTGCGCACGCACGCAGTTTCATTTGAGTCCGTCGCTATCCCAGATTCACTGACAATGTGCCCCAGGCAGCGGACCGACCTTTGCAGCGAATGATATTTCTGTGGCTTAAATTTGAGTTGCGCAGTCCGCATTTTAAGGAAAACCATGCGGAACCGCTGCAGGTGTTCCTCGAACGTTCGGCCGAAAACAATGAGGTCGTCAAGGTAAATCAGACATGCGTCCAATTGGAGTCCCGCTAACACCAATTCCATGAGCCTCTGGAACGTGGCAGAGGCCAAATGAAGTCTCATCAGGAGCCGGTTAAATTCAAATTACCCTTGGGGTGTACGGAACGCAGTCTTAGGCTCTGAACTGTTGTCCAATGGCAATTGCCAAAACCCCGACAACAAATCAAGGGTTGAGAAGAACCGCGCCCCCGACAAAGCGTCCAGAGTCATCCATCCGTGGGAGCGGGTACGCATCAGCCACGGAGACTTTGTTTAGTTTGCAGAAATCGACACAAAAATGCAGACTCCCATCCTGCTTTTTAACAAGCACAATGGGGGGCCCCCCACGGACTGTTTGACAGGGAAATAATGTCAGCGGCCAACATCTCGTTAACCACATGACGCACATGGTCCTTCCCCTTGGGACTCAATCTATATGGGTTTTGGCGAATGGGGGCGGAGTTTCCCATATCGATGTGGTGATGTAGCAGAGGCGTGCAGCAAGTATCTAATTTGGTTTTACGAAATACATCGGAGAACTCCTTCAAAAGTGCATGCAAATCGAGCCTCTGTGCCTCTGATAAATCCTTGCTTTCTGTGCAGAGCGTGTCAAGCCATAACTCATCACATTTTTCATCCTGCCCCACAGTCCTCGTAACTTCCAAAGCCCTGCCGTTTTTTCTCCTCGCAACATGCGGCCGACGCGTGAGCCGATACAGTACCCGTTTGTATGACGGACGTCTCTGAACCGATGATCAGAACCTGGATAAATGGCTCTAATCATTTGCCACTAAGGTCTGCGCGTAAACCAAGGTCGGACCTCGAACCGCCTTATTGGAAGGGACCAACAGCATCCCTTCCGTGGCCGTTTCCCGATCTAGTTGTTTACCCAGATGCAAGGGGACGAGCATCTGTGCATCGGGGAGAATTTTAACAGTCTGTTTAGCCATCGCTTGGACTGAGGCCTTGCGGAACTGAGTAGGAGAGGACAAAAATGCCATTCGGTGGCCCGACGGTAATGCAATGCAGCCTTGATCCACAAGGATCTTGAGCGGCATTTTCCATAGAAAATCTGTCCCAAACAGCAAGGTACAGCCAGGGACTTTGAAACAAGTACCAGTCCTGTTAACCGGATGTCGCCTATACGGAACGTCGCCGATATCTGGTCAATGATCCCTAAAGATTGTCCGTTAGCGGCAAAGCAGGGAATGTCAACGGGCCGAATGGCGCACAAATTTAGAGGCAAACAATCAAAAATAATCTCTGAAATGATAGTGGCGGATGCTCCGGTGTTGATGAGCACCCGCACCTCTACACACTGAACGGTTCTGATCATGGCCGACGAACCCGCTGCAGCAGCAACAACAACACTGCGGCCTAACGCCGACAACTGACCGGGACATCGCGGCCACCCATCGCCTGCAACAACACGATCCTCACACATCGCATCCCGACGAAAACCGATGACCCGCGACTTCAAACACGATGCCTGAGGTGACTGCAAGCAAGGGTCGTGGGTGTGGTGCACCGCGACTCACCTGAGGACCCAGCGGAGTGAAGGATGGTCGAGCAGAGGATGGTGGTGTCATGAAGGGTCTCCCACGTCGGGCGCGGCATCCCATCGAGACGTGTCCCAGCAGGCTGCACCTGAAGCAGATGACTGGGTCGTCTCCTTTGCGGGAGAAGGTCCCTTTCGGCCGGTCTTTTTCCGCCTTGTCGACTCGCATCGCCCGACTTCCACCTGGCACCGTCAAATGAAGCACAGGCTTGCAGAGGCTCCGCGTCTTCGGGTGCTCCTCTGTTCTCGGGAGGTCCGGTGCATGCGGCCACGGTCGCATGCTACTGGATGTCGAGATGTACCTGGAGGCACCGTGCAACGTGAAGCGAAGACCAGTCGTCCTCTCCTGTTGCTGGCATGACGACTTTCAGGTCTTGGCTCAGCACCAACATCCTTTCGAGGACCAGGGAATCTCGTCCAACGTGGTCCATGCTGGGGTATGCAGAATTCGCCAGCGCCATGAGCACGCTGCAGAAGGCGAGGGGCGTTTCTGCCTCCCCCGGCCTTCGCGTGGCGAACATCTGGCGTTTGTTGGATGGTGGTGCAAAAATTCCTGCCATCTGCGCGAGGGCTTGAGACAGCATCGACTTGTCTTCGGATGGGATGGCGTTGAATGCTGGCAAGGCGTCGTCGTCAAGAGCTGTGGGAAACGCCCGCAGCGCCTCCATCTCTGTCCACCCCACAAGAGCGCAGGCGGCAGCGAAACGTCGTCGGAACGTCTCCTATTCGCCACCTGCAGTTGTAAATTCCCTAACGAAGGGAAGCCTTTTCTTCAGGGTGCATTCTTGAAGCTTCGGCACTTATGGCGGGAGGTCCACTTTCGCGGGAATCCCATCCCGCCCGTCTGTCAAAATGGTGGCCGCTTGCACGGGCCCCACCTCTCTGTTTTCCCGCGCGTGGGAACAGCAACGGCGGAGACTTCTTGGCGCGGCTCAGAGTCCCCAAAGATGTCCATTCTCTTCACAGCGGCGGCCGGATCAGCAACGGCGGCCAGAAGGTCGTCGATGCATTCTGATGGCGCTCCCCCTCCGGCGGTGACGACGTGGTGAGGTCCGGGTTTTCTCGCTGCTCCGCCGGCAGCACCTCCTCGTGCTCCATCTCCGGGGCTGCAGCTCCCGGGGCTGTCTGTGGAATCACCCCGTCGCCCTCCTCTTCGTTTGACGACTTGGTAAGTTGTTTCCGCCTAGTCAACATTTTATAACGGCTAGGCTATCACCTAACTGTTACTTTTTACTTCTGACTCCAGTTGTAGTGTTGAACACAGAGGCACACACTTGACTTGGAGGTAACACGTTTATTACACAGCCCCAACAGGGCTAACGACATAAACGTACACATGCTAACTTGACCACAACAGGTAACAACACTACTTTAACAGGGTAACTACATAACCGGGTCAGTTGGTAACATTCTGACTGACCCACAATGCTGAGCGAAGACAGACGATTGAAGACGTAGCACCAAGGTTTGATTCCGGGGAACAGCCCAGAACGCTCTCGGGACTGCCCCTTTATGCTCCCGAGCATAGCCTCGCTCCGCCTACGGCCACGCCCCCTTCGAGACCTTTCCCAAAGTATCTCGACCTAGCATCACGTGTCCCTCAAGCCCCCTTCGGAGCCCCCCCCTCACTACCCTGTCCCGGTCACGTGCCCTCTCGGGTTCACCCAGACTACCATGTCCTGACTGGCCCTCTTATCAGGCCGTCACCAGGACTATGCCCCTTAGGGCCCGTTCACATGCCGCACCCACTCTGGCCCCAGAGAGAGGTTCCAGGCGCACAGTAGCACTCTTATGACAGTACCTGGCGCTAAGACCATAGTGACACCCTTAACATCACTACACATCTGTAGTGACTGAATCGGAGACACTAAGAGTTGGAGTCACTCTGTTTATTAACCAATGGGTTAACACTTCCAAATAAACCGTCTATAGTCCACTACGGTTCCCAGTCAGGACAGTTCGTAGACTACCTGACTGGCGACGCCGAGATTGTGAAGACGGAGACGACGGTGAAGACTCCAGCAGCATAATGGGGATCCCACTCCAGAAGACAACCCCGAGGTCGCCTCTCGGGGCCCCTTTTATACTGTCAGCATGGCCTGGCTCCGGCCCCGGCCACGCCCCCTTTCTAGATTCCTACCCGCGGGTTCCTGGTGTGTCCCTTATGTGACCTTTCCCCTAGATTCCTGCAACCACGAAAGCTTCAACTCAAGTTTGAATCACCTCTACAGGGAGGATTTCCACATAACTCAGACTTAACTTCAAATTTAGCAATCTTTGGAAGAACATAATCAACCCGGTAATGTGTTAATTGTTGTGTTAGCCGACTCTTTGTGTTGCATTGCATTACATTTCTAAGTTTACCAGGTTTATCTTCTTGGTTCTTTCGGTAAAGTCACGTTGAAGGGAAATAATAAAATAATAAAAATAAAACATAATAAAATAATTATCACGACGTTTCGGCCACAACGCAGGCAGCCGTCCTCAGGTGAAGAACAGGTCTGTCGGAAAGACAGCATCTGAATGAACACCATCAGGCTTGGCAGCTTATATTTAAGCTGGGTTGGAGGGGGAAGAGCACCTTGACAAAAACATTTGCATATCAAGATGAATTTAGCATATTTATGGGAAATGCAGATATGGGATTAGTCACTACTTGTGGAATGCATAGGAGGTGGGCGGGGGGTTTTAAAGTCATATTATGCCCGTGCATTATGCAGGATTAGTAGCATCAAAGGGAAGGGAGTAGGGTTAGCATTAATAAAGGGAAGGAATGTTAATAGTATGGAGCTGCAGCAACTAAACCACCACGTAAAAAAAAAAATATATAAACTACATCAGTATAATCAGTATACTAAATATACTCTCCAATAAGTTTAGCTACTAACAGTAAGTCATACATTACAATTCTATGTCGCAAAAAATATAATATGCCTCCAGCTAAACTTTTTTTTATCTTACATCACACGGGTCTAACCCGTACTATTTACTGCCATAGACAAACCCAACATTAAATTACATACTGTATTACTATACACCAACCTATACCTTAGACTATACATTGTAATTTTACACTATGTAGTATTCTACCCACCCTACTGTATACCACACTTCTGTATATTCACTATACAATTACGATACTATATATTACCTTATACATTATATTAAACATTACACTTTTATACTATTTATTATTATACAATCTGATATACACTATATCATTGGCCGTCGCGTGAAAGGTACTAAGAGAAAGCAACGAAATAAGTCAATGGGAGAGTGGTGATGGGAGACTTGCAGCGGAGCAAAAAATCCATCCCCTGCGGAGAATAAAAGATATATAGTCAATGCCAGTGAGTGGACTGCGGTCTGAAAGTCACCGTAAACGTGGACACAATCAGTTAAGATCCGAAATGGTTTATTACGTCCTTCCAATGATTGCTGAGCCAGAATCCATCTTCTCGGTTGAAATTGTCTCCGTGTTTGTATATGTGAATCGCCTCATGAACGAATCTCTCATGGTAGCCAGATGGCTTGCAGAGAACCTCTGTCTTGGAGAAGTCAATGTCATGTGAGCCCACTGAATTGTAACAGTGATCTGCCACGGCTGAGGAGCCTTTCAAAACCATCACCTTACCCTACATTGCTGGGGTCACAAATAAGATATCTGATTAAACACAAGATCCAGGTCCGATTCAACACAGTACATAAAATCCGTAATCTGGTCCCGTCTGTAAAAGATGTGGTTCCAGACATACAGTACCCTGGCGTCTACAAACTAAGTTGCCTCTGTGGTAGCAGTTACATTGGAGAAACCAAACGACATGTCTCGGACCGCATCCGTGAACATAAAGCAGACCTGAAACACGGTAGGACAAACACCTCAGCTGTGGCAGATTACTGTTACTATTCAGTGGGGTCACATGACATTGACTTCTCCAAGACAGAGGTTCTCTGCAAGCCATCTGGCTACCATGAAAGATTCGTTCATGAGGCCATCCACATATACAAACACAGAGACAATTTGAACTGAGAAGATGGATTCTGGCTCAGCAATCATTGGAAGGACGTAATAAACCATTTCGGATCTTAACTGATTGTGTTCACGTTTACGGTGACTTTCAGACCGCAGTCCACTCACTGGCATTCACTATATATATATTTTATTCTCCGCAGGGAATGGATTCTTTGCTCCGCTGCAAGTCCCCTACCACCACTCTCCCATTGACATACTTCGTTGCTTCCTCTTAGTACCTTTCACGCGACGGTCAATGGTATAGTGTATATCAGATTGTATAATAATAAATAGTTTAAAAGTGTAATGTTTAATATAATGTATAAGGTAATATATAGTATTATAATTGTATAGCGAATATACAGCAGTGTGGTATACAGTAGGGTGGGTAGAATAATACATAGTGTAATATTACAATGTATAGTCTAAGGTATAGGGTGGTGTATAGTAATACAGTATATAATTAAATGTTGGGTTTGTCTATGGCAGTATATAGTACGGGGTAGACCCGTGTGATGTAAGAGAAAAAAGTTTAGCTGGAGGCATATATTTTTTGCGACAGAATTGTAATGTATGAATTACTGTTAGTAGCTCAGCTTATTGGAGAGTATATTTAGTATACTGATGATACTGATGTAGTTCATATATATATATTTTTTACGTGGTGGTTTAGTTGCTGCAGCTCCATACTATTAACATTCCTTCCCTTTATTAATGCTAACCCTACTCCCTCCCTTTGATGCTGCTAAACCTGCATAATGCACGGGCATAATATGACTTTGAAACCCCCCGCCCACCTACGCATTCGAAAAGTAATGACTAATCCCATATCTGCATTTACCATAAATATGCTAAATTCCTCTTGATATGCAAATTATTTTGTCAAGGCGCTCTTCTCCCTCCAACCCAGCTTAAATATACGCTGCCAAGCCTGGTGGTGTTCATTCAGACGCCGTCTTTCCGACAGACCTGTTCTTCACCTGAGGACGACTACTTGCGTTGTGGCCGAAACGTCGTGAGAATTATTTGATTATGTTAAATTTATTTTATTATTTCTCTTCTACGTGACTTTACCAAAAGAACCAAGAAGATTAATCCCTGCAGTCACGAAAGCTTTAAATCGAGATTTACCAGGTTTGTTTTCTCAAACTTCCAATGCCGCTCTCTAAATTTTACTAGGTTTTGCAAACTTCAAATATGTCTCAGACCTGCCGCTTTCATTGACATGCTAATTTATCTGCCCCAACCTCCCGCCGCCCCCCCCCCCCCCCGCTCTCTATATAATGCCTCGTCACAGAGGCGTTGTTTCTCTGTGTGTCTCTGTGTGTGTCTCTCTCTGCGTGTGTCTCTTTCTGCGTGTGTGTCTCTCTATGTGTCTCTCCCCCATGTGTGTCTCTCTCTCTGTGTCTCTCTCTCTGTGTTTGTCTCTCTGTGTATGTGTCTCTCTCCGTGTCTGTGTTTGTCTCTCTCTCTGTATATGTGTCTCTCTCCGAGCTTACATTCATTCACACCTGATGACGTTAGCTTGTGTGGCAATCGAAACGTCGTATTCAATTATTTATTTTATTTTATATCTACATGACTTTACCGAAAGAACCAAAGAGTAATTCCTGCAGTCACGAATGCTTTAAATCAAAATTGATGTTGAATGAAATCAAAATTGTGTTGGAGATTCTGTTTGACTTCGTTTGTATATTTACCTGATACTGCCATGACAAAGTCATTAGCAAAAATATTTAATTCTAAGTGATTTAATTTTAGTCCAAGATTCTTTAAATATAATGAGAACAGAATTGGACTCAGCACGATGCCTTGTGGAACACCCTTCCTTATTTTTATATTTGTGGATGAGATGTTATCACTATGTACCTTTTGAGAACGGTCTGAGAGGTAGCTCTTAAACCGTATTATTATACTTTTTGGATCTTTCAGTAAAGTCACGTAGGTATAAAGTAAAATAAATCACGACGTTTCGATCGCAACACAAGCGGTCGTCCTCTGCCAGAAAAAATATAATCCAGCAGTGGAACTGCTGAACCAGCGAGAGTGCAGTTACAACAAGGTTATATATAAAAAAGTGATCTAACCCAAAAAAATCTTTATTATGAATAATATTGGTCGTGAAAGCCTACGTGTTAAAAAGGTTATATATGTGGCGATGGGCAAGCAAGCAGGGTCTGAGCTGGAAATGAACTCCATCCACTCTAATCTTATTATTATAATGTCTAAAATGTTTAGTTGACCAAGTCCTGTGAATAGAATATCATGGTCAACAAATGAACAACAACGGCCATCATTTGCTACTTAAGGGATGTCACATAGCACTTGTGTCAGGCTAGGTGCAGTTTGAAGCCACTTGAAGTATCGAAGGCTCACTGACAGGAAGTAAAGGGACAGACCCAGCTGCCATGGATTGACTGACTGCAATGACTGGCAGATCCACCACCTCTGCTCCACACTGCCAACTTGCTGCGTTCGAGCCGCCTGACACGTCGCTCGTGGTTGTGAGCGTTGCTCCTCCCTCCATTGAGGCCATTCTGTACACCACTGGTATCAGTCGTCAGCAAGGCCACTCCACATTCTCCTTCTATAGCCCGAGCCATGCTAATTTAGCCCGCTCTGTCCGGCTGCTTGGGCATGCGGTGGTTGGGCATGTGTACTACCTGTCCCAGCCAAGACCGCCTCACCTGCCGGAGGAGCTCACTAAAGGGTCTGTGTCCATATCTCTGTGTTAAACTACTCCCATGACGAAAACGTTGTGGGTGTTGTAAACTGAACGTGTTATTTCTGTTATTTGGGGGTGCAGGCATCATGCAGTCTGAGGTCCCTTGCCAACAATGTGTCCACAATCCATAATAGAGGTTTTTGGGTTAGATCGCGTACCTGTCCCAGCCAAGACCGCCTCACCTGCCGGAGGAGCTCACTAAAGGGTCTGTGTCCATATCTCTGTGTTAAACTACTCCCATGACGAAAACGTTGTGGGTGTTGTAAACTGAACGTGTTATTTCTGTTATTTGGGGGTGCAGGCATCATGCAGTCTGAGGTCCCTTGCCAACAATGTGTTCACAATCCATAATAGAGGTTTTTGGGTTAGATCGCGTAAATATATAAATGTGTCGTTAAAACCCGCCACCATCCGACACAGCCAACTAGTAAGGGTTGTCACGTAAACAAAACATGCCAATTCGTCACTAGTGTAATAATACTCTTGGAGACGACTTGTGAAATCGGTCCTTTTATTTATTTCAGTTCACAAGTACTCCCCGCTGCTGGCAGGCAACGGGAAGTGGGCAGACAGACCACAAGAGACGCACCGCCACGTGGCACTCGGAGCCCCGCTCGCGCGTGGTCCCTCTCTTCCTTCGTTCTTCGTCTGACCACGTGTCATTCATCTCTCCCCTTATTTAATGTCTGGGTCACGTGGTACGCTCCAGCCAATCCTTGGTAGCCTGCGCCGAATCTTCTAGATTCCCCATCAACTCCCGGGACCACGCCCCTGACTTGTCTTCCCATTGGCTGAGGCCAAAACCAGCAGAACCAATCACCCTAGCTGGCACCCCTCGATCACGCCAGGGCCATGCTCCCAGGCTTTCCCCCCATTGGCTGTAAAGCAGGACTGGCAGAGCCTATCACCACGTGAGCCGGACATAGGCTCTTATTACATCACCCCCCCCCCCCCCCCCCCCCGGTGTAAAAGTCAGCCGTCTCGGCTGGGAAAAGGGTGACACGCCGATCCAATGAAGTTGATTATTAGGGCGTCCAAGACGCATTAACAAGTAAAGGGGTGAAACAGGCGTCTATGCGCCGAAAAAAAACAATAAAAATCACCCATGAACAACAGACACACATTAGGGTGCCCCTGTAGCGCGGTAACAACAGGGAAAGGACCGCAAGGCAATCAATGCTATCGAAACGGAAGAGATTTCGACTGCGTACGCGACGCGGGACCCTCTTCGCTTCCTGCGCATGGTCGCCTTGCCGCCGGATCTGCAGGAGGTGGTTGGCGTCGAGAAGAAGAAGAAGAATGTTCGGTTTCGGTCGTATCCGGGGTAGGTCCCATTGGAGGAGGGACGGCGGGGGTCTCATCATCCCTCAAAACTTGTTCATCTGCGGGGGGCAGAACACAGCCCCGCTGGGGATCAACGGGCGAGGCAAGCGGCACATTCGGCACAGCAGACCCCGGCAGGTCAACAAGTGGAGATGAGGGGTCGGCACGCGGGTCAACGTAGGGTTTAAGTCGCGACGAATGGACGTACCAACGACGTTTTCCGTACTGGACGCGAACACTCTGTGGGTTCCGAATGTCCACCAGCGTCACAGGCCCCCGCCAAGGCCTGTGCAGTTTAGGGGACATGCCACTGGCACCTGAGGGCATTGGAGCCATGCCAGATTGCCCACCGACCAGGGCATGTGAGTACGCGATCGACGCGCATACCTCTCGTTCCTTGCCTGCGTACGGGCCGTCGCACACCTGGCGGCCTCTTGCGCCTCTGTAACCCGTTCAAGCGAGTCCCGTACGTGATCAGGCAAGGAAAGGGACGGTTGTTTACTCGGCGTACCCAGTTGCACATCAATGGGGGGTACATTTTCACGGCCATACATCAGGAAAAATGGCGAATATCCCGTGGACGCGTGCGGAACCATGCGGTATGCCGCTAAGACGCCCGGTATGTGCAAGTCCCAATCAGTCTGTTTTTCACTCACCGTGTGACAAAGCATAGCCGAAAGGGTGCGGTTAAATCGTTCCACCATGCCATCCGTTTGCGGATGGTAAGGGGAAGTGCGGATTTTCTTTGTACCCAGCGCATCGCAAACATCCTTGAGCAATTTGGAGGAGAAGTTTCGTCCCTGATCTGTGAGCAGCCTTTCGGGTGCTCCTTTATCCATGACATAACCATTCAAGAAAGCATCAGTGATGGACGCGGCCGTTTGGTCAGGCAGAGGCCAGGCCATAGGCCATCGAGAAAAATATTCTACCCCGACCAGAAGGTATTTCTTGCCCCTAGCCGATGGAGGGAACGGCCCCAGGATGTCCAGAGCGACTAGTTCGTTGATACGGGAAACCTCAATCGAACATAGTGGCGGCACATAATGTTTCCGAGGTGGTTTCCTCTTTGCACAATCATGGCATGACCGGACAAAGTCGCTAACGTCTGCCGTCATGCCGGGCCAAAAAAAATCTTTTTGCATTGCGGCCAAAGTCTTCTGCACGCCGAGGTGCATTCATTTGTCAGCGTGCAGAGTGCTGAGCAGGTCATGGCGAAGGGATGTAGGCACGACCAAGCGTGAACGGTCAGACAATCCATCGGTACACATCAATAGTCCCACCCGGCCCCAGAACATCTGCCATTTCCATCCCGCCAAATGAGCTCTCGTCCTCGTTCGACATCGCTCCCATGACCGGACAGGGCCAGGTAGGCAGCGCTCCACAGTGGTGCATACCCGTCAGACAGGCGCATGGAGGAATGGGTGGCAACCTGGAGAGCGCGTCCGCGTTGGCATGGCGAGCACCCTTGCGGTACGTGATATCGAAGGAAAATTCCTGTAACGATTCCAACCACCGAGCCAATTGGCCTGATGGTTGGTCCAATTTTAACGAGTATTGCAAAGCTGCGTGATCAGTGCGAACGAGGAATTTCCTTCCATACAGGTACGGCCGGTACAGCCTGACAAAATGTACGATCGCCAAAAGTTCCCGCCTCGTCACGCAATATCGTGTCTCGGCCGGGGACAGAACCCTGCTGCCATATGCAACCACTCGTTCGACTCCATCTTTACGTTGCGACAGAACGGCCCCGATGCCGATATCGCTAGCATCCGTGTCTAGGATGAACGGCTGGGAAAAGTCTGGGTAGTCGAGCGTAGGCGCCGTGGCGAGGTGGTCCCGAAGCGAGTGAAAAGAGCATTCCTCCTCTGGACCCCATTTAAACCTCTGATTTTTCCCCGTCAGAACATGCAGTGGTTTAGCCAGTGTCGCGAAGTTCTTAACGAACCGGCGATAGTAGGATGCAAACCCAATAAAGCGCCGAACGTCGCCCACCGAAGTGGGTGTGGGCCACTCTCGGACACATTCCGTTTTCTGAGGGTCAGTGGACACGCCGTCCGAACTGACGATGTGACCCAAGTATCGGACGGAGTGTTGCAAAAGGTGCCATTTCTTTGGTTTAAATTTTAGGTCCGCCAAACGCATCCTCTGAAAGACAGTCTCCAGGCGTTGGAGGTGTTCCTCGAACGTGCGGCTGAAAACGATAATATCGTCTAAATATATGAGGCATGTCTCCCACTGCAGTCCCGCCAGTACCAGTTCCATCACACGTTGGAACGTCGCTGGTGCCGCATTCAAGTCCATAGGTAAGCGCTTAAACTCAAAGAGGCCTTGTGGCGTGCGGAACGCCGTCTTTGGTTTCGACGCGTCATCGAGGGGAAGCTGCCAAAAGCCCGACGACAGATCGAGGGTGGAGAATAAATTTTCCCCTGATAAAGCGTCCAATGAGTCGTCCATCCGTGGTAAGGGGTATGCATCCGCCACGGATATCTTATTCAACCGCTGGAAATCTACACAAAATCGCGTTCCACCATATTTCTTCTTAACCAGTACCACCGGCGCGCCCCAAGGACTGTTGGACGGCGAAATAATATCCGCCGCCAACATGTCGTCTACCACGCCATGCATGTGTTCCCTTTCAGCAGGACTCATGCGATGCGGGTGCATACAAATCGGAGGCGTCGCACCGGTGTCAATATGGTGCGACAAAAGCGAGGTATGGCCGAGATCCAAATCATTTTTACTGAAAACGCCAGCATACTGTAATAACAATGACTGCAAAGCTGTCCTTTGCGTGTTTGACTAAGATGAATTTTCCCCGCACAAGTCCGCGATCCACCGTTCTTGTGAACAATCGCGTGGCGGTCCATCGGTGGGTGTTTTAATTTGCGGCTTTCCGTCAAAGCTGGCGAAATCGGTAGTGGCGTGAGCCAGCCGGAACAACGACCGGGTCCGGGCCCCCATTCAACACCTGTATGAACGGGGCCTGACCCGGCCGCACGATCGTTTGAGCCGCTACCAAGGAAAGGGATATAGCCACCGAATTGGATGGGGATAATAGCACACCCGTCGCACCGTCTTTAGCATGAAAAGGTTTTCGGTAACGCAGCGGTATAAGCATTTGCGAGCCTGACGGAACCTCTACCGTGGCAGCCACCATGGCGTTAATTGCGTTACCCGGGGGCGAACGGGCCAGCAGGGAAGGCAGGAACGACATCCTACGACCCCCTGGCATTTCTAAACAATCCTGGTCGACCAGTATCTTAAGAGGCATGCGGCGCAAGAAATCGGTGCCTAATAGGCATGGGACGGCCAGTGAGCGAGAAATCAACACAGGTCCTTTCGCCGTAATATTACCGATAGCAATGCATACATCGACTTGCCCGGAAATACCCATGCTACCCCCATTTGCAGCTACACACGCGTCATTAATTCGTGTCGTGGGAATAGACAAGAGATGAAAAATGACATCGGAAATGATGGTGGCAGACGCGCCAGTGTCCACCAAAATACAAACGTCGATCCCATCGATGGTACCCCGTACTGTCGATGAGCCCGACGCAGCGGCCACAACCCTACGAGCCAATTTTTTCCATTGTGTAGTAGAGCGTGGCATTGACACAGATGAACCACATCTATCATTTGAAGTGCAATTATGTGTGCGAGTGGATGAATGATGTGACAAGACCTGCCGGGTGTCCGATTTGTGCCGACTCGCCCGATGGTGTCGTGGATCCGCGCCCGGTGGAGGAGATGGAGGTCCACTCGGCGGAAGCGGCGAAGGCAGAGGTCGGCAGCGGCAGTCGCGGGCAAAATGGCCCTGTCGGCCACACTTAAAACACGTGGCCGTCGTCGGCCGGCGGTCGGTCTTCCCGGCCTCAGCGCGTGGTCGACCTGCGTAGTCACCACGCTGGTTGCGCAGTCGTCGTCTCGGGATCCAGTGCGGCACAGCAGTCACCACCTCGTCGTCGCCAGAGTCATCGGAGCAGTGGACGACCCGCCGTGGAGACCACCCTAAAGGTGGGCCGTCTATTTATGGTTTTCCCGTCCATGCCGCCATCTGATCCCAGCGCTTGAGGTTGAATTTAGCGTCCAAGCAGCGCGCCACCCATCGCGATGTAAGCGGTTCGTGGCCGCATACCGGCAGCGAGATGTTGAGTTCCTTGGACAGCTCCAGCATTCGGGAAAGAATGAGAGGGTCGAGGTGATCAGCCGTCGAGTCTGGGTAGGCGGCCATGGCTAACGCCAACAGCCCCCCCCCGGTAAGCCAACGGCGATTCCTCTGATCCGCGACGACGTGACATAAATTTTCTCGTGGCTGCCATCGGCGGGTCGTAAAACTCTGCCATCTCTGTGAAAGCATCACGAAGCGTCTTCTTCTTGGTCGCCGGGATGGATCGGAAGACCGCCAGGGAGACATCATCCAACAGCGTGGGCAGCGCCTCCAGCGCCTCTGTCCATCGCACGGATCTAAAGGCCGACTCGAAGTGCCACGTAAAAGCACTCCAATCGCCCCCGGCGATAAATTCTTTGATCTGTGGAAGACGATGTCCGCGGTGGCAGGCAGACACTTCGAGCGTCTCCAATTGCGCTTCCCGCGTTCTGCGCATCTCCGTCAAAATGGCATCGGGTGGCCGCGTGGTGGCAGCCTCGTGCAAGATGGCGTCCAACGGCTCCATCGCAGCCGCCCTGCCCAAGATGGAGGCCTCCCCCCGCGTGGCAGGAGCAATGGCGGACGTCGATTCCCGCCGAAGATCTTGGTCCTCGGCATTAAGCTGAACCGCTGGCGGCCGACCCAGGGCCGTTGAGGACGCGACCGCCGTCACCAGATTGAGCAAAATCGCGCAGAGCGACTCGATCTGCTCCGCAATCAGCTGCCATCCTTCGTCCGCCCTTGAGATGGTCGTTTCTTCCTCCCGTCGGCGATGAGCGGCGTCGAGGAGAGCAGCAGCTGGAGGCAGAGGAGCCGTAGCTCCCAGCAGATCGTCCTCGTCCGTCTCCACAACTTCCTCCGATGGAGGGTCGGGTGGGTTCTTCTTTCTGAGGTGCTTGGACATCTTGAAGATCGTCCAGACGGTCCCAGAAGAACTTCTGACACCAATGTAATAATACTCTTGGAGACGACTTGTGGAATCGGTCCTTTTATTTATTCCAGTTCACAAGTACTCCCCGCTGCTGGTAGGCAACGGGAAGTGGGCAGACAGACCACAAGAGACGCACCGCCACGTGGCACTCGGAGCCCCGCTCGCGCGTGGCCCCTCTCTTCCTTCGTTCTTCGTCTGACCACGTGTCGTTCATCTTTCCCCTTATTTAATGCCTGGATCACGTGGTACGCTCCAGCCAATCCTTGGTAGCCTGCGCCGAATCTTCTAGATTCCCCATCAACTCCCGGGACCACGCCCCTGACTTGTCTTCCCATTGGCTGAGGCCAAAACCAGCAGAACCAATCACCCTAGCTGGCACCCCTCGATCACGCCAGGGCCATGCTCCCAGGCTCTCCCCCCATTGGCTGTAAAGCAGGACCGGCAGAGCCGATCACCACATGAGCCGGACATAGGCTCTTATTACACTAGTACAGAACACCAGTGTGTTGGAGAGCCAAGCCACAACATTTACAAATTGAGTACGACGTTTTGCCAGTATTTACAACTAGCTTCATCAGGCGACAGCCAGATTTGTGGAGAAGTCTTACTGTTTTGTTCCTTATATAGAGGCGTAGATGTGTTGATCACCCTTCTGCGCTCTTGCACAATGATGCGGGAGGGGATTACTGAGGCGACATACATTATGCATGTGCATTATGCGAGCCCTTTGAACTTGTTCTTCCTGTCTATTGCGTTTATTAAAATAGCCCTACCAACGGTAATCCGTATTGAAGTACGCTGCCGTTTGTAGGCATGCATTTAAATAGTGTATTATTTGATGATTCGCTTCCACGCAGCACGGTAGCTATCCGAACGGTTAAAGTTATTTTCATTTCTTTAAAATTTCGATAGATTCTCTAATTAGTCTTGACCAGTAGTAGCTAGTTTTGCACAAAACTTCCAACATTCTTAAAATAAATTGAGTGTCCTTGTTGGCACGCGTGTTTTGCTGCTGCTGACAGATGCATTTGGGATCTTCTTATATATAAAAGTCTCCGTGCGCTCGTGCTTGCGGGGGATTTGGCTCTCGGACGGTGGGGTTTAAGACCGAAATAATCTGCCAGGCGGCACGCCCTAAGCCCCGTGGTGGGAATAGGCTATTCCGTTTTCCCATCTGTAAACGTTAAAGTAGTTTAATTAACGCATTTGTGCCGTTTCTATTATTAATTATTTACTTATTGCGCGCCGTCGACCGTACCAAGGGACGCCAAATGCATGGGGGGGGCGGACCCTGCCAAGTCATGCGCGTTCGCTTGAGCTCACGGGGATATTTCATTTTACGCGTTTAACATGGAATACATATACACATGACACTGTCGATTTCTCTTCACAGTGTGATGTCCTCTTCCCCCCCACCCCAATGCGTGCAGTTACTGATATAAAGTCCTTAGATATTAATTTAATATTATTAAAGCAGTTACATAGTATTATTCTGGCGAGGGCGGGGGGATGGTGGGGGGGGTAGCGGCCCAGCTCGCAGCCTGGCAACGTCTCACCTCCTCTGGCTTGCCAATCTAGGCGAGGTCGCGGGCTCTGCACGGGACAAGGCGTCACCACGCCAATGTAAAGTACAATTTTATTCAATCTTTGCTAAGAACTCTGATTTATTGTTTACTATGATTAAACAAATACGTTTACAATATTACAATAATGTTTGTGTGCACATAACAACTCTGATTCATTCTGTACTATTATGAAACTAATAAGTTGCCTAATACTCTATTACTATTATAATGTTCGTGTGCAGAAACTACATGCGTGCGCCTAAACTCGATGTCTGTGTGTGTGAGTCCATATGTGTTTGTGTGCGTGTAAGTCGATGGGTTTCTATGTGTGTGGGTCCATGTCTGTGTGTAAGACCATTTGTGTGTCTGTATTTTTCAAACGGACAACGCCCCGTGTGTGTGTACGTATAAGTGTTTGTGTGGGTGTGTCAGTCCATTTGTGTGCGTATCTGTCGCTGTGTGTGTGTTAGTCCACATGTGTGTGTTAGTCCATACGTGTGTGTTTCACTCGATGTGTATAAGTCAATGCGTGTGTGTGAGTCGATGTGTGTGCATGGCTCCATCTGAGTGTGTAAGTCAATGTGCGTTTGTGTGTCAATGTGTGTCAGTCGATGTGTGTGTGTTAATCCATGTGTGTGTATCTAAAGTAGATGTCTGTGTGTCACAGTCCATATGTCTATGTGTGTGTAGGGCAATGTGTGTGTCAGTCTATGTATATGTGTGTAAGTCCATGTGTTTGTGTGAGTCCATATGTGTGTGTTCATCCATGTCTGTGTATCTCAAGTAGATGTCTGTGTGTCACATGTGTATGTGTGTAGGGATGTGTGTGTGTCAGTCTATCTATGTGTGTCTAAGTCCATGTGTGTGTGTCTTAGTCTATATGTGTGTAAGTACATATGTGTGTTTACGTCAATGTGTGTGTGAGTCCACGTATGTCTGTGTGTGAGACGCTGTATGTGTGTACATCGATATATGTGTGTGTAACTCCATGTGTGTATATCTCAAGTGGATGTCGATGTGTGACAGTCTGTATGTGTGTGTACGGCAATGTGTGTGTCACTCTATATACGTGTGTGAGTCGCTGTATGTGTGTACATCCATATGTGTGTGTAACTCCATGTGTGTGTATCTCAAGTGGATGTCTATGTGTGTGTCAGTTAATATGTCTGTGTGTGTAAGTCGATGTGTTTGTGTGTGTGAGTCCATATGTGTGTGTCTGAGTCCATGTGCGTGTGTGTTAGTTGCTGTGTGTGCATGCCTCCATGTTAGTCAGTGTACGTCATTTGTTTGCGTGTCTTTAGGCCCATGTGTGCGTCTTAGTCCATGTGTGTGCTTTATTGACCTGCGCGAGGCCTATGATACCATCAGTAGGCCTGGCCTCTGGGTTGTTCTTCGTGCTTTCCGAGTCCCTGACCCACTGCTCACGATCCTTAAAGACCTTCATGATGCTAAGCAGCCCGCATCAAACTACGTGGCCGTGAGTCAAAGCCATTCCCTGTACACCTTGGGGTGCAACAGGGATGTCCTCTGGCTCCCACATTATTGTCTTATATATTAAAGTCTCCGTGCCCTCGCGCTTGCGGGGATTTGGCTCTCGGACGGTGGGGTTTAAGACCGAAATAATTTTCCAGGCGACACGCCCTAAGCCCCGTGGTGGGAATAGGCTATTCCGTTTTCTCGTCGTTTAATTAACACATTTGGGCCGTTTCTATTATTCATTATTTACTTATTGCACGACATCGACCGTACCAAGTGACGCCAATTGCGTGGGGGGGGGGCCTGCCAAGTCATGCGCGTTCGCTCGAGCTCACGGGAGACATTTTCTTTTCCGCGTTTTACAGTCAACACATACACACATCACGCTGCGGATATTTATTCACAGTGTCATGTCCTCTTCGCCCCCCCCCCCCCCAACACGATGCGTTCAGTTTATACTACAGACTCCGTAGATAATAATATTTTACTGCTTACATACCATTATTCTTGCACGGACGGCGGATGTTGGGGGGGGCGGGTAGCGGCCCAGCCCCTAGCCTGGCAACGTGCCAACTCCGTGGCTCGCCAATGTAGGCCAGAACGGGGGCTACGCATCGCACAAGGCCTCAACACGCCTATGCCAAGTAAATGTCCTTGCTTCTTACGCTAACAACTCAAGTCCATTGTTTATTATTGTTAAACACATTAGTTGACAAACATTACAATAATAATGTTTGTGTGCAGATAAAAACTCTGCTTCATTGTTTACCATTATGAAACAAGTTCACAGATGTTACAATAATTATGTTTGCGTGAAGATAACAACTCAGGTTCATTGTTTACCATTATGAAACGAGTTGACATGTTACAATAATTATGTTTGTGTACGTAAAATTCTTTTTGGATTTTTGGGTTGCTCAATTTCCCCTTTTTTTGCTGCGCTTTTATAACGTTGCCACGGTCTACTGGCAGTCTGTGATTTCTGCTTATTTCTTAAATGCATTTCTATTGTTTCCATCGCTCACGTCACGCTATTTACTCATACGTAGTACTGCGATACTGATAGCTGTGCCATCATCGGGGATTGCTGTGCCCGTCGATGTGTGTGTGTGAGTCCATGTGTGTGTCTTTGAGTCCATATGTGTGTGCGTGTAGAGCCATGCGTGTATTTAACTCCATGTGGGTGTCTTTTTCGAACGGACAACGTCAAAGTGTTTTTGTGTGTGTGTTAGTCCATGTGTGTGTGTCAGTCGATCTGTGTGTGTGTACGTCCATGTGTATGTCAGTCCATATGTGTGTGTGTTAGTCCACATGTGTGTACATGTGTGTGTCACTCGATGTGTGTGTGTAAGTCAATGCGTCTGTGTGTGAGTCCATATGTGTGTTAATCCATGCCTGTGTATCTAAAGTAGATATCTGTGTGTCACAGTCCATATGTGTATGTGTGTGTAGGGCTATGTGTGTGTCAGTCTATGTATGTGTAAGTTCATGTGTGTGTGTCTTAGTCCATATATGTGTGTGTAAGTACATATGTGTGTTTACATCAATGTGTGTTTTATTCCGCGTATCGCCGTGTGCGAGTCGGTGTGTGTGTGAGTCGCTGTATGTGTGTACGCCCATATATGTGTGTACAACTCCATGTGTGTATATCTCAAGTGGATGTCTGTGTGACAGTCCACGTGTATGTGTGTGTACGGCAATGTGTGTGTCACTCTATGTGTGTGTGTGTGTGTTGCTGTATGTGTGTACGTTGATATGTGTGTGTAACTTGTTGTATCCTAACCCTTCTTCCAAACTTGATATTTTTATATATTATCATCATTGATATATAATGAATGAAAACACACCAAAGCGCAGTAAACTGCAAAACACCAGGTGTTGTAGTAATGAACGGGAGGAGGGCTAAGATGGCAGAATTGCAACCTTGCTTCAGGGATAGATAAGGCCTGATAAACGGACACCTGTCACCCGTGCAAGGGCAGAGACAGTGGGAGAGTCAGCCAGACAGTTAAAGCAAAAAGCCCAACCATCTATGACCTCAGCACATGGGCAAATAATTGGGCAATGAAAGGAGCAGAGGCGCCTTTGTCTGGATCACGGCCACAGAAGGCCGGGGGGGTCATCACTGATTGTGTGTTAGGGATTTCGAGCTAATTGGAACACGTGCACACAGGGAGGAGGAATACGCCTTGTTCTCTGCAGCTGAAAAAGCCAAGATAAACTCAGCTCAAGGTTGTGTATACAGGAGAGGGGGCTGATTAACAACCACTGCACGTCTGAACGTGAGGGGGCCTTGTCCTGAAATTAATCACACTCCCAGAGCAGAAGGTTGGATGACCACAGTGAGACGAAAATAAGGGTGTTGCTCTCTCTCTCAAGGCTGCAGGCTCAGCTGAACAGCGAGGCTGCGGGGGGGGGGGGGGTTACCAAAAGTTCGTGTTCGCCTAGTTAAGTCGAAAAGCTCAATTATTCTGTATTGCTATTAAAATAACGTTAAAGTCGGAGTTTAACAACAGGGTAGGCTAAAGTTATTGATACAACTCGACCCGAAGCATAACGGGATAAATCACCACCAGGTCGAAATAAAATACCTAATAAAAGAGCGATGTTAAATCCAGGGTCGGAGAGAAAGGGAGATCCCGGCCGTCTTTGTATCCCCGCAGCGCGGGATATGAGTGTGTATACGCTCGGGGAAACACCTCCACTTGAGTCAAGCACCACGATGGGAAATGACAGACCTTAGGTTACACATAGAATCATAACTGGGAAATGGTAAGGGACAAATGTTAAAACTTTTAATCATTTCTTCATGCGTCAGCGAGGGTCGGGGGGAGTGTGCCCCTCCCTCCAGGTGGTGCAACACGGACAAAGATGCCTATGAGACGATTTGTAACGTCTGTGTTTTGGTTCATGAAGAAGGCCAAACAAGGGATAATATTGCACCCAGACAGAGAGACGACCTCGAGGCAATTTGTAACACCTGATTGTTTGCTCGTGGATTTTATGGAGGGAATATGACCACGGGATATATCGTGGGTGATGCACACATGAACACACCTACACACGGACAGATCCTGACACAGTAAATCAAAAGAAACCCCGCCTTGTGGGCAGGACCCAAAGGGATTTTTCGGCATAAAAGAAAGGACTCTGAGCATTGGAAACCAGTTGGACCAGGAGAGTCAACTCATCACGAGGGCGACCAACGGGTCGACTCATGAGCGAGCTCGACCGGAAGGGTCGGCTCGACTCATCAGCCGAGTTGGACCAGGAGAGTCAACTCATCACGAGGGCGACCAACGGGTCGACTCATGAGCGAGCTCGACCGGAAGGGTCGGCTCGACTCATCAGCCGAGTTGGACCAGGAGAGTCAACTCATCACGAGGGCGACCAACGGGTCGACTCATGAGCGAGCTCGACCGGAAGGGTCGGCTCGACTCATCAGCCGAGTTGGACCAGGAGAGTCAACTCATCACGAGGGCGACCAACGGGTCGACTCATGAGCGAGCTCGACCGGAAGGGTCGGCTCGACTCATCAGCCGAGTTGGACCAGGAGAGTCAACTCATCACGAGGGCGACCAACGGGTCGACTCATGAGCGAGCTCGACCGGAAGGGTCGGCTCGACTCATCAGCCGAGTTCGACCAGGAGTCAACTCATCACGAGTGCGACCAACAGGGTCGACTCATGAGCGAGCTCGACCGGAAGGGTCGGCTCGACTCATCAGCCGAGTCCGACCAGAAGTGTCAACTCATCAGGAGCTCGACCGAGCGGGTCGACTCAAGGGCGAGCTGCGACTAACGGGTCGGCTCGACTCTTCAGCTTCTGGGACTCAGCCGAGTTCAGTCGGCTCTCGGGGCTCGACTCAAGCAGCTCCCCGTCTCCTCTGCAGGCGGGCAAGACCCGCTTTGACAGCTCAACCTGCCGCGTCAGAAGCCCCTGCTGGCAGCCAGGGTCGCGGTCTGGTGACGAGAGGACGACGGTGCGCTGCGAGCGAGCTGCGGGCGCCACCTACCGACCGGGTTCCGAACTACGACAGCGTATCAACAGGCATCCAACCAATTCCCCACGGCGACAGAGGAGCGACTAATACGTATGACGCGCACCGCCCCCTCACCACACGACCACCAGGCGTTGTTTGACATAAAGAACCGACTCCGAACACTGACTATTGAAGACAACTCTTACCACTCAAACCCACTCGAACCCATAAGCCATCCGTGGCTGTGAAGAAAAACTCGAGACCGAGTGATGGCCATCCGTCATTTGTAAGAGTATTATCTTTAATATTTAGTGGACTGTACTCTTAATCGCATAAATTCCCAACAGATCCATCAATACGAATTGATTCTTGGCACCTCCTTCCGCCGAGCCACTCTGTTGTCAGATAACCTGCGATGTATCTGTTGAGATTGGTGCCTTTAAGAAGAATAACTGTTTTGGTTGTGTTTTATCGCCGTATAATCTTTCAAGTATCTTTCATTCATTAACGTTAAGGTTTTCTTAGCATAGTATTTGCATGTTTTAACGACTCTCTCCCACTAACAACCATCGCGTTACGCGGGATCCATGTGCCGTTGTCAAGTGAAATCAGACAATCATTGATGATACTGTATTGATGCCGTGTTGACGTTCCGGGATTGAGAGTTCGCATACTATATCATAGTCGAAGTTGAATTAGTAATAAATTGATTAATACAGAAGTGGTTGTGTGATTCTTTCCTGAAGTCTATGCATAAGATCTGCTTCTGCGTTGAGATCTGAACTTGGTGACCTTAATAAACACACTAACACATACTCAGTAAATGTTAAAGCGATAACGGGGCGAACCGGGGACCTAAAGATAAGCGAGAATAAGACGAACCTAGACAACGATGCCGAGTTAATCTAAGTTAATCTTGTATACTTACACCACACCTGCATAACTGCATACGATTAATTGCCTTATTCCGATCGATAACCCACCCTCGTCACCGAGGCGGGGTCTGGTTATCATAACGACTTGCATTATCATAATTACACCCACTCGCATAATTACTACGATTACCTCTCGAATTGGCATAATTAAATGTGCATAATTACATAAATTAATATATTTCCGGATAATTACACATTTGGCCAAATTTCATTTGATTAGTATTATTTTCACTGAATATTCATAACCCACATATACAACATAATAATTTCACCCACGCACGCATACAACACATCAAAATTTTCACACCCAACATATACAACAAACTCCATGTGTGCGTTTCTCAAGTGCATGTCTATGTGTGTGTGAGTCCATAAGTGTGTGTCTGTAAGTCGATGTGTTTGTGTGTGTCAGTCCATGTGTGTGTGTGTGTGTCTCAGTCCATGTGCGTGTGTGTTAGTCGCTGTGTGTGCATGCCTCCATGTTAGTCAGTGTAACTCCATTTATTTGCGTGTCTGTAGGTCCATGTGTGCATCTTAGTCCATGCGTGTGCTTTATTGACCTGCTCAAGGCCTATGATACCATCAGTAGGCCTGGCCTCTGGGTTGCTCTTCGTGCTTTCCGAGTCCCGAACCCACTCATCACCATCCTTAAGGACCTTCATGATGGTGAGCGGCCCCGCGTCTTAACTACGTGGCCGTGAGTCAGAGCCATTCCCTGTACACCTTGGGGTGCAACAGGGATGTCCTCTGGCTCCCACATTGGACCACGTAGTTCGTCGAGCCTTCAATACCTGTACCGAAAGAATCCCCATCTGCTACAGATACAATGGGAGGCTGATCGATGCCCGGGTGCGGTCAAGGGATGGCTCCCTGTTGCTCAACCACGTTATGTATGCCGATGATCTGCTAATGGCTGCTCACTCGGAGGAGGAGTTTGAGGTGCTGCTGCTGAACCTGGAGCTTGCCACCAATAGGTGGGGCCTTACCATCAGCCCAATCAAAGCTAAGCACCTGCCTGGCTTTTTTGTACCATCGGACACGGACACTCCACCCCCACAACTCCCAATTGGTGATGGGGCAGTTGTGGAGACAGTGGAGAGTTTCCCTGTGCAGTGTGCTAATGACCGGCTCCGGTTTAACAGCAGAGGTCTCACTCCGAATCAGTCGAGATGCAGTATCTTTTCATTGGCTGCGTAACGCTGTGTGGAAGCTACCTGCTCTATCACTCCGTACGAAGCTACAGGTCTTCTCGGCCACGGTCATTCCCTCGCTTTTCTATGCTTGCGAAACTTGGACCCCCCTAATGGAACATCTTCGCCGGTTAGAAACATTTAGGCTGGCCTGCCTACGATCCATCCTGGGTTTAACCAGGCTGCATTGTGTGAGAAGCTCACAAATCCTTGAAAGATGTGGACAAAGTCCCATCGGTGACCTCCGGCAGGCAAAGCTGTGTTGCCTGAGTCATGTAGCCCGCATGGCCAGCCACCGCATGCCTAAACAGCTTTTGTTCCGCCGGATCGAGGGGGCTAATTGGGCGCGGCACGGGCTGGAGAAGACATGGAGTGATGTGCTACAGGAGGACTTGGAGCTGAGTCCACTTGCGGAAGACTGGTACCAGCCGTGTCAAGATCGGCCACTTTGGAGGAGGCTCCTGAAGGACGCTACTGGTCAGTTGGAGGCAGTCACCCTCCAACAACAACGGAGGGCGGAGGAGCGACGCTCACAACAACGAGCGGAGCGCCAGGTGGCTAAAGCACAAAAAGTTGCCACAGTAGATGCCACAGGTGGTGCATCAGCCAGTCATCTCAGTCAGTCGACCTGTGCCATCTGGGTTTGCCCCGTGACCTCTTTCCAGCGGGCGTTCGACACTTCACGTGGCCTCAAGGTGCACATAGCCTGGCACAAGCGTTGTTGTGACATCACCGCCACTTAGTGGCGAATGGCGGTTGTTGTTCAGTCTACGTATGTGTAGGGGTGTTAGAGAGAGAGCCGTTATGCATGGCAGCTTATGGGAAACAAACAGTGGGCGGGGCTACGTGAGTGCACGGGGGGGGGGGGTGCTCTCAACGACGTCCGCACCAGGCAGCCCGTGGCCCCACCCCTCAGCGGGGGTGGAGTATAAAGGGGGATGTGTCAGAGGGCTCAGGGCAGAATGTTAAAGCTAAACCAGTGAAGACCGAAGATCGTCTAGCTAGAGCCCTGGACTCCCCTGGGACGCCGCCCTTGTCAGGGCCGCGCAGGATCGAGCCAGCGGCATGGTCCTGAGAACCAGAGCTAGTGCTCTGGGACTCCGGGTACCGTAGCCCGACTTACCAGTGTCGGGCCAGACAGCCTCCCCTAGCCCGTTAGTGGAGGACTAGGAGGTAGGTCAGAGATAGCTAGCAGTGTATTCCCAGCTAGCCGGGTGAAGGGGCCGATACCCCCTCTAGTATTGTATGTCCACAGTTGTGACTACTTGTACGGAATAAATACGTGTGCCTCACCAACGGTGTCCAAGAGTCATCAACGGTACTTCATATGTATGTATGTGTGAGTCCATTTGTGTGTGTAGCTCTATGTGTGTGTTTCATTGGATTTGCGTGTGTAACTATATGTGTCTGCCTTTTTTGACCAGGCAACGCCGGGTACTAACCGCTAGTCTTATATATAAAAGTCTCCGCGCGCTCGCGCTTGCGGGGGATTTGGCTCTCGGACGGTGGGGTTTAAGACCGAAATAATCTGCCAGACGGCACGCCCTAAGCCCCGTGGTGGGAATAGGCTATTCCTTTTTCCTGTCCGTAAACTTTTAAGTAGTTTAATTAACACATTTGTGCCGTTTCTATTATTCATTATTTACTTATTGCACGAAATCGACCGTACCAAGTGACGCCAATTGCGTGGGGAGGGGGGCGGACCCTGCCAAGTCATGCGCGTCCGCTCGACCTCACGGGAGACATTTTTTTTTACGCGTTTTACAGTCAACACATACACACATCACGCTGCGGATATTTATTCACAGTGTCATGTCCTCGTCGCCCCCCCTTAACACAATGCGTTCAGTTTATACTACAGACTCCGTAGATAATAATATTTTACTGCTTGCATATCATTATTCTTGCACGGACGGCGGATGTTGGGGGGGGGCGGGTAGCGGCCCAGCCCCTAGCCTGGCAACGTGCCAACTCCGTGGCTCGCCAATGTAGGCCAGAACGAGGGCTACGCATCGCACAAGGCCTCAACACGCCTATGCCAAGTACAAATTTCCTTGCTTCTTACGCTAACAACTCAAGTCTATTGTTTATTATTGTTAAACACATTAGTTGACAAACACTACAATAATAATGTTTGCGTGCAGATAAAAACTCAGCTTCATTGTTTACCATTATGAAACAAGTTCACAGATGTTACAATAATTATGTTTGCGTGAAGATAACAACTCAGGTTCATTGTTTACCATTATGAAACGAGTTGACATGTTACAATAATTATGTTTGTGTACACAAAACTCTTTTTGGATTTTTGGGTTGCTCAATTTCCCCTTTTTTTGCTGCGCTTTTATAACGCTGCCACGGTCTACTGCCAGTCTGTGATTTCTGCTTATTTCTTAAATGTGTAATGCGGGCGTAAACGACCTCCCGGAAGTGACGTCATGGGGGGAGGAGTTACGTCACGTGGGGGAGAGGGTTCAGATCTATAAGGGGGGAAACCGGAAGCAGTAGGGAGTGATCGGAGACTGGGAAAGTGTGAGGCCACGCAGGGCGAAGGGTGAGAGAGAGAGTGGCGAGATCGCCACACACCCGGCCCACGAGGATCGGCACCGTCGGCCAACGGTGACCGACCCCGGTGCAGCAGGAGCAAGCGAGGAGGCTGCAGAGAGCAGCGGGTCTGCAAGGGAGGAGTTGGGCAGCGGGGGTCTGCGCGATGAGACAGCAGCGGGTCTGCTAGGAGGGAGTTGGGCTACGTGAGCGACAGCAGCCTGGGGCTGCAGAGCAAAGAGTATATAGGGGAGTGCCGTGAGGGAAAAGAGATCGAACCCAAATAAAGGACACAGGACAGAGAGAAGCGTCCAAGTCTTTTATTACAAAGGCATTTATATTGTTTCCATCGCTCACATCACGTTATTTACTCATACGTAGTACTGCGATACTGATAGCTGTGCCATCATCGGGGATTGCTGTGCCTTTCGATGTGTGTGTGTGAGTCCATGTGTGTGTCTTTGAGTCCATATGTGTGTGCGAGTAGAGCCATGCGTGTCTTTAACTCCATGTGGGTGTCTTTTTCGAACGGACAACGTCAAAGTGTTTTTGTGTGTGTGTTAGTCCATGTGTGTGTGTCAGTCGATCTGTGTGTGTGTACGTCCATGTGTATGTCAGTCCATATGTGTGTGTGTTAGTCCACATGTGTGTACATGTGTGTGTCACTCGATGTGTGTGTGTAAGTCAATGCGTCTGTGTGTGAGTCCATATGTGTGTTAATCCATGTCTGTGTATTTAAAGTAGATATCTGTGTGTCACAGTCCATTTGTGTATGTGTGTGTAGGGCTATGTGTGTGTTAGTCTATGTATGTGTAAGTTCATGTGTGTGTGTCTTAGTCCATATGTGTGTGTGTAAGTACATATGTGTTTTTACATCAATGTGTGTTTTAGTCCACGTATCGCTGTGTGCGAGTCGGTGTGTGTGTGTGTGAGTCGCTGTATGTGTGTACGTCCATATATGTGTGTACAACTCCATGTGTGTATATCTCAAGTGGATGTCTGTGTGACAGTCCACATGTGTATGTGCGTGTACGGCAATGTGTGTGTCACTCTATGTATGTGTGTCGCTGTATGTGTGTACGTCGATATGTGTGTGTAACTCCATGTGTGCGTTTCTCAAGTGCATGTCTATGTGTGTGTGAGTCCATAAGTGTGTGTGTCTGTCAGTCGATGTGTTTGTGTGTGTCAGTCCATGTGTTTGTGTGTGTCAGTCCATGTGTGTGTGTGTGTCTCAGTCCATGTGTGTGTGTGTGTCTCAGTCCATGTGCGTGTGTGTTAGTCGCTGTGTGTGCATGCCTCCATGTTAGTCAGTGTAACTCCATTTATTTGCGTGTCTGTAGGTCCATGTGCGCATCTTAGTCCATGCATGTGCTTTATTGACCTGCTCAAGGCCTATGATACCATCAGTAGGCCTGGCCTCTGGGTTGCTCTTCGTGCTTTCCGAGTCCCGTACCCACTCATCACCATCCTTAAGGACCTTCATGCTGGTGAGCGGCCCAGCGTCTTAACTATGTGGCCGTGAGTCAGAGCCATTCCCTGTACACCTTGGGGTGCAACAGGGATGTCCTCTGGCTCCCACATTGGACCACATAGTTCGTCAAGCCTTCAATACCTGTACCGGAAGAATTCCCATCTGCTACAGATACAATGGGAGGCTGATCGATGCCCGGGTGCGGTCAAGGGATGGCTCCCTGTTGCTCAACCACGTTTTGTATGCCGATGATCTGCTAATGGCTGCTCACTCGGAGGAGGAGTTCGAGGTGTTGCTGCTGAACCTGGAGCTTGCCACCAACAGGTGGGGCCTTACCATCAGCCCAACCAAAGCTAAGCACCTGCCTGGCTCTTTTGTACCATCGGACACGGACACTCCACCCCCACAACTCCCAATTGGTGATGGGGCAATTGTGGAGACAGTGGAGAGTTTCCCTGGGCAGTGTGCTAATGACCGGCTCCGGTTTAACAGCAGAGGTCTCACTCCGAATCAGTCGAGCTGCAGTATCTTTTCATTGGCTGCTTAACGCTGTGTGGAAGCTACCTGCTCTATCACTCCGTACGAAGCTACAGGTCTTCTCGGCCACGGTCATTCCCTCCCTTCTCTACGCTTGCGAAACTTGGACCCCCCTAATGGAACATCTTCGCCGGTTAGAAACATTTAGGCTGGCCTGCCTACGATCCATCCTGGGTTTAACCAGGCTGCATTGTGTGAGGAGCTTACAAATCCTTGAAAGATGTGGACAAAGTCCCATCGGTGACCTCCGGCAGGCAAAGCTGTGTTGCCTGAGTCATGTAGCCCGCATGGCCAGCCACCGCCTGCCTAAACAGCTTTTGTTCCGCCGGATCGAGGGGGCTAAACGGGCGCGACACGGGCTGGAGAAGACATGGAGTGATGTGCTACAGGAGGACTTGGAGCTGAGTCCACTTGCGGATGACTGGTACCAGCCGTGTCAAGATCGGCCACTGTGGAGGAGGCTCCTGAAGGACGCTACTGGCCAGTTGGAGGCAGTCACCCTCCAACAACAACGGAGGGCGGAGGAGCGACGCTCACAACAACGAGCGGAGCGCCAGGTGGCTAAAGCACAAAAAGTTGCCACAGTAGATGCCACAGGTGGTGCATCAGCCAGTCGTCTCAGTCAGTCGACCTGTGCCATCTGGGTTTGCCCCGTGACCTCTTTCCAGCGGGCGTTCGACACTTCACATGGCCTCAAGGTGCACATAGCCTGGCACAAGCGTTGTTGTGACATCACCGCCACTTAGTGGCGAATGGCGGTTGTTGTTGTTCAGTCTACGTATGTATGTATGTGTGAGTCCATTTGTGCGTGTAGCTCTATATGTGTGTATCAATGGATTTGCGTGTGTAACTACATGTGTCTGCCTTTTTCGCCTGGGCAACGCCGGGTACTAACCGCTAGTACTCTATATTTAACCCCAGACAATGTAAATAGTAGAAAAATACCCGCTCGGTTGGGAATGTGGTACTTTAACCTGACTAAAGTGGCCATAAGCAATGCTCTTTTCGTTTTGTGCTCATCATTCATCCTGTTTGCCCAACATAACATTTACCACACCTGCAGTTAATCCTGTACACACCTTTTGTTGATAGCTTCGGTCATACATCTTTTGTACCAGATGTAAAATTTTGTATGTTATGTACTGTGCCACATCTGACTCGGATGTTTTGTTTTTCCAAACATCTGGCTAGTTTATCAGTTACTCCCGCAATGTACGGTATTTTTATGGTTTTAATTATTTGGGCAGTTTCAATGCTCTTGTTATTTGATTTGGTTTTGGTATTCAATGTCCTGTTGATTTGTGCATCATTGTAACCGTCCATTTGCAGCGCTACATTACTATGTTGAATTTCACTTCTCAGACTGTCACCATCTGACACTTTCTTAGCTCGATGAATGAGCGTCTTGATAAGAGCAGATTTCTGTGCGGGGTGACGGTGTGACTGCATGCAGATTGGCATTAGTATGCGTTTTCTTTCAGTAAACACTGTGTTATTTTACCATTTCTCCTCCGTCCGAGCAGAATAGCCAGAAATGGTAGAGTTCTGTCAGCTTCCACTTCCATGGTGAACTGGATGGATTGGTTTTGTGAGTTGAGATGATTTAGAAATGCGTTCAGTGTATATTTGCCGTGTGGCCAGACCACCAATGTGTCTTCCACATATCTAAACCAAGCATATGGGTTTAGTGTGCTTGAAGCTATTGCTTCAAAATCTTCCATTTACAAATTCGCTATCACAGGAGACAAAGGAGAGCCCATTGCTGCGTCTTCCTTTTGTTTATAGAAGTCACCTTGCCACAAGAAGTAGGTGTTCTTTAGACAGTGTTCAGCTTGTCTTGGGATGTCTTTGGCTAAACCTTTGTTCGTTACTAGAGTGTCGAGTAATTTAATGGACTCGTTGACCAGAACCCTCATGAACAGAGAGGTCACATGAAAACTTACGAGAATATAATTTGGATTAAGCTTAATATCTTTAATTATTTACGAGATGTTCAGAGTTTTTGATCAACGAAGAGGTCCTACAGATGTAGGGCTGTATTTGTTCATTAAATATTGTGCTAATTTGTACGTGGCAGAGCCTATTGTACATCTGTGCATCTATATAAGCAACAAAACAGTAAGACTTCTCCACAAATCTGGCTGTCGCCTGATGAAGCTAGTTATAATTACTGGTGAAACATCGTACTCCGTTTGTAAATGTTGTGGCTTGGCTCTCCAACACACCGGTGTGCTGTACTAGTGTAGTGCTGTTCAATGGAGACACACATTACATGGTTGGAGGCAATCCGTTTATTAACACTTCCTTTAATCAAGACTTTTACGGAACTGGTTCTATAATTGATGTAGACTTATTTATCACTATGTAACCCCCTTTACACGAGGCTATTGAAGCTCCACGACCCGATAACGTGACCAGACTCACCGAACGTTACTCACTCAATCGACCCTCGATCATCTCCGTGCTCCCCTTTTATCCTGTTGCATGCTCTATCCCCCTAGTGGCGTATATACCGTCACTACACTACCCCCCCTTTACAAAACACAGCTGACCACGGCTGTAACCAGCCTCCAAAACAACATGAGAGTGACCGAACGTAAGCCAGCGGCATTAGGACTCCAGTGAACATGAAAGTCACTTTAAGCGGCTCGTTTTAGAGCGAGTCCTCGTCGCTGGGCCTCCAGGGACCGGTGGAAGTCGTCCTGACGGGGTTTTCTTCTCCGGAGGAGATGGAGAATGAGAAGACGTCGGAGGAAGTCTGCCCCTTGCAGGTGAAGCTGATCGCTCCGTGGTCCTTAAGCGCTGGGATCCTGTGGGCAGAGAGTCAGTAGAAGCCTGAGGGACAACATCCCCTAGTTCTTGGTCTGGCTCGCCGGGTGCACCTGACACACAGCCCTCGGTTAGTAGAGAGATGAAGCAACACCGTCGGGCGGATAAAAAGGTTTCAGTCACGACACATGTACGAACCAGCACTTGCGACCGATCTGAATCTGTACACTCTGCGGGCTTGCTACCTCATTGATTGTGATGGGACCCTGCCAGGGCTTGTACAGTTTCGGGGATGTACCCACCGGAACTTGGGGGCCGTGGAGCCAAGCCTTTTCACCCGGCTCCCATTTTGTCGCTGAATCCCGAAGAGCAACAATCCATTCATTTGTAGCCTGCCTCAGGCCCGAATTCCCCCGAAAAGCTTCCCTAGCCTCTGACAAGTGCTTGAGGGTAAGGCGCATGGGGTCGGCCAGTTTGCTTTTCCCCAGCTCTGGGTTCATTTACCCTCCCATACATAATGAAAAATGTTGAGAAGCCGGTGGATGCGTGCAAGACCAATCTGTATGCTGTGAATGTGCAGGTCCCAGTCAGACTGATCCTCAGCGACCTGGTGACACAGCATGGATGCTAGAGTCCTGTGTAGGCATTCCACCATGCCATCAGTCTGTGGTTGATAGGGTGAGGTGCGGACCTTTTTTGTGCCCAACATGCCGCACACTTCCTTGAGTAATTTAGAAGATACATTTTTGCCCTGGCCCATGAGGAGACGTTCCAGGGCTCCTTTATCCAAAACGTACCCGTGGAGGAAAGCATCAGTAATGGTGGCAGCCGACTGGTTCGGCACCGGCCAGGCCATCGGCCACCGCGAAAGGTACTCAACACCCACTAATAAATGTGTATTACCCCGCGAGATGGTGGGAAACGGACCGAGCATGTCGAGTGCCACGAGCTCGTTGACACGGGACATGCCGATTGACAAGCCATTTGAGCGGTGGTTTCCGGCGAGCACATTCCATGCATTATCTCATGCCCGGCCAAAAAAAATGCAGGCAGAGCGCAGACAAGGTCTTTTGGACACCGAGATGCATTACGCGTTCATGCGTCGCAAATGTCAGTTTACCCCGCAAGACGGTTAGAACCACTATGTTGTACTGTTGCAACTCAGCGTCCCATTTAATCAAAAGGCCCCCTGAAATTATCACCGAAGAACCCACTCGTCGATTCCCATCCACCTCGGAGTCGTTAATACGGCGTCTAATTTTAAATAGCGAGGCGTCCTCCACCTGGAGTCGCCCCCACTCAGCGTTTGAGAAGCCGAGTGTACGATCCCACATGTCGGGCGCGTCTGTGTGCGCAGCATCAGCTGCAGCGACGACAGTCCGCGGCGGTACTGTATCACCAGGCTTGCATCACCCCACGCTTGAAATGCACCCACACCTATCACTGGGTGGCAATCGTGACAGGGCGTCAGCATTTGTGTGGCGGACACTCTTTCTGTAGGATACAACGAAGGAATAGTCCTGAAAGACTTTCAGCCAGTGGGAGAGTTGACCCGATGGCTTTTCGACACACAACGCATACTGCACGGCTGCGTGGTCCGAGCGCACAGTGAATTGTCATCCATAAAGGTGCGGACAGTACTGCTGGATGAAAAATACTATGGCTAGCAACTCTTGGCGTATAACGCAGTAACGCTGCTCCGCAGGAGACAGCACCCTACTGCCGTAAGCAACCACCCGCTCGAAGCCGTCCACAATCTGCGATAATACAGCGCCTATGCCGGTGTTACTGGCGTCTGTGTCGAGGATGAAGGGAAGAGAAAAATCGGGGTACCGAAGGGGAGGCGCGTTGGCTAGGCTGTCACGCAGCACAGCAAATGCAGCCTCCCCCCACCAAAATTTCTATCCCTTGGATGTGAGGACATGGATTTGCTTGGTGATTGTAGCAAATTCGGGGACAAAACGTCTATAGTACGACGCGAATCCCACGAAACTCCGTACCCACCGACGTGGGGGTTGGCCATATGCGCACGCACGCCGTTTTGTCAGGATCCGTTGAGATCCCAAATTCACTGACCATGTGACCGAGGTACCGGACAGATCTTTGCAATAGGTGGCATTTCTGAAGTTAAAATTTTAAATTTGCGACCCGCATTTTTATAAAAAAAACGCTTGTAACCTTCCTAGGTGTTCTTTGAACGTATGGCTGAAAACAATGACGTCTAGGTAAATCAGACACGCGTCCCATTGAAGTCCCACCAACACCAATTCCATCAATCTTTGGAAAGTAGCCAGGGCCGAGTTAAGACCCATCGGAAGCCGGTTGAATTCGAAAATGCATTGTATGTGGAATGCAGTCTTAGGTTTGGAGCTGTCGTCGAGAGGCAACTGCCAAAACCCCGATAGTAAATAAAGGGTGGAAAAAAATTTCGCCCCCGACACAACATCTAATGAGTCATCCATCCGCGGGAGCGGGTATGCATCTGCTACAGAAATTTTGTTAAGCTTCCGGAAATCGACACAAAAGCGTCGACTCCCATCCTACTTTTTGACGAGCACAATGGGGGCCTCCCATGGGCTGTTGGACGGGGAAATAATATCGGCGGCCAACATCTCGTCAACTGCACAGTGCACATGGTCCTTCTCTTTTGGGCTTAATCTGTATGGATTTTGCCGAATAGGGACAGAGTCTCCCGTATCAATATGGTGGTGTAACAGGGGTGTGTAGCCAATATCAAATTTAGTTTTACTGAAAATATCGGCAAACTCCTCCAGAAGCGCACGCAATTCAAGCCTCTGTTCTGTTGATAAATGGTTGCACTCCGCGCAGAGCGCATCAAGCCATGCCACATCACCTTGGTCAATCTGCCCCGCAGACGATGCGATGGCCACATTCCCGCCAATTTCACAATCGATGGTCACATTCCCTCCAATTTCACAATCGCAACACGTGGGCGACGCGTGAGCCAGAACAGCACCCTCTTGAATGACTGACATGACCGAACTTGGATAAACGGTTCTTGATTATTTGCCACAAAGGTCTGCGCGAAGAATACGGTTTCACCCCGAGCAGCCTTGTTGGAGGGAACCAACAACATCCCTTCCTTGGAATGTTGCCTGTCAAGTTGTTTCTTTAAGCGCAAGTGAATTAGCATCTGTGCGCCAGGGGGAATTTTAACAGTACGGGTGGCCATCGCAAGAACTGATGTATTTACCGTGCGGAACAAATTTGGTGATGTTAAAAATGCCATTCGGCGACCCGAAGGGAATTTCTATGCAGCCTTGATCGATAAGGATCTTCAGGGGCATTTTGGCTAGAAAATCCGTTCTCAACAGGCAAGGTACAGCCAGAGATGTGGAAACAAGCAAATGGGCCCGTGAAGCTAATGTCGCCGATGCATACTGTCGCTATTAACTGGCCAATAATCCCTAATGATTGACCGTTTGCGACAAAACAGGGGATATTAATAGGCAAAATGGCGCGAGATTTTGGCGGCAAACTGTCGCAAATAATCTCCAAAATGATTGTCGCCGATGCACCGGTATCCACAAGTACCCGTACTTCAATCCCATCGATAGTCCCAACGATAACGGATGAACCTGCTGCTACAGCAATAACGTGGCGACCCAAGGCATGCAATTGCGCGGGATGTCATGGCCAACCTTCACATGCAACAACACGTCCCACCCATGACGCAGCCCGACCCGCACCGACGACCCGCGATCCCGAACCCGATGCATGAGGTGGATGTGTGGACTGTGTGTGAGGTGCACCCCAACTTGCAATGTGGGCCCCGATGAGAGGAGAACGGGCGATTGTAGTACGGCGGCGATGTGGGAGGTCTTGCCCGTGGAATGCGGCAGCCGATGGAGATGTGTCCTTGGAGGACCGCATTTAAAGCACACCACCGTCCTGTCCCTCTGGCGGGAGGAAGGCTCCGTTGGGCGTCCTCAGTCGCCGTGTGGCCTCACATCTGTCCTCCTTCCCTTACTCCCGGAGAAGGAAGCGCAGGCTCTTGGCGATGCTCCGTGTTTGGCCGCTTCTCCCTCCGCGGTGGTTAGGACGCCTGCAGCCACGTCGGAGCAGCGCTGAATGTTGAAGTGTGCCTGCAGCAACCGTGCAATTCTGAGCGAGGAGAGGTCGTCGTTGTCCGTCGCAGGCAGCACAACCTGTAGTTCCCGGGTGAGCTGGAGCATTATTATTTGTTTCTTTCGGTTAAGTCACGTCTAAAGATAAAATAATAAATTAAATTAAATAATAGAATACGACGTTTCGATTGCAACACAAGCAATCATCAGGTATAATGAAATAGCGACATAAAATCTAACCAGAAAACTATAGACAGACATATTAGCAGACAGATATCACCAAGATACATAGAGAGAGCAACACAGGTAACAGAGAGAGGTGGTCGTCTCTGTGGGGTGGCCTTAAATAGACAGAGGAGGGCGGACGCAGAGAGAGGGAGGGGGGTTAGATAAAAAATTAGCATATCAATGAGTGGACAACAAAACGTGGTGCTGCAAGTGCGATGACACGGCAAGCAAGCCTGAAAATCAGGAGAAGGACACACTAAAATTAAATAACCTAGTAAAATATCGAAATGTAATGTAATACAACACAGAGGGTCGGTCAACACACAATTAACGCATAGCCTGGTTGATTACGTATTTCAAAGATTGCTAAGTTAGAATTTAAGTGTGAACATTCCAAAGAGAGGACACAGGCAGAGAGAACAAGTAGTCAGAGAGAGAGAAAAAAAGAAGATAAGTTTAAAACTTCCCCGTAGAAGTGGTTCAATCTTAATTTTAGAACTTTCGTGACTGCAGGAATTAATATTTGTTTCTTTCGGTTAAGTCACGTCTAAAGATAAAATAATAAATTAAATTAAATAATAGAATACGACGTTTCGATTGCAACACAAGCAATCATCATCAGGTATAATGAAATAGCGACATAAAATCTAACCAGAAAACTATAGACAGACATATTAGCAGACAGATATCACCAAGATACATAGAGAGAGCAACACAGGTGTGTTGACCGACCCTCTGTGTTGTATTACATTACATTTCGATATTTTACTAGGTTATTTAATTTTAGTGTGTCCTCCTGATTTTCAGGCTTGCTTGCCGTGTCATCGCACTTGCAGCACCACGTTTTTGTTGTCCACTCATTGATATGCTAATTTTTTCTCTAACCCCCCTCCCTCTCTCTGCGTCCGCCCTCCTCTGTCTATTTAAGGCCACCCCACAGAGACGACCACCTCTCTCTGTTACCTGTGTTGCTCTCTCTATGTATCTTGGTGATATCTGTCTGCTAATATGTCTGTCTATAGTTTTTTCCTCCTCTCCCCCCCCCCCCCCCCCAGCTAAACTTTTGTTTTTTAGCAGTCAAAGCCTCAAGCGGTTTGGCAATTGTTGCGAATTGAGGAACGAACCGTCGGTAATAGGACTTGAACCCAACAAAACTGCTGACTTGGGGGTTGTCCGAGGTTTGTAACAATGGCATTTTTCCGGTTTCAACTTGAGATTAGCTGCCCATATCATTAGGAACACAGAACGGAACCGCTCCAAATGCTCTTCAAAAGTGCGCCCGAACACAATGATGTCGTTGAGATAAATACAGCACAAGTCCCATTGCAGACCCGCCAAGACCATTTCCATTTGCCTTTGGAACATGGCTGGCGCCGAATGCAACCCCATAGGAAGGCAGTTAAACTGGAATAGTCCCTGGGGAGTTCGGAATGCAGTCTTGGGTTTGGAATCCTCATCAAGGGGTAGCTGCCAAAACCCTGACAACAAATCGGGAGTCTAGAAGAACCGTGCACCCGACAACACATCCAGGGAATCGTCCATCTGGGGCAGCGGATATGCGTCTACTACTGAGACCTTATTTAGTTTGCGATAATCAATGCAAAACAGCAGGCTCCCATCCATTTTTTTAATGAGCACTATGGGGGCGCCCCAAGGGCTGGTAGAGGGGGAAATAAGGTCAGCGGCCAACATCTCCTCAACCGCCTGCTGAACATGTTCTTTCTCCCTTGGGCTCAACCTATATGAGTTTTTGCCGAATGGGAGCTGCATCACCAGTGTCAATGTGGTGTTGCAGCAAAGAGGTGAGGCCAATATCAAGTTTTCCCTGGCTGAAAATATCAGCAAATTTCCGCAGCAAGGTACGCAACTTGTCCCGTTGCTCTCAAGATAAGTCCGGATTTTCTGCATACAACTTGTCTGCCCATTTGCTATCCAACTCGTTTCCCTATTCCACCATACCCACAATCCTTTCTGCAGCTGGGTCGACAGCCTCGCAATCCGCAGCTGTCGCGTGAGCCAAGACCGTGCTGGCTTAGACAACAGCTTTGCCAAACCCGACGTTTAATACTTACAGGAATGGCTCCTGGTCCCTCCTCAGGACCGTCTGAGCGCTCACTAGCGTGAGGCCACGGGGCGCTGTGTTCGAGGGGGTTAAAAGGACTCCGCTTACGGTAGCGCAGCGGAACCAACATCTGCGCGCCTGGCGGGATCTCAACAGATTCCCTCGCCAGTGCTTGGACCATGGCGTTGGCCACAGTCACCCTACCTGGAGAACGCAAAAAGGACAACCGCCCTCCCAACGGCATCTCGATACAGCCTTGGTGGGTCAAAATCTTCAGCGGCATCTTGCCCAAAAAGGCGGTACCCAGGAGGCAAGGCACCGCTAACGTCCTCGAAACCAGCACTGGACCGGACATCTCGATCTCCTAGATCCTGATGCACGCCTCTATTTTCCCAACAATCCCCATACTCCCCCCGTTGGCAAGACCACACGCGTTCGCGACCGACCTAATACAATGGTTTTTTAAGGGCAGCAAATCATAAATCACATCTGAAATTATGTTAGCCGAGGCACCCATATCAACCTCTTGGATAAATCCTGCTACCGCCGACGAGCCCTCCGCGGCCGCTACCACTCGGCGCGCCAACTTCTTCCATTTCATACCGGAATCCCGTCAACCATCTATGGTCGGAACCCGTCGTTCGCGCGCCGTGACAAGATGAGGAGTGATAATGGACCCGGGCGGGGGCGATGACCTAGATTCATGAGATGGTGGCTGATGCTGGGTGTCCGATGTGGCGCGACTTGTCTCTCGGGCTTGAGGAGCGGTCGTCGGCGGGGCTGAGGGCATCGGAGGTGTTGCCGACGTCCTAATGCCGCTCCAGCATCCTCTTGCGATGTGGCCCGGCCAGCCGCATTGGAAGCAGGCACCGACTGGTCTCCACGACGGAGGGGTCTCTTCTCCCCGACTCCAACCTGGAAGCCGCCACCCCATGTCTTGCTTGTGTGGGCCCTGGCCCTACATCGCCGCTGCAACCTCCAATTCTCGCCACGAGGGCCCCTCAGCCCCCTCAGTGTCCCCCAACCAAGCCGCCACCTTGGGCCATTGCTGAATTTTCGTGGGCTTGTATGCACCGGGCCACTCGTAAGGACGTCAGCTCTTCCTCCTCCATTACGGGCAGCATGACACCCCACTTCTGACACAATGTAATGTACGAATCCGGAGACAAACTGTAGAGGCTCCTTATTTATTACTCATAACTCGCACTGTTACACTCACTAGGATGTAACACAACACTGACCGCCTAGCAACGATGGCGCTGACTAGATAGGTGGCTAACTATCTAACAGTGGTGGCATCTAGCGATGACTAAGATGGCAGCAACGACGAGGACGGCAGCAACGACGAGACGACCCGATTTCCACGGACATCCTCGAGCTCCCTCTCTCGCCCCCTTTTATCCTTCCAGCGGGGCCGGGCCCCGCCCTGGCAACACTCCCCTTCTGGAACCATCTAGCTGGTTCTGGTTCTGGGAGCTTAAAGATGGATCCCTTGAATGACCCTTGGCCCAGTTATTATCCCTTCCATGTCCATTGCCCCATATCTTCCCCTCTACTCCTGGTCGCCAGTTGGTGCTGCTATATTACACTGTTATTTGTTGCTTAATTGATTAATACAAATAATATTATAAAGTCTTGTTTAGATAAGCTCTGCAATGATTACTATAGTACTGATTAAGATCCTAGTATAGTAAACCCTCGGAATAACAGACCCCATTCAACGGATCTCGGATTTAAAGGACAATCTGCTGAATCAGAGTTTTGTCTGAAGATCAGACAACAATGGACTTTTCCCGAAACAACGGACTAAGTCTGGGAATGGGGAAATCAGTGTGGTCAATATTCGCTTCTTCCCCTTAATTGGTACAGTATTTAATACACTACACATGTGTTTTGTTTAAAATAGGTCAAAATAGGAGAAATACAAGTGGAAAATTAGTTGTCCAATGCATTTATGTACTTTGGTCTTTACTTACAGTGTTATACAGTACTGAACTGTTGTTTATCTAGGTACAAACTTTATGAATGTTGTCAGAAATGACGTTGGCAATGGGTGTACATTTTATGAAAGTGTGAATGTACGGTACTTTATTCGAATATTAATGTAATAACTCTGACGACAAGACTATAAGAATAACCACTTTTATGAATTACACCATAAGGAACTCTACTATGGATTACACAATAAGGGACCCTAGGCTTCGTGACTGTCTGCTTGTATCTTCCTCCAGTATTAAAATATAACAATAGGTTTTATCTTTTCTGGAATATAAATGCCCTGATTAGTGCATTGTCTTTGTGCTGTTTGCCTTTTGGCGTTCCCTGTTTGCATGTTCACCACAAGTACATGTGGTTAATGCAGACATAATTCCTTGAATAAGGATTCTGTTTGGTATTTTAACATCTTGACACCTGTTTTATTGCCAGAAAGGGTAAAACCTATTGTTATATTTTAATATACTGGCAAGAAAGGTCCCATATTGTAGCTGCTCAAGCCGAGCTATAAATGCCCTGATAGTGCATTGTCTTTGTGCTGTTTGCCTTTTGGCGTTCTCTGGACTATCACTTTGAGACTAGGCTCAAAAGAAAGCTGTCTCTGGTGTGGACCAATTCGTTTTAAAGACAATGCATATATTATGAGAGTATGTTTTTTTGTTTGCATGTTCACCATAAGTATGTGTAGTTAATGCAGACAGGATTCCTTGAATAAGGATTCTGTTTGGTGTTTTAACATCTTGACACCTGTTTTATTGCCAAAAAGGGTAAACCCTATTGTTATAGGATTAACATAGTCTTGTAAATACGAGATAGAATAGGTATAACATTGTAAATCGTAGTCTGGAGAGGTTATGTAATTTAATCATAGATAGGATTAGTGGTAATTCAACTGAAAGGTAGAATAGGTGTATTATTGTAATAAAGGACTCGTTCACTGGGTCTGTCTCCGTTGTCCTTTATTTGGGTTCTTTACACTTGTCCCACACGGCCCTCGCTCAGAGCCTCCCCGCTTGGCAGCTCGACAGCTGCCTTCGCTCCCGTAGCCTTTCTCGCTCCGATGCAGCTCCGCTGCAGGTTCCCCTTGTGCAGTCCTCCGGCTGCTCTCACTGCAGCTCCACCGCTGCTCCCCGTTCCTCCGTGCTCGGTCACCGCTGGCCGACGGTGCCGAGTCTTACTGTGTGTGGCGATCTCGCCACTCTCCAACCTCCGCCCTGCGTGGCCTCTCTCTGTCTCTATTCCCAACTCTCTCCCGTCTCTTCCGGTATCTCTCCCTTAAGACCTCACCCCTTTCTCTCACGTGACCTAACCCCTCCCCTCGTGACGTCATATCCGCGAGGCCGTTTACGCGCGCATTACATTATTAATCAAAGTAAAGGTCGGAAAAGCATAGTATTATCAAGGATAGTTATGATTAGTATGACATTAGAAATTATATTTTATATATGTACAGGGAATTTTTATTAATGTTTAAATATATTTACGTAATTGCAGAGTCACGTGACCACTGGATAAGGGATGTTGATGAGAGGGAGGCCTGTATTGAGGGCCAGTCTTGACGCCAGAACGTTGATATTACAGGTCCGTTGGCGTACCTTTGTGCTGGGAGCCGTACAAATAAACAGATTTCGTTTTAGAACCTTGTCACCCCATCAGAAAGTTGTTGTGTGCATGTTGGCCGGTGTTGGAAGCGAGAGCGAGTCGTGTTGCAGCTGACAAAAAAGAGGATCACGCAGTGGAACCAAGGAAAAAACGCAGGAGTGCTACCAAAACTTTTATTTAATAATTTATTGATGACTACCCCTGTATCTTTGATAACGGTCATGGCCAAGAAAGATCGAGGCAGTGGGCATGGGTCACACCTGCCTCCATAATAGCCACCCCTTATAATCACACAGTCTCCTCTCTATTCCCTCCCCCTCTTAGCACCTCAGGATCAAGGTGGACTACAATGGTCTTGTATTTCACAGCTTCAGATGAGCTCATGTTCTACTGTATAGTTAATGATCAGAGCAGTTTAAATATATATTCTGAGTTCTATTGAACATGCTGATGTCACCAAGTGACGTTTCATGAGAATCCCTGTCATGTGTGGTTGTTGTCAGGTCACGCTGAACATATACTCCTTCGAGAATGTGGCGTATCATGTGTTGCACCAGAGATACCCACTGTTCAACTTCCGCACACTATCTGATTGGTTCGACAACAAAACCGGTCCTTTCAGGTTTGCTCTTGTTTTTTACAGTTTGTATTGCTTTTAAAATATGCAAACATTTTTTTTATTGTTTTGTATCCTTTGCTGGTGGTTAAAGGTTAACCTCACAGCTATTTCTATATTGTGTGCTGCAGGTGGAAAATGGTTGACTATTATGTCTGCCGTGTTGTTGGGAATATTAAATTGCTGAACCAGTTGGATTTTATTGGCAGAACGAGCGAATTGGCCAGATTGTTTGGAATCCAGTTCCATGAGGTTCTGTCTCGAGGATCCCAGGTAAGGCTTCTGCAGCGGCAACAGCAGCTTTTGATTATGGGCCCCCCATTGGCCAAACATCCCAATACTGAAAATCATCTGCAAAACATTTAATTTGGATCACGCACAGCAACATCACTCCTTGCTGCAAACACTTTGGCATAACCCACCTGAAAAAGAGGCTTGTTACTCAGTGAGGCTTTCTTGAGCAAACAAGGGTAATCATACAATAATCGTAGAATTGTTGTTGCATCTTCTGCGTTGCTTTGTTGGCTTTGTGTCTGTCAGTTTCGTGTGGAGTCCATGATGCTGCGAGTAGCAAAGCTGCTGAACTACATCGCAGTGTCTCCTAGCGTGCAGCAGCGCGCACACATGCGAGCTGCTGAGTGCCTGCCGCTGGTGATGGAGCCCGAGTCACGATTCTACAGCAGCCCAGTGCTCGTCCTTGACTTCCAGTCTCTCTATCCATCGATCATCATCGCCTACAACTACTGCTACTCGACCTGCCTGGGAAGGGTGGAGCACCTGGGCACGTGAGTCACTCTCATGACACCGCTGCAGCTAATGATGAGACACCACTTCATGGGCCACATTGCAACGTTTCCCACACGAATATGTTTCTCACACAACTATTGGCACGGGGTGGCGCAGAGGGAACACTCGTGCCTCTTTGGTTTACTTCCATAGCTAAACAAACATGTTTTGTAACCGATATTGGCCAGACATACCAATTCTGAATAATTAACTGCAAATTACTCGAATGGGACCACATGCAACAACGTTGGCCCCTACCACAAAAACTTAGCAGGACCCTTACGAAATAATTTCTTAAGACTCGGTGAGGCTTCCCTGGAGGGCCCATATTCACTGATGTTCTAGTTCTAGTAAGATGACTACTATTGATTTCAATGCCAATGAGCCCCAGTGGCAAACAGTGGATCCCATGCTGTGTTGGCCCGCCGGGTGGAGCGTGGGGAAAGATGCATTGCCATTCACTGTTACTGTCCCCGTTTCACCACCATCAAGATAGCACGGCTTTTCATCATTTTTGCTTCAAATAATGAATATGCATAGTCTTCATGCCATTCTTGCAGTCCAAGTTTTATTTTCACGAAGGAATGCCCTATGTTTCTCATGCAAACCCTGTAGTGGTTTACAGTGGGGGACAACATTTCTTGGTGTGTAATCCCAATTGATGTGACACTGGCACACGATGGCCGGCTGTCTTCGATTGATGTCACAGTATGTGTCATATCCACTGTGAAGCAGTCAGCGCATAGCATTACGACGGTTGTTACACTCTTGGTATTAACAGGACGACCTGCCGGATTCGATCCGCAAACCTCTGCAGCATTAACAACAAGCTTGCTTCTGTTGAGCCGCATCACTGCTCCCATCAACACGTGGAACCTTGCCGCATGCTCTCGGAGACAGTAGTGTTACGGTTTGGTGTTCTCGGGGTATATGGGCAAGACGGGTGACCGAAGGGTTTAATGAGGTCAGCGCCGCATCCTCCCACCTTTGATGTGGGGTCTGCTTGTATTCTGCTCTGCAGCCAAGGGTGGGTTGTATTACAGTGAGGGAAAAAAGTATTTGATCTCCTGCTGATTTTGTACGTTTGCCCACTGACAAAGAAATTATCAGTCTATAATTTTTATGGTAGGTTTATTTGAACAGTGAGAGACAGAATAACAACAACAAAATCCAGAAAAACGCATGTCAAAAATGTTACAAATTGGTTTGCATTTTAATGAGGGAAATAAGTATTTGACCCCCTCTCAATCAGAAAGATTTCTGGCTCCCAGGTGTCTTTTATACAGGTAACGAGCTGAGATTAGGAGCACTCTCTTAAAGGGAGTGCTCCTAATCTCAGCTTGTTACCTGTATACAGTGAGGGAAAAAAGTATTTGATCCCCTGCTGATTTTGTATGTTTGCCCACTGACAAAGAAATGATCAGTCTATAATTTTAATGGTAGGTTTATTTGAATAGTGAGAGACAGAATAACAACAAAAAAATCCAGAGAAACGCATGTCAAAAATGTTAAAAATTGATTTGCATTTTAATGAGGGAAATTAGTACTTGACCCCCTCTCAATCAGAAAGATTTCTGGCTCCCAGGTGTCTTTTATACAGGTAACGAGCTGAGATTAGGAGCACACTCTTAAAGGGAGTGCTCCTAATCTCAGCTTGTTACCTGTATAAAAGACACCTGTTCACAGAAGCAATCAATCAATCAGATTCCAAACTCTCCACCATGGCCAAGACCAAAGAGCTCTTTAAGGATGTCAGGGACAAGATTGTAGACCTACACAAGGCTGGAATGGGCTACAAGACCATCGCCAAGCAGCTTGGTGAGAAGGTGACAACAGTTGGTGCGATTATTCGCAAATGGAAGAAACACAAAAGAACTATCAATCTCCCTCGGCCTGGGGCTTCATGCAAGATCTCACCTCAAGGAGTTGTCATGAGAACGGTGAGGAATCAGCTCAGAACTCCACGGGAGGATCTTGTCAATGATCTCAAGGCAGCTGGGACCATAGTCACCAAGAAAACAGTTGGTAACACTACGCCGTGAAGGACTGAAATCCTGCAGCGCCCGCAAGGTCCCCCTGCTCAAGAAAGCACATATACATGCCCGTCTGAAGTTTGCCAATGAACATCGGAATGATTCAGAGGACAACTGGGTGAAAGTGTTGTGGTCAGATGAGACCAAAATGGAGCTCTTTGGCATCAACTCAACTCGCCGTGTTTGGAGGAGGAGGAATGCTGCCTATGACCCCAGGAACACCATCCCCACCGTCAAACATGGAGGTGGAAACATTATTCTTTGGGGGTGTTTTTCTGCTAAGGGGACAGGACAACTTCACTGCATCAAAGGGATGATGGACAGGGCCATGTACTGTCAAATCTTAGGTGAAAACCTCCTTCCCTCAGCCAGGGCATTGAAAATGGGTCGTGGATGGGTATTCCAGCATGACAATGACCCAAAACATACGGCCAAGGCAACAAAGGAGTGGCTCAAGAAGAAGCACATTAAGGTCCTGGAGTGGCCTAGCCAGTCTCCAGACCTTAATCCCATAGAAAATCTGTGGAGGGAGCTGAAGGTTCGAGTTGCCATACGTCAGCCTCGAAATCTTAATGACTTGGTGAAGATCTGCAAAGAGGAGTGGGACAAAATCCCTCCTGAGATGTGTGCAAACCTGGTGGCCAACTACAAGAAACGTCTGACCTCTGTGATTGCCAACAAGGGTTCTGCCACCAAGTACTAAGTCATGTTTTGCAGAGGGGTCAAATACTTATTTCGCTCATTAAAATGCAAATCAATTTATAAAAATTTTGACATGCGTTTTTCTGCATTGTTGTTGTTGTTATTCTGTATTTCACTGTTTAAATAAACCTACCATTAAAATTATAGACTGATCATTTCTTTGTCAGTGGGCAACCATATAAAATCAGCAGGGGATCAAATACTTTTTTCCCTCACTGTATACCTTGCTTGTAAAATGTTCTATGGTTCAAATGTGAACTGCATTCAAAACTTGGCACAGGTTGTAATTGTATCTCAAATTAACGTATTATTACTTAGGCTTGTTGTGTTATGCTTAATGTTTAGTTATTTTATGAAACCTAAGTTTCTAGCTTCTCACCAATTCACTACTTGTAAATGAGGAAATAAGGAAAATAATTCGGATACAGAATATCTTACCTATGTAATAAAAGACTTGACCACGATATCTGGCTCAGTGTCCTTTATTCGGTCCGTACTGCGTCCCCACACGGCTGTCTCTCTTATTCTCTCTGTGCTGGTTCCGATGTCACTCCAGTCCACATCAGCAGCCCCGCTGCTGTTCTTGTCGCTCTTGCAGCCCCACAGCAGCTCCGCTGCTGTACTCTCACACAGCTCCCTTGGCTGTTCCTGCTGCAGCTCTGACGGCCTCGTGCTGTCTCGCCTTCTCGTCGCTCCTGCGACTCCTGGCAGCCACCCCGCTGCTCCTCACACACAGCCTTACTGCCTATCTCTATCTGCAGCTTTACACCTCCCAGTAGCTCCCTACTGTTCCCAGGGTTGGCTCCCGCTTCTGACGGTGCCCCCTCGGCTCGTACGCCCGCGTGGCCCCACACCTTTCCATTCACACCCCGACTGACTTCTCCTTCCGGTTTACGCGCTTAAGGACCCCCTACCTTTCACCCACGTCACCTGGCTCCGCCTCCTCGTGACGTCACATCCGGAAGGTCGCTTTCGCCCGCATTACACCACCCTACCCCATAGAAAAAACCCAGCCGACCTCGGCTGAACAACACCAAAGCGTAATGCGGTGAACCGACCTTCCCCCTTAAAGGACACTAAGCATGCAATATAACAACAAGAACAACACACAAGTAACATCGACGAACGTACGAAAGCATGCGATAAATACGACGGAAAGAACAAGAACAATAACAACATACAATCAACGAAACGTAAGCGATTTGGAACGAGTGCGGGTCGCCGGCCCGTCCCGGACGGTCGGCGGCCCACTTGTAGAACGGGGACGCGAAGGAACACGAGAAATGACAGGGGGTAATTCCCCTGCTGCGATTGGAAGTCCACCGACATCTCGTGTCCCTGACGAATCAGTCTTGGTCGTATTCCGCGAATGCGCCTGCAGCGGGGTCGGAAGGGTCGCCGGGCTTGAAGGTACCGCAGCCCTGGCAGGCGCCCTCCGAACAGGCCCACTCCTCCCCCGCGGTGTCACGGTCGGCCTGTCTGTTTCGGAGGTTCCTTGGTCGGCTTGTCCGGTGTTGTGGGCTCCTGCTGCGGCGGACCCGGGAAGCGGGCCCAGCAATCTTTGGCGTAATGGCCCCTACGGCCGCAGCGGAAGCAATCGGCCTCGTTGCGCCGAAGCGCAGGTCCTGCGTCCCGGCGGCCCCGTCCCGATGGCGTAGCGCGCGGCCCCGGCCTTCCGCGTCCCGGCCATGGAGAGGAGGCAGCCGTCAGCTCCTGTGGACCCCGCTCATCCGGCACATAGATCGCCCTTGTGGGGTCCCACCCCATCGCGCCTCCTTCCTTGACGGGCCCACCCGTCCATGCCGCCACTTGCTTCCAGCGACGGAGATTAAACTGCGCGTCCAGACACTTTGCTGCCGCCCGGGACGTGAGCTTCTCATGCCCACACACAGGCATGGGGATCCCCAGATCCCGAGACAGCTCCAGCATTTTTCCCAATATGAGAGGCTCGAGCAGATCCTGTGGCGTGTCAGGATATGCTGCCATGGCCAGCTCCAACACCGCACCCCTGAACGCCACGGGCGATTCTTCGGGTGCTCGTTGTCGTTGAGCGAATCGGCGATGCGCGTCGTCAGGTGGCTCATAGGCGTCGGCCATTTCCTCAAAAACTCCACATAAAGTCTTCTTCTTATCGGCCGTTATGGAACGGAAAAATCGAACAGATTCGTCGTCCAGCAGAGTCGGCAACACTTCCAAGGCCTCCGCATCGGTCCATCTTGCTGAACGAACCGCCGCCAAAAATCGGCAGGCGAAAGCGCTCCAATCGCCCCCGATAGAGAATTCCTTAACTGTAGTAAGGTGGCGACTCCGACTCCTCTTTACGCCGTCTTCCAATGATGGTTGTTCTGGAGGCAAATTCAAAATGGCGTCGGCCCGCGGCGTGGCCAAGATGGCGGTTTGGCGCCGCGGAGCGCGCAAGATGGCGTCTTCTTGCCGCGTGGCCAATGGCGGCGGCAGGGCAGGCAACGTGGCGGCCCGTGGAGCACCTTCTCGTTCCATCGTCGTCCTTGGCGTAACGAGGTGACACAGATGCGCCAGGACGTCCTTGAGTGTCTCCAGTTGTTCTGCCACCTGTTGCCATCTTTGCTCAGCGTCCGATGTTGTTGACGGACCCGCCATCGTGCCGACATCTTCCACGCCCGTCCCCGTGCTCGCCTCAGCAGGGCTCTCCTCCACCACCCCAGCAAAATCCGTGGTCGGAGGGAATTCGTCGTCGTCGGACGAAGAAGCCGATGCTGGCGCCGGGGGAATTTTCTTCCTTACTTGCTTAGACATCGCGTTTCACTTCTGACCCCAGTGTAATAAAAGACTTGACCACGATATCTGGCTCAGTGTCCTTTATTCGGTCCGTACTGCGTCCCCACACGGCTGTCTCTCTTATTCTCTCTGTGCTGGTTCCGATGTCACTCCAGTCCACATCAGCAGCCCCGCTGCTGTTCTTGTCGCTCTTGCAGCCCCACAGCAGCTCCGCTGCTGTACTCTCACACAGCTCCTTTGGCTGTTCCTGCTGCAGCTCTGACGGCCTCGTGCTGTCTCGCCTTCTCGTCGCTCCTGCGACTCCTGGCAGCCACCCCGCTGCTCCTCACACACAGCCTTACTGCCTATCTCTATCTGCAGCTTTACACCTCCTAGTAGCTCCCTACTGTTCCCAGGGTTGGCTCCCGCTTCTGACGGTGCCCCCTCGGCTCGTACGCCCGCGTGGCCCCACACCTTTCCATTCACACCCCGACTGACTTCTCCTTCCGGTTTACGCGCTTAAGGACCCCCTACCTTTCACCCACGTCACCTGGCTCCGCCTCCTCGTGACGTCACATCCGGAAGGTCGCTTTCGCCCGCATTACACCTATAAACGTAATTTTTTGTCTGTGTGTCCGTCTATCTGAGTGTGTTCACGCGCTTGCGAGGGATTTGGCTCTCAAGAGGTGGGGTTCACGTAAAAAGAAAATGTGCCAGGTACCACGCCGTAAGACCCGCGGTTGGCAAGCGCTATTCCTTTTTCACGTCCGTCACCTTTAAATGAGTTTAATTAGCGATTTTGTGCGATTTTTATTTATTTACTTTCGCCACTCGGCACGGAACAAAGCACCAATTTGCGAAATGCGCAAAACGCTGACAGGTGTTGCCCCTAGCAACGCACACACGATCGCCAAAAATGATTATTTGCGTGAAAAATGCTTTAAAAATACACAACGCTGACGTTTATTCTTTACAGTGTGATGTCCTCCTCTCCCCCCCCCACCCCAATGCGTGCAGTTATTACTACTATATAATCTGTAGATATTTATATTATAGCGCTTAGTATTATTGTAGCGCATGCGGGGGTAGCGGCCCAGCCCCCAGCCTGCAAGGTGCCACCTCGGCCAGCTGGGCAATCTAGTTGAGGCCGTGGGCTCTGCATGGGACTAGGCCTCACTACGCCAATGTTAGGTATTAATTTCTTGCTTCGTTCGCTACACTCATGTACATAGAAAACTGTTATTATAAAAATAAGTTGCAAATCTTATAATAGTAAGGTTTGTGTGTAGACAACTAATATTTCCAAATGAAGTTGCTAAATATTAAATTATTTAGGTGTGTTTTTATTAAGCAGCACCAGTGTACTGCCAGTCTGTAATGTGGCCTGTTGCCTGCTTATTAATTGACATCAGTGCACTGGCAGTCTATTATCTACACTCTTAATATTGCTTTAGGGCAGGATGAGTGTATGCCAGTCTATAATCTGTTGCCTGCTTCTTTACCTCGCTCAGTGTACTGCCAGCCTTTCATGTAGACTGTATCCTGCTTTTTAAGCTGCTGACCGTATTTCCAGCTCATGTTGATTGTAGCAATGCTTATGTAATTGAGTCAGCGTACTGGAAGTCTATAATCTAGACTGTTGCCTGCTTCTTAACTGTGCGTACTGCTGCTCTATAATGTTGACTTATAATAGCTTCTTTCTTCAATGCATTTATATTGTTTCGATTGCTCTCATCACACCTTTTTATATGTAGTACTGTGATGCTGATTGCTATGTTATACCGCTAAATACGTTGAACTTTCGTAGCTACAGGCGATTACATTTCGTCTATCATTTTGTTACATTGCTGCAAAAATCAACCATTTAAAATTTGGCATACTGCACCTTTTCTTTCCACCAAAGCGGGCAGCACACAGGGAGGTTCAATGCCCCGACTTTTGTTGAGGTTGCTGTTCTTATGGTGGGTGAGGAACATGGTAATAGAGGCATTGTGCTTTGATACCAAGACAACACTATAAAAGATTTTCTGAGACAAACAGAGCATATGATGCCCTACAATACCACATTTTACTGTCGCAAGGCCAAGATGGGTACCATGTCCAGATTCCTCAAATTATCTAAGCTACAGGACAAAGACATCCTCACACAACTTTTTCCTCTAAAGACTTTTATTCCTTTGTGATCATGGACAAAATAGGAGGAAACCACATATTACGGTGCGCCAACCTCTTTCACCAGTATGTTGTCGATGAGAATTCCAAAATTGAGAGTGTGAGCGCCTTCTTTACATTCAACTGAATCAAAAACGCCTGCGTGTACACCAGTATGCTCATCTCAGGGACGCTATCGACGGATATGCAAATGCTCAGAATGTGGGCAGATTAGTTATTTTGCCTTCATCCTTCACAGCTGGACCAAGATGCATGTGTAGTGACTGTGAATGTCATTGTGTGGTGCCGGGCTTGCGAAGCCACGGCGGATAATATGTTGTCATTATGTGCAGCCCGGTTACTGGGCGTAGTACCAGCCCTAGCGGGGCTTGGGTGAGCGCTGGTTAGTGCAGAAGCACCACGTACAGCGTGCGGTGCGAGCTTCCAGTGAGGGAGCGAGAGAGAGTGTCAGCCAGCCAGGGTTACATTGGGGCATGATACGCTGGTTGACCTGCCGACACGTGACCGGATGATATTGGAGGAGGGCCACCTGTAGACGTGGGCCGCTGGGTGGTCACACGGTATAGAGGAGCTCTCGGGAGCCTTCGAGAAGGAGCTTGAGAGATCTCGAAGGTGGGTGGGGCGAGGGGCGGAGCCAGCCCCAGCCCGGGCCGATATAACGGGGGCCCCGTGAAGGCTCGGGATTTTTGACTGTTGGTGAATGAAGATCCACGTCGGGGTGAAGAGGCCTCTAGCCACACGGTCCGGGACCCAGCTCGTGGTCCGGACTGGGATAGCGGGACCGTGTCTAGTTCTGCCGTAGCGTGGTTAGATGGGCGTTCATCACTCGAGTGTAAGTTACGTTATGTTGTGTTGAGTTGATGTAAAAGTGTTGCTCCCAAGACAATGTTTGCGACTCAGTGGACTCACTACATATGCATGAGAAGACTCAGGATGCCATGATGTACATCAGCCAAAATGGCAGGCCCGATTACTCTTTATCACCTTCACTTGCAATACGAGATAGAAGGAGATCCAGGTTCAGCTTTATCCAAACAAAGAGCCAACAGACAGACATGACATCCTAGCAAGGGTCTTTAAACTCAAAGTTGATGACCTCATTAGGCTTATTAAGACTAACGAAGGCAGCGTCTTTGGAAAGACAAGCAGTAACTTGCATACCATTCAGTGGCAAAAACGTCGTTTTCCTCATGCTCAAACATTGACACAGTTATCAGTGCTGAGCTACCTAACCCCCATCAAGACCCTGCCTTTTTTGATGTGGTCTGCAAGCAAAAAGTCCATGGCCCATGTGGGCAGTTCAATCCAAATTCGCCATCTATGTGTAGAGGAGTAGTCGGGGACATTACGTCACGCTCGCCTTCAGGTGCGCTGACGTCACAGGATGTGATGTCATTCGCACCTTCCGTTGCGGTGACGTCATGCCTCCCGTGGGTCTGGGTGAAGGACCGAGCATAGGACCCTTACCCCTGGGGACGAGTGTTATTCCCTTAATAAAGCACAGGCGTAAGCCCTTAATAAACATCTCGCGAAAGCCCCTTCTGAAGATCTGCCTCCGAGTCTTCATATGCACCTCAACATATGCAAGACCGCAGGTGTACCAAGAATTATCCACACAACTTCTTGAAAGACACTCAGTCGGGCCATGATGCCTATCCTCTATATCGTCGCAGAAATACTGAGCATGGTGGATTTTATACAACGCTCAGACCTGGCACTTACTCTGTAATGAAGGTTAACAACCAGTGGATCGTTCCCTACTGCTCTCTTCTGTGCAAGATCTTCCAGGCCCACTTTATTGTCGAATTCTGCAATTCTGTGAAAGCCATCAAATGTTTGCCAATACATCATCAAGGGCTCTGACATGCCTGTCTTTGCCTTACAAAATAGAGGGGCAAAGTCTAAATGAGCTTTAACGAAGATACATCAGCAACAATGAGCCCATTTGGACAAATCTTGGCTCCCCCATCCATGAACGTTCCCCCACAGTCGTCCATTTGGCAGCTGACCTCGAAAAAGGTCAACGCATCTACTTCACCGAAGGAAATGCCCAACAACAAGCCCTGGCTCCACTACATACTACCCTGATGACATTCTTTGGTTTGTGCCAAAGTCACCCATTTGCTGCCAAACTGCTCTACCATTCAGTTCCCTCCTACTATACATGGACTGCTTAAAAAATAATGGAAGCAATGTCCTGCTGACGGTGAATCTGATGCCTTAATTAGAGTATACACAGTTCATAACAACAATCAGGAGTGCTACTTTCTCCGAATGCTTCTCCATGTTGTCAAAGTGCCAAAACCTTTCCAAGACCTCAAAACAGTGCAAGGAGTTTTCTGCCAACATACAGGGAAGCTTCCAATCTTCGTGCAATTCTTTAGGATTATCAGTATCTTGATTAAGCTATAACAAAATCGTCTCTTGTTCCCCTTCCCAACTGAGATTGCTCTTCTGCATACATCTTCAACTTTGCAGCCCATCTAACCCCATGGGGCTCTGGGAAAAATACAAAGAGGCCATGAGTGAGGGCATCCTCTACAGAGCTCAACGAGAAAATCCAAACCTCAACGTCACCTTTTCTTATGTGATCTTTAAGCAGGCACTCATCCTCATTGAGGACAAACTGCACTCCATTGGTGGAAAAGACCTCACGTCTATGGGAATACGAACACCCTACAGGGACAACCTGCATGCCCTTGCTCAAGAAATCCTACGTGAAATATCCTATGGTGGTTTACAGCTTCTTAAAATTATTGAGGAAAATAAACCAAAACTGATGAATGCACAAAGAGAAGCCTACACGAAATTTTTGGAAGACATTGAGACTAAAAATGGAGGCTTTTTTTTCCTTGATGCACCTGGCGGTACTGGGAAGAACTTTGTTCTCAACCTGCTCCTGGCTAAAGTTCGCCAGAGGGAGAAAATTGCTCTAGTTGTGGCATCATCGGGGATTGCTGTGTAAGTCGAGGTGTGTGTGTAACTCGATGTATGTGTTTGAGTCCATATGTGTGTGCGTGTAGGTCCATGTGTGTGTGTGGGTCGATGTCTATGTGTGTGGGTCTAAGTCGATGTGTGTGTGTCTTTTTCGTCTGGGAAATGCCGGGTACTTCCCGCTATAATTTATATATGACCAATTTGAGTGTTGAGCATTTGCTAATCTGTTAAATACAAAGCATAACCTGACAGGAAATGTGCAGTGCTGAATGGAGAATAGTACAGGTGAAGTACAATTCTTCTCTCGTAGGGGCGGGTGATTAGCAATATTCCATGTCGATGTGGAGGTTGTTGAGCCATTTGAGGGCTGTAGGAGTGATGTTGCAAATGTCTGAGATGTTTCCACTGAAGTAGACTATATCTCAATTTTTGATTAATGGATGTAGAGCTATTTTAGCACATCAGCCTAAAAAACGAATTGTCACCATCGCTATAAATGCTGACTTGGTATCCTGTGATTGTTGTACACCACTGCGAACATGACTCCCTCACATTTTTTTCAACTTCACAGTTGCATTCTCATTGTCGTGGTTTTGTCTGGTTTTCATTTTTAACAGCAACAATGAGTTTCCATTTGGCTGCACATCACTGAAAGTTCCACCGGACCTCCTGTCCAGCTTGAGGAATAAGCTAACCATCTCTCCCAACAGAGTGTCGTTTGTCAAGGTAAGAACCTGCATAACGAAAACAAGTAGGCTTTCACAGCCATTGTTACGATTCATAGTTGATTTTTGGGTTCAACCACATAAGTCTAATCAAAGCTGTGTCATTAAGACTCTCCACCACCCTTACACAGCTAAACAGAGTAATTCTCATGTGTGCAAGTGTAATAAAGGTCGTGGAAGCGACTTCTTAAATCCGGTCTTTATTTGTCTTTCGTTCACAACACTCCTATCTTACTCCTTCACGCTGCTGACAGACAGCGTGAGAGGGATAGAGAGAGAGACACACGCGCGGCCACGTGGCAGCCTGGACCCCGCTCCAGCGTGGCCTCACCCTCCGTTCGTTCCAGATCTGACCACGTGTTGTCCGTCTCCAGCCCTTTTAATACCCGGGTCACGTGGTATCTTTCCACCAATCCTGGTTAACCTCTATGGAATCTTCTAGACTCCATCGTACGTTCCCAGGACCACGCCCCTGACTTGTCCCCCCATTGGCTGTGGCTAAAGCCAGCAGATCCAATCCTCTACTTACAGATGTCACCTTCCCATTACGTCAGGGCCACGCCCCTAGACTTCCCCCCCATTGGCTATGGGCCAGGACCGGTAGAGCCAATCATCGTAACGAGGTGTGATCCATCAGCAACCCAGATATATCCTCACATTACACAAGTATCTAATGCACACTTTTTTTTATCATCTTGTCACTGATGAGCTGAAACAATAATTGAGACATTAAACACTTGTTTTGATGACAGTTTGTTAGCCAGGTTGTGGTGGCTATGCATGTGGCCTCTAATCCTGCACGGTGGAGTCGGAGGGTTCGTGTATCGGCACAGATGTTGTGAAACTCCCTTTCTGTGGGTGTCAAGAAGGTGCCATACCCTGGCTAGAAGGCAGTACAGTAAGTGGACTAATCGCCATCGGTTTCTATTTGTAATGGATAGAGTGTTGCCCCCTCACATGCGTGGGGTTTCTCAGGGTGCTCAGGTTTATTCCCATTTGGATAACACTGATCTTTTATTGACTGAAAATAGTTTTCAATAAATACCTAATGCAGGATCCTGTTGAAAAAAGAGTCTTATGACTCAGCGTTGCTTCCTGGATATTTTAGTACAGCGTGCTTCAAAAAAATGTTGACACTTACGTAATGACTTGGATAACACGAACTGTAGAGGGTTTCTTTATTTCTTATTTAGGGCGCTTCACGCAGATAACTTGGTCAGGGATGACACGCAGATAACTTGGGCCAGGGATGGCACGCAAGTGGCGACGACGCGAAGACAGCAACGACAACGACGACGTGAAGACAGCGACACGAAGACAGCGACGATGCAAAGACAGCGACGGCGTGAAGACCGGTGACCCCGATCCCACAGCAGCCTTGAACCTTGCCTTTTGCCTTCTTTTATTCCCGGCATGACCCTCACTCTGTCCCCGGCCATGCCCCCTTTCTGGAACTCTCTAGCCCGTTCTTGAACTTCCCAGATGGTTCCCCCCTTCTTACAACTCGCCCTATATTAATGTCCACCCCTGTAATAATTACTCCTCGTGACCACGAAGCAACGCATTGTCCCTGCACCCGCACTGTCTCTACATCACCCCCCCCCCCCTTCTAAAAAAAAATCTGCCGTTTCGACTCTTAATAACAATTTATAGCGTTAGAGCAGAAGAACCGCGTAATAATAATTTTTAAAAAATACCCGACATCCGACAAAGATTAGGGCAGAAGAACTGCATATATATAAAAATAACCCAACGCCTGACGATCGTTAGGGTAAACGAACTGCATATACAAAAAAAACAACCCGCAATGACCCGGGGAGATCTACTTGGTGGAATCCCAAACACTTTGACCGGGTCCTTGACCACTGGGCCATCGCTCTGTGCAAGATTGTTGTGCCTCTGGGGAATGGGGGCTCGCACAAAAGCCTTGAAGGGGTGGGCTCATTTCTGGACTCTTCGGAAGAATTTGACCAGGCTCCAGCCAGCGGTCCATCGCACGTGGCGGCTTCTTGTGCTTCCCCAGACTTCAGGGACTTGGAAACTGTGGGCGGCACAATGCATTTTTCCTGAGGCACAATTTTCTTGGTCGATTGCCCCGGCTCATCAGACACATCAGACATCGGCCGTACAGGGCTTGGGGGTGAGCTGTTTATAGGGGGATGAACATATGGTTGCTGGTGCAACGGGTGAAAAACCAACGGCGGTGTCCCATCTGAATTCTCACACACTGTGGCCGCTTGACTTCTACCATGTCGACGGGACTTCGCCATGGCAAATGTAACTTAGGGGACTTACCCAGCGGCAGTATAACCATGCCCTGTCCCCGATTGCCCATGGAAACACATGCTCATACCGCCCCTCGTTCTTTTCATTAGCAGCTTGTGCCTTGGCAGTGTTTTCTCTAGCCAACTCAACCTTCATAGATATGACCCAGCGTAACCTGCAGGGGAACGGGCATGGCTGCTCTCTTTGTTCCGGAGGCCATACCCAATTGGTCCTCAATGGGGGGTTCGTTTTCTCTCCCATACATGAGGAAAAATGGGGAGAATACCGTCGCGGCGTGTGGGGCCATCCTGTATGCTGCCAAGACTCCTGGAACGTGCAAGTCCCAATATGTCTGCGCCTCATTAAATGCCTGACAGAGCATCGATGTCAAGGTTCTGTGCAGGCGGTCCACCATACCATCTGTTTGAGGATGATATGGTGACATTCTAATCTTTGTTGTACCCAGCAATGTTGCACACTTCACGTAGCAGCATGGATGAGAAATTCCGACCCTCACGTAGCCGTGCAAAAATGCATCGGCAATGGATGCAGCCACTTGGTCAGGTAATGGCCAAGCCATTGGCCACCGGGAAAAATACTCCACCCCAACCAGGATAAATCTATTCCTCTTTTGCGTAGCCAGAAAAGGTCCCAGGATGTCAAGCGCAACCAATTATTTTATTCGGGACACTGTGATGGACTGTACGGGGGTTGAGACTTTTTCAATGGTGGCTTGTGGCGCGCGCAATCAGTGTGCAACCTTTGATCAGATCGTGGACATCGTTTGACATCCGTTGGAGGGTTAGCAAAGTTTTTCGATGCCCGAGGTGCATCAACTTAGTTTTGTGCACTGCCCATATTGGCCTACCTTGGAGGGAGGTGGGGACCATAATACATAGATGTTGCAAAACCTCCTGCCACCTCATCAGCAGGCAATCCCAAAGGACGAACCGTGAAACTCCCTTAGGCCTGGGGTTTTTTTGGTTAGTTTCGGCGCGGCACTGCAAGTTCAACAAGGAAACATCCTCCATCTGTAGCTGGTTCCATTCAGCATACATGAGGCCAAACGTGTTGTCCCTATGTTTGACCACCGCGGCTGATGGCAGGTCACTCAAAGTCGCTACGACCCACGGTGACCCAGCCGCAGGTGGTTTATACCGGCCCGCGCCTGACGAGCATGCACAACTTCCGTTCAGAGGCAAGCAGGATAATGCGTCAGCATTACAGTGCCTTATACCTTTGCGGTAAATTACCCAAAATGAATACTCCTGGAGTTTCTCCAACCAGCGTAAGAGCTGGCTGAAAGGCTGGTCCACTCTCAGAGAGTACTGGAGGGCCGCATGGTCCGTTACCCTTTCTTCACCTGGGACAGGACAGCCCCTATGCCCAGGTCACTAGCATCAGTGTCTAGTATGAACGACAGGGAAAACTCCGGATAGTCGAGAGGAGGCACGTTGGAAAGGTGTTCTTGCAGTGCAACGAACGCGGCCTCCTTTTGTCCCATTTTAACTTTTGGTTTTTAGCCATCAAGGCATGCAAAGGTTTTGCAACCGTCGCGATCTGCGAAATGAACCTTCGGTAATATGACGCAAACCCAACGAAACTGCGCACTTCACCCACCGACTTGGGGGTTGGCCAATCGCGTAAGCATGCCTTTTTGTCGGGATCCGTAGCTATTCCTTTTGCACTAAGAATATGGCCTAAATATCACACTGAGGTTTGTAGCAAATGGCATTTAGCGGGTTTCAATTTGAGATTAGCCGACCGTACCCTGGAGAACACTGCCAGCAACCTCTGCAAATGCTCCTCGAATGTGCAGCAAACATGATGATGTCATCTAATTAAATGAGGAAGGAGTCCCGCCAGGACCAACTCCATAAGTCGCTGGAAAATGGCAGGTGCCGAATGCAATCCGATCAGAAGACAATTAAATTGGAACAGTCCCTGAGGCGTTCAGAATGCTGTTTTCGGTTTAGATGACTCATCCAAGGGAAGTTGCCAAAACCCCAACAATAGGTCCAGTGTGGAGAAGAACCGAGCGCGCGCTAACTCGTCCAGAGAATCGTTCATCCGTGGAAGCGGATAAGCATCTGCCACTGAGACTTTGTTTAATTTACGAAAGTCGATGCAAAACCTTAAGCTTCCATCCTGTATTTTGACCAACAGCGCAGGGGCTCCCCAAGGACTGGTTGATGGTGAAATTATATTCCTCCGCCAACATTTCCTCCACCACCTGCTATCCATGTTCCTTTTCGACAGGACTCAACCGATATGAGGATATGAGTTCTGCTGAATAGGAGCTGCGTCGCCCGTTTTGATGTGGTGTTGCAGCAAGGGAGTACGCTGAATATCAAATTTAACTTCACTAAATATATCACAGCTGTGCCCAGACCTACATTCAAGACCTGCAAAAATGGTTCCTGATTCACCCGAAGGATTGTCTGCGCCCACGGGTCGATGTGGTAGATGGTATAAGGAGCACTCCCGCCTTGGGGTCAGCCACTTAAAGGCGTTTGCGGTAGCACAAGAGGACTAACATTTGCACGCCTGGCGGAATCTCTTTAGATTTCCTTGCCAAGGACTGAACTGTACCATTCGCCACAGTGTTTATATATGGGGAATCCAAAAAGAACAACCGTTGTCCCGACGGAATCTCGACACATCCTTGATCCGTCAATTTTTTTAGAGGCATCCTGCTAAAAAATCAGTCCCCAAGAGCTAAGGCACCACCAGCGTCTTTAAAGTTAATATGGGCCCCGACATCTCAATTTACCCACTCTTACGCATGCCTCTATCTGAAAATGACGGAAGGAATGCGCGAAGGCCTAGATGCGTGAGGTGGTAGTTTGGGCCCGAGTGTCGGTGTGTTGTGACTTGCCTGTTGGGGCTGGGAAGCGGTCGTCGGCGAGACGGGGGATGTCAGTGAAGTCGTCGATGGCCGGGCGTCATCCTGGCATCCCTGCACCATGTGTCCCGGCTGTCCGCACCGAAAGCAGGAGAGGGAGGGTCCGTGCGGTGGAGGGGTCGCCTCTTCCCTCGGACCCCAACCTCGAGGTCGTCGTGAGGTGTCCCCTCGCCGTTAAGGCCACCCTTGCGCCGCCGCCATCTCCTTCCCCAGCTCTGGATCCTCCTTCGGCCTTATGGCGCTCCTTGTTGATCGGGCGGTCGTCCGACACGGGCTCACCTGACCACACCACCACCTGGGTCCACCTGTTCATGTTCTCGTGGGCTTGCAGGCATCTGGCCACCCACCTCCTCGATGACGGGCAGCACGATCCCCATCTCCTGTGCTAACACCAACAACTTTTCCATCGTCAGGGAGTCTATTGCCACTTGATCCATTCGCAGGTAAGCCGCCTGCCCAAGCGACATCAGTGTGCTGCGGTAAGCGAGGGGCATCTCGGCCTTCCCTCGCCTCCACTGCAGGAACTTCCTCGGCGTGTTGAATGGAGGACCAAAGATGGCCGCCATTTCTCTGTACGCCTGTCGAAGAGTGGCCTGCTTTTCCGCTGGGATGGCTCAGAACGCTGCGAGAGCGTCGTCATTGAGAGTCATCGGCAAACCCCGCAGAGCTTCGTCTTTCGTCCATGCGACGGACAAGTATACTGCCTCGAATCTGCTGATGAAGGTGGCCCAATCGTCTCCCACTGCCATAGACCCCCTGATGGGAGGCAACCGCCTTGGCCGGTTTGCTGCTCCCCCGTGCGACGTCGGGTACGGAGTCGACTCCGCAGCCACCTGGGTCGGTGGCGAAATGGCGGCCGTCGATTGCGTGGGCTCTGCTGCGTGGAAAGTGGTGGCCGGCGATCGCACAGGCTCCGCCACTTGGAAAATGGCGATGCGAAGATAGCGACGGCGTGAAGACAGTCGACCCTGATCCCACGGCAGCCTCGGACTTTGCCTCTCGCCTCCTTTTTTTCCCAGGGTGCCCCTCACTCCGCCCCCGGCCACGCACCCTTTCTCACAACTCGCCTTCTATTAATGTCCACCCTTGTCATTACCGCATGTGTCAGATTCCAAATTCTTCATCTCTTAAGAATATTTTGCAAGCCTCAACACGAACGGCTTTATCTGCAGGACATAAGGCTTGCACAGTCTGCAAAAGATATGTCTACATTCCCAGGTCCTTGTTCAAGATTCTCTACATCGTTGCCCAGGGAAGACCACATTCTATGCTGAATTGTCTATTTGATTTCCCTGGGCGACGCGATAAAGCTTCTTGTGTAACAGCTATGTTTGCAGGGGATCGGCCTGTCCGTGGTCGACTGCCATTCCCTTTGTAATTATCAGCGACTGCGCCGGTTTTGACGAACTTGTTGTAAACACTGTAAATGGTCAATCTTGAAGGTGGATCGCAGATTAAATGCTCTCTGTATTTGTTGCCAACCACCGTGGGTGACTGAAAGACGTCCATCCATGCAGCAACCTTTCTTCTTTGCTCCAAAGTCAATCTCGTTGCCATTTCAGTAAACTGCAAGGGAAAGAAACAAAAATTCCCTGTTTTTTTTAAGCACCCTGTAGTTATTAGAATGATCAATTATTATTATATAACTGTTTCAGATGGTGGAATAATAATAGGATTCATAATGACACAGGTTTGGTCAAATAATTATGTGGCCTAACCCAAACATCAGTGATGAATCAGGATCCTGTAGTTTGCATGTTTCATGATATTCGGGCTCTATGGTACAAGCGCATGAGAAAGGCGGATGCTGGTAATGTGACCTGTGGGGCTGCGGTGCAGGCGTCCGTGAGGAAGGGCGTGCTGCCCCGCATGCTGGAAGAGATCCTGCAGACGCGCATCATGGTCAAGCACTGCATGAAGGACTACTATGGAGACGGGGCGCTCACGCGGCTGTTGCACGCGCGGCAGCTGGGGCTCAAGCTAATCGCTAATGTCACGTTTGGCTACACCGCCGCCCACTTCTCCGGGAGAATGCCCTGCGTTGAGGTGCAGTTCGGCGTGCTGGAGAAATTACACATCACGTAGGGCCATTGGGTGCCTCGCAGCAACAGGGGCCTGGGTTCAATTCCTGACTTGAGTGCCTTTTTGTGTGGAGAAGGTGTGTTCTCCTGCTGTTCTGCATGGCTTTCCTCTGGATTCTCCATTTTCTCTCCAATAGTAAAAAAAAACAGATGCAATGTAACTAGCATTGGCCAAACATCCCAATGCTGAAAAATTGCTCGCAGATTAATAGTTTGGGATTACACGACAAAACATCTCCCCTCCTGCAAAAACTTGGTAGCACTGCTGAAAAAGGTCTTCAGATAAAGTGAGGCATTTCTGAGCAAACAAGCACGGGAATAATATACACTGATGTATAACCTTTCAGAATTGAGTTTTATTCCAGTTTAATTGAAGTTTTTTATCGAGTTATTTGTTCTCTGGGAGCAGGTGGGCGATAGTATTGTACACAAAGCCAGGGAGACACTGGAACGAGCAATCAAGCAAGTGAACGAGACAAAGGAATGGGGAGCACGGGTTGTGTACGGTGACACAGACAGGTAAGGCAGTCACGTGCATGTCCACTTGGTAATGTGACATCACCTGTGACGTTTGGAAACAAAGCACCACACTGACCGGCTACTTTGAGCATTGTTATATTGAACAGCGTTTGTGAGAGCTACACCCACAACTGCAATGTAATTTGTCTCATTCAACCGCGAAGCTGCATTGGTTGCTAAACAAACAGAGCAAAAATTCCTGGCCTAAACTTTCGATCCCCTACTTGACTGACTTGAATTTAAATGTATCAGCCTATTGCATCTACCTGCCTTGGAGCCACACTTTGCAGACGTTACCCAGATGTGCCCTCCCTGGGTCATCCCTTGCAAAATACATGTGCAACACACACACCTTCGATTAGCATGGTTCGCTATGTACGGTGTGTGTTGTATATGCCGGATTATGACATTTTGATAAAAATAATAAAAAATATATGTAAATATAAAAAAATGCGCAAATCGCATCAAGTATGTTAATGTATGTAATTATATGCATGAATTATGATAATCGCGGAGATAATCGTAGTAATTTGTGCGAATGGTTGTGATTATGTTAATGTTTGCAGTTATGATAATTAGGCTTGGTTTCGTTTATCCAGAGTTGTATCAATCAGGATAACGATTATCTTTGATTAAACATTTATTGATTATCTTAGTGTGTTTATGTTATGTTAGGTCTCCAAATTCATATCTCATCGCAGGTTACAGTTCTTATGAATAAGACAGTTTTGCATGGACTGGGAAAGAAGCACTCGAACACTTGGTGTTAAGCAATTTTAATTTTAAACAACATATGACACTCTAATATGCAAAGGCAAAAGTATACGTCATTAAATTCATCGGCAAGATTATGCAATTAACGAAAATAAATGACTAAAACATTTCTTATTCATGTAACTCGACGGCAGCAACTGCTTTGCACGATCAGTTGCTATTGAACGTACAAACTTGAAATTGCAACCCTTTTCGAAACACAAAGATAACTTTTTGAAAGTCTTGTTCGTGTGCATGTTGTGTGTGCGTTGTCTCCTTGCAATATTAATGAATTACATTTTTTTTAGAGCCGGGAGTTGTGTCGTTAGCTTGCGGGGGGTGGGGGAGGGGTTATACCACCCGCAGCAGCTTCCCTCTCGCTTGGGCGTGGCCGCAGCGAGCCCGTCCTGCTTTCTCTCTCCACTGCTAGATTTAGCGGCGTTGGCACGATGTACCTTGAAGAACTTGGTTGTTTGGCGTTTGATGGTTCCGGGGGCTTGGTGCTGTTCGTGCACTCTCTCTCTCCACCACTTGATGAGTGGCGTCGGCACGACGCTCACCGTCGTGGTGCGCGATGATTCTGTCGTCGCTGCTGGACGTCTTGTTTGTTCTCACTGGGTATTGGTCGGTGTGTGTGTGCATCAAACACACGGCGCATTCGATGGCTCTCTCTCTCTCTTTTGGTGGCAGCTCCAGTCTTCTCCACTGCTGGATGATTGTTGAGTCGGCACAATGCTCGTCTTCTGGGTGTGCTGCTCGTGCACTCTCTCTCCGCTGCTAGATTGAGCGGCGTTGGCACGATGTTCGTCGTCGTGGTGCGCGATGATTCCGTCGTCGGATAGCGAACAACTCCTCCACCGCTGGATGACGAGTCGGCACGACGCTCGGTGACGCCTGGGTCGTGCTGCTCGTGCGCTCTCTCTTTCTACTGCTAGATGAGTGGCGTCGTGGTGCGCGATGATTCCGTTGTCGGATAGCGCACAGCTCCGCCACCGCTGGACGTCTTCTCTGTTCTCAGCGGGTGTTGGTCGATATGTGTGTGTATTAAACACACGGCACATTCGATGGCGCTCTCCTCTTCCTCACGGGCTGTCTGCCAGACTATTTCCACTGCTCCGTTCTCTCTCCTTGCTTTCAACTTTGGCGTGCAGCTGACAGCTTCATACGGGCACTCGCTGATGCCTCTCCCGCCCTTCCTTCAGGTTTTCGCTGGTTCAGGTTCTCTCACGACAATGATAGCTGGAATTTCGCAAGCTTCACTCGCACTTAACCACACCTCGCCACTTCGTTCTGCGAGAAGCGACACTGGCCATCGGTATCAGACTTCTGCGACTCCAACGACCCCTCCTCGTTCCATCTCTCCTCGAGGCACGATGCGCCCCAGCTCCCCTTGCGAGCCCCGTCGCAACGCCGCGTCGCAAGCCGAGTTGCAAGACTGAGCACGACTCGAACCAGACTGCTCACAGACTTCTGCGCGTTTGTGCTTAAACTCAAAAACGTGACTCCCCTCTGCGCATCTCTTGCGAGAGAAACAACAAACCGAAAAAAAACAGACATCCTCCCGACCCCTCCTCGCGACCCTTTCTAACCCCCTAAGTATTTATGGTGCCATCTGTTTGTGCCGGACCGTTGGAGACAAAGGTGGCTGAGGAGATTTTGACGTTTGTTGTCTATTTGTATTCAGGGATTGCACTGTTTTACTCGAGTTATATTTTAATGTCCTGAGGTTAAGTGTAACTAAGTTTCCACTTAAGCTTTCTTGACTGCTGGAATTCGTATTCTTTAGTTTTTAGTAAGGTTATGTAGATAGAAACATACAATACAAAATAATATATATGCGGTGAATACGAGTAAAATAAGGGAATTAATAATAAAAAGTCCCTATTGTAGGCTGCAGTCTTATACCGTTGGTTGATTCTTTTTGTTAAGTTTCTACTTTTCGTTAAGGAAAACGTTAAAGAAAACGCGAGTTGCAACAGTTGTTTTTCTCTGCTCTGCACGTTATCCGTGAATCTCCAGACGTCTTGGGAAGGTTAGGCCATCGACCTTTTGTCCATCTGGGTATCTCTGACCTCTCTGTGCTCCGAAGTCTTGCCGTTTAATAGCCCTCCCCGTTTCACAGATTCCTGGTGTGCTTGTGAGGAGTAGGGGCTGTTTTCATTATTTAATTTAAAAATATATATATAGATATAAAAAAAAAATTTGCCCTAAGTATTCTTAATATTAATTTTTGAGAAAAGGGGCATAGATACAACATGTGAAAGAAGTGCAACATACATGAACATATGAATGTTAAAACACAGTGGCCTTCATTGTGGTCTCTCCGTATATGTGTGTAGTAGACAATTGCCTCGTCACTTTTGCACTGTCCTCTGAAGTTGTACATAATATTCCACATCTCGGTAGTGTCCATTGACTGGACAGCAGCACAGGACACAAAACCCCTGCCCATGTACAAATCCCAGTAGTAGTCTTGTTCCAATTAATAATAAAATGAATAATAGGTTCTCAGCCTTCTTTGAAGACTCCATACAGCCTTGATTTTCAGAGCCATCGTAGAGACCAGTGGTGGCAAAGGTCATTGAATTACATTCTCATGCCACTGCTGGAAAAGTGTACTCGGCCTACTCTTCCATGATAGTTAGACATCTTGGAAGAGATGGGAGTATCCACATTTTACCCCACTGCACATGACGTGCCGATCAACTGATTGTGGTGCAGCCATATTTATTTCTGCCTGGGCAGAGGCAGTGGGATTTGAGAAACTTGCCCGGTTGCCTCTACTGTCGTGCCAGCGGATCAAACTGGCGATCTCTGGGCACCACAGTAGCGAGATGTTAACTGCCTCGCCTGGTATACAGGAGGTTGTGGATTCGATCCTGACCCTGACCCTTGTATATTTGGAGTTTGCATATTCTCCTCGGGGTCACGTGGATTTTTCCCTCCACATTTAAAAACATGAAATTAGAGTAGTTGGCTGCTATAAATTTCCACATGATTAGCCACTTTGTTGAGCGATCATTTGTGGCCATGTTGCTTTTGAAAAAAGGGCTTATATGACTCCGTGGGCCTTACCTGATGAACTAAAAATTGTTTATTGTTTAAGTCCAATGTGAAATCATGATACCATTATAAAAATAGGTTTTGCCCCTTTTTTGCAATAAAACATGTGTTAAGATATGATTTGGGTCTTTCAGTAAAGTCGCGTAGATAAGTTCAAAGAAAATAACAAAAAACTACAACGTTTCAGATCGCAACACATGCGGTCGTCATCAGGCAAAGGAGTTAGCCTCTGAAGGCAAATTGTTTATAAAGGTTTGGGGATGGGCGTTGCCCAAGTGTATCAGCAGGAACCAGGGTCATGGGCTTCATGAACGAATCTTTGTTGATAGCCAGTGGGTTTGCAAAGTACCTTCGTCTTGGATAAATCAATTTCGTGTGATCCCACCGCATTCAAGCAATGATCAGTCACGGCCGAGGTATTGGTCCTCCCTTGTTGCAGATCTGCCTTATGTTCACGAACATGGTCCAAGACATGTCACTTAGTTTCCCCAATGTAACTACTGCCGCAGACACAGCTTAGTTTGTAGACGCCGGGGTATTGCATGTCAGGGATCACATCCATCACAGATGGAATCAGAACACGAATTTTACGTGCTGTGTTAAATCGAACCTGGATCTTGTGTTTGCTCATGATTTTGGAAATATTTTTTGTGACTCCTGCTATGTATGGCAAGGTGATGGTTTTTGATTGGGTCCTCGGATGGTTATTTCCTAACCGTTGGGGTGATAACTTTACAGATTGTGTAGTTTGAATATCCATTCATCTTGAGGGCTTGGTGTACGTGTTCCAGTTCACTGGCTAGGTGGTGATGGTCGGAAATACAACGAGCTCTATGGTGTAGAGTTTGGATGAGGGAATTATTCTGGGATGGTGGTGGGAGTCAGGTTTTAGGTGGGCATCCGTATGGGTGACTTTCCTGTAGACAGTGTCCCATTGAGCCATCTGGTCTCTTTTTCGATTAAAACATGCAAGAATGGTAACTTGCCATCCTTTTCCACCTCCATGGTTGAATTTGGGTGTATGGAATTGATGTGGTTGAGGAATTGGTTCAGAGCTGGTAGGCCCTGTGGCCAGATGACGAATGTGTCATCTACGTACCTCTTCCACAAAGACGTTCGTAGAGTGGATGCCTGGATGGAATCTGTCTCAAAATTTTCCATGAAAACATTGGCTACAACTGGAGATAAGGGAGAACCCATTGGGGTACATTCAACTTGTTTGTAGAATGTTCCATTCCAGGTGAAGTAAGTGTTGGTGTGGCAGTGTCTCACAAGGGCCGGCACATCAGCATTCAGTCCTTGTTTAACCAAATCTTCAATGATTGCAATGGTGTCAGGTACAGGAACTTTGGTCAACAAAGAAACTACATCGAAACTAACGAGCAAATCACCTGGAGATAGTGAGATGTCCTTAATTAACGATACCAAGTGAGCTGAGTTTAGTGCAGCTGTGGTGGTCTTACCAGTGAACGATTGTAAGATCTCAAACATAAATCGGGCCAATTTGTAGGTCGGTGAGTTAATGGTGGAGACAATAGGATGAAGGGGTGTACCTTCTTTATGGATGTTTGGTAAGCCATACAATCTGGGTGGCCTAGCAGTGGAGGGTTTTAAGGAAAACCGTTTGGTTGGTTCGATTAAAGATGTCGAATCAGTGATGATGTTGTTGGTTTTTGTAATGAGGCGGTTGGTGGGATCTCTTTTAATTTTGGTATAGCTACCATCATTAAGTAGGTCCTAAATTTTGTTACTTTGCAAGCCTACTGGCTATCAACAAAGATTCGTTCATGAAGCCATCAATATTTATAGACAGACACAATTTCAACCAAGAAGATGGGTACAAACTGAGCAATCATTGTGTAATAAAGGACTCGATCACTGGGTCTGTCTCCGTTGTCCTTTATTTAGGTTCTTACACTTGTCCCACACGGCCCTCGCTCAGAGCCCCTCCGCTTGGCACTTCCACAGCTGCCTTCGCTCACGTAGCCTCCTCTCTCCTGCAGCTCCGCTGCAGATCCCTTGTGCAGTCCTCCGGCTGCTCTCACAGCAGCTCCACCGCTGCTCCTCGTTCCTCCGCGCTCAGGCACAGGCAAGGATGAGTCGGTAGCAACAGACCCCAGCAAGGCAACATCAGGAGATGACGCATCGTTTCGAGGGGCCACATATGGTTTCAAGCGCGACGTGTGAACGAACCAACGCCGAGATCCAAACCGAACACGCGCGGACTGTGGGTTGGGAACCTCGATGAGGCGACCCGGCCCTTGCCATGGTTTGTGTAATTTAGGAGAGGTACCTGGCCGCACCTGCGGGCAATGGAGCCAGGCCAAGTCCCCCACCTTCCAGGGGCACTCCCCCTTTGAGCGTCGAGCACACCGCTCGTTCCGGGCCTGGGCTTTGGCAGTAGCCATGCGGGCCCCTTCCCGCGCCTCAGTAACCCGGCGAACGGTATCCTGAATGTAATCAGGAAGAGGCTTAGCAGGTCCCTTCACTCCAGTTCCCAACTGCACATCCATTGGCGGCACGTTTTCGCGACCGTACATAAGGAAAAACGGCGAATATCCTGTAGCCGCATGCGGCGTCATCCGGTATGCCGAGAGTACCCCAGGGATATGCAAATCCCAATCCGATTGTTTTTCACTCACGGTGTGACACAACATGGCGGACAAAGTCCGATTCAGCCGTTCGACCATACCATCCGTTTGTGGGTGGTAGGGAGATGTCCGTATCTTTTTAGTTCCAAGAGCCGCACACACCTCCCCCAACAATTTAGAAGAAAAATTCCGGCCTTGGTCTGTGAGGAGCCTCTCCGGCGCCCCCTTGTCCATAACATACCCAAATAGAAAGGCGTCTGTGATAGATGCCGCTGACTGGTCAGGCAAAGGCCAGGCCATCGGCCAGCGGGAGAGGTACTCCACCCCAACAAGCAAGTATTTATTACCCTTAGCGGATGGCGGGAAGGGTCCCAAAATGTCCAACGCCACCAATTCGTTAACTCTAGACACCTGAATAGACTGTATTGGCGGCACATATGGTTGTTTAGGTGGTTTTCGCCGGGCACAATCGGGACACGCGCGAACGTGACCGACGACATCCGTTGTCATGCCGTGCCAAAAGTAGTCTCGCTGCAACGTCAATAGGGTCTTCTGCACCCCCAGATGAAAAAGTGTGTCCCCATGCAGAGTCCTAATCAATTCGTACCGCAAGGATGCCGGTACAACCAGACGCCAGCGTTCCTGTAACCCTTCCCTCCACATCAGCAGACCATCGCGGAGAGCGGTTTCCGGCAGTCCGATTCCGTAACGTGACCAATGAATCATCCAACATTTGTTCCCGAATCCACACAGCCCTTGGAAGATTCAAAATCCCATCAGCCGGTCCCGGCCCCTTTGGAGCTTCAGGCACCTCGACCGCCAACGCAACAGGCTGAGGGGGTTGCTGAATCGGCGCACATCTATGCGTCCCAGACGCGCACGCGCAAGGGGATCGCTGCGGCAACCTAGAAAGCGCGTCCGCATTCGCGTGACGCACCCCCTTCCGATGGTGAATTTGGAAGGAAAATTCTTGCAGCGTGTCCAACCACCGCGCCAACTGGCCGGATGGTTGGTCCATCTTGAGAGCATACTGCAAGGCCGCATGATCCGTGCGTACAATAAACGAACGACCGTAGAGATACGGTCGAAATTGGCGGAGAAAGAAAACAATTGCCAAAAGTTCCCTGCGTGTGACGCAGTAGCGGGTTTCTGCGGGAGACAAAACCCGGCTACCGTACGCCACCACGCGCTCCACACCACCTTTTGACTGAGACAACACGGCTCCAATGCCCGTGTCACTCGCGTCCGTATCCAGAATGAAGGGGTGATCGAAGTCAGGATAATCCAACGTCGGTGCCGTAGCCAGTCGATCGCGCAGGCCCTGAAACGCCGCCTCTTCTGGCGGTCCCCAAGCAAATTTCCGTCCTTTACCCGTAAGGAGGTGCAAGGGCCTCGCGATCGTCGCGAAATCCGGAACAAACCTCCGATATTATGAGGCGAACCCCAAAAACCGACGTACATCCTCCACCGTGGCCGGGGTTGGCCAGTCACGGACGCATGCTGTCTTGTCCGGATCCGTGGCCACCCCGTCCGCACTGACGATGTGCCCCAAATAGCGCATGGAGTGTTGCAGTAGGTGACATTTCTTAGGCTTAAATTTCAAATTTGCGGAATGCATGCTGGCGAACACCACCTCCAACCGCAATAAATGCTCATCAAATGTGCGGCTGAAGACGATGATATCGTCTAAATATATCAGACATGTCTCCCACTGCAACCCCATTAACACCAACTCCATCAACCTTTGAAATGTGGCAGGGGCAGCATTCAACCCCATCGGAAGACAATTAAATTGGAATAACCCCTGCGGCGTACGGAAAGCAGTCTTCTCCCGCGAGGGCTCATCAAGGGGAAGCTGCCAGAATCCCGAAGAGAGATCTAGCGTTGAAAAGAACTTCGCCCCCGACAAGGCATCGAGGGAGTCGTCCATACGCGGCAGGGGGTACGCATCAGCCACAGACACTTTATTCAATTTTCGAAAGTCGACACAAAATCTCAATTTGCCATCCTTTTTAACCAAAACAACAGGCGCGCCCCATGGGCTGTTAGATGTCATCCACTGCCCCTCGAACCTGATCTCGCTCCGCCGGACTCATCCGATGGGAGTTTAGCCGAATAGGGGCAGCGTCCCCTGTGTCAATATGATGGTAAAGCAACGAGGTGCGTCCCAAGTCCAAATCGTCGGAGCTAAACACATCAGAATAATTCAATAATAATTTACGAAGCGCGCAACGTTGTTCACCGGAAAGGGAAGAATTTTCCCCACACAATTCGTTGATCCAGCGATCATCTGCGGTACTAGGACCTGAAACACCACCAACCATGACCTGGCTGCCCAGATGATCTTGTGCCGTAAACGCCGTAGTGGCATGTGCCACAACCGTACCAGCCGGCACACACACATTTTCGGTACTTGCATTAAGCACCTGCAGAAACGGCTGCTGGTCTGGCCGGACAATAGTTTGCGCCCCAACGAGCGCCGCTCCGCCCGTTATGGTGGTGGACGGTGACAACAAAACCCCAATTGCACCTTGACGACCAGGTACAGGCTTCTGATATCGCAAGGGGATAAGCATCTGTGAGCCAGGGGGAATATCAACAGATACCTCGGACAGTGCCTGCACCTGAGCGACCGGAGCAGGTCGCCCCCAGGGCGATGGTAGAAATGTAATTTTTCACCCACCCGGTAATTCAATACAGTTTTGATTGATTCGAATTAGAATGGGCATCTTGGCCAGGAAGTCAGTTCCCAACAAGCAAGGAACCGCGAGGGACCTCGAAATTAACACAATTCCCGAGGCCGACACTCCCCCGATAGATATTTGAGCGTCCACCTGGCCCACAATGCCCATGCTACCCCCGTTGGCAGCGACGCAGGAATCGTAAACCGGACGCACGGCCTCAGGTGGGATGTCCAACAGATGGAAAATTACATCCGATATAATGGTCGCGGACGCCCCGGAATCCACTAAAATACGCACGTCCACCCCTTGTATAGAACCAGGTACAGTGGACGAACCAGTAGCGGCCGCGACGACCCGCCGTGCCAATTTACGCCACTGCGTTACCGAGCGACGTGGCCCAGTCGATGGCCTCCCCCCGTTATTAACAACACCCGGATCGCACGACAACGGTGATGAGTGAGGTGTCAAGCCTTGCCGAGTGTCTGGTGTGCACCGACTTGCCTGTCCTGGAGGATCCTTCCGTGGCACGTCCGCTGTCGAGGCCTCCTGCTGGGGCGGACCAGGGACCCGGGCCCAGCAGTCCCTGGCATAATGGCCTTTACGGCCGCAGCGGAAGCAGTCGATGTCGTTGCGCCGCGCCGCAGGCCCCCCGTCCCGACGCTCCCGTGGCGGCGGCGCAGTTCGCGGCCCCGGCCTACTGAGAGCCGACCACTGAGCAGAGGCGGCTGTCAGCTCCTGCGGGCCCCCCCCCCGTCAGGAACGTACACCGCCTTCTTGGGATCCCAACCCGTGGCACCTCCCTCGACGATGGGCCCCCCCGTCCACGCCGTGACTTGCTTGCAACGGCGCAGGTTGAACTGGGCATCAAGACATTTAGCGGCCGCCCGGGATGTGAGCTTTTCGTGGCCACACACCGGCATAGGAATCCCCAAATCCCGGGACAGCTCGAGCATCTTACCCAAGATGAGAGGTTCGAGCAGGTCAGGCTCCGTCTCCGGGTATGCAGCCATGGCCATCTCCAATACCGCACCCCTGTATGCCACCGGCGACTCCTCGGGTGCTCGCTGACGTTGAACAAACCGGCGATGAGCATCATCCGGTGGTTCATATGCATCTGCCATCTCGTCGAAAACTCCCCTCAATGTTTTCTTCTTCTCGGCCTTTATAGAACGGAAGAATCTCACCGACTCGTCATCGAGAAGAGTCGGTAAAACCTCCAATGCCTCAGCGTCCGTCCACCTTGCTGAGCGTACCGCCGCAAAAAATCTGCAGGCGAAAGCACTCCAATCGCCCCCGATGGAGAATTCTTTAACGGTCGTGAGATGACGACTGCGACTCCTTGTTGCACCGTCCTCAGCCGATGACTCACCAGGCGGCATATTCAAAATGGCGTCGCATCGCAACGTGTTCAAGATGGCGGCCTCTCGCCGCGGAGAGCGCAAGATGGCGGCTTCCCGCCGTTCTTCTCCTGCCACGCCCAAGATGGCGTCTTCTTGCCGCGTGGCCGATGGCGCCGACAGCGGAGGCAAGGCAGCAACCTGCGGACCTCCATCGGCTCTCCCCAACGCCGTCCTCGGCGTGACGAGCTCGCACAATTGCGCGAGCACGATTTTCAGCGTCTCCAGCTGCGCCGCCATCTGCCTCCATCGCCAATCCGCGTCCTCTGGTGCAGACGGGTCCACCGACGCGGCGACATCTTGGACTCCCGGACCCGTACTCGTTCCCGCACGGATCTCCTCCTCCATCGTAGGCAAGTCCACCGCCTGAGGAAGGTCGTCGTCGTCAGATGATGATGCAGATGATGGCGCAGGAATATTCTTTTTTCTGAGCTGTTTTGACATGCCGTTTCACTTCTGACACCAGTGTAATAAAGGACTCGATCACTGGGTCTGTCTCCGTTGTCCTTTATTTGGGTTCTTACACTTGTCCCACACGGCCCTCGCTCAGAGCCCCTCCACTTGGCAACTCCACAGCTGCCTTCGCTCACGTAGCCTCCTCTCTCCTGCAGCTCCGCTGCAGATCCCTTGTGCAGTCCTCCGGCTGCCCTCACAGCAGCTCCACCGCTGCTCCTCGTTCCTCCGCGCTCGGTCACCGCTGGCCGACAATGCCGAGTCTTACTCTGCGTGTGTGGCGATCTCGCCACTCTCCAACCTCCGCCCTGCGTGGCCTCACTCTAACTCTATCTCCCACACTCCCCCGTCTCTTCCGGTATCTCTCCCTTAAGACCTCACCCCTCTCTCACACGTGACCTAACTCCTCCCCCCCATGACGTCATATCCGCGAAGCCGTTTACGCCCGCATTACAATTGGAAGGACGTTCTTAACCAGTTTAAGTCATAACTGACTGTGATGTTTCCATCCTACTATCTGATGTTAGTTGAAATTTTCGGCTCTCTGATTTTACATTAACAGGTAAAAATAAATTCTCACACTAATACAGCCACCTCGCGCGCCGACGTGGCGGAAGCTCTGCGATCTTACATTTACATGCTAATCTCTCACATTAACATAGTTGCTGCATTGGCAGTAGTGCTGCATTGTCATTGTTGCTGCTCACAATAACATAGCTGCTGCATTGGCAGTAGTGTGGCATTGTCATTGTTGCTGCATTGGCAGTGGTGCACTGCCCATGACCCTGGTTGCAGCTGATACACTTGGGCCATGCCCATCCCCAAACCTTTATAAAAATGTAGCCTTCAGAGGCTAACTCCTTTGCTTGATGACGACCGCTTGTGTTGCGATCGAAACATCATAGTTTTTTGTTATTTTCTTTGAACATATCTACGTGACTTTACCGAAAGACCCAAAGAATATGAATTCCTTCAGTCACGAAAGCTTTAAGTCAAGGTGTTAAGATGTTAATAAAACACCAAAAAGAATCCTTTTTTTTTCAAGGAATCCTGTCTGCCTTAACCACATGTCCCTGTGGTGAACATGCAAACAAAAAACATGCTCTGATAATACATGCATTGTCTTTGAAACTGATTGGTCCAGACCAGAGACAGCTTTCTTTTGAGCCTAGTCTCAAAGTGTTCGACCAGAGAATGCCAAAAGGCGAACAGCACATAGACAATGCACTATCAGGGCATTTATTGCTCAGGGTGAGCAGGTACAATATGGGACCTTTCTTGCCCGTATAAAAATATAACAATAGGTTTTACCCTTTCTGGCACTAAAAGAGGTGTTAAGATGTTAACACACCAAACATAATCCTTTGTTTCAAGGAATCCTGTCTGCATTAACCACACGTACTTGTTATGATCAAGCAAACAAAAACATGATCTGCTAGTATATGCATTGTCTTTGAAACCGATTGGTCCACACTAGAGACAGCTTTTTATGAGCTCCCGCAAAGAAGCCTTTAGCCACTAAGTGGATGATAGAGCCACGCCAATCAATATCAATTGAGCTCTGCCCACTGATGTGAAGATATGCAACTACTGTACTGTAGTGGCGATCAAGTGTATTTCGGATTAACCGAAGCACATATTTGGTCAGTTTAAGCACGTGACTTGTCATGAACATTTCCAAGAATAACAATGTAGAACTGTTTAGATTATTAAATTGGACTTAAGGGAAAATGCATGAGTTATTCATTTACGTCAAATTCTCAAGTGTGCGGTTATTCCGCAAATCGGATAAACTGCACGCGGATAATTTTCGAGAGTCTACTCTATGCAGATAACATAGCCCTCGCTGCACAGGGCACACACTTTGAGAACATTGCCAATACTCTAACAGCTGATCTAATGGTTGGAGAGATATTTCTGTCACTAGAGACTGACCAAATCTCTCCAAAACCACTACAAGCACTTTCCACCTGAACAATCATGTAGCAGATGCCAACCTTGATGTGTCTTGTGGTAGCTCAGCATAATATGAACACACTTGCAAGATGTATAGGGGTTATCATGGATAGAAAGCAAATTTTCAAGCCCCACATGAAAAGATCAAATGAAGAATTGGCCTCCTACAAAAACGTATAGGAATAACTTGGAGCACCTTAGCTGATGCGCTACGACCTGCCACCTTCTCACTGATGATCTACTTGATGGCAGTCACTGCACTTCAGTGTGGACCAGGAGAGCATACACAAAACTGTGAAATGCACAAAACTGTCACGTACACAATTAACTCATTGCATTTCATAATCGGGACACTGAAACCAATACAAATCCCTGGTCCCTGTTTTAGCAAAGATTCTGCTACCAAATGTCTGCATATACATGCAAACTACAAGGGAGTTTCCACATTTTCTTGCTAACGACAACCACCTCCCCAGCAACCAAGACCTCAACAATGTACCTTGCCGCCAACTCAAGTCCTAATCCTCATTCTGGGATCGCGCTGCTGTCAACCTAGACTCTCACTCAGATCTGGAAGGATGCTGGCAAACTAGTGGTACGATGTGGATATCCAAAATAAACACCTGATTCGAGACATCATACCTCCTGGCTTTGACATTCATCGATGACACTGGTGTACCATAAACTGCATCAGAACATCAACAGACCGATGGACACATCTCCTTCATGAATGGAAACTTAAAGATAAGCTGCAGTAGTCTCATTGTGGCATGCTACCAAAACTACGAACTGTACAAGAAACGACAGTAGTCTGTGCTCCTTCAATGGAGGTGCAACAGTAAAGCTACACAATCTCTCTCCTGATACCCCCTCGTTGTGGATAGCAGACCTCGACATTGGCATCGAGCTGTTGAACATATTTCTGCCTTCACATGGGAGAGTAGAATATCAGTTGCATAGAAATCAACAAAAACGTCCAAAATAAACACCTCATTCGAGACAAACATTGCAGTGTCTACTCACGTTTTAGTTCAGTGCACTGATTTACAAGGAAATGGTCGCAAATGGAATTCATCCTCAACTTAATTAAAGTGGACACACAAATGCAATTTTAGTCCCTATCATGTTCGTATTGCTAATGTTTCAACTAAAAACACCGTATCACAGATGTACTTATTTCAGAAGTATAGAAGAATCAATGGCCTCCAATAGACATGGGAGGATCCTGTTGCATTTTAAGTTGTGTGTTGGTAACAGTGTTGGTATCTTAATGTGGTATGTGAAGCATGTTCGTGTTGCTGGAGGGAGCCTCGAAGGAGCAGGCATTCCACACTGGAAAGGAGATCGCTGCGGCAGTGACAGCAGCCAACCCCAGCCCCGTCAAGCTCAAGTTTGAAAAGGTGATGGTACCGTACTTGAGTGTGTGGCTAAAATTGTCAAAATACATTCGGCTCTAAATGGTTCTTTAATTGACGAATGCAGTCCACAATTTCAATATTTCTCATTTATATTTAAAAATGAAATTTTACGTGAATTTTGTTGAAATTTTATTTTGTGCACAAACAACTATTATTATGTGCTTGTGGTTAGATGGTTATGGGGAATGTTATCAGTTATGTGCATTGATTTTCCTGGAAAAAAAATCACTTGGAAGGTTTTGGACTTGCTGTTTTATAAATCCTAGTCATTTATTACGAAAAATATTTCTTCAATCTGTGACCTGGCTTTGGTCGACCTAAACTGAATAAGTGACCTTGACTCATATTAGTGGCTACAGTCGTAACACCTCATTCAACTCTTTATGGACTGGGCTTTTGAGAAACATATCAGAAGCCCCTAACTCACTGTTGGCTTGTTGTCAGGCGATGGGTGAGTGACGATTTTAATTCTAACTTCAGCCTCTACCCTGTTGGGAGAGGTGGGGGGTGGTTAGGGGGGATACAGCTCTGTGAATGTGAGTACTGCTGTAAGAACCTCAGGGTTAAGTCTTCCAAAAGTTGTCAATCGCTTTTGGTTTCAAGTTCCCTCACTGGTCATTGACCCCCTCTGACATTGTAAGTTGTGCTAATTGTGCTTATTTTACAAAGAATTGTGAAGTTGCATTTGGCATGCATTCGAGCATTGCTTATGGCCACTTTAGTCAGGTTAAAGTACCACATTCCCAACCGAGCGGGTATTTTTCTTCTATTTACATTGTCTGGGGTTAAATATAGAGTACTGGCGGTTAGTACCCAGCATTGCCCGGGCGAAAAAGGCAGACACATGTAGTTACACACGCAAATCCATTGATACACACACATAGAGTTACACGCACAAATAGACTGAACAACAACAACCGCCATTCGCCACTAAGTGGCGGTGATGTCACAACAACGCTTGTGCCAGGCTATGTGCACCTTGAGGCCACGTGAAGTATCGAACGCCCGCTGGAAAAAGGTCACGGGGCAAACCCAGATGGCACAGGTCGACTGACTGAGACGACTGGCTGATGCACCACCTGTGGCATCTACTGTGGCAACTTTCTGTGCTTTAGTCAACCGGCGCTCCGCTCGTTGTTGTGAGCGTCGCTCCTCCGCCCTCCGTTGTTGTTGGAGGGTGACTGCCTCCAACTGGCCAGTAGCGTCCTTCAGGAGCCTCCTCCACAGTGGCCGATCTTGACACGGCTGGTACCAGTCATCCGCAAGTGGACTCAGCTCCAAGTCCTCCTGTAGCACATCACTCCATGTCTTCTCCAGCCCGTGCCGCACCCGTTTAGTCCCCTCGATCCGGTGGAACAAAAGCTGTTTAGGCATGCGGTGGCTGGCCATGCGGGCTACATGACTCAGGCAACACAGCTTTGCCTGCCGGAGGTCACCGATGGGACTTTGTCCACATCTTTCAAGGATTTGTGAGCTCCTCACACAATGCAGCCTGGTTAAACCCAGGATGGATCGTAGGCAGGCCAGCCTAAATGTTTCTAACCGGCGAAGATGTTCCATTAGGGGGGTCCAAGTTTCGCAAGCGTAGAGAAGGGAGGGAATGACCGTGGCCGAGAAGACCTGTAGCTTCGTACGGAGTGATAGAGCAGGTAGCTTCCACACATCGTTATGCAGCCAATGAAAAGATACTGCAGCTCGACTGATTCGGAGTGAGACCTCTGCTGTTAAACCGGAGCCGGTCATTAGCACACTGCCCAGGGAAACTCTCCACTGTCTCCACAACTGCCCCATCACCAATTGGGAGTTGTGGGGGTGGAGTGTCCGTGTCCGATGGTACAAAATAGCCAGGCAGGTGCTTAGCTTTTGTTGGGCCGATGGTAAGGCAAGCTCCAGGTTCAGCAGCAGCACCTCGAACTCCTCCTCCGAGTGAGCAGCCATTAGCAGATCATCGGCATACATAACGTGGTTGAGCAACAGGGAGCCATCCCTTGACCGCACCCGGGCATCGATCAGCCTCCCATTGTATCTGTAGCAGATGGGATTCTTCCGGTACAGGTATTGAAGGTTCGACGAACTACGTGGTCCAATGTGGGAGCCAGAGGACATCCCTGTTGCACCCCAAGGTGTACAGGGAATGGCTTTGACTCACGGCCACGTAGTTAAGACGCGGGGCCGCTCACCATCATGAAGGTCCTTAAGGATGGTGATGAGTGGGTTCGGGACTCGGAAAGCACAAAGAGCAACCCAGAGGCCAGGCCTACTGATGGTATCATAGGCCTTGAGCAGGTCAATAAAGCACACGCATGGACTAAGATGCACACATGGACCTACAGACACGCAAATGAATGGAGTTACACTGACTAACATGGAGGCATGCACACACAGCGACTAACACACACGCACATGGACTGACACACACACATGGACTGACACACACAAGCACATCGACTTACAGACACACACACTTATGGACTCACACACACATAGACATGCACTTGAGAAACGCACACATGGAATTACACACACATATCGACGTACACACATACAGCGACACACACACATACATAGAGTGACACACACATTGCCGTACACACACATACACATGTGGACTGTCACACAGACATCCACTTGAGATACACACATGGAGTTGCTCGCACATATATGGACGTACACACATACAGCGACTCACACACACACCGACTCGCACACAGCGATACGTGGACTTAAACACACATTGATGTAAACACATGTACTTACACACACACATATGGACTAAGACACACACATGAACTTACACATACATAGACTGACACACACATAGCCCTACACACACATACACATATGGACTGTGACACACAGATATCTACTTTAGATACACAGACATGGATTAACACACATATGGACTCACACACAGACGCATTGACTTACACACACACATTGAGTGACACACACATGTACACACATGTGGACTAACACACACACATATGGACTGACATACACATGGACGTACACACACACAGATCGACTGACACACACACATGGACTAACACACACACAAAAACACTTTGACGTTGTCCGTTCGGAAAAGACACCCACATGGAGTTAAAGACACGCATGGCTCTACACGCACACACATATGGACTCAAAGACACACACATGGACTCACACACACACATCGACGGGCACAGCAATCCCCGATGATGGCACAGCTATCAGTATCGCAGTACTACGTATGAGTAAATAGCGAGACGTGAGCGATGGAAACAATAGAAATGCATTTAAGAAATAAGCAGAAATCACAGACTGGCAGTAGACCATGGGAGCGTTATAAAAGCCCAGCAAAAAAAGGGGAAATTGAGCAACCCAAAAATCCAAAAAGAGTTTTGTGTACACAAACATAATTATTGTAATATGTCAACTCGTTTCATAATGGTAAACAATGAACCTGAGTTGTTATCTTCACGCAAACATAATTATTGTAACATCTTTGAACTTGTTTCATAATGGTAAACATTAAAGCTGAGTTTTTATCTGCACACAAACATTATTATTGTAATGTTTGTCAACTAATGTGTTTAACAATAATAAACAATGGACTTGAGTTGTTAGCGTAAGAAGCAAGGAAATTTGTACTTGGCATAGGCGTGTTGAGGCCTTGTGCGATGCGTAGCCCCCGTCCTGGCCTACATTGGCGAGCCACGGAGTTGGCACGTTGCCAGGCTAGGGGCTGGGCCGCTACCCGCCCCCCCCCCAACATCCGCCGTCCGTGCAATAATAATGGTATGTAAGCAGTAAAATATTATTATCTACGGAGTCTGTAGAATAAACTGAACGCATCGTGTTGGGGGGGGGGGGGCGACGAGGACATGACACTGTGAATAAATATCCGCAGCGTGATGTGTGTATGTGTTGACTGTAAAACGCGTAAAAGAAAATGTCTCCCGTGAGGTCGAGCGAACGCGCATGACTTGGCAGGGTCTGCTCCCCCCACGCAATTGGCGTCACTTGGTACGGTCGATGTCGTGCAATAAGTAAATAATGAATAATAGAAACGGCACAAATGTGTTAATTAAACTACTTTCAAGTTTACGGACGGGAAAACGGAATAGCATATTCCCACCACAGGGCTTAGGGCGTGCCGCCTGGCAAATTATTTCGGTCTTAAACCCCACCGTCCGAGAGCCAAATCCCCCGCAAGCGCGAGCGCACGGAGACTTTTATATATAAGAAGATCTATCTAAGATCTATGTATGTATGTTGACGCCGTATTTAACCAACCATGATAATCGAAGGTGCAGGAGAAGGACAACAAACTAAACACAAAATGCAGTTGTAAATAAATTAGTTTTAAATCTAGATTTTAAAGGGCATCGCTATAGTGGCTTCCTGACATCGGAAGGAAGAGCGTTCCAGAGCCACGGAAGCGCATCTGAAAGCGCGCGATGCAGTGACCATCTTTGTTCGATGGATAGTCAAGATTTGCTGCGAGGATGACTGGAGTTTACGCCATGGTTTATGATCCTTGACGAGATCAGCAAGGTATTGTGGTTCATTTGTGGCAAGCACTTTGTGTGTATTGAATGCGACCTCATAATGTGTTCGTTCGGCAACTGGAAGCCAATGCAGCTCAGCGAGCACTGGACGGACATGGTTGTATCTTGCATTACCCGTCAAGACATGTGCCAAAGTAACAAGTGACAGGGTTAAGGTTAGATCTAGAGTAGCAAGGGATAGGGGTGTGCTTCCAGCTTGGAGCTGATGGGGTCATGAACGTCTGTGGAATCTAGATTTCTTTGTTTAGACGACACATTTGAAATGTATAAAAACTAGCATTTTAGAAACTCCAAACGGATGAAAAAAAAATAGATTATCTTGGCAAACTTAAGAAACTTGAGAAGTTAACGTCCAGCATCAGTCAAATTTCAAGTCTGCGTCTACTGGAAATTAGAAACTAACTAAAAGCACGTACATAACTACCAAAAAGGAAAGGATCTGAAACACTAAAAATTGCATGCAGAATGTGGGTAGTATAGTTTTTCTTTTGAAGGCAGTGTTATTGATGAATGTGGTGAGTTATTTTGATATTTGTGCTTGTGCATCACTGCCAATTTAGCATCGCCAAATAATTTGTTGCATTTGTAATGTATGTTAGATTACATCAATAGAAGTTCATGTTGATTTATTTGAAGATGTTTGTGATTAGAACTAAATGTGGTCACTGGAAGAACAATACACCACAAATCAGCGAACATCCCCTTTTAATGGCATGACCAGGCCTGAAGAACAGACAAACATTTAGTTATTTGCTTGGTTGGTTGTATTTGCTTGCTAAAGGTACACAGGATGGCTTGAATATTTACATATGACTTAATTAGATGTGTATTCCACTAAAAAACTCAAGAATCAATGTGAAAAAGATAAGGATCTGTGTACAAGGTGGCTTCCCCGTGTGTGTGGCTGTGGTGGCGTCTTTTGTGTGGCGATTTGTACAGTTAATGTGTGCAAATCATTTCCAGTGACAGATTGCGTTTGACTTGAGCTTTACATCATACTGCCCTTTTGGTCCCTGCTGCTGTTTGCAGGTGTACCTGCCATGCGTGCTCCAAACCAAGAAGCGCTATGTGGGATACATGTATGAGAGCCTGGAGCAAAAGGATCCTGTGTACGACGCCAAAGGAATCGAGACCGTGCGCAGGGATGGATGTCCTGCTGTGGCCAAGGTCTCTTTGGACAGCCTGCATTGGCTGCTCCTTTGTTAATGATAATATTTTAGTAAATGTAATATTTGTACCATTCATATAGACATAGCTATCATGAAGGCACTATGTTTAACAGATGGATAAAGCCAGACAGAACATACAAGCTTCGCACAGAAAGGTGCATGAGTTGGGAATTGAACTCAGGTTATTCTCGCTGTGAGGCTGTTACCACTGTTGCCACCCTGCTGCCCTGTGAACTATAACATTGAGAAGTCCATAATCTTATTGGTGACAATTTCAATGAACGTGGTCTGTTTCGTGAAGAGTCGCCCATTTAACACGTCGCTTATCAGAAAGAGTGCTTTGAACCGTGATAAACCTGGTATCCTGTGTCTGACTACCCATCGCTTATGGACTTGTTTTAGCATAAATAGTTTCACTAATTAATGTTAAACAAAAATCCCAAGCAAAAATGTTGTTCAGTGAGAAGTAGTATTATGAATTTGGGCTTAAGGAAACATCCATGAATTATGAATTGATGTCAAAACCTCAGGTGCACAGTTAATCCACAAATCGGATAAAACGCATGTGGATAATCGAGAGTACTGTAATTATGTATACAAGGCTGTATTAGCACATAGACTTTGGTGAACGGTTGTATAGGCTTGCTGGTGATGATGGTGTTTGAACGCAGCTCACACTCGTAATGAGAATCATTTGCTCTCATGTGACACTTGAGCAGCCATGTTTATATACTGTGGGGAATGTATTGTGTTTGACAACTCAGGTCCTGGAGCGGTCGATAAAGTTGCTGTTTGACGAGAAGGACATCAGCAGAGTGAAGCAGTACGTGCAGAGGCAGTGTATGAAGATACTTGAGGGCAGAGCCTCCATGCAGGACCTCATTTTTGCCAAGGAGTACCGGGGCAGGTCTGGCTACAAGCCTGGGGCTTGTGTGCCGGCACTGCATGTGGCCCGGTAAGGCTGCCGCCTCCTCGCTGATTGGTGTCTGCTACGATGCTGGGTGACTTCAGTGTGAGAAGTGTTTGGACTGAACCTACTTGTTTATGACAACATGATATAACCATTGAGAAACATCCATTATATTTAGGTTTAATCAAAACATATTTTTGCACTGATCATAGTGAAGTTATGGTACAAAAAATGCTGACGTGGTGTGGGAGGTTTTCAACCATCACTAGTTCGAGAATGGTGCCAATCGTGGTCTGCTGATTGTGATACACTCAAACATTAAAATAATCTGTGTGTGATCCAGGAGGATGTTTGCATGTGACCGTCGGTCTGAGCCACGTGCCGGAGAGAGGGTCCCCTATGTGATCGTCCACGGGGCCCCGGGCCTCCCGCTCATCCAGCTGGTGAGGAGGCCACAGGAGCTCCTGCAGGAGCCCAGCCTGCTCATCAACGCCCCCTACTATGTCTCCAAGCAGATCCTCCCACCGCTTGACAGGCTGTTGTCATTGATCGGGGTGGATGTCTTCAGATGGTATCAGCAGCTGCCACGTGTGAGTTAATTGCATGTTCTAACTTGTATATATCGCAGGGAGGCATTTCTGATGCTAAGACATGCATGATGATGAGTTGTCTGCTGTGAATTGTTTTGTTTTCCCAGTCGGTCAGGGTCTGGGCAGCCCACCACCAGTCGGCAGCCGAAGGGAGAAAGGCCACAATTGTGCAGTACTTCAGTACCGTAAACTGTCCAGTGTGCGGCGAGATCACCAAGGACGGAATCTGTGGGCGGTGCAGACGGCAGCCCCAAGAAGTGTCCGTTTTGCTGCTGCAGCAAATTCACAGCCAGGAGCGCCGACAGGCACAGCTGCTTCAGGTTTGTGTACGGTGACATAGTCGAGGTTGGATATTTCCATTCTGTACAGAAAAACAGAATTCTGAACAGGACTGGCAGTGGATAATCACTTGTGCGGATTAAACTGTTTTGCAGATCTGCAGGAGCTGCACCGGTCATGCTGAGTGGAAGCCTCCTTGCTGTTCAACAGACTGTCCAACACTTTTCCGCTTGCTCGTGACTGAGAAGGGCCTCTGCCAGGCATCGTATATCCGCAGCCTCATAGACAAATTTTAACAGGTTCTCAATTTCATGACCAATATATCGATGTAAATCATATGAAGATAGATATACATATTGAAACGATCAAACCTTTCGACACTTGAAATCTCTGGGTAATGTATCGTCCTGACTGAAATGTCTGAGGTGGCTGCATTGGATTGCTGATTTTGACAATTTTCCTATTGCAAATTAGAATATTGTTGCTCAGAGAAACTCTGTCATTTGTATCGGTACTTCTTGCATTCAATTGCGTTTTATATACAATTGTAATGTACACATTTTCGTGATTATATTGCTAGAATTCCAGACATTTAAACACAGAGCATGCAAGTGGGGTGGTATATACATTGTGAAGGTTCAGTTGTACACTTACACATATCTTGTAATTTATTTTGAAAAAACATTCTCATTAACATGTAAATTGTGCAGTATTTTCTGCAGCATCGAACGACCGTGGTGGTGGTTAAAATCCATTTATGGTTGCTATTTGGAGAGGTTGGTTGCCTCTGCAAGCAAATTTCCATCCGTGGCTCGACTGTCAAAGGGAGATGAGCCGTGGCTCGTTTGCACGAGTGAGGAGGCTGCGTTGTTTATTCGAAGCTAATTAAATCAGTACTTTGGCCACAAATCATAATTCATGGGCCACAGCACATATAAGATAATCGGTATGTGTAGTGCAGTATTAAACGTTGACGCCAATATCAGCAGCTGCCTGTAAATACATTGATGCTTATAGATACTGTAAATGGTTTAGCCAAGTGCTTCTAGATATACATTGCACATTTTTTAAAATACCAAACTATGCAATAGATGACACCCATGATAAATATCTAAATACCTATGTATACACAAGTAGTAACTGTTGGACTCTTTACAGCAATGTGTTATCTTCCTGTTATTGAACCGCCTTGTTTTGCTGAAGCAGTAAACATGTTTTATGTATATAATCCAAGATTTATAATGCACCAGCTTGCAAAATTGCATTTACCCCTTACAAGAGCATAATACAATATAAAAATTTAAGGATTAAACAACTGTTGATGCAAAGAGGAAAGTTTGATGAAAGTCATTTCCAAGAGGTTAAGGAGCATGGTCACATCCTAAAGTGTGGTTTACAGATAGCATGTATGTAAAATGTGTTCTTCTTGAGATGTCTGCTGGCTACCAACATTTAAAAAAATATATATTGTAAGTGCATGTAATCTCTATAAACTTTGCATGGCATCAGCAGCGGAGCCCTTTTGAAGTCCGTTATTCTGTAGCACTTGCGTACAGTAAAACCTCTCAATATCAGGCTAACTGAAGGCAGAATTATAGACTCCCAAAAGAGAGAATGAAAACGCTGCCAGAATACTGGCCACGCACTGAAGTTGTGAGTGGCATGCGTCAAACAACCATGTGGTCTGCTGGGGTAGTAAATTATAGTGAGGCCACAATACCTGCAATTGCCTTATATGGCACACTTTTGTTTGTCATATTTGGTGCGATGTTAGATTATAAATTTTTGACAATATAATCTTGATTTGAAGCTTTCATGACTGCAGGAATCCATACTCTTTGGTTCTTTAGGTAAACTCACGTAGTTAGAAATAAAATAAATCAAATCACAACGTTTCGATTGCAACAAGCAATCATCAGGTGGGAAAACCACGGCAAAAACAAATTGGCGAAGTGGGAGAGAGATGCCGTGGCAGGAGGTTATATAGGTGTAACGGGCGTATGTGACGCAGGAGAAGTTGATGGAGGCAACACGTATTTATTACAATAAAATTCAGTACAGCAGAGTAACGACTCTAACACTTGAAGAGGTATCGGCCTCTTCACCCGGTCTATTAGAGGAAGTGTTCCCCAGCTAACGCTCCCTGTTAACTCCCTACTTCCCTCTATCCCAGACCTTCCCCAAATGTAGGCTAGCTAACCTGGCCCAGCTTCGCCGCAGGTTCTGACCCTCAGCCACACGAGTCTGGCCCTTATAAGGACATCAGACCTCGCTGCTTGCCCTGCTCGGCTCTAACAAGAACAGCGAGTCAGGGTAGATCCAGGTCTAGCTAGCTGGCTTTCAGTCGTCTCTGGCTCTTCATCTTGATCTGTACCCAACGACTGCCAGAAGCTCTCTCGCTCTCCGCCTTATATACCCACATGCCCTCGAGGGGCGGGGCTGTGTGGGATCCCAGCCTCTCCCCCACACAGCCCCCCAGGGTGGTAACCGTTTGCGGACGTGGATGTAGACACCCCAGTGTAACTGCCCATTTCTCCCTGTTATGTAACACCTCTACATAGGTAAGAAAGGGGGAGGGGCAAGGGGGAAGAGAGAGAGGGGGGTGTGGGGTAGGGGGAGGGGAGCGCTGCGTGAGCGCTAGGGGGAGAGAGGACGTGGGGCTGGGGGGGGGGGGCTGTTTCATCAATGAATTAATTGGTACAGTTAGGCAATTAACAACAAGAATGACTAAAATACTTCTTAACGACCATATCCATGTAACTCAATGGGCGAAACACAATATGTGCGTTATGTGTGTGTTGGTATATCGTCTCCTTGTTCAACTCTTTGCGTTAAGCAGACGCCGAAGTGATGTTTATTGTACCGATTCTGCCTTGGTCTCCTGCTGAGCGATGAGTGTGTGAGTGTGGGCATGTCATACACACAGGTATCCCTCTCGCTCAGCGGCAGCTACAGTCTGCTCCACTGCTGGATGAGCTGAGTCGGCACGAAGCTTGTCTTTAAAGGTGCTCGATCGCGCTCGCAGCTCGTCCGCTGGTGGCAGCCACCCTTGCTCGGTGGAGCTGGTTGCACTGGTTGCGCGCTCTCTCCTGCTCCGTTCTCTCTGGCGGTGCACGATTGTGCTCGCAGCTCGTCCGCTTTGGCTGGTCCTCTGCGATGCTCGCTTGGTTGATGCTTGGAGCTTTCCGCCCTTTCTCCAGGTTGATTGCTTGTCGTTGCTCGTCACTCTTTCTCTCTCTCTCTTTCTCTCTTGCTCTCTTCTTGATCATGCAGCTGCCAGCTTCACCGAGCACCCGCCCTTACTTCAGAGCTGTGCTGGCTCAGGCTCTTTCCACTGCTCCAGTCTCTCTTGTTGTATATGTCGGATTATGAAAAAAAAATGCGTAATTCGCATACATTATTCTAATGTATATAATTTATGCATAAATTATGGTAATCTCGGAGATAATCGTATTGCTTTATGCATGTATGTTAATGTGTGTAGTTATGATTATTAGACTTAACTTCGTTATCCAGAGTTGTATCAATCAGGATAAAACGATTATCTTTGATTAAACATTTATTGATTATCTTCCTTGACTCTGCAAGCGACTCAAAACATCAGGATAAATGTAGAATGAAACTTTCAGCGATACTCTGTCGGTCCATGCCGAATTCAGCACCTAGCATCACCTCGCCCCTCTTCTCTGCGAGACACGACATCCATTGTTGATCTCGAGGCCATGCCCCGGAGCCTGTCCCTCGCAGTACTGCTTGCATTATCTGTGTCCTTGTTTATGTGAAATTCTCTCTTCTCTCTGCGCGTCTCTTGCGAGAGAAAAAAAAACAGATGTCCTCTGTCGCCTGGTTTCCCCCCCCCCCCCCCTTTTTGACCTTTGACTGGCTGCTTTCGATCACCATGTTTATGTTTTTGTTTGCATTCCCCCCCCCTCTGCCTTCATGGTGTTTGCCATCTCGAGAGGAAGCACTCCCCCTTCATACGTATTTATTACTATCATGTGTTGTGTCACATTGTTGGGAGACAAAGGCGGCCGGGGAGGCTCGGATTCCGTGGAACACATTATCTGGTCTTGGTGTGTTTGACCTATTTTTCTTGTATCTTTTTTGAGTTACTCTAGGTCTAATACCTCATGATTATTATTTGGTTCATGTTTAACCAAAATTTGTAATGTACCATTAGATGTTACCTCCGGTATTTCAAGGGTTTTATTAACCTTGGCTCTCTGTCTGTATCCAGGGATCCGTGCTTTTAATTATATATTTTGATATCCTGAGGTTGGAGATATAACTAAGTTTTCACTTAAGCTTTCTTGACTGCCGGAATTCAAATTCCTTGGTTCTCTTGGTAAAGTCACGTAGTAATACTGCAGTCTATAATCTTGCCTTGTTCTTATAGCCAAGCTTCAAACTTTTACCATATAAAGAAATGCCACTTGTAATGTCCGTTTGCCCCTGCTCTGTGTCTGGAGATGTTTGTGAAACGTCCAAAACGTCCGTGGGTCGTGTCATGCGGTCCTTTGACAGTCTGGAGATTTCCCAAATCGTCGTTAACCCCTCTTTGCCCCGGAGTTTATTATTTAATGGATTTTATGACCTCCAGATGTTTGGTGTGGCTTGTGGGAGGTAGTGGGGTTGAGGGTGTTTGTTTCATTTTTTATCGATTATTACAAAAAAATATTTTGGCAGAATTATTCTTAATATAAATTTTTGTTAAAAGGCCTACATATACTACAAGAGGACGCCAAAAGGCATACAGCACAAAGACAAGCATTATCAGAGTAATGAGAGCTCGGGGTGAGCAGCTACATCATGGGACCTCCTTTGCCAGTACCAAACTTATTCTCATATTTTGATACTGGCAAAGGAGGTCCCATGATGTCACTTTGTTATTGTTCATGTGCTTTATTTCCCCATACTTGTGTAGTGTAATAGCGCTAGCTGGTGGACAGCGGTGGCAACTGTAGTGGACAGACAGTACACATGCTGCTGAGGGTGTGCAGGGTGTGTTGGCAGAGAGGAGGAACTAGGGTAAGGGTCATGGAGGACCCCATCTGCAGGCCCCTGGAACCTGATAGCGGATTCAAGAAGGGAGGCGCGTTCAGGGCAGAGCCAGGCTGCGCTGGTAGTATGAAATGAGTCGAGAGCGGGTGCTCGAGGCTGCCGGTTCTGGGAATGGACTCTTCTCGTCATTGCTGTCATTTCGTCGCCATCACTAATCTCCGCTAGATATTGCGTTACGAAGGATAGTAATTGGCTATCTCAGTCAGCGCCGTCAGTGTTAGATGGCTAGTGTTGTGTACAAGCTAGGCTAAGCTACTGTAGAGAGTGTGTGGATGAGACCGTGAAAGTTGAAACTCTGAATAGTTGACACTACAACTGGTGTCGAGAAATGGTTGAATAGTTCTACAGGCGTAGAGTATACGTCGTCATGTCGAAGCTATCCAGGAAGAGGAACCCACCTGTTGTGTCATCAGAGGATGAGGATGGCGAGACGTTCATCCCTCCGACAGCCCCGGGACTCTGGTTACAAATCCCGTTGGCGTGGGAGCGGCGGCTGCGGATCAGCGGGAGGGGGGCACCTTTCCTTCGGAGTCGCAAACTGGGGATGGGTGGCACGAGGTGGTTAATCGCCTCAACCTGCTCCTCATGACTGTCGGCCGGCTGGTCGCGCAGCTCTCTGCATTTATGCCTGCCGTCAAGAGGACGGCGAGTAGGCAGAAGTTCCCACCAACAACGCCAGTTTCCGCAGTGAATACCACGTGGTTGCCGGCCGCCATTACGCCCGGGGAAGGCACTGTTGTAAATATGTAATGCGAGTGTATGCTGGGGCTTCGCCGCCCCAGCCCCTAAGCCAACTAGGCGCCACAAACCATCGGGGGCAGGGTTTAAGGGTGGAGCCCACGGGCGTTAAGGGGTGGTATTATCTGGAAAGTTCTTAAGGGGCCTGGCAAAGGGCGGAGTCTGGGTGACATGGGAAGAGGATATAAGGGAGAGCCGGAAGGGGCTCGGGGTCAGTTGGTGGAAGCTGGGCCACGTCACGGGTCTCCGCGAGCCATCGGCCACGTGGCGACGCGGAGACGGCTCCCAGCGCGCCGTCTGCCAGCGGTGCGTGGGAGCGGAGAAGCGAGAGCGAGAGGGTGGCGCGGAAGCGGGATACCAGCTCACGCAATGCGCCGAGAGCGACAGCGCGGCGAGAGCGGGACCCCAGCTCCTGCGACGTGCCACGGAACGACCGAGAGAGCGGAACGCGAGCTGTCCAGATAACGAAGAAATAAACAGATGGAGACACAGTCGCTTGTTGTCGACCTGTTTTATTACATTTGGGGTCAGAAGTGATTCTTGACATGTCCAAGCATCTTAAGAAAAAAATTCCGCCTACCCCGTCTTACGACGACGACGACTCACTCACCCAGGACCTGGCGATCCCGGGAGTGGGGGGCCCGGACGCGGCGGCTACGGTCGGCTCTGCTAAGGTGCTGGAGATGGTCGTCGGTGCCGGGCCGTCTTCATCCCCGGGCGCTGGCGACGGCTCGCAGCATGTGGTGGAGCAGATCGACTCACTGCGTGCCATCCTGCTCAACCTGGTGACGCTGGTCGCGCCGTCCGCTTGGCGCGCTGCTGAATAATGATGAGCAGGGCCCCCCTCGGGGCGGAGCCCGCGGGCGTTAAGGGGTGATATTATCTGGAAAGTCCTCGTGCAAGAATCGGCCACCATTGCGGCTTCTGGAAGGCCCTCCGCCATTGCGGTCATGAGGCAGGACGACGCCATCTTGGGCGGACTCGCGAGTGCGCGGCGGGAGCCCGCCATTTTGGCGGCGCCGCGTGGAACGCCAGCGCGGGAGGCTGGGCCTGGTGGGGACAGCGGCGCGGGGCGCAGCCATCGCCTTCTGAACATAAAATAATTCAGCGCGGGAGGAGACTGGAACGTTTTTGCTTGGTGCTTCGAGTCCGCTTTTCACTCCGTCCGATGGACGGAGGAGGAGGCATTGGAGGCCTTGCCTACGCTCCTCGACGACATATTGCTCGCGGTATTCTGCTCCATTCCCGCTGAGAAAAAGGTGACACCGCGGGAGGCGTTTACCGAAATGGCTGAAGTTTACGAGCCGCCATCTGATACTCACCGCAAGTTCGTGCAGCGTCAGCGTGGAGCGGAGGAATCTCCCATCACCTACCGTGGCGCCCTGGTGGCGTTTGCGATGGCCACCTACCCTGACGCTAAGCCGGACATGCTCGATCCCCTCATCCTGGGCAAGATGTTGGAACTATCCACGGAACTCGGCATCCCGATGCCGGTGTGTGGCCATGAGCCGCTTACTTTCCGGTTGGCCGCCAAATGCCTCGACGCCCAGTTCAACTTGCGCCGATGGGCGCAGATGGCCACCTGGACGGGCGACCCTGCCGTGGGCGGTCACCCTACGGGATGGGTGCCGTCACAGGTCGCCCGCTGCGGGCCACTGGGTTCCGAGGAGGAGGGCCGAGGCGCGTTCGGGTGCTTCGTCGGCACCGCTCCGGGACGTCAGTGGGGCCGACCGGCGAGCCGGCATGGCGTGCTTTCGGTGTGGCCGGCCGGGCCATTTCGCATGGGACTGCTGGAGTCGTCCCCGCCATCCGCCTCTTCCCGGATCCCTACCTCTGCAGCCGCCACCGTCGTTGTGCTGTGACCCAAGCCAGGCAAGTCGGTATGCATCAGACACCCGGCAAGCTTTGTCACTGTTGTATATGCAATTCTTTTTCCAAATTGATATTAAGAATAATTCGGCCAATAATTATTTTCAAATAATAATAATCGAAAAAATATATATATAAAACAGATACCCCCAAAACTCTCAACTCTACCTCTCACAAGCCACACCAAGCATCTGGAGGTCGTAAAAGACCATAAAATAACAAACTTCGGGGCAAAGAGGGGTTAGAGACTATCTGGAAATCTCCAGATTGACAAAGGGCCCCGACCTTCCCAAAACGTTCTGGACGATTCACAAATAAATATGCAGGGCCAGAGAAAAACAGAACACGCTCAGAGCAGAGACAAACAACCTTACAACTCGCATCTTCCATAACGATAAAGATTTGAAACTCAGCAAAAAGAACAAATCAACGTGATAAGACTGCAGTCTACAATAGTGGTTTTATTATCAATTCCCTTATTTTACTCGTATTCACCACATATATTTTTGTGTATCTTTCTATCTACGTGACCTTACCAAAAAACTAAGGAATACGAATTTCAGCAGTCAAGAAAGTTTAAATGGAAACTTAGTTACATATAATCTCAGGACATTATACAGATAGACAACAAAGGTTAATACACCCTAGGAATATATGTGGTAATAACCATGATAAATCACAAACCGAATAATAATTAGGAAGATTAGACCAACGGTCAACCAGAAGAATAGAAAGGCAAAATAGGTCAACCACGCGCAACTAAAAAAAAATGTATTCCATAGAGAAGCGTCCCCGGCCACCTTTACTTCCAACGGCTCGGCACGGACACATGGCGGTCATATGGAGGGGTTTGGCCTCGAGATAACAAGCACTCAGAGGGAGTGGGCAGTCAGGACGGCCGCGGAAAGAGGGCATCTGGTTTTTTGTTTGTTTTTCTCTTGCAAGAGACGCGCCGAGAGGGGAGGGAGTTTCACGTTTTTTGTTTTAAGCACAAATGCACATCACGCAATTCAGTCTTGCTCCAGTCTTACGAGGGCGAGTCTGGCGGTGCCGTCGCGAGGGAGCAGGCACCGACTCCAACCATGGGTGTCATGTCTCGCCGAGAGAAGTGACGATGTGTGGTTAAGTGCCAGTTCAGCGCCAACAGAAGTATCGCTCCACAAAGCCGCTGCAGTGCAAGTGAAGCTGGCAAAATTACAGCTATCACTCTCGTGAAATAGCGGAAAGCGCCCAACGTCGATCAAGCAACGAACGAGAGCGTTCATCGGCAGAGAGCACGGAGCAGTGGAAAGAGCCTGAGCCAGCGCAGCCCTGAAGTGAGGGCGGGAGAGGCACCAGCAGGTGCCCGTGTGAAGCTGGCAGCTGCACGCCAAAGGTGAAAAGCAAGGAGAGAGAAAGAGAGAACGGAGCAGTGGATAGAGCCTGGACCAGCCGCCCGTGAGCAAGAGTGTCAGCGCCAGCGAGAGCGCCGTGTGTTTAATACACACACACATCAACCAGCACCAGCTGGGAACCAAGACAAGAGTGAGGAACCTGCGCAGCTGACGAGCTGTGCGCGCTATCTGACGACGGAATCATCGCGCACCACGACGGCGAGCGTCGTGCCGACTCGTCATCCAGCAGCGGACAAACAGCTGCAGACGATGCCCCGAGCGAGACAGGGAGAAACGAAGCCGTTTGTATGACATGCCCACCCTCACACACTGACTGCTCCGCAGGGAACAAACTAAATTTTGGTACAAGGAATGCCCAACCTCGGCGTCTGCTTTACGTGAAGAATTGATCAAAGAAGACACACACACACAACACGCATATCGGGACGAATAAGATTGTTCCAAAAAGTTATCTTTGTGTTTCGAGAAGGGTTGCCATTCCAAGGTGGTGCATTAAATATCAACTGATCGTGAAAAGTATTTGCTGCCCGTCGAGTTACATGAATACGATTGTTAGAAGTATTTTAGTCATTCGTTTTTGTTAATTGCATAATCTTGCCAATGAATTAATTGACATATACTTTGCCTTCGGGATATGTTTCTCTATTGTCGTTCGTGTTGATATCATCGCATGCATGTTTAAGGACTTTTTTCTATCGCCGTATATGCTCGTGTTACTCTGAGGAATTAATTGATTGTTCTGATTACCCAGTTCGACAACGTAATCACTGAGGGTTAAATGTACGGATCAATGAGGAGAACATCTCCAGGAGTACTGTGTTAAGAATTCCAAGCATGAGAGTTCGCATATTAGAGTGTCATGTTTTGGTCTAGAATTAAAATTGCTTAACACAGAAGTGTTTGAGTGTTTCTTTCCTGAGTGTTCATGCATAACAATCTTATTTATAAGAACTGTATCCTGCGTTGAGAATTGAATTTGGAGACCTAACATAAACACACCAAGATATAATCAATACATGTTTAAGCAAAAATAATTGCAGTATCCCGATTGATAAATACAATCCTGGACAACGAAGCCAAGCCTAATTATTATAACTGCCCACATTAGCATAAGCACATACACTATCAGAAAACAATATGAGATTCTCACAATTTGGCATAATTTATGCGCATAATATCATACATTAGCACATTTTTTGCTAGTTACGCATTTCTAAAATCTTTATTTAATTTCTTTTTTTTTAATATCAATTTTGCAAAACCCGACATATACAACATCACCTCATGCATCTTCGACCGTGTATGATTCGTATGTCCGGAGCTCACATGGGGCCGCTGGCGGTTCGTCTTGTATGATTACTCAATGGAGAAAGTTGGCACGTCGTGTGGTAACGGCCGCGACGGGGTCCTCTATGGTGCCGGGCTCTATTAAAGGGTTGGACATGCGGATATTGGTGGACACAGGCGCGTCGGCCACTATCATCTCCGATGTCATATTCCACCTTTCCATCCCTGATTCGCGCGTGTGGCCGGCTTTCGATGCGTGTATTGCTGCCAACGGGGGTAGTATGGGCATTGTGGGTCAGGTCAAAGCGCATGTTTCCATCGGGAACGTTGCAGCATGGAACGTTCCCGATAATTTCCAGGTCATTGGCAGTGCCCTGTTTGTTGGGTACCGATTTTCTTTGTCAAATGCCGGTTAAAAACCTCGTTGATCAGCGCTGCATTGAGCTGCCTGCGGGGCATAAGATTTTTTTTTTGCCATCCCCGGTGCAAGCAATTGCCGATATCTCGGTGGAAATTCCTCCGGGCTCCCAAATGCTCGTCCCGTTGCGTTATCGTAAACAATTCCATGGGATGGACGCGGCGGCGGGCGTGCTGCTGTCCCCGTCTAACACTGCTACCAAGGGTCTTGCGCTGTTTGGTGCCCAGAAGATCGTCCGGCCGGGTCAACCCTCGTTTTTGCAGGTTTTGAATGGGGGGTCGGAAGGCGTTTTGGTTGCGGCCGGCACGGTCCTGGCTCACGCCACCACCGCGTTTACGGTCCACGATGGGGATCGGTAGCAAGGGTTGGCGGCGGCGATTGAGCCTCGTGGAACGTCGACGATTGTTGGATCACCGAGTTGTGTCAGGAAAATTCGTCCTTGACCACGCATCAACGGGGCGCGCTTCGGGCGCTGTTGTCCGATTATTCCGACGTTTTCAGCAATAACGATTTTGACCTGGGGGGCACTTCACTGTTGTCCTATCACATTGATACTGGGGAGGTGAGCCTTATACAGATGAATCCACACCAGCTAAGTCCCTCAGAGAGGGACCAGGTGCGTGGTGTGGTGGACGACATGCTGGCCGCTGACATTATCTCTCCATCGAATAGCCCGTGGGGCACTCCCGTTGTCCTCGTAAAGAAAAAGGATGGCAGCCTCCGCTACTGCGTTGATTTTTGGAAGCTTAATAAGGTTTCGGTGGCGGACGCGTACCCTCTGCCACGGATGGATGACTCCCTCGATGCCTTGTCGGGAGCACGATACTTTTCTATCCTCGATCTTTCCTCTGAGTTTTCGCAACTTCCCCTCGACGATTCGTTGAGGGAAAAGACGGCGTTCCTTATGCCTCGGGGGCTATTCCAATTTAACTGTCTTCCCATGGGACTGAACGCCGCTCCCGCTACGTTCCAGCGGTTGATGGAACTGGTGTTGACCGGGTTACAATGGGACACGTGTCTGATATACTTAGACGACGTCATTGTGTTCAGTCGTACGTTCGAGGAACACCTTCAGAGATTGAAGGCTATTTACGACAGGATGCGTTCCGCAAATCTCAAATTCAAACCTAAAAAGTGCCACCTCTTGCAACGCTCCGTGCGCTATTTTGGACATATTGTCAGCTCGGGTGGTGTTGCCACGGACCCTGACAAGACGTCGTGCGTCCAGGACTGGCCAACTCCCATCTCGGTGGGGGAGGTGCGTCAGTACGTTGGATGTCCACGTGCCTCCCGAGGTTCCCCCTGGGCTACCGGCCCCCACTGGGATCCGGTCACGTGTCCAGCCAGGATCACAGAGAGTGCCATGACCTCACACCACCCCCGTGGCCTCCCAAGTCCAGAACCGGCCCTGACGTCATTCCCGCCTCCAGCCGGGATGACGTCATGTGTGTGTGTAGACCCACGTGGTAGTGACGCTCCTGGCATAGTGACGTCACACGGGTGCGTGTATACACAGTAGTGATGCTACAATCACTACATCACCCTCCCCCATGTAAAAAAAAAAATAGCCGTCCCAGCTGTGACAATACAGAAAAAAAACAGTGTGCCTCCAACAACAACGTCAATAAATATCCGGCGAACGATAATAACTACTGCGAGAACATATGTACACACACCGAGAGGGGGGAAGGGAAGAACGTATGGAACGAGGGGAACCAACAACACGTACACCGAGAAGAACTGGTCAACCCGCTTATCCCTCAGCACAGCCCATCCATGTGAAATTGTACGCACGCACCGACATGTGAATGTGACTGTTCGACAACGGTGTAAGCAACCAACAAGGTGTGAGAGTCATGCACAGCGGCTAGTCTTCGACGAGTTCGCGTGGCTGAGCCCCCAGAGGAGGCTCTTTATGGAGGTCCTGGGGGAACTTGAAAAAGGCCCAAAGAGGGCACGGCCCCTTCCCAGGAGTTGGGCAACAGGATGAGCAGGAGTGATGTACGGGCGCTTCACTCCCCCCTTTAAGTCCACATCCGGTCAGCACAGCCGGCGACTCCAAGGGCAGAAGGTGCAGGAATCCTGTGACGAGAAGAAACCACCTCCTGAGGCACAGCACCACAAGCCTGTGCCTCAGCTCATCGGACACGACAGCCACCCGGCCCAGGGAAGTGGAGATTATCATATTCCGCCCGGCGGAAGAAAGAAAAACAAAAATACATAGATTCCGACGCATTGGATGCACAACCAACACCGGTAATCAAACCAAAATCACACAACCACCCCATGGATGGCAGGGTCTCACACCGCTCTACCGTTCCACCCCACAGGTGGCAATAGGGCAAAGACCGAAAGTCTAACACCCACCTACACACACCACTTAACATTCCGGACGTCTCCCTACGTCCCAGGTCGAGAAGTCGCACTTCAGGGTCGACCCATCTGCTGGCTCAAGGAAGTCACGCTTCAAGGTCAAGCCAGTATGCTGCACCCAAAGGTACAACGTTGGATATTGTACAACATCCTGGGTCAAGGTTGACCCATGTACTGGGCAAAGAAGTCTCACTTCAGGGTTGCCCCAGTATCTAAATTTTTTGTGAAAATATGTGAAATCGACGTGGCACAAAAAAATGCCTGCTCTTGCCCAGAAATAGTTCACACGTGCAACCCCCACATCTCCGAGGCCACCCGTGTACGTACAAAATGGCGGCCGCATGCGCAACCCGCGTCCCCGCAGCTTCCCGCGCACGCCCAAAATGGCGGCCCAGCACATGAGCATCGCTGTGGTTTTCTGCGCGCGCACAAAATGGCGGCCCAACGCGCGAACATCTCCGCGCGCATCAAGAAAATGGCGGCTCAACGCACAACCATCACCGCGGTTCCCGCACGCGTACAAAATGGTGGCCGTATGCTCGAACTGCATCTCCAAGGTTACCTGTGCTCGTACAAAGTGGCGGCCGCACCCCCGAGCCGCATTTTTGTGGTTTCCCGCGCTTGCTGTGAGGATGGCAGGGTGGAACTTGAAAAATCTTGGATAACGAGCACGGCATTCTCTTGCGACAGGATGCCATCAAGACGGCCGAAGATCTTCCTCCGCAGGTGTTGAAAATGGTGGGAACGGCGTTTCGATCGACCGCCAAGATGGCGGCCGCGCGTGAATTTCCCACACAAATTTCCTGCCCAGGCACCCGCAGCAGCGGCGGTGTCCCCTCCCCTCCAGCTCCGGCGCTCTCTCTCGATGGCAGCGAAGCAGCGACGTGATGTGCGTCCTGCTTCCCCGCCCGCAGCGCCATCTCCCTCCTTCACCGGGGCTGCAGACCCCGGGGCTGTCCGGAAGATGATTTTCCCTCCGTCCCCGTCGTGTGAAAGCATCCAGGTAAGTTGTAGTAATCATGCACATATTATACTGACTAGGATAACACCTAACGTTAGCCACTTCTAACACCAGTACCGTTTTCAGATTGTCCGAAATCGGGATGTTACTCTGATTAATAACGGTCTTGTCAACATCCAGCTTTGTGATGTGTGGTTTTGGCTTCTTATTTGATAGGAGGTTGAATTTAGAGATCAGGTTAGCTTTGCATTTGGCTGACAGTGAATCAGCAGAGGCAGCAGTCATGTTGTCGATGTGGTTCCAATCAGAAGGGGACATTTTTTGTGTTAGCATTAAATGTGTTTTAAGAGAGTCTTGTCTAAACTATCGAGTTCAAATCGGAGTAACCTTATTCTCTCTGAGATTAGTGATAGGCTAGCTTTAAATAAAATATGTTTAGAGTTCGGTGAAGATACAGCAACAGATGTAAGTGTGAAAGCGATGGGTATTACCTTGTTATCTGAAAGCAGCTGGAGGTCGAGCCGCCACGTGGCAGGTGGAGATAGCGGGGCAGTAGCAGCGGGGAGCTCCTCTTTGATCTTCAAACACAGACCCTTAATGTTGCTGTACCCCCACTTCTCCGAGGCTAAGCCCCGCCTCTGGCCACGCCCCTCTAGGAACTTTCGCGAGTGTATCAGAGGTCTCCATACTAGATCCGCCCATTAACCTTTCCCCTAGATAGAATCCGTACTACTGATAGTGCGTGGACTGCATGACAGCATATAAACGTAACCCCACAATAATGCAAGAGATGGCGCTCGGTTATTAAAATTTTAAGAACTGTATCTTGCGGCGAGATTTCCATCCTGAGACCGGACATAGTCACTCTAAAATGATAACCAGTAAGTGTTTAAGCAAGAATCATGATCAGTAAAAGTTAAAGCGAGAATCATTGTGTAGTGATTGTAGCATCACTACTGTGTACACACGCACACGTGTGACATCACTATGCTGGGAGCGTCACTACCACGTGGGTCTACACACACACATGACGTCATCCCGGCTGAAGGCGGGAATGACCTCAGGCCGGTTCTGGACTCGGGAGGCCACGGGAGTGGTGTGTAGGGGTCGGCACAGTTTGAACCGACTCAAACTGGTTTCAAATTGAGCAAACCAAACCAAACCAGCGACGACTGAACCAAACCAAACCAAAACCAAACCAAACTAAGCTAAACCAAACCTCTTGAGTTGGCTTGAACCGAAAAGATGCGCGGCAAACAATATTCGCATTCAATACAAATATCAAGTGTATTAATCGCTAATTTCTACGCAGGCTTTCTTCATATTGAGATTCACTAGCAAGTACTGGACGACGATGTCGTCCACAGCCATCTCCTCAAGCTTGGCACGCCCAATGTCCTTGAACGCAGTGTGGTAGTTCAATGGCAGTGAAACCCCAACACTAGGCAACATCCGCGCCCACGAGCGCACACACATCTCGGCCTTGAACGTGCACTTGTGCAGGTTTGGTCGGTCGAGAAAGGAGCGCTTGGCGGCCGAGTTTGCTCTCTCGGAGGGCACGGACGACGCCGGGATAGGCAAATAGTCGAGGGCCACGCGTCGTAGGCGCGGGTACTTGCCGCCGTACAGCTTCCACCACTCGACGACGTCCATGCTCAGGTCCTGAGTCGGCTCAAGCAGGAAGCGGTCGACCTCGGAGGTGGCGCCGTCGTGAGCGTTGGGCGCGTAGACCATGTCAAAGAGGATGTTAATGCCGCCACGCGGCGCCGCCTTCGGCGCCGCGTCCATCGTCAACGCTGGGTAGCGCTGGTTGAGAATGTCCGTCATCATGTCCTTGATATTGCTGTACTCGGTGCTCGAGGCCGCGGGCTTGGGGTGGTGCAGGTCGAGAAAGCGGGCGACGCGGCTTGGTTCGGACGAGAGAAGGTCGCTGTACTTGACCATGTAGTCGGAGATGGTCACGGCGGCCGAGCTCACGACCACATGAGGACTCGGGCGGTGGGTCATGCAGTGGCTCAAGAGAGCCTCCTGCGCCGTGATGGCGTTCGAGATGGTGCAGTACTCCTCGGCGCCCATGGCATCGGAGATGGCCGCCGGCTTCTCCAAGAACTGGCAGAGCAGCGCCGCCTGCTCCCACTGCTCGTCCGACAAGCCGGCCTGGCTCCGCGACCAGCCGGGCTCAAGGCAGATGGCGTCGATCACTTGGCGCTGCCTTAGCGACGCCGTGAGCATCACGTACGTGCTACCCCAACGTGTGACCACGTCGAGGCAAGGCGGCTGCAGCGGGCACTTGAGGTAGTGCCGCGCGAGCGACGTGTAGGCCGCCCTCGTCGTCTTGCTCTTGCGGATAGCGCCGAGCGTCGCGCGGAGGCTGCGCAGCAGTGTCTCGAACGCGCCGAATGAGGCCTTGACGCCGAGGTTGACGCAGTGCGTGATGCACCGCAAGCAGCACGTCGAGCGCAGGTTGCTCCCCTCGAGGAGCGTGAGGGACTTGGCGGATGCGACGGCGTCAGAACCGCTGTCAGTGACGACGGCGAGCAGGCGCGGCCACACGCCAAAGTCGTCGAGCAGCTCGTGCAGGCGCTGCGCCATGCGCTTGCCCACGCCTTCGCCCGGGGCCACCCAAAAGAAGTCAATGATGCAGTTGCACATGGAGAACGACGCCGGGTCCATCCAGTGGAGGGTGACCGAGAAGAAGCCGGTCATGGCGTCGTTTGTCCAACCGTCGTAGGTCAAGGAGACGCAAGAGCCAAAAGTAGTAAAGTACTGTAGCACGAGTAGCTTGAGGACGACATACATCTCGAGCATGCGGCGCTTGACCGTGCGCTCAGACTTGGGCTCGTAACCCGGGGCAGCTCGTTGAAGAAGAGTCGTAAAGGGATCCGATGTTACGTGTTTATGGCCTAGACCACTCGTCGCGATGTACTCGGCGACAAAGCTGTCCATGGCCTTGCTCGCGTGCGCTGACATGGGCGTGGCCATCTTGGACTGCACGAGCAAACCCTTCCCCGTCGGCGGCGACGTGACGACCGTGGGCGACTCGGGGTCGACGATCCCATGGGTCTTGAGATGCTTGATACGGGTGCCCGAGGAGGTGGAGCCCGCGTACTGGAGGGTGCAGATCTTGCAGGTCCGGCTCTGCACGTCGCCCGCGGCCTGGCTCGTCTCAAAGTACTCGTCGTGCCACAGCGCTCGGGACACACGGGCCTTCTTGGGCTTGGGCTGCGTCGCGGTCTGCAGCGCTGCGGCGCCGAGGGTGCGCATGAGGCTCTGCCGCGTGTCGCCGCGCGTGGCGTCCGGGCTCTCACGTTCGCTCGCCATCGGCTCCTCGTCGCTACCGGCGTGTTTGGTCTCTTCCACGTCGTGGATGAGACCTTGTGATGCTGGAGCCGCCGGGGATGGCGCCGTCTTGAGCCGCTCGAGCCATGGAGATGCAATTGCAAAGTGAATTCGCAGGCAAAGGCAACTACAGCATGTCCTTTCGTGTCGCCTTTACAACCAACCAAACTAGTTTGAGCCGGTTCCACCCTGTCCGAGCCAAACCGAGTCGGTTTTCGTAGCCCCAAACCAAACCGAACCAGTTCAAACAGAGCCAAACCAAACCGATTTGGTTCGGTTCAAACCGCGGTTTGGTGGTTTGAGCCAAACCGTGCCGACCCCTAGTGGTGTGAGGTCGTGGCACTCTCTGTGATCTCGGTTGGACACATGATCCCAGTGGGGGCCGGGGGCCCAGGGGGCACCTCGGGGGGCACGTGGACAGCAGGGGGGCTTCTAGAGGGTTCTCGAAGGGAGGCGTGGCCGGGGTGGGGCCCGGGCACGCCGAGGCCTATATAAGCAGCCTCCTCGCGAGGTTCGGGGCTACCCGTACCAAGAATGAAGATGCATCATGAAAACGCCAAGAAGAGTTAAGCCTCCAGTCAGCGGACCTGCCAGTAGCCCACCTGGCTGGGTCACCCTAGAGTAGCTGAGAGTTAGAGAAGTGTGTGTTAGAGTAGGTCGGTGGTCACCACCCTATGTGTAATGTACAGTGTTATAATACGTACTGTTCTAATAAATGAGTGTTGCCTCCCAAGAAGTGTGTGCGCCTAAATTGAACCCACTACAATTGTATTACCAAAATTGGTAATACACCCCAAGACAACGAAGCCGAGTATCACATCACACACACATCAATCACAAATAAGCACACACCCAGAATACAGCCCTAGACAATGAAGCCGAGCCAATAATAATACATGCTGTTGTAATCCTCTTTGAGGTGCACCAAGTGAGCCAGGGAAAGAGACGAGTACTTGTTACCATTATGGAGCAGCACGGCTTTGAGGCTCCTGGATGAGCTGTCAATGAAGAGGCGCCACTCATTCTGGTTACGGACGATTCCGATTGCCTCAAACAGACTGGTCACATTGTGGCAGAAGCAGAGCCCATCTTGACGGCTGAAGAAGCTGCAAAAAGTTTGGTGACACTTCCTCTGATCTGCGACTTGCGTACTTTCATCCAATAAGTTCCACTGCTTGAGCCTAGATGTCAAAAGCTTGGCATTGGACTTGGTGAGACCAAGATCTCTGATCAAGTCGTTGAGGTCTCTTTGGTTGGGGTAGTAGAGGTTTCTCTCCTCAGCTCCACCTCTGAAATTCTCATCTGGATCTACAATGTCTTCCTTGCTCTCTGACTTGCTGCTCTCTTCTAAAGACAGCTGCTCTCTCTCCGGAGGAGTGAGTATGGGGAGCTCATGGCAGTGTGGCACTGGGTGATGGATGAAGGAAGGTCCAGATACGTGATAGCAGATGCATTCTTGCCAGTCCGACGTTTGGAACGGTCCACAATGTAGGAGTAGCAGTTGCTTGAGTGGTCAGTGGGTTCCCGCCAAATTCTTGGGATTGCGAACTTCATGGCTCTCTTTTCCCCTCTGTACCATCCTACAAAAATGCATTTATTTCACCCATGAATAATTTGTAAGAGATTCTTCGCAACATTTTTCAAAAATGATATATTTTTTCAATAACATTGAAAATTGGTCAACATTTTAACTTAAAAGCAACTTTTACAATTTAAGATTTTTTTACAAATTTTATAACATAAAATCCCGAGCAACAATTGTCCATCTCACCTTCCAGAATTTTTTGCATTGCTCGCAGGTGAAATGAGGTGCTCTGGGTTTGTCTTGATCCCTGACAGGAATGCCAAAATATGCCTTGTAGGCCTCACACATCCTCGCAGATGCTTCCACAGAGTACTTTTTCGCTCTCGTCTTGATACATTTTGCTGTCTGCGGCCAATTTATCTTCCGGATGTTTGCAGCCTCTTGATGCCATCTCAGAAAAATGCAGATATGTATCCACTTAGGCAGCTGGAACTAAACTGAACTGGTGGGCTGAAGACCCTGTATTTATACTACTATTTATATTACTGGAAAGTTCTAAAATGTACTAGAAGTTACTCCAGGTTTGCTCAGCACTGAATCTATCTGGAATGTTCTGGAAAATAGATACATCTTAAATTTGGAGCTTTCGTGACTGCAGGAATTACTCTTTGGTTCTTTCGGTAAAGTCACGTATAAAGATAAAATAATAAATTAAATAATAGCATACGACGTTTCGATTGCAACACAAGCAATCATCATCAGGTATAAATGAAATAGCAACAAAAATCTAACCAGAACACTATAGACAGACATATAAGCAGACAGATATCACCAAGATACATAGAGAGAGAGAGAGAGAGTAACACATAGGCACAGAGAGGGAGATCGTCTCCCTCTGTCTATAGTTTTCTGGTTAGATTTTTGTTGCTATTTCATTTATACCTGATGATGATTGCTTGTGTTGCAATCGAAACGTCGTATGCTATTATTTAATTTATTATTTTATCTTTATACGTGACTTTACCGAAAGAACCAAAGAGTAAATAGATACATTTCAAAATATCAATCTCCTGGTCACAAAAGCAAAGTTTGTGGGGAATGATAGCCATTTTCTATACTTTTGAGGCATAAGCAATTAGGAAATAACACTTACTACCCAGGAACAAAATATTGTTACGGAGTGTAATACATGTGATGACTCATTCCGAGATGGGGTTCTTAAGACACTTTCTTTATTTCTACACATCAGGGAACTACAGATGCCCTATGTGCTTACACGCCAGTCATATATCTGTCTCTTAACGTCACTACCTAGCTAGTGCAGTTGACAGCCTGGCTAGCTAGAGGCATCTCAAGGGTGGTCGAGACAGTGGCGATGAAGGTGACGAACAGCGACACGCTGAGAAAATCCACTTCCAGCAACAGCCCCGAGCCCTGGTCCCGGGCCCCCTCTTATCCTCCTGGCGTGGCCTCGCCCCACCCTGGCCATGCCCCCTTTCTAGAACTTACGAGCGGGTTCTCGGCTTCCAGATGGACCCCTGTCGTGGTCTCCTCCTGCTGACGTGTTTACTGCCTCCTGCTGTTAGTACCCCTTCCCGTCAACAACCCATGTTATTACACTACATCACCCCCGCCCCCCCCCCCCCCCCGTAAAAATCTCCAGCAATCCCGGCTGATCCTACAACCTGACGAGGGAAGAGAGTTAGGAGGAGCATCTCCACGAACAGAGCAACGGAAGCATAAAGCGGAACATCCGCAATGAGCACGTCACAACGAACTGCGAGGGTGCGGAAGTTCTTGAAGAAAGACCCACTTCCTGGCCAGGATGAAGTGTGCCGGGGGCCGCAGGGGCACGCCCCGAATGACCTAGGGGGTGCGGTCCCACCCCGGGAGCGGCGATCAGTGGTCCAGCTTGCACACGTGTTCTTAAGTGTCAGACGCCGGGATCCTGTGGACGGTACAACGCAATCCTTCTCAAGCATCGCCTCTGGGCACGACGGTCTTGGCTCGTCGGACACATCAGACACCCGCCGCTCCAGAGGTGAGGATGGAGCACATGTCAGGGCTCGGACAAACGGTTTCAAGTGTGATGGGTGTACAAACCAGCGACTGCGACCACCTTGAATGCGTACACATTGGGACCTCTTAACCTCAATCACCTCGACAGGGCCCCACCATGGTCGATGCAATTTAGGGGACGTTTTCACGGGTACCTGTGGACAATGCAGCCAGGCCCTATCCCTGGGCCTCCAAGGGAGCTCATATGCACGCCGACCCATGAGTCTTTCCTTTGCGGCCTGCCGTTTGGGCAAATTCCCTATGGCCGCTTCTCGCGCCTCCATCAATCGCCTAAGCATGACGTGAATAGGCGTGGGAATAGCGGACCTCTTCTTTCCCGAAGCCATGCCCAATTGAGCCTCCCTCCCATACATGAGATAAAATTGAGGCATGAAGGTCCATCCTATACGCCGCGAGGATGCCTGGAATATGGAGATCCCAATCCGACTGCGCCTCGTTGACCCCTTGGCATAACATTGACGTTAGGGTCCTGTGCAAGCGCTCAACCATCCCATTTGTCTGAGGATGGTAGGGCGAGGTCTGAATTTTCTTGGTGCTGAGGGAGTCACACATCCTGCAACAATTTTGAGGGAAAATTCCAGCCCTGGTCCGTAATAAGTTGTTCAGGGGGCCCCTTATCCATGACGTAACCGTGTAGGAACTTGTCAGATATGGATGCGGCCAACTGGTCAGGCCATGCCATCGGCCACCGGGAAGGATATTCCACCCCCACCAGTAGGAATTTATTTCCCCTCTGGGTAACTGGAAAGGGTCCCAGAATATCCAGAGGGACCAATTTGTTAATTTGCAACACCGTGATAGACTTGCAGCGAAGGCTGAGTCTGCCTCGGCAGCGGTTTGCGGCGTATGCAATTGGTGCACCCCTTGACCAGGTAATGTACGTCACCTATCATACCCGTCCAATAAAAGTCCTGCTTCAGTGTCAAAAGCGTTTTTCGGACCCCCAGGTGTATTAACTTCTCATGTACCACACGTGTGAGTTTTCCCCACATTGCGGTCGGAACGGCCTTACTGCCCCTCCTACCCACATGATGCCGCAACTTCATCAAGGAGATTTCCTTTACCTGTAGCCGTCCCCACTCCACATGTGTGAGGTCCAGCGCACCATCACTGGGCTCGGCCAACACAACTGCATGGCGTCACCTGACGCCGCCACCACCTGGGGTAGTGCCGCAGCCAGCGATGGTTTGCACCGAACCGCACCCATGACACACGCGCACAGGTCATTTGGTGGCAGGTGGGAATACGCGTCTGCATTACAGTGCCGTATGCCCTTCCTGTAAACGACAGTGAAGGTGTATTCCTGCAGAACTTCAAGCCAACGGGACAGCTGCCCAGAGGGCTGGTCAATGTGTTGTATATGTTGGGTATGAAAATTTTGATGTGTTGTATGCGTGCGTGGGTGAAATTATTATGTTGTATATGTGGGTTATGAATATTCAGTGAAAATAATAATAATCAAATGAAATTTGGCCAAATGTGTAATTATCCGGAAATATGTTAATTGATGTAATTATGCACATTTAATTATGCCAATTCGAGAGGTAATCGTAGTAATTATGCGAGTGGTGTAATTATGATGATGCAAGTCGTTATGATAACCAGACCCCGCCTCGGTGACGAGGGTGGGTTATCGATCGGAATAAGGCAATTAATCGTATGCAGTTATGCAGGTGTGGTGTAAGTATGCAAGATTAACTTAGATTAACTCGGCATCGTTGTCTAGGTTCGTCTCATTCTCGCTTATCTTTAGGTCCCCGGTTCACCCCGTTATCGCTTTAACATTTACTGAGTCTGTGTTAGTGTGTTTATTAAGGTCACCAAGTTCAGATCTCAACGCAGAAGCAGATCTTATGCATAAATTTCAGGAAAGAATCACACAACCACTTCTGTATTAATCAATTTATTACTAATTCAACCTCAACTATGATATAGTATGCGAACTCTCAATCCCGGAACGTCAATACGGCATCAATACAGTATCATCAACGATTGTCTGATTTCACTTTACAACGGCACATAGATCCCGCATAACGCGATGGTTGTTAGTGAGAGAGAGAGTCGTTAAAACATGCAAATACTATGCTAAGAAAACCTTAACGTTAATGAATGATTATACTTGAAAGATTATACGGCGATAAAAACACAATCAAGACAGTTATTATTCTTAAAGGCACCAATCTCAACAGATACATCGGCAGGTTATCTGACAACAGAATGCCTCGGAGTAAAGGCCTGCGACGGTGCTCCTTTACCGAAGATCGTTATCTTATCAAGTTTACTAATTGGGGACCAGATCACCTGATAAGGATCTGGTGGGCCACCACTCCCCACGTGAGCGTGGCTCGGCGGAAGGAGGTGCCAAGAATCAATTCGTATTGATGGATCTGTTGGGAATTTATGCGATTAAGAGTACAGCCCACTAAATATTAAAGATAAAAATTACAAATACTCTTATAAACGACGGATGGCCATCACTCGGTCTCGAGTGTTTCTTCACAGCCACGGATGGCTTATGGGTTCGAGTGTTTTTGAGTGGTAAGAGTTGTCTTCAATAGTCAGTGTTCGGAGTCGGTTCTTTATGTCAAACAGACGCCTGGTGGTCGTGTGGTGAGGGGGCGGTGCGCGTCATACGTATTAGTCGCTCCTCTGTCACCGTGGTGAATTGGTTGGATGCCTGTTGATACGCTGTCGTAGTTCGGAACCCGGTCGGTAGGTGGCGCCCACAGCTCGCTCGCAGCGCGCAGTGTTGGGTCGTCACCTCGTCGCCAAACCGCGACTGTCAGCTGCAGCAGGGGCCTCCGACGCGGCAGCGGTTGAGCTGTCAAGCGGGTCTTGCCCACCTGCAGAGGAGATGGGGAGCCGCTTGAGTCGAGCCCCGAGAGCCGGCTGAACTCGGCTGAGTCCCAGAAGCTGAAGAGTCGAGCCGACCCGTTAGTCGCAGCTCGACCTTGAGTCGACCCGCTCGGTCAACTCCTGAGCCGACCCACTGGTCGAGCTCGGCTGGTGAGTTGACACTCCTGGTCGAACTGGTTTCCAATGCTCAGGGTCCTTTCTTTTATGCCGAAAAATCCCTTTGGGTCCTGCCCACAAGGCGGGGTTTCTTTCGATTTTTGCTGTGTCAGGATCTGTCCGTAGGTAGGTGTGTCCATGTGTGTGTCCGTACGTCCGTGTCCTTGTGTGCATCACCCACGGTATTTTCCGTTGTCATACTCCCTCTATAAAATCCATGAGCAAACAATCAAATGTTACAAATTGCCTCGAAATCGTCTCTCTGTCTGGGTGCAATATTATCTCTTGTCTGGCCTTCTTCATGAACCAAAACACAGACGTTACAAATCGTCTCACAGGCGTCTCTGTCCGTGTTGCACGACCTGGAGGGAGGGGCACACTCCCTCCGATCCTCACAGCACACAAAGACATGGTTAAAAAGTTTTAAATTAACATTTGTCCCTTACCATTTCCCAGTTATGATTCTGTATGTAACCTCAGGTGTGTCGTTTCCCATCGTGGTGCTTGACCCAAGTGGAGATGCCTCCCCGAGCACATACACACTCCCATCCCGCGCTGCGGGGATACAAAGACGGCCGGGATCTCCCTTTCTCTCCGACCCTGGGTTTAACATCGCTCTTTTATTATGTATTTTATTTCGACCTGGTGGTGATTTATCCCGCTATCCTGGCTTTTCATAAGTTTTACTTTTGTCTTTTCATGCATAGGCTTATTATTATTAATTTATTTCCGATATCTTAGGTTGAGGGGTAAGTTTCTTGATCCTAGGAATTCGTATTCCTTGGTGTCTGCATGGTTATATAAGCGGAATATAGTTGACGGTGAATAGCGTTAACATTGATATTATGTACGATATTATGTATTGTGATGTCTTTAACTTAACTTGTTGGTCAGCTTTACTGACATGAAGTTGCATTTCATAGCCTCGCAGTCTTTGCCTCACTCTGTCTCTGCTCGCCGTTGTTGTTGCTGTCCAGCTGACGCCGTTAACTCAAGGCCTCATTAATTTCCGTCACTCCTTGTAGGTGAGGGCGGTTGAACCTTGGAGTCAGTTCTGGTTTTTGTCTGCTTGCTTTTTCTGATGTCCCCTGACCCCGGGAGTTATCATTCCTACTTTTATGGCCTGTCGAAGCCCGACTCGCTGTTGCCGGGCTTGGTGTGTTGTTCCCGGCTTTTTTGCTTACGTTTGCAGTTCGCCGTGCTCTTAATTTCCTTCCCTCTTCAACCTTATATCGACTATTCGCTCCTGTCTGGGTGCGATTCAATTTTGACTTAGGAAGGTTCTGATTGTCATATGCTTCGGGTCGAGTTGTATATTAAAGTATGGAAATAACATTTCATATTGACTTAATGATGGTGATGGTTCAGTAGGCGTAACTTGTGGCCTGGTTTAATTGGAGTGGGTGTGAATATCGATAACTTTAGCCTATCCTGTTGTTAAATTCTGACTTTAACGTTACTTTAATAGCAATACAGAATAATTGAGCTTTTCGACTTAACTAGGCGAACACGAACTTTTGGTGACCCCCGCAGCCTCGCCGTTCAGCTGAGCCTGCAGCCTTGAGAGAGAGACAACACTCTTATTCGTCTCACTGTGGTCATCCAACCTTCTGCTCTGGGAGTGTTATTCTTAATTTCAGGTCAAAGGCCCCCTCACGGTTCAGCCGTGCAGGGTTGTTAATCAGCTCCCTCCCCTGTGCACACAGCGTTGCTGACCCACTTCATTTGACCACTCACCCTGGATTTAATAATTTAATTCCTTAAAACCATGCAGGATGGTTGGCTTTTTGCCTTAATTATGTCTGGCTGACTCTCCCACTGTCTCTGCCGCCTGCACGGGTGACATATGCCCGTTCATCAGGCCCCCTCCTTCCTTGAAGCAAGGTTGCAAATTCTGCCATCCTAGCCCTCCTCCAGTCCATTACTTAGTGACACCTGGTGTTTTGCAGTCTGCTGTGCTTTGGTGTTTTTTCATTCATTATATAAAAACAAGTAAAAAGATAATATATAAAAATATCAAATATTATTAATATCAATTTTGGAAGAAGGCTAATACACAACATTCCGCCCTTTTAAAAATGGCCAGTGGTCAAATGGCCACGGGTTATTTTAAAAAAAAATGTATACCCTTCTTCCATCATGAACCATCGATTGTCCTCAAGTTTTGCTGCTATTTCCTTACAACGCGCGCGTACGTGTCACAACTTAACATGATTATATGTGACAAGAGAGGAAAAAAAAATTTCTAAAGGAAGGTAAAACGATAAGGGAGGGAGAAATTATTCTATTGACTACGTGTTATAGGAGATATCGTTAAAAGATAGTTTCTACGGTTATTCTTGGGTGGCATCATCAGGCCTTGGCTCCCTTCTAGCTTGGCAAGGTACGTTAGCAGGAGCGTGAGCAGGAGGGCTGCCATTTCCTGGAAAACATGTTACACATTATCGTAGTGTGATATGCCCATTAGTTTAGTTCCCCAGAGATTGGTGTTTTATTCTGAGTTAATTTTTTATGTCCTAAGGTTAAGTGTACTATGCACTTAAGCTTTCTGGAATTCGTACTCTTTAGTTTTTATTTTTATCTTTTTTGGAAGGTCGTGTAGGTAGGAAACATATAATAATAAAAATTATTGTTTGTTGGTTAATTATCTTTGTTAAGTTTCTACTTTTCGGTATTATTCTGCCCTTATCTGTATATCTCCAGATGTCTTGGGAGGCTAGTCCATACATCTTTTGTCCATTTGGATGTCCATGACCTCTTTGTGACCGAACTCTCAACATTTTAACCGCCCTCCATGTTTCATGGATTCCTGGTGTTCTTGTGAGGAGAAGTGAGTTGTTTTCATTAATTAATTAAAAAAAAAAGGTATATATATAAATTAAAAAATTATTATATATTTTTTGAATTGTTCTTAATTTTAAAAAAAGACACAACAATCCGCCCGTTTGAATAATCATCAGGGGTCGATTTGGCCACTGGAGAATTTCCAAACCAAGTAAATGCCCCTTTTTTGTGTTATGAATCTATAAGCCACCCTCACTCTCGGCAGTTATTTCTTACGACGCGCGCATAGGTATCACAATCGTAACATTGTTACATTTGAAATAAGCAAAAGAAATAACACAACGTTAAACATCGGTACTAATCCATAACGCATTCCTTCCAAAGCGCGCGCATGTATCACAATCTTAACAAGGTTACATTTGAAATAAGCAAAAGAAATAAACTTTAACATCGATATCACCAGTTACATGGTTCTCATCCCTCATAACTCCGACGGATATTAATTTTTTTTTGTTTTTGTTAAATCCTGGGAAACGATAGGTAGCGGTTTCGAACGCATTTTTGCGTTAATTCCCTCCTGTTACATCCTGGCAATCTTTTTACCAAGTTCCGAGTGTCTGGTTTACCACTTATCACTTTGATCATTCGATCACGGTTTTCCGGTTCGTTTTTGTAATTTCCCCTCTCACTCTCTCGCGTCGTGGGAGTGTGTGGTGTAAAATTGTGCTGCACATAATCAGAATTCGCGCACACAACCAACTTCTGTACTCCGTCATCACTGGCATTCGCTCTCTCTGCGATTACATGCACATTTGCCGAGTCAGTGTGTCGATTTAATTCTGTCCCTCGTAATGTTGCCCTCTTTGTTTTTACGAGTGTGTTGGATTCCAACACCATTCCCGATACGTCATGGACATTCGTCTCCATTTTAGCACTCCGATCCACATAAATTTTGGTTTCCCTTGGATATTTTCCATTCAAAGGCTCATGCCTGCGCTCCTCAGGGCGTGTCCCTGCTGTCGGTTTTTGTACTGTCCGATCACGCTTCAATGCAACCCTGTCCTTGTATTCGATCCGCGCGTCATTTACGGGAGTACTGTCCCCGTTTCTGCCCGCCCTGTCACTTGCAGCCTGCCTGTATTCCTCATTGAGCTTCGGGTTTAATACCTCGGCGGGTGGGGCGCGTGTTGGCCGCTCGCTCGCGCTCACTGTGGGTCGTTCATCATGTCTTTGGACCGCATTCTGTGTCATTCCTCTATTCCCTCCTGGTATAGCCGGTGGAGGAATTGGTCGGAATTGGATCGATTGTGTTTGACCTCCCATCCTGCGATTCCTCTGAATGTTCGCATCCATACCTCCGCGGTCTGTGTAACACCTTCCCGCTAGGTGGTTATCTTGCCATCTCTCTGCGTAATTTGAACCTGGCGTGTGTCGTGGGATGGGGTGTTGATATGGTCCTGCTCTGAACCTCTCCCTCCTACGATTCTCCTGCATGTTCGCATCCATACCTCCGCAGTCTGTGTACCTTCCCGCTGGATGGTTATCTCGCCATCTTAGTGTGCAACTTTGGCCTCGTGTGTGTCGTGGCATGGGGTGTTGGTATGGTTCTGTTCTGAACCTCCCCCTCCTGCGATTCCTCTGAATGTCCGGCTTTGTGCCGCTCTCATTCTCGTGCCAACCTCTCTCTGGGTTATTTTGCCATGTGTGCGTGTTTGTTTGCTCCGTCCTGCATTGTGGGACTGCTCGGTGATTTTTATTCCTCTCTGAGAGGCTGGGTTCCTTATCCCTCTCCCTGTGTTCTGGATCCGAATTATGATTCTTAGCTCTGTACAACCATGCCATGTACGCCTTGCTCTCTATGCGGCGTAAGGATGCGGTTTCTGGATTCACAACCATTCTCACCCTTTCGGTAATCTCTGGGCTCAAGGATTCAAAAAACATAATTTTGAACATTTTATCTCCTTCGTGGTATTGATTCACATCGCCTGCGTAATACGCTCTTTTAAATTGTACGAGGTAGTCACGTGGATCTTGGTCCATGCCCTGGGTCATCGATTTTACAGCATAAAACCCCTCAGTGAGTGTCGAATATTCTCCAAACTTCCGAATCACTGCCAGTCTCAGTTGTTTAAAATCATTTCTGACATTGTGTGGTAGTGACTTTACCCATGGGATAGAATCTTTATTTAAGCTTCGTTTCAACAAACTCGCTTTTTCATCCCGTCTCATCAACCCTCTAATCATTGCCTCCTCTTCCACTGTTGCGATATGTGTGTGGATATCCATAGTCTTATTGTGGGGGTCAAAATCGGGAATTCTGACTAGAGCCTTGTCCATCAATTTAAGGGTTTTACTGTTGAATAAGTATTCCGAAAGTTGATCGCCGTCAGCGTCATCATCAAACAAGTTATCATCAGGCAATCTGTCACTTTTATCTGTTCTGTGTGGGGCGTGATTAAGCGGTGTGCATTTTCTGTGTGCGCGCCCAATGCCGTGTCGCTCGTGTTGCCATTTCCCTTCAGTTTTTGCCTCTGGCCTTAGTGGAGCACGTCCTGTCGACTTTACTTCAACATTTTGCTTCCCTCTATCTGTGAAGTTGTCAATCTCACATGTTTTTGTTTGCATATGTATCTCTCCATCCCTTCTCTCGAATGAGTGTGATTTAATGTTACTTCCATATTTATTCTGTGGATCCACGTCTGTGAGTTCCGCTGGTGTCGCGAGCCCTGATTTCTCCTCCCTTACGATGGTGTGAGGACATTTTTCCTCGTTTATTAGAGACGATTTCTCTCCTGTTTCCTTTCCGAATTTTCCTTTATTCCACCATCCCTGTCTGTATGCCTGTGTGAGGAGGAATGAGTCCTGTCCTGCCTTCTCTGCAGCTTTTGCATCGTGTTCGCCTCTGTTACATTTTATCCAGTCAATTAGTTTCCCCCGAGGTGTGTTCGTGTTATCGATACAGCTCCCTTCCCATATGTCTCTCTGACTGTACTGCTTTGTAACAGATTGGTCGGTACGTTTTAATACGAGTTCCCCGTACCCCGTCACCAATTCAAAAATTATTCTTAATCCTATCATCTCAAGTGGCAGGAGTTACTTTGACATTCCTTTTCAGAGTACTTATAAACAATTGTATCACAGGATGCATCAGTTCAACTCGAGCAAATAATTTCAGCTCAGCTGTCTTTGTTATACTCTGCTACTCTGGTATTTCCCTTCAGAGCGCGTTTTGTTTTGTTTTACGCCCATTTACAATCACAAGGCAACGTTAGTTCACAACACTTTGATTAACACAACAGTGATTCGTTCCTGAATTCATGCATAAACTGTCTGCGAGAGATCCCGGGCGACGCCCCCATTATGTTGTATATGTTGGGTATGAAAATTTTGATGTGTTGTATGCGTGCGTGGGTGAAATTATTATGTTGTATATGTGGGTTATGAATATTCAGTGAAAATAATAATAATCAAATGAAATTTGGCCAAATGTGTAATTATCCGGAAATATGTTAATTGATGTAATTATGCACATTTAATTATGCCAATTCGAGAGGTAATCGTAGTAATTATGCGAGTGGTGTAATTATGATGATGCAAGTCGTTATGATAACCAGACCCCGCCTCGGTGACGAGGGTGGGTTATCGATCGGAATAAGGCAATTAATCGTATGCAGTTATGCAGGTGTGGTGTAAGTATGCAAGATTAACTTAGATTAACTCGGCATCGTTGTCTAGGTTCGTCTCATTCTCGCTTATCTTTAGGTCCCCGGTTCACCCCGTTATCGCTTTAACATTTACTGAGTCTGTGTTAGTGTGTTTATTAAGGTCACCAAGTTCAGATCTCAACGCAGAAGCAGATCTTATGCATAAATTTCAGGAAAGAATCACACAACCACTTCTGTATTAATCAATGTATTACTAATTCAACCTCAACTATGATATAGTATGCGAACTCTCAATCCCGGAACGTCAATACGGCATCAATACAGTATCATCAACGATTGTCTGATTTCACTTTACAACGGCACATAGATCCCGCATAACGCGATGGTTGTTAGTGAGAGAGAGAGTCGTTAAAACATGCAAATACTATGCTAAGAAAACCTTAACGTTAATGAATGATTATACTTGAAAGATTATACGGCGATAAAAACACAATCAAGACAGTTATTATTCTTAAAGGCACCAATCTCAACAGATACATCGGCAGGTTATCTGACAACAGAATGGCTCGGAGTAAAGGCCTGCGACGGTGCTCCTTTACCGAAGATCGTTATCTTATCAAGTTTACTAATTGGGGACCAGATCACCTGATAAGGATCTGGTGGGCCACCACTCCCCACGTGAGCGTGGCTCGGCGGAAGGAGGTGCCAAGAATCAATTCGTATTGATGGATCTGTTGGGAATTTATGCGATTAAGAGTACAGCCCACTAAATATTAAAGATAAAAATTACAAATACTCTTATAAACGACGGATGGCCATCACTCGGTCTCGAGTGTTTCTTCACAGCCACGGATGGCTTATGGGTTCGAGTGTTTTTGAGTGGTAAGAGTTGTCTTCAATAGTCAGTGTTCAGAGTCGGTTCTTTATGTCAAACAGACGCCTGGTGGTCGTGTGGTGAGGGGGCGGTGCGCGTCATACGTATTAGTCGCTCCTCTGTCACCGTGGTGAATTGGTTGGATGCCTGTTGATACGCTGTCGTAGTTCGGAACCCGGTCGGTAGGTGGCGCCCACAGCTCGCTCGCAGCGCGCAGTGTTGGGTCGTCACCTCGTCGCCAAACCGCGACTGTCAGCTGCAGCAGGGGCCTCCGACGCGGCAGCGGTTGAGCTGTCAAGCGGGTCTTGCCCACCTGCAGAGGAGATGGGGAGCCGCTTGAGTCGAGCCCCGAGAGCCGGCTGAACTCGGCTGAGTCCCAGAAGCTGAAGAGTCGAGCCGACCCGTTAGTCGCAGCTCGACCTTGAGTCGACCCGCTCGGTCAACTCCTGAGCCGACCCACTGGTCGAGCTCGGCTGGTGAGTTGACACTCCTGGTCGAACTGGTTTCCAATGCTCAGGGTCCTTTCTTTTATGCCGAAAAATCCCTTTGGGTCCTGCCCACAAGGCGGGGTTTCTTTCGATTTTTGCTGTGTCAGGATCTGTCCGTAGGTAGGTGTGTCCATGTGTGTGTCCGTACGTCCGTGTCCTTGTGTGCATCACCCACGGTATTTTCCGTTGTCATACTCCCTCCATAAAATCCATGAGCAAACAATCAAATGTTACAAATTGCCTCGAAATCGTCTCTCTGTCTGGGTGCAATATTATCTCTTGTCTGGCCTTCTTCATGAACCAAAACACAGACGTTACAAATCGTCTCACAGGCGTCTCTGTCCGTGTTGCACGACCTGGAGGGAGGGGCACACTCCCTCCGATCCTCACAGCACACAAAGACATGGTTAAAAAGTTTTAAATTAACATTTGTCCCTTACCATTTCCCAGTTATGATTCTGTATGTAACCTCAGGTGTGTCGTTTCCCATCGTGGTGCTTGACCCAAGTGGAGGTGCCTCCCCGAGCACATACACACTCCCATCCCGCGCTGCGGGGATACAAAGACGGCCGGGATCTCCCTTTCTCTCCGACCCTGGGTTTAACATCGCTCTTTTATTATGTATTTTATTTCGACCTGGTGGTGATTTATCCCGCTATCCTGGCTTTTCATAAGTTTTACTTTTGTCTTTTCATGCATAGGCTTATTATTATTAATTTATTTCCGATATCTTAGGTTGAGGGGTAAGTTTCTTGATCCTAGGAATTCGTATTCCTTGGTGTCTGCATGGTTATATAAGCGGAATATAGTTGACGGTGAATAGCGTTAACATTGATATTATGTACGATATTATGTATTGTGATGTCTTTAACTTAACTTGTTGGTCAGCTTTACTGACATGAAGTTGCATTTCATAGCCTCGCAGTCTTTGCCTCACTCTGTCTCTGCTCGCCGTTGTTGTTGCTGTCCAGCTGACGCCGTTAACTCAAGGCCTCATTAATTTCCGTCACTCCTTGTAGGTGAGGGCGGTTGAACCTTGGAGTCAGTTCTGGTTTTTGTCTGCTTGCTTTTTCTGATGTCCCCTGACCCCGGGAGTTATCATTCCTACTTTTATGGCCTGTCGAAGCCCGACTCGCTGTTGCCGGGCTTGGTGTGTTGTTCCCGGCTTTTTTGCTTACGTTTGCAGTTCGCCGTGCTCTTAATTTCCTTCCCTCTTCAACCTTATATCGACTATTCGCTCCTGTCTGGGTGCGATTCAATTTTGACTTAGGAAGGTTCTGATTGTCATATGCTTCGGGTCGAGTTGTATATTAAAGTATGGAAATAACATTTCATATTGACTTAATGATGGTGATGGTTCAGTAGGCGTAACTTGTGGCCTGGTTTAATTGGAGTGGGTGTGAATATCGATAACTTTAGCCTATCCTGTTGTTAAATTCTGACTTTAACGTTACTTTAATAGCAATACAGAATAATTGAGCTTTTCGACTTAACTAGGCGAACACGAACTTTTGGTGACCCCCGCAGCCTCGCCGTTCAGCTGAGCCTGCAGCCTTGAGAGAGAGACAACACTCTTATTCGTCTCACTGTGGTCATCCAACCTTCTGCTCTGGGAGTGTTATTCTTAATTTCAGGTCAAAGGCCCCCTCACGGTTCAGCCGTGCAGGGTTGTTAATCAGCTCCCTCCCCTGTGCACACAGCGTTGCTGACCCACTTCATTTGACCACTCACCCTGGATTTAATAATTTAATTCCTTAAAACCATGCAGGATGGTTGGCTTTTTGCCTTAATTATGTCTGGCTGACTCTCCCACTGTCTCTGCCGCCTGCACGGGTGACATATGCCCGTTCATCAGGCCCCCTCCTTCCTTGAAGCAAGGTTGCAAATTCTGCCATCCTAGCCCTCCTCCAGTCCATTACTTAGTGACACCTGGTGTTTTGCAGTCTGCTGTGCTTTGGTGTGTTTTCATTCATTATATAAAAACAAGTAAAAAGATAATATATAAAAATATCATCAAATATTATTAATATCAATTTTGGAAGAAGGCTAATACACAACAAATGTACAGTTAGTATTGAAGGGCAGCGTGGTCCATGCGCACCACGAAGTCACACCTAAAAAGGAAGGGCCTATACAGTGAGGGAAAAAGTATTTAATCCCCTGCTGATTTTGTACGTTTGCCCACTGACAAAGAAATTATCAGTCTATAATTTTAATGGTAGGTTTGTTTGAACAGTGAGAGACAGAATAACAACAAAAAAATCCAGAAAAACGCATGTCAAAATGTTATACATTGATTTGCATTTTAATGAGGGAAATAAGTATTTGACCCCCTCTCAATCAGAAAGATTTCTGGCTCCCAGGTGTCTTTTATACAGGTAACCAGCTGAGATTAGGAGCACACTCTTAAAGGGAGTGCTCCTAACCTCAGCTTGTTACCTGTATAAAAGACACCTGTTCACAGAAGCAATCAATCAATCAATCAGATTCCAAACTCTCCACCATGGCCAAGACCAAAGAGCTCTCCAAGGATCTCAGGGACAAGATTGTAGACCTACACAAGGCTGGAATGGGCTACAAGACCATCGCCAAGCAGCTTGGTGAGCAGGTGACAACAGTTGGTGCGATTATTCGCAAATGGAAGAAACACAAAAGAACTGTCAATCTCCCTCGGCCTGGTGCTCCATGCAAGATCTCACCTCGTGGAGTTGCAATGATCATGAGAACGGTGAGGAATCAGGCCAGAACTACACGGGAGGATATTGTCAATGATCTCAAGGCAGCTGGGACCATAGTCACCAAGAAAACAGTTGGTAACACACTACGCCGTGAAGGACTGAAATCCTGCAGCGCCCGCAAGGTCCTCCTGCTCAAGAAAGCACATATACATGCCCGTCTGAAGTTTCCCAATGAACATCTGAATGATTCAGAGGACAACTGGGTGAAAGTGTTGTGGTCAGATGAGACCAAAATGGAGCTCTTTGGCATCAACTCAACTCGCCGTGTTTGGAGGAGGAATGCTGCCTATGACCTCAAGAACACCATCCCCACCGTCAAACATGGAGGTGGAAACATTATGCTTTGGGGGTGTTTTTCTGCTAAGGGGACAGGACAACTTCACCGCATCAAAGGGACGATGGACGGGGCCATGTACCGTCAAATCTTGGGTGAGAACCTCCTTCCCTAAGCCAGGGCATTGAAAATGGGTCGTGGATGGGTATTCCAGCATGACAATGACCCAAAACACACGGCCAAGGCAACAAAGGAGTGGCTCAAGAAGAAGCACATTAAGGTCCTGGAGTGGCCTAGCCAGTCTCCAGACCTTAATTCCACAGAGAATCTGTGGATGGAGCTGAAGGTTCGAGTTGCCAAACGTCAGCCTCGAAACCTTAATGACTTGGAGAAGATCTGCATAGAGGAGTGGGACAAAATCCCTCCTGAGATGTGTGCAAATCTGGTGGCCGACTACAAGAAACGTCTGACCTCTGTGATTGCCAACAAGGATTTTGCCACCTAGTACTAAGTCATGTTTTGCAGAGGGGTCAAATACTTATTTCCCTCATTAAAATGCTAATCAATTTATACAAATTTTGACATGCGTTTTTCTGGATTTTGTTGTTGTTATTCTGTCTCTCACTGTTCAAATAAACCTACCATTAAAATTATAGACTGATCATTTCTTTGTCAGTGGGCAAACGTACAAAATCAGCAGGGGATCAAATACTTTTTTCCCTCACTGTACTGTTGGACAAAATAGACAATGGCCAACAGCTCCCTGCGCATTATGCAATAGGATTGCTCTGCGGGGGATAACACCCGGCTCCCGTAGACAACCACCCTCTCCGCCTTGTCTACGATCTATGACAGCACAGTTTCTATTCCCGAATCGCTGGCGTCCGTGTCCAAAATAAAGGAAAGAGAAAAATCGGGGAACCAAGAGGGGGCGCATTGATGAGGCTCTCATGCAGCATGACAAACGCGGCCTCCTCCTCTTTCCCCCACTGGAACCTCTGGCCCTTGGCGGTTAGTGCATGGAGCAGTTTAGCGATCATCAGAGGCCTCCTTTGCCAGTACCAAAATATACTAATAGGGGTTTCCCTTTTTTCTGGCAACAAAACTGATACCTTTTGCAAGGAATCCTATTTACATTAACCACAATACTTGCAGCCAAAATGCAAAGAAAAAGCAATACTCTCATAATTTGTGCATTGTCCTTGAAACTCATTGGTCCACACCAGAGACAGCTTTCCTTAGAGCCTAGGCTCATATGGTGTTCAACCAAATGATGCCAAAAAGCGCACAGTTCAAAGACAACGCACTATCAGAGTAATGGGTAAGCATCTACATCATGAGGCCTCCTTTGCTAGTACCAAAATATACTAATAGGGTCAAACTTCATTTGGAGCTTTTGTGACTGCAGGAACTACTCTTTGTGTCTTTCGGTAAAGTCACGTAGAAAGAGAAAATAATAAGTTAAATAATAGCATACGACGTTTCTATTGCAACACAAGCAATCATCAGCAGGTACAAATGAAAGATAAAAAAAGAGAAAACAAACCTAATGCAATACAACACAGAGAGTCGGCTAACATAATAGTCAACACCCTCCCTGGTGTATTACGTTCTTCCATTGATTGCTAAATTTGAGAGTGAGATTAAACAGAACCGGAGACACAAAAACAGACACATAAACAGAGAGAGATAACACAGAGACACACTAAGAGAGACACACACATAGGCACACAGAGAAACAACGCCTCTGTGTCAAGGCCTTAAATAGAGAGAGAGGGGGCAGAGAGAGAGGGAGAGTAGAGAAATTGACATGTCATTGAGAGACTTGGAGTCTTCGTAACTGCAGGAAATAAGAGCAACAAAAACAAAACGAGGCGAGACAGAGAGAGAAAACACACTAAATCAAACAAACTCAGCAAAATTTGGAAATGCAATGCAACACAGAGAGTCGGTCAACACACAATTGACGCATAGTCTGGTTGATTACGTTCTTACAAAGATTGCTAAATTAGAAGTTAAGTGTGAAATTTTGAGAGAGAGAGAGAAACAGGACACAGACACAGAAACGCAAAGACAGACACACAACCATTTGTACCTGATGATGATTGCTTGTGTTGCAATCGAAACGTCATATGCTATTATTTAATTTATTTGTTTCTCTTTTTACGTAACTTCACCGAAATAACTAAAGAGTAATACTAATAGGGGTTTCCCCCTTTTTTCTGGCAACAAAACTGACACCTTTTGCAAGGAATCATGTTTACATTAACCACAATACTTGCAGTCAAAATGCAAACAAAAAACAATACTCTGATAATTTATGCATTGTCCTTGAAACTTGTTGGTCCACACCAGAGACAGCTTTCCTTAGAGTCTAGTTTCATATGGTGTTCGACCAGATGACGCCAACTGTGCGCCTTTTGGCGTCATCTGGTCGAACACCAGATGAGACTAGGCTCTAAGGAAAGCTGTCTCTGGTGTGGACCAATGAGTTTCAAGGACAATGCATGAATTATCAGAGTATTGTTTTTTGTTTGCATTTTGACTGCAAGTATTGTGGTTAATGTAAACATGATTCCTTGCAAAAGGTGTCAGTTTTGTTGCCAGAAAAAAGGGGAAAACCCCTATTAGTATATTTTGGTACTGGCAAAGGAGGCCTCATGATGTAGATGCTTACCCCGAGCTCTCATTACTCTGATAGTGTGTTGTCTTTAAACTGTGCGCCTTTTGGCGTCATCTGGTCGAACACCATATGAAACTAGGCTCTAAGGAAAGCTGTCTCTGGTGTGGACCAATGAGTTTCAAGGACAATACATACATTATCAGAGTATTGTTTTTTGTTTGCATTTTGCCTGCAAGTATTGTAGTTAATGTAAACATGATTCCTTGCAAAAGGTGTCAGTTTTGTTGCCAGAAAAAAGGGGAAACCCCCTATTAGTACAGTTTAGCGATCATAGTGAATACCAGGACGAACCGGCGATAGTAAGATGCAAACTCACCAACTTGGGGGTTGGCCATGTGCGCACACACGCAGTTTTGTCTGGGTTTGTTGCTATCCCGGATGCACTGACGTGGCCCAGGTACCGCACAGACGTTTGTAAGAGGTGGCATTTTTGCAGTTTAAATTTGAGATTGGCCACCCGCATTTTAACAAACAGACCATAATCGACGCAGATGTTCCTCAAACGTACGACCGAATACAATGACATCGTCCAAGTAAATAAGGCACGAGTCCCATTGTAGACCAGCCAAGACCAACTCCATGAGCTGCTGAAACGTCGCCGGAGCCAAATGCAGTCCCATGGGGAGACAGTTAAATTGGAATAACCCCTGGGGCATGCAGAATGCGGTTTTAGGCCTGGAATCTTCATATAGAGGCACCTGCCAGAACCCCGACAGAAAGTCAAGGGTCGGAAAAAAAAACGCATGTCCGACAATGTGTCTAATGAATCGTCTATCCGTGGAAGGGGGTAAGCGTCGGGCACTGAAACCTTATTTAGTTTCCGAAAATCTACATAAAACCACAGGCTGCCATCCTGCTTTTTAACCAAAACGATGATGGCCCCCTACTTATTGGTTCTTTTGGTAAAGTCACGTATGTAAAAATAGAATAAAATTAAAATAAATCACAAATAAAATAAAATTTAAATTAAATTAAAATAAATCATGACGTTTCGAACACAACACAAGCGCTCGTCATCAGGTGAAAATGGGGCAAAACACATAGCAAGGGAACACACAAAGGGACATTACACACAGAGCACACAGAGAATGGCAAACTGCATGGAGACAAATACAGCAAGAAGATGGGAGAGGCGAACTCAACAAACCTTAGAAACATAATGCGATGCAAACCAGTCGTCCAACAACACAGACACGAACCTGGTTGACCACATATTTCAAAAGATTGCTAAAAATGTTGTGTTCATCTTCTGGGCTGAACATACCAATGTAAACAGAGGACACGGACTCGTGAACAAGCACGAGGTTCAAGGTAGCAAAGATATATACACAGAGAAGACAACACAGGGAAATATGTTTTGGACAGAATTGTAAGGACAACCTCTCCGTAGAGGTGGATTAATCTTATTTTAATTGTATTGTATTTGTGATTTACTTAAATTGTATTTTATATCTACATACATGACTTTAACGAAAGAACCAATGAGTATAATAATTCCTGCAGTCACGAAAGCTTCAATTCTAGATTTATCTCATCAACTGCCTGGCGGACATGGTCCTTCTCCCTAGGGCTCAACCTATAAGAATTTAGTCTTCTAGGAGACACATTTCCCATGTCGATGCGGTGCTGTAGCAACGAAGTGCAGCCAATATCAAAATTACCCTGACTAAGATGTCCGCACAATCGTGCAACAGGGCGTACAGTTCCTCCCGCTGATCCTGAGTTTTTCCGCCTACAATCTTTCGACCCACGCGTCGTCTGACTCATCTCCCTGCCCCACCACGCCAACAACCTCTCTAGCAACCGCGTCTTCCCCCGCGCCATATGTCGCCATTGCGTGGGCCAAAACCGTGCCAGCATGGACTATGGCGGGTCCCATCCCCACGTTAAGCATCCCTTAAAAGGGCTCCTGATCCACCCTCACTATGGTCTGAGCACCTGCAAACATGAGACTCTGGGTCGCCATATTCAAGAGTGTCAAAAGGATCCCTACCTCGGGACACGCCACTTCCAATCGCTTCCTAAAGCGTAAGAGCACCAGCATTTGAGCACCCAGCGGCACTGTAACCGAAACCTTCGCCAGGTCCTGAACCATAGCGTTAGCCGCCTTCAACCGAGTAGGGGACATCAGGAAGGGTAACCGCTACCCTGACGGTATCTCTATACAGTCTTGATGCACTAGGATCTTGAGCAGCATCCTCTTAAAAAATCAGTGCCCAGAAGACAGGGCACGGCCCAGAAAACTAACTTTCCCCTATCAGAACACTGGTTTAGGGTTTCACGATCTGTCTCTGGGATGGCCTTGAACGCCCCCAGGGAGTCGTCATCCAACGTCGTCGGTAGAGCACGCAGGGCCTCCACCTCCGACCAGCAGACGGACACATATGCTGCCTCGAAACGGCGTTAAAACGCCGTCCAGTTGCCTCCCGCCGCAATGAATTCCTGAACTGGAGGCAGCCGCCTCGGTTGAAATGGTGCTCCCGTGGACATCTGCAAGGGCGACTTGATTTTGGCACCAAAAGTTTCCCGCCCTGGTGAGAAAATGGCAGCCCCGCCGGCGGGCAAAATGGCGGGCTGGTCCTGCGCGGAGGATAGCCCGGACCCCTACGGCCCCTGTGCCGCGTCCTCCCCGACTGTTGTCCTCCACTGTGTGGTGGAGGACAACAGTAGTCCCAGGCAAGTTCTCGCCATCCATCGTCCGCAGGCAGCGGGGATGCCCCAGCGGCTTGCTCACACTGCTCCGGCGGCGGCGTTCCCGCCGGAGACCATAATCGGGGTCTCCGACTCCGGGGCTGTGGGGGGCATCACATCTTCGCCATCCTCGTCTTCTGACAGCACTACGGGTGGGTTCTTTCTCTTCGCTGCCTTCGACATGAAGGCCTCTTCTTTACTTCTGACACCAAATATAGTGACTCACTCCGAGACAAGGTTCTTAAGACACCTTTATTTCTACACGTCAGGGAACTATAGACGCCCTATGTGCTTACACGCCAGTCACACATCCGTCTCTTGAAGGCACTGCCTAGCTAGCACAGTTGACAGGCTGACTAGCTAACGGCATCGCAAGGTGGTCGAGATGGCAGCGACAAAGGTGATGAACAGTGACACGGCAAGGAGATCCACTTCCAGAAAAAGCCCCGAGCCATGGTCCCGGGCCCCCTCTTATACTCCTGGCGTGGCCTCGCCTCGCCCTAGCCACGCCCCCTTTCTAGAACCTACTAGTGGGTTCTCGTCTTCCAGATGGACCCCTGTCCTGGGCTTCCATTTTGATCTCCTCCTGCTGATGTGTGTACTGCCCCCTGCTGTCAGTACCCCTTTCTGTCAGCAACCCGCATTATTACACTACACACATACATTTTCACGTCATATTTTACACACATTTAATCACACATACAATTGATTGTGGGCCGTGGGACTCGCCAAAGCTACCACTTGCAGCGGCGGTTCCCGCGGCGGAGACTACGCGGTTGCCGGGTGCCATTTTGCCCGTGGAGGGCATGGCGTGGCCGGTGAGCACCATTGGGAGTGGGACACGGGACGACGCTAAGGAGGTGCCGCGTCTGGTGGTGCTGCAAGGAACCGCGTGCCGACCATGGAGGCTGCCTCCTGTTCGGGAGTTCGTGGCGGTGGGAGGCGATTGAACGGCATTCCCTCATCGCTTCGAAGCAGCTTGGGTAGACAAAAGAGGAGGCCCTGCGGGCGCTACCGACGTCCCTCACCAGGGAGGGGCTGCACCATTTATGCTGGTTTTTTTTGTGTTCCTCGGAGCCCCCAAGAAGTACAAAATCCTGTCCAAGGCGGGGGACCGGTGTCAAGGACTCGGCTCACATGAGCAATGTCCGGTAGAGCGGATTTTCCCTTGTACTATTTGAATGGGGAAAAATGGCATTGAGAAGGGGTTGTGTGGTGTTGCGTGCTTTGTGTTGGTTGTTGTTATTGTTGGTGTTGATGGGGTTTTTTGGCCTGCGCCGCGCGCCAAGTGACACAGCGGTTGTGTTGTCGGTTTGTGGTGGGGGGCGGCACGGTTGTGCTGTGGGATGGCACACACCCCGACTTGCTCGGGTGGAAGCAGGTGTGAGGTTGCTGATGCGTGGGGAGTATCACGACTATGGTTTTGGTTGGTTGTTGGATTTTTTGGTGTTTTATGATGTTCCTCGGTTGTGGGAGTTGCTTTGCCTGTCCACCCAGTTGTGTTGCTGTGTATCAGCCAGGATGGCTGTTTTTTTTTAAACAAGGGGGAGGGGTGATGTAGTGTAATAGCGCCGGCTGGTGGACAGTAGTGGCAACTGTGGTGGACAGACAGTACACACGCTGGTGAGAGTATGCACGGTGTGTTGGCAGAGAGGAGAAATTAGGGTAAGGGTCACTGAGGACCCCATTTGGAGATCCCTGGAACCTGCTAGCGGGTTCGAGAAGGGAGGCGCGGTCAGGGTGGAGCCAGGCCGCGCCAGTTCTGGGAATGGACTCGTCTCGTCGTTGCTGTTGTCTCGTCGCCGTCATCGCTAATTGTCTCCGCTAGAGATTGCGCTATGAAGGATAGTAGTTGGCTATCTCAGTCAGCGCCGTCAGTGTTAGATGGCTAGTGTTGTGTACAGGCTAGGCTAAGCGACTGTCAAGTGTGTGGATGAGACCGTGAAACTTGTTAATAAAGGAAGTGCCTGCTAGAAACTCTGAATCGTTGACACCACTTGTACAGGCAGTCCTCGACTTACGCACGTCCGACTTCCATGAAAAATAAATATAAATAATTGACTCAAAAAGCTGAATTGCAAACTGAATCGCAGAACTATATTGTTCAGAGGAGTGATCCTCTGTAATGAGTTGGCCTCACGCTAGGAGAGTGTTTGCGTGTGTGTGTGTGTGCGTGCGCACGCGGGGATGTCTGTGTGCAATTGTGTTGACTCATTGCCCACCTTCCGGCAAGCCAGCATCAGGACTCAAGGTAAGTGAAAAGAAACAGTTTTTTTACTTTGTTTTATTTACTATATAGTATTGTTTTTACAGTGTTACATGCAAATCCTTTTTTATTGAACCATAACATATTTCATAACACTGACCGTATGGGAATCTAAATGCATTTGTGGTTCCACGGCCTCGAAGCCACTCTGCAAGCGCGTAGGATATTTGAGTGAATGGGGACTTAAGCAGCAGTAGGCTAGGCTCTTCTCGCAAAATATTCCCCCGGGTAGTGCGTTGTTGCGCCGAGAATAAAAGTTAGCATAGAGCATAAGCATGGTGTCTGATTTCTGTGTGGAGCGACTGCGTGGGGGAATGCGCGACGAGAGTGAACGCGGAGCTGCAGCGTGTGCGTGCATTAAAAGGTAATCGCAGCAGGTGCAAGCGCATTCGTGCCCTCTGCCGACGCCCCACCTGCGATTCCACCACCACCAAGCAGCTTGGCCGACGCTGTGTGATGCCACAGCGGCGAAACCGCTCTGCTGGCACTGCACCCGCAATGCCCACACCACGGAGCGGCCTGGCCGACGCTGCTCTTCCCTAACCACCCCCCACATGAACATACACACACACCCCCACATAGAGCCTCACGGGAAAGTCACCTGGCCTACAGGAGCCCTCCTCGTGGGGAACCTTCTCCACAGTTTCCTGGGGCCAGGGAATTGGCCAAGGCTTCCCCGAGGTTAAATGGCACTGCGGCGCCGTGAATTAACGTGAAATTACATGGTCATGACGAGGCTACTCAGCCACCATGGTTAAGACACACACAACACAGATGGGTTAGCAAGCAGGTAGGGGGCGGAGCCACTAACGGCGGGAAACCAGGATAAGCATCTGATTGGCAGGACAAATGTGCTTGTGTGCCAAAGCAGCAGTCCAGCGGCAGTCCCTTTGATATGGAAACCGGGACGCGGACGGCGCTGAGCGCACCGATGAGACCCGGCAGGCGGGCAATCTGATTGGCCGGAAAGGCCATCGGATCAGCGACAGGTTTTTTTTTATGTAGAGGATAATAAAAGGCAAGGGTAGGGAAAGATAGTCAGTTCGTGTCCAGCACAAATCAGCGATCGGTCGACTCTCCAGCCACTCGAACGTCCGTGTGACGAGTCGCAGTGCAGCTAGGAATAGCCCGCAGGAGCTCTGTACGAATCGAACCGTGAGTACGAGAGAGAGGTAGAGAACAGCGTGAGAATTCCTCGAAAGTATAAGTTTGAATAGGTGGGGTAGATTGAGTTTAGACCCTCGTGGAACAGGTTAGTTGCCCTACTAATTTAAACTTCAGGCCCCGGGATATTTAGTATCAGGCAGGCTGGGAATAAACCCGTGGAACAGGTTAGTTGCCGACTGATTTTGGCTTCGGGCTCCAGGATATTTAGTATCAGACACGCCGAGAATAAACGATTAGTAATCCATAAACAGTTTCGTGTGGTTTCTGTGAGTGTGGGGAGAGTGTGAGGTGGCGTGGGTACGCTCGTCGTGGTGCACATCCCGCCGAAGCACCCCCATTGTTTCGCCCGTGTGTTGAGTGCGCACCCGGCCGACGCTCCCCCGTCGTTGCGCCCGTGTGTTGAGTGCGCACCCGGCCGACGCTATTTTTAGCGTGTGCACGTGGTGAGCGACGGTAGATACTCACGGGGTTATTCACACCGCTATCTTTAGCGTGTGCACGGGGGTGATCAGCAACGTACGGGTAGTCTCCCACTAACGTCTGAGGGAATGCACGCGGGGAGTGTGTGTGAATGACCCGAGGTGGCCGAGGGCCAGCTAAGAGTTATGTCTCACAGGGGGGACGCGGGGGTAGCGAGGCCAAAGCTACGAGCGGCAGCAGCGAGGAGGGAGGAACAGGAGGAAGGGGGAGAGGAATCGGGGGGAGAGGAATCAGGGGGCAGCAGCCCCAACACGCGCGTTAAGAGGTAATGGCTCGCAAGTGCGAGTATGTTCACGACCCCCTTTGTTAGCGACAGCTGCGGTGTGCAAGGGTGTGTGGTATCACTCCATGTGGCTCCAAATCCAGCAACACGAGGATGTCCCTCAGAGAGCCAGCCGACGCGGTGGAGGAGGAAGCGGAACGGGCGGACGTCGCGCCCCACCTGCTTAGTGAGGGCGGTGGGGTGGACGTCGGGCCCCACACATTGTTGTGTTCCATGTTACGAATCATTAAATTTACGAATGGGTCTCAGGAACGTAAGCTGATGACTGCTCATCTCGTAAACAATTCACAATGTATGCAATGTGTAATGACAAAAGAGCCTGCATGTGGTGCGAGGGGACTAGTGGCTATGAGAGATAATGCCAGGGAGGTCAGCTTACAGTACGAATGCACTCATGCCCACGGGAGTTAATGACAGTGGTATCAGTTGTGAGTGTGAAGAGACTGGTGGCTACGGGAATGTAATAGAAGGGAGCGTGGTCAGGTGACGGAAGAGGATGGTAGAGTCTGCTGGTAGAGGGAGCGTCCAGAGTCCCGATAATGATCGAGAAGGGGAGTGTGGCCTCGTGTTGATATGTAATAACAGCCATAGAGGGGTCACGTGGGGATTGGCTTGCCGGTCGTGCTTGTAGCCAATAAGGGTTGAGATAGGGACCATGGCCCAGGCATGATCACGACATGTCATCAGGAGTGATTGGCCTAGCCATTCGGGGCCCCAGCTAATGGGGAGCCGGATGAGGGGCGTGGTCCCGGGATTGACAGGGAACCATCGAGAATGGTCGAAGCTGTCCATGAACGATTGGCTGGGGGGACCACGTGACGAAGGTATTAAGAGAGAGTGAGGGAGAACGATCGAGAGCAGACTGGAGACTGACAAGAGCAGGGTCACGCGCGGACGGGGGCTCTGGGTGCCACGTGCGCGGTGGGGACTTAGTGCGAAGTCTGTCCTCTCTCCGTTGTCTGCCAGCAACGGAGAGTGAGTGAGTAAAGTGTATTGTGGAGTGGAAATAAAAAGACTGATTCCGAAGCCGTCTCAAGAAGGATTATTACAGATATATAAGGAAAATGCGTGGAAGACTCGGGGCTGTTGCAGTGGGATCTCCGCCTGATATCAAGTGAACGTGTCTTCAATAAAGTACCATCTTAAGAGAAGTGTGTCAAGTCTTCATTACACATATATGTTGAACATCTTTTGCAGGGAAAAGACAATAAACTAAACACAAAAAGGTATGTACCTGAAAACAATATAGTAGATAACATGACTATTTCTTCAGCCGCTTCAATGTCAACCAAATGTAAAGTGAACCTAATTGCTAAATTCAACATCCTGTGAAAAAATAAGTCAAATCCACACGTTAAAAACTTAGATGTTAACAAGACTGTTATCAATCAGAGTAACAGGCCTATTTCCGACAGCCTAAAATCGGTACTACCGAACGGGTTGAATTTCGCAGTCACCCCTAACACATCCCAGTAGATTATATCATCGCCCAGGTCGACGTAGCCCTCAAAGGTTTGGGACACATCCCGGCAGACGTGGCAAGATCCGAAATCGCTGCTATCCTCAAAAACGCTAAGAAACCCATTAGTAACATCAGCAAGGAGGAGCGTTTTGAACTCGCTCAATTGAAAAAGAGAGATGATATTGTCATCCTCTCAGCCGACAAGGGCAATGCTACTGTCATCATGGATAAAACCACATACAACAACAAAATTCAGGACCTTCTTAATGATGGCAGTTATATCAAAATAAAGAGACCCTACCAACCGCCTGACCACGAAAACTAACAATATAATCACTAATTCGACTTCTCTAATCGAACTTACCAAGCAGCTTTCTCTAAAACCTTCGGCTGCTAGACCACCCAGATTTTGTGGACTTCCAAAAATCCATAAAGAAGGTACTCTACTCCGTCCTATCGTATCCACCATTAACTCACTCACCTACAAGCTGGCCCGATTTCTGTCTGAGACCCTGCTTCCATTCACAGACAAGAACACCTCAGTTGCACTCTAATCAAGGACATCCCACTATTTCCAGATGATTTGCTTGTCAGTTTCGATGTAGTCTCTCTGTTCACCAAGGTACCTGTGCCTGACACCATTGCAATCAATGAAGATTTGGTCCAACAGGGACTGAATCCTGATGTACCAACTTTGGTGAGGCACTGCCTTACTAACACTTACTTCACCTGGAATGATACATTCTACAAACAAAATGAAGGTACCCCTATGGGTTCTCCCTTATCACCAGTGGTAGCGAATGTCTTCATAGAGAAATTTGAAAGAGATGCCATCCTGACATCCACCCTACATCCTTCCTTGTGGAAGAGATACGAAGATGATACGTTCGTGATCTGGCCACATGGTCTGCCAGCACTGAACCAATTTTTCCCGTCGGGTTGCGACAGACGGCTTGACCTGACGGCCTGGAGGTTGAGACCCTCCGTGGTGCGTCTGGAGCTGTAGGCTCGATCTGACGGCCCAGAGATCGAGACACTCCGAGGCGCGTCTGGAACAGTGGGCTGGAGGCTCGCAGAGTTCAGGAGTAGTGGTCCCGTTAAGTTGTGGCAGTAACCCTAAGTTGTTCAGGGTGCATGTTATGGAGTGAGTGAGCTGATTGCTGCAATGCGAGTTTTGGAGAGGTGTTGTTGTGTCTTCTCAGCTCAGTTGGTACAGCTAAATGCTGCAATGCGAGTCTTGGAGAGAGGGGTTGGTGTGTCCTCTCAGCTCGGTTGGGACAGCTGATTGCTGCAATGAAAGTCTTGGACAGAGACTGGTTTAAATTTCCCCCAATACGGCTGACAAGTGCAATGGGCTGCGGCGATGCGTCGGAAAGGCGGAGGGTGCGAACATGTGACATGAGATGTCCGTTGTGGTCCCCAAAGGAGGGCTGCTGAGATGCGTGCGCTGGACAACCACGGAGGTGCGGCCGCCATTTTGTACGAGCACGGGTAGCCTCGGATATGTGGTTCACGCGTGCGGCCGCCATTTCTGGGCAAGAGCAGACAGATTTTTTGTCACGTCGATTTTATATATATCTTTTTTTATGTAGATACTGGGGCAACCCTGAAGTGCGACTTCTTTGCCCAGTCCATGGGTCAACCTTGAAGCATGACTTCCTTGACCCGGGAAGTTGTAAAACGTCCAAAATTGTACCTTGGGGTGCAGCATACTCGCTTGACCTTGAAGCGTGACTTCTTTGAGCCAGTACATGGGTCGACCCTGAAGTACGACTTCTCAACACGGGACGTAGAAAGAGTCCGGAATGTTCAGTGGTGTGTGTAGGTGGGTGTTAGGCATTTCAGTCTTCACCCTATTGCCACCTGAGGGGTGGAACGGTAGCAGGGCGGTGTGAGACCCTGCCATCAATGTGGTGTTGGTGTGTGATTTTGGTTCGATTACCGGTGTTGGTTGTGCATCCAACGCGTCAGAATCTGTGTATTTTTGTTTTTCTTTTCTCCTGCTGGGCGAAATACGATCATCTCCACTACCCTGGAGCCGGGTGGCTGTCATGTCCGATGAGCTGAGACACATGCTCGCGGTACTGTGCCTCAGGAGGTTTGGGTTTCTTCTTCTCGTCACAGAATTCTTGCACCTGCCACCCTTGGAGTCGCCGGTAGTGCTGACCGTATGTGGACTTGAAGGGGGGAGTGGAGCACCCATCCGTCACTCCTGCTCTTCCTGTTGCTCAACTCCTGGGGAGGGGCCGTGCCCTTTTTGGGCCTTTTTCAAGTTCCCCCAGGACTTCCGGGAAGAGCGTGCTCGCCTTCCCTGGGAGCTCAGCCACGCAAACTCGTTCGAAGACTGGCCGCTGTACATGACTCTCACACCTTGTTGATTGCCTACACCGTTGTTCAAAGAGTCACATTCATGTCGGTGCGTGCGTATTTTCACATGGGTGGGCTGTGCTGAGGGGTAAGTGGGTTGACCAGTTCTTCTTGATGTACATGTGTTGTTGTTGGTTCCCCTTGTTCCATACGTTCTTCCTTTTCCCCCTCTCGGTATGTGTACATATGTTTCTCGCGGTATTTATTATCAGTCGCCAGTTATTTATTGATGTTGCTTGTTCGGAGGCACAACTTTCAATATTTTCTTTATTATTCACAATTACGTTACAGCCAGGACGGCTGTGTGTTATACGGGGGGGGGGGGGGTGATGTAGTGTAGTAGAACGACACTACTGTGTTGGCACGAAGCATTGTTGAGGTCTTGAAGGGTAGGCAGGTGCTTGTCGTTGGCAAAAAAACGTGTCTCCTCTCTTGCAGTTCACGCAATGTCTCTGGATATTTGGTGACAGAATGCTCGCCAGAACAGGAAGCCAATGGATTGGTGTCGGGTTCAGTGTCACAGTTATGAAGTGCATTTTTTTGTTTAATTGTGCATCTCGCAGTTTTGTGTACGAGCTCCCGGACTGGGCTAAACCCAATTTTACGTCACCAATTAGATCAGTGAGAGGGTGGCAGTTTGCAGCACATCAGCTGAGGCGCCCCCAGGTTGCTCCTGCTCATCTCGTCTCTCTCTCGTTCTCTCTTAAACTCCCCCTCTTCCTCCTCCTCTCCACCTGCCTTCTAACCCTGCCTCATCCCCTTTCTCTGTTCATATCTCTATTTTCTCTACGGAACGATCATGCCCTTGCCCATTTCCCCCCCTATGCTGTCCATTACTCCCTGCTATAAAAGCAACACATTGCAGGGCGTTTATCACGTGTACTTGAATGCCCACTGCAATTATTGTGTTGTAGGAAACGCTGCACTTAACAACTTCAAGTTACGTTTTACTTAGAAATATTGGAAAAAGATTTAGTGTTATCTGATTGTCAAAATTGGTAAGAAAATAAAATTGACGAAGGATTCACACATTTTATACGGAAAAGTGTTTTTTTTCCGTTAATCTCAGTACATGGTAAACTCATTACACAATGGTTTATAGAAATGTTTCGAAATTAATGAACAGTGCAACACATCATGAGACCTCCTTTGCCAGTATTAAATAATGATAGTAGGCTTTTCCCCTTCATGGCAATACTATAAGAGCATTTTTTTTGTTTGCATGTTCACCACGAGTATATGTGCTAAATGCAGATATAGAGACGTAAATAGCGTCTCTACGGCGTATAAGTCGACTACAACCACAACTGGTAAATAAGTGTACCTCTCGGTGGGGCCGACGGAAAAGTGGCAGGGAAGCAGGCCCTACAGAGCAGGGTCCACGCTCGAGAGAATAAGAGGGACGGAGGTGGAGCGATCGGGGTTGTCTGGCGGAAAGAGCTTACCGTGCGGCGTTGTTTTGGGGGCCTTGGAGCGTCGGTCGTCGAGGACTCAGTTTATGTACAAACCCCTTTGGGGGTCTAGAATAACCCCGAGTATTGTTAACCCGTAGCCCTGTTAAATTCTAGATTTGAAGCTTTCGTGACTGCAATGATTCATATTCTCAGGTTTTTTCGGTAAAGTCACGTAGGTAAAAACATTAAAATTAATGAAAGTAAAATAAAACAAAACTGTTAAATTGTGAATAAATCGTGGTGCCTCCAGACGTCTGTGTGTGCCTCGTGAGACACACTACACAGACATGATTCCTTGCAAAGGTTTGAGTTTGGTGTTTTAACATCTTAACACATGTCCTTTGGATTGCACTCTCATGCTCACATGTCCTTTGGAATGCACTCTGATGCTCACATGCCCCTTGGATTGCACTCTCATGCTCGCATTGCAATTGGTAAGCATGGGAGTGCAATCCAAAGGACCTCTCATGCTCACATGTCCTTTGGATTGCACTTCTCATGCTTACATGTCCTGTGGATTGCACAGTTCAGGCTCACATAACCTTTGGATTGCACTCTGATGTTCACGTCTTTTGGATTGCACTCTCATGGTGCTAATCTCTCATTAACACTGCTGTTGTGCGCATAAGTGGGCATGATACTCTTATGCGGCGACGGAAGCTCATTCATGCTAATCTCCCTCCCTAATCCCTCTCTCCCTAATCTCCCCCATTAACACAACTGACGTGCTTGCATCCGAGGGTGGAATTCCTTTCCAGCTCAGACCCCGCTTGCTTGCCCATCGCCACATATATAACCTTGTTGTAACTGCTCTCTCGCTAGTTCAACAGTTCCACTGCTGGATTATATTTTTTTCGCTTGTCAAATTACAGGGATTTTGCTGTGACAGTTCCACCTGAAGACGGAAGCTTGTGTTGCCTCCGAAACGTTGTGATTTTATTTATTTGTTTTCTTTTAACCTACGTGACCCTACTATCAATGCAAAAACACTCAAACAACCTCCTTGATTGGATTACCTAAACAACACTAAGAAATACATGTACTCGCCGAGTAAGAAATACTAAACTTCCCTCCTATTAAACTATTCTAAATTCACAAAAAACTCTGGCAAACATAAAAAAAATACTGGATGGCATTGGCGTTGTAACGACATTATCAGCTTATGGGGGTAGGCCAATCAGTCAGGTGGGGCCCCAATATTTGATTTGTCTCACAAGGTCGCACCTAGCCTATTATATATCGTGGCTCCTCTTGCCTAAGCACATCGTAACGCTCACGGTCTCGAACATTTCACGCTGTAGGGGCGCCCTGTCCTTGCAAAATTAGCGACTACAGCTCAGTAGTACCTCTTTGCAAAATAAATGACGCGTATCTAAGGAAATAATCCCAGAAACGGAGTTCTATGTCGCAAGTTACTGTCATTGAAAGCAAATTACGTTTCGTTACATTACATAACGCTTCTTTACGGTTAAAACACTATTAGTTCCGATACTAAATATCTAAATAGTTACGTAAGAGTTAAACTAACATAACCTCTAGCAAATTAATGTATAACAATAATAGCCTTTCATAAAAAAAAATTCAGTAAATAAGCAAAAGGTCTATCCTTTAGGAATATATTATTTTATAGTTATAACATGGCTCCTACAAACACTTTCAACAGAAACTCTCATGTCGAACAGAATAAAAAACTTACATTGAGAGAGAAGTCCTCTTCACAAAGAGGAATTCTCTCTCATTGACACTGTCAATACATTTAATTCTTATTTTGGATGAGGAGTGAATATTTTTCACAAAACACATCAGAGTAAAGTTTCCACAAAGACACCACGATTCATATCACTCACTTTTTCCGCTTCACACATCAACTCGAAATATGTTGAAGTCATCGTCGCTCTTCTCGTTTAGTCCCATATCTCAAATGGACGTACTCCATAAACTAGCATCGATGAAGACATCGCCATCCACGGGAGAAGACAAGATACCTGCATTTGCACGTGTGGCTGTGGTAGATCTGAGCTTATAAACCCTCGCACATATTTTCAACCTCTAACTTGCTGATGGTATAATTCCACGAGAACTATATATATTTAACCCTAATAATTATAGACTTATCTATATTCTTTCATCAGTTACTACAATATTTTGAAAAAAACTTGAATAAAAAAAAAGTCACAATGTCATGCACACTAAAGAGTCTGTTTTTTGAGAGGATTACTGCACCACCGCAACAATAATGGATGTATTGTTATCTTCAGTAACCTGGATAAAGGCCACTAGGGCTGTGCACTATTCTTTGACTTGTCATGATATTCTACTGACAAGACTTAGTCAATTTAAAAAATTTGACAGTGCAATAAACTAGTTTAAGAGTTACCTTTCAGAACATTCTCAAAAGGTGCATAGTGATAACATGTCGTCCCCAAATATTAAAATAACTAAGGGGTATCCACAAAGTTGTTCCAATTCTGTTCTTATACTTAAACAATTTGGACTAGGCTTAAATTACTTAAAAGTAAATATATTTGCTGATACTCTTTTTTTTTTCGGTAAAGTCACGTAGGTAAAAAATATAAGATAAATTAAAATGAAAACAGATAAATTAAATCACGACGTTTCAGAAGCAACACAAGCAACCGTCATCTGGCACGTTCCGAAACGTCGTGATTCAATTTATTTGTTTTCATTTGAATTTATTTTATATTTTTTACCGACGTGACTTTACCGACAAAACCAAAGAATATGGATCCTTGCAGTCACGAAAACTTCAAATCTATTTGCTGATCATACTCATGCTAGTGAAATGTGAGGATATATCCGGCTCACTGACGTATCACAACTCATCATGATGATTGGCTCTGCTGGTCCTGGTTTATAGCCAATGGGGGGAAGCCTAGGGGCGTGGCCCTGACGTAATGGAAAGGTGACAGTTGTAAGTAGAGGATTGGTTCTGCTGGCTTTGGCCACAGCCAATGGGGAGATGAGTCAGGGGCGTGGTCCCGGGAGCCTACGAGGGAGCCTGGAATATTCCATGGAGGCTAACCAGGATTGGTGGAAACGTACCACGTGACCCGGGTATTAAATAGGGGTGGAGATGAACGACACGTGGTCAGAACGGGAACGAACGGAGGAAGGGGCCACGCGTGAGCGGGGCTCCGGGTTGCCATGTGGCAGTGCGTCTCTCTCTATCTATCCCTCTCACGCTGCCTGTCAGCAGCATGAAGAAAAGCTATAATGCAAGTTGAATAAAAGACCGGATTCCAGAAGTCGCCTCAACGACCTTTATTACATTGTTGTCAGAAGTATCTCTTGAGACCGTTTGGACGATTACTTTAAAATGTCCAAGCACCTCAAGAAGAGAAACCCACCGGACCCTCCGTCCGAGGAAGAGGTTGAGGCGGATGAGGACGAGCTGCTTGGAGCTGCGGGTCCTCTGCCTCCGGCTGCTGCTCTCCCCGACGCCACTCATCGCGGACAGGCCGGCGAAGCGACGTCGTCGACTGTGGACGAGGGATGGTGTCGACTGGCGGAGCAGATTGAATCGCTCCGTGCGATTTTGCTGAATCTGGTGACGGCGGTCGCATCTTCAGCAACCTCGGTCGGCCGCGTGGAATTCAACCAAGGGCCAATGAGCAGGATTTTTAGCGAGAATCGACGTCCGCTATTGCTCCTGCCGCGGAGGGAGAGGCCTCCATCTTGGGCGGGGCTGCTGTAATGAAGCCGCCGGATGCCATCTTGGGAGGGGCTGCCAACACGCGGCTGCCGGATGCCATCTTGAGCGGGCCTGCTGCCACGCGGGCGCCGGACGCCATTCTGACGGAGCCGCGAAATACGCGGGGAGCAAGATTGGGGATGCTCGGGGCGTCGGACATTCACTGCGGACATCGCCTTCCTCAAATCAAGGAATTTGTTGCCGGGGGCGATTGGAGTGCATTCACGTGGCGGTTCGAGTCAGCCTTTCGGTCGGTACAATGGACGGAGGCGGAGGCACTGGAGGCGCTGCCCACGCTGCTGGATGATGTCTCCTTGGCAGTCTTCTGATCCATCCCGGCGAGCAAGAAGAAGACGCTGCGTGACGCTTTCACGGAAATGGCGGAGTTTACGAACCGCCGACGGCGGCTACAAGGAAATTTATGTCACGTCGTCGAGGACCAGAGGAATCGCCCTTGGCATCCTGAGGGGCGCTGTTAGCGCTTGCCATGGCCGCCTACCCCGACTCGTCAGCTGATCTCCTGGATCCTCTTGTAATAAAGGACTCTTTCTCAGTATCGATCTCCGTTGTCCTTTATTTGGGTTCGTGTAGATCTCGCTCCCACGGCGTCCTCGCTCAGGCCCGCGTCTCCTCCGTCGATCACTCCACAGCCACCCTGCTGCTCCGTTCTGAAGCCTCACTGCTGCTCCGCCCTGCAGCCACACTGCTGCTCTGCCTCTGCAGCCTCACTGCTGCTCCGCCCTGCAGCCACACTGCTGCTCCGCTCTCAGGCCACCCTGCTGCTCTGCTCTGCAGCCACCCTGCTGCTCCTCTCTGCAGCTAGCCTTCCACAGCCCGCTAGCCCTCTGCGCCCTGACACCGATGGCCGACAGTGCCGAGGTCTCCCAACACGTGGCGATTGCGCCACCCTCCCCGTACTGCCCAGCGTGGCCTCCTCCCGTTTCACTCCGTCTCAACTCCCCGATCCCCTTCCAGTTCTCTCCCTAACTCCTCTCCCCCATGTGACCCTAACTCCTCCCTCTCCTCACGTGACCCAGACTCCGCCCCCCTCAATCCTTGCTCACATTACACTCTCATCCTTTACAGAATGATTGAGCTGGCCCAGGAACTTAACATCTCGTTGCCGGTGTGCGGCCACGAACCGCTTACGTCGCGATGGGTGGCGCGCTGCTTGGACGCCAAGTTCAACCTAAAACGCTGGGATCAGATGGCGGTCTGATCCCAGTCTCCACGTAGGGTCGTCCACGGCTCCAATGACTCCAGCGACGACGAGGTGATGGCTGCTGTTCCTCGCTGGGTCCCGAAACGCTGGCCGCGCGAGCAGCGTGATGGGGCCGGATGACCACGTGCAGAGACTGGGACGAACGACCGCCGGGCGACGGCGGCCACGTGTTTTAAGTGTGGCCGACAAAGCCATTTCGCCCGGGATTGCCGCTGCCGACCTCTGCCTTCTCAGCTCCCGTCGGGCCAGCTTCCATCTCCTCCACCGGACGCAGATCCACGGCACCCTCGGGCAAGTTGGCACACATCGGACACCCGGCAGGTCTTGTCACATCACCCATCCACTCGCACACATGTTTGCACTCCGGACGGTAATTGTAGTTTACCTGTGTCGATGCCGCACTCTGCGACACAATTTAAAACATTGGCCCGTAGGGTGGTAGCAGCCGCGTCGGGGTCCTCGACGGTACGGGGTACCATCGATGGCGTCAATGTTCGTATTTTGGTGGACACTGGCGCTTCTGCCACCATCATTTCTGATGTTATTTTTCATCTCCTGTCCATTCCTACGTCATGGATCCGAAAGCTAATGACGCGTGCGTTGCTGCTAATGGGGATAGCATGGATATTTTGGGGCGAGTTGATGTGCGCATTGCTATCGGGAATATCACCGTGGAGGGACCAGTTTTAATCTCACGTTCACTGGCCATCCCATGCTTATTGGGCACCGATTTCTTGCGCCGCATGCCAGTTAAAATACTCGTCGACCAAGGTTGCTTGGAAATGCCAGGGGGCCGTAGGATGTCGTTCCTGCCGTCCCTGCTGGGACGTTCGCCCCCAGGTAACGCTGTTAACGCGATTGTTGCTGCCACGGTGGAGGTGCCGTCGGGCTCGCAAATGCTTATTCCGCTGCGTTACCGAAAGCGTTTGGATGCTGCGGACGGTGCGATGGGCGTGCTGTTGTCCCCGTCGAATTCTGTGGCAAAATCCTTTTCTCTAGTAGCGGCTAAAACTATCGTTCGGCCTGGTCAGGCCCCGTTTATACAAGTGTTAAATGGGGGCCCGGACCAGGTCGTCATCCCGGCTGACTCGGTATTGGCTCACGCCACTACCGATTTCACCAGCTTTGAGGATGAACCACCCACAAAAATGGCCGCTGGCCGGCCACGATACGATCGTTCAGACGATCGATGGATCGCAGATTTGTGCCGGGGAAATACATCTTTGTCGACCACGCAGCAGAGCGCCTTGCATTCGTTATTATCGGAGTACGCTGACCTTTTCAGTAAAAACGATTTGGATCTGGGCCATACCTCGCTCTTATCGCACCATATCGACACCAGTGCGGCGGGACCGATTTGTATGCACCCGCATCGCACGAGCCCTTCTGAAAGGGAACATGTGCGTGGCACGGTGGACGACATGTTGGCGGCCGATATAATTTCACCGTCCAACAATCCTTGGGGCGCGCCGGTGGTGCTGGTTAAGAAAAAGGATGGTGGGATGAGGTTTATTGTGGATTTCCGCCAATTGAATAAGATATCCGTGGCGGACGCATACCCCTTGCCACGGATGGACGACTCGATGGATGCTTTATCAGGGGCAAATTTTTTCTCCACCCTCGACCTGTCGTCTGGGTTTTGGCAGCTTCCCCTCGATGACGCGTCCAAACCAAAAATGGTGTTCCAGACGTCACAAGGCCTCTTTGAGTTTAACAGCCTACCTATGGGCTTGAATGCGGCACCAGCGACGTTCCAACGCCTGATGGAACTGGTGCTAGCGGGGCTGCAGTGGGAAACGTGCCTCATATATTTGGACGATATCATCGTTTTCAGCCGCACGTTCGAAGAACACCTCCAACGACTGGAGACTGTCTTTCAGAGGATGTGCTCGGCTGACCTAAAATTTAAACCATTGAAGTGCCACCTTTTGCAATGGTCCGTCCGAAACTTGGGTCACATCGTCAGCTCTGACGGTGTGGTTACGGACCCTCAGAAAACGGCGTGTGTCCGAGAGTGGCCCACGCCCACTTCGGTGGGCGACGTATGGCGGTTTTTTGGGTTCGCATCCTACTATCGCCGTTTTCACGATGCTGGCTAAGCCACTGCATGTTCTGACGGGGAAAAATCTGAGATTTAAATGGGGCCTGGAGGAGGAGCGCTCTTTTCAATCTCATCGGGATCACCTGGCCACCGCGCCGATGCTCGATTATCCAGACTTTTCCCAGCCGTTCATCCTTGTCACGGATGCTAGCGATATCAGCATAGGAGCCGTTTTGTCGCAACGGAAAGACGGGGTCGAGCGAGTGGTGGCATACGGCAGCAGGGTTCTGTCCCCTGCCGAGACGCGATATTGCGTGACGCGACGGGAACTGTTAGCAATCGTACATTTTGTTCGCTAGTACCAGGCGTACCTGTATGGAAGGAAATTCCTCGTGTGCACTGACCACGTGGCCTTGCAATATTCTTTAAAATTGGAACAACCATCGGGTCAATTGGCTCGGTGGTTATAATCATTGCAGGAGTTTCCTTCAATATCACGTACCGCAAGGGTACTCGCCATGGCAACGCGGACGATCTCTCCAGGTTGCCCCCGACTCCTTTCTGCGCCTGTCTGATGGGTACACACCCGCTGTGCAGCGCTGCCTACCTCGCCCCGTCCGGTTATGGGGGCGATGTCGAATGATGAAGGCCAGAATGTACCTGTTGGCGCCGACGATACGCTGAATTTGCCGCACTCGGTGTGGCTACGCGAGTAGGAGGCTGATGCCTCTCTGGCTCCGCTGCGGGAACTGATCGGGAAACCGAGATCTCATTTGGCGGGATGGAAATGGCAGATGTTTCGGGGCCAGGCGGGATTACTGATGTGTATGGATGGATTGCCTGACCGTTCACACCTGGTTGTGCCAACATCCCTTCACCACGACCAGCTCCGCGCTCTGCACGCCGACAAGCTAATGCACCTCAGCGTGCAGAAAACGTTGGCCGCGATGCAGCAGGATTTCTTTTGGCCCAGCATGACAGCAGATGTCACTAACTTTATCTGGTCATGCCATGATTGTGCAAAGAGGAAACCGCCTCGTCAAAATTATGTCCCGCCACTACGTTCGATTGAGGTGTCCCGTATTAATGAGCTAGTTGCTCTGGACATCCTGGGCCCGTTCCCTCCATCGGCTAGGGGAAACAACTACCTTTTGGTCGGGGTCGAATATTTTTCTTGCTGGCCTATGGCCTGGCCCTTGCCTGACCAAACGGCCTCGTCCATCACCGAGGCTTTCTTGAATGGATACGTCATGGATTAAGGAGCACCCGAAGGGCTGCTCATGGATCAAGGACGTAACTTCTCCTCCAAATTGCTCAAGGATGTATGCTCTGCGCTGGGTACAAAGAATATCCGCACTTCCCCTTACCATCCGCAAACGGATGGCATGGTGGAACGATTTAACCGCACCCTTTCGGCCATGCTTTGTCACACGGTGAGTGAAAAACAAACCGATTGAGATTTGCACATACCGGGCGTCCTGGCGGCATACCGCATGGTTCCGCACGCGTCCACAGGATATTCGCCATTTTTCCTGATGTATGGCCGTGAGAATGTACCCCCGATTGATGTGCAACTGGGTGCAGTGGGGAAACAACCGTCCCCTTCCTTGACTGATCACGTACGGGACTCGCTTAAATGGGTTACGAAGGCGCGATAGGCCGCCAGATGTGCGACGGCCCGTACGCAAGAAAGGAACGAGAGGTATGCGCGTCGATCGCGAACTGACATGCCCTGGTCGGTGGGCGATATGGCATGGCTCCATTGCCCTCAGGTGCCAGTGGGTACGTCCCCTAAACTGCACAAGCCTTGGCAGGGGCCTGTGAGGCTGGTGGACATTCGAAATCCCCAGAGTGTTCGCATCCAGTACGGCCAACGTCGTTGGTATGTCCATTCGTCGCGACTCAAGCCCTACGTTGACCCGCGTGCTGGCCCTTCATCTCCACTTGTTGACCTGCTGGGGTCTGGCGTGCAGAATGTGCCACTTGCCTTGCCCGTTGATCCCCAGCAGGGCTGTGTTATACCCCCCGCAGATGAACAGGTTTTGAGGGACGACGAGACCCCGGACGTTCCTCCTCCAACGGGACCTGTCCCAGATACAACGGAAACCCAACATTCTTCTTCTTCTCCACGGCAACCACCTCCTGCTGAACAGTCGGCGAGGCAACCACCCGCGAAGGAAGAAGAGGGTCCGGCGTAGTGCACGCGGTCGAAATCTTGCGGTCTGTCACCCTGTTGTTACTGCGCTACAGGGGCGCCCTAATGTATGTCTGTTGTTAAATGTTTTGAATTCCTCGGCGCGTTGACGCCTACTCCCCCATTACCTTGTTAATGCGTCTTAGACGCCCTAAGATTTATTCTAATGGGATTCGGCCTGTCACCCTTTTCCCAGCCGAGGGGGGGGGGGGGGGGGTGATGTAATGTGAGGATATATCCGGCTCACTGACGTATCACAACTCGTCATGATGATTGGCTCTGCCGGTCCTGGTTTATAGCCAATGGGGGGAAGCCTAGGGGCGTGGCCCTGACATAATGGAAAGGTGACAGCTGTAAGTAGAGGATTGGTTCTGCTGGCTTTGGCCACATCCAATGGGGAGATGAGTCAGGGGCGTGGTCCTGGGAGCCTACGAGGGAGCCTGGAATATTCCATGGAGGCTAACCAGGATTGGTGGAAACGTACCATGTGACCCGGGTATTAAATAGGGGTGGAGACGAACGACATGTGGTCAGAACGGGAACGAACGGAGGAAGGGGCCACGCGTGAGCGGGGCTCCGGGTTGCCACGTGGCAGTGCGTCTCTCTCTATCTATCCCTCTCACGCTGCCTGTCAGCAGCATGAAGGAAAGCTGTAATGCAAGTTGAATAAAAGACCGGATTCCAGAAGTCGCCTCAATGACCTTTATTACACTAGTATCGGATAAATCTCCAAACGAAGTCCACCTCCAAAATATTTCGACTTAATTTAGTATCAAATGTGATCTCGAAAATTGCTAATGAATTCCAAATTGAACGATGGTATTGTCTTCAAAAAAAATCTGTTTCATTCCCTTTTCCTACTACGGATATCAGAAACAATATTTTTGAACAAATGGAGTGCTTCAAATACTTGATAAACTTACATTCCAGCCCCATATTGATTACATCTCAAATAAAATCAAATCAAATATAGGGGTTTTATACACAAACAAACATCTTTTCCCAATTGATTGCACCTTCAAATTTTTGAAGTTATCATTCTACTAAAATACTAAACAAACTGGGTGGGTGACGTCAGCCTTCTGGTGGCCCACCCTGTTACGTCAACGAAGTCTACAACGAAGTACATAACGAATGACATCGCTAAAGAAACCGTATGTCGCGAGTCGTCCTGTGGATTACAGCAGAAAGAACAAGCCTGGCAACACAGGTCCTCCTGAGGGCCAGACGAGTCGTTCCATCAGCCCCTCGGTTCGTCTATGCCAGCTAAATAGTGAGGGCCTATCCCGAGCGAAGACAGATGTCCTCGCAAAGATCCTTCAGCAAAAAAACATCGACATCCTAACTATCCAAGTGACACGTGGAGGAAATCAGCTCCATACGATTGAACATCACAGGGTACATCCTCTATGCTTCCAAGGGCCACGCTAGACACGGTCTGGCTACTTACGTCGCGCATCACACCAAAGACACAACAGGAGTTATTCAGACAGACAAGGACTTCACAATTGGAACAATAATCGCTGGTCTGGTCGTATACAATGTGAACAAACCACCAAGAACAACCTGGCACCTATCACAATTGCCAGCGGTGCAACATCCCGCAATCTATATAGGAGACTTCAACAGCCATCACAATGTGGGGCTACCCTGGCAGGCAAACAAATCCTTGAATGGGCATCTGCACAAGAGCTTTTCCTAATTTTTGACACCAAGCAACCAGGCACATTCCATTCTGCATGGTGGAATACGGATACAACACATACCTGTGCTTTGTTACAGATAAGGATGGTAAGCCTTTGCCCACCATGCGCAAAGTCCTACCTCGCTTCCCGCACAGCCAGCACAAGCCCGTGGTCATCCATGTTGGCCACCAAATCCCAGTAATCATCATGACACCAAGACCCCGCTGGAACTTCAGAAGGGCAAATTGGCCTGGTTGTACGGATGCAGTGGAAAGAACGTCCACCACATCTCCACGAATCCTGAAAAGTTTGAGCAGTTCATTATGCTTGTGACGAAAGCCGCTAAAGATGCGATTCCGCGGGGTGATCGGAGGTCCTAGATGGCCAGCTGGACTGCGGAAAGGGAAAACCTTCTCTGAGAACATCAAAGCACTGGTGAGCCAGAGATCGCAACAGCCCTTCTGCAGTCGCTAGATTCTGCCAGACAAGCAAGGTGGGCAGCATCTATGGAGTATTTTGACTTCACACACTCCAGCAGCAGGGCATGAGGGTTATTGCAGAAGCTCGGTGAAGTGGCACTCTCAGAACATCGGACTCCCAAGGCAACTGCCAATGGGATAGCAGCACAGCTTCTCGGCAATGCAAAAAAATCGGAAGTCAACCAAGAACGCACAGCAAAATAAGCCACAAAAGAAACATTCTCCACCTGTGACAAAAACTCTCCTCTGTCTGCAGCTGTACTTCCAGAAGAAATAGATGCCGCACTGGTGGTAATAAAGGCAGGTAAACCCGCACGACCCAGAATTCCTAAAACACCTTGGCAGTAAAGGCAAAACTTTTAGCAAAAATAATCACCACCAGCAATAAACCAAGACTTTTGTAGGGGTGTCAGGGGAAGAATTCCCACCAATAGGAGGGTTAGTGGGAGGGGTGATCGAGTAGATATAAGGGGAGAACGGGCGTGAAGAGGGGGCCTTTGGCGGGAACGAGATTGGGACAGCTGGGGACAGGTGTGGATGGGAGAAAAGGATTAAAAGACGAAACCCCTGCAATCTTGTGTCGGCTCTCCTTTACATCTGGTGGCAGCGGTGGGATTTACAATGGCTACGAAGAAGAATCCCCGCGGAAAAGAGCCAAGAGAAGAGGAAGCAGGGGCCGGATCCTTCCCATCCCGGGCAACAAGGGGGCCTGCTACCAGAAGCAGCAGCAGGGGGCCTGGATCGCCTGGAGGACCCCATGGAGGACCACATGGCCCGCGTGGAGAGGGCACTAAAGGAGCTACTGCAGAGGCTCCCTATGGGGGGCCCGCTAGCACCGGGACCCCCACCCCCACGCGTACTATGGGAGGAGAGGCCACGGGACCCGGAGGCCGACCAGCCGGCCGGGCAGGAGCCGCAACCAACCTCGTCACGCCAGCCGCCGCCGCTCCCGCCAAAACCCCCAGGGCTAAACACCCAACACGGAGAGCAGGTGGCAGGACGGCCGAGTCGGCTGGGGCCCGTCGACAAGTTCGTGGCCGAGGAAGAAGATTGGGAGGGGTTTGTCAGCCGATTCGAGGCTGCCTTCCACGCTCTCGAGTGGACAGACGAAGAGGCACTACGAGCTTTGCCATCCGTTCTGGGCGAAGAGGCACTCTCCTCTTACACCTCCCTTCCCTCGCACAGCAAGACCACGCTACAGGCGGCCTACGAGGCTTTGGGGGAGATCTATTGCCCGGCAGAAGGAGCCTTTAAACGGTTCCAGGACCACCAGCGAGGGGCTAGAGAATCCCCTTTAGCCTACAGGGGTGCGCTGCTCGTGTTGGCGAGGAGGGCTTTCCCTCGCCTGGCTGAACAAGCGCTCGAGGACCTCGTGGTCGAGCACCTCATCGCCTACGCTTGCCGCGCCGGCGTTGTAATGCCCGTGGTGACGCCGGAGGAACGCACCTCGCTGTGGGCTGCCCGGACCATCCAAGCCCACAAGCAGGTCATGGGCCAGGCGCCACCCGTGGGCCGGGTAGCTGGCGCGGCGGGGGGGAGAAGCCGAGCAGTTGCCGTGGCGCTACTGGGTCCAGCGGCACCAACCGCCGAACCTGCACCGTCGCCACAGTCTGCCTGTGGGGCAGCTGGGAACGGACCCCCGACATCTGAGCCGGAGCCATCGCTGCGGGAGGTGTACGCGGCGATCCGGGGACTGGCGGAGCAGAGGGACCAGGGGCGCGACCAGCCGTCGGGTTGCTGACATCCGCCTCTACAACATCGCGCCGAGCCACCCCGACGGAATGCCCCGTGGGTCTGCCACCGTTGTGGTCGAGAGGGGTGCCGCACGGAGCCGGAGGCCACCAACGCCACCTGGAACCTGCCGGGGCCGAACGCCGACAGGATCCAGGCGAGTGACGCCGTCCCGCCCGGCCTCTCAGTCGGGCCGAGCAATTACAACCCCGACGCCGCGAACTCACCGGGAGTCTCCTCGGGGTGGGCGCCATCGGTGTCGTTCCCCGGTCCCCACTGTCCTGGTCGGGGCAAGGGGATCGCGCCGGGGATAGCGCCGGGGCCGGTGATCGCGTCGCGACCAGATATGGCGTCGCGACCAAAAGTGGCGTCGCGAACAGACGTGACGTTGCATCCGGAAGTGACGTTGCGGCCGAAAGTGGTGTCGTGGATCGCGCCGGGAATTGCGCCGGGGCCGGGGACCGCACCGGGAATCGCGCCGGGGCCGAGGACCGCGCCGGGGATCACGCCGAGGCCGGGAGGGATGTCGCAACCGGACATGGCGGCGCGACTGGACGTGACGTCGCGGGCGGAAGTTGCGTCGCGGGTGGAAGTGGCGTCGTGGGCGGAAGTGGCATCGCGGGCGGGCGTGACGTTGCATCCAGAAGTGACGTCGCGGCCGAAAGTGGTGTCGTGGATCGCGCCGCGAATTGCGCCGGGGCCGGGGACCGCGCCGGGAATCGCGCCGGGGCCGGGGACCACGCCGGGGATCGCGCCGAGGCCGGGAGGGACGTCGCGACCGGACATGGCGGCGCGACTGGACGTGGCGGCGCGGGCGGAAGTGGCGTCGCGGGTGGAAGTGGCGTCGCGGGCGGAAGTGGCGTCGCGGGCGGAAGTGGCGTCGTGGGCGGAAGTGAGGTCGCGGGCAGAAGTGACGTCGCGGGCGGAAGTGACGTCGCGAACCGAAGTGATGTCGCGGCCGGACGTGCCGTCGCGGGCAGGCGTGGTTTCGCGGGCGGACGTGACGTCACGACCGGAAGTGACGTCACTAGTTACCTGCAACGCCGGCGAGCTGCCAGGGGCAACGGCCCCTGGGCTGAGGCAGCACACAAAATTGACATTGCTCCCTGGAGCAGTTCCACGGCCCGCCTCACCACCGCTTTGCGGCGGAGCGAGACGGGACCAGGGGGACCACGCCCCCGTGACAAAGGAAGGCGAGGGGAGAAGTGAGGGGCTCACGGGAAGGCCCACCCCCCAATCCCCACCGCCCCCTACAATGGGGGCCCCCCCCCCCACACCACAAGGGGGGCCCATCCTACGTCACCAAGGGGGGACAAATTGCACCACATAGAGAGCCCAGCCCGCAACCCAGGGTGAAGCCCACACTATGTAACAAGGGCACGTTCACCCTGCTGTGACGCACTCCAAAGGGGGGAACCCCATCTTCGGTCCATTCACATCCCTCCCCAATCATCTCACCATGCACCGCAGGATAACGAGACGCCGCCTGGTCAGTGGCCGGACTCAGCCACACAATGGAGGAAGCTGGCAAGGCGGGTGGTAGCGGCCACGTCAGGAACCTCGGTCCTGGTAGGTGAAATGTCGGCACGTATCTTGGTTGACACGGGGGCATCAGCCACGATCATCTCGAGCACCATGCACGAGATGCTGCCGGATAAAAACCGACCTCTAGTCCCCGTCAAGACGATGTTCATTGCAGCAAATGGAGGCAGCATGGGCTTTCTGGGCCAGGTTGAAGCCCCGATACAGATTGGGAAGCTTTCGGTAGCAGGACCCATCCTTGTCTCCGCAACATTACCCGTACCCTGCCTGTTGGGGACGGACTTTCTGAGGCGGATGCCAATGAAAATCGATCTGGCCAATGGGCGGGTGGAAGTCCAGGGAACGCATCTCCATTTCCTAAAGGCAGAGGGGGTCGGCCGGGGTGTATCCTATGTGCAAGCTCTGGTCAGTAAGTCTGTCTCCATTCCCCCGGCAGCCCAGATGCTGATTCCGCTGCGATATCGGTCCCCCCTCGTGACAGCCCGACCGGATTCACCCATCCTGGTGTCTCCGGCGTCAGCTGCCACGGATCGCCATGCGCTGGTGGGAGCCGTAACTATTGTCCAGAGGAACCAGCATCTGTTCATTCAGGTGCTGAACACCTCCGATAGAACAGCAACGGTGCAGGAGGGAACAGTTCTGGCCCATGTTAGTCCCTTGTCACTAGGAGCCCCCGGGACGAAGCCCGAGCTTGTAGGCAGCATCAGCCAGTCCGAGGACAGAGGGGCCAAATCGTGGATGGACCAGCTGGCGGGCCGGAGCCGGGATTGCCGCCCGACCAGAAACACCAGCTGCACTCGTTATTGCATGAGTTCTCGGACGTGTTCAGCCGGGGACCGTTCGATCTAGGGCGCACAAATCTGTCGCAGCACCACATCAACACGGGAGACGCCGCACGCCTGCGCCAAAACACATATAGAATGAGCCCAATGGAAAAAGGGCACATTCAACAAGCGGTGCAGGAGATGCTGCGGGCCGACATAATTTCTCCATCCGAGTCCCTGGGGGGCACCAGTGGTCCTAGTCAAGAAGTCAAACGGGCCACTGAGATTCTGTGTGGACTTCCGACGCCTCAATGCTGTCACGCTGGCCGACGCATATCCCCTACCACGTATCGACGACTCATTGGATGCACTGGCGGGAGCAAATTTTTCAGTACGCTGGATTTATTGTCCGGGTTCTGGCAGGTCCCACTAGACGCGGACTCCCGGCCTAAAACAGCGTTTCGGACACCACAGGTCCTGTTTGAGTTCAACTGCCTGCCTATGGGCCTCCAGACTGCGCCGGCGACGTTCCAACGCATAATGGCGTTGGCCTTAGCAGGCCTCCTATGGGAAACGTGCCTCATCTACCTGGATGACATAATTGTCTTCAGCCGATCATTCGAGGAACACATTGACCGATTACGTCAGGTATTCCTGCGGTTCCGGAACGCGAATTTGAAGCTCAAGCCGTCGAAGTGCCACCTTATGCAGTCCTCGGTACGCTACTTGGGCCACGTCGTCAGTGAGTCTGGAGTGGCTACAGACCCGGAAAAGACGGCCTGCGTGAGGGCCTGGGCTGTTCCCACAACGGTTCCAGAGATACGCCGGTTTGTGGGTTTTGTTTCTTACTACCGTTGGTTTGTACCCAACTTCGCAACCATTGCCAAGCCCTTGCACGTGTTGATGGCGAAGAACCAGAGGTTTTATTGGGACCCTCTGGAGGAATAGGCATTCCAGCAGCTGCGCTCATGTCTGACAGATGCACCACCATTGGCCTTTCTGGATTTTGGCCTCCCCTTTATCCTGGACACGGACGCCAGCGATGTGGGCATCGGCAGTGTTTTGTCGCAAGTCCAGCAGGGTCGGGAGGTGGTTATCGCCTACAGTAGTCGCGTGCTTTCATCAGCGGAGCAGCGCTACTGCGTCACATGTAGGGAACTCCTGGCAGTCGTTCACTTCGTGCAGAAATTCCGACCCTACCTGTATGGTCACAAATTTACTGTCCGCACTGACCACGCGGCCTTGCAGTATTCACTCCGCATCGACCAGCCTTCGGGCCAGCTGGCCAGATGGATAGAGCGCCTGCAGGAGTACAGGTACCAAGTGGTGCATCGCAAAGGGACCAGACACGCCAACGCAGACGCATTGTCCCGACTGGCGCCCCAGGGCCCTTGTGCATGCACCACAGGTGGGGCATGCTGCAAGGAAGCGAGGCCGGAGGGGACGGTCATTGCTCCCGTATGCACGGCGGAGGGCACACAGGGTGAGGTCCAGCTGACCGACCACGACCTGGGGCTGACCTTGGACGATTGGAGACAGCTACAGCTGGAGGAAGCCCCACTGCGAACGCTACGCGCCTCAGCAGAGGCAGGGGAGGAGACCTCCTCATGCGATGGGACCCGACAGGGCGCCGGCGATGCCTGGTAGTTCCGGAGTCGCTGCGCCAACAATTGGTTATGGATGTACACGGCCGCCAGCTGCTGCACCTGGCGGGGAGGAAGACACTGTACACATTACAGGGTCAGTACTTTTGGCAGGTATGACCGCTGACGTGCATCGATGGGTCACTACCTGCGTCGAATGTGCGCGGCGAAAGCCGCCACCCCGGGTAAGCCGGGCGCCCCTACAGCCCATCACGGTGACCAGGGTCAACGAATTGGTTGCGTTGGACATCCTGGGACCACTGCCGGTCACGCCACGGGGAAATAAATACCTGTTGGTCGGAGTCGAGTACTGCACGAGGTGGCCAATGGCGTGGGCCCTCCCGGACCAAACGGCACAGACCATCGCAGATGCCTTCGTGGGAGGCTATGTCCTTGATAAGGGGGCACTGGAGCGGTTGCTCACGGATCAGAGCAGGAATTTCTCCTCACGGCTATTGAAGGACGTCTGCTCTATCCTAGGCACTAAAAAGGTCCGAACATCTCCGTATCATCCCCAGACCGATGGGATGGTAGAGCGGCTTAACCGCACCATAGCGGCCATGCTGTCCCAAGTGGTGGACGAAAACCATTCCGACTGGGACCTCCACATTCCATCGGTCTTAGCGGCGTACAGGGTGGCCCTGCACGTGGCAACGGGGTTCTCGCCGTTTTTCCTGATGTACAAACGGGATCCCGTTCTGCCTATTGAAATGCAGCTGACGGACATTCCCGCAAGAGCTCACGAATGGCCGAAGGCACTAAAGACCTCCCTAATTTATTTGAGAGAGGCCCGCCAAGCAGCCGAGGCCGCATTGGCCACGAGCCAAGAGAGTAATGTACGGATACGGGAGAGCACAGTGACAGCCAAGCCCTTTAAAGTCGGGGACCAGGCATGGCTAAACTGTCCTCAGGTGCCGGTTGGCCTCTCACCAAAGCTGCACCGACCCTGGAAAGGGCCGGTCGAGGTCATTAAAGCACTCCGACCGCAGTGCGTCCAGGTCCAACTGGGTAAGAGACGATGGTTTGTACACCCCACCCGCCTTAAGCCATACATCTCTCCACCGTCATCTTCACCAACATCACCACCAACATCACTGCCAACATCATCATCATCATCATCCCTACCCAGGCCAAGGTCGCCGACCACCACGCGCCGACCGGCAGGGGGTTCGGTGCCCTGTGTTCCCTTGTCACCTACAGCACCCCATATGAGGCCTGACGGAGCGGCGGCACGAGCGGGGGCCGAAAAGACAAGGCGACACCGGCACCACCGAACCAAGGACCGCAACAAGAGGGCCTTCGAAGGAGGGGGCGCCACGGTCATCTGCTGCCTGTGGATGTCCGGGCTGTTACGGGACGCTGGCTGGAGACCTGGGCAGGCCGCGCAATTGATTTTGTTGTGTTATATTGCATTGTATGGTTGTGGGGGGGTTAAGGGCTGTCATCACTGTCAGTGGTGGGAGGCATGGGGAGACTTAAATGGTCCATGGGGGAGACAGAACCGAGGACGGTTTTTTTTTCTCCGGGGAGGGGGGGGGTGGGTGATGTAGGGGTGTCAGGGGAAGGATTCCCACCAATAGGAGGGTTAGTGGGAGGGGTGATCGAGTAGATATAAGGGGAGAACGGGCGGGAAGAGGGGGCCTTTGGCGGGAACGAGATTGGGACGGCTGGGGACAGGTGTGGATGGAAGAAAAGGATTAAAAGACTAAACCCCTGCAAACTTGTGTCGGCTCTCCTTTACACTTTCATAGGAGGTTTTTGGGTTAGATCGCGTAAATATATAAATTTGTCGTTCAAACCCGCCACCACCCAACACAGCCAACTAGTAAGGGTTGTCACGTAAAGAGAAACATGCCAATTCGTCACTAGTACAGCACACCGGTGTGTTGGAGAGCCAAGCCACAACATTTACTAGTTGGCTGTGTCGGGTGGTGGCAGGTTTTAACGACACATTTATATTTTTATGCAATCTAACCCAAAAAACTCTCTTATGGATGATATTGGTCGTGAAAGCCTACGTGTTAAACTAACCAAGACTTTGCAGAAAAGCAAAAGTCATTGCTCTCACGCCAGGAAACCGAACAGCTACAGGCCAATCTCTCTTCTTTGCAGAGGTGTGGACTCGAGTCATGTGACTTGGACTCGAGTCAGACTCGAGTCATGAATTTGATGACTTGCGACTCGACTTGGACTTGCATAACAATGACTTTGTCCCACCTATGAGATGTGGACTCGAGTCATGTGACTTGGACTCGAGTCAGACTCGAGTCATGAATTTGATGACTTGCGACTCGACTTGGACTTGCATAACAATGACTTTGTCCCACCTCTGCTTCTTTGTACAGCCTACCAGCTACTGGATGGCTTGAGTACTGTTAGCTCGACTCTCCTCTCTTGGAAGCCACCATACCACCTGAGCCAGCAGGTTCTAGGCCACAACGAAGCTGTTGTGACCAGGTTCTCGCCTTGACATCGCACATAGAATCTGGCTTTCAGCAAAAACTGAAAACGGCGGCTGCTTTCATATATTTGTCCTCTGCATACGACACGTGGAAGCTGTGGAATAGTTTTTGCTACGAACACTCACAGAGAATGACTTCTCGTGTGAATAATTGTAGGGAGATGGGTGCTATACAAAGCTGCGAGTGTGGGATAATGAAAAAATCACAATACAGTGTTGCGAATCATACAACCGTGACATACTAGGTCGTGTGAATTATTTATGAATAACCAAGACAAGATTTAGTGCAACTTTTGATTTTTGAAATGGGTCAGAGTGATAGGTTGAGAATTTAATGTGAAAAGGGAAATCGAACTGTAGATTGTCAAATTTTTTATTTGCTTGTTTAAGTAGTGCCGTGCGAGAGCCGTGTGCGGTCACGTGGGTTGACGACTCCAAAATTCTGGGCGTGTTGACCAGATTACTTATTTTAGACCCCATTCACAACGTCTAACTGCGTTCTTATCATCTCCTACGCTAATTAATAAGTTTTATTTTTCAATGTTTTAAAATTCGAACCCATGTTTTTTTTCCACATTTATCTTTATTGTTCTTTTATATTTATTGACACATTTTATTTAACTGTGATGACGTTAATACAACTTCTTAAACTCGTCACTTTTCCTTGTATTGGCCATGACGCCGGTGACTACAATTTGGATTCCTTAAACATGTAAACTGAATTGCAAGGAACAGGGGGACGTTGATTACGATGGCTTGGGAGGAGCGCAGCTGTGAACAGGGAGAGATGTGTTTTTATTGAATGACGAGTTGTTAATTCGCTGGAACTGGATGAGGAAAGAGACTTGAGTGCACCACATGTGAACAAATATGACGTGACTGAGACAGTCTGAGGAGTTGGAGAGAAATGTCTTTAAAACTGAACGAGGATCGTAAATATCGCAGTTGATGCACGCAGGAGCGAACGTAAAAATGTCTCGATCAATCGGTGAAATGAAGGACGGTGCTGATTACAATAATTGTTCAGTTGCTGTGCAAGTGTAGTAGGTTCAAGGAGACTTGGACGACGTAGTCGGAGGCACACTTATTTATTGATCACAGTTGTATATTACAGGCCGAGATATACAACACTCGAAGGGGTATCGGCCCCTTCACCCGTCTAACAGGGAGATCCCACAATCTCTGTCCCGGCTAGCCTACTCCTAGGTCCTCCACTTCAGAGCTAGGGGAGGCTAGCTGACCCAGCTCTGGTTAAGCTGGGATTACGGCACCCTGAGTCCCCAGACCGGCTCTTAGAGGAACATCAGCTCTGGGCTCTCGGGGCCACGCCACTGGCTTGCCCTGGTCGGTCTTGAGAAGGACAGCGATCCAGGGGAGTCCCAGGGCCTATCTAGCCAGTCTTCTTGCTTCGCTGGTTTAAGCTGAACACTGAACCCCGAGCCCTCCGGCTCACCGCCTTATATAGCAACTCCCCCACCGAGGGGTGGGGCCGTGGGGGATCCCAGCGCCGTATTAGCCCCCCAGGCTAAATGGTGCGGACGTGGATGTAAGCATCTCTTCACGTACGGGCATAACCACGCCCGGTGTGTTTGTTTGCCGCCTCCCGCGCCTCTGTCAATTTAGCGATGTTGAATTTGACATGGTCGGTCAATTTGGATTTAGCATGCAGCGTGGAGATCTGAAGCTGAGTCGCGACAGGTGGGTTAGCCTCACGATCGTACATTAGGAAGAAGGGCGAAAATCCGGTCGCCGCATGAGGAGCCATTCTGTAGGCCGCCAAAACCCCCGGAATATGAAGGTCCCAATCGGTCTGGGATTCAGACACCTGTTGGGACAGCATGGACGTGATAGTCCGATACAGACGCTCCACCATCCCTTCAGTTTGCGGATGATATGGGGAGGTACGAATTTTTTTCTTACCCAGGAGCTCGCACACTTCGTGAAGAAGTTTACCCGAAATTTTTTTACCCTGGTCGGTCAGCAGCCGCTCCGGAGCACCTTTGTCGAGGACGTAGCCCTGGACAAAGGCCTTCGCGATGGCTGCTGCCGACTGGTTGGCGAGGGGCCAGGCCATAGGCCATCACGTAAAATATTCCACCCCGGTCAATAGGGTATTTATTTCCCCTAGGTGTAGCGGGGAATGGGCCCAGAATATCAAGCACGACGAGCTCGTTAACCCGGGAAACTTTGATAGACTGCAATGGTGGGTTGGACCCCCTCGCTGGTGGCTTCCGTTGCGCGCACGGAGTACACGACCCTAAAAGATCATCCACGTCCCTTACCATGCCCGGCCAAGAAAAATCCAGCTGGAGCATGGCAAGGGTTTTGTGAGTCCCCAGGTGAAGGAGTCGCTCGTGCGCAGCCCACACCACTCTACCCCTCAATGCGGAAGGCACCACCAGCCGGTGGCGGAGGGATCTCCTGTCCCAGTGCATCAAAAGACCCTGGAATAACCCCCACGAGTCGACATTTTCCACCCCCCAACCAGCTCCCCCGATGCGATGGCACAAAGCGAGGTGGGAGGTGTCCTCCATTTGGAGGCGCCCCCACTCCGCAACAGACAATCCCAGCAAAGAATCCCTCCCTCCTTGCTCAATAGGACCCGCAATTGAAGGCGCATCAGCGGTGGCCGCAAGGACCGAATCAGAGATCACATTCGGAGGTCTGCAACGCCCCGAACCCAGGAGGCAAGCGCACTCGGAGGTGGGCGGCAAACGCGACAGGGCGTCTGTGTTCGTGTGGCGAACGCCCTTACGATATGTAGTCTCAAAATAAAAATTTTGGAGAATCTCCAACCATCTAGACAATTGTCCCCGATGGCTGTTGAATCCACAAGGCGTACTGCAGCGCTGCATGATCTGTGCGGACGGTGAAATGGCGACCGTACAGATATGGGCAATATTGCTGAATGAAGTAAACGATTGCCAATAGTTCCCGATGGGTAACACAGTACCTTTGTTCCGCCGGAGACAAAACCCGACTGCCGTACGCTACCACATGCTCTACGCCTCCAACAACCTGCGAAAGCACGCCCCCAATGCCCGTGTTGCTTGCGTCTGTATCGAGCAAGAAGGGTTTTGAAAAGTCTGGATAACTCAATGGCGAGCCCCCACTAGGGCGTCCCGGAGGGAGTGAAAAGCAGCCTCCTCCTCCTGTTCCCAGTGAAACTTGACCCCTTTTAATGTCAAGGCATGTAAGGGTTTTGCAATCGTTGCGAAATCAGCGACAAAACGTCGGTAATATGACGCGAATACAATGAAACTCCTGACCTCCCCCACCGAGGTGTGAGTCGGCCAGGAGCTGACATATTGCGTTTTGGCGGGATCTGTGGCAATACCTGACCGTCCGAAAATGTGACCCAAATACCGCACTGATTCGCGGAGCAAATTACACTTCTGGGGCTTGAATTTCAAATTAGCAGCCCGCATTTTGAGGAAAACAGCACGCAACCTCTGGAGGTGTTCGTCGAATGTTTTATTAAAGACGGTGACATCGTCTAAGTAAATCAAACATGAATCCCATTGCAACCCAGCCAGGACCAATTCCATTAATCGCTGAAAAGTTGCCGGCGCTGAATGGAGCCCCATCGGCAAGCGGTTAAATTGGAAAAGGCCATGCGGCGTACGGAAAGCAGTTTTAGGTTTAGATTCATCATCCAGAGGGAGCTGCCAGAACCCTGACAGTAAATCCAACGTGGAGAAGAACCGCGCCCCTGCCAGGGCATCAAGCGATTCATCCATCCGAGGGAGCAGGTATACGTCGGCAACGGAAATCTTGTTCAGCCGACGAAAATCGACACAAAACCGCAATGAGCCATCGTGTTTCTTTACTAAGACGATCGGCGCACCCAAGGGCTGGTAGAAGGGGATATAATATCCGCAGCTAGCATGTCGTCTACGGCCAATTTGACATGATCCTTTTCAGCGGGACTCAACCAAAAAGGATTTTGGCGGATTGGCGCGCTGTCACCTGTGTCAATATGGTGTCGCAGCAGTTTAGTACAACCAATATCATATTTGTGTTGACTAAAAACGTCGGAAAACTCGCGCAGGAGGATTCGTAGCCTCTCACGCTGTGAGTCGGACAGGTCCGATGATCCCGCACAAAGCGCATCCAGCCACCCCTCATCACGGTCCGAATGCGGTTGCGACGGAGGAGCGGTGCTCACCTTACCAATGACCAGTTCCTCACAGGGTACCGGCGTCGCGTGCGCAAGCACGGTCCCTTGAGGAACCACAGCCGTTCGCAACCCCACATTGAGGACCGCGATGAAGGGGTCCCCGTCCCCTTTCACAATGGTCTGAGCCGCTATCAAATCAGGTCCATTGACCCCGGCCCTAGATGGTCCCAACAGAACACCTCGATCCCCAATCCCCTTAGCAAATGGTCGACGCAGCCTAAGAGGCACGAGCATCTGAGCTCCCGGCGGTACGCGTACCGTCCTCGCAACCAGCGCCTGTACCGTCGCAAATGCCGTACGGACAGTAGCGGGGGAGGACAAGAACATCATACGTCGGCCCGACGGGAGTTCGATGCAACCCTGGTCGATCAAGATTCGAATTGGCATTTTGGCCAAGAAATCCGTCCCCAACAGGCACGGAACCGTCAGCGAGGAGGAGACCAATACCGGGCTGGATAATTTGATGTCCCCAATACAAATTTGCGCGCGGATCTGTCCGATAATGCCCAGTGAGCCCCCGTTAGCAGCATAGCATGGAACATCAACGGGGAGCAAAGGACGGCTTTGAACGGGGAGAATGTTATTAATTAAATCGGACACAATAGTTGCCGATGCTCCCGTATCAACTAAGACCCGCACCTCAACCCCATCAATATGCCCCACAACGACCGACGACCCCGCCGACGCGGCAACAACGCGATGGGCCAACTCAGACCACTGGCCCGGTTGGAATGCCCTCCCCATCGTGGCACATTTCGACGCAACGACAGGCGATTTTTGACTCCCGTTCATTGCAATGCGTGAGTGTGTCACAGGTGTGTGCGTAGGCCAAACATGTGGGGTGCCACGACTCGCCGGAGTTTGCTGGTGAGGCTTGGGTAGAGGCGCGTCGTCCGGCCGAGGCGTCGCACCGCACTGTCGAGGAGCCCGGCATCCCGACGCCACATGGCCCCAGAGGCCACAGTTGTAGCAGCGCGTGAGCGCCCCAGACGGCTTGGGCTGATCCTGGTGGCTCGGTCCGTCCAGAGCTGGTCGTCCCCCAGATCTCCACTTTGTCGGGCGACCCACAGCGCAGACCTCTTCCGATGGGAGGGTGGTTGCAGCCACAGTATGCCTGGCCGCCACCTTGCTGGCCTTGCGACGCTGGGACAGCAAGTTTGTGTGGATGTGCCGCGTGGCCCGCAGGGAACACATCTCCTTGTCGTCTTGCGCCAAGACGACAATGTCCAAATCGTCCGCCAACAGCAATATCTTCTCTGCCACCATGGCATCCACCCCTTCCTCGTCCATCCGCGAGAAAGCCGCCTTCGCCAGGGCCAGGAGAGCTGTGCGGTATGCCAGGGGCGATTCCTTGGCGCCCCGCTGGTGATCGTAAAACAGCTGTCTGCAGTCAGAAGGTGGTCCGTAGACTGCGGACAGGAGTTGAAACGCCATTTTCAGTGTGGCGTGCGCCGTTCTTGGCGCCGAGGTGAGGGTAGCAAGGGCGTCACTGTCGAGCATCGCTGGTAGCGCGCGTAGTGCTTCGTCATCCGTCCATTGTGACATTTCTTGGTGAGCGAGGAACCGTCTTCGGAAGGCTCCCCAATCACCGTCTTCCCCCACAAACTCTTTGAGGGGCGGTAATCGCTGCTGGAACGTGGCCTCCGCAGCCGTAGATCGCGCCCCGTCATTCCCGCCGGCGGGAAGGGCGGGCGCTATCGGCAGTCGTACTGCTGGTGACGCGCTGGCCGCTATTGACAACGTGGTGGCTTCTGGTTGGCGAATGTCGGTCACCTGACGTAGCCCGGGCCCGCCCTCAGCACCCACTGTACTGATGGCGGCAAATCCGACTTCCAGCCCCATTGAAATGGCGGGAACTGGCGTCGCGTGCAGCTCCTCCAGCCCCCAGGCGAGTGATTTCCTCCAACATGGCGGCTGCCGCGTAGAGTAGCTCCGCCAGGCGGGAGTGAGCCAGCCGCAGTCCATCAGCCGACGGTCCCCACCCGTCCTGCTGTTGCGGTGTGGGTGGACTCGGCCCAGGTTGTTCGGATTCGCCTTCAGCAATCTCAGGCTCTGAGTTGGCCGAGGTGTCCACCTCCCCCGGTTCCCTGGTACGAGCCGTCCGTCTCGTATCCATCCTTAGAAGACCACTTCTGACGCCAGTTGTAGTAGGTTCAAGGAGACTTGGACGACGTAGTCGGAGGCACACTTATTTATTGACCACAGTTGCATATTACAGGCCGAGATATACAACACTCGAAGGGGTATCGGCCCCTTCACCCGTCTAACAGGGAAATCCCACAATCTCTGTCCCGGCTAGCCTACTCCTAGGTCGTCCACTTCAGAGCTAGGGGAGGCTAGCTGACCCAGCTCTGGTTAAGCTGGGATTACGGCACCCTGTGTCCCCAGACCAGCTCTTAGAAGAACATCGGCTCTGGGCTCTCGGGGCCACGCCACTGGCTTGCCCTGGTCAGTCCTGAGAAGGACAGCGATCCAGGGGAGTCCCAGGGGCTATCTAGCCTGTCTTCTTGCTTCGCTGGTTTAAGCTGAACACTGAACCCCGAGCTCTCTGGCTCACCGCCTTATATAGCAACTCCCCCACCGAGGGGTGGGGCCGTGGGGGATCCCAGCGCCGTATTAGCCCCCCCAGGCTAAATGGTGCGGACGTGGATGTAAGCATCTCTTCGCGTACGGGCATAACCACGCCCGGGTGTGTTTGTTTGCTCTCCCGTAACACCTCTACACAAGTGTAGTATGGTTCCAGAGAGACTTGACACGTAGTTTGAGGCACACGCTTATTTATTAACACCAGCACGTAACTCGGAAGCTTACAGTAACTGAAGGGGTATCGGCCCCTTCACCCGTCTAGCTACGGAACACAACAGCCTAGCTCACAGCTAGCTTACACCTAGGTTACGGCACCCCGAATACCCAGACCCGGCTCTTAGAAGAGCGTCGGTTCTGGGCTCTGGGGGCCACGCCGCTGGCTTGCCTGGTCGGTCCTTAAAAGGACAGCGATCCCAGGGAGTTCCAGGGCCGGTCTAGCTGGTCTTCTTTCTTCACTGGTTACAGCTTAACACTAGACCCAGAGCCCTTCGGCTCACCGCCTTAAATAGCCATCTCCCCCCGAGGGGAGGGGCTGTGGGGAATCCCAGCGTACGGCGAGGACGTCGCTGCGAGCACCTGCTCCGCGTACCGACGTAGCCACGCCCATTGTGTTTGTTTGCCACCCGCGGCAAGTCTAAATCAGGCCGTCTACAACGGCTACAACGGCTCTACACAAGTAACAGGGGCGTATGTGTCATTTATACAATGCATCGAGAGAAACTCGTTGGCTTTTGCAATCGTGAAAATCAACATGATCCGAGTTTGGAAAGAATTGGCACCACGCCCCTGACTTAGATGTGTGGTTAACTCAACCATTTTCCCCACACTATTTTTTTAGCTCATACTTTCCGAGTACAGGCACCAGCTGCTACTGGGAGTGAAGGTGGCAAGGCAAGATAACTGACCCCGACAGCACAACACTCACCCACCCGCAACTCCCTGCTCCTTCCTTTTCACCTCTCCCCCTCCTCCCCTTCCTTGTGATAAACATTTCTCTACAGCAGCCGACGTGAGTCACTGCACACTCGGGGCAGCGAGCTCGGGGAGTGCCTCACTCTGCGCTTTCCCAGCCTCCTCGCTCGCTCACCTGTCCGCCGCTTGGAGATTTTCTTTGCAAGGTGAGCCCTGGGGGGACGTATAACTGTAATGAGCAATTCAACCAATCACCTGTTGCGTTTCAAGGGTTACTTATTACATTACTACCATAACTGTTATGATTCATAATATGTTTTTGGTCATTATAAAGGTTTTTGGGTTCGATCAGGTAAGTATAAATGTGTTTTAACCCTGCACCACCCGACACAGCCAATTAGTAAGGAGTTTGTCACGTAAACAATACGCCAATTAGTTACTTCAACTCACCGGTGTGTTGGAGAGTAAAGCCACAACATTTATAATTTGAGTACGACGTTTCGCTGGTAATTACATCCAGCATCGGGCGATTTGCCTGAATAGTGAAGTAATCCACCTGCTTCCGGTCTTAAATAGAGCAGACGACGTCCTCACTGAACCCAATCAGGTGCAGAGATCAGGAGGGGGGGGGGGTATTGTAATTATATAATATATTAGTAATCAGTGAATTAGTATGTCTTTCCTCTATAGGAAATTGTAATTGTAAGATGTGTTACTTAATAATACGCTTCCAGGCCGCACTAAGCCTCAAGCTGTCTGAGCGGTTAAAATTATTTGTATTTCTCTCAGTTTCACTGGATTCTCGAATTGGGTCTTGGCCAGTAATTAGTTTTACACAACACTTCAACGTTATCTTTGGTGTTCTTTTAGTCTTATGCTAATGTTACATCCCGTCTGTCCAATATAGCATCTGCCACATAAGCAATTAATCTGATACACACCTACTGTTGATAACTTAGGAATTTAATCTTTAGTACAAGATACTCGTTATTGAATTTTGTGTACTATGCCAAAGCTTACTTTTCCAAAACTCGAGCTAATTTGGCAGTTACTCCCGTGATATATGCTATTTTGATTGTTTTAATAACCTGACTGCTTTCAGCAGTCTTGCTGTTCGATCTTGGTTTGGCATTCAATGCTGTTAATTTGAGCATTATTACTGTACAGCCATTCAATCGTAGCGCTTATTTGACATGTTTAATCTCTCTCCTCAGACTTTTCACCATCTGACGACTGTTTTAGCCCGATGTATGAGCCTCTTGATGCGAGAGGATTTCTGTGCGGGGTGATGATGCGAATCTGCAATCAGATAGTGTGCGTTCCCTTTCGGTAAACAATGTATTATTTTACCATTTAGGCGACGCTCGAGCAAAATATCCAGGAAAGGGAGTTTGTTATTCACCTCCATTTCCATGGTGAACTAAATTGGCAGGTTTTGTGAATTGAGATGATTTAGAAATTAATTAAGTGTATCTTTACCTTGTAACCAGACAACCAAAGTGTCATCTACATATCTAAAATAAATAGATGGTTTAATGTACTTGAAACAAGTGCTCTTGCTTAAAAGTTTTCCATGTCCAGATTCGCTGTCGCAGTAAAATAGAGCCCATTGCTGCTCCTTCCTTTTGTCTAAAGAAATCACCTCTCCATGAGAAATAAGTGTTATTTAGACAATGGTCAGCTAGTTTTGCAATATATTTGAGTAAACCTGTCTTATTTGCTAGTGTAGAGTAATTTAAGTGACTTGTTATCTGGAACCTTAGTAAATAAAGAAATTACATCAAAGCTCACCAGAATATTATTAGAGTTAAGTTTAATATCTTTACTCTTTGGTTCTTTCGGTAAAGTCACGTAGGTTAAAAAAAAGTTAAATAAAAATAATGATGATTGCTTGTGTTGCAATCGAAACGTCGTGATTTAATTTGTTTATTTTTACTTTTATTTTTAGCTACGTGACTTTACCGAAAGAACCAAAGAGCATGGATCCTTGCAGTCACGAAAACTTCTAATCTTTAATATATTTAATCACATTCACAAGATGTTCTGAATTTCTTACTGATGTAGGGTAACACCGACTGAGAAAAATTGCATATTTTAAAATAATCTACGATCCTTAATTGCATGATATTCTCAAGAACATGTGTATAACGTGCTTCCATCACATTATTTGGAAAAGCAATGCGATTCGAAATGCCTGCTCTCAATCAATCAATCAATCGTTATTTTACGGGCGAATATAGCCCTCAATAAAGTAGGCATCAGTGCACATTATAATGGAACGGGAACGGTGCAGGTGGCATGGAGCAACAAGAATTAAAAAAGAAACCCTTCACGCCATCAGTGGCTAACACTGGCTGAGAAATGTAAATTGCAACTGTGCAGAAAATCAAGTGCAACCATGCGTAACGAATAGCTTAAGAAAATCCAGTACCAATGTTAGGTTTGTCATAATCCACCATTTCCATTTATGTTTGTGTAATGTAGTAACTCGGCGGGAGACGACTTCACGGGTAACACACTCTTTATTTTACCAAACTCGTTCACAGGTGACTAACACCTACTTTGTATCTCGGGTGACAAACACCCACTTAGTATCTCGGGTGACAAATACCCGCTTAGTATCTCGGGTGACAAACACCCACTTAGTATCTCGGGTGACAAACACCCACTTAGCTACTCGGCGACTAACGCCCCTGAGCTACTCGGGACACTCCCTGCCCGAGGTATCCGTCTTGACTGTGGGTCCCCAGCCCGACCCACGTGGGCGTCGGACCCCGGGTCCCACAGCCTCGCCTCCGAGCCACACAGGGCCCCGGTCCCCACAAGGACGGCGGGACTAGGGGTCTCGGGGCACTAGGTCTTCAGCTCCGTCTTCTGGTCTTCAACTGGGTAACTCTCCCCGAGTGCTCTCGCGCGTCTCCCTTTATACCCCACCTGCGGACGTCGCTGCAAGCACCCATCTTATTCGACCAATCACTCGGCGCTGGCTACGATCCTGTTTTCCCACATCTCAGCGTGCCTCACCACCCACGCCGCGCCGCCCCGTCATCTGTCACTCCCGGCGCGCGCGTCCACACCACGCCCACAACGCGTGCCCAACCCCGCACCCCGCGCCGCCCCGTGATCCATCACTGTCACAGTCGGCGCACGTCAACACCACCACTACATCTGTATTGTGAGAGAAAGAGCCAGGATTTTGCACATTATGACCATATGAGAAGTGTTCTGCCCAGCCAGGTGACTCCCACTCGTAGATATGTTGAATTTCTTTCATAAGGTAGCCACCGTGCTAATCAAAGGTGCAGGGAAAGGAAAACAAGTTAAACATGAAAAGAAGTTCTAAAGAAATTAGTTGTAATCTATATTTAAAAGTGCATAGCTCCAGTGGCTTCCTAATATCAAAAGAAAGAGAATTCCAGACAGCCGCAGAAGTGCATTTGAAAATGTACGATGTGGTGACCGTCTTTGTTCGATGGATAGCTAAAAGCTGATGCGAGGATGACCAGAAGTTGTGATGGTTTATGTTCCTTTCCGAGATCAGCAAAGTATTGTGGGTTCACTTGTGGCAAGCAGCTTGTGTATTGAGTGCGACCTGATAATGTATTCGTTTGGCAACTGGAAGCAAATGCAGCTCGGCGAGCACTGAACGGACATGGTCGGATCTTGCAGTACCCGTCATGACACGTGCCAGATAATTTTGTACATGCTTCAGCATGGTAATGTGTTTGCCAGACGTCCCGTAGAGTAGTGAGTTGCAATAATTGAGGCTTGTCAATACTATGCTACATTCCACCGTGTTGGTTACAGTGAGGGAAACACGTATTTGATCCCCTGCTGATTTTGTACGTTTGCCCACTGACAAATAAATGATCAGTCTATAATTTTAATGGTAGGTTTATTTGAACAGTGAGAGACAGAATAACAACAACAAAATCCAGAAAAACGCATGTCAAAATGTTATAAATTAATTTGCATTTTAATGAGGGAAATAAGTATTTGACCCCTCTGCAAAACATGACTTAGTACTTGGTGGCAAAACCCTTGTTGGCAATCACAGAGGTCAGACGTTTCTTGTAGTTGGCCACCAGGTTTGCATACATCTCAGGAGGGATTTTGTCCCACTCCTCTTTGCAGATCTTCTCCAAGTCATTAAGGTTTCGAGGCTGATGTTTGGCAACTCGAACCTTCAGCTCCCTCCACAGATTTTCTGTGGGATTAAGGTCTGGAGACTGGCTAGGCCACTCCAGGACCTTAATGTGATTCTTCTTGAGCCACTCCTTTGTTGCCTTGGCCGTGTGTTTTGCGTCATTGTCATGCTGGAATACCCATCCACGACCCATTTTCAATGCCCTGGCTGAGGGAAGGAGGTTCTCACCCAAGATTTGACGGTACATGGCCCCGTCCATCGTCCCTTTGATGCGGTGAAGTTGTCCTGTCCTCTTAGCAGAAAAACACCCCCAACGCATAATGTTTCCACCTCCATGTTTGACGGTGGGGATAGTGTTCTTGGGGCCATAAGCAGCATTCTTCCTCCTCCAAACACGGCGAGTTGAGTTGATGCCAAAGAGCTCCATTTTGGTCTCATCTGACCACAACACTTTCAGCCAGTTGTCCTCTGAATCATTCAGATGTTCATTGGCAAACTTCAGACGGGCATGTATATGTGCTTTCTTGAGCAGGGGGACCTTGCGGGCGCTGCAGGATTTCAGTCCTTCACGGCGTAGTGTGTTACCAACTGTTTTCTTGGTGACTATGGTCCAAGCTGCCTTGAGATCATTGACAAGATCCTCCCGTGTAGTTCTGGGCTGATTCCTCACCGTTCTCATGATCATTGCAACTCCACGAGGTGAGATCTTGCATGGAGCCCCAGGCCGAGGAAGATTGCCAGTTCTTTTGTATTTCTTCCATTTGTGAATAATCACATCAACTGTTGTCACCTTCTCACCAAGCTGCTTGGCGATGGTCTTGTAGCCCATTCCAGCCTTGTGTAGATCTACAATCTTGTCCCTGACATCCTTGGAGAGCTCTTTGGTCTTGGCCATGGTGGAGAGTTTGGAATCTGATTGAGATTAGGAGCAGTCCCTTTAAGAGTGTGCTCCTAATCTCAGCTCGTTACCTGTATAAAAGACACCTGGGAGCCAGAAATCTTTCTGATTCAGAGGGGGTCAAATACTTATTTCCCTCATTAAAATGCAAATCAATTTATAACATTTTTGACATGCGTTTTTCTGGATTTTGTTGTTGTTATTCTGTCTCTCACTGTTCAAATAAACCTACCATGATAATTATAGACTGATAATTTCTTTGTCAGTGGGCAAGCGTACAAAATCAGCAGGGGATAAAATACTTTTTTCCCTACTGTATGTCACGAATCAATAGTTGCTGAATGTATTGTAGAGCACTAATATGAAAATGGCAAGAGCTGGATATATTTTGCACGTAGTAATCACGCAACATATGCTGGTCGAGTATGGTGCCGAAGCTTTTTAGATGAGTACAAAACTGAATCCTGGAGTCTACAACTGCCGCACCTGATCTTCCCACAATGTTTTTCCCCTGAGCCTGGGTGCCAACCAGCAGAACCTCGTACTGTGTGGACTTTGGGAGATTCTCTGAGCGTGCTATGAAGCTCATGGCCGTACGGCATCATTTATGTGCTGCGCTCGTTGGCCTCTGCACATCCCAGGTAGTGGTTATTGCATGCCTGTCATCCAGCACTGTGAAGGAAAGGGTTGGAAGATTGCACAAAATACAAATGGTGCAACAATTACTTACATGGGCATTGAAGCACTGTACCTTGGCTTGCCAGCAGAATACAATACAGAAAAATGCGAAATTATATAATCTGTCCCTTCTATATGGGACAATGTTACACCCTCGCATTCGTGGGGTTTCTCTAGGTGCTCTGGTTTCCTCTCACTAATTGGCTGAAAACATTTTAATGTTTCGAGAATGGCAGAGCAATAGTTGGCACAGACTCATCGCCTGGAAGCCTTCCAGCTTGTCTGTGGTTCCTCAGCGATTGAGATTTGGTATGAACGACGCTATATGGTGCTAATCATGAGATATTTTAAAAATTGTTTAAAAAGGAAATTGTTGGCTACTTTAAAGTCGCAAGATGCTTCGGTTGTGGCCCCAAGCATATGAGACTCGCCAGCTGCAGAAGCAGGTGCTGCAGTTCCACGAGCCATGGCCCCAAGTCTGCCATTCATCACCCACATTAACATCATTGATGAGTCAATTTGTTTATTAGACTCATATGTTCACAACAAGCAACACGAATGAGTTGCAAAAAACTGGGGGAAGGGGGGAATACATGTTGTGTTGTTGCTAAATCCCTGGTTCCAGAAAATGAAACAGGCAAATCTAATCTTCATGTGCAAGGACGACCACATCTCTCCTGTTATTTCCTCCTGCGTGTAGCTGGGAGTCCATGATCCTTGCCAGTAACCACAGAGACTGATCACATCTGGATTCAAATTAGTAACATCCATTTCACCTAGATTACGGCATTCATTGTAATTAAGGCCACAACAACATCACGTAACAGGTGGGCCACCGCAAGAAGCATCTGGTCTTCCATCCATGAACAATGACCTCCATCAATGCTTGGTACTAGCACAATTTTACACAAGTGACCTGCCATGTACATAAATCTCCCAACTTCATGTGCAGACGACATAGCCGTTTCTGCACAGCTCAGCTCGTTATTATTGGAGGCACATTACCGTCTCTGGAAACACCACCTGTAGAATCATGCAGAAAATGCCACTCTTGCTGTGTCTCTGTGTGGTAGCCCAGTGTGATATGACCACACTTCAAGGTATCTAGGGGCTATCATGGATAGAAGCCTCACCTTCACACATTAAAACGATGTGTTAAAAGAAAAAAAAAATCGCCCTGCTACAGAAACAGGAAGGACCTGGGACACCTCAGCTGATGCGCTGCAACCTGCCACCCTCTCACTGATGATCTACTCAGTGACAGAGTCACTGCACTCCAGCCTGATCCAGGAGCTCATACACAACACTGCCAGATGCAAATTTAGAAAACGTAATGCGCTTCATAACCAGGAAACTGAACCTGACACCAGTCCCCTGGCTCCCTGTTCTGCACAGACATGCAAACTTCAAAGGAGTTTGGATGTTTTCTTGCAAACTACAATCATCTATCCATCAACCTAAAAAATGTACCTCATCCGATCCCCCTTCTGCAATCATGCTGTAACATCTCAGAATGTCACCCAGATCCAGAAGAAAGCTGGCTAACAGAGTGGAACATTGGTGTAACAATCAATCACTGGTAGAACAATCAATCACATTAGAACATCATCAGGCCGATATGCATATCTCCTTAATAAATAAATACAAATCAAGAAAAGCCACAGTAATGGCAATGCAACCAAAACCATGGACCATATAGTAAGCCACTGTATTGTGCACTCTGTTGTATTTATGCCCCTTTTTACAAAAATGTATATTAAGAATAATTCGGCCAAAAAATATATATATATTTTAATTAAATAATGAAAACAACTCACTACTCGTCACATTCCACACCAGGCATCTGGTAAACGTGGTATGCCATCAAAAACAGCAAACGTCAGGACCTCCCCGCCACCTTTGTCTTCCAACGGTTCGGCACAAACAGGCCAGCCATCAAATCCGGAGAGGGGTCTGGCCTCGGGATGACCCACGCAGGGGGAGCAAGGGAGTTAGAGGGTCGCGAAAAGGGTTTATGACCTGACATTCCGAGGGTGTCTGTTTTTTTGTTGTTGCTTCTCTCGCAAGAGATGCACAGAGGGGAGGGGTTCACGTTTTTGAGTTTTAAACACAAACGCACAGAAGTCTGAGGGCAGTCTGGTTCCAGTCGCGCTCAGTCTTGCTCTCGGCTTGCGACGCGGCGTTGTGAGGGAGGCTCGCAAGGGAGCTGGGGCGCATAGTGCCTCGAGGAAAGATGGGAGGAGGAGGGGTCGTCAGAGTCGCAGAAGTCTGAGTTCAGCCTGGGTCGAGGCTGGGTTTCAGCCATGCCCTGGCTGGCGGTGCCGTCGTGATGGAGCAAACACCGATACCGATGGCCAGTGTCGCTTCTCGCAGAACGAAGTGGCGAGGTGTGGTTAAGTGCGAGTGAAGCTTGCGAAATTCCAGTTATCATTCTCGAGCCAGCGAAGACACCCAACGTCAACCCAACGTCAACCCAGCAACGAACGAGAGCATCATTCATCGCCAGAGCGCTCCAAGCCGGTGAGCGTGCACAGCCGCGTCGTCCAGAGTCTGAGCCAACGCAGCCCTGAAGTAAGGGCGGGTGTCCGTGTGAAGCTGGCAGCGATCAGCGAGAGAGCACGGAGAAAATGAGGAAGAGGAGAGCGCCATCGAATGCGCCGTGTGTTTAATACACACATATCGACCAGCACCCGCTGAGAACAGAGAAGACGTCCAGCGGTGGCGGAGCAGCGCGCTATCCGACGACGGAATCATCGCGCACCACGGCGGCGAGCGTCGTGCCGACGCCACTCATCTAGCAGTGGAGAGAGAGAGCGCACTAGCAGCACGACCCGGGCGTCACCGAGCGTCATGCCGACTCGTCATCTTGCGGATGAGCTGCGCGCTTCCGACGATGGAATCATCGCGCCCACGACTGCGAGCGTCGTGCCGACGCCACTCATCTAGCAGTGGAGAGAGAGAGTGCACGAGCAGCACCACGCCCCGGGCGCCATCAAGCACCAAGCAACCAAGTTTCTTCAAGGAACATCGTGCCAACGCCGCTCAATCTAGCTGCGGAGAGAGAAAGCCGGCGACGGGCTCGCTGCTGCCATGCCCAAGCGAGAGGAAACCTCTCTGGCCGCTGGTTGTATCCCCCTCCCCCACCCCACAAGCTCCGACACAACTCCCGGCTCTAAAAATTTTTTTATTTTATAAGGGGACAACGCACACACAACACGCACACGAATAAGACTTTCAAAAAGATATCTTTGTGTTTCAAAAAGGGTTGCCATTTCAAGGTGGTGCGTTCAATATCAACTGATTGTGCAAAGCAGTTGCTGCCGTCGAGTTACATGAATAAGAAGTGTTTTAGTCATTCATTTTCGTTAATTGCATAATCTTGCTCATTAATCTATTGACGTATGCTTTCGCCTTTGCATATTAGAGTGTCATATTTTGGTTTAGAATTAAAATTGCTTAACAAAAGCGTTTGAGTGTTTCTTTCCAAGTCCATGCATAACTCTTATTTATAAGAACTGTATCCTGCGTTGAGATATGAATTTGGAGACCTAACATAATATAAACACACTAAGATACTCAATAAATGTTTAATCAAAGATAATCGTTTTATCCTGATTGATACAACTCTGGATAACGAAGCTAAGCCATAATTATCATAACTGCATACATTAACATAAATTCAAACATTCGCATACATTATCTCCGTGATTATCATAATTTATGAATATAATTAGATACATTATCATAATTAATGTGCATTACGCATAGTTATACGTTTTATTATTTTTTATCAAAATTTCATACACCGACATATACAACAACTCCTTCAATGGAAGAATAGAAAAACTACACAAACTCTTTCCTGAAGCTCTCTCATGGAGAGACATTGGCTCCTGAACATATTGCCATCATACTAAAGAATAGAAGAACGGACTGGCTCTACCACTCTGGCTGGATCTCGACAAAGGAATTGTGTTCGGGTTCGTTCAACGGCATATTCATTATCGTAGTAAAAAAACATTTTAGGGAAAATAGTGATGCCTTATGCCGTTTAAAAGCAATGACATATTTACACTTTTCTGAGAATTAACAATGTAATTATGCTCTCAGAGGGGAAAGGGCGACGACCACTGCAGAGATGGACCGATGAGATCAACTCATATGTGGGAGTGAGGTGTATTGTGGCATCACAAGACCGTGAAGGATAGCAATGGCATGAGGAATTCATCCAGCTGTGGATGGACAATGGCTGATGAATGCTGTAAAAGGGGGTGGGTGCACCCTGTGTTTATTTATGACTTTACCCTTTAGCCTTTGCGTCTACCGGCTTAATATGGCACTGGCATGTACTGTTATTATTTCCTCGCTCCTCCGATTAGCACGGTTGGCTACGTATGGTGCAAATTAAGTTCAACATTAACGCGTTCGCTTTGAAGTTTCCCAGAAAGGGGTTGGGGTTTACACATTCGTGCCACGGCACCACAGCCACAAGGAGGCGGGCGCGCTCACTTCCTGCCACATGCTTACGTTCACTGCAGCAGGCACAGATGACCGCAGAGATAGAGGGTGGCGAGAGGAGTTGAGCCGGGTTGGGTTTGGGAGCAAGCAGAGGCAGTCTCAAGATTTGTCTGATTACTTCATTCATGAGAACACTGATATTATTTTCTCCGTAGTATTGCTATCTATTCAGTTGATATGCTAATAGCAGATCGTAATTATCGTCATAGAGAATATAAATTACACAAAAAATATAAAATAGGTAATACGACAATGAATGTTGAAACCGGTCCAGTTTGCTTGTTTTGACTGCTGCTGAAATGATGCACTCCAAAAAGGCCATGTGGCTGTTGTGTACAAAATACGTTTATTTTGTGTGCAGACGGATATGGGGCTATCCATAAATGACGTCACGCGATTTTGGCAGATTTTTGACCCCCCTACCCCTCTCGTCACACGGCGTCATAAAAAGTCAGACCCCCCTCAAATATGACGTCACAAAGCTATATTTCCATTTTGAAAATAAAACATGCTTCAAATCACTTTTAACTATTGTCATTATAGTGCGTATTTAATGTGGCGCTGCACTCTGATGTTGTAGGAGAAAACACGTATTAAAAGGGAAGCTGAAATTTAGCATAAAATTCACTTGAAAATATTTAACGTCTAACTAAAACTGCAGATGTTCAGAATATTATATTGAAAGTCTCTTATCATTGTAAAATATTTAATGTAATTATAACTATAAAAAAGTACTTGAAACTTTGTAGTAGAACGAAGCAAAATGGAGAGTACAATTATTAACAATCACATATTCATTCCACAGAATGAAAAGCCCTGGAAGAATCATTAAAATCAAAATGTTTAATAACAATCATTAAAAAAATTACAAAATGTATGCTTCTCCATTCTCCGATAAGCAAAATGCTCCTTCATGGAATAAATAAGTGACCTCAGTATATTTAAATATTCAAATAGTTAATAATGAAAATTAATCAAAATGAGTGTTGTTATAACAATTATATTCTTTATATTTATTTAAAGTTGCGCATTTTGATGTGACGTCACATTTCTCAACCCCCCCCTCCCCCCCCTCGTCACACATCGTCACAAATGTCTGACCCCCCTCCCCTCCCTAGGTGTGTGACGTCATTTATGGACGGCCCCGATGGGAAGAAGACCATGATTTTTTATTGTTATTTGCAGATTGCCACAGATGAGCATCATAACATGGCAACTTGGCTTGTCATAATTGCAATTTGCTAACCACGCCGCTGCTCCCCTCAAACCCGCAAGCATGAGTCACTGTAGGGGGGTGAGAATCCTCTCACACAGTCTGCTCTGCCATCTTCTTGGTCTCGGTCCCTCGCAGCACAGGCCATGGATGTAGACTCAGGCTTCACGACGGCCAACCCGCTCGACTCAAGCTCCGTGTGGGGCCCCACCGACGACTACGAGGATGACAGCGGCGCGCTGTGCTCGGATGGCGCCCAGCGGCTGGGCCAGACCCTGCTGCCCGTGCTCTACTCGATCGTGTTCATCCTGGGCCTTGTGGGCAATGGGTTGGCGTTTCTGGTACTGGTTCGACGGCAGCGTCGCGGCTATGGCAGCGGCACATGGGACACGACGCAAGTCTTCCTGCTCAACCTGGCTGCCGCTGACCTCTTGCTGGTCGCCACGCTGCCGCTCTGGGCGCGCCACGCTGCCCGCGAGTGGCCGTTTGGTGAGTGGGCATGCAAGTTGGCCACGGCACTCTACAGCGTCTCCTTCTACTGCGGTGTCTTCGTGCTCACGTGCCTCAGTGTAGACCGCTACCTTGTCGTGGTGCGCGCCACGCGCTGTCGTGGGGTGCGGTGGCGGCGCCGGCGCGCGTGGGTCGCCTGCGCCGGTGCGTGGTCCGCGGCGACGCTGCTCAGCCTCCTGGATGTGCTCTCCAGCCGTGCGCAGCTTCAAGCGGACACCCCCGACTCCGCACCGCGCACAGTTTGTCAGAGCCTCCACGCGGGCCCCGGCGGGCATGTGCGGAAGGCGGCGCTCGCCGTCTTTCAAACGGCGGCGTGTTTCCTCCTGCCGTTCGCCATCATGCTCGCCTGCTACGTCCGCATTGCCGTCACTCTGGCACACACCAAGAGCCGCGGCTCAAGGCGCAAGGCAGTGCGTGTCATCGTGGCCCTGGTGCTGCTTTTCTTCCTGTGTTGGCTGCCCTACAACACGGTGCTGTTGGTGGTCGCGCTCGCTGACCTGCGTGGAACGTGGCTCGGCTGCCGCACGCACGAGGCGCTGCACTACGCCAGGCAGACAACGGAGACGCTTGCCTTCACGCACTGCTGCCTCAACCCGCTGCTCTACGCCTTTGTGGGTGTCCGTTTTCGCGAAGATTTGTATCGCATGCTGGGGGACGTGCGATCGACGCTCTGCTCGTTGCTGACTGGCAGTGGGACAGCTCGCCAGGCTGCTGGGGAGGCCAGCACAGGAACCCAATCGATGCCCACAAACTCTGGGGAAGCTCGCTCACAAGAACATCCACAGCTGGAAAATGCTGGTGTTCCCATAGACACATTACAAGACCTACCTTATTGCCTTGCACACAGCCCTGGGTTGCACGCAGAAAGTAGCCACATTTTTTCTGGTGTCTCCACTCACTCTTGGGTTTATTTCTAATTCTGGTGTTGTCCTATCAAGTGCAATGGATCATGCTGCCAATTATATTATCTTTGTAGAATAGATATAAGTAGTGTGATGTACGTGTGTATATGACACCCTCGTTGGCCATCAAGCTGGAGTTTCACGTACATCACAGCTCTTTCTAGAACCGGCGTGTCAGCACCAGGTAGTTGTAATTCCCCACCGTTGGTTTTACTGTTGCTGCCTCTGGTAAATCCACTACCAACAACACCTAGGTGGAATGTTTAACCACAAATTGTAATAATATAATCTGCTGAAGTGCTTTGAAAGCAATGTCCAGATTATACAAGTGTTGTGTTATGATTCTAAATACATTCAGCTGTCCTCCCCGCTGGGTAAGTGGCCGGATAAGGGAGGTTCCATGCATGATCTTTGTGAGCAGCTCCAATGGAATGGCTCCCATCCCTCTCTCATTCAGTGTTGGCTGCACCGCCTCAAACCAAATGCCACGGCTAATTTAAATACTTCTCCATTATGGCAGTTTCCCATCATGCGTTGCTCGTTGGCAGAGATGACACATTGGCAAGGCTCACTGTTTTACAGCGATGAGTCGTGCTGTGTTTACATGGTGCTTACATGGACCAGTCCACAGTTGTCTATCTCTGTATTACTGCAGCTTGGCAGTCGGTCACATTTGCTCGTTATTTTGGTGGTGACATTACAAGTCGACCATGATGCAAATGATTAAAGAACTTCTGATGATTTGTACATAATGCACAGAGTCCGAGTGCTTTGTGTGCACGTTTCTGCGTGTTGTTTGATTTTTCCAGCCTGCACTATTTTTCTGTGATGATGGGTTTTCTCGTCACTTACACATTTTATCTGTGCAGTGCTACAATGCAGTAGTGTGACATGGTGACGAGATCACCCGTGGGAGATATGCAGTCGTAGCACAGCATTAGGATACGGTTAGTCTTTTTTTTTTAAACCTTTTTAATGAAAAGAGAGTTTAAAATCTGTATTTATATGTATGAGTGTTAGGGTTAGTGTTAGGATGTACGAGTGTGTTTTGTATGTGGGGAACAGTGGTATTTCTGTAAGCTTGCTGCGCTACGGACCTAGCGACCCAAGTTCAATTTCCGCTCACCAGTGCACGAATCCTGGGTCTCCCCTACATCGACTCAGTCTCAAATAAGTACCTGGTAGTGTCTAAACATTGGCACTAGGGAGAAGCACCCAGACATGATGCTGGCCATCTGCCTCCTCATGTGCTGTACTGGCCTTCATCAGTGATTGCTAACAGCACTTGCCGCAAAGTCTGTTAAGGTTATACAGTATGGGGGATCTTTGTATGTGAGTGGCATGGCTCACATCACTAGTGTGATATGAGCCATGCCATTGGAAAAAACGCCTATATTGTCTCTTATGCTCATGAAGCTCATCTCCTGACCAACCCCCCCCCCCCCCAGGGTTCCTCCAGAAACAGCTGGAAGTCACTGCAGATGGCCACATTGAATGTTAAATCTTCACTTGTGACTGCAGGAATTCATACTCTTTGAGTCTTTTGGTAAAGTCATAGAAAAAAAACACGACGTTGCGATCGCAACACAAGCAATCGTCTTCAGGTGAAAAATACAGCAGGCGAACTGCTGTATTTTCTCCTGCCTCAGCAGTTTGCCTGCTGTATTTTTTCACCTGAAGATAATTGCTTGTGTTGAGATAGAAACGTCGTGATTTTTAACTTTTTTTATCTACGTGACTTTACCGAAAGACCCAAAGAGTACATTGAATGTTCACATGCTCACTGCCGAGGAGAGGGTGCCACTCCTATATCAGGAGCTGGACCGGTACCGTCTGGACCTCTGTGGAATACAGGTCAGGTGGACTGGTTCTGGTTCCATTTGTAGTGTGTTATATGGAGGCACACACTGGAGTTGGAGGCAACACGTTTATTACAACACCCCAACAGGGCTACTACTTAAACGTTACAACGGGTTCTACATAGAGGTGATAACTACACAGTTAACTTGACTACATAACCGGGTCAGTCAGTCACATACTGCCTGACCCACGATGCCGAGCGTAACATCGAAGACCGAGGAAGAGACGTAGCACCGGCGGGTTCCATTCCAACAGAGAGCCCAAAACCTTCTCGGGACTGCCCCTTTATGCTCCTGAGCAAGGCCTGGCTCCGCCCTCGGCCACACCCCCTTCTAGATCCTACTAGAACGCTCTGGCCCATATCACGTGTCCATTGAGCCCCTTTTTGGGCCCCCTTGCTACCCTGCCCTGGCCACATGCCATCTCGGGTTCACACAGAGTATCACGTCCTCACTCTCTCTCCTACCCTCACCAGAACTATGCCCCCTCGGGCCCGCTTCCATGCCATATCCACTCTTGTGCCAGAGAGAGACTCAAGACATCCATTTACACTCTTGTGACTAGCTGGCGCTAAACACCATAGCAACATCACCCCCCCCCCCCCTCCTTGATAAAACACAGCCGTCCCGGCTGTGTTTTAACCATAACAACAGCAACAAGAACCAACAACCAAAAAAAGAATGCCTTCCAAAAAGCAACAAAGCAGCAACCGTCGCCCAGACAGTATGTACATCAACTGAGAAGCACCCAAAACAATATTTCCGCAAACACATGACCAACAACCCCTAGACAATGTACACCTCCCAACACCCGGGTGACGGCTGCTCCACTCTCCCCAATCCACATCCGGTCGGCGCAACCGGAAACTCCAAGGGTACCAGGTGCTGGGATCCTGTGGGCGGAAAACCTGAAAACTCCTGAGGCACGACCTCCGCAGACGCACGCCCCAGCTCGTCGGACACATCAGCCACCCGGCCCTTGGGTAGTGGGGATGAAGGGATCCCGCCCGGTGGAGAAAAAACGGTTTCACATGCGACAGATGCACAACAAACGTGGCGATCAGACTGGTTCTACACACACCCATTGATACAACATTAACGTCAGGTCTCATGCCACCGTGCAACCATCCCATCAAGCAAGCGGTGATAGGGCGAGGTCAGAAACCTTTAAGTGCCCATGAAATCACACACCTCTCAAGTACTATTTGGTCGTATTCCAACATCCCGGGTCAAAGAAGTCATGCTTCAAGGTCGACCCATGTATTGGCTCAAGGAAGTCGCGCTTCAAGGTTGAGCCATGTACTGGCTCAACCCCTCGGCGCTACCAACGGGGGGGGGGGGGGGGGGGGGGCTGCGGGGGATCTATGATCCCACGCAACCCCACCCCTCGATGGGTGATCTAACACTCACTGCACCATGGGGTCAATATGCAAGTTCATTTTTGCGTAGAGTTCTGATTTGAGTTGCTTTAATATTCGGAAACTGATCTTGACTGGTTCATACCCCAATGCCTGGCAGCCAACCCTATGTCTATGTGTGGGGTAGTCTGCCGGAAGTATTTAAGGACTTCACAGGCAGGCCAAGTTTAAAATTAGCAGAGCCACTGACAACTGACTTGGTCAGTGACATGACGCACAAATTTGATTGGAAGGCATCGAAACATTAAAATCAAATTGGTGCAAAGGGAATACGCACGAAGATTAAAATAATTAATAAGGAATGGTTGATAACCATTGGAAAAGGGGATTGGAGGAAAAGAGGAGAACTTGCTGGAAAGGGGGTAGAGGATATGTAAGGGGCCCGAGTAAGAGCTCGGGACGCATTCTGGAATGAAGCCTCTATAAGTATGGTCTGTATGTGTTTGCACATTACCTTACCTATATAAGTCATTTTTTGTCCGTTTGTGTGTCTGTCCGTCTGTCTGTGTACGCAAATTGCGATGGATTTAACTCGCAAACTGTGGGGTTTATGTTTAAAAAATGTATCCAGATACTACGCGATAGCCAGCGCTATTCCTATTTCACATCCATCAAGTTTAAAATAGTTAAATTAACAATTTAATACTATTAATTATTATATTACTACGCATCTGCGCATGCGCTAGAAAGCTGACCCGTGGTTGCCCTAACAACACACACACGCGATCGGTAGGGGGGGGGGAATTCTCATTCGCGTTAAAAATGCAGAAAATACACACGATGCTGAGGTAAATTCTTCAAAGTGTGATGTTCTCCCCCCCCCCCCCACTCCAATGTGTGCACTTACTACTATAGGATTGGTAGATACTACTATAGTCCGTAGATGCACGAGACTAGGCCTCACCACTACATGCTGTGAAGTTAGTACTATTATATAATCTTGATTTGAAGCTTTCGTGACTGCAGGAATTCATACTCTTTGGTTTTTTTGGTAAAGTCACGTAGATAGATAAAGAACGAATATATCACGACGTTTCGATATCAACACAAGCCATCGTCTTCAGGTGAAACAATACAGCAGGCGGACTGATGAGGCAATAGGAAATGTAGCGAGAGAGCTACTGCAACCAAAGGTTATATACGTTTGTGGTGGGTATAGCCCAAGGGTAAGTGGACGGGACTAGGGATGGAATTTGCAAGTAAATGTCGAGAGGGTGGGGTGACCTCGGCTAATCCGAGGGGGGGAGGGAGGGGAGGGGGGAGGGGCTGCCATAACGGGCGAGAGGGTGGGGATGAAATTTACAGCAGGAACAAGGTGATAGAGAACTTAGCAAACTTAGAAATGTAATGCAACTCAGAGAGTCGGCCAACACAACAGTTATCACTATACCTGGTTGATCAACGTCCTTCCAAAGATTGCTATAGTCAGCAGATACTGCGATAGAGTCTGAAGATACTGCTATAGAGTCTACAGATATTACTATGGAGTTAGTAGTTACTGCGAAAGTCAGTAGATACTATTGAGTGAATAGATACTATACATTCAGTAGGTACTACTATAGTCATTAGATACTACTGCAGAGTCAGTAGTTACTTCGATAGAGTCGATAGATACTAATATAGTCGGTAGATACTACCGTAGAAACGGTAGATACTACTATAGTCAGTAGATAATACTAGTCAGTAGATTCCACTACAGTCAGTATATACTGCTGCAGAGTCAGTAGTAATGACTATAAAGTCAGTAGATACTGCTATAGAGGAAATAGATACTACGATAGAGTCAGTAGATACTGCTATAGAGTTAGTAGTTACTACTATAGTCAGTGGATACTACTGTAATGTGAGGATATATCTGGCTCACTGACGTATCACAACTCGTCATGATGATTGGCTCTGCCGGTCCTGGTTTATAGCCAACTAGCAGAAGTACCCGGCGTTGCCCGGGTGAAAAATATATTTCTTAATAACCTTACATATATACACAGATACTAAGGTATTGTCAAAGCCCGGTGGGCTTTGACAATACCTTTCACCACTCACAACTCACCCTCACCACTCATCCTCACCACTCACCACTCCCACTCACTACTCACCCTCACCATTCACCCTCACAACTCACCAATCTCCCTCACCAATCTCCCTCACCACTCACCCTCACCACTCACCATCACCACTCACCAATCACCAATCACCAAACACCCTCACCACTAACCCTCACCACTCACTCTCACCATTCACCCTGACCATTGAGCCTCACCACTCACCACTCACTCTCACCATTCACCCTGACCATTCAGCCTCACCACTCACCACTCACCCTCACCACTCACCCTCTGCCTCACCACTCACGCTTACCACTCACCCTCACCACCACCACTCACCCTCACCACTCACGCTCACCACTCACTCTCTCCCTCTCCACTCACCCTCACTACACACTAATCACCCTCACCCTCACTACTCACTAATCACCCTCACCACTCACCACTCATCCTCACTACTTACTACTCACCTTCACCACTCACCTTCACCACTGCCCCTCACCACTCACCCTCACCACTTATCCCCACCACTCACCCCTAACCACTTACCCTCACCACTCACCATTCACCACTCACCCTCACCACTCACCCTCACGACTCACCCTCACTACTCACTAATCACCCTCACCACTCACCACTCATCCTCACTACTTACTACTCACCTTCACCACTCACCTTCACCACTGCCCCTCACCACTCACCCTCACCACTCATCCCCACCACTCACCCCTAACCACTTACCCTCACCACTCACCATTCACCACTCACCCTCACCACTCACCCTCACCACTCATCCTCACCACTCACCATCACCATAAACCCTAACCACTCACCCTCACCACTAACCCTCATCACTCACCCTCACCACTAACCCTCACCCTCACCACTCACCATCATCACAAAGGGAGAGTGAGGGAGAGTGGTGAGGGAGAGTGGTGAGGGTGTATATATTTGTGTCTATGATGACAGCAGTACATGCTGACCTTTTGTATGTTAAATGTAAAAGCAAAATGTGTGAATGTGTGTGTCTGCGACACGCAGTTTGTTAAAAAGGGAATAGGGCGATTTTAAAGTAATCTACAACCCTTGATTCATTCGCAACGATAGCAAAGAATCGCTTCTTTTCGCGCTTGGGCTACATGTTTAATTACAGAGTTTTATTTCCATTGGTATGTTATGTTTGAAAGTTTTCAGGAGTTTTTAATAATATTTTTGCCCCGGTCAACGCCGGATATTTCCCATTCGTAGCAGTTTATATCGACTCTATAATCAACTTATTTTAAAGGGGAACAGGGCGATTCTAAATGAATCTACAACCATCGATTCCTCTGCGCGATTCAGAAAATCGATTCTTGGCGCGTCGGGTTTAAAAGTAATTACACAGTTGTATTTTCATTGGTATGTACTGTTTTAAAGTTTTCAGAAGATTTTAAATGTATTTTCCCCCCGGGCAACGCTGGGTATATCGAGTTTATAGCACAAAAAGTCTTCTCCTGACACGTGTAGGGTGTCGAGGCCTAGTACCGTGCAGAGCCTCCGGCCTCGCCTAGATGGCCCACCCGGCTGAGGCTAGGGGCTGGGCCGCTACCCCCACCCCCCCCCCCGCGCTACAAAAATACTGTATAATCGCTATAATTTTATTATCTACCGACCCTATAATAGTAAGTGCACACATTGGAGTGGGGGGGAAGTGAAACTTTGATGTATTTACCTCAGCGTCGCGTGTTAATGCGTGTGCATATTTTTAACGGGAATTAAAAATGGCGTCCACCCCACAGCGAAGGCGTCGCTACCCGTTGCCAGGGGCAACCGCCGTGGTCAGCGCCGGTCGGCAATAGTAATAGTAATAGTAAATAAATAAATAAAGAGTAAATACATAAATAAAGAGAAATCACACGAAATCGATAATCGGACCGATGTAAAGGCGACGGACGAAAAATCTGAAATGCCTACGGTCACCGCGGGGCCGGGGGCGTGCCCACCTGCAAAAAATTTTCTTCCTAAACCCCACGGCCCGAGCACCAAATCCCTCCAAAGCGAGCGTACGCAGACGGACAGACAGACAGACAGACAGACAAAAAGTGACGTTTATAGGTAAGATGGGGGGAAGCCTAGGGGCATCGCCCTGACGTAATGGAAAGGTGACAGCTGTAAGGAGAGGATTGGTTCTGCTAGCTTTGGCCACAGCCAATGGGGAGATGAGTCAGGGGGATGGTTCCGGGAGCCTACGAGGGAGCCTGGAATATTCCATGGAGGCTAACCAGGATTGGTGGAATCGTACCACGTGACCCGGGTATTAAATAGGGGTGGAGACGAACGACACAGGCTGAGAACGGGAACGAACGGAGGAAGGAGCCACGCGTGAGCGGGGCTCCGGGTTGCCACGTGGCAGTGCGTCTCTCTCTATCTATCCCTCTCACGCTGTCTGTCAGCAGCGTGAAGGAAAGCTGGAATGCAAGTTGAATAAAAGACCGGATTCCAGAAGTTGCCTCAATGACCTTTATTACATTGGTGTCAGAAGTATCTCTTGAGACCGTTTGGACGATTCCCTTAAAATGTCCAAGCACCTCAAGAAGAGGAACCCACTGGACCCTCCGTCGGAGGAAGAGGTTGAGGCGGATGAGGACGAGCTGCTTGGAGCTGCGGGTCCTCTGCCTCCGGCTGCTGTTCTTCTCGACCCCGCTCATCGCCGACAGGTCGGCGAAACGACGTCTTTGACTGCGGACGAGGGATGGCATCGACTGGCGGAGCAGATTGAATCGCTCCGTGCGATTTTGCTGAATCTGGTGACGGCGGTCGCATCTTCAGCGGCTCTTGGTTGGCCGCGTGGAATTCAACCAAGGGCCGATGAGCAGGATTTTCAGCGGGAATCGATGTCCGCCATTGCTCCTGCCGCGAGGGAGAGGCCGCCATCTTGGGCGGGGCTGCTGCAACGGAGCCGCCGGACGCCATCTTGGGCGGGGTTGTCACCACGCGGAAGCCGGACGCCATCTTGGGGGAGCCGCGAAATGCGCGGGGAGCGGGATTGCAGACGTTCGAGGCTTCCAACTTTCACCGCGGGCATCGCCTTCCTCAAATCAAGGAATTTGTCGCCGGGGGCGATTGGAGTGCGTTCACCTGGCGGTTCGAGTCAGCCTTTCGGTCGGTGCGATGGACGGAGGCGGAGGCGCTGGAGGCGCTGCCTACGCTGCTAGATGATGTCTCCTTGGCGGTCTTCCGATCCATCCCGGCGAGCAAAAAGAAGACGCTGCGTGACGCTTTCACGGAAATGGCAGAGTTTTACGAACCGCCGACGGCGGCTACAAGGAAATTTATGTCACGTCGTCGAGGACCAGAGGAATCGCCCTTGGTGTACCGAGGGGCGCTGTTAGAGCTTGCCATGGCTTCCTACCACGACTCATCAGCTGATCTCCTGGATCCTCTCATCCTTTCCAGAATGATTGAGCTGGCCCAGGAACTTAACATCTCGTTGCCAGTGTGCGTCCACGAACCGCTTACGTCGCGATGGGCGGCACGCTGCTTGGATGCCAAGTTCAACCTAAAACGCTGGGATCAGATGGCGGCATGGACGGGGAATCCCGAAATAGACGGTCCACCGTTGCGGTGGTCTCCACGTCGGGTCGTCCACGGCTTAAATGACTCCAGCGACGACGAGGTGATGGCGGCTGTTCCTCGCTGGGTCCCGAAACGCTGGCCGCTTGAGCAGCGTGATGGGGCCGGACGACCACGTGCAGAGACCGGGACGAGCGACTGCCGGGCGACGGCGGCCACGTGTTTTAAGTGCGGCCGACGAGGCCATTTCGCCCGGGATTGCCGCTGCCGACCTCTGCCTTTTCAGCTCCCGTCGGGCTGGCTTCCATCTCCTCCACCGGACGTGGATCCACGGTACCCTCGGGCAAGTCGGTACACATCAGATACCCGGCAGGTCTTGTCACATCACCCATCCACTCGCACACATGTTTGCACTCCGGACGGTAATTGTGGTGTACCTGTGTCGATGCCGCACTCTGCGACACAATGGAAAAAATTGGCCCGTAGGGTGGTGGCAGCCGCGTCGGGGTCCTCGATGGTACGGGGTACCATCGATGGCGTCGATGTTCATATTTTGGTAGACACTGGCGCGTCTGCCACCATAATTTCCGATGTTATTTTTCATCTCCTGTCCATTCCTACGTCACGGATCCGACCGGCTAATGACGCATGCATTGCTGCTAATGGGAGTAGCATGGGTATTTTGGGGCGAGTTGATGTGCGCATTGCTATCGGGAATATCACCGCGGTCGGACCAGTTTTGATCTCACGTTCACTGGCCGTCCCATGCCTATTGGGCACCGATTTCTTGCGCCGCATGCCAGTTAAAATACTCGTCGGACAAGGTTGCTTGGAAATGCCAGGGGGCCGTAGGATGTCGTTCCTGCCGTCCCTGCTGGGCCGTTCGCCCTCAGGTAACGTTGTTAACGCGATTGTTGCTGCCACGGTGGAGGTGCCGTCGGGCTCGCAAATGCTTATTCCGTTGCGTTACCGAAAGCGTTTTGATACTGCGGACGGTGCGACGGGTATGCTGTTGTCCCCGTCGAATTCTGTGGCAAAATCCTTTTCCCTAGTAGCGGCTCAAACTATCGTTCAGCCTGGTCAGGCCCCGTTTATACAAGTGTTAAATGGGGGCCCGGACCGGGTCGTCGTCTCGGCTGGCTCGGTATTGGCTCACGCCACTACCGATTTCACCAGCTTTGAGGGTGAACCACCCACAAAAATGGCCGCTGGCGGGCCACGATATGATCGTTCAGACGATCAATGGATCGCAGATTTGTGCGGGAAAAATACATCTTTGTCGGCCACGCAGCGGAGCGCCTTGCATTCGTTATTATCGGAGTACACTGACGTTTTCAGTAAAAACGATTTGGTTCTGGGCCATACCTCGCTCTAATCGCACCATATCGACACCGGTGTGGCGGGACCAATTTGTGTGCACCCGCATCGCATGTGCCCTGCTGAAAGGGAACACGTGCGTGGCGCAGTGGACGACATGTTGGCGGCCGACATAATTTCGCCGTCCAACAGTCCTTGGGGCGCGCCGGTGGTGCTGGTTAAGAAAAAAGATGGTGGGACGAGGTTTTGTGTTCATTTCCACCGATTGAATAAGATATCCATGGCAAACGCATACCACTTGCCACGGATGGACGACTCACTGGATCCTTTGTCAGGGGCAAATTTTTTCTCCACCCTCGACCTGTCGTCTGGGTTTTGGCAGCTTCCCCTCGATGACGAGTCCAAACCAAAAACGGCCTTCCGTACGCCACAAGGCCTCTTTAAGTTCAACCGCTTACCTATGGGCTTAAATGCAGCACCGGCGACGTTCCAATGCCTGATGGAACTGGTGCTAGCGGGGCTGCAGTGGCAAACGTGCCTCATATATTTGGACGATATCATTGTATTCAGCCGCACGTTCGAAGAACACCTCCAACGACTGGAGACTGTCTTTCAGAGGATGCGCTCGGCGGACCTAAAATTTAAACCAAAGAAGTGCCACCCTTTGCAACGGTCCGTCCGATACTTGGGTCACATCGTCAGCTCTGACGGTGTGTCCACGGACCCTCAGAAAACGGCGTGTGTCCAAGAGTGGCCCACGCCCACTTCGGTGGGCGACGTACGGCGGTTTATTGGATTCGCATCCTACTATCGCCGTTTTGTTAAGAACTTTGCGACACTGGCTAAGCCACTGCTTGTTCTGACGGGGAAAAATCAGAGATTCAAATGGGGCCCGGAGGATGAGCGCTCTTTTCAATCTCTTCGGGATCTCCTGGCCACCGCGCCGACGCTCGACTACCCAGATTTTTCCCAGCCGTTCATCCTTGACACGGATGCTAGCAATATCGGCATAGGAGCCGTTTTGTCGCAACGGAAAGATGTGGTCGAGTGAGTGGTGGCATACGGCAGCAGGGTTCTGTCCCCTGCCGAGACGCGATATTACGTGACGCGATGGGAACTGTTAGCAATAGTACATTTTGTTCACCAGTACCGGCCGTACCTGTATGGAAGGAAATTCTTCGTGCGCACTGACCACGCGGCCTTGCAATATTCTTTGAAATTGGAACAACCATCGGGTCAATTGGCTCGGTGGTTAGAATCATTGCAGGAGTTTCCTTGAATATCACGTACCGCAAGGGCACTCGCCATGGCAACGCGGACGCTCTCTCCAGGTTGCCCCCGACTCCTCCCTGCGCTCGGTGTGGCTACGCGAGCAGATGCCGACGGTACGCTGCATTTGCCGCACTCGGTGTGGCTACGCGAGCAGGAGGCTGATGCCTCTCAGGTTCCGCTGCGGGAACTGAGCAGAGACCGAGATCTCATTTGGCGGGATGGAAATGGCAGATGTTCCGGGGCCAGGCGGGATTACTGATGAGTACGGATGGATTGTCTGACCGTTCACGCCTGGTTGTGCTGACATCCCTTCGCCACGACCTGCTCCGCACTCTGCACGCCGACAAGCTAATGCTCCTCGGCGTGCAGAAGACGTTGGCCGCAATGCAGCAGGATTTATTTTGGCCCCGCATGACAGCAGATGTCACTAACTTTATCCGATCATGCCATGATTGTGCAAAGAGGAAACCACCTCGTAAAAATTATGTCCCACCACTACATTCGATTGAGGTGTCCCGTATTAATGAGCTAGTTGCTCTGGACATCCTCGGCCCGTTCCCTCCATCGGCTAGGGGAAACAAATACTTTTGGTCGGGGTCGAATATTTTTCTCGCTGGCCTATGGCCTGGCCCTTGCCTGACCAAACGGCCTCGTCCATCACCGAGGCTTTCTTGAATGGATATGTCATGGATAAAGGAGCACCCAAAGGGCTGCTCACGGATCAAGGACGTAACTTCTCCTCCAAATTGCTCAAGGATGTATGCTCTGCGCTGGGTGCAAAGAAAATCCGCAATTCCCCTTACCATCCGCAAATGGATGGCATGGTGGAACGATTTAACCGCACCCTTTCGGCCATGCTTTGTCACACGGTGAGTGAAAAACAAACCGATTGGGACTTGCACATACCGCGCGTCCTGGCGGCATACCGCATGGTTCCGCACGCGTCTACAGGATATTCGCCATTTTTCCTGATGTATGGCCGTGAGAATGTACCCCCGATTGATGTTCAACTGGGTGCAGCGGGAAAACAACCGTCCGCTTCTTTGCCTGATCATGTACGGGACTCGCTTACATGGTTGATGGAGGCGCGAGAGGCCGCCAGATGTGCGACGGCCTGTACGCAGGCAAGGAACGAGAGGTATGCGCGTCGATCGCGAACTGACATGCCCTGGTCGGTGGGCGATTTGGCATGGCTCCATTGCCCTCAGGTGCCAGTGGGTACGTCCCCTAAACTGCACAAGCCTTGGCGGGGGCCTGTGAGGCTGGTGGACATTCGGAATCCCCAGAGTGTTTGCATCCAGTACGGCCAATGTCGTTGGTATGTCCATTCGTCGCAACTTAAGCCCTACGTTGACCCGCGTGCTGGCCCTTCATCTCCACTTGTTGACCTGCCAGGGTCTGGCGTGCTGAATGTGCCACTTGCCTCGCCCGTTGATCCCCAGCGGGGCTGTGTTATACCCCCCGCAGATGAACAGGTTTTGAGGGACGACGAGACCCCGGACGTCCCTCCTCCAACGGGACCTGTCACAGATACTACTGAAACCCAACATTCTTCTTTTTTTTCTCCACAGCAACCACCTCCTGCTGAACAGTCGGTGAGGCAACCATGCACGAAGGAAGGAGAGGGTCCTGTGTCGCGCACGTGGTCGAAATCTCTCCCATTTCGCTAATATTGATTGCCTTGCGGTCTGTCACCCTGTTGTTACCGCTCTACAGGGGCGCCCTAATGTATGTCTGTTGTTAAATGTTTTGAATTCCTCGGCGCGTTGACGCCTACTTCCCCATTACCTTGTTAATGCATCATATACGCCCTAAGATTTATTCTAATGGGATTCGGCCTGTCACCCTTATCCCAGCCGAGACGGCTGACTTTTTACACCGGGGGGGGGGGGGGGGTGGTGTGATGTAATGTGAGGATATATCCGGCTCACTGACGTATCACAACTCGTCATGATGATTGGCTCTGCCGGTCCTGGTTTATAACCAATAGGGGGAAGCCTAGGGGCGTGGCCTGATGTAATGGAAAGGTGACAGCTGTAAGGAGGATTGGTTCTGCTGGCTTTGGCCACAGCCAATTGGGAGATGAGTCAGGGGGGTGGTTCCGGGAGCCTACGAGGGAGCCTGGAATATTCCATGGAGGCTAACCAGGATTGGTGGAAACATACCACGTGACCCGGGTATTAAATAGGGGTGGAGACGAACGACGCGGGGTGCCTGTCAGCAGCGTGAAGGAAAGCTGTAATGCAAGTTGAAGACCGGATTCCAGAAGTCACCTCAACGACCTTTATTACACTACTATAGAGTCAACAGACACTACTATAGAGTTATAAGTTACGACTATAGAGTCGGTAGATACTACTGTAGGGCCAGTAGATACTACTATGGACAGTCAATAAATACAACTGCAGAGTCAGTAGATACTACTATAGAGTCAGTAGATACTACTATAGAGTCAGTAGATACTATGGAGTCAGTAGAAACTACTTTAGAGCCCGATACTATTGTAGAGTCAGATACTACTAGAGAGCCACTAGATACTACTCACTATTGTATGTATGGTGTGTAGGTATATATTCCTATGCAAGGGTAAATATATTTTTTGAGGGTGGGGGGTTCGACAATTTTCAAAACCTTTGAGATCAACTATTTGCCCCCCACTTTCTATCACTTTTTAGACTTCTGCAAGCCTCTTATAATTTTGTTGACGGACCAATGGACAGACAAACGGATCGCCGGACTTTCACAATAGCTTCGTATTTGTGTATGTATGTTATGTTTTAAAGATAAGTTTTGAAATGTATTTTTCCCCTGGGCAACACCGGGTACTTCCTGCTAGTCTGGGAATAAATCATGAAGTTGAGCTGTATAGCTCAACTTTATGAAAAGGACTTCGGACGAGGTAAGTCGTTTTCAACTGGTGGTATCGGTTGGATCCGTACAATGTCCCGTCTCAGCAGAGTGAAGCACCGAAGGCTTTGCCTACAGCGCTTAATGACCAGGCCTTGATGGTGTATTCGGCTATCCCAGTGTCAAGGAAAATTACGCTTCAAGAAGCCTACAGGGAAATGGCAGAAATATTTGACCCACCATCTGGGGCCAAGCAATGATTCCAGAATCGCCCACGTGGTGCAACTGAGTCTTCTTTGGCTTACAGGAGTGCACTGCTGGCTCTAACTCAAGGGACCTTCCCATGTCTGGACGACTTGGCGCTGGACTCAATAGTGGCGGAGAGATATAGTGTTGTCAGTCGCGGAACTAGAAACAAGAACCTCTTCATGGATAGTGAAATGCAGCCATTCACATGAAGAAATATCAGGACCATTGCACACCGTGGCCTGGGTATCAGAAGTTCCACTGGAAGATTGACACGGGGCGACAACCACACATGAAGTGCGAGGGAAAGCAAGTGGCCCTGCGTCGGACTCAGCCATGGGGGGGATGGTGGCTGCCATACGTGAATTGTCAGCAGCACATCAGGAGATGCTGCAGTGGACACTTTGGTGGAAACCCAGGGACGCGAGGACATCTCACCGCACTCGTACTGCGGTGATCTGTCATCGCTGCAGTCAACTGGGGCACATCATGCGAGGGAGTCAGAACGATCCCAACACTCCTGGGACGCCCACACGTGATCCACATCCTGCGGGCTCAAGCAACAATGCGCAGGCGAGTGATGACAACCCGGACACCCAGGCAGCTAATTTTATATCACGCCCACTCCATCCCTCACAACCACCATCTGGCTCGCACTCCTCTCCATCACCTCCATCATCTCAGGATGTTGAGCGGCTGACGAGCCAGTGGCCCGACTTGGTCACAAAATGGCGTAAGTTAACCAGGCGCCTGGTGGCTGCCACAGCCGGAAAATTGGTGTTGGTGGGTTCCATGGAAGGGGTTAGTGTGCACATTTTTATTGACAGAGGTATTGCGACCATTATATCTATGAAAATATTTGACACGCTTCCATACAAATGTCGTGCATTATACCCGGTACAAGCAAAATATATAGCTGTGAACGGCAGAAGCATTGGCATTATAGGGAAGATGAATGCTACAATTTGCATAGGACAGTTGTCGGTGTCAGGACCAGTGCTGATTTCCAGCACACTCATGATACCCTGCTTGCTGGGGACAGATTTCCTGAACAGGATGTCGGTCAAAATTCTTACCAATAAGGAGTGCGTAGAAACGCATTCTGGGGGATGGTTGTATTTTTTACGACTGGATAGCAATATGAAATACGTGCCCTTCGTGCCGGCCATCGTTAGCGAGTCAGTGACTATTCCCCCGGCGACATAAATGTTAATTCCACTATGCTACCGCATCTCCCTGGTGACCCCTCACGCAGACTCAGCCATATTAGTCACACCAGCAGTCACAGTGATGGATTGTCACTCACTAGCAGCTGCGGATACGGTCCTCTGGAGTAACCAGCGATTGTTCAAGTCCTAAATATATCTGACGTAGCCACAACTGTGCAGGTAGGGATGATCCTTGCTCATTTCAGTCCTATGTCCACCACGCGCAAGTAAGGGCTGTTCCCAAATGGTAGGAAGAATCGGGATAGTTTCGTGGCAGGTGGACGAGTCATGGATGGACTCCATATCCATGCAAAATCTGAAGCTATCAGAGGGACAGGTACAACAAATGAGAGCTCTGTTAGGGGAGTTTCGTGACATATTTAGCAAAGTGCCCTACGATTTAGGATGCACCTCCCTGATGGAACCCCACATAGAGATTGGGGGATGCAGCACCCATTAGCCAAAACTCATACAGAATGAGTCCGTCAGAAAAGGCATGTGTCCAGCAAGCGGTGGTTGAAATGTTACGAGCAGATATAATAATACCCTCCACAAGCCCATGGGGCGCTCCAGTGGTTCTTGTAAAGAAATATGATGGTTCTCTGCGATTTTGTGTTGATTTCTGTCATCTCAACAAATTTAAATTGGCAGATGCCCATCTATTACCACACATCGATGACTCACCAGACGCATTAGCAGGGGTAAAATATTTTAGTACCTTAAATTTGTTGTCGGGGTTCTGGCAAATGCCACTTGATCCCGGGTCACTTGTCAAAAACGGCATTTAGAGCTCTGCAAAGACTGTACCAATTTAATTGTTTGCCTATGAGCCTCTGAATGGCACCAGATACTTTGCAGCACCTGATGGAAATGGTTTTAGCAGGCCTCCAATGGGACCTATGTTTTTATCTAATTGTACGTCATTGTCTTTGGCTGTTCCTTTGAGGAGCATCTGTGTTGGATGTCAGGTATTCGGTCAGGTCCGGGACGCTCATTTCAAGGTGAAGCCACCTAAATGTCACCTAGTTCAGCCATCAGTCTATTATTTGGGCCATATGGTCAGTTTGTCAGGTGTGGCAACTGACCCGGCAAAAACAGCCAGTGTAAAGGACTGGCCCACTCCCACATCGCTTTCAGAGGTCGGCAGGTTCATTGGCTTTGTGTCCTATTACTGTCGGTTTGTGCCTAAGTTCGCAACTATCGCAATGCCCTTGCACGCCTTGACAGCCAAGAACCAGCGGTTACGATGGGGCCCAGTGGAAGAGGCAGGTTTTCAAAAGCTGCGCTCACATCTCACAGACACGTCACCCTTGGCTTATCCAGATTTGTCCGCTACTTTCATCTTGGATACTGATGCTAGTAACGTCGGTATCAGGGGAGTGCTCTCACATATTCAGAATGGGCGAGAAGTAGTTATCGCGTATGGCAGCCGTGTTTTATCACCTGCTGAACAACGTGATTGTGACTTGTTGGGAACTGCTCATGGTTGTGCACTTCGTACACCAGTACATACCTTAGGGGCCGTCTATAAATGACGTCACGCACCTGGGGGGGGGGGCGGGGGTCAGACATTTGTGACGATGTGTGACAAGGGGGGGGGGGGGGTGAGAAATGTGACGTCACATCAAAATGCGCAACTTTAAATAAATATAGAATTGTTATAATAACACTAATTGTTATTCTAGATTTGAAGTTTTCGTGACTGCAAAAATCCATATTCTTTGGTTCTTTCGGTAAAGTCACGTAGATGAAAAAATACAAATAAAATAAAAATAAAAAAATAAACTCACGACGTTTCGAGCGCAACACAAGCGCCCGTCATCAGGTGGGACACAACAGTTAGAAACAACTGCTGAACTGGGCAAGAAATCTGCAGTGAAACAAGACGCTATATAAATAACAGAGGGGTGGGAGGAGCTAAGGAGAAGATACAGAATGGGGGGTGACCCTCGCCACTCACCCTCACCACTCACACTCACCACCTCACCACTCACCACCTCACCACCTCACCACTCATCACTCACCACTCACACTCACCACAGACCCCTCACCACTCACACTCACCACAGACACCTCACCACTCACACTCACCCTCAGCACTCACCACTCACCCTCACCACTCACCGCTCACCACTCACCACTCACCCTCACCACTCACTCACCCTCAACAATCACCACTCACCCTCACCACTCACCCTCACCTTTCACCACTCACTCTCACCGCTCACCACTCACCCTCACCACTCACCCTCACCACTCACCCTCACCGCTCACTCTCACCGCTCACCACTCACACTCACCACTCACCCTCACCCTCACCAATCATCCTCACTACTCACCACTCACCCTCACCACTCACCCTCACCACTCACCCTCACCCTCACCAATCATCCTCACTACTCACCACTCACCCTCACCACTCACCTTCACCACTCACGCTCACCCTCACCACTCACCCTCACCGCTCACCACTCACTCACCACTCATCACTCACCACTCACACTCACCACAGACCCTTACCACTCACCCTCACCACTCACCACGCACCACTCACCCCTCTCCCTCACCACTCACCCTCACCACTCACGCTCACCACTGACCCTCACCACTCACTCACCCTCAACACTCACCCTCACCACTCACCCTCACCACTCACCTCTCACATCTCACTCTCACCGCTCACCACTGACCCTCACCACTCACCCTCACCACTCACCCTCACCACTCACTCTCACCGCTCACCACTCACACTCACCACTCACCACTCACCCTCAGCAATCATCCTCACTACTCACCACTCACCCTCACCACTCACCCTCACCACTCACGCTCACCACTCACCCTCACCACTCACTCACCCTCAACACTCACCTTCACCACTCACCCTCACCACTCACCTCTCACCACTCACTCTCACCGCTCACCACTGACCCTCACCACTCACCCTCACCACTCACACTCACCACTCACACTCACCACTCACAATCACCACCTCACCACTCACCACTCATCACTCACCAATCACACTCACCACAGACCCCTCACCACTCACTCTCTCCGCTCACCCTCACCACTCACCACTCATCCCTCTCCCTCACCACTCACCACTCACCCTCACCACTCACGCTCACCACTCACCCTCACCACTCACCACTCACCCCTGTCCCTCACCACTTTCCCTCACTACTCGCCCCTCTCCCTCACCACTCACGCTCACCACTCATCCTCAACAATCATCCTCACTATTCACCACTCACCCTCACCACTCACTGCTCACCACTCACCCTCACCACTCACTCACCGTCAACACTCACCCTCACCACTCACCCTCACTTCTCACCACTCACACTCACCGCTCACCGCTGACCCTCACCACTCACCCCCACCACTCACCCCCACCACTCACTCTCACCGCTCACCACTCACCCTCACCACTCACACTCAACACTCACACCACCTCACCACTCACCACCTCACCACTCATCACTCACACTCACCACAGACCCTTACCACTCACCCTCACCACTCACCACGCACCACTCACCCCTCTGCCTCACCACTCACGCTCACCACTGACCCTCACCACTCACCCTCACTACTCGCACTCACCACTCACACTCACCACCTCACCACTCACCACCTCACCACTCATCACTCATCACTCACACTCACCACAGACCCCTCACCACTTACCCTCACCAATCATCCTCACTACTCACCACTCACCCTCACCATTCACTCTCACCACTCACGCTCACCACTCACGCTCACCACTCACTCTCACCGCTCACCACTGACCCTCACCACTCACCCTCACCACTCACGCTCACCACTCACCCTCACCACTCACTCACCCTCAACACTCACCCTCACCACTCACCACTCACCGCTGTCCCTCACCACTTTTCCTCACTAATCGCCCCTCTCCCTCACCACTCATACTCACCACTCACCCTCACCAATCATCCTCACTACTCACCACTCACCCTCACCACTCACCCTCACCACTCACCACTCACTCTCACCACTCACCACTGACCCTCACCACTCACCCTCACCACTCACACTCCCCACTCACACTCACCACCTCACCACTCACCACCTCATCACTCACACTCACCACAGACCCCTCACCACTCACACTCACCACAGACCCCTCACTACTCACCCTCACCAATAATCCTCACTACTCACCACTCACCATCACCACTCTCACCACTCACGCTCACCACTCACCCTCACCACTCACTCACCCTCAACACTCACCCTCACCACTCACCCTCACCACTCACCTATCACCACTCACCCTCACCGCTCACCACTGACCCTCACCACTCACCCTCACCACTCACACTCACCACTCACACTCACCACCTCACCACTCACCACCTCACCACTCATCACTCACTCTCACCACAGACCCCTCACCACTCACCACTCACACTCACCACAGACCCCTCACCACTCACCCTCACCAATCATCCTCACTACTCACCACTCACTTTCGCCACTCACGCTAACCACTCACCCTCACTACTCACTCACCCTCAACACTCACCCTCACCACTCACCCTCACCACTCACCACTCACACTCACCACCTCACCACAGACCCCTCACCACTCACACTCACCACAGACCCTTCTCCATTCACACTCACCCTCACCACTTACCACTCACTCTCACCACTCACTCTCACCACTCACCACTCACCCCTATCCCTCACCACTTACCTTCACCACTTACCCCTCTCACTCACCACTCACTACTCACCACTCACCCTCACCAAACATCCTCACTACTCACCACTCACCCTCACCACTCACCCTCACCACTCACGCTCACCACTCACCCTCACCACTCACTCACCCTCAACACTCACCCTCACCACTCACCCTCACCACTCACCTCTCACCACTCACTCTCACCGCTCACCACTGACCCTCACCACTCACCCTCACCACTCACCCTCACCGCTCACTCTCACCGCTCAACACTCACACTTACCACTCACACTCGCCACTCACGCTCGCCCTCACTAATCATGCTCACTACTCACCACTCAACCTCACCACTCACCCTCACCACTCACGCTCACCACTCACCGTCACCAATCACTCACCCTCAACACTCACCCTCACCACTTACCCTCACCACTCACCTCTCACCACTCACTCTCACTGCTCACCACTCACCCTCACCACTCACCCTCACCACTCACCACTCACTCTCACCACTCACCACTGACCCTCACCACTCACCCTCACCACTCACACTCCCCACTCACACTCACCACCTCACCACTCACCACCTCATCACTCACACTCACCACAGACCCCTCACCACTCACCACTCACACTGACCACAGACCCCTCACCACTTACCCTCACCAATCATCCTCACTAATCACCACTCACCCTCAGCACTCAACACTCACACCACCTCACCACTCACCACCTCACCACTCATCACTCACACTCACCACAGACCCTTACCACTCACGCTCACCACTCACCCTCACCACTCACTCACCCTCAACACTCACCCTCACCACTCACCCTCACCACTCACCTCTCACCACTCACTCTCACTGCTCACCACTGACCCTCACCACTCACCCTCACTACTCGCACTCACCACTCACACTCACCACCTCACCACTCACCACCTCACCACTCATCACTCATCACTCACACTCACCACAGACCCCTCACCACTCACCCTCACCAATCATCCTCACTACTCACCACTCACCCTCACCACTCACTCTCACCACTCACGCTCACCACTCACCCTCACCACTCACTCTCACCGCTCACCACTGACCCTCACCACTCACCCTCACCACTCACCCTCACCACTCACTCACCCTCACCACTCATTCACCCTCAACACTCACCCTCACCACTCACCCTCACCATTCACATCTCACCATTCACTCTCACCGCTCACCACTGACCCTCACCACTCACCCTCACCACTCACACTCACCACTCACACTCACCACTCACACTCACCACCTCACCACTCACCCTCACCACTCACCACTCACCGCTGTCCCTCACCACTTTTCCTCACTAATCGCCCCTCTCCCTCACCACTCACACTCACCACTCACCCTCACCAATCATCCTCACTACTCACCACTCACCCTCACCACTCACCCTCACCACTCACCACTCACTCTCACCACTCACCACTGACCCTCACCACTCACCCTCACCACTCACACTCCCCACTCACACTCACCACCTCACCACTCACCACCTCATCACTCACACTCACCACAGACCCCTCACCACTCACCACTCACACTGACCACAGACCCCTCACCACTTACCCTCACCAATCATCCTCACTAATCACCACTCACCCTCAGCACTCAACACTCACACCACCTCACCACTCACCACCTCACCACTCATCACTCACACTCACCACAGACCCTTACCACTCACGCTCACCACTCACCCTCACCACTCACTCACCCTCAACACTCACCCTCACCACTCACCCTCACCACTCACCTCTCACCACTCACTCTCACTGCTCACCACTGACCCTCACCACTCACCCTCACTACTCGCACTCACCACTCACACTCACCACCTCACCACTCACCACCTCACCACTCATCACTCATCACTCACACTCACCACAGACCCCTCACCACTCACCCTCACCAATCATCCTCACTACTCACCACTCACCCTCACCACTCACTCTCACCACTCACGCTCACCACTCACCCTCACCACTCACTCTCACCGCTCACCACTGACCCTCACCACTCACCCTCACCACTCACCCTCACCACTCACTCACCCTCACCACTCATTCACCCTCAACACTCACCCTCACCACTCACCCTCACCATTCACATCTCACCATTCACTCTCACCGCTCACCACTGACCCTCACCACTCACCCTCACCACTCACACTCACCACTCACACTCACCACTCACACTCACCACCTCACCACTCACCCTCACCACTCACCACTCACCGCTGTCCCTCACCACTTTTCCTCACTAATCGCCCCTCTCCCTCACCACTCACACTCACCACTCACCCTCACCAATCATCCTCACTACTCACCACTCACCCTCACCACTCACCCTCACCACTCACCACTCACTCTCACCACTCACCACTGACCCTCACCACTCACCCTCACCACTCACACTCCCCACTCACACTCACCACCTCACCACTCACCACCTCATCACTCACACTCACCACAGACCCCTCACCACTCACCACTCACACTGACCACAGACCCCTCACCACTTACCCTCACCAATCATCCTCACTAATCACCACTCACCCTCAGCACTCAACACTCACACCACCTCACCACTCACCACCTCACCACTCATCACTCACACTCACCACAGACCCTTACCACTCACGCTCACCACTCACCCTCACCACTCACTCACCCTCAACACTCACCCTCACCACTCACCCTCACCACTCACCTCTCACCACTCACTCTCACTGCTCACCACTGACCCTCACCACTCACCCTCACTACTCGCACTCACCACTCACACTCACCACCTCACCACTCACCACCTCACCACTCATCACTCATCACTCACACTCACCACAGACCCCTCACCACTCACCCTCACCAATCATCCTCACTACTCACCACTCACCCTCACCACTCACTCTCACCACTCACGCTCACCACTCACCCTCACCACTCACTCTCACCGCTCACCACTGACCCTCACCACTCACCCTCACCACTCACCCTCACCACTCACTCACCCTCACCACTCATTCACCCTCAACACTCACCCTCACCACTCACCCTCACCATTCACATCTCACCATTCACTCTCACCGCTCACCACTGACCCTCACCACTCACCCTCACCACTCACACTCACCACTCACACTCACTACTCGCACTCACCACTCACACTCACCACCTCACCACTTACCACCTCACCACTCATCACTCATCACTCACACTCACCACAGACCCCTCACCACTCACCCTCACCAATCATCCTCACTACTCACCACTCACCCTCACCACTCACTCTCACCACTCACGCTCACCACTCACCCTCACCACTCACTCTCACCGCTCACCACTGACCCTCACCACTCACCCTCACCACTCACCCTCACCACTCACTCACCCTCACCACTCATTCACCCTCAACACTCACCCTCACCACTCACCCTCACCATTCACATCTCACCATTCACTCTCACCGCTCACCACTGACCCTCACCACTCACCCTCACCACTCACACTCACCACTCACACTCACCACTCACACTCACCACCTCACCACTCACCCTCACCACTCACCACTAACCGCTGTCCCTCACCACTTTTCCTCACTAATCGCCCCTCTCCCTCACCACTCACACTCACCACTCACCCTCACCAATCATCCTCACTACTCACCACTCACCCTCACCACTCACCACTCACTCTCACCACTCACCACTGACCCTCACCACTCACCCTCACCACTCACACTCCCCACTCACACTCACCACCTCACCACTCACCACCTCATCACTCACACTCACCACAGACCCCTCACCACTCACCACTCACACTGACCACAGACCCCTCACCACTTACCCTCACCAATCATCCTCACTAATCACCACTCACCCTCAGCACTCAACACTCACACCACCTCACCACTCACCACCTCACCACTCATCACTCACACTCACCACAGACCCTTACCACTCACGCTCACCACTCACCCTCACCACTCACTCACCCTCAACACTCACCCTCACCACTCACCCTCACCACTCACCTCTCACCACTCACTCTCACTGCTCACCACTGACCCTCACCACTCACCCTCACTACTCGCACTCACCACTCACACTCACCACCTCACCACTCACCACCTCACCACTCATCACTCATCACTCACACTCACCACAGACCCCTCACCACTCACCCTCACCAATCATCCTCACTACTCACCACTAACCCTCACCACTCACTCTCACCACTCACGCTCACCACTCACCCTCACCACTCACTCTCACCGCTCACCACTGACCCTCACCACTCACCCTCACCACTCACCCTCACCACTCACTCACCCTCACCACTCATTCACCCTCAACACTCACCCTCACCACTCACCCTCACCATTCACATCTCACCATTCACTCTCACCGCTCACCACTGACCCTCACCACTCACCCTCACCACTCACACTCACCACTCACACTCACCACTCACACTCACCACCTCACCACTCACCCTCACCACTCACCACTCACCGCTGTCCCTCACCACTTTTCCTCACTAATCGCCCCTCTCCCTCACCACTCACACTCACCACTCACCCTCACCAATCATCCTCACTACTCACCACTCACCCTCACCACTCACCCTCACCACTCACCACTCACTCTCACCACTCACCACTGACCCTCACCACTCACCCTCACCACTCACACTCCCCACTCACACTCACCACCTCACCACTCACCACCTCATCACTCACACTCACCACAGACCCCTCACTACTCACCACTCACACTCACCACAGACCCCTCACCACTCACCCTCACCAATCATCCTCACTACTCACCACTCACTTTCGCCACTCACGCTCACCACTCACCCTCACCACTCACTCACCCTCAACACTCACCCTCACCACTCACCTCTCACCACTCACACTCACCACCTCACCACAGACCCCTCACCACTCACCACTCACACTCACCACAGACCCTTCTCCATTCACACTCACCCTCACCACTCACCACTCACTCTCACCACTCACTCTCACCACTCACCACTCACCCCTCTCCCTTACCACTTACCTTCACCACTTACCCCTCTCCCTCACCACTCACTACTCACCACTCACCCTCACCAAACATCCTCACTACTCACCACTCATCCTCACCACTCACCCTCAACACTGACCTTCACCACTCACCCTCACCACTCACACTCACCACTCACACTCACCACTCACCACCTCACCACCTCACCACTCATCACTCACACTCAGCACAGACCCCTCACCACTCACACTAACCACAGACCCCTCACCACTCACACTCACCCTTAGCACTCACCACTCACTCTCACCACTCACCCTCACCACTCACCACTCACCCCTCTCCCTCACCACTCACACTCACCACTCACGCTCACCACTCACCCTCACCACTCACCCCTGTCCCTCACCACTTTCCCTCACTACTCGACCCTCTCCCTCACCACTCACGCTCACCACTCACCCTCACCAATCATCCTCACTACTCACCACTCACCCTCACCACTCACCCTCACCACTCACCGCTCACCACTCACCCTCACCAATCACACTCACCACTCACACTCACCACTGACCCTCACCACTCACCCTCACCACTCACCCTCACCACTCACCGCTCACCACTCACCCTCACCAATCACACTCACCACTCACACTCACCACTGACCCTCACCACTCACCCTCACCACTCACCCTCACCACTCACACTCACCACTCAACACTCACACCACCTCACCACTCACCACCTCACCACTCATCACTCACCACTCACACTCACTACAGACCCCTCACCACTCACCCTCACCACTCACCACGCACCACTCACCCCTCTCCCTCACCACTCACGCTCACCACTCACCCTCACCACTCACTCACCCTCAACACTCACCCTCACCACTCACCCTCACCACTCACCTCTCACCACTCACTCTCACTGCTCACAACTGACCCTCACCACTCACCCTCACCACTCACACTCACCACTCACAGTCACCACCTCATCACTCACAACCTCACCACTCATCACTCATCACTCACACTCACCACAGACCCCTCACCACTCACCCTCACCAATCATCCTCACTACTCACCACTCACCCTCACCATTCACTCTCACCACTCACGCTCACCACTCACCCTCACCACTCACTCTCACCGCTCACCACTGACCCTCACCACTCACCCTCACCACTCACGCTCACCACTCACCCTCACCACTCACTCACCCTCAACACTCACCCTCACCACTCACCCTCACCATTCACCTCTCACCATTCACTCTCACCGCTCACCACTGACCCTCACCACTCACCCTCACAACTCACACTCACCACTCACACTCACCACTCACACTCACCACCTCACCACTCACCCTCACCACTCACCACTCACCGCTGTCCCTCACCACTTTTCCTCACTAATCGCCCCTCTCCCTCACCACTCATACTCACCACTCACCCTCACCAATCATCCTCACTACTCACCACTCACCCTCACCACTCACCCTCACCACTCACCACTCACTCTCACCACTCACCACTGACCCTCACCACTCACCCTCACCACTCACACTCCCCACTCACACTCACCACCTCACCACTCACCACCTCATCACTCACACTCACCACAGACCCCTCACCACTCACCACTCACACTCACCACAGACCCCTCACTACTCACCCTCACCAATCATCCTCACTACTCACCACTCACCATCACCACTCTCACCACTCACGCTCACCACTCACCCTCACCACTCACTCACCCTCAACACTCACCCTCACCACTCACCCTCACCACTCACCTATCACCACTCACCCTCACCGCTCACCACTGACCCTCACCACTCACCCTCACCACTCACACTCACCACTCACACTCACCACTCACACTCACCACCTCACCACTCACCACCTCACCACTCATCACTCACTCTCACCACAGACCCCTCACCACTCACCACTCACACTCACCACAGACCCCTCACCACTCACCCTCACCAATCATCCTCACTACTCACCACTCACTTTCGCCACTCACGCTAACCACTCACCCTCACTACTCACTCACCCTCAACACTCACCCTCACCACTCACCCTCACCACTCACCACTCACCACTCACACTCACCACCTCACCACAGACCCCTCACCACTCACACTCACCACAGACCCTTCTCCATTCACACTCACCCTCACCACTCACCACTCACTCTCACCACTCACTCTCACCACTCACCACTCACCCCTATCCCTCACCACTTACCTTCACCACTTACCCCTCTCACTCACCACTCACTACTCACCACTCACCCTCACCAAACATCCTCACTACTCACCACTCACCCTCACCACTCACCCTCACCACTCACGCTCACCACTCACCCTCACCACTCACTCACCCTCAACACTCACCCTCACCACTCACCCTCACCACTCACCTCTCACCACTCACTCTCACCGCTCACCACTGACCCTCACCACTCACCCTCACCACTCACCCTCACCGCTCACTCTCACCGCTCAACACTCACACTTACCACTCACACTCGCCACTCACGCTCGTCCTCACTAATCATGCTCACTACTCACCACTCAACCTCACCACTCACCCTCAACACTCACGCTCACCACTCACCGTCACCAATCACTCACCCTCAACACTCACCCTCACCACTCACCCTCACCACTCACCTCTCACCACTCACTCTCACCGCTCACCACTCACCCTCACCACTCACCCTCACCACTCACCACTCACTCTCACCACTCACCACTGACCCTCACCACTCACCCTCACCACTCACACTCCCCACTCACACTCACCACCTCACCACTCACCACCTCATCACTCACACTCACCACAGACCCCTCACCACTCACCACTCACACTGACCACAGACCCCTCACCACTTACCCTCACCAATCATCCTCACTAATCACCACTCACCCTCAGCACTCAACACTCACACCACCTCACCACTCACCACCTCACCACTCATCACTCACACTCACCACAGACCCTTACCACTCACGCTCACCACTCACCCTCACCACTCACTCACCCTCAACACTCACCCTCACCACTCACCCTCACCACTCACCTCTCACCACTCACTCTCACTGCTCACCACTGACCCTCACCACTCACCCTCACTACTCGCACTCACCACTCACACTCACCACCTCACCACTCACCACCTCACCACTCATCACTCATCACTCACACTCACCACAGACCCCTCACCACTCACCACTCACACTCACCACAGACCCCTCACCACTCACCCTCACCAATCATCCTCACTACTCACCACTCACCCTCACCACTCACTCTCACCACTCACGCTCACCACTCACCCTCACCACTCACTCTCACCGCTCACCACTGACCCTCACCACTCACCCTCACCACTCACGCTCACCACTCACCCTCACCACTCACTCACCCTCAACACTCACCCTCACCACTCACCCTCACCATTCACATCTCACCATGCACTCTCACCGCTCACCACTGACCCTCACCACTCACCCTCACCACTCACACTCACCACTCACACTCACCACTCACACTCACCACCTCACCACTCACCCTCACCACTCACCACTCACCGCTGTCCCTCACCACTTTTCCTCACTAATCGCCCCTCTCCCTCACCACTCACACTCACCACTCACCCTCACCAATCATCCTCACTACTCACCACTCACCCTCACCACTCACCCTCACCATTCACCACTCACTCTCACCACTCACCACTGACCCTCACCACTCACCCTCACCACTCACACTCCCCACTCACACTCACCACCTCACCACTCACCACCTCATCACTCACACTCACCACAGACCCCTCACTACTCACCACTCACACTCACCACAGACCCCTCACCACTCACCCTCACCAATCATCCTCACTACTCACCACTCACTTTCGCCACTCACGCTCACCACTCACCCTCACCACTCACTCACCCTCAACACTCACCCTCACCACTCACCTCTCACCACTCACACTCACCACCTCACCACAGACCCCTCACCACTCACCACTCACACTCACCACAGACCCTTCTCCATTCACACTCACCCTCACCACTCACTCTCACCACTCACTCTCACCACTCACCACTCACCCCTCTCCCTTACCACTTACCTTCACCACTTACCACTCTCCCTCACCACTCACTACTCACCACTCACCCTCACCAAACATCCTCACTACTCACCACTCATCCTCACCACTCACCCTCAACACTGACCCTCACCACTCACCCTCACCACTCACACTCACCACTCACACTCACCACCTCACCACTCACCACCTCACCACCTCACCACTCATCACTCACACTCACCACAGACCCCTCAACACTCACACTAACCACAGACCCCTCACCACTCACACTCACCCTTAGCACTCACCACTCACTCTCACCACTCACCCTCACCACTCACCACTCACCCCTCTCCCTCACCACTCACACTCACCACTCACGCTCACCACTCACCCTCACCACTCACCCCTGTCCCTCACCACTTTCCCTCACTACTCGACCCTCTCCCTCACCACTCACGCTCACCACTCACCCTCACCAATCATCCTCACTACTCACCACTCACCCTCACCACTCACCCTCACCACTCACCGCTCACCACTCACCCTCACCAATCACACTCACCACTCACACTCACCACTGACCCTCACCACTCACCCTCACCACTCACCCTCACCACTCACCGCTCACCACTCACCCTCACCAATCACACTCACCACTCACACTCACTACAGACCCCTCACCACTCACCCTCACCACTCACCACGCACCACTCACCCCTCTCCCTCACCACTCACGCTCACCACTCACCCTCACCACTCACTCACCCTCAACACTCACCCTCACCACTCACCCTCACCACTCACCTCTCACCACTCACTCTCACTGCTCACAACTGACCCTCACCACTCACCCTCACCACTCACACTCACCACTCACAGTCACCACCTCACCACTCACAACCTCACCACTCATCACTCATCACTCACACTCACCACAGACCCATCACCACTCACCACTCACACTCACCACAGACCCCTCACCACTCACCCTCACCACTCACCACTCACCACTCACCCTCACCACTCACCACTCTCCCTCACCACTCACCCTCACCACTCACGATCACCACTCACCCTCACCACTCACCACTCACCCCTGTCCCTCACCACTTTCCCTCACCATTCGCCCCTCTTCCTCACCACTCACGCTCACCACTCACCCTCACCACTCACCGCTCACCACTCACCACTCACCCTCACCACTCACACACCCTCAACACTCACCCTCACCACTCACCCTCACCGCTCACCTCTCACCACCCACCCTCACCACTCACTCTCACCGCTCACCCTCACCACTCACACTCACCACTCACACTCACCACTGACCCTCACCACTCACCCTCACCACTCACCCTCACCACTCACTCTCACCGCTCACCACTCACCCTCACCACTCACACTCACCACTCACACTCACCACTCACCACTCACACCACCTCACCACTCACCACCTCACCACTCATCACTCACCACTCATCACTCACCACTCACACTCACCACAGACCCCTCACCACTCACCCTCACCACTCACCACGCACCACTCACCCCTCTCCCTCACCACTCACGCTCACCACTCACCCTCACCACTCACTCACCCTCAACACTCACCCTCACCACTCACCCTCACCACTCACGACTCACTCTCACCGCTCACCACTCACCCTCACCACTCACCACCTTACCACTCATCACTCATCACTCACACTCACCACAGACCCCTCACCACTCACCACTCACACTCACCACAGACCCCTCACCACTCACCCTCACCAATCATCCTCACTACTCACCACTCACCCTCACCACTCACTCTCACCACTCACGCTCACCACTCACCCTCACCACTCACTCTCACCGCTCACCACTGACCCTCACCACTCACCCTCACCACTCACGCTCACCACTCACCCTCACCACTCACTCACCCTCAACACTCACCCTCACCACTCACCCTCACCATTCACATCTCACCATTCACTCTCACCGCTCACCACTGACCCTCACCACTCACCCTCACCACTCACAGTCACCACTCACACTCACCACTCACACTCACCACCTCACCACTCACCCTCACCACTCACCACTCACCGCTGTCCCTCACCACTTTTCCTCACTAATCGCCCCTCTCCCTCACCACTCACACTCACCACTCACCCTCACCAATCATCCTCACTACTCACCACTCACCCTCACCACTCACCCGCACCACTCACCACTCACTCTCACCACTGACCCTCACCACTCACCCTCACCACTCACACTCCCCACTCACACTCACCACCTCACCACTCACCACCTCATCACTCACACTCACCACAGACCCCTCACTACTCACCACTCACACTCACCACAGACCCCTCACCACTCACCCTCACCACTCACTCACCCTCAACACTCACCCTCACCACTCACCTCTCACCACTCACACTCACCACCTCACCACAGACCCCTCACCACTCACCACTCACACTCACCACAGACCCTTCTCCATTCACACTCACCCTCACCACTCACTCTCACCACTCACTCTCACCACTCACCACTCACCCCTCTCCCTTACCACTTACCTTCACCACTTACCCCTCTCCCTCACCACTCACTACTCACCACTCACCCTCACCAAACATCCTCACTACTCACCACTCATCCTCACCACTCACCCTCAACACTGACCCTCACCACTCACCCTCACCACTCACACTCACCACTCACACTCACCACCTCACCACTCACCACCTCACCACCTCACCACTCATCACTCACACTCACCACAGACCCCTCACCATTCACACTAACCACAGACCCCTCACCACTCACACTCACCCTTAGCACTCACCACTCACTCTCACCACTCACCCTCACCACTCACCACTCACCCCTCTCCCTCAACACTCACACTCACCACTCACGCTCACCACTCACCCTCACCACTCACCCCTGTCCCTCACCACTTTCCCTCACTACTCGACCCTCTCCCTCACCACTCACGCTCACCACTCACCCTCACCAATCATCCTCACTACTCACCACTCACCCTCACCACTCACCCTCACCACTCACCGCTCACCACTCACCCTCACCAATCACACTCACCACTCACACTCACCACTGACCCTCACCACTCACCCTCACCACTCACCCTCACCACTCACCGCTCACCACTCACCCTCACCAATCACACTCACCACTCACACTCACCAATGACCCTCACCACTCACCCTCACCACTCACCCTCACCACTCACACTCACCACTCAACACTCACACCACCTCACCACTCACCACCTCACCACTCATCACTCACCACTCACACTCACTACAGACCCCTCACCACTCACCCTCACCACTCACCACGCACCACTCACCCCTCTCCCTCACCACTCACGCTCACCACTCACCCTCACCACTCACTCACCCTCAACACTCACCCTCACCACTCACCCTCACCACTCACCTCTCACCACTCACTCTCACTGCTCACAACTGACCCTCACCACTCACCCTCACCACTCACACTCACCACTCACAGTCACCACCTCACCACTCACAACCTCACCACTCATCACTCATCACTCACACTCACCACAGACCCATCACCACTCACACTCACCACAGACCCCTCACCTCTCACCCTCACCACTCACCACTCACCCTCACCACTCACCACTCACCCTCACCACTCACGATCACCACTCACCCTCACCACTCACCACTCACCCCTGTCCCTCACCACTTTCCCTCACCATTCGCCCCTCTTCCTCACCACTCACGCTCACCACTCACCCTCACCACTCACCGCTCACCACTCACCACTCACCCTCACCGCTCACCTCTCACCACCCACCCTCACCACTCACTCTCACCGCTCACCCTCACCACTCACACTCACCACTCACACTCACCACTGACCCTCACCACTCACCCTCACCACTCACCCTCACCACTCACTCTCACCGCTCACCACTCACCCTCACCACTCACACTCACCACTCACACTCACCACTCACCACTCACACCACCTCACCACTCACCACCTCACCACTCATCACTCACCACTCATCACTCACCACTCACACTCACCACAGACCCCTCACCACTCACCCTCACCACTCACCACGCACCACTCACCCCTCTCCCTCACCACTCACGCTCACCACTCACCCTCACCACTCACTCACCCTCAACACTCACCCTCACCACTCACCCTCACCACTCACGACTCACTCTCACCGCTCACCACTCACCCTCACCACTCACTCACCCTCAACACTCACCCTCACCACTCACCCTCACCACTCACCTCTCACCACTCACTCACACTGCTCACAACTGACCCTGACCACTCACCCTCACCACTCACACTCACCACTCACAGTCACCACCTCACCACTCACAACCTCACCACTCATCACTCACACTCACCACAGACCCTTCACCACTCACCACTCACACTCACCACAGACCCCTCACCACTCACCCTCACCACTCACCACTCACCCTCACCACTCACCACTCTCCCTCACCACTCACCCTCACCACTCACGCTCACCACTCACCCTCACCACTCACCACTCACCCCTGTCCCTCACCACTTTCCCTCACCATTCGCCCCTCTTCCTCACCACTCACGCTCACCACTCACCCTCACCACTCACCGCTCACCACTCACCACTCACCCTCACCACTCACACACCCTCAACACTCACCCTCACCACTCACCCTCACCGCTCACCTCTCACCACCCACCCTCACCACTCACTCTCACCGCTCACCCTCAACACTCACACTCACCACTCACACTCACCACTGACCCTCACCACTCACCCTCACCAATCACCCTCACCACTCACCCTCACAGCTCACCACTCACCCTCACCACTCACACTCACCACTCACACTCACACCACCTCACCACTCACCACCTCACCACTCATCACTCACCACTCATCACTCACCACTCACACTCACCACAGACCCCTCACCACTCACCCTCACCACTCACCACGCACCACTCACCCCTCTCCCTCACCACTCACCCTCACCACTCACGCTCACCACTGACCCTCACCATTCACTCACCCTCAACACTCACCCTCACCACTCACCCTCACCACTCACGCTCACCACTCACCCTCACCACTCACCACTCACCCCTGTCCCTCACCACTTTCCCTCACCATTCCCCCCTCTTCCTCACCACTCACGCTCACCACTCACCCTCACCACTCACCGCTCACCACTCACCACTCACCCTCACCACTCACACACCCTCAACACTCACCCTCACCACTCACCCTCACCGCTCACCTCTCACCACCCACCCTCACCACTCACTCTCACCGCTCACCCTCACCACTCACACTCACCACTCACACTCACCACTGACCCTCACCACTCACCCTCACCACTCACCCTCACCACTCACCCTCACCGCTCACCACTCACCCTCACCACTCACACTCACCACTCACACTCACCACTCACCACTCACACCACCTCACCACTCACCACCTCACCACTCATCACTCACCACTCATCACTCACCACTCACACTCACCACAGACCCCTCACCACTCACCCTCACCACTCACCATGCACCACTCACCCCTCTCCCTCACCACTCACGCTCACCACTCACCCTCACCACTCACTCACCCTCAACACTCACCCTCACCACTCACCCTCACCACTCACTCTCACCACTCACTCTCACCGCTCACCACTCACCCTCACCACTCACCCTCACCACTCACACTCACCACTCACACTCACCACCTCACCACTCACCACCTCACCACTCATCACACACTCACCACAGAGCCCTCACCACTCACCACTTACACTCACCACAGACCTCTCACCACTCACCCTCACCACTCACTCTCACCACTCACCCTCACCACTCACCACTCTCCCTCACCACTCACCCTCACCACTCACGCTCACCACTCACCCTCACCACTCACCACTCACCCCTGTCCCTCACCACTTTCCCTCACCATTCGCCCCTCTCCCTCACCACTCAAGCTCACCACTCACCCTCACCAATCATCCTCAATACTCACCACTCACCCTCACCACTCACCCTCACCACTCACCGCTCACCACTCACAACTCACCCTCAACAATCACCCTCACCACTCACCCTCCCACTCACCTCTCACCACTCACTCTCACTGCTCACAACTGACCCTCACCACTCACCCTCACCACTCATCACTCACACTCACCACAGACCCATCACCACTCACCACTCACACTCACCACACACCACTCACCCTCACCACTCACCCTCACCACTCACCGCTCACCACTCACAACTCACCCTCAACAATCACCCTCACCACTCACCCTCCCACTCACCTCTCACCACTCACTCTCACTGCTCACAACTGACCCTCACCACTCATCACTCACACTCACCACAGACCCCTCACCACTCACCCTCACCACTCACCACTCACCACTCACCCTCACCACTCACCACTCTCCCTCACCACTCACCCTCACCACTCACGATCACCACTCACCCTCACCACTCACCACTCACCCCTGTCCCTCACCACTCACACCACCTCACAACTCACCACCTCACCACTCATCACCCATCACTCACCAATCACACTCACCACAGACCATTCACCACTCACCCTCACCACTCACCACGCACCACTCACCACTCACACTCACCACAGACCCCTCACCACTCACACTCACCCTCACCACTCACTCTCACAACTCACCCGGACCACTCACCACGCACCACTCACCCCTCTCCCTCACCACTCACCCTCACCGCTCACCACTCACACTCACCACTCACCACTCACCCCTCTCCCTCACCACTCACCCTCACCGCTCACCACTCACACTCACCACTCACCACTCACCCCTCTCCTTCACCACTGACCCTCATCACTCACCCCTCTCCCCCACCACTCACGCTCACCACTCACCCTCACCAATCATCCTCACTACTCACCACTCACCACTCACCCTCACCACTCACTCTCACCACTCACGCTCACCACTCACCACTCACCCCTCTCCCTCACCACTCACCCTCACCACTAACAACTTTCCCTCACCACTCACGCTCACCACTCACCTTCACCACTCACCCTCACCACTCACCCTCACCACTGACCACACACCCTCACCACTTACCCTCACCACTCACCCCCACCAATCATCCTCACTACTCACCACTCACCCTCACCACTCACCTTCACCACTCACGCTCACCACTCACCCTCACCACTCACTCACCCTCAACACTCACCCTTACTACTCACCCCCACCACTCAACTCTCACCACTCACTCTCACCACTCACACTCACCACAGACCCCTCACCACTCACACTCACCACAGACCCCTCACCACTCTCACTCACCCTCAGCACTCACCAGTCACTCTCACCACTCACCCTCACCACTCACCACTCACCCCTCTCCCTCACCACTTACCTTCACCACTTACCCCTCTCCCTCACCACTCACTACTCACCACTCACCCCTCTCCCTCACCACTCACCACTCACCCTCACCACTCACGCTCACCACTCAACCTCACCACTCACCACTCACCCCTGTCCCTGACCACTTTCAATCACTACTCGCCCCTCTCCCTCACCACTCACGCTCACCACTCACCCTCACCAATCATCCTCACTACTCACCACTCACCCTCACCACTCACCCTCACCACTCACCGCTCACCACTCACTCACTCACTCACCCTCAACACTCACCCTCACCACTCACCCTCACCACTCACCCCTCACCACTCACTCTCACCGCTCACCACTGAACCTGACCACTCACCCTCACCACTCACCCTCACCAGTCACTCTCACTTCTAACCACTCACCCTCACCACTCACACTCACCACTCACACTCAATACTCACCACTCACACCACCTCACCACTCACCACCTCACCACTCATCACTCACCACTCACACTCACGACAGACCCCTGCACCACTCACCCTCACCACTCACCATGCACCACTCACCCCTCTCCCTCACCACTCACGCTCACCACTCAACCTCACCACTCACTCACCCTCAACACTCACCCTCACCACTCACCCTCACCACTCACCTCTCACCACTCACTCTCACCGCTCACCACTGACCCTCACCACTCACCCTCACCACTCACACTCACCACTCACACTCACCACCTCACCACTCATCACTCACACTCACCACAGACCCCTCACCACTCACACTCACCACAGACCCCTCACCACTCACCCTCACCACTCACCACTCACCCTCACCACTCACCACTTTCCCTCACCACTCGCCCCTCTCCCTCACCACTCACGCTCACCACTCACCCTCACCAATCATCCTCACTACTCACACTCACCCTCACCACTCACCCTCACCACTCACCACTCACCCTCACCACTCACTTACCCTCAACACTCACCCTCACCACTCACCCTCCCACTGACCTCTCACCACTCACTCTCACCGCTCACCACTCACCCTCACCACTCACCCTCACCACTCACACTCACCACTCATACTGACCACTCACCACTCACCCCACCTCACCACTCACCACCTCATCACTCACACTCACCACAGACCCCTCACCACTCACCCTCACCACTCATGCTCACCACTCACACTCACCACTCACCACTCACCCCTCTCCCTCACCACTCACCCCTCTCCCTCACCACTCACGCTCACCACTCACCCTCACCAATCATCCTAACTACTCACCACTCACCCTCACCACTCACACTCACCACTCACACTCACCACTCACACTCACCACCTCACCACTCACCACCTCACCATTCATCACTCATCACTCACCACTCACACTCACCACAGACCCTTCACCACTCACACTCACCACAGACCCCTCACCACTCACACTCACCCTCACCACTCACTCTCACCACTCACCCTCACCACTCATCACGCACCACTCACCCCTCTCCCTCACCACTCACCACTCACCCTTACCGCTCACCACTCACACTCACCAATCACCCCTCTCCCTCACCACTTACCCTCACCACTCACCCCTCTCCCCCACCACTCACGCTCACCACTCACCCTCACCAATCATCCTCACTACTCACCACTCACACTCACCCTCACCACTCACTCTCACCACTCACCCTCACCACTCACCCCTCACCCCTCTCCCTCACCATTCACCACTCACCCTCACCACTCACCACTCACCCCTCTCCCTCACCACTTACCCTCACAACTCACCCCTCTCCCCCACTACTCACGCTCACCACTCACCCTCACCAATCATCCTCACTACTCACCACTCACACTCACCCTCACCACTCACTCTCAACACTCACCCTCACCACTCAACCCTCTCCCTCACCCCTCTCCCTCACCACTCACCACTCATCCTCACCACTCACGCTCACCACTCACCCTCACCACTCACCTTCACCACTCACCCCTCTCCCTCACCACTTACCCTCACGACTCACCCCACTCCCTCACCACTCACGCTCACGGAGGGGCCTGAGGGAGGGGGGGGGGTCACGGGAGGGGCCTAAGGGAGGGGGGGGTAAGGGCAAGTGCCTAAGCAAGGGGGATGGGCCGATAGTTTAGGGGGATGGCTACCTGGCTGGCTGCCTGGCTACCTCAAGTCAAGTTATCTTTTATACAGGTAGGAACAACAGGTTCCACACTGCCCACCAGGGATTATTTGTCTGTTTGTCTGTCATGCATACACGGAATTCCGCCCACCCATGCACCTCCCCACCGAACACCGAGCTATGCCGAGATTGGTTGACGATGTCGGGGAGGGTGGGGGGGAAGGGTAAACATGCCCACTCATCCAACTGCCCCCCCCCCCCTAACGCCGCGCTGTCCAACCAAGTTCCGACCTGCCCACTCCGAAGGAACGTGTTTTGTCTGTCTGACTGTCTGTCGTGCATAAATATATATATAATATTTACAGCTCTTTGATTGGTGGAGACCTACTACCGGGTACGGAGAGGGGAGGTGCCTAAGAGAGGAGGGTCAGGGGAGGGGCCTAAGGAAGGGGGGAGTCAGGAGAGGGGCCTGAGGATATGGGGGGGTGGTCAGGGGAGAGGCCTCAGGGAAGGGGGTCAGGGAAGGGGCCTAAGGATATGGGGGGTGGTCATGGGAGGTTCCTAAGGATATGGGGGGGGGGGGTGGTCAGGGGAGGGTCTAAGGGAAGGGGGGTCAGGGGAGGGGCCTAAGGATATGGGGGGGTGGTGGTCAGGGGAGGGGCCTAAGGGAGGGGGGGTCAGCGGAGGGGCCTGAGGGAGGGGGAGGGCCCGATAGTTAAGGGGGCTGGCTACCTGGCTGGCTGCCTGGCTACCTCAAGTCAAGTTATCTTTTATACAGGTAGGAACGACAGTTTCCACACTGCCCACCAGTGATTATTTGTCTGTCGTGCATCGGAATGCAGCCCACCCATGCACCTCCCCCACCGACCACCGAACGGGGCCGCCATTGGTAGAGGTGGGGTGTAAACATGCCCACTCATGCAAACCCCAGCACACCGAACACCGAGCAACGCCGCGATTGGTTGACGATGTCGGGGGGGGTGGGGGGGAAGGGTAAACATGCCCACTCATCCAACTGCCCTCCCCCCCTGAACGCCGCGCTGAGTGTGTGTGTGTGAGTCTGAGAGTGTGAGAGTGTGTGTGTGTGTCTGAGAGTGTGTGAGACTGAAAGTGTGTGTGAGTCTGAGAGTGTGAGATTGAGTGTATGTGTGTGCGAGTCTGAGAGTGTGAGAGTGTGTGTGTGTGTGAGTCTGAGAGTGTGAAAGTGAGTGTATGTGTGTGTGAGTGAGTCTAAAAGTGTGAGAGTGAGTGTGTGTGTGAGTCTGAGAGTGTGAGAGTGAGTGTATGTGTGTGTGAGTCTGAGAGTGTGAGTGTGTGTGTATGTGTGTGTGAGTCTGAGAGTGTGTGAGTGTGTGTGTGAGTCTGAGAGTGTGAGAGTGAGTGTATGTGTGTGAGTCTAAAAGTGTGAGAGTGAGTGTGTGTGTGAGTCTGAGAGTGTGAGGGTGAGTGTGTGTGTGTGTCTGAGAGTGTGACTGTGTGTGTGAGTCTGAGAGTGTGAGAGAGAGTGTGTGAGTCTGAGAGTGAGTGTGTGAGAGTCTGAGAGTGTGAGGGTGAGTGTGTGAGTCTAAGAGTGTGTGTGTGAGTCTGAGAGTGTGAGTGTTTGTGTGTGAGTCTGAGAGTGTGAGAGTGGGTGTATGTGTGTGTGAGTCTGAAAGTGTGTGAGTCTGAGAGTGTGAGAGGGAGTGTATGTGTGTGTGAGTCTGAAAGTGTGTGAGTCTGAAAGTGTGAGAGTGAGTGTATGTGTGTGTCTGAGCGTGTGACTGTGTGTGTGAGTCTGAGAGTGTGAGAGTGAGTGTGTGAGTCTGAGAGTGAGTGTGTGAGAGTCTGAGAGTGTAAGGGTGAGTTTGTGAGTCTGAGAGTGAGTGTATGTGTGTGTGAGTCTGAGAGTGAGTGTGTGTGAGTCTGAGAGTGTGAGTGTGAGTCTGAGAGTGTGAGTCTGAGAGTGTGAGGGTGAGTGTGTGTGTGAGTCTAAGAGTGTGTGTGTGCAAGCCTGAGAGTGTGAGCGTGAGTGTGTGTGAGTCTGAGAGTGTGAGAGTGAGTGTATGTGTGTGTGAGTCTGAAAGTGTGAGAGTGAGTGTGTGTGTCTGAGAGTTTGAGTGTGTGTGAGTCTGAGAGTGTGTGTGTGTGAGTCTGAAAGTGTGAGAGTGAGTGTATGTGTGTGTGAGTCTAAAAGTGTGAGAGTGAGTGTGTGTGTGAGTCTGAGAGTGTGAGAGTGAGTGTATGTGTGTGTAAGTCTGAGAGTGTGAGAGTGTGTGTGTGTGAGGGTGAGTGTGTGTGAGTCTGAGAGTGTGTGTGTGTGAGTCTGAAAGTGTGAGAGTGAGTGTTTGTGTGTGTGAGTCTAAAAGTGTGAGAGTTAGTGTGTGTGTGAGTCTGAGAGTGTGAGAGTGAGTGTGTGTGAGTCTGAGAGTGTGAGAGTGAGTGTATGTGTTTGTGAGTCTGAGAATGTGAGAGTGAGTGTGTGTGAGTCTGAGAGTGTGAGTGTGTGTCTGAGAGTGTGAGTGTGAGTCTGAGAGTGTGAGTCTGAGAGTGTGAGGGTGAGTGTGTGTGTGAGTCTAAGAGTGTGTGTGTGCGAGCCTGAGAGTGTGAGAGTGTGTGTGTGTCTGAGAGTGTGAGTGTGAGTCTGAGAGTGTGAGTCTGAGAGTGTGAGGGTGAGTGTATGTGTGTGAGTCTAAAAGTGTGAGTGTGTGTGTGAGTCTGAGAGTGTGAGAGTGGGTGTATGTGTGTGTGAGTTTGAGAGTGTGAGAGTGTGTGTGTGTGTGAGTCTGAGAGTGTGAAAGTGAGTGTATGTGGGTCTGAAAGTGTGAGTGAGTGTGTGTGTGAGTCTGAGAGTGTGAGAGTGAGTGTATGTGTGTTTGAGTCTGAGAGTGTGAGAGTGAGTGTATGTGTGTGTGAGTGAGTCTAAAAGTGTGAGAGTGAGTGTGTGTGTGAGTCTGAGAGTGAGTGTATGTGTGTGTGAGTCTGAGAGTGTGAGAGTGAGTGTGTGTGTCTGAGAGTGTGACTGTGTGTGTGAGTCTGAGAGTGTAAGAGAGAGTGTGTGAGTCTGAGAGTGAGTGTGTGAGAGTCTGAGATTGTGAGGGTGAGTGTGTGAGTCTAAGAGTGTGTGTGTGAGTCTGAGAGTGTGAGTGTGTGTGTGTGAGTCTGAGAGTGTGAGAGTGGGTGTATGTGTGTGTGAGTCTGAAAGTGTGTGAGTCTGAGAGTGTGAGAGTGAGTGTAATTGTGTGTGAGTCTGAGAGTGTGTGAGTGTGTGTGTGAGTCTGAGAGTGTAAGAGTGAGTGTATGTGTGTGAGTCTGAGAGTGTGAGAGTGAGTGTGTGAGTCTGAGAGTGAGTGTGTGAGAGTCTGAGAGTGTGAGGGTGAGTTTGTGAGTCTCAGAGTGTGAGAGTGAGTGTATGTGTTTGTGAGTCTAAAAGTGTGAGAGTGAATGTGTGTGTGAGTCTGAGAGTGTGAGAGTGAGTGTATGTGTGTGTAAGTCTGAGAGTGTGAGTCTGAAAGTGTGAGAGTGAGTGTGTGTGTATGTGAGTCTGAAAGTGTGAGTGTGTGTGTGAGTCTGAGATTGTGAGAGTGAGTGTATGTGTGTGTGAGTCTAAAAGTGTGAGAGTGAGTGTGTGTGTGAGTCTGAGAGTGTGTGTGAGTCTGAAAGTGTGAGAGTGAGTGTATGTGTGTGTGAGTCTAAAAGTGTGAGAGTGAGTGTGTGAGTCTGAGAGTGTGAGAGTGAGTGTATGTGTGTGTAAGTCTGAGATTGTGAGAGTGTGTGTGTGAGTCTGAGAGTGTGAGTCTGAGAGTGTGAGAGTGAGTGTATGTGTGTGTGAGTCTAAACGTGTGAGAGTGTGTGTGTGTGTGTGAGTCTGAGAGTGTGTGTGAGTCTGAAAGTGTGAGAGTGATGTGTATGTGTGTGTGAGTCTGAGAGTGTGAGAGTGTGTGTGTGTGAGTCTGAGAGTGTGAGTCTGAAAGTGTGAGAGTGAGTGTGTGTGAGGGTGAGCGTGTGTGAGTCTGAGAGTGTGAGAGTGAGTGTATGTGTGTGTGAGTCTAAAAGTGTGAGAGTGAGTGTGAGAGTGAGTGTATGTGTGTGTAAGTCTGAGATTGTGAGAGTGTGTGTGTGTGAGTCTGAGAGTGTGAGTCTGAAAGTGTGAGAGTGAGTGTATGTGTGTGTGAGTCTGAGAGTGTGAGAGTGAGTGTGTGTGTCTGAGAGTGTGACTGTGAGTCTGAGAGTGTGAGAGTGGGTGTATGTGTGTGTGAGTCTGAGAGTGTGTGAGTGTGTGTGTGAGTCTGAGAGTGTGAGAGTGAGTGTATGTGTGTGATTCTGAGAGTGTGAGAGTGAGTGTGTGAGTCTGAGAGTGAGTGTGTGAGAGTCTGAGAGTGTGAGGGTGAGTTTGTGAGTCTCAGAGTGTGAGAGTGAGTGTATGTGTGTGTGAGTCTAAAAGTGTGAGAGTGAGTGTGTGTGTGAGTCTGAGAGTGTGTGTGAGTCTGAAAGTGTGAGAGTGAGTGTATGTGTGTGTGAGTATAAAAGTGTGAGAGTGAGTGTGTGAGTCTGAGAGTGTGAGAGTGAGTGTATGTGTGTGTAAGTCTGAGATTGTGAGAGTGTGTGTGTGAGTCTGAGAGTGTGAGTCTGAGAGTGTGAGAGTGAGTGTATGTGTGTGTGAGTCTAAAAGTTTGAGAGTGAGTGTGTGTGTGAGTCTGAGAGTGTGTGTGAGTCTGAAAGTGTGAGAGTGAGTGTATGTTTGTGAGAGTCTAAAAGTGTGAGAGTGAGTGTGTGAGTCTGAGAGTGTGAGAGTGAGGGTATGTGTGTGTAAGTCTGAGATTGTGAGAGTGTGTGTGTGTGAGTCTGAGAGTGTGAGTCTGAAAGTGTGAGAGTGAGTGTATGTGTGTGTGAGTCTGAGAGTGTGAGAGTGAGTGTGTGTGTGTGTCTGAGAGTGTGACTGTGTGTGTGAGTCTGAGAGTGTGAGAGTGAGTGTGTGAGTCTGAGAGTGAGTGTGTGAGAGTCTGAGAGTGTGAGGGTGAGTGTGTGAGTCTAAGAGTGTGTGTGTGAGTCTGAGAGTGTGAGTGTGTGTGTGTGAGTCTGAGAGTGTGAGAGTGGGTGTATGTGTGTGTGAGTCTGAAAGTGTGTGAGTCTGAGAGTGTAAGAGTGAGTGTATGTGTGTGTGAGTCTAAAAGTGTGTGAGTCTGAGAGTGTGTGAGTGTGTGTGTGAGTCTGAGAGTGTGAGAGTGAGTGTATGTGTGTGAGTCTAAAAGTGTGAGAGTGAGTGTGTGGGTGAGTCTGAGAGTGTGAGAGTGAGTGTGTGTGTGTGTCTGAGAGTGTGACTGTGTGTGTGAGTCTGAGAGTGTGAGAGTGAGTGTGTGAGAGTCTGAGAGTGTGAGGGTGAGTTTGTGAGTCTGAGAGTGTGAGAGTGAGTGTATGTGTTTGTGAGTCTGAGAGTGTGAGAGTGATTGTGTGTGTGAGTCTGAAAGTGTGAGAGTGAGTTTGTGTGTCTGAGAGTTTGAGTGTGTGTGAGTCTGAGTGTGTGTGTGTGTGAGTCTGAAAGTGTGAGAGTGAGTGTATGTGTGTGTGAGTCTAAAAGTGTGAGAGTGAGTGTGTGTGTGAGTCTGAGAGTGTGAGAGTGAGTGTATGTGTGTGTAAGTATGAGAGTGTGAGAGTGTGTGTGTGTGAGTCTGAGAGTGTGAGTCTGAAAGTGTGAGAGTGAGTGTGTGTGAGGGTGAGTCTGCGAGTGTGAGAGTGAGTGTTTGTGAGTCTGAGAGTTTGAGAGTGAGTGTGTGTGTCTGAGAGTGTGAGTGTGAGAGTCTGAGAGTGTGAGGGTGAGTGTGTGAGTCTAAGAGTGTGTGTGTGAGTCTGAGAGTGTGACAGTGTGTGTTTGAGTCTGAGAGTGTGAGAGTGAGTGTATGTGTGTGTGAGTATGAAAGTGTGTGAGTCTGAGAGTGTGAGAGTGAGTGTATGTGTGTGTGAGTCTGAAAGTGTGTGAGTCTGAGAGTGTGAGGGTGAGTGTATGTGTGTGTGAGTCTGATAGTGTTTGAGTGTGTGTGTGAGTCTGAGAGTGTGAAAGTGAGTGTATGTGTGTGAGTCTAAAAGTGTGAGAGTGAGTGTGTGTGTGAGTCTGAGAGTGTGAGAGTGAGTGTGTGTGTGTGTCTGAGAGTGTGACTGTGTGTGTGAGTCTGAGAGTGTGAGAGTGAGTGTGTGAGTCTGAGAGTGAGTGTGTGAGAGTCTGAGAGTATGAGGGTGAGTGTATGTGTGTGTGAGTCTGAGAGTGTGAGAGTGATTGTGTGTGTGAGTCTGAAAGTGTGAGAGTGAGTGTGTGTGTGAGTCTGAGAGTGTGAGAGTGAGTGTGTGAGTCTGAGAGTGAGTGTGTGAGAGTCTGAGAGTGTGAGGGTGAGTTTGTGAGTCTGAGAGTGTGAGAGTGAGTGTATGTGTGTGTGAGTCTGAGAGTGTGAGAGTGATTGTGTGTGTGAGTCTGAAAGTGTGAGAGTGAGTGTGTGTGTCTGAGAGTTTGAGTGCGTGTGAGTCTGAGAGTGTGTGTGTTTGAGTCTGAAAGTGTGAGAGTGAGTGTATGTGTGTGTGAGTCTAAAAGTGTGAGAGTGAGTGTGTGTGTGAGTCTGAGAGTGTGAGGGTGAGTGTATGTGTGTGTAAGTCTGATATTGTGAGAGTGTGTGTGTGTGAGTCTGAGAGTGTGAGTCTGAAAGTGTGAGAGTGTGTGTGTGTGAGGGTGAGTGTGTGTGAGTCTGAGAGTGTGAGAGTGAGTGTATGTGTGTGTGAGTCTGAGAGTGTGAGAGTGATTGTGTGTGTGAGTCTGAAAGTGTGAGAGTGAGTGTGTGTGTCTGAGAGTTTGAGTGCGTGTGAGTCTGAGAGTGTGTGTGTTTGAGTCTGAAAGTGTGAGAGTGAGTGTATGTGTGTGTGAGTCTAAAAGTGTGAGAGTGAGTGTGTGTGTGAGTCTGAGAGTGTGAGAGTGAGTGTATGTGTGTGTAAGTATGAGAGTGTGAGAGTGTGTGTGTGTGAGTCTGAGAGTGTGAGTCTGAAAGTGTGAGAGTGAGTGTGTGTGAGGGTGAGTCTGCGAGTGTGAGAGTGAGTGTTTGTGAGTCTGAGAGTTTGAGAGTGAGTGTGTGTGTCTGAGAGTGTGAGTGTGAGAGTCTGAGAGTGTGAGGGTGAGTGTGTGAGTCTAAGAGTGTGTGTGTGAGTCTGAGAGTGTGACAGTGTGTGTTTGAGTCTGAGAGTGTGAGAGTGAGTGTATGTGTGTGTGAGTATGAAAGTGTGTGAGTCTGAGAGTGTGAGAGTGAGTGTATGTGTGTGTGAGTCTGAAAGTGTGTGAGTCTGAGAGTGTGAGGGTGAGTGTATGTGTGTGTGAGTCTGATAGTGTTTGAGTGTGTGTGTGAGTCTGAGAGTGTGAGAGTGAGTGTATGTGTGTGAGTCTAAAAGTGTGAGAGTGAGTGTGTGTGTGAGTCTGAGAGTGTGAGAGTGAGTGTGTGTGTGTGTCTGAGAGTGTGACTGTGTGTGTGAGTCTGAGAGTGTGAGAGTGAGTGTGTGAGTCTGAGAGTGAGTGTGTGAGAGTCTGAGAGTATGAGGGTGAGTGTATGTGTGTGTGAGTCTGAGAGTGTGAGAGTGATTGTGTGTGTGAGTCTGAAAGTGTGAGAGTGAGTGTGTGTGTGAGTCTGAGAGTGTGAGAGTGAGTGTGTGAGTCTGAGAGTGAGTGTGTGAGAGTCTGAGAGTGTGAGGGTGAGTTTGTGAGTCTGAGAGTGTGAGAGTGAGTGTATGTGTGTGTGAGTCTGAGAGTGTGAGAGTGATTGTGTGTGTGAGTCTGAAAGTGTGAGAGTGAGTGTGTGTGTCTGAGAGTTTGAGTGCGTGTGAGTCTGAGAGTGTGTGTGTTTGAGTCTGAAAGTGTGAGAGTGAGTGTATGTGTGTGTGAGTCTAAAAGTGTGAGAGTGAGTGTGTGTGTGAGTCTGAGAGTGTGAGGGTGAGTGTATGTGTGTGTAAGTCTGATATTTTGAGAGTGTGTGTGTGTGAGTCTGAGAGTGTGAGTCTGAAAGTGTGAGAGTGTGTGTGTGTGAGGGTGAGTGTGTGTGAGTCTGAGAGTGTGAGAGTGAGTGTATGTGTGTGTGAGTCTGAGAGTGTGAGAGTGAGTGTATGTGTATGTTAGTCTGAAAGTGTGAGTGTGTGTGTGAGTCTGAGAGTGTGAGAGTGAGTGTATGTGTGTGTGAGTCTAAAAGTGTGAGAGTCAGTGTGAGAGTGAGTGTATGTGTGTGTAAGTCTGAGATTGTGAGAGTGTGTGTGTGTGAGTCTGAGAGTGTGAGTCTGAAAGTGTGAGAGTGAGTGTATGTGTGTGTGAGTCTGAGAGTGTGAGAGTGAGTGTGTGTGTCTGAGAGTGTGACTGTGTGTGTGAGTCTGAGAGTGTGAGAGTGGGTGTATGTGTGTGTGAGTCTGAAAGTGTGTGAGTCTGAGAGTGTGAGAGTGAGTGTATGTGTGTGTGAGTCTGAGAGTGTGTGAGTGTGTGTGTGAGTCTGAGAGTGTGAGAGTGAGTGTATGTGTGTGTGAGTCTGAGAGTGTGTGAGAGTGTGTGTGAGTCTGAGAGTGTAAGAGTGAGTGTATGTGTGTGAGTCTGAGAGTGTGAGAGTGAGTGTGTGAGTCTGAGAGTGAGTGTGTGAGAGTCTGAGAGTGTGAGGGTGAGTTTGTGAGTCTCAGAGTGTGAGAGTGAGTGTATGTGTTTGTGAGTCTAAAAGTGTGAGAGTGAATGTGTGTGTGAGTCTGAGAGTGTGAGAGTGAGTGTATGTGTGTGTAAGTCTGAGAGTGTGAGTCTGAAAGTGTGAGAGTGAGTGTGTGTGTATGTGAGTCTGAAAGTGTGAGTGTGTGTGTGAGTCTGAGATTGTGAGAGTGAGTGTATGTGTGTGTGAGTCTAAAAGTGTGAGTGTGTGTGTGTGTGTGAGTCTGAGAGTGTGTGTGAGTCTGAAAGTGTGAGAGTGAGTGTATGTGTGTGTGAGTCTGAGAGTGTGAGAGTGTGTGTGTGTGAGTCTGAGAGTGTGAGTCTGAAAGTGTGAGAGTGAGTGTGTGTGAGGGTGAGCGTGTGTGAGTCTGAGAGTGTGAGAGTGAGTGTATGTGTGTGTGAGTCTAAAAGTGTGAGAGTGAGTGTGAGAGTGAGTGTATGTGTGTGTAAGTCTGAGATTGTGAGAGTGTGTGTGTGTGAGTCTGAGAGTGTGAGTCTGAAAGTGTGAGAGTGAGTGTATGTGTGTGTGAGTCTGAGAGTGTGAGAGTGAGTGTGTGTGTCTGAGAGTGTGACTGTGAGTCTGAGAGTGTGAGAGTGGGAGTATGTGTGTGTGAGTCTGAGAGTGTGTGAGTGTGTGTGTGAGTCTGAGAGTGTGAGAGTGAGTGTATGTGTGTGATTCTGAGAGTGTGAGAGTGAGTGTGTGAGTCTGAGAGTGAGTGTGTGAGAGTCTGAGAGTGTGAGGGTGAGTTTGTGAGTCTCAGAGTGTGAGAGTGAGTGTATGTGTGTGTGAGTCTAAAAGTGTGAGAGTGAGTGTGTGTGTGAGTCTGAGAGTGTGTGTGAGTCTGAAAGTGTGAGAGTGAGTGTATGTGTGTGTGAGTCTAAAAGTGTGAGAGTGAGTGTGTGAGTCTGAGAGTGTGAGAGTGAGTGTATGTGTGTGTAAGTCTGAGATTGTGAGAGTGTGTGTGTGAGTCTGAGAGTGTGAGTCTGAGAGTGTGAGAGTGAGTGTATGTGTGTGTGAGTCTAAAAGTTTGAGAGTGAGTGTGTGTGTGAGTCTGAGAGTGTGTGTGAGTCTGAAAGTGTGAGAGTGAGTGTATGTTTGTGAGAGTCTAAAAGTGTGAGAGTGAGTGTGTGAGTCTGAGAGTGTGAGAGTGAGGGTATGTGTGTGTAAGTCTGAGATTGTGAGAGTGTGTGTGTGTGAGTCTGAGAGTGTGAGTCTGAAACTGTGAGAGTGAGTGTATGTGTGTGTGAGTCTGAGAGTGTGAGAGTGAGTGTGTGTGTGTGTCTGAGAGTGTGACTGTGTGTGTGAGTCTGAGAGTGTGAGAGTGAGTGTGTGAGTCTGAGAGTGAGTGTGTGAGAGTCTGAGAGTGTGAGGGTGAGTGTGTGAGTCTAAGAGTGTGTGTGTGAGTCTGAGAGTGTGAGTGTGTGTGTGTGAGTCTGAGAGTGTGAGAGTGGGTGTATGTGTGTGTGAGTCTGAAAGTGTGTGAGTCTGAGAGTGTAAGAGTGAGTGTATGTGTGTGTGAGTCTAAAAGTGTGTGAGTCTGAGAGTGTGTGAGTGTGTGTGTGAGTCTGAGAGTGTGAGAGTGAGTGTATGTGTGTGAGTCTAAAAGTGTGAGAGTGAGTATGTGTGTGAGTCTGAGAGTGTGAGAGTGAGTGTATGTGTGTGTAAGTATGAGAGTGTGAGAGTGTGTGTGTGTGAGTCTGAGAGTGTGAGTCTGAAAGTGTGAGAGTGAGTGTGTGTGAGGGTGAGTGTGTGTGAGTCTGAGAGTGTGAGAGTGAGTGTATGTGAGTGTGAGTCTGAGAGTGTGAGAGTGAGTGTATGTGTATGTGAGTCTGAAAGTGTGAGTGTGTGTGTGAGTCTGAGAGTGTGAGAGTGAGTGTATGTGTGTGTGAGTCTAAAAGTGTGAGAGTGAGTGTGTGTGTGAGTCTGAGAGTGTGTGTGAGTCTGAAAGTGTGAGAGTGTATGTGTGTGTGAGTCTAAAAGTGTGAGAGTGAGTGTGTGAGTTTGAGAGTGTGAGAGTGAGTGTATGTGTGTGTAAGTCTGAGATTGTGAGAGTGTGTGTGTGTGAGTCTGAGAGTGTGAGTCTGAAAGTGTGAGAGTGAGTGTATGTGTGTGTGAGTCTGAGAGTGTGAGAGTGAGTGTGTGTGTGTGTCTGAGAGTGTGTGTGAGTCTGAAAGTGTGAGAGTGAGTGTATGTGTGTGTGAGTCTAAAAGTGTGAGAGTGAGTGTGTGTGTCTGAGAGTGTGAGAGTGAGTGTATGTGTGTGTAAGTCTGAGATTGTGAGAGTGTGTGTGTGTGAGTCTGAGAGTGTGAGTCTGAAAGTGTGAGAGTGATTGTGTGTGTGTGTCTGAGAGTGTGACTGTGTGTGTGAGTCTGAGAGTGTGAGAGAGAGTGTGTGAGTCTGAGAGTGAGTGTGTGAGAGTCTGAGAGTGTGAGGGTGAGTGTGTGAGTCTAAGAGTGTGTGTGTGAGTCTGAGAGTGTGAGTGTGTTTGTGTGAGTCTGAGAGTGTGAGAGTGGGTGTATGTGTGTGTGAGTCTGAAAGTGTGTGAGTTTGAGAGTGTGAGAGTGAGTGTATGTGTGTGTGAGTCTGAAAGTTTGTGAGTCTGAGAGTGTGAGAGTGAGTGTATGTGTGTGTGAGTCTGAGAGTGTGTGAGTGTGTGTGTGAGTCTGATAGTGTGAGAGTGAGTGTATGTGTGTGAGTCTAAAAGTGTGAGAGTGAGTGTGTGTGTGAGTCTGAGAGTGTGAGAGTGAGTGTGTGAGTCTGAGAGTGAGTGTGTGAGAGTCTGAGAGTGTGAGGGTGAGTTTGTGAGTCTGAGAGTGTGAGAGTGAGTGTATGTGTGTGTGAGTCTGAGAGTGTGAGAGTGATTGTGTGTGTGAGTCTGAAAGTGTGAGAGTGAGTGTGTGTGTCTGAGAGTTTGAGTGCGTGTGAGTCTGAGAGTGTGTGTGTTTGAGTCTGAAAGTGTGAGAGTGAGTGTATGTGTGTGTGAGTCTAAAAGTGTGAGAGTGAGTGTGTGTGTGAGTCTGAGAGTGTGAGGGTGAGTGTATGTGTGTGTAAGTCTGATATTGTGAGAGTGTGTGTGTGTGAGTCTGAGAGTGTGAGTCTGAAAGTGTGAGAGTGTGTGTGTGTGAGGGTGAGTGTGTGTGAGTCTGAGAGTGTGAGAGTGAGTGTATGTGTGTGTGAGTCTGAGAGTGTGAGAGTGAGTGTATGTGTATGTTAGTCTGAAAGTGTGAGTGTGTGTGTGAGTCTGAGAGTGTGAGAGTGAGTGTATGTGTATGTTAGTCTGAAAGTGTGAGTGTGTGTGTGAGTCTGAGAGTGTGAGAGTGAGTGTATGTGTGTGTCAGTCTGAGATTGTGAGAGTGTGTGTGTGTGAGTCTGAGAGTGTGAGTCTGAGAGTGTGAGGGTGAGTGTATGTGTGTGTGAGTCTAAAAGTGTGAGAGTGAGTGTGTGTGTGAGTCTGAGAGTGTGAGGGTGAGTGGGTGAGTCTAAGAGTGTGTGTTTGAGTCTGAGAGTGTGAGAGTGAGTGTATGTGTGTGTGAGTCTGAAAGTGTGTGAGTCTGAGAGTGTGAGAGTGAGTGTATGTGTGTGTGAGTCTGATAGTGTTTCAGTGTGTGTGTGAGTCTGAGAGTGTGAGAGTGAGTGTATGTGTGTGAGTCTAAAAGTGTGAGAGTGAGTGTGTGTGTGAGTCTGAGATTGTGCGAGTGAGTGTGTGTGTGTGTCTGAGAGTGTGACTGTGTGTGTGAGTCTGAGAGTGTGAGTGTGTGTGAGTCTGAAAGTGTGAGAGTGAGTGTATGTTTGTGAGAGTCTAAAAGTGTGAGAGTGAGTGTGTGAGTCTGAGAGTGTGAGAGTGAGGGTATGTGTGTGTAAGTCTGAGATTGTGAGAGTGTGTGTGTGTGAGTCTGAGAGTGTGAGTCTGAAACTGTGAGAGTGAGTGTATGTGTGTGTGAGTCTGAGAGTGTGAGAGTCAGTGTGTGTGTGTGTGTCTGAGAGTGTGACTGTGTGTGTGAGTCTGAGAGTGTGAGAGTGAGTGTGTGAGTCTGAGAGTGAGTGTGTGAGAGTCTGAGAGTGTGAGGGTGAGTGTGTGAGTCTAAGAGTGTGTGTGTGAGTCTGAGAGTGTGAGTGTGTGTGTGTGAGTCTGAGAGTGTGAGAGTGGGTGTATGTGTGTGTGAGTCTGAAAGTGTGTGAGTCTGAGAGTGTAAGAGTGAGTGTATGTGTGTGTGAGTCTAAAAGTGTGTGAGTCTGAGAGTGTGTGAGTGTGTGTGTGAGTCTGAGAGTGTGAGAGTGAGTGTATGTGTGTGAGTCTAAAAGTGTGAGAGTGAGTGTGTGGGTGAGTCTGAGAGTGTGAGAGTGATTGTGTGTGTGTCTGAGAGTGTGACTGTGTGTGTGAGTCTGAGAGTGTGAGAGTGAGTGTGTGAGAGTCTGAGAGTGTGAGGGTGAGTTTGTGAGTCTGAGAGTGTGAGAGTGAGTGTATGTGTTTGTGAGTCTGAGAGTGTGAGAGTGATTGTGTGTGTGAGTCTGAAAGTGTGAGAGTGAGTATGTGTGTCTGAGAGTTTGAGTGTGTGTGAGTCTGAGTGTGTGTGTGTGTGAGTCTGAAAGTGTGAGAGTGAGTGTATGTGTGTGTGAGTCTAAAAGTGTGAGAGTGAGTATGTGTGTGAGTCTGAGAGTGTGAGAGTGAGTGTATGTGTGTGTAAGTATGAGAGTGTGAGAGTGTGTGTGTGTGAGTCTGAGAGTGTGAGTCTGAAAGTGTGAGAGTGAGTGTGTGTGAGGGTGAGTGTGTGTGAGTCTGAGAGTGTGAGAGTGAGTGTATGTGAGTGTGAGTCTGAGAGTGTGAGAGTGAGTGTATGTGTATGTGAGTCTGAAAGTGTGAGTGTGTGTGTGAGTCTGAGAGTGTGAGAGTGAGTGTATGTGTGTGTGAGTCTAAAAGTGTGAGAGTGAGTGTGTGTGTGAGTCTGAGAGTGTGTGTGAGTCTGAAAGTGTGAGAGTGAGTGTATGTGTGTGTGAGTCTAAAAGTGTGAGAGTGAGTGTGTGAGTCTGAGAGTGTGAGAGTGAGTGTATGTGTGTGTAAGTCTGAGATTGTGAGAGTGTGTGTGTGTGAGTCTGAGAGTGTGAGTCTGAAAGTGTGAGAGTGAGTGTATGTGTGTGTGAGTCTGAGAGTGTGAGAGTGAGTGTGTGTGTGTGTCTGAGAGTGTGTGTGAGTCTGAAAGTGTGAGAGTGAGTGTATGTGTGTGTGAGTCTAAAAGTGTGAGAGTGAGTGTGTGTGTCTGAGAGTGTGAGAGTGAGTGTATGTGTGTGTAAGTCTGAGATTGTGAGAGTGTGTGTGTGTGAGTCTGAGAGTGTGAGTCTGAAAGTGTGAGAGTGAGTGTGTGTGTGTGTCTGAGAGTGTGACTGTGTGTGTGAGTCTGAGAGTGTGAGAGAGAGTGTGTGAGTCTGAGAGTGAGTGTGTGAGAGTCTGAGAGTGTGAGGGTGAGTGTGTGAGTCTAAGAGTGTGTGTGTGAGTCTGAGAGTGTGAGTGTGTTTGTGTGAGTCTGAGAGTGTGAGAGTGGGTGTATGTGTGTGTGAGTCTGAAAGTGTGTGAGTTTGAGAGTGTGAGAGTGAGTGTATGTGTGTGTGAGTCTGAAAGTGTGTGAGTCTGAGAGTGTGAGAGTGAGTGTATGTGTGTGTGAGTCTGAGAGTGTGTGAGTGTGTGTGTGAGTCTGATAGTGTGAGAGTGAGTGTATGTGTGTGAGTCTAAAAGTGTGAGAGTGAGTGTGTGTGTGAGTCTGAGAGTGTGAGAGTGAGTGCGTGAGTCTGAGAGTGAGTGTGTGAGAGTCTGAGAGTGTGAGGGTGAGTTTGTGAGTCTGAGAGTGTGAGAGTGAGTGTATGTGTGTGTGAGTCTGAGAGTGTGAGAGTGATTGTGTGTGTGAGTCTGAAAGTGTGAGAGTGAGTGTGTGTGTCTGAGAGTTTGAGTGCGTGTGAGTCTGAGAATGTGTGTGTTTGAGTCTGAAAGTGTGAGAGTGAGTGTATGTGTGTGTGAGTCTAAAAGTGTGAGAGTGAGTGTGTGTGTGAGTCTGAGAGTGTGAGGGTGAGTGTATGTAAGTCTGATATTGTGAGAGTGTGTGTGTGTGAGTCTGAGAGTGTGAGTCTGAAAGTGTGAGAGTGTGTGTGTGTGAGGGTGAGTGTGTGTGAGTCTGAGAGTGTGAGAGTGAGTGTATGTGTGTGTGAGTCTGAGAGTGTGAGAGTGAGTGTATGTGTATGTTAGTCTGAAAGTGTGAGTGTGTGTGTGAGTCTGAGAGTGTGAGAGTGAGTGTATGTGTGTGTCAGTCTGAGATTGTGAGAGTGTGTGTGTGTGAGTCTGAGAGTGTGAGTCTGAAAGTGTGAGAGTAAGTGTATGTGTGTGTGAGTCTGAGAGTGTGAGAGTGAGTGTGTGTGTGTCTGAGAGTGTGACTGTGTATGTGAGTCTGAGAGTGTGAGAGTGAGTGTATGTGTGTGTGAGTCTGAAAGTGTGTGAGTCTGAGAGTGTGAGGGTGAGTGTATGTGTGTGTGAGTCTAAAAGTGTGAGAGTGAGTGTGTGTGTGAGTCTGAGAGTGTGAGGGTGAGTGGGTGAGTCTAAGAGTGTGTGTTTGAGTCTGAGAGTGTGAGAGTGAGTGTATGTGTGTGTGAGTCTGAAAGTGTGTGAGTCTGAGAGTGTGAGAGTGAGTGTATGTGTGTGTGAGTCTGATAGTGTTTCAGTGTGTGTGTGAGTCTGAGAGTGTGAGAGTGAGTGTATGTGTGTGAGTCTAAAAGTGTGAGAGTGAGTGTGTGTGTGAGTCTGAGATTGTGAGAGTGAGTGTGTGTGTGTGTGAGTCTAAAAGTGTGAGAGTGAGTGTGTGTGTGAGTCTGAGTGTGAGTGTGTGTGTGTGTCTGAGAGTGTGACTGTGTGTGTGAGTCTAAAAGTGTGAGAGTGAGTGTGTGTGTGAGTCTGAGAGTGAGTGTATGTGTGTGTGAGTCTGAGAGTGTGAGTGTGTGTGAGTCTGAGAGTGTGAGAGTCAGTGTGTGTGTGTGTGTCTGAGAGTGTGACTGTGTATGTGAGTCTGAGAGTGTGAGGGTGAGTGTATGTGTGTGTGAGTCTGAAAGTGTGTGAGTCTGAGAGTGTGAGAGTGAGTGTATGTGTGTGTGAGTCTAAAAGTGTGAGAGTGAGTGTGTGTGTGAGTCTGAGAGTGTGAGAGTGAGTGTGTGTGTGTGTCTGAGAGTGTGACTGTGTGTGTGAGTCTGAGAGTGAGTGTGTGAGAGTCTGAGAGTGTGAGGGTGAGTGTGTGAGTCTAAGAGTGTGTGTGTGAGTCTGAGAGTGTGACAGTGTGTGTTTGAGTCTGAGAGTGTGAGAGTGAGTGTATGTGTGTGTGAGTCTGAAAGTGTGTGAGTCTGAGAGTGAAAGTGAGTGTATGTGTGTGTGAGTCTGAAAGTGTGTGAGTATGAGAGTGTGAGGGTGAGTGTATGTGTGTGTGAGTCTGATAGTATTTGAGTGTGTGTGTGAGTCTGAGAGTGTGAGGGTGAGTGTATGTGTGTGAGTCTAAAAGTGTGAGAGTGAGTGTGTGTGTGAGTCTGAGAGTGTGAGAGTGAGTGTGTGTGTGTCTGAGAGTGTGATTGTTTGTGTGAGTCTGAGAGTGTGAGAGTGAGTGTGTGAGTCTGAGAGTGAGTGTGTGAGAGTCTGAGAGTGTGAGGGTGAGTGTGTGAGTCTAAGAGTGTGTGTGTGAGTCTGAGAGTGTGAGGGTGTGAGTGTGAGTCTGAGAGTGTGAGAGTGAGTGTACGTGTGTGTGAGTCTGAGAGTGTGAGAGTGATTGTGTGTGTGAGTCTGAAAGTGTGAGAGTGAGTGTATGTGTGTGTGAGTCTAAAAGTGTGAGAGTGAGTGTGTGTGTGAGTCTGAGAGTGTGAGAGTGAGTGTATGTGTGTGTAAGTCTGAGATTGTGATAGTGCGTGTGCGTGAGTCTGAGAGTGTGAGTCTGAAAGTGTGAGAGTGAGTGTGTGTGAGGGTGAGTCTGAGAGTGTGAGAGTGAGTGTGTGTGAGTCTGAGAGTTTGAGAGTGAGTGTGTGTGTGTGTCTGAGAGTGTGAGTGTGAGTCTGAGAGTGTGAGGGTTGTGTGTGTGAGTCTGAGAGTGTGAGAGTGAGTGTATGTGTGTGTGAGTCTGAGAGTGTGAGAGTGAGTGTGTGTGAGTCTGAGAGTGTGAGAGTGAGTGTGTGTGTCTGAGAGTGTGAGTCTGAGAGTGTGAGGGTGTGTGTGTGAGTCTGAGAGTGTGAGGGTGAGTGTATGTGTGTGAGTCTAAAAGTGTGAGAGTGAGTGTGTGTGTGAGTCTGAGAGTGTGAGAGTGAGTGTGTGTGTGTGTCTGAGAGTGAGTGTGTGAGAGTCTGAGAGTGTGAGGGTGAGTGTGTGAGTCTAAGAGTGTATGTGTGAGTCTGAGAGTGTGAGAGTGATTGTTTGTGTGAGTCTGAAAGTGTGAGAGTGAGTGTGTGTGTCTGAAAGTTTGAGTGTGTGTGAGTCTGAGAGTGTGTGTGTGTGAGTCTGAAAGTGTGAGAGTGAGTGTATGTGTGTGTAAGTCTAAAAGTGTGAGTGTGCGTGTGTGTGTGAGGCTGAGAGTGTGAGAGTGAGTGTATGTGTGTGTAAGTCTGAGAGTGTGAGAGTGTGTGTGTGTGTGAGTCTGAGAGTGAGTGTGTGTGTGTGTCTGAGAGTGTGACTGTGTGTGTGAGTCTAAAAGTGTGAGTGAGTGTGTGTGTGTGTGAGTCTGAGAGTGTGAGTGTGTGTGAGTCTGAGAGTGTGAGAGTGAATGTGTGTGTGTCTGAGAGTGTGACTGTGTATGTGAGTCTGAGAGTGTGAGAGTGAGTGTATGTGTGTGTGAGTCTGAAAGTCTGTGAGTCTGAGAGTGTGAGAGTGAGTGTATGTGTGTGTGAGTCTAAAAGTGTGAGAGTGAGTGTGTGTGTGAGTCTGAGAGTGTGAGAGTGAGTGTGTGTGTGTGTCTGAGAGTGTGACTGTGTGTGTGAGTCTGAGAGTGTGAGAGTGAGTGTGTGAGTCTGAGAGTGAGTGTGTGAGAGTCTGAAAGTGTGAGGGTGAGTGTGTGAGTCTAAGAGTGTGTGTGTGAGTCTGAGAGTGTGACAGTGTGTGTTTGAGTCTGAGAGTGTGAGGGTGAGTGTATGTGTGTGTGAGTCTGAAAGTGTGTGAGTGTGAGAGTGTGAGAGTGAGTGTGTGTGTGAGTCTGAGAGTGTGAGAGTTAGTGTGTGTGTGTGTCTGAGAGTGTGACTGTGTGTGTGAGTCTGAGAGTGTGAGGGTGTGTGTGTGAGTCTGAGAGTGTGAGAGTGAGTGTATGTGTGTGTGAGTCTGAGAGTGTGAGAGTGATTGTGTGTGAGTCTGAAAGTGTGAGAGTGAGTGTGTATGTCTGAGAGTTTGAGTGTTTGTGAGTCTGAGAGTGTGTGTGTGAGTCTGAAAGTGTGAGAGTGAGTGAATGTGTGTGTGAGTCTAAAAGTGTGAGAGTGAGTGTGTGTGTGAGTCTGAGAGTGTGAGAGTGAGTGTATGTGTGTGTAAGTCTGAGATTGTGAGAGTGTGTGTGTGTGAGTCTGAGAGTGTGAGTCTGAAAGTGTGAGAGTGAGTGTGTGTGAGGGTGAGTCTGAGAGTGTGAGAGTGAGTGTGTGTGAGTCTGAGAGTTTGAGAGTGAGTGTGTGTGTGTCTGAGAGTGTGAGTGTGAGTCTGAGAGTGTGAGGGTGTGTGTGTGAGTCTGAGAGTGTGAGAGTGAGTGTATGTGTGTGTGAGTCTGAGAGTGTGAGAGTGAGTGTGTGTGAGTCTGAGAGTGTGAGAGTGAGTGTGTGTGTGTGTCTGAGAGTGTGAGTCTGAGAGTGTGAGTCTGAGAGTGTGAGGGTGTGTGTGTGTGAGTCTGAGAGTGTGAGGGTGAGTGTATGTGTGTGAGTCTAAAAGTGTGAGAGTGAGTGTGTGTGTGAGTCTGAGAGTGTGAGAGTGAGTGTGTGTGTGTGTCTGAGAGTGTGACTGTGTGTGTGAGTCTGAGAGTGTGAGAGTGAGTGTGTGAGTCTGAGAGTGAGTGTGTGAGAGTCTGAGAGTGTGAGGGTGAGTGTGTGAGTCTAAGAGTGTGTGTGTGAGTCTGAAAGTGTGAGAGTGAGTGTGTGTGTCTGAGAGTTTGAGTGTGTGTGTCTGAGAGTGTGTGTGTGTGAGTCTGAAAGTGTGAGAGTGAGTGTATGTGTGTGTGAGTCTAAAAGTGTGAGTGTGTGTGTGAGGCTGAGAGTGTGAGAGTGAGTGTATGTGCGTGTAAGTCTGATAGTGTGAGAGTGAGTGTGTGTGTGTGTCTGAGAGTGTGACTGTGTGTGTGAGTCTAAAAGTGTGAGAGTGAGTGTGTGTGTGAGTCTGAGAGTGTGAGAGTGAGTGTATGTGTGTGTGAGTCTGAGAGTGTGAGTGTGTGTGTATGTGTGTGTAAGTCTGAGAGTGTGAGAGTGTGTGTGTGTGTGAGTCTGAGAGTGAGTGTGTGTGTGTGTCTGAGAGTGTAACTGTGTGAGTTTAAAAGTGTGAGTGAGTGTGTGTGTGTGTGAGTCTGAGAGTGTGAGTGTGTGTGAGTCTGAGAGTGTGAGAGTGAATGTGTGTGTGTCTGAGAGTGTGACTGTGTATGTGAGTCTGAGAGTGTGAGAGTGAGTGTATGTGTGTGTGAGTCTGAAAGTGTGTGAGTCTGAGAGTGTGAGAGTGAGTGTATGTGTGTGTGAGTCTGAAAGTGTGTGAGTGTGAGAGTGTGAGAGTGAGTGTGTGTGTGAGTCTGAGAGTGTGAGAGTTAGTGTGTGTGAGTGTCTGAGAGTGTGACTGTGTGTGTGAGTCTGAGAGTGTGAGGGTGTGTGTGTGAGTCTGAGAGTGTGAGAGTGAGTGTATGTGTGTGTGAGTCTGAGAGTGTGAGAGTGATTGTGTGTGAGTCTGAAAGTGTGAGAGTGAGTGTGTATGTCTGAGAGTTTGAGTGTTTGTGAGTCTGAGAGTGTGTGTGAGTCTGAAAGTGTGAGAGTGAGTGTATGTGTGTGTGAGTCTAAAAGTGTGAGAGTGAGTGTGTGTGTGAGTCTGAGAGTGTGAGAGTGAGTGTATGTGTGTGTAAGTCTGAGATTGTGAGAGTGTGTGTGTGTGAGTCTGAGAGTGTGAGTCTGAATATGTGAGAGTGAGTGTGTGTGAGGGTGAGTCTGAGAGTGTGAGAGTGAGTGTGTGTGAGTCTGAGAGTTTGAGAGTGAGTGTGTGTGTGTCTGAGAGTGTGAGTGTGAGTCTGAGAGTGTGAGTCTGAGAGTGTGAGTGTGTGTGTGTGAGTCTGAGAGTGTGAGAGTGAGTGTATGTGTGTGTGAGTCTGAGAGTGTGAGAGTGAGTGTGTGTGAGTCTGAGAGTATGAGAGTGAGTGTGTGTGTGTGTCTGAGAGTGTGAGTCTGAGAGTGAGTCTGAGAGTGTGAGGGTGTGTGTGTGTGAGTCTGAGAGTGTGAGTGTATGTGTGTGAGTCTAAAAGTGTGAGAGTGAGTGTGTGTGTGAGTCTGAGAGTGTGAGAGTGAGTGTGTGTGTGTGTCTGAGAGTGTGACTGTGTGTGTGAGTCTGAGAGTGTGAGAGTGAGTGTGTGAGTCTGAGAGTGAGTGTGTGAGAGTCTGAGAGTGTGAGGGTGAGTGTGTGAGTCTAAGAGTGTGTGTGTGAGTCTGAGAGTGTGAGAGTGATTGTTTGTGTGAGTCTGAAAGTGTGAGAGTGAGTGTGTGTGTCTGAGAGTTTGAGTGTGTGTGTCTGAGAGTGTGTGTGTGTGAGTCTGAAAGTGTGAGAGTGAGTGTATGTGTGTGTGAGTCTAAAAGTGTGAGTGTATGTGTGAGGCTGAGAGTGTGAGAGTGAGTGTATGTGCGTGTAAGTCTGAGAGTGTGAGAGTGAGTGTGTGTGTGTGTCTGAGAGTGTGACTGTGTGTGTGAGTCTAAAAGTGTGAGAGTGAGTGTGTGTGTGTGTGAGTCTGAGAGTGTGAGTGTGTGCGAGTCTGAGAGTGTGAGAGTGAATGTGTGTGTGTCTGAGAGTGTGACTGTGTATGTGAGTCTGAGAGTGTGAGAGTGAGTGTATGTGTGTGTGAGTCTGAAAGTGTGTGAGTCTGAGAGTGTGAGAGTGAGTGTATGTGTGTGTGAGTCTGAAAGTGTGTGAGTGTGAGAGTGTGAGAGTGAGTGTGTGTGTGAGTCTGAGAGTGTGAGAGTTAGTGTGTGTGTGTGTCTGAGAGTGTGACTGTGTGTGTGAGTCTGAGAGTGTGAGGGTGTGTGTGTGAGTCTGAGAGTGTGAGAGTGAGTGTATGTGTGTGTGAGTCTGAGAGTGTGAGAGTGATTGTGTGTGAGTCTGAAAGTGTGAGAGTGAGTGTGTATGTCTGAGAGTTTGAGTGTTTGTGAGTCTGAGAGTGTGTGTGAGTCTGAAAGTGTGAGAGTGAGTGTATGTGTGTGTGAGTCTAAAAGTGTGAGAGTGAGTGTGTGTGTGAGTCTGAGAGTGTGAGAGTGAGTGTATGTGTGTGTAAGTCTGAGATTGTGAGAGTGTGTGTGTGTGAGTCTGAGAGTGTGAGTCTGAAAGTGTGAGAGTGAGTGTGTGTGAGGGTGAGTCTGAGAGTGTGAGAGTGATTGTGTGTGAGTCTGAAAGTGTGAGAGTGAGTGTGTATGTCTGAGAGTTTGAGTGTTTGTGAGTCTGAGAGTGTGTGTGAGTCTGAAAGTGTGAGACTGAGTGTATGTGTGTGTGAGTCTAAAAGTGTGAGAGTGAGTGTGTGTGAGTCTGAGAGTTTGAGAGTGAGTGTGTGTGTGTGTCTGAGAGTGTGAGTGTGAGTCTGAGAGTGTGAGTCTGAGAGTGTGAGGGTGTGTGTGTGAGTCTGAGAGTGTGAGAGTGAGTGTATGTGTGTGTGAGTCTGAGAATATGAGAGTGAGTGTGTGTGAGTCTGAGAGTGTGAGAGTGAGTGTGTGTGTGTGTCTGAGAGTGTGAGTCTGAGAGTGTGAGTCTGAGAGTGTGAGGGTGTGTGTGTGTGAGTCTGAGAGTGTGAGTGTATGTGTGTGAGTCTAAAAGTGTGAGAGTGAGTGTGTGTGTGAGTCTGAGAGTGTGAGAGTGAGTGTGTGTGTGTGTCTGAGAGTGTGACTGTGTGTGTGAGTCTGAGAGTGTGAGAGTGAGTGTGTGAGTCTGAGAGTGAGTGTGTGAGAGTCTGAGAGTGTGAGGGTGAGTGTGTGAGTCTAAGAGTGTGTGTGTGAGTCTGAGAGTGTGAGAGTGATTGTTTGTGTGAGTCTGAAAGTGTGAGAGTGAGTGTGTGTGTCTGAGAGTTTGAGTGTGTGTGTCTGAGAGTGTGTGTGTGTGAGTCTGAAAGTGTGAGAGTGAGTGTATGTGTGTGTGAGTCTAAAAGTGTGAGTGTATGTGTGAGGCTGAGAGTGTGAGAGTGAGTGTATGTGCGTGTAAGTCTGAGAGTGTGAGAGTGAGTGTGTGTGTGTGTCTGAGAGTGTGACTGTGTGTGTGAGTCTAAAAGTGTGAGAGTGAGTGTGTGTGTGAGTCTGAGAGTGTGAGAGTGAGTGTATGTGTGTGCGAGTCTGAGAGTGTGAGTGTGTGTGTATGTGTGTGTAAGTCTGAGAGTGTGAGAGTGTGTGTGTGTGTGAGTCTGAGAGTGAGTGTGTGTGTGTGTCTGAGAGTGTAACTGTGTGTGTGAGTTTAAAAGTGTGAGTGAGTGTGTGTGTGTGTGTGAGTCTGAGAGTGTGAGTGTGTGTGAGTCTGAGAGTGTGAGAGTGAATGTGTGTGAGTCTGAGAGTGTGACAGTGTGTGTTTGAGTCTGAGAGTGTGAGAGTGAGTGTATGTGTGTGTGAGTCTGGAAGTGTGTGAGTCTGAGAGTGTGAGAGTGAGTGTATGTGTGTGTGAGTCTGAAAGTGTGTGAGTCTGAGAGTGTGAGAGTGAGTGTATGTTTGTGAGTCTAAAAGTGTGAGAGTGAGTGTGTGTGTGAGTCTGAGAGTGTGAGAGTGAGTGTGTGTGTGTGTCTGAGAGTGTGACTGTGTGTGTGAGTCTGAGAGTGTGAGAGTGAGTGTGTGTGAGTCTGAGAGTGTGAGAGTGAGTGTGTGTGTCTGAGAGTGTGAGTCTGAGAGTGTGAGTCTGAGAGTGTGAGGGTGTGTGTGTGTGAGTCTGAGAGTGTGAGGGTGAGTGTATGTGTGTGTGAGTCTGAGAGTGTGAGAGTGAGTGTGTGTGAGTCTGAGAGTGTGAGAGTGAGTTTGTGTGTGTGTCTGAGAGTGTGAGTCTGAGAGTGTGAGTCTGAGAGTGTGAGGGTGTGTGTGTGTGAGTCTGAGAGTGTGAGAGTGAGTGTGTGTGTGTGTGTCTGAGAGTGTGACTGTGTGTGTGAGTCTGAGAGTGTGAGAGTGAGTGTGTGAGTCTGAGAGTGAGTGTGTGAGAGTCTGAGAGTGTGAGGGTGAGTGTGTGAGTCTAAGAGTGTGTGTGTGTGTGTCTGAGAGTGTGAGAGTGATTGTTTGTGTGAGTCTGAAAGTGTGAGAATGAGTGTGTGTGTCTGAGAGTTTGAGTGTGTGTGAGTCTGAGAGTGTGTGTGTGTGAGTCTGAAAGTGTGAGAGTGAGTGTATGTGTGTGTGAGTCTAAAAGTGTGAGTGTGTGTGTGAGGCTGAGAGTGTGAGAGTGAGTGTATGTGCGTGTAAGTCTGAGAGTGTGATAGTGTGTGCGTGTGTGAGTCTGAGAGTGAGTGTGTGTGTGTGTGTGTGTCTGAGAGTGTGACTGTGTGTGTGAGTCTAAAAGTGTGAGAGTGAGTGTGTGTGTGAGTCTGAGAGTGTGAGAGTGAGTGTATGTGTGTGTGAGTCTGAGAGTGTGAGTGTGTGTGAGTCTGAGAGTGTGAGAGTGAGTGTGTGTGTGTCTGAGAGTGTGAGGGTGAGTGTATGTGTGTGTGAGTCTGAGAGTGTGAGAGTGAGTGTATGTGTGTGTGAGTCTGAGAGTGTGAGTGTGTGTGAGTCTGAGAGTGTGAGGGTGTGTGTGTGTGTGTCTGAGAGTGTGAGGGTGAGTGTATGTGTGTGTGAGTCTGAGAGTGTGAGTGTGAGTGTGTGTGAGTCTGAGAGTGTGAGAGTGAGTGTGTGTGTGTGTCTGAGAGTGTGAGTCTGAGAGTGTGTGTCTGAGAGTGTGAGGGTGTGTGTGTGTGAGTCTGAGAGTGTGAGAGTGAGTGTGTGTGTGTGTCTGAGAGTGTGACTGTGTGTGTGAGTCTGAGAGTGTGAGAGTGAGTGTGTGAGTCTGAGAGTGAGTGTGTGAGAGTCTGAGAGTGTGAGGGTGAGTGTGTGAGTCTAAGAGTGTGTGTGTGAGTCTGAGAGTGTGACAGTGTGTTTTTGAGTCTGAGAGTGTGAGAGTGAGTGTATGTGTGTGTGAGTCTGAAAGTGTGTGAGTCTGAGAGTGTGAGAGTGAGTGTATGTGTGTGAGTCTAAAAGTGTGAGAGTGAGTGTGTGTGTGAGTCTGAGAGTGTGAGAGTGAGTGTGTGTGTGTGTCTGAGAGTGTGACTGTGTGTGTGAGTCTGAGAGTGTGAGAGTGAGTGTGTGTGAGTCTGAGAGTGTGAGAGTGAGTGTGTGTGTCTGAGAGTGTGAGTCTGAGAGTGTGAGTCTGAGAGTGTGAGGGTGTGTGTGTGTGAGTCTGAGAGTGTGAGGGTGAGTGTATGTGTGTGTGAGTCTGAGAGTGTGAGAGTGAGTGTGTGTGAGTCTGAGAGTGTGAGAGTGAGTGTGTGTGTGTGTCTGAGAGTGTGAGTCTGAGAGTGTGAGTCTGAGAGTGTGAGGGTGTGTGTGTGTGAGTCTGAGAGTGTGAGAGTGAGTGTGTGTGTGTGTCTGAGAGTGTGACTGTGTGTGTGAGTCTGAGAGTGTGAGAGTGAGTGTGTGAGTCTGAGAGTGAGTGTGTGAGAGTCTGAGAGTGTGAGGGTGAGTGTGTGAGTCTAAGAGTGTGTGTGTGAGTCTGAGAGTGTGAGAGTGATTGTTTGTGTGAGTCTGAAAGTGTGAGAATGAGTGTGTGTGTCTGAGAGTTTGAGTGTGTGTGAGTCTGAGAGTGTGTGTGTGTGAGTCTGAAAGTGTGAGAGTGAGTGTATGTGTGTGTGAGTCTAAAAGTGTGAGTGTGTGTGTGAGGCTGAGAGTGTGAGAGTGAGTGTATGTGCGTGTAAGTCTGAGAGTGTGATAGTGTGTGCGTGTGTGAGTCTGAGAGTGAGTGTGTGTGTGTGTGTCTGAGAGTGTGACTGTGTGTGTGAGTCTAAAAGTGTGAGAGTGAGTGTGTGTGTGAGTCTGAGAGTGTGAGAGTGAGTGTATGTGTGTGTGAGTCTGAGAGTGTGAGTGTGTGTGAGTCTGAGAGTGTGAGAGTGAGTGTGTGTGTGTCTGAGAGTGTGACTGTGTTTGTGAGTCTGAGAGTGTGAGAGTGAGTGTATGTGTGTGTGTGAGTCTGAAAGTGTGTGAGTCTGAGAGTGTGAGAGTGAGTGTATGTGTGTGTGAGTCTAAAAGTGTGAGAGTGAGTGTGTGTGTGAGTCTGAGAGTGTGAGAGTGAGTGTGTGTTTGTGTCTGAGAGTGTGGCTGTGTGTGTGAGTCTGAGAGTGTGAGAGTGAGTGTGTGAGTCTGAGAGTGAGTGTGTGAGAGTCTGAGAGTGTGAGGGTGAGTGTGTGAGTCTAAGAGTGTGTGTGTGAGTCTGAGAGTGTGACAGTGTGTGTTTGAGTCTGAGTGTGTGAGAGTGAGTGTATGTGTGTGAGTCTAAAAGTGTGAGAGTGAGTGTGTGTGTGAGTCTGAGAGTGTGAGAGTGAGTGTGTGTGTGTGTCTGAGAGTGTGACTGTGTGTGTGAGTCTGAGAGTGTGAGAGTGAGTGTGTGAGTCTAAGAGTGTGTGTGTGAGGCTGATAGTGTTTGAGTGTGTGTGTGAGTCTGAGAGTGTGAGGGTGAGTGTATGTGTGTGAGTCTAAAAGTGTGAGAGTGAGTGTGTGTGTGAGTCTGAGAGTGTGAGAGTGAGTGTGTGTGTGTGTGTCTGAGAGTGTGACTGTGTGTGTGAGTCTGAGAGTGAGTGTGTGAGTCTGAGAGTGAGTGTGTGAGAGTCTGAGAGTGTGAGGGTGAGTGTGTGAGTCTAAGAGTGTGTGTGTGAGTCTGAGAGTGTGAAGGTGTGTGTGTGAGTCTGAGAGTGTGAGCGTGAGTGTATGTGTGTGTGAGTCTGAGAGTGTGAGAGTGATTGTGTGTGTGAGTCTGAAAGTGTGAGAGTGAGTGTGTTTGTCTGAGAGTTTGAGTGTTTGTGAGTCTGAGAGTGTGTGTGTGTGAGTCTGAAAGTGTGAGAGTGAGTGTATGTGTGTGTGAGTCTAAAAGTGTGAGAGTGAGTGTGTGTGTGAGTCTGAGAGTGTGAGTCTGAAAGTGTGAGAGTGAGTGTGTGTGAGTCTGAGAGTTTGAGAGTGAGTGTGTGTGTGTCTGAGAGTGTGAGTGTGAGTCTGAGAGTGTGAGTCTGAGAGTGTGAGGGTGTGTGTGTGAGTCTGAGAGTGTGAGAGTGAGTGTATGTGTGTGTGAGTCTGAGAGTGTGAGAGTGAGTGTGTGTGAGTCTGAGAGTGTGAGAGTGAGTGTGTGTGTGTGTCTGAGAGTGTGAGTCTGAGAGTCTGAGTCTGAGAGTGTGAGGGTGTGTGTGTGTGAGTCTGAGAGTGTGAGAGTGAGTGTGTGTGTGTGTCTGAGAGTGTGACTGTGTGTGTGAGTCTGAGAGTGTGAGAGTGAGTGTGTGAGTCTGAGAGTGAGTGTGTGAGAGTCTGAGAGTGTGAGGGTGAGTGTGTGAGTCTAAGAGTGTGTGTGTGAGTCTGAGAGTGTGAGAGTGATTGTTTGTGTGAGTCTGAAAGTGTGAGAATGAGTGTGTGTGTCTGAGAGTTTGAGTGTGTGTGAGTCTGAGAGTGTGTGTGTGTGAGTCTGAAAGTGTGAGAGTGAGTGTATGTGTGTGTGAGTCTAAAAGTGTGAGTGTGTGTGTGAGGCTGAGAGTGTGAGAGTGAGTGTATGTGCGTGTAAGTCTGAGAGTGTGATAGTGTGTGCGTGTGTGAGTCTGAGAGTGAGTGTGTGTGTGTCTGAGAGTGTGACTGTGTGTGTGAGTCTAAAAGTGTGAGAGTGAGTGTGTGTGTGAGTCTGAGAGTGTGAGAGTGAGTGTATGTGTGTGTGAGTCTGAGAGTGTGAGTGTGTGTGAGTCTGAGAGTGTGAGAGTGAGTGTGTGTGTGTCTGAGAGTGTGACTGTGTTTGTGAGTCTGAGAGTGTGAGAGTGAGTGTATGTGTGTGTGTGAGTCTGAAAGTGCGTGAGTCTGAGAGTGTGAGAGTGAGTGTATGTGTGTGTGAGTCTAAAAGTGTGAGAGTGAGTGTGTGTGTGAGTCTGAGAGTGTGAGAGTGAGTGTGTGTTTGTGTCTGAGAGTGTGGCTGTGTGTGTGAGTCTGAGAGTGTGAGAGTGAGTGTGTGAGTCTGAGAGTGAGTGTGTGAGAGTCTGAGAGTGTGAGGGTGAGTGTGTGAGTCTAAGAGTGTGTGTGTGAGTCTGAGAGTGTGACAGTGTGTGTTTGAGTCTGAGTGTGTGAAAGTGAGTGTATGTGTGTGAGTCTAAAAGTGTGAGAGTGAGTGTGTGTGTGAGTCTGAGAGTGTGAGAGTGAGTGTGTGTGTGTGTGTCTGAGAGTGTGACTGTGTGTGTGAGTCTGAGAGTGTGAGAGTGAGTGTGTGAGTCTAAGAGTGTGTGTGTGAGGCTGATAGTGTTTGAGTGTGTGTGTGAGTCTGAGAGTGTGAGGGTGAGTGTATGTGTGTGAGTCTAAAAGTGTGAGAGTGAGTGTGTGTGTGAGTCTGAGAGTGTGAGAGTGAGTGTGTGTGTGTGTGTGTGTGTCTGAGAGTGTGACTGTGTGTGTGAGTCTGAGAGTGAGTGTGTGAGTCTGAGAGTGAGTGTGTGAGAGTCTGAGAGTGTGAGGGTGAGTGTGTGAGTCTAAGAGTGTGTGTGTGAGTCTGAGAGTGTGAAGGTGTGTGTGTGAGTCTGAGAGTGTGAGCGTGAGTGTATGTGTGTGTGAGTCTGAGAGTGTGAGAGTGATTGTGTGTGTGAGTCTGAAAGTGTGAGAGTGAGTGTGTTTGTCTGAGAGTTTGAGTGTTTGTGAGTCTGAGAGTGTGTGTGTGTGAGTCTGAAAGTGTGAGAGTGAGTGTATGTGTGTGTGAGTCTAAAAGTGTGAGAGTGAGTGTGTGTGTGAGTCTGAGAGTGTGAGTCTGAAAGTGTGAGAGTGAGTGTGTGTGAGTCTGAGAGTTTGAGAGTGAGTGTGTGTGTGTCTGAGAGTGTGAGTGTGAGTCTGAGAGTGTGAGTCTGAGAGTGTGAGGGTGTGTGTGTGAGTCTGAGAGTGTGAGAGTGAGTGTATGTGTGTGTGAGTCTGAGAGTGTGAGAGTGAGTGTGTGTGAGTCTGAGAGTGTGAGAGTGAGTGTGTGTGTGTGTCTGAGATTGTGAGTCTGAGAGTCTGAGTCTGAGAGTGTGAGGGTGTGTGTGTGTGAGTCTGAGAGTGTGAGGGTGAGTGTATGTGTGTGAGTCTAAAAGTGTGAGAGTGAGTGTGTGTGTGAGTCTGAGAGTGTGAGAGTGAGTGTGTGTGTGTGTCTGAGAGTGTGACTGTGTGTGTGAGTCTGAGAGTGTGAGAGTGAGTGTGTGAGTCTGAGAGTGAGTGTGTGAGAGTCTGAGAGTGTGAGGGTGAGTGTGTGAGTCTAAGAGTGTGTGTGTGTGAGTCTGAGAGTGTGAGAGTGATTGTTTGTGTGAGTCTGAAAGTGTGAGAATGAGTGTGTGTGTCTGAGAGTTTGAGTGTGTGTGAGTCTGAGAGTGTGTGTGTGTGAGTCTGAAAGTGTGAGAGTGAGTGTATGTGTGTGTGAAGTCTAAAAGTGTGAGTGTGAGTGTGAGGCTGAGAGTGTGAGAGTGAGTGTATGTGCGTGTAAGTCTGAGAGTGTGAGAGTGTGTGTGTGTGAGTCTGAGAGTGAGTGTGTGTGTGTGTCTGAGAGTGTGACTGTGTGTGTGAGTCTAAAAGTGTGAGAGTGAGTGTGTGTGTGAGTCTGAGAGTGTGAGAGTGAGTGTATGTGTGTGTGAGTCTGAGAGTGTGAGTGTGTGTATGTGTGTGTAAGTCTGAGAGTGTGAGAGTGTGTGTGTGTGTGTGTGAGTCTGAGAGTGAGTGTGTGTGTGTGTCTGAGAGTGTGACTGTGTGTGTGAGTCTAAAAGTGTGAGTGAGTGTGTGTGTGTGTGAGTCTGAGAGTGTGAGTGTGTGTGAGTCTGAGAGTGTGAGAGTGAATGTGTGTGTGTCTGAGAGTGTGACTGTGTATGTGAGTCTGAGAGTGTGAGAGTGAGTGTATGTGTGTGTGAGTCTGAAAGTGTGTGAGTCTGAGAGTGTGAGAGTGAGTGTATGTGTGTGTGAGTCTAAAAGTGTGAGAGTGAGTGTGTGTGTGAGTCTGAGAGTGTGAGAGTGAGTGTGTGTGTGTCTGAGAGTGTGACTGTGTGTGTGAGTCTGAGAGTGTGAGAGTGAGTGTGTGAGTCTGAGAGTGAGTGTGTGAGAGTCTGAGAGTGTGAGGGTGAGTGTGTGAGTCTAAGAGTGTGTGTGTGAGTCTGAGAGTGTGACAGTGTGTGTTTGAGTCTGAGAGTGTGAGAGTGAGTGTATGTGTGTGTGAGTCTGAAAGTGTGAGAGTGAGTGTGTGTGTGTGTCTGAGAGTGTGACTGTGTGTGTGAGTCTGAGAGTGTGAGAGTGAGTGTGTGAGTCTGAGAGTGAGTGTGTGTGTGAGAGTCTGAGAATGTGAGGATGAGTGTGTGAGTCTAAAAGTGTGTGTGTGTCTGAGAGTGTGAGAGTGTGTGTGTGAGTCTGAGAGTGTGAGAGTGAGTGTATGTGTGTGTGAGTCTGAGAGTGATTGTGTGTGTGAGTCTGAAAGTATGAGAGTGAGTGTGTATGTGTGTCTGAGAGCTTGCGTGTGTGTGAGTCTGAGAGTGTGTGTGTGTGAGTCTGAAAGTGTGATGGTGAGTGTATGTGTGTGCGAGTCTGAAAGTGTGAGAGTGAGTGTGTGTGAGTCTGAGAGTGTGAGAGTGAGTGTATGTGTGTGTAAGTCTGAGAGTGTGAGTGTGTGTGTGAGTCTGAGAGTGTGACTGTGTGTGTGAGTCTGAGAGTGTGAGAGTGAGTGTATCTGTGTGTGGGTCTGAAAGTGTGTGAGTCTGAGAGTGTGAGAGTGAGTGTATGTGTGTGTGAGTCTGAGAGTGTGTGAGTGTGTGTGTGAGTCTGAGAGTGTGAGGGTGAGTGTGTGTGTTTCTGAGAGTGTGACTGTGTGTGTGAGTCTGAGAGTGTGAGAGTGAGTGTATGTGTAATAACAGCCATAGAGGGTTCACGTGGGGATTGGCTTGCCGGTCCTGCTTGTAGCCAATAAGGGTTGAGATAGGGACCATGGCCCATGTGTCATCACGACAGGTCATCAGGAGTGATTGGCCTAGGTATTCGGGGCCCCAGCCAATGGGGAGCCGGATGAGGGGCGTGGTCCCGGAATTGACAGGGAACCATCGAGAATGGTCAAAGCTGTCCATGTACGATTGGCTGGGGGAACCACGTGACGAAGGTATTAAGAGCGAGTGGAGGGGAACGATCGGGAGCAGACTGAAACTGACAAGTGCAGGGTCACGCGCGGACGGGGGCTGGGATTGCCACGTGCGCGGTGGGGACTTAGTGCGTGGTCTGTCCTCTCTCCGTTGTCTGCCAGCAACGGAGAGTGAGTGAGCAAAGTGTATTGTGGAGTGGAAATAAAAGGACCGATTCCGAATACCGTCTCTGGAAGGATTATTACACTGGTGTCAGAAGTAATTCTGCGACTGTTTGGACGATCGTCAAGATGTCTAAACACCTCAGAAAAAAGAACCTGCCCGTGCCTCTGTCGGAGCAAGAGGCCGAGACGGAGGAAGATGAGCTGTTGGGAGCTACAGCCCTGGTGCCGCCGACTGACGACGCTCGCCTCGACGCCTCTCAGCGTCGACCGCGGGAAGATGCGACCACCGCAGGACCGAGAGACGAATGGCGGCTGATGGCGGAGCAGATTGAGTCGTTGCGCGCAATTCTGCTAAGCCTGGTGACCGCGGTGGCGTCCTCACCAGCCGTGGGTCGCCAGATCGCCGATCAGCTGGACGCCGCGGGAAGGGGTCCTGCTATGGAAGCGGGACCCGCCATTGCTCCTGCCACGCGGGAGGACGCCGTCGTCTTGGGTGGGGCGGCTGCGCCGGAGTCGTCGGCCGCCATTTTGGGCGCGCCTGCTACCACGCGGCCGCCGGACGCCATTTTGTCTGCACCGAGCGGAGAGCGGGAACGGCGGCCGGAGACGCCCGCGGCACGCGCCTGCCACCGCAGACATCGCCTTCCACAAATAAAAGAATTCATCGCCGGGGGCGATTGGAGTGCTTTTACGTGGCGCTTCGAGTCGGCTTTTAGATCTGTCAACTGGACGGAGGAAGAAGCGCTGGGAGCGCTACCTACGCTGCTCGATGATGTGTCTCTGGGAGTCTTCCGCTCCATTCCGGCGTCCAAGAAGAAGACACTGCAGGATGCGTTCACAGAGATGGCGGAATTTTACGACCCGCCGACATCGGCCACCAGAAAATTTATGTCGCGTCGCCGGGCACCGGAGGAATCGCCGTTGGCCTATCGGGGGGCGTTGATGGCGATGGCCATGGCCGCCTACCCCGACGCAACGGCCGAGCATTTGGATCCACTCATCCTTTCCCGCATGCTGGAGTTGTCTCAGGAGCTCAACATCTCTCTACCAGTGTGCGGCCACGAACCGCTTTCATCGCGGTGGGTGGCGCGCTGCCTGGACGCTAAGTTTAATCTCAAGCGGTGGGACCAGATGGCGGCGTGGACGGGGAAACCCGAGATCGACGGGCCGCCTCTGGGGTGGTCTCCGCGACTGGTTGTCCACTGCTCCGACGACTCGGGCGACGACGACAGGCTGGCTGCTGCTGTCCCGCGTAGGATTCCGGGCCGGCGGCTGCGCGACCAGTGGGACGACTACACGGCCCGACCGCGTGCGAGGGCCGGGTCGTCCGACCACCGGCCGACGTCGGCCGCGTGTTTTAAGTGCGGCAGACGGGGCCACTTCGCCCGTGACTGCCGCTGCCGACCTCTGCTGTCGCCTCCTCTGCCAAGGGGACATCCATCTCCTCTACCTGCCGCGGAACTGCAACAACCTCGGGCGAGTCGGCACAAATCGGACACCCGGCAGGTCGTGTCACATCACTCATCCACTCGCACTCATTCTTACACTCCTAAGGCCGATTTTACTTCTCCTGCTCCATTGACACGCTCTGCTACACAGTGGAAGAAATTGGCTCGCAGGATTGTGGCTGCGGCGTCGGGCTCGTCGACGGTACGTGGTACCATCGACGGCGTTGACGTCTGTATCTTGGTGGACACTGGCGCATCGGCTACCATCATTTCGGATGTAATTTTTCATTTGTTGTCTATTCCTGCGTCGAGAATGCGCAAGGTTAATGATGCGTGTGTTGCTGCCAATGGGGGGAGCATGGGTATCTGCGGACAGGTGGATGTGCGCATCGCTATCGGAAATATTACCGCTGCAGGACCTGTGTTAATTTCTCGCTCGCTAGCTGTTCCATGCTTGTTGGGGACGGATTTCCTGCGCTGGATGACGTTGCGAATACGGGTCGACCAGGACTGTTTGGAAATGCCGGGGGGTCGTAGGATGGCGTTCCTGCCTTCCCTGCTGGCCAAGGCGCCAACAGGTAACGCAGTTACTGCTGTAGTTGCGGCTACGGTGGAAGTTCCATCGGGAGCGCAAATGCTCATTCCGCTACATTACCGAAAACCGCTTCAATTGGGAAGGGGTGCGAAAGGCGTGCTATTATCCCCATCGAATTCCGTATCGAAATATTTTTCTTTGGCGGCGGCACAAACGATTGTGCGCCCAGGTCAGGCACCTTTCATACAGGTCTTGAATGGGGGACCTGATCGCGTTGTTGTTCCGGAGGGATCGGTGCTGGCTCACGCCACTACCGATTTCGCCTCTTGTGAAAAACCGCCGCGCGCTCGGATGCCTGCTGATGGGTCTCCGCATGATCGTTCACAAGAACGTTGGATCGCGGATTTATGCGGAGAGAATTCTTCCTTGTCAAATGAACATAGGAACGCCTTGCGTTCGCTGTTGCTGCAGTACGCTGATGTGTTCAGCAGGAATGATTTGGACCTCGGACGCACATCGCTTTTGTCGCACCATATTGAAACCGGTGCATCGCCACCTGTCTGTATGCACCCTCACCGCATGAGCCCGGCGGAAAGGGAACACGTGCGTGGGGCGGTAGATGAATTGCTGGCGGCGGATATTATCTCGCCATCCAATAGTCCTTGGGGCGCGCCCGTCGTTTTGGTTAAGAAAAAAGATGGTGGTACGAGGTTTTGCGTTGATTTCCGCCGGTTGAACAAAATCTCGGTAGCGGACGCGTACCCCTTACCGAGGATGGATGACTCATTGGATGCTTTATCGGGTGCTAAATTCTTTTCCACCCTTGACCTGTCCTCGGGCTTCTGGCAGCTTCCCCTCGATGACGAGTCAAAACCCAAAACGGCATTCCGCATGCCGCAAGGCCTCTTTGAATTTAATCGGTTGCCGATGGGCCTGAACGCGGCTCCGGCCACGTTTCAGCGGCTCATGGAATTGGTGTTGGCGGGACTGCAGTGGGAAACGTGCCTCATATATCTAGACGATATAATTGTCTTTAGCCGCACGTTCGAGGAACACCTCCAACGCCTTGAGACAGTTTTTCAAAGAATGCGTGCGGCTGACCTTAAGTTTAAACCGAGGAAATGCCACCTCCTGCAACACTCCGTCCGTTACCTGGGTCATATTGTCAGTTCGGACGGCGTATCCACTGACCCTCTGAAAACGAAGTGTGTACGTGAGTGGCCCACACCCACTTCAGTTGGTGATGTTCGGCGGTTTATTGGATTCGCTTCCTATTATCGCCGCTTCGTTAAGAACTTTGCGACGTTGGCAAAACCATTACACGTTCTGACTGGCAAAAATCAAAGGTTTAAATGGGGGGCGGAGGAAGAAAGTTCCTTTATGGCACTTCGGGACCACCTCGCCACGGCGCCTACGTTAGATTACCCAGATTTTTCACAGCCGTTCATCCTTGATACGGATGCTAGTGATATCGGCATTGGGGCCGTTTTGTCGCAACGTAAGGATGGGGTTGAGAGAGTGGTGGCGTATGGCAGCAGGGTTCTGTCCCCTGCGGAAACGCGATATTGCGTGACAAGGCGGGAACTTTTGGCAATTGTCCATTTTGTTCGATTGTACCGACCGTACCTGTATGGACGGAAATTCCTGGTCCGCACTGATCATGCGGCTTTGCAATATTCCCTCAAATTGGATCAGCCGTCAGGCCAATTGGCCCGGTGGTTGGAATCGTTACAGGAATTTTCCTTCGATATAACGTGCCGAAAGGGAGCCCGTCATGCGAACGCTGATGCGCTCTCAAGGCTGCCGCCAGTTCCTCCGTGCACTTGCCTGACGGGCACGCACCGCTGCGCCGCACCGCCCACGTCGCCCTGCCCGGTTATGGGGGCGATAGCGAATGAGGACGACGCAGGGGCGAAAGCGAAGGAGGAGGACCAGCAGGTGTCGGTGGACACCGATGACACCTTACGGCTGCCGCACGCGGTCTGGTTGCGCGAGCAGAAGGCCGATGCCTCGCTGTCTCCACTACGTAAATTGTTTGGGAAACAGAAATCGCAATTGGCGGGCTGGAAGTGGCAGATGTTCCGGGGTAAGTCGGGATTGCTAATGTGTACCGACGGGGTGTCTGACCGACCACGCTTGGTGATGCCTACTTCACTTCGCTACGACCTGCTCCGTGCTCTGCACGGTGATAAGTTGATGCACCTTGGCGTCCAAAAGACTGTGGCCGCGATGCAAAAGGATTTTTTCTGGGCCGGTATGACGGCGGACATCAATGATTTTGTCCGCTCGTGCCATGACTGTGCGAAAAGGAAGCCGCCTCGGAACCACTATGTACCACCGTTGCGTTCCATTGAAGTGTCCCGTATTAACGAATTAGTGGCTCTCGACATTCTGGGGCCGTTTCGCCCGTCGGCTAGGGGCAATAAATACCTTCTGGTCGGGGTGGAATATTTTTCTCGATGGCCGATGGCCTGGCCTCTGCCCGACCAAACGGCAGCGTCCATCACCGACGCTTTCTTGAACGGGTATGTCATGGACAAGGGGGCACCTGAAAGGCTGCTCACAGTTTGAGAGTGTGAGAGTGAGTGTGTGTGTGTCTGAGAGTGTGACTGTGTGTGTGAGTCTGAGAGTGTGAGAGTGAGTGTATGTGTGTGTGAGTCTGAAAGTATGTGAGTCTGAGAGTGTGTAAGTGAGCGTATGTGTGTGTGAGTCTAAAAGTGTGAGAGTGAGTGTGTGTGTGAGTCTGAGAGTGAGTGTGTGTGTCTGAGAGTGTGACTGTGTGTGTGAGTCTAAAAGTGTGAGAGTGAGTGTGTGTGTGAGTCTGAGAGTGTGAGTGTGTGTGTGTGTGTGTGTGAGTCTGAGAGTGTGAAAGTGAGTGTATGTGGGTCTGAAAGTGTGAGTGAGTGTGTGTGTGAGTCTGAGAGTATGAGAGTGAGTGTATGTGTGTGTGAGTGAGTCTAAAAGTGTGAGAGTGAGTGTGTGTGTGAGTCTGAGAGTGTGAGAGTGAGTGTATGTGTGTGTGAGTCTGAGAGTGTGTGTGAGTCTGAGAGTGTGAGAGTGGGTGTATGTGTGTGTGAGTCTGAGAGTGTGAGTGTGTGTGTGAGTCTGAGAGTGTGAAAGTGAGTGTATGTGTATGTGAGTCTGAAAGTGTGAGTGTGTGTGTGAGTCTGAGAGTGTGAGGGTGAGTGTGTGTGAGAGTCTGAGAGTGTGAGAGTGAGTGTATGTGTGTGTGAGTCTGAGAGTGTGAGTGTGTGTGAGTCTGAGAGTGTGACTGTGTGTGTGAGTCTGAAAGTGTGAGAGTGAGTGTGTGTGTGAGTCTGAAAGTGTGAGAGTGAGTGTATGTGTGTGTGAGTCTGAGAGTGTGAGAGTGAGTGTGTGTGTGAGTCTGAGAGTGTGAAAGTAAATGTATGTGTGTGTGAGTCTGAGAGTGTGAGTGTGTGTGAGTCTGAGAGTGTGAGAGTGAGTGTGTGTGTGTGTGTCTGAGAGTGTGACTGTGTGTGTGAGTCTGAGAGTGTGAGAGTTAGTGTATGTGTGTGTGAGTCTGAAAGTATGTGAGTCTGCGAAAGTGAGAGTGAGTGTATGTGTGTGAGTCTAAAAGTGTGAGAGTGAGTGTGTGTGTGAGTCTGAGAGTGAGTGTGTGTGTGTGTCTGAGAGTGTGACTGTGTGTGTGAGTATAAAAGTGTGAGAGTGAGTGTGTGTGTGAGTCTGAGAGTGTGAGAGTGAGTGTATGTGTATGTGAGTCTGAGAGTGTGAGAGTGAGTGTGTGTGTGTGAGTCTGAGAGTGTGAGAGTGAGTGTATGTGTGTGTGAGTCTGAGAGTGTGTGTGTGAGTCTGAGAGTGTGAGAGTGAGTGTATGTGTGTGTAAGTCTGAGAGTGTGAGAGTGTGTGTGTGTGAGTCTGAGAGTGTGAGTCTGAAAGTGTGAGAGTGAGTGTGTGTGAGGGTGAGTGTGTGTGAGTCTGAGATTGTGTGTGTGTGAGTCTTAAAGTGTGAGAGTGAGTGTATGTGTGTGTGAGTCTAAAAGTGTGAGAGTGAGTGTGTGTGTGAGTCTGAGAGTGTGTGAGTGTGTGTGTGAGTCTGAGAGTGTGAGAGTGAGTGTATGTGTGTGTGAGTCTAAAAGTGTGAGAGTGAGTGTGTGTGTGAGTCTGAGAGTGTGAGTGTGTGTGAGTCTGAGAGTGTGAGAGTGTGTGTGTGTGTGAGTCTGAGAGTGTGAAAGTGAGTGTATGTGAGTCTGAAAGTGTGAGTGTGTGTGTGTGTCTGAGAGTGTGAGAGTGAGTGTATGTGTGTGTGAGTCTGAGAGTGTGTGAGTGTGTGTGTGAGTCTGAGAGTGTGAGAGTGAGTGTATGTGTGTGTGAGTCTGAGAGTGTGAGTGTGTGTGAGTCTGAGAGTGTGAGAGTGAGTGTGTGTGTGTCTGAGAGTGTGACTGTGTGTGTGAGTCTGAGAGTGTGAGAGTGAGTGTATGTGTGTGTGAGTCTGAAAGTATGTGAGTCTGAGAGTGTGTAAGTGAGCGTATGTGTGTGTGAGTCTAAAAGTGTGAGAGTGAGTGTGTGTGTGAGTCTGAGAGTGAGTGTGTGTGTCTGAGAGTGTGACTGTGTGTGTGAGTCTAAAAGTGTGAGAGTGAGTGTGTGTGTGAGTCTGAGAGTGTGAGTGTGTGTGTGAGTCTGAGAGTGTGAAAGTGAGTGTATGTGGGTCTGAAAGTGTGAGTGAGTGTGTGTGTGAGTCTGAGAGTATGAGAGTGAGTGTATGCGTGTGTGAGTGAGTCTAAAAGTGTGAGAGTGAGTGTGTGTGTGAGTCTGAGAGTGTGAGAGTGAGTGTATGTGTGTGTGAGTCTGAGAGTGTGTGTGAGTCTGAGAGTGTGAGAGTGGGTGTATGTGTGTGTGAGTCTGAGAGTGTGAGTGTGTGTGTGAGTCTGAGAGTGTGAAAGTGAGTGTATGTGTATGTGAGTCTGAAAGTGTGAGTGTGTGTGTGAGTCTGAGAGTGTGAGGGTGAGTGTGTGTGAGAGTCTGAGAGTGTGAGAGTGAGTGTATGTGTGTGTGAGTCTGAGAGTGTGAGTGTGTGTGAGTCTGAGAGTGTGACTGTGTGTGTGAGTCTAAAAGTGTGAGAGTGAGTGTGTGTGTGAGTCTGAGAGTGTGAGAGTGAGTGTATGTGTGTGTGAGTCTGAGAGTGTGAGAGTGAGTGTGTGTGTGAGTCTGAGAGTGTGAAAGTAAATGTATGTGTGTGTGAGTCTGAGAGTGTGAGTGTGTGTGAGTCTGAGAGTGTGAGAGTGAGTGTGTGTGTGTGTGTCTGAGAGTGTGACTGTGTGTGTGAGTCTGAGAGTGTGAGAGTTAGTGTATGTGTGTGTGAGTCTGAAAGTATGTGAGTCTGCGAAAGTGAGAGTGAGTGTATGTGTGTGTGAGTCTAAAAGTGTGAGAGTGAGTGTGTGTGTGAGTCTGAGAGTGAGTGTGTGTGTGTGTCTGAGAGTGTGACTGTGTGTGTGAGTATAAAAGTGTGAGAGTGAGTGTGTGTGTGAGTCTGAGAGTGTGAGAGTGAGTGTATGTGTGTGTGAGTCTGAGAGTGTGAGAGTGAGTGTATGTGTGTGAGTCTGAGAGTGTGTGTGTGTGAGTCTGAGAGTGTGAGAGTGAGTGTATGTGTGTGTAAGTCTGAGAGTGTGAGAGTGTGTGTGTGTGAGTCTGAGAGTGTGAGTCTGAAAGTGTGAGAGTGAGTGTGTGTGAGGGTGAGTGTGTGTGAGTCTGAGATTGTGTGTGTGTGAGTCTTAAAGTGTGAGAGTGAGTGTATGTGTGTGTGAGTCTAAAAGTGTGAGAGTGAGTGTGTGTGTGAGTCTGAGAGTGTGTGAGTGTGTGTGTGAGTCTGAGAGTGTGAGAGTGAGTGTATGTGTGTGTGAGTCTAAAAGTGTGAGAGTGAGTGTGTGTGTGAGTCTGAGAGTGTGAGTGTGTGTGAGTCTGAGAGTGTGAGAGTGTGTGTGTGTGTGAGTCTGAGAGTGTGAAAGTGAGTGTATGTGAGTCTGAAAGTGTGAGTGTGTGTGTGTGTCTGAGAGTGTGAGAGTGAGTGTATGTGTGTGTGAGTCTGAGAGTGTGTGAGTGTGTGTGTGAGTCTGAGAGTGTGAGAGTGAGTGTATGTGTGTGTGAGTCTGAGAGTGTGAGTGTGTGTGAGTCTGAGAGTGTGAGAGTGAGTGTGTGTGTGTGTGTCTGAGAGTGTGACTGTGTGTGTGAGTCTGCGAGTGTGAGAGTGAGTGTATGTGTGTGTGAGTCTGAAATATGTGAGTCTGAGAGTGTGTAAGTGAGCGTATGTGTATGTGAGTCTAAAAGTGTGAGAGTGAGTGTGTGTGTGAGTCTGAGAGTGAGTGTGTGTGTGTGTCTGAGAGTGTGACTGTGTGTGTGAGTCTAAAAGTGTGAGAGTGAGTGTGTGAGTCTGAGAGTGTGAGAGTGAGTGTATGTGTGTGTGAGTCTGAGAGTGTGAGTGTGTGTGTGTGTGAGAGTCTGAGAGTGTGAAAGTGAGTGTATGTGGGTCTGAAAGTGTGAGTGAGTGTGTGTGTGAGTCTGAGAGTATGAGAGTGAGTGTATGTGTGTTTGAGTCTGAGAGTGTGAGAGTGAGTGTATGTGTGTGTGACTGAGTCTAAAAGTGTGAGAGTGAGTGTGTGTGTGAGTCTGAGAGTGTGAGATTGAGTGTATGTTTGTGTGAGTCTGAGAGTGTGTGTGTGAGTCTGAGAGTGGGTGTATGTGTGTGTGAGTCTGAGAGTGTGAGTGTGTGTGTGAGTCTGAGAGTGTGAAAGTGAGTGTATGTGTATGTGAGTCTGAAAGTGTGAGTGTGTGTGTGAGTCTGAGAGTGTGAGGGTGAGTGTGTGTGAGTCTGAGAGTGTGACTGTGTGTGTGAGTCTAAAAGTGTGAGAGTGAGTGTGTGTGTGAGTCTGAGAGTGTGAGAGTGAGTGTATGTGTGTGTGAGTCTGAGAGTGTGAGAGTGAGTGTATGTGTGTGTGAGTCTGAGAGTGTGAGTGTGTGTGAGTCTGAGAGTGTGAGAGTGAGTGTGTGTGTGTGTCTGAGAGTGTGACTGTGTGTGTGAGTCTGAGAGTGTGAGAATTAGGGTATGTGTGTGTGAGTCTGAAAGTATGTGAGTCTGCGAAAGTGAGAGTGAGTGTATGTGTGTGTGAGTCTAAAAGTGTGAGAGTGAGTGTGTGTGTGAGTCTGAGAGTGAGTGTGTGTGTGTGTCTGAGAGTGTGACTGTGTGTGTGAGTCTAAAAGTGTGAGAGTGAGTGTGTGTGTGAGTCTGAGAGTGTGAGAGTGAGTGTATGTGTGAGTGAGTCTGAGAGTGTGAGAGTGAGTGTGTGTGTGAGTCTGAGAGTGTGAGAGTGAGTGTATGTGTGTGTGAGTCTGAGAGTGTGTGTGTGTGAGTCTGAGAGTGTGAGAGTGAGTGTATGTGTGTGTAAGTCTGAGAGTGTGAGAGTGTGTGTGTGTGAGTCTGAGAGTGTGAGTCTGAAAGTGTGAGAGTGAGTGTGTGTGAGGGTGAGTGTGTGTGAGTCTGAGATTGTGTGTGTGTGAGTCTTAAAGTGTGAGAGTGAGTGTATGTGTGTGTGAGTCTAAAAGTGTGAGAGTAAGTGTATGTGTGTGTGAGTCTGAGAGTGTGAGAGTGAGTGTGTGTGAGTCTGAGAGTGTGAGCGTGAGTGTGTGTCTGAGAGTGTGAGTGTGAGTCTGAGAGTGTGAGTCTGAGAGTGTGAGGGTGAGTGTGTGTGTGAGACTAAAAGTGTGAGTGTGTGTGTGAGTCTGAGATTGTGAAAGTGAGTGTATGTGTATGTGAGTCTGAAAGTGTGAGTGTGTGTGTGAGTATGAGAGTGTGAGAGCGAGTGTATGTGTGTGTGAGTCTGAGAGTGTGTAAGTGTGTGTGTGAGTCTGAGAGTGTGAGAGTGAGTGTATGTGTGTGTGAGTCTAAAAGTGTGAGAGTGAGTGTGTGTGTGAGTCTGAGAGTGTGAGAGTGAGTGTATGTGTGTGTGAGTCTGAGAGTGTGAGTGCGTGTGAGTCTGAGAGTGTGTGAGTGTGTGTGTGTCTGAGAGTGTGACTGTGAGTGTGAGTCTGAGAGTGTGAGAGTGAGTGTGTGAGTCTGAGAGTGAGTGTGTGTGTGAGTCTGAGAATGTGAGGATGAGTGTGTGAGTCTAAAAGTGTGTGTGTGTCTGAGAGTGTGAGAGTGTGTGTGTGAGTCTGAGAGTGTGAGAGTGAGTGTATGTGTGTATGAGTCTGAGAGTGATTGTGTGTGTGAGTCTGAAAGTGTGAGAGTGAGTGTGTATGTGTGTCTGAGAGCTTGCGTGTGTGTGAGTCTGAGAGTGTGTGTGAGTCTGAAAGTATGAGGGTGAGTGTATGTGTTTGCGAGTCTGAAAGTGTGAGAGTGAGTGTGTGTGAGTCTGAGAGTGTGAGAGTGAGTGTATGTGTGTGTAAGTCTGAGAGTGTGAGTGTGTGTGTGAGTCTGAGAGTGTGACTGTGTGTGTGAGTCTGAGAGTGTGAGAGTGAGTGTATGTGTGTGTGGGTCTGAAAGTGTGTGCGTCTGAGAGTGTGAGAGTGAGTGTATGTGTGTGTGAGTCTGAGAGTGTGAGAGTGAGTGTGTGTGTTTCTGAGAGTGTGACTGTGTGTGTGAGTCTGAGAGTGTGAGAGTGAGTGTATGTGTGTGTGAGTCTGAAAGTGTGTGAGTCTGAGAGTGTGAGAGTGAGTGTATGTGTGTGTGAGTCTGAGAGTGTGTGTGTGTGAGTCTGAGAGTGTGAGAGTGAGTGTATGTGTGTGTTAGTCTGAGAGTGTGAGAGTGTGTGTGTGTGAGTCTGAGAGTGTGAGTCTGAAAGTGTGAGAGTGAGTGTGTGTGAGGGTGAGTGTGTGTGAGTCTGAGAGTGTGTGTGTGTGAGTCTGAAAGTGTGAGAGTGAGTGTATGTGTGTGTGAGTCTAAAAGTGTGAGAATGAGTGTGTGTGTGAGTCTGAGAGTGTGAGAGTGAGTGTATGTGTGTGTGAGTCTGAGAGTGTGAGAGTGAGTGTGTGTGAGTCTGAGAGTGTGAGCGTGAGTGTGTGTCTTAGAGTGTGAGTCTGAGAGTGTGAGGGTGAGTGTGTGTATGTGAGTCTAAGAGTGTGTGTGTGCGAGCCTGAGAGTGTGAGAGTGTGTGTGTGTCTGAGAGTGTGAGTCTGAGAGTGTGAGTCTGAGAGTGTGAGGGTGAGTGTATGTGTGTGTCTAAAAGAGTGAGTGTGTGTGTGAGTCTGAGAGTGTGAGAGTGGGTGTATGTGTGTGTGAGTTTGAGAGTGTGAGAGTGTGTGTGTGTGAGTCTGAGAGTGTGAAAGTGAGTGTATGTGGGTCTGAAAGTGTGAGTGAGTGTGTGTGTGAGTCTGAGAGTGTGAGAGTGAGTGTATGTGTGTTTGAGTCTGAGAGTGTGAGAGTGAGTGTATGTGTGTGTGAGTGAGTCTAAAAGTGTGAGAGTGAGTGTGTGTGTGAGTCTGAGAGTGTGAGAGTGAGTGTATGTGTGTGTGTGAGTCTGAGAGTGTGATTGTGAGTCTGAGAGTGTGAGTCTGAGAGTGTGAGGGTGAGTGTGTGTGAGAGTCTGAGAGTGTGTGTGTGCGAGCCTGAGAGTGTGAGAGTGTGTGTGAGAGTGTGTGTGTGTGAGTCTGAGAGTGTGAGGGTGAGTGTATGTGAGTGAGTCTAAAAGTGTGTGTGTGGGTCTGAGAGTGTGAGAGTGGGTGTATGTGTGTGTGAGTCTGAAAGTGTGAGTGTGTGTGTGAGTCTGAAAGTGTGAAAGTGAGTGTATGTGTATGTGAGTCTGAAAGTGTGAGTGTGTGTGTGAGTCTGAGAGTGTGAGTGTGAGTGTATGTGTGTGTGTGAGTCTGAGAGTGTGAGAGTGAGTGTGTGTGTGACTATGAGATGGTGAGAGTGAGTGTGTGTGTGTCTGAGAGTGTGAGTGTGTGTGTGAGTCTGAGAGTGTGAGAGTGAGTGTATGTGTGTGTGAGTCTGAGAGTGTGTGAGTGTGTGTGTGAGTCTGAGAGTGTGAGAGTGAGTGTGTGTGTGTGTCTGAGAGTGTGACTGTGTGTGGGAGTCTGAGAGTGTGAGAGTGAGTATATGTGTGTGTGAGTCTGAAAGTGTGTGAGTCTGAGAGTGTGAGATGAGTGTATGTGTGTGTGAGTCTGAAAGTGTGAGAGTGTTTGCGTGTGTGAGTCTGAGAGTGTGAAAGTGAGTGTATGTGTATGTGAATTTGAAAGTGTGAGTGTGTGTGTGAGTCTGAGAGTGTGAGAGTGGGTGTATGTGTGTGTGAGTCTGAGAGTGTGAGAGTGTGTGTGTGTGTGAGTCTGAGAGTGTGAAAGTGAGTGTATGTGTATGTGAGTCTGAAAGTGTGAGTGTGTGTGCGAGTCTGAGAGTGTGAGAGTGAGTGTATGTGTGTGTGAGTCTGAGAGTGTGTGAGTGTGTGTGTGAGTCTGAGAGTGTGAGAGTGAGTGTATGTGTGTGTGAGTCTAAAAGTGTGAGAGTGAGTGTGTGTGTGAGTCTGAGAGTGTGAGTGTGTGTGAGTCTGAGAGTGTGAGAGTGTGTGTGTGTGTGAGTCTGAGAGTGTGAAAGTGAGTGTATGTGGGTCTGAAAGTGTGAGTGAGTGTGTGTGTGAGTCTGAGAGTGTGAGAGTGAGTGTATGTGTGTTTGAGTCTGAGAGTGTGAGAGTGAGTGTATGTGTGTGTGAGTGAGTCTAAAAGTGTGAGAGTGAGTGTGTGTGTGAGTCTGAGAGTGTGAGAGTGAGTGTATGTGTGTGTGTGAGTCTGAGAGTGTGAGTGTGAGTCTGAGAGTGTGAGTCTGAGAGTGTGAGGGTGAGTGTGTGTGAGAGTCTGAGAGTGTGTGTGTGCGAGCCTGAGAGTGTGAGAGTGTGTGTGAGAGTGTGTGTGTGTGAGTCTGAGAGTGTGAGGGTGAGTGTATGTGAGTGAGTCTAAAAGTGTGTGTGTGGGTCTGAGAGTGTGAGAGTGGGTGTATGTGTGTGTGAGTCTGAAGGTGTGAGTGTGTGTGTGAGTCTGAAAGTGTGAAAGTGAGTGTATGTGTATGTGAGTCTGAAAGTGTGAGTGTGTGTGTGAGTCTGAGAGTGTGAGTGTGAGTGTATGTGTGTGTGTGAGTCTGAGAGTGTGAGAGTGAGTGTGTGTGTGACTATGAGATGGTGAGAGTGAGTGTGTGTGTGTCTGAGAGTGTGAGTGTGTGTGTGAGTCTGAGAGTGTGAGAGTGAGTGTATGTGTGTGTGAGTCTGAGAGTGTGTGAGTGTGTGTGTGAGTCTGAGAGTGTGAGAGTGAGTGTGTGTGTGTGTCTGAGAGTGTGACTGTGTGTGGGAGTCTGAGAGTGTGAGAGTGAGTATATGTGTGTGTGAGTCTGAAAGTGTGTGAGTCTGAGAGTGTGAGATGAGTGTATGTGTGTGTGAGTCTGAAAGTGTGAGAGTGTTTGCGTGTGTGAGTCTGAGAGTGTGAAAGTGAGTGTATGTGTATGTGAATTTGAAAGTGTGAGTGTGTGTGTGAGTCTGAGAGTGTGAGAGTGGGTGTATGTGTGTGTGAGTCTGAGAGTGTGAGAGTGTGTGTGTGTGTGAGTCTGAGAGTGTGAAAGTGAGTGTATGTGTATGTGAGTCTGAAAGTGTGAGTGTGTGTGCGAGTCTGAGAGTGTGAGAGTGAGTGTATGTGTGTGTGAGTCTGAGAGTGTGGGAGTGTGTGTGTGAGTCTGAGAGTGTGAGAGTGAGTGTATGTGTGTGTGAGTCTAAAAGTGTGAGAGTGAGTGTGTGTGTGAGTCTGAGAGTGTGAGTGTGTGTGAGTCTGAGAGTGTGAGAGTGTGTGTGTGTGTGAGTCTGAGAGTGTGAAAGTGAGTGTATGTGAGTCTGAAAGTGTGAGTGTGTGTGTGTGAATCTGAGAGTGTGAGAGTGAGTGTATGTGTGTGTGAGTCTGAGAGTATGTGAGTGTGTGTGTGAGTCTGAGAGTGTGAGAGTGAGTGTATGTGTGTGTGAGTCTAAAAGTGTGAGAGTGAGTGTGTGTGTGAGTCTGAGAGTGTGAGAGTGAGTGTATGTGTGTGTGAGTCTGAGAGTGTGAGTGTGTGTGAGTCTGAGAATGTGAGGATGAGTGTGTGAGTCTAAAAGTGTGTGTGTGTCTGAGAGTGTGAGAGTGTGTGTGTGAGTCTGAGAGTGTGAGAGTGAGTGTATGTGTGTGTGAGTCTGAGAGTGATTGTGTGTGTGAGTCTGAAAGTGTATGAGTGAGTGTGTATGTGTGTCTGAGAGCTTGCGTGTGTGTGAGTCTGAGAGTGTGTGTGTGTGAGTCTGAAAGTATGAGGGTGAGTGTATGTGTTTGCGAGTCTGAAAGTGTGAGAGTGAGTGTGTGTGAGTCTGAGAGTGTGAGAGTGAGTGTATGTGTGTGTAAGTCTGTGAGTGTGAGTGTGTGTGTGAGTCTGAGAGTGTGACTGTGTGTGTGAGTCTGAGAGTGTGAGAGTGAGTGTATGTGTGTGTGGGTCTGAAAGTGTGTGAGTCTGAGAGTGTGAGAGTGAGTGTATGTGTGTGTGAGTCTGAGAGTGTGAGAGTGAGTGTGTGTGTTTCTGAGAGTGTGACTGTGTGTGTGAGTCTGAGAGTGTGAGAGTGAGTGTATGTGTGTGTGAGTCTGAAAGTGGGTGAGTCTGAGAGTGTGAGAGTGAGTGTATGTGTGTGTGAGTCTGAGAGTGTGTGTGTGTGAGTCTGAGAGTGTGAGAGTGAGTGTATGTGTGTGTAAGTCTGAGAGTGTGAGAGTGTGTGTGTGTGAGTCTGAGAGTGTGAGTCTGAAAGTGTGAGAGTGAGTGTGTGTGAGGGTGAGTGTGTGTGAGTCTGAGAGTGTGTGTGTGTGAGTATGAAAGTGTGAGAGTGAGTGTATGTGTGTGTGAGTCTAAAAGTGTGAGAGTGAGTGTGTGTGTGAGTCTGAGAGTGTGAAAGTGAGTGTATGTGAGTCTGAAAGTGTGAGTGTGTGTGTGTGAGTCTGAGAGTGTGAGAGTGAGTGTACGTGTGTGTGAGTCTGAGAGTGTGTGAGTGTGTGTGTGAGTCTGAGAGTGTGAGAGTGAGTGTATGTGTGTGTGAGTCTGAGAGTATGTGAGTGTGTGTGTAAGTCTGAGAGTGTGAGAGTGAGTGTATGTGTGTGTGAGTCTAAAAGTGTGAGAGTGAGTGTGTGTGTGAGTCTGAGAGTGTGAGAGTGAGTGTATGTGTGTGTGAGTCTGAGAGTGTGAGTGTGTGTGAGTCTGAGAATGTGAGGATGAGTGTGTGAGTCTAAAAGTGTGTGTGTGTCTGAGAGTGTGAGAGTGTGTGTGTGAGTCTGAGAGTGTGAGAGTGAGTGTATGTGTGTGTGAGTCTGAGAGTGATTGTGTGTGTGAGTCTGAAAGTGTATGAGTGAGTGTGTATGTGTGTCTGAGAGCTTGCGTGTGTGTGAGTCTGAGAGTGTGTGTGTGTGAGTCTGAAAGTATGAGGGTGAGTGTATGTGTTTGCGAGTCTGAAAGTGTGAGAGTGAGTGTGTGTGAGTCTGAGAGTGTGAGAGTGAGTGTATGTGTGTGTAAGTCTGTGAGTGTGAGTGTGTGTGTGAGTCTGAGAGTGTGACTGTGTGTGTGAGTCTGAGAGTGTGAGAGTGAGTGTATGTGTGTGTGGGTCTGAAAGTGTGTGAGTCTGAGAGTGTGAGAGTGAGTGTATGTGTGTGTGAGTCTGAGAGTGTGAGAGTGAGTGTGTGTGTTTCTGAGAGTGTGACTGTGTGTGTGAGTCTGAGAGTGTGAGAGTGAGTGTATGTGTGTGTGAGTCTGAAAGTGGGTGAGTCTGAGAGTGTGAGAGTGAGTGTATGTGTGTGTGAGTCTGAGAGTGTGTGTGTGTGAGTCTGAGAGTGTGAGAGTGAGTGTATGTGTGTGTAAGTCTGAGAGTGTGAGAGTGTGTGTGTGTGAGTCTGAGAGTGTGAGTCTGAAAGTGTGAGAGTGAGTGTGTGTGAGGGTGAGTGTGTGTGAGTCTGAGAGTGTGTGTGTGTGAGTATGAAAGTGTGAGAGTGAGTGTATGTGTGTGTGAGTCTAAAAGTGTGAGAGTGAGTGTGTGTGTGAGTCTGAGAGTGTGAAAGTGAGTGTATGTGAGTCTGAAAGTGTGAGTGTGTGTGTGTGAGTCTGAGAGTGTGAGAGTGAGTGTACGTGTGTGTGAGTCTGAGAGTGTGTGAGTGTGTGTGTGAGTCTGAGAGTGTGAGAGTGAGTGTATGTGTGTGTGAGTCTGAGAGTATGTGAGTGTGTGTGTAAGTCTGAGAGTGTGAGAGTGAGTGTATGTGTGTGTGAGTCTAAAAGTGTGAGAGTGAGTGTGTGTGTGAGTCTGAGAGTGTGAGAGTGAGTGCATGTGTGTGTGAGTCTGAGAGTGTGAGTGTGTGTGAGTCTGAGAATGTGAGGATGAGTGTGTGAGTCTAAAAGTGTGTGTGAGTGTGAGAGTGTGTGTGTGAGTCTGAGAGTGTGAGAGTGAGTGTATGTGTGTGTGAGTCTGAGAGTGATTGTGTGTGTGAGTCTGAAAGTGTGAGAGTGAGTGTGTATGTGTGTCTGAGAGCTTGCGTGTGTGTGAGTCTGAGAGTGTGTGTGTGTGAGTCTGAAAGTATGAGGGTGAGTGTATGTGTTTGCGAGTCTGAAAGTGTGAGAGTGAGTGTGTGTGAGTCTGAGAGTGTGAGAGTGAGTGTATGTGTGTGTAAGTCTGAGAGTGTGTGTGTGAGTCTGAGAGTGTGACTGTGTGTGTGAGTCTGAGAGTGTGAGAGTGAGTGTATGTGTGTGTGGGTCTGAAAGTGTGTGAGTCTGAGAGTGTGAGAGTGAGTGTATGTGTGTGTGAGTCTGAGAGTGTGAGAGTGAGTGTGTGTGTTTCTGAGAGTGTGACTGTGTGTGTGAGTCTGAGAGTGTGAGAGTGAGTGTATGTGTGTGTGTGAGTCTGAAAGTGTGTGAGTCTGAGAGTGTGAGAGTGAGTGTATGTGTGTGTGAGTCTGAGAGTGTGTGTGTGTGAGTCTGAGAGTGTGAGAGTGAGTGTATGTGTGTGTAAGTCTGAGAGTGTGAGAGTGTGTGTGTGTGAGTCTGAGAGTGTGAGTCTGAAAGTGTGAGAGTGAGTGTGTGTGAGGGTGAGTGTGTGTGAGTCTGAGAGTGTGTGTGTGTGAGTCTGAAAGTGTGAGAGTGAGTGTATGTGTGTGTGAGTCTAAAAGTGTGAGAGTGAGTGTGTGTGTGAGTCTGAGAGTGTGAGAGTGAGTGTATGTGTGTGTGAGTCTGAGAGTGTGAGAGTGAGTGTGTGTGAGTCTGAGAGTGTGAGCGTGAGTGTGTGTCTTAGAGTGTGAGTCTGAGAGTGTGAGTCTGAGAGTGTGAGGGTGAGTGTATGTGTGTGAGTCTAAACGTGTGAGTGTGTGTGTGAGTCTGAGAGTGTGAGAGTGGGTGTATGTGTGTGTGAGTTTGAGAGTGTGAAAGTGAGTGTATGTGGGTCTGAAAGTGTGATTGAGTGTGTGTGTGAGTCTGAGAGTGTGAGTGTATGTGTGTGTGAGTCTGAGAGTGTGTGAGTGTGTGTGTGAGTCTGAGAGTGTGAGAGTGAGTGTGTGTGTGTGTCTGAGAGTGTGACTGTGTGTGGGAGTCTGAGAGTGTGAGAGTGAGTATATGTGTGTGTGAGTCTGAAAGTGTGTGAGTCTGAGAGTGTGAGATAAGTGTATGTGTGTGTGAGTCTGAAAGTGTGAGAGTGTTTGCGTGTGTGAGTCTGAGAGTGTGAAAGTGAGTGTATGTGTATGTGAATCTGAAAGTGTGAGTGTGTGTGTGAGTCTGAGAGTGTGACTGTGTGTGTGAGTTTGAGAGTGTGAGAGTGAGTGTATGTGTGTGTGAGTCTGAAAGTGTGTGAGTCTGAGAGTGTGAGAGTGAGTGTATGTGTGTGTGAGTCTGAGAGTGTGTGAGTGTGTGTGTGAGTCTGAGAGTGTGAGAGTGAGTGTATGTGTGTGTGAGTCTGAGAGTGATTGTGTGTGTGAGTCTGAAAGTGTGAGAGTGAGTGTGTATGTGTGTCTGAGAGCTTGCGTGTGTGTGAGTCTGAGAGTGTGTGTGTGTGAGTCTGAAAGTATGAGGGTGAGTGTATGTGTTTGCGAGTCTGAAAGTGTGAGAGTGAGTGTGTGTGAGTCTGAGAGTGTGAGAGTGAGTGTATGTGTGTGTGAGTCTAAAAGTGTGAGAGTGAGTGTGTGTGTGAGTCTGAGAGTGTGAGAGTGAGTGCATGTGTGTGTGAGTCTGAGAGTGTGAGTGTGTGTGAGTCTGAGAATGTGAGGATGAGTGTGTGAGTCTAAAAGTGTGTGTGTGTTTGAGAGTGTGAGAGTGTGTGTGTGAGTCTGAGAGTGTGAGAGTGAGTGTATGTGTGTGTGAGTCTGAAAGTGATTGTGTGTGTGAGTCTGAAAGTGTGAGAGTGAGTGTGTATGTGTGTCTGAGAGCTTGCGTGTGTGTGAGTCTGAGAGTGTGTGTGTGTGTGAGTCTGAAAGTATGAGGGTGAGTGTATGTGTGTGTAAGTCTGAGAGTGTGTGTGTGAGTCTGAGAGTGTGACTGTGTGTGTGAGTCTGAGATTGTGAGAGTGAGTGTATGTGTGTGTGGGTCTGAAAGTGTGTGAGTCTGAGAGTGAGTGTATGTGTGTGTGAGTCTGAGAGTGTGAGAGTGAGTGTGTGTGTTTCTGAGAGTGTGACTGTGTATGTGAGTCTGAGAGTGTGAGAGTGAGTGTATGTGTGTGTGAGTCTGAAAGTGTGTGAGTCTGAGAGTGTGAGAGTGTGTGTGTGTGAGTCTGAGAGTGTGAGTCTGAAAGTGTGAGAGTGAGTGTGAGTGAGGGTGAGTGTGTGTGAGTCTGAGAGTGTGTGTGTGTGAGTCTGAAAGTGTGAGAGTGAGTGTATGTGTGTGTGAGTCTAAAAGTGTGAGAGTGAGTGTGTGTGTGAGTCTGAGAGTGTGAGAGTGAGTGTATGTGTGTGTGAGTCTGAGAGTGTGAGAGTGAGTGTGTGTGAGTCTGAGAGTGTGAGCGTGAGTGTGTGTATTAGAGTGTGAGTCTGAGAGTGTGAGTCTGAGAGTGTGAGGGTGAGTGTGTGTGTGAGTCTAAGAGTGTGTGTGTGCGAGCCTGAGAGTGTGAGAGTGTGTGTGTGTCTGAGAGTGTGAGTCTGAGAGTGTGAGTCTGAGAGTGTGAGGGTGAGTGTATGTGTGTGAGTCTAAACGTGTGAGTGTGTGTGTGAGTCTGAGAGTGTGAGGGTGGGTGTATGTGTGTGTGAGTTTGAGAGTGTGAGAGTGTGTGTGTGTGTGAGTCTGAGAGTGTGAAAGTGAGTGTATGTGGGTCTGAAAGTGTGATTGAGTGTGTGTGTGAGTCTGAGAGTGTGAGTGTGAGTGTATGTGTGTGTGAGTCTGAGAGTGTGTGAGTGTGTGTGTGAGTCTGAGAGTGTGAGAGTGAGTGTGTGTGTGTGTCTGAGAGTGTGACTGTGTGTGGGAGTCTGAGAGTGTGAGAGTGAGTATATGTGTGTGTGAGTCTGAAAGTGTGTGAGTCTGAGAGTGTGAGATGAGTGTATGTGTGTGTGAGTCTGAAAGTGTGAGAGTGTTTGCGTGTGTGAGTCTGAGAGTGTGAAAGTGAGTGTATGTGTATGTGAATCTGAAAGTGTGAGTGTGTGTGTGAGTCTGAGAGTGTGACTGTGTGTGTGAGTTTGAGAGTGTGAGAGTGAGTGTATGTGTGTGTGAGTCTGAAAGTGTGTGAGTCTGAGAGTGTGAGAGTGAGTGTATGTGTGTGTGAGTCTGAGAGTGTGACTGTGTGTGTGAGTTTGAGAGTGTGAGAGTGAGTGTATGTGTGTGTGAGTCTGAAAGTGTGTGAGTCTGAGAGTGTGAGAGTGAGTGTATGTGTGTGTGAGTCTGAGAGTGTGTGAGTGTGTGTGTGAGTCTGAGAGTGTGAGAGTGAGTGTATGTGTGTGTGAGTCTGAGAGTGATTGTGTGTGTGAGTCTGAAAGTGTGAGAGTGAGTGTGTATGTGTGTCTGAGAGCTTGCGTGTGTGTGAGTCTGAGAGTGTGTGTGTGTGTGAGTCTGAAAGTATGAGGGTGAGTGTATGTGTTTGCGAGTCTGAAAGTGTGAGAGTGAGTGTGTGTGAGTCTGAGAGTGTGAGAGTGAGTGTATGTGTGTGTAAGTCTGAGAGTGTGAGTGTGTGTGTGAGTCTGAGAGTGTGACTGTGTGTGTGTGAGTCTGAGAGTGTGAGAGTGAGTGTATGTGTGTGTGGGTCTGAAAGTGTGTGAGTCTGAGAGTGTGAGAGTGAGTGTATGAGTGTGTGAGTCTGAGAGTGTGAGAGTGAGTGTGTGTGTTTCTGAGAGTGTGACTGTGTGTGTGAGTCTGAGAGTGTGAGAGTGAGTGTATGTGTGAGTAAGTCTGAGAGTGTGAGAGTGTGTGTGTGTGAGTCTGAGAGTGTGAGTCTGAAAGTGTGAGAGTGAGTGTGTGTGAGGGTGAGTGTGTGTGAGTCTGAGAGTGTGTGTGTGTGAGTATGAAAGTGTGAGAGTGAGTGTATGTGTGTGTGAGTCTAAAAGTGTGAGAGTGAGTGTGTGTGTGAGTCTGAGAGTATGAAAGTGAGTGTATGTGAGTCTGAAAGTGTGAGTGTGTGTGTGTGAGTCTGAGAGTGTGAGAGTGAGTGTACGTGTGTGTGAGTCTGAGAGTGTGTGAGTGTGTGTGTGAGTCTGAGAGTGTGAGAGTGAGTGTATGTGTGTGTGAGTCTGAGAGTATGTGAGTGTGTGTGTGAGTCTGAGAGTGTGAGAGTGAGTGTATGTGTGTGTGAGTCTAAAAGTGTGAGAGTGAGTGTGTGTGTGAGTCTGAGAGTGTGAGAGTGAGTGCATGTGCGTGTGAGTCTGAGAGTGTGAGTGTGTGTGAGTCTGAGAATGTGAGGATGAGTGTGTGAGTCTAAAAGTGTGTGTGTGTCTGAGAGTGTGAGAGTGTGTGTGTGAGTCTGAGAGTGTGAGAGTGAGTGTATGTGTGTGTGAGTCTGAGAGTGATTGTGTGTGTGAGTCTGAAAGTGTGAGAGTGAGTGTGTATGTGTGTCTGAGAGCTTGCGTGTGTGTGAGTCTGAGAGTGTGTGTGTGTGAGTCTGAAAGTATGAGGGTGAGTGTATGTGTTTGCGAGTCTGAAAGTGTGAGAGTGAGTGTGAGTCTGAGAGTGTGAGAGTGAGTGTATGTGTGTGTAAGTCTGAGAGTGTGTGTGTGAGTCTGAGAGTGTGACTGTGTGTGTGAGTCTGAGAGTGTGAGAGTGAGTGTATGTGTGTGTGGGTCTGAAAGTGTGTGAGTCTGAGAGTGTGAGAGTGAGTGTATGTGTGTGTGAGTCTGAGAGTGTGAGAGTGAGTGTGTGTGTTTCTGAGAGTGTGACTGTGTGTGTGAGTCTGAGAGTGTGTGAGTCTGAGAGTGTGAGAGTGAGTGTATGTGTGTGTGAGTCTGAGAGTGTGTGTGTGTGAGTCTGAGAGTGTGAGAGTGAGTGTATGTGTGTGTAAGTCTGAGAGTGTGAGAGTGTGTGTGTGTGAGTCTGAGAGTGTGTGTGTGTGAGTCTGAAAGTATGAGGGTGAGTGTATGTGTTTGCGAGTCTGAAAGTGTGAGAGTGAGTGTGTGTGAGTCTGAGAGTGTGAGAATGAGTGTATGTGTGTGTAAGTCTGAGAGTGTGTGTGTGAGTCTGAGAGTGTGACTGTGTGTGTGAGTCTGAGAGTGTGAGAGTGAGTGTATGTGTGTGTGGGTCTGAAAGTGTGTGAGTCTGAGAGTGTGAGAGTGAGTGTATGTGTGTGTGAGTCTGAGAGTGTGAGAGTGAGTGTGTGTGTTTCTGAGAGTGTGACTGTGTGTGTGAGTCTGAGAGTGTGAGAGTGAGTGTATGTGTGTGTGAGTCTGAAAGTGTGTGAGTCTGAGAGTGTGAGAGTGAGTGTATGTGTGTGTGAGTCTGAGAGTGTGTGTGTGTGAGTCTGAGAGTGTGAGAGTGAGTGTATGTGTGTGTAAGTCTGAGAGTGTGAGAGTGTGTGTGTGTGAGTCTGAGAGTGTGTGTGTGTGAGTCTGAAAGTATGAGGGTGAGTGTATGTGTTTGCGAGTCTGAAAGTGTGAGAGTGAGTGTGTGTGAGTCTGAGAGTGTGAGAGTGAGTGTATGTGTGTGTAAGTCTGAGAGTGTGTGTGTGAGTCTGAGAGTGTGACTGTGTGTGTGAGTCTGAGAGTGTGAGAGTGAGTGTATGTGTGTGTGGGTCTGAAAGTGTGTGAGTCTGAGAGTGTGAGAGTGAGTGTATGTGTGTGTGAGTCTGAGAGTGTGAGAGTGAGTGTGTGTGTTTCTGAAAGTGTGACTGTGTGTGTGAGTCTGAGAGTGTGAGAGTGAGTGTATGTGTGTGTGAGTCTGAAAGTGTGTGAGTCTGAGAGTGTGAGAGTGAGTGTATGTGTGTGTGAGTCTGAGAGTGTGTGTGTGTGAGTCTGAGAGTGTGAGAGTGAGTGTATGTGTGTGTAAGTCTGAGAGTGTGAGAGTGTGTGTGTGTGAGTCTGAGAGTGTGAGTCTGAAAGTGTGAGAGTGAGTGTGTGTGAGGGTGAGTGTGTGTGAGTCTGAGAGTGTGTGTGTGTGAGTATGAAAGTGTGAGAGTGAGTGTATGTGTGTGTGAGTCTAAAAGTGTGAGAGTGAGTGTGTGTGTGAGTCTGAGAGTGTGAAAGTGAGTGTATGTGAGTCTGAAAGTGTGAGTGTGTGTGTGAGTCTGAGAGTGTGAGAGTGAGTGTATGTGTGTGTGAGTCTAAAAGTGTGAGAGTGAGTGTGTGTGTGAGTCTGAGAGTGTGAGAGTGAGTGCATGTGCGTGTGAGTCTGAGAGTGTGAGTGTGTGTGAGTCTGAGAATGTGAGGATGAGTGTGTGAGTCTAAAAGTGTGTGTGTGTCTGAGAGTGTGAGAGTGTGTGTGTGAGTCTGAGAGTGTGAGAGTGAGTGTATGTGTGTGTGAGTCTGAGAGTGATTGTGTGTGTGAGTCTGAAAGTGTGAGAGTGAGTGTGTATGTGTGTCTGAGAGCTTGCGTGTGTGTGAGTCTGAGAGTGTGTGTGTGTGAGTCTGAAAGTATGAGGGTGAGTGTATGTGTTTGCGAGTCTGAAAGTGTGAGAGTGAGTGTGAGTCTGAGAGTGTGAGAGTGAGTGTATGTGTGTGTAAGTCTGAGAGTGTGTGTGTGAGTCTGAGAGTGTGACTGTGTGTGTGAGTCTGAGAGTGTGAGAGTGAGTGTATGTGTGTGTGGGTCTGAAAGTGTGTGAGTCTGAGAGTGTGAGAGTGAGTGTATGTGTGTGTGAGTCTGAGAGTGTGAGAGTGAGTGTGTGTGTTTCTGAGAGTGTGACTGTGTGTGTGAGTCTGAGAGTGTGTGAGTCTGAGAGTGTGAGAGTGAGTGTATGTGTGTGTGAGTCTGAGAGTGTGTGTGTGTGAGTCTGAGAGTGTGAGAGTGAGTGTATGTGTGTGTAAGTCTGAGAGTGTGAGAGTGTGTGTGTGTGAGTCTGAGAGTGTGTGTGTGTGAGTCTGAAAGTATGAGGGTGAGTGTATGTGTTTGCGAGTCTGAAAGTGTGAGAGTGAGTGTGTGTGAGTCTGAGAGTGTGAGAATGAGTGTATGTGTGTGTAAGTCTGAGAGTGTGTGTGTGAGTCTGAGAGTGTGACTGTGTGTGTGAGTCTGAGAGTGTGAGAGTGAGTGTATGTGTGTGTGGGTCTGAAAGTGTGTGAGTCTGAGAGTGTGAGAGTGAGTGTATGTGTGTGTGAGTCTGAGAGTGTGAGAGTGAGTGTGTGTGTTTCTGAGAGTGTGACTGTGTGTGTGAGTCTGAGAGTGTGAGAGTGAGTGTATGTGTGTGTGAGTCTGAAAGTGTGTGAGTCTGAGAGTGTGAGAGTGAGTGTATGTGTGTGTGAGTCTGAGAGTGTGTGTGTGTGAGTCTGAGAGTGTGAGAGTGAGTGTATGTGTGTGTAAGTCTGAGAGTGTGAGAGTGTGTGTGTGTGAGTCTGAGAGTGTGTGTGTGTGAGTCTGAAAGTATGAGGGTGAGTGTATGTGTTTGCGAGTCTGAAAGTGTGAGAGTGAGTGTGTGTGAGTCTGAGAGTGTGAGAGTGAGTGTATGTGTGTGTAAGTCTGAGAGTGTGTGTGTGAGTCTGAGAGTGTGACTGTGTGTGTGAGTCTGAGAGTGTGAGAGTGAGTGTATGTGTGTGTGGGTCTGAAAGTGTGTGAGTCTGAGAGTGTGAGAGTGAGTGTATGTGTGTGTGAGTCTGAGAGTGTGAGAGTGAGTGTGTGTGTTTCTGAAAGTGTGACTGTGTGTGTGAGTCTGAGAGTGTGAGAGTGAGTGTATGTGTGTGTGAGTCTGAAAGTGTGTGAGTCTGAGAGTGTGAGAGTGAGTGTATGTGTGTGTGAGTCTGAGAGTGTGTGTGTGTGAGTCTGAGAGTGTGAGAGTGAGTGTATGTGTGTGTAAGTCTGAGAGTGTGAGAGTGTGTGTGTGTGAGTCTGAGAGTGTGAGTCTGAAAGTGTGAGAGTGAGTGTGTGTGAGGGTGAGTGTGTGTGAGTCTGAGAGTGTGTGTGTGTGAGTATGAAAGTGTGAGAGTGAGTGTATGTGTGTGTGAGTCTAAAAGTGTGAGAGTGAGTGTGTGTGTGAGTCTGAGAGTGTGAAAGTGAGTGTATGTGAGTCTGAAAGTGTGAGTGTGTGTGTGTGAGTCTGAGAGTGTGAGAGTGAGTGTATGTGTGTGTGAGTCTGAGAGTATGTGAGTGTGTGTGTAAGTCTGAGAGTGTGAGAGTGAGTGTATGTGTGTGTGAGTCTAAAAGTGTGAGAGTGAGTGTGTGTGTGAGTCTGAGAGTGTGAGAGTGAGTGCATGTGTGTGTGAGTCTGAGAGTGTGAGTGTGTGTGAGTCTGAGAATGTGAGGATGAGTGTGTGAGTCTAAAAGTGTGTGTGAGTGTGAGAGTGTGTGTGTGAGTCTGAGAGTGTGAGAGTGAGTGTATGTGTGTGTGAGTCTGAGAGTGATTGTGTGTGTGAGTCTGAAAGTGTGAGAGTGAGTGTGTATGTGTGTCTGAGAGCTTGCGTGTGTGTGAGTCTGAGAGTGTGTGTGTGTGAGTCTGAAAGTATGAGGGTGAGTGTATGTGTTTGCGAGTCTGAAAGTGTGAGAGTGAGTGTGTGTGAGTCTGAGAGTGTGAGAGTGAGTGTATGTGTGTGTAAGTCTGAGAGTGTGTGTGTGAGTCTGAGAGTGTGACTGTGTGTGTGAGTCTGAGAGTGTGAGAGTGAGTGTATGTGTGTGTGGGTCTGAAAGTGTGTGAGTCTGAGAGTGTGAGAGTGAGTGTATGTGTGTGTGAGTCTGAGAGTGTGAGAGTGAGTGTGTGTGTTTCTGAGAGTGTGACTGTGTGTGTGAGTCTGAGAGTGTGAGAGTGAGTGTATGTGTGTGTGTGAGTCTGAAAGTGTGTGAGTCTGAGAGTGTGAGAGTGAGTGTATGTGTGTGTGAGTCTGAGAGTGTGTGTGTGTGAGTCTGAGAGTGTGAGAGTGAGTGTATGTGTGTGTAAGTCTGAGAGTGTGAGAGTGTGAGAGTGTGTGTGTGTGAGTCTGAGAGTGTGAGTCTGAAAGTGTGAGAGTGAGTGTGTGTGAGGGTGAGTGTGTGTGAGTCTGAGAGTGTGTGTGTGTGAGTCTGAAAGTGTGAGAGTGAGTGTATGTGTGTGTGAGTCTAAAAGTGTGAGAGTGAGTGTGTGTGTGAGTCTGAGAGTGTGAGAGTGAGTGTATGTGTGTGTGAGTCTGAGAGTGTGAGAGTGAGTGTGTGTGAGTCTGAGAGTGTGAGCGTGAGTGTGTGTCTTAGAGTGTGAGTCTGAGAGTGTGAGTCTGAGAGTGTGAGGGTGAGTGTGTGTGTGAGTCTAAGAGTGTGTGTGTGCGAGCCTGAGAGTGTGAGAGTGTGTGTGTGTCTGAGAGTGTGAGTCTGAGAGTGTGAGTCTGAGAGTGTGAGGGTGAGTGTATGTGTGTGAGTCTAAACGTGTGAGTGTGTGTGTGAGTCTGAGAGTGTGAGAGTGGGTGTATGTGGGTCTGAAAGTGTGATTGAGTGTGTGTGTGAGTCTGAGAGTGTGAGTGTGAGTGTATGTGTGTGTGAGTCTGAGAGTGTGTGAGTGAGTGTGTGTGTGTGTCTGAGAGTGTGACTGTGTGTGGGAGTCTGAGAGTGTGAGAGTGAGTATATGTGTGTGTGAGTCTGAAAGTGTGTGAGTCTGAGAGTGTGAGATGAGTGTATGTGTGTGTGAGTCTGAAAGTGTGAGAGTGTTTGCGTGTGTGAGTCTGAGAGTGTGAAAGTGAGTGTATGTGTATGTGAATCTGAAAGTGTGAGTGTGTGTGTGAGTCTGAGAGTGTGACTGTGTGTGTGAGTTTGAGAGTGTGAGAGTGAGTGTATGTGTGTGTGAGTCTGAAAGTGTGTGAGTCTGAGAGTGTGAGAGTGAGTGTATGTGTGTGTGAGTCTGAGAGTGTGTGAGTGTGTGTGTGAGTCTGAGAGTGTGAGAGTGAGTGTATGTGTGTGTGAGTCTGAGAGTGATTGTGTGTGTGAGTCTGAAAGTGTGAGAGTGAGTGTGTATGTGTGTCTGAGAGCTTGCGTGTGTGTGAGTCTGAGAGTGTGTGTGTGTGAGTCTGAAAGTATGAGGGTGAGTGTATGTGTTTGCGAGTCTGAAAGTGTGAGAGTGAGTGTGTGTGAGTCTGAGAGTGTGAGAGTGAGTGTATGTGTGTGTGAGTCTAAAAGTGTGAGAGTGAGTGTGTGTGTGAGTCTGAGAGTGTGAGAGTGAGTGCATGTGTGTGTGAGTCTGAGAGTGTGAGTGTGTGTGAGTCTGAGAATGTGAGGATGAGTGTGTGAGTCTAAAAGTGTGTGTGTGTTTGAGAGTGTGAGAGTGTGTGTGTGAGTCTGAGAGTGTGAGAGTGAGTATATGTGTGTGTGAGTCTGAAAGTGATTGTGTGTGTGAATCTGAAAGTGTGAGAGTGAGTGTGTATGTGTGTCTGAGAGCTTGCGTGTGTGTGAGTCTGAGAGTGTGTGTGTGTGTGAGTCTGAAAGTATGAGGGTGAGTGTATGTGTGTGTAAGTCTGAGAGTGTGTGTGTGAGTCTGAGAGTGTGACTGTGTGTGTGAGTCTGAGATTGTGAGAGTGAGTGTATGTGTGTGTGGGTCTGAAAGTGTGTGAGTCTGAGAGTGAGTGTATGTGTGTGTGAGTCTGAGAGTGTGAGAGTGAGTGTGTGTGTTTCTGAGAGTGTGACTGTGTGTGTGAGTCTGAGAGTGTGAGAGTGAGTGTATGTGTGTGTGAGTCTGAAAGTGTGTGAGTCTGAGAGTGGGAGAGTGTGTGTGTGTGAGTCTGAGAGTGTGAGTCTGAAAGTGTGAGAGTGAGTGTGTGTGAGGGTGAGTGTGTGTGAGTCTGAGAGTGTGTGTGTGTGAGTCTGAAAGTGTGAGAGTGAGTGTATGTGTGTGTGAGTCTAAAAGTGTGAGAGTGAGTGTGTGTGTGAGTCTGAGAGTGTGAGAGTGAGTGTATGTGTGTGTGAGTCTGAGAGTGTGAGAGTGAGTGTGTGTGAGTCTGAGAGTGTGAGCGTGAGTGTGTGTCTTAGAGTGTGAGTCTGAGAGTGTGAGTCTGAGAGTGTGAGGGTGAGTGTGTGTGTGAGTCTAAGAGTGTGTGTGTGCGAGCCTGAGAGTGTGAGAGTGTGTGTGTGTCTGAGAGTGTGAGTCTGAGAGTGTGAGTCTGAGAGTGTGAGGGTGAGTGTATGTGTGTGAGTCTAAACGTGTGAGTGTGTGTGTGAGTCTGAGAGTGTGAGGGTGGGTGTATGTGTGTGTGAGTATGAGAGTGTGAGAGTGTGTGTGTGTGTGAGTCTGAGAGTGTGAGAGTGAGTGTATGTGTGTGTGAGTCTGAGAGTGTGAGTGTGTGTGAGTCTGAGAATGTGAGGATGAGTGTGTGAGTCTAAAAGTGTGTGTGTGTCTGAGAGTGTGAGAGTGTGTGTGTGAGTCTGAGAGTGTGAGAGTGAGTGTATGTGTGTGTGAGTCTGAGAGTGATTGTGTGTGTGAGTCTGAAAGTGTAAGAGTGAGTGTGTATGTGTGTCTGAGAGCTTGCGTGTGTGTGAGTCTGAGAGTGTGTGTGTGTGAGTCTGAAAGTATGAGGGTGAGTGTATGTGTTTGCGAGTCTGAAAGTGTGAGAGTGAGTGTGTGTGAGTCTGAGAGTGTGAGAGTGAGTGTATGTGTGTGTAAGTCTGAGAGTGTGAGTGTGTGTGTGAGTCTGAGAGTGTGACTGTGTGTGTGAGTCTGAGAGTGTGAGAGTGAGTGTATGTGTGTGTGGGTCTGAAAGTGTGTGAGTCTGAGAGTGTGAGAGTGAGTGTATGTGTGTGTGAGTCTGAGAGTGTGAGAGTGAGTGTGTGTGTTTCTGAGAGTGTGACTGTGTGTGTGAGTCTGAGAGTGTGAGAGTGAGTGTATGTGTGTGTGAGTCTGAAAGTGTGTGAGTCTGAGAGTGTGAGAGTGAGTGTATGTGTGTGTGAGTCTGAGAGTGTGTGTGTGTGAGTCTGAGAGTGTGAGAGTGAGTGTATGTGTGTGTAAGTCTGAGAGTGTGAGAGTGTGTGTGTGTGAGTCTGAGAGTGTGAGTCTGAAAGTGTGAGAGTGAGTGTGTGTGAGGGTGAGTGTGTGTGAGTCTGAGAGTGTGTGTGTGTGAGTATGAAAGTGTGAGAGTGAGTGTATGTGTGTGTGAGTCTAAAAGTGTGAGAGTGAGTGTGTGTGTGAGTCTGAGAGTGTGAAAGTGAGTGTATGTGAGTCTGAAAGTGTGAGTGTGTGTGTGTGAGTCTGAGAGTGTGAGAGTGAGTGTACGTGTGTGTGAGTCTGAGAGTGTGTGAGTGTGTGTGTGAGTCTGAGAGTGTGAGTGTATGTGTGTGTGAGTCTGAGAGTATGTGAGTGTGTGTGTAAGTCTGAGAGTGTGAGAGTGAGTGTATGTGTGTGTGAGTCTAAAAGTGTGAGAGTGAGTGTGTGTGTGAGTCTGAGAGTGTGAGAGTGAGTGCATGTGTGTGTGAGTCTGAGAGTGTGAGTGTGTGTGAGTCTGAGAATGTGAGGATGAGTGTGTGAGTCTAAAAGTGTGTGTGAGTGTGAGAGTGTGTGTGTGAGTCTGAGAGTGTGAGAGTGAGTGTATGTGTGTGTGAGTCTGAGAGTGATTGTGTGTGTGAGTCTGAAAGTGTGAGAGTGAGTGTGTATGTGTGTCTGAGAGCTTGCGTGTGTGTGAGTCTGAGAGTGTGTGTGTGTGAGTCTGAAAGTATGAGGGTGAGTGTATGTGTTTGCGAGTCTGAAAGTGTGAGAGTGAGTGTGTGTGAGTCTGAGAGTGTGAGAGTGAGTGTATGTGTGTGTAAGTCTGAGAGTGTGTGTGTGAGTCTGAGAGTGTGACTGTGTGTGTGAGTCTGAGAGTGTGAGAGTGAGTGTATGTGTGTGTGGGTCTGAAAGTGTGTGAGTCTGAGAGTGTGAGAGTGAGTGTATGTGTGTGTGAGTCTGAGAGTGTGAGAGTGAGTGTGTGTGTTTCTGAGAGTGTGACTGTGTGTGTGAGTCTGAGAGTGTGAGAGTGAGTGTATGTGTGTGTGTGAGTCTGAAAGTGTGTGAGTCTGAGAGTGTGAGAGTGAGTGTATGTGTGTGTGAGTCTGAGAGTGTGTGTGTGTGAGTCTGAGAGTGTGAGAGTGAGTGTATGTGTGTGTAAGTCTGAGAGTGTGAGAGTGTGTGTGTGTGAGTCTGAGAGTGTGAGTCTGAAAGTGTGAGAGTGAGTGTGTGTGAGGGTGAGTGTGTGTGAGTCTGAGAGTGTGTGTGTGTGAGTCTGAAAGTGTGAGAGTGAGTGTATGTGTGTGTGAGTCTAAAAGTGTGAGAGTGAGTGTGTGTGTGAGTCTGAGAGTGTGAGAGTGAGTGTATGTGTGTGTGAGTCTGAGAGTGTGAGAGTGAGTGTGTGTGAGTCTGAGAGTGTGAGCGTGAGTGTGTGTCTTAGAGTGTGAGTCTGAGAGTGTGAGTCTGAGAGTGTGAGGGTGAGTGTATGTGTGTGAGTCTAAACGTGTGAGTGTGTGTGTGAGTCTGAGAGTGTGAGAGTGGGTGTATGTGTGTGTGAGTTTGAGAGTGTGAAAGTGAGTGTATGTGGGTCTGAAAGTGTGATTGAGTGTGTGTGTGAGTCTGAGAGTGTGAGTGTGAGTGTATGTGTGTGTGAGTCTGAGAGTGTGTGAGTGTGTGTGTGAGTCTGAGAGTGTGAGAGTGAGTGTGTGTGTGTGTCTGAGAGTGTGACTGTGTGTGGGAGTCTGAGAGTGTGAGAGTGAGTATATGTGTGTGTGAGTCTGAAAGTGTGTGAGTCTGAGAGTGTGAGATAAGTGTATGTGTGTGTGAGTCTGAAAGTGTGAGAGTGTTTGCGTGTGTGAGTCTGAGAGTGTGAAAGTGAGTGTATGTGTATGTGAATCTGAAAGTGTGAGTGTGTGTGTGAGTCTGAGAGTGTGACTGTGTGTGTGAGTTTGAGAGTGTGAGAGTGAGTGTATGTGTGTGTGAGTCTGAAAGTGTGTGAGTCTGAGAGTGTGAGAGTGAGTGTATGTGTGTGTGAGTCTGAGAGTGTGTGAGTGTGTGTGTGAGTCTGAGAGTGTGAGAGTGAGTGTATGTGTGTGTGAGTCTGAGAGTGATTGTGTGTGTGAGTCTGAAAGTGTGAGAGTGAGTGTGTATGTGTGTCTGAGAGCTTGCGTGTGTGTGAGTCTGAGAGTGTGTGTGTGTGAGTCTGAAAGTATGAGGGTGAGTGTATGTGTTTGCGAGTCTGAAAGTGTGAGAGTGAGTGTGTGTGAGTCTGAGAGTGTGAGAGTGAGTGTATGTGTGTGTGAGTCTAAAAGTGTGAGAGTGAGTGTGTGTGTGAGTCTGAGAGTGTGAGAGTGAGTGCATGTGTGTGTGAGTCTGAGAGTGTGAGTGTGTGTGAGTCTGAGAATGTGAGGATGAGTGTGTGAGTCTAAAAGTGTGTGTGTGTTTGAGAGTGTGAGAGTGTGTGTGTGAGTCTGAGAGTGTGAGAGTGAGTGTATGTGTGTGTGAGTCTGAAAGTGATTGTGTGTGTGAGTCTGAAAGTGTGAGAGTGAGTGTGTATGTGTGTCTGAGAGCTTGCGTGTGTGTGAGTCTGAGAGTGTGTGTGTGTGTGAGTCTGAAAGTATGAGGGTGAGTGTATGTGTGTGTAAGTCTGAGAGTGTGTGTGTGAGTCTGAGAGTGTGACTGTGTGTGTGAGTCTGAGATTGTGAGAGTGAGTGTATGTGTGTGTGGGTCTGAAAGTGTGTGAGTCTGAGAGTGAGTGTATGTGTGTGTGAGTCTGAGAGTGTGAGAGTGAGTGTGTGTGTTTCTGAGAGTGTGACTGTGTGTGTGAGTCTGAGAGTGTGAGAGTGAGTGTATGTGTGTGTGAGTCTGAAAGTGTGTGAGTCTGAGAGTGTGAGAGTGTGTGTGTGTGAGTCTGAGAGTGTGAGTCTGAAAGTGTGAGAGTGAGTGTGTGTGAGGGTGAGTGTGTGTGAGTCTGAGAGTGTGTGTGTGTGAGTCTGAAAGTGTGAGAGTGAGTGTATGTGTGTGTGAGTCTAAAAGTGTGAGAGTGAGTGTGTGTGTGAGTCTGAGAGTGTGAGAGTGAGTGTATGTGTGTGTGAGTCTGAGAGTGTGAGAGTGAGTGTGTGTGAGTCTGAGAGTGTGAGCGTGAGTGTGTGTCTTAGAGTGTGAGTCTGAGAGTGTGAGTCTGAGAGTGTGAGGGTGAGTGTGTGTGTGAGTCTAAGAGTGTGTGTGTGCGAGCCTGAGAGTGTGAGAGTGTGTGTGTGTCTGAGAGTGTGAGTCTGAGAGTGTGAGTCTGAGAGTGTGAGGGTGAGTGTATGTGTGTGAGTCTAAACGTGTGAGTGTGTGTGTGAGTCTGAGAGTGTGAGGGTGGGTGTATGTGTGTGTGAGTTTGAGAGTGTGAGAGTGTGTGTGTGTGTGAGTCTGAGAGTGTGAAAGTGAGTGTATGTGGGTCTGAAAGTGTGATTGAGTGTGTGTGTGAGTCTGAGAGTGTGAGTGTGAGTGTATGTGTGTGTGTGAGTCTGAGAGTGTGTGAGTGTGTGTGTGAGTCTGAGAGTGTGAGAGTGAGTGTGTGTGTGTGTCTGAGAGTGTGACTGTGTGTGGGAGTCTGAGAGTGTGAGAGTGAGTATATGTGTGTGTGAGTCTGAAAGTGTGTGAGTCTGAGAGTGTGAGATGAGTGTATGTGTGTGTGAGTCTGAAAGTGTGAGAGTGTTTGCGTGTGTGAGTCTGAGAGTGTGAAAGTGAGTGTATGTGAATGTGAATCTGAAAGTGTGAGTGTCTGTGTGAGTCTGAGAGTGTGACTGTGTGTGTGAGTTTGAGAGTGTGAGAGTGAGTGTATGTGTGTGTGAGTCTGAAAGTGTGTGAGTCTGAGAGTGTGAGAGTGAGTGTATGTGTGTGTGAATCTGAGAGTGTGACTGTGTGTGTGAGTTTGAGAGTGTGAGAGTGAGTGTATGTGTGTGTGAGTCTGAAAGTGTGTGAGTCTGAGAGTGTGTGAGTGTGTGTGTGAGTCTGAGAGTGTGAGAGTGAGTGTATGTGTGTGTGAGTCTGAGAGTGATTGTGTGTGTGAGTCTGAAAGTGTGAGAGGGAGTGTGTATGTGTGTCTGAGAGCTTGCGTTTGTGTGAGTCTGAGAGTGTGTGTGTGTGAGTCTGAAAGTATGAGGGTGAGTGTATGTGTTTGCGAGTCTGAAAGTGTGAGAGTGAGTGTGTGTGAGTCTGAGAGTGTGAGAGTGAGTGTATGTGTGTGAGTCTAAACGTGTGAGTGTGTGTGTGAGTCTGAGAGTGTGAGGGTGGGTGTATGTGTGTGTGAGTTTGAGAGTGTGAGAGTGTGTGTGTGTGTGAGTCTGAGAGTGTGAAAGTGAGTGTATGTGGGTCTGAAAGTGTGATTGAGTGTGTGTGTGAGTCTGAGAGTGTGAGTGTGAGTGTATGTGTGTGTGAGTCTGAGAGTGTGTGAGTGTGTGTGTGAGTCTGAGAGTGTGAGAGTGAGTGTGTGTGTGTGTCTGAGAGTGTGACTGTGTGTGGGAGTCTGAGAGTGTGAGAGTGAGTATATGTGTGTGTGAGTCTGAAAGTGTGTGAGTCTGAGAGTGTGAGATGAGTGTATGTGTGTGTGAGTCTGAAAGTGTGAGAGTGTTTGCGTGTGTGAGTCTGAGAGTGTGAAAGTGAGTGTATGTGTATGTGAATCTGAAAGTGTGAGTGTGTGTGTGAGTCTGAGAGTGTGACTGTGTGTGTGAGTTTGAGAGTGTGAGAGTGAGTGTATGTGTGTGTGAGTCTGAAAGTGTGTGAGTCTGAGAGTGTGAGAGTGAGTGTATGTGTGTGTGAATCTGAGAGTGTGACTGTGTGTGTGAGTTTGAGAGTGTGAGAGTGAGTGTATGTGTGTGTGAGTCTGAAAGTGTGTGAGTCTGAGAGTGTGTGAGTGTGTGTGTGAGTCTGAGAGTGTGAGAGTGAGTGTATGTGTGTGTGAGTCTGAGAGTGATTGTGTGTGTGAGTCTGAAAGTGTGAGAGTGAGTGTGTATGTGTGTCTGAGAGCTTGCGTTTGTGTGAGTCTGAGAGTGTGTGTGTGTGAGTCTGAAAGTATGAGGGTGAGTGTATGTGTTTGCGAGTCTGAAAGTGTGAGAGTGAGTGTGTGTGAGTCTGAGAGTGTGAGAGTGAGTGTATGTGTGTGTAAGTCTGAGAGTGTGAGTGTGTGTGTGAGTCTGAGAGTGTGACTGTGTGTGTGTGAGTCTGAGAGTGTGAGAGTGAGTGTATGTGTGTGTGGGTCTGAAAGTGTGTGAGTCTGAGAGTGTGAGAGTGAGTGTATGAGTGTGTGAGTCTGAGAGTGTGAGAGTGAGTGTGTGTGTTTCTGAGAGTGTGACTGTGTGTGTGAGTCTGAGAGTGTGAGAGTGAATGTATGTGTGTGTGAGTCTGAAAGTGTGTGAGTCTGAGAGTGTGAGAGTGAGTGTATGTGTGTGTGAGTCTGAGAGTGTGTGTGTGTGAGTCTGAGAGTGTGAGAGTGAGTGTATGTGTGAGTAAGTCTGAGAGTGTGAGAGTGTGTGTGTGTGAGTCTGAGAGTGTGAGTCTGAAAGTGTGAGAGTGAGTGTGTGTGAGGGTGAGTGTGTGTGAGTCTGAGAGTGTGTGTGTGTGAGTATGAAAGTGTGAGAGTGAGTGTATGTGTGTGTGAGTCTAAAAGTGTGAGAGTGAGTGTGTGTGTGAGTCTGAGAGTATGAAAGTGAGTGTATGTGAGTCTGAAAGTGTGAGTGTGTGTGTGTGAGTCTGAGAGTGTGAGAGTGAGTGTACGTGTGTGTGAGTCTGAGAGTGTGTGAGTGTGTGTGTGAGTCTGAGAGTGTGAGAGTGAGTGTATGTGTGTGTGAGTCTGAGAGTATGTGAGTGTGTGTGTGAGTCTGAGAGTGTGAGAGTGAGTGTATGTGTGTGTGAGTCTAAAAGTGTGAGAGTGAGTGTGTGTGTGAGTCTGAGAGTGTGAGAGTGAGTGCATGTGCGTGTGAGTCTGAGAGTGTGAGTGTGTGTGAGTCTGAGAATGTGAGGATGAGTGTGTGAGTCTAAAAGTGTGTGTGTGTCTGAGAGTGTGAGAGTGTGTGTGTGAGTCTGAGAGTGTGAGAGTGAGTGTATGTGTGTGTGAGTCTGAGAGTGATTGTGTGTGTGAGTCTGAAAGTGTGAGAGTGAGTGTGTATGTGTGTCTGAGAGCTTGCGTGTGTGTGAGTCTGAGAGTGTGTGTGTGTGAGTCTGAAAGTATGAGGGTGAGTGTATGTGTTTGCGAGTCTGAAAGTGTGAGAGTGAGTGTGTGTGAGTCTGAGAGTGTGAGAGTGAGTGTATGTGTGTGTAAGTCTGAGAGTGTGTGTGTGAGTCTGAGAGTGTGACTGTGTGTGTGAGTCTGAGAGTGTGAGAGTGAGTGTATGTGTGTGTGGGTCTGAAAGTGTGTGAGTCTGAGAGTGTGAGAGTGAGTGTATGTGTGTGTGAGTCTGAGAGTGTGAGAGTGAGTGTGTGTGTTTCTGAGAGTGTGACTGTGTGTGTGAGTCTGAGAGTGTGTGAGTCTGAGAGTGTGAGAGTGAGTGTATGTGTGTGTGAGTCTGAGAGTGTGTGTGTGTGAGTCTGAGAGTGTGAGAGTGAGTGTATGTGTGTGTAAGTCTGAGAGTGTGAGAGTGTGTGTGTGTGAGTCTGAGAGTGTGTGTGTGTGAGTCTGAAAGTATGAGGGTGAGTGTATGTGTTTGCGAGTCTGAAAGTGTGAGAGTGAGTGTGTGTGAGTCTGAGAGTGTGAGAATGAGTGTATGTGTGTGTAAGTCTGAGAGTGTGTGTGTGAGTCTGAGAGTGTGACTGTGTGTGTGAGTCTGAGAGTGTGAGAGTGAGTGTATGTGTGTGTGGGTCTGAAAGTGTGTGAGTCTGAGAGTGTGAGAGTGAGTGTATGTGTGTGTGAGTCTGAGAGTGTGAGAGTGAGTGTGTGTGTTTCTGAGAGTGTGACTGTGTGTGTGAGTCTGAGAGTGTGAGAGTGAGTGTATGTGTGTGTGAGTCTGAAAGTGTGTGAGTCTGAGAGTGTGAGAGTGAGTGTATGTGTGTGTGAGTCTGAGAGTGTGTGTGTGTGAGTCTGAGAGTGTGAGAGTGAGTGTATGTGTGTGTAAGTCTGAGAGTGTGAGAGTGTGTGTGTGTGAGTCTGAGAGTGTGTGTGTGTGAGTCTGAAAGTATGAGGGTGAGTGTATGTGTTTGCGAGTCTGAAAGTGTGAGAGGGAGTGTGTGTGAGTCTGAGAGTGTGAGAGTGAGTGTATGTGTGTGTAAGTCTGAGAGTGTGTGTGTGAGTCTGAGAGTGTGACTGTGTGTGTGAGTCTGAGAGTGTGAGAGTGAGTGTATGTGTGTGTGGGTCTGAAAGTGTGTGAGTCTGAGAGTGTGAGAGTGAGTGTATGTGTGTGTGAGTCTGAGAGTGTGAGAGTGAGTGTGTGTGTTTCTGAGAGTGTGACTGTGTGTGTGAGTCTGAGAGTGTGAGAGTGAGTGTATGTGTGTGTGAGTCTGAAAGTGTGTGAGTCTGAGAGTGTGAGAGTGAGTGTATGTGTGTGTGAGTCTGAGAGTGTGTGTGTGTGAGTCTGAGAGTGTGAGAGTGAGTGTATGTGTGTGTAAGTCTGAGAGTGTGAGAGTGTGTGTGTGTGAGTCTGAGAGTGTGAGTCTGAAAGTGTGAGAGTGAGTGTGTGTGAGGGTGAGTGTGTGTGAGTCTGAGAGTGTGTGTGTGTGAGTATGAAAGTGTGAGAGTGAGTGTATGTGTGTGTGAGTCTAAAAGTGTGAGAGTGAGTGTGTGTGTGAGTCTGAGAGTGTGAAAGTGAGTGTATGTGAGTCTGAAAGTGTGAGTGTGTGTGTGTGAGTCTGAGAGTGTGAGAGTGAGTGTACGTGTGTGTGAGTCTGAGAGTGTGTGAGTGTGTGTGTGAGTCTGAGAGTGTGAGAGTGAGTGTATGTGTGTGTGAGTCTGAGAGTATGTGAGTGTGTGTGTAAGTCTGAGAGTGTGAGAGTGAGTGTATGTGTGTGTGAGTCTAAAAGTGTGAGAGTGAGTGTGTGTGTGAGTCTGAGAGTGTGAGAGTGAGTGCATGTGTGTGTGAGTCTGAGAGTGTGAGTGTGTGTGAGTCTGAGAATGTGAGGATGAGTGTGTGAGTCTAAAAGTGTGTGTGAGTGTGAGAGTGTGTGTGTGAGTCTGAGAGTGTGAGAGTGAGTGTATGTGTGTGTGAGTCTGAGAGTGATTGTGTGTGTGAGTCTGAAAGTGTGAGAGTGAGTGTGTATGTGTGTCTGAGAGCTTGCGTGTGTGTGAGTCTGAGAGTGTGTGTGTGTGAGTCTGAAAGTATGAGGGTGAGTGTATGTGTTTGCGAGTCTGAAAGTGTGAGAGTGAGTGTGTGTGAGTCTGAGAGTGTGAGAGTGAGTGTATGTGTGTGTAAGTCTGAGAGTGTGTGTGTGAGTCTGAGAGTGTGACTGTGTGTGTGAGTCTGAGAGTGTGAGAGTGAGTGTATGTGTGTGTGGGTCTGAAAGTGTGTGAGTCTGAGAGTGTGAGAGTGAGTGTATGTGTGTGTGAGTCTGAGAGTGTGAGAGTGAGTGTGTGTGTTTCTGAGAGTGTGACTGTGTGTGTGAGTCTGAGAGTGTGAGAGTGAGTGTTTGTGTGTGTGTGAGTCTGAAAGTGTGTGAGTCTGAGAGTGTGAGAGTGAGTGTATGTGTGTGTGAGTCTGAGAGTGTGTGTGTGTGAGTCTGAGAGTGTGAGAGTGAGTGTATGTGTGTGTAAGTCTGAGAGTGTGAGAGTGTGAGAGTGTGTGTGTGTGAGTCTGAGAGTGTGAGTCTGAAAGTGTGAGAGTGAGTGTGTGTGAGGGTGAGTGTGTGTGAGTCTGAGAGTGTGTGTGTGTGAGTCTGAAAGTGTGAGAGTGAGTGTATGTGTGTGTGAGTCTAAAAGTGTGAGAGTGAGTGTGTGTGTGAGTCTGAGAGTGTGAGAGTGAGTGTATGTGTGTGTGAGTCTGAGAGTGTGAGAGTGAGTGTGTGTGAGTCTGAGAGTGTGAGCGTGAGTGTGTGTCTTAGAGTGTGAGTCTGAGAGTGTGAGTCTGAGAGTGTGAGGGTGAGTGTGTGTGTGAGTCTAAGAGTGTGTGTGTGCGAGCCTGAGAGTGTGAGAGTGTGTGTGTGTCTGAGAGTGTGAGTCTGAGAGTGTGAGTCTGAGAGTGTGAGGGTGAGTGTATGTGTGTGAGTCTAAACGTGTGAGTGTGTGTGTGAGTCTGAGAGTGTGAGAGTGGGTGTATGTGGGTCTGAAAGTGTGATTGAGTGTGTGTGTGAGTCTGAGAGTGTGAGTGTGAGTGTATGTGTGTGTGAGTCTGAGAGTGTGTGAGTGAGTGTGTGTGTGTGTCTGAGAGTGTGACTGTGTGTGGGAGTCTGAGAGTGTGAGAGTGAGTATATGTGTGTGTGAGTCTGAAAGTGTGTGAGTCTGAGAGTGTGAGATGAGTGTATGTGTGTGTGAGTCTGAAAGTGTGAGAGTGTTTGCGTGTGTGAGTCTGAGAGTGTGAAAGTGAGTGTATGTGTATGTGAATCTGAAAGTGTGAGTGTGTGTGTGAGTCTGAGAGTGTGACTGTGTGTGTGAGTTTGAGAGTGTGAGAGTGAGTGTATGTGTGTGTGAGTCTGAAAGTGTGTGAGTCTGAGAGTGTGAGAGTGAGTGTATGTGTGTGTGAGTCTGAGAGTGTGTGAGTGTGTGTGTGAGTCTGAGAGTGTGAGAGTGAGTGTATGTGTGTGTGAGTCTGAGAGTGATTGTGTGTGTGAGTCTGAAAGTGTGAGAGTGAGTGTGTATGTGTGTCTGAGAGCTTGCGTGTGTGTGAGTCTGAGAGTGTGTGTGTGTGAGTCTGAAAGTATGAGGGTGAGTGTATGTGTTTGCGAGTCTGAAAGTGTGAGAGTGAGTGTGTGTGAGTCTGAGAGTGTGAGAGTGAGTGTATGTGTGTGTGAGTCTAAAAGTGTGAGAGTGAGTGTGTGTGTGAGTCTGAGAGTGTGAGAGTGAGTGCATGTGTGTGTGAGTCTGAGAGTGTGAGTGTGTGTGAGTCTGAGAATGTGAGGATGAGTGTGTGAGTCTAAAAGTGTGTGTGTGTTTGAGAGTGTGAGAGTGTGTGTGTGAGTCTGAGAGTGTGAGAGTGAGTATATGTGTGTGTGAGTCTGAAAGTGATTGTGTGTGTGAGTCTGAAAGTGTGAGAGTGAGTGTGTATGTGTGTCTGAGAGCTTGCGTGTGTGTGAGTCTGAGAGTGTGTGTGTGTGTGAGTCTGAAAGTATGAGGGTGAGTGTATGTGTGTGTAAGTCTGAGAGTGTGTGTGTGAGTCTGAGAGTGTGACTGTGTGTGTGAGTCTGAGATTGTGAGAGTGAGTGTATGTGTGTGTGGGTCTGAAAGTGTGTGAGTCTGAGAGTGAGTGTATGTGTGTGTGAGTCTGAGAGTGTGAGAGTGAGTGTGTGTGTTTCTGAGAGTGTGACTGTGTGTGTGAGTCTGAGAGTGTGAGAGTGAGTGTATGTGTGTGTGAGTCTGAAAGTGTGTGAGTCTGAGAGTGTGAGAGTGTGTGTGTGTGAGTCTGAGAGTGTGAGTCTGAAAGTGTGAGAGTGAGTGTGTGTGAGGGTGAGTGTGTGTGAGTCTGAGAGTGTGTGTGTGTGAGTCTGAAAGTGTGAGAGTGAGTGTATGTGTGTGAGTCTAAAAGTGTGAGAGTGAGTGTGTGTGTGAGTCTGAGAGTGTGAGAGTGAGTGTATGTGTGTGTGAGTCTGAGAGTGTGAGAGTGAGTGTGTGTGAGTCTGAGAGTGTGAGAGTGTGTGTGTGTCTGAGAGTGTGAGTCTGAGAGTGTGAGTCTGAGAGTGTGAGGGTGAGTGTATGTGTGTGAGTCTAAACGTGTGAGTGTGTGTGTGAGTCTGAGAGTGTGAGGGTGGGTGTATGTGTGTGTGAGTTTGAGAGTGTGAGAATGTGTGTGTGTGTGAGTCTGAGAGTGTGAAAGTGAGTGTATGTGGGTCTGAAAGTGTGATTGAGTGTGTGTGTGAGTCTGAGAGTGTGAGTGTGAGTGTATGTGTGTGTGAGTCTGAGAGTGTGTGAGTGTGTGTGTGAGTCTGAGAGTGTGAGAGTGAGTGTGTGTGTGTGTCTGAGAGTGTGACTGTGTGTGGGAGTCTGAGAGTGTGAGAGTGAGTATATGTGTGTGTGAGTCTGAAAGTGTGTGAGTCTGAGAGTGTGAGATGAGTGTATGTGTGTGTGAGTCTGAAAGTGTGAGAGTGTTTGCGTGTGTGAGTCTGAGAGTGTGAAAGTGAGTGTATGTGTATGTGAATCTGAAAGTGTGAGTGTGTGTGTGAGTCTGAGAGTGTGACTGTGTGTGTGAGTTTGAGAGTGTGAGAGTGAGTGTATGTGTGTGTGAGTCTGAAAGTGTGTGAGTCTGAGAGTGTGAGAGTGAGTGTATGTGTGTGTGAGTCTGAGAGTGTGACTGTGTGTGTGAGTTTGAGAGTGTGAGAGTGAGTGTATGTGTGTGTGAGTCTGAAAGTGTGTGAGTCTGAGAGTGTGAGAGTGAGTGTATGTGTGTGTGAGTCTGAGAGTGTGTGAGTGTGTGTGTGAGTCTGAGAGTGTGAGAGTGAGTGTATGTGTGTGTGAGTCTGAGAGTGATTGTGTGTGTGAGTCTGAAAGTGTGAGAGTGAGTGTGTATGTGTGTCTGAGAGCTTGCGTGTGTGTGAGTCTGAGAGTGTGTGTGTGTGAGTCTGAAAGTATGAGGGTGAGTGTATAAGTTTGCGAGTCTGAAAGTGTGAGAGTGAGTGTGTGTGAGTCTGAGAGTGTGAGAGTGAGTGTATGTGTGTGTAAGTCTGAGAGTGTGAGTGTGTGTGTGAGTCTGAGAGTGTGACTGTGTGTGTGTGAGTCTGAGAGTGTGAGAGTGAGTGTATGTGTGTGTGGGTCTGAAAGTGTGTGAGTCTGAGAGTGTGAGAGTGAGTGTATGAGTGTGTGAGTCTGAGAGTGTGAGAGTGAGTGTGTGTGTTTCTGAGAGTGTGACTGTGTGTGTGAGTCTGAGAGTGTGAGAGTGAATGTATGTGTGTGTGAGTCTGAAAGTGTGTGAGTCTGAGAGTGTGAGAGTGAGTGTATGTGTGTGTGAGTCTGAGAGTGTGTGTGTGTGAGTCTGAGAGTGTGAGAGTGAGTGTATGTGTGAGTAAGTCTGAGAGTGTGAGAGTGTGTGTGTGTGAGTCTGAGAGTGTGAGTCTGAAAGTGTGAGAGTGAGTGTGTGTGAGGGTGAGTGTGTGTGAGTCTGAGAGTGTGTGTGTGTGAGTATGAAAGTGTGAGAGTGAGTGTATGTGTGTGTGAGTCTAAAAGTGTGAGAGTGAGTGTGTGTGTGAGTCTGAGAGTATGAAAGTGAGTGTATGTGAGTCTGAAAGTGTGAGTGTGTGTGTGTGAGTCTGAGAGTGTGAGAGTGAGTGTACGTGTGTGTGAGTCTGAGAGTGTGTGAGTGTGTGTGTGAGTCTGAGAGTGTGAGAGTGAGTGTATGTGTGTGTGAGTCTGAGAGTATGTGAGTGTGTGTGTGAGTCTGAGAGTGTGAGAGTGAGTGTATGTGTGTGTGAGTCTAAAAGTGTGAGAGTGAGTGTGTGTGTGAGTCTGAGAGTGTGAGAGTGAGTGCATGTGTGTGTGAGTCTGAGAGTGTGAGTGTGTGTGAGTCTGAGAATGTGAGGATGAGTGTGTGAGTCTAAAAGTGTGTGTGTGTCTGAGAGTGTGAGAGTGTGTGTGTGAGTCTGAGAGTGTGAGAGTGAGTGTATGTGTGTGTGAGTCTGAGAGTGATTGTGTGTGTGAGTCTGAAAGTGTGAGAGTGAGTGTGTATGTGTGTCTGAGAGCTTGCGTGTGTGTGAGTCTGAGAGTGTGTGTGTGTGAGTCTGAAAGTATGAGGGTGAGTGTATGTGTTTGCGAGTCTGAAAGTGTGAGAGTGAGTGTGTGTGAGTCTGAGAGTGTGAGAGTGAGTGTATGTGTGTGTAAGTCTGAGAGTGTGTGTGTGAGTCTGAGAGTGTGACTGTGTGTGTGAGTCTGAGAGTGTGAGAGTGAGTGTATGTGTGTGTGGGTCTGAAAGTGTGTGAGTCTGAGAGTGTGAGAGTGAGTGTATGTGTGTGTGAGTCTGAGAGTGTGAGAGTGAGTGTGTGTGTTTCTGAGAGTGTGACTGTGTGTGTGAGTCTGAGAGTGTGAGAGTGAGTGTATGTGTGTGTGAGTCTGAAAGTGTGTGAGTCTGAGAGTGTGAGAGTGAGTGTATGTGTGTGTGAGTCTGAGAGTGTGTGTGTGTGAGTCTGAGAGTGTGAGAGTGAGTGTATGTGTGTGTAAGTCTGAGAGTGTGAGAGTGTGTGTGTGTGAGTCTGAGAGTGTGTGTGTGTGAGTCTGAAAGTATGAGGGTGAGTGTATGTGTTTGCGAGTCTGAAAGTGTGAGAGTGAGTGTGTGTGAGTCTGAGAGTGTGAGAATGAGTGTATGTGTGTGTAAGTCTGAGAGTGTGTGTGTGAGTCTGAGAGTGTGACTGTGTGTGTGAGTCTGAGAGTGTGAGAGTGAGTGTATGTGTGTGTGGGTCTGAAAGTGTGTGAGTCTGAGAGTGTGAGAGTGAGTGTATGTGTGTGTGAGTCTGAGAGTGTGAGAGTGAGTGTGTGTGTTTCTGAGAGTGTGACTGTGTGTGTGAGTCTGAGAGTGTGAGAGTGAGTGTATGTGTGTGTGAGTCTGAAAGTGTGTGAGTCTGAGAGTGTGAGAGTGAGTGTATGTGTGTGTGAGTCTGAGAGTGTGTGTGTGTGAGTCTGAGAGTGTGAGAGTGAGTGTATGTGTGTGTAAGTCTGAGAGTGTGAGATTGTGTGTGTGTGAGTCTGAGAGTGTGTGTGTGTGAGTCTGAAAGTATGAGGGTGAGTGTATGTGTTTGCGAGTCTGAAAGTGTGAGAGTGAGTGTGTGTGAGTCTGAGAGTGTGAGAGTGAGTGTATGTGTGTGTAAGTCTGAGAGTGTGTGTGTGAGTCTGAGAGTGTGACTGTGTGTGTGAGTCTGAGAGTGTGAGAGTGAGTGTATGTGTGTGTGGGTCTGAAAGTGTGTGAGTCTGAGAGTGTGAGAGTGAGTGTATGTGTGTGTGAGTCTGAGAGTGTGAGAGTGAGTGTGTGTGTTTCTGAGAGTGTGACTGTGTGTGTGAGTCTGAGAGTGTGAGAGTGAGTGTATGTGTGTGTGAGTCTGAAAGTGTGTGAGTCTGAGAGTGTGAGAGTGAGTGTATGTGTGTGTGAGTCTGAGAGTGTGTGTGTGTGAGTCTGAGAGTGTGAGAGTGAGTGTATGTGTGTGTAAGTCTGAGAGTGTGAGAGTGTGTGTGTGTGAGTCTGAGAGTGTGAGTCTGAAAGTGTGAGAGTGAGTGTGTGTGAGGGTGAGTGTGTGTGAGTCTGAGAGTGTGTGTGTGTGAGTCTGAGAGTGTGAGAGTGAGTGTATGTGTGTGTGAGTCTGAGAGTATGTGAGTGTGTGTGTGAGTCTGAGAGTGTGAGAGTGAGTGTATGTGTGTGTGAGTCTAAAAGTGTGAGAGTGAGTGTGTGTGTGAGTCTGAGAGTGTGAGAGTGAGTGTATGTGTGTGTGAGTCTGAGAGTGTGAGTGTGTGTGAGTCTGAGAATGTGAGGATGAGTGTGTGAGTCTAAAAGTGTGTGTGTGTGAGAGTGTGAGAGTGTGTGTGTGAGTCTGAGAGTGTGAGAGTGAGTGTATGTGTGAGTCTGAGAGTGTGAGTCTGAAAGTGTGAGAGTGAGTGTGTGTGAGGGTGAGTGTGTGTGAGTCTGAGAGTGTGTGTGTGTGTGGGAGTCTGAGAGTGTGAGAGTGAGTATATGTGTGTGTGAGTCTGAAAGTGTGTGAGTCTGAGAGTGTGAGATGAGTGTATGTGTGTGTGAGTCTGAAAGTGTGAGAGTGTTTGCGTGTGTGAGTCTGAGAGTGTGAAAGTGAGTGTATGTGTATGTGAATCTGAAAGTGTGAGTGTGTGTGTGAGTCTGAGAGTGTGAGAGTGGGTGTATGTGTGTGTGAGTCTGAGAGTGTGAGAGTGTGTGTGTGTGTGAGTCTGAGAGTGTGAAAGTGAGTGTATGTGTATGTGAGTCTGAAAGTGTGAGTGTGTGTGCGAGTCTGAGAGTGTGAGAGTGAGTGTATGTGTGTGTGAGTCTGAGAGTGTGTGAGTGTGTGTGTGAGTCTGAGAGTGTGAGAGTGAGTGTATGTGTGTGTGAGTCTAAAAGTGTGAGAGTGAGTGTGTGTGTGAGTCTGAGAGTGTGAGTGTGTGTGAGTCTGAGAGTGTGAGAGTGTGTGTGTGTGTGAGTCTGAGAGTGTGAAAGTGAGTGTATGTGAGTCTGAAAGTGTGAGTGTGTGTGTGTGAGTCTGAGAGTGTGAGAGTGAGTGTATGTGTGTGTGAGTCTGAGAGTATGTGAGTGTGTGTGTGAGTCTGAGAGTGTGAGAGTGAGTGTATGTGTGTGTGAGTCTAAAAGTGTGAGAGTGAGTGTGTGTGTGAGTCTGAGAGTGTGAGAGTGAGTGTATGTGTGTGTGAGTCTGAGAGTGTGAGTGTGTGTGAGTCTGAGAATGTGAGGATGAGTGTGTGAGTCTAAAAGTGTGTGTGTGTCTGAGAGTGTGAGAGTGTGTGTGTGAGTCTGAGAGTGTGAGAGTGAGTGTATGTGTGTGTGAGTCTGAGAGTGATTGTGTGTGTGAGTCTGAAAGTGTGAGAGTGAGTGTGTATGTGTGTCTGAGAGCTTGCGTGTGTGTGAGTCTGAGAGTGTGTGTGTGTGAGTCTGAAAGTATGAGGGTGAGTGTATGTGTTTGCGAGTCTGAAAGTGTGAGAGTGAGTGTGTGTGAGTCTGAGAGTGTGAGTGTGAGTGTATGTGTGTGTAAGTCTGAGAGTGTGAGTGTGTGTGTGAGTCTGAGAGTGTGACTGTGTGTGTGAGTCTGCGAGTGTGAGAGTGAGTGTATGTGTGTGTGGGTCTGAAAGTGTGTGAGTCTGAGAGTGTGAGAGTGAGTGTATGTGTGTGTGAGTCTGAGAGTGTGAGAGTGAGTGTGTGTGTTTCTGAGAGTGTGACTGTGTGTGTGAGTCTGAGAGTGTGAGAGTGAGTGTATGTGTGTGTGAGTCTGAAAGTGTGTGAGTCTGAGAGTGTGAGAGTGAGTGTATGTGTGTGTGAGTCTGAGAGTGTGTGTGTGTGAGTCTGAGAGTGTGAGAGTGAGTGTATGTGTGTGTAAGTCTGAGAGTGTGAGAGTGTGTGTGTGTGAGTCTGAGAGTGTGAGTCTGAAAGTGTGAGAGTGAGTGTGTGTGAGGGTGAGTGTGTGTGAGTCTGAGAGTGTGTGTGTGTGAGTATGAAAGTGTGAGAGTGAGTGTAAGTGTGTGTGAGTCTAAAAGTGTGAGAGTGAGTGTGTGTGTGAGTCTGAGAGTGTGAAAGTGAGTGTATGTGAGCCTGAAAGTGTGAGTGTGTGTGTGTGAGTCTGAGAGTGTGAGAGTGAGTGTACGTGTGTGTGAGTCTGAGAGTGTGTGAGTGTGTGTGTGAGTCTGAGAGTGTGAGAGTGAGTGTATGTGTGTGTGAGTCTGAGAGTATGTGAGTGTGTGTGTGAGTCTGAGAGTGTGAGAGTGAGTGTATGTGTGTGTGAGTCTAAAAGTGTGAGAGTGAGTGTGTGTGTGAGTCTGAGAGTGTGAGAGTGAGTGCATGTGTGTGTGAGTCTGAGAGTGTGAGTGTGTGTGAGTCTGAGAATGTGAGGATGAGTGTGTGAGTCTAAAAGTGTGTGTGTGTCTGAGAGTGTGAGAGTGTGTGTGTGAGTCTGAGAGTGTGAGAGTGAGTGTATGTGTGTGTGAGTCTGAGAGTGATTGTGTGTGAGTCTGAAAGTGTGAGAGTGAGTGTGTATGTGTGTCTGAGAGCTTGCGTGTGTGTGAGTCTGAGAGTGTGTGTGTGTGAGTCTGAAAGTATGAGGGTGAGTGTATGTGTTTGCGAGTCTGAAAGTGTGAGAGTGAGTGTGTGTGAGTCTGAGAGTGTGAGAGTGAGTGTATGTGTGTGTAAGTCTGAGAGTGTGTGTGTGAGTCTGAGAGTGTGACTGTGTGTGTGAGTCTGAGAGTGTGAGAGTGAGTGTATGTGTGTGTGGGTCTGAAAGTGTGTGAGTCTGAGAGTGTGAGAGTGAGTGTATGTGTGTGTGAGTCTGAGAGTGTGAGAGTGAGTGTGTGTGTTTCTGAGAGTGTGACTGTGTGTGTGAGTCTGAGAGTGTGAGAGTGAGTGTATGTGTGTGTGAGTCTGAAAGTGTGTGAGTCTGAGAGTGTGAGAGTGAGTGTATGTGTGTGTGAGTCTGAGAGTGTGTGTGTGTGAGTCTGAGAGTGTGAGAGTGAGTGTATGTGTGTGTAAGTCTGAGAGTGTGAGAGTGTGTGTGTGTGAGTCTGAGAGTGTGTGTGTGTGAGTCTGAAAGTATGAGGGTGAGTGTATGTGTTTGCGAGTCTGAAAGTGTGAGAGTGAGTGTGTGTGAGTCTGAGAGTGTGAGAATGAGTGTATGTGTGTGTAAGTCTGAGAGTGTGTGTGTGAGTCTGAGAGTGTGACTGTGTGTGTGAGTCTGAGAGTGTGAGAGTGAGTGTATGTGTGTGTGGGTCTGAAAGTGTGTGAGTCTGAGAGTGTGAGAGTGAGTGTATGTGTGTGTGAGTCTGAGAGTGTGAGAGTGAGTGTGTGTGTTTCTGAGAGTGTGACTGTGTGTGTGAGTCTGAGAGTGTGAGAGTGAGTGTATGTGTGTGTGAGTCTGAAAGTGTGTGAGTCTGAGAGTGTGAGAGTGAGTGTATGTGTGTGTGAGTCTGAGAGTGTGTGTGTGTGAGTCTGAGAGTGTGAGAGTGAGTGTATGTGTGTGTAAGTCTGAGAGTGTGAGAGTGTGTGTGTGTGAGTCTGAGAGTGTGTGTGTGTGAGTCTGAAAGTATGAGGGTGAGTGTATGTGTTTGCGAGTCTGAAAGTGTGAGAGTGAGTGTGTGTGAGTCTGAGAGTGTGAGAGTGAGTGTATGTGTGTGTAAGTCTGAGAGTGTGTGTGTGAGTCTGAGAGTGTGACTGTGTGTGTGAGTCTGAGAGTGTGAGAGTGAGTGTATGTGTGTGTGGGTCTGAAAGTGTGTGAGTCTGAGAGTGTGAGAGTGAGTGTATGTGTGTGTGAGTCTGAGAGTGTGAGAGTGAGTGTGTGTGTTTCTGAGAGTGTGACTGTGTGTGTGAGTCTGAGAGTGTGAGAGTGAGTGTATGTGTGTGTGAGTCTGAAAGTGTGTGAGTCTGAGAGTGTGAGAGTGAGTGTATGTGTGTGTGAGTCTGAGAGTGTGTGTGTGTGAGTCTGAGAGTGTGAGAGTGAGTGTATGTGTTTGTAAGTCTGAGAGTGTGAGAGTGTGTGTGTGTGAGTCTGAGAGTGTGAGTCTGAAAGTGTGAGAGTGAGTGTGTGTGAGGGTGAGTGTGTGTGAGTCTGAGAGTGTGTGTGTGTGAGTCTGAGAGTGTGAGAGTGAGTGTATGTGTGTGTGAGTCTGAGAGTATGTGAGTGTGTGTGTGAGTCTGAGAGTGTGAGAGTGAGTGTATGTGTGTGTGAGTCTAAAAGTGTGAGAGTGAGTGTGTGTGTGAGTCTGAGAGTGTGAGAGTGAGTGTATGTGTGTGTGAGTCTGAGAGTGTGAGTGTGTGTGAGTCTGAGAATGTGAGGATGAGTGTGTGAGTCTAAAAGTGTGTGTGTGTCTGAGAGTGTGAGAGTGTGTGTGTGAGTCTGAGAGTGTGAGAGTGAGTGTATGTGTGAGTCTGAGAGTGTGAGTCTGAAAGTGTGAGAGTGAGTGTGTGTGAGGGTGAGTGTGTGTGAGTCTGAGAGTGTGTGTGTGTGTGGGAGTCTGAGAGTGTGAGAGTGAGTATATGTGTGTGTGAGTCTGAAAGTGTGTGAGTCTGAGAGTGTGAGATGAGTGTATGTGTGTGTGAGTCTGAAAGTGTGAGAGTGTTTGCGTGTGTGAGTCTGAGAGTGTGAAAGTGAGTGTATGTGTATGTGAATCTGAAAGTGTGAGTGTGTGTGTGAGTCTGAGAGTGTGAGAGTGGGTGTATGTGTGTGTGAGTCTGAGAGTGTGAGAGTGTGTGTGTGTGTGAGTCTGAGAGTGTGAAAGTGAGTGTATGTGTATGTGAGTCTGAAAGTGTGAGTGTGTGTGTGAGTCTGAGAGTGTGAGAGTGAGTGTATGTGTGTGTGAGTCTGAGAGTGTGTGAGTGTGTGTGTGAGTCTGAGAGTGTGAGAGTGAGTGTATGTGTGTGTGAGTCTAAAAGTGTGAGAGTGAGTGTGTGTGTGAGTCTGAGAGTGTGAGTGTGTGTGAGTCTGAGAGTGTGAGAGTGTGTGTGTGTGTGAGTCTGAGAGTGTGAAAGTGAGTGTATGTGAGTCTGAAAGTGTGAGTGTGTGTGTGTGAGTCTGAGAGTGTGAGAGTGAGTGTATGTGTGTGTGAGTCTGAGAGTATGTGAGTGTGTGTGTGAGTCTGAGAGTGTGAGAGTGAGTGTATGTGTGTGTGAGTCTAAAAGTGTGAGAGTGAGTGTGTGTGTGAGTCTGAGAGTGTGAGAGTGAGTGTATGTGTGTGTGAGTCTGAGAGTGTGAGTGTGTGTGAGTCTGAGAATGTGAGGATGAGTGTGTGAGTCTAAAAGTGTGTGTGTGTCTGAGAGTGTGAGAGTGTGTGTGTGAGTCTGAGAGTGTGAGAGTGAGTGTATGTGTGTGTGAGTCTGAGAGTGATTGTGTGTGTGAGTCTGAAAGTGTGAGAGTGAGTGTGTATGTGTGTCTGAGAGCTTGCGTGTGTGTGAGTCTGAGAGTGTGTGTGTGTGAGTCTGAAAGTATGAGGGTGAGTGTATGTGTTTGCGAGTCTGAAAGTGTGAGAGTGAGTGTGTGTGAGTCTGAGAGTGTGAGAGTGAGTGTATGTGTGTGTAAGTCTGAGAGTGTGAGTGTGTGTGTGAGTCTGAGAGTGTGACTGTGTGTGTGAGTCTGCGAGTGTGAGAGTGAGTGTATGTGTGTGTGGGTCTGAAAGTGTGTGAGTCTGAGAGTGTGAGAGTGAGTGTATGTGTGTGTGAGTCTGAGAGTGTGAGAGTGAGTGTGTGTGTTTCTGAGAGTGTGACTGTGTGTGTGAGTCTGAGAGTGTGAGAGTGAGTGTATGTGTGTGTGAGTCTGAAAGTGTGTGAGTCTGAGAGTGTGAGAGTGAGTGTATGTGTGTGTGAGTCTGAGAGTGTGTGTGTGTGAGTCTGAGAGTGTGAGAGTGAGTGTATGTGTGTGTAAGTCTGAGAGTGTGAGAGTGTGTGTGTGTGAGTCTGAGAGTGTGAGTCTGAAAGTGTGAGAGTGAGTGTGTGTGAGGGTGAGTGTGTGTGAGTCTGAGAGTGTGTGTGTGTGAGTATGAAAGTGTGAGAGTGAGTGTAAGTGTGTGTGAGTCTAAAAGTGTGAGAGTGAGTGTGTGTGTGAGTCTGAGAGTGTGAAAGTGAGTGTATGTGAGCCTGAAAGTGTGAGTGTGTGTGTGTGAGTCTGAGAGTGTGAGAGTGAGTGTACGTGTGTGTGAGTCTGAGAGTGTGTGAGTGTGTGTGTGAGTCTGAGAGTGTGAGAGTGAGTGTATGTGTGTGTGAGTCTGAGAGTATGTGAGTGTGTGTGTGAGTCTGAGAGTGTGAGAGTGAGTGTGTGAGTCTAAAAGTGTGTGTGTGTGTCTGAGAGTGTGAGAGTGTGTGTGTGAGTCTGAGAGTGTGAGAGTGAGTGTATGTGTGTGTGAGTCTGAGAGTGATTGTGTGTGTGAGTCTGAAAGTGTGAGAGTGAGTGTGTATGTGTGTCTGAGAGCTTGCGTGTGTGTGAGTCTGAGAGTGTGTGTGTGTGAGTCTGAAAGTATGAGGGTGAGTGTATGTGTTTGCGAGTCTGAAAGTGTGAGAGTGAGTGTGTGTGAGTCTGAGAGTGTGAGAGTGAGTGTATGTGTGTGTAAGTCTGAGAGTGTGAGTGTGTGTGTGAGTCTGAGAGTGTGACTGTGTGTGTGAGTCTGAGAGTGTGAGAGTGAGTGTATGTGTGTGTGGGTCTGAAAGTGTGTGAGTCTGAGAGTGTGAGAGTGAGTGTATGTGTGTGTGAGTCTGAGAGTGTGAGAGTGAGTGTGTGTGTTTCTGAGAGTGTGACTGTGTGTGTGAGTCTGAGAGTGTGAGAGTGAGTGTATGTGTGTGTGAGTCTGAAAGTGTGTGAGTCTGAGAGTGTGAGTGTATGTGTGTGTGAGTCTGAGAGTGTGTGTGTGTGAGTCTGAGAGTGAGTGTATGTGTGTGTAAGTCTGAGAGTGTGAGTGTGTGTGTGTGAGTCTGAGAGTGTGAGTCTGAAAGTGTGAGAGTGAGTGTGTGTGAGGGTGAGTGTGTGTGAGTCTGAGAGTGTGTGTGTGTGAGTCTGAAAGTGTGAGAGTGAGTGTATGTGTGTGTGAGTCTAAAAGTGTGAGAGTGAGTGTGTGTGTGAGTCTGAGAGTGTGAGAGTGAGTGTATGTGTGTGTGAGTCTGAGAGTGTGAGAGTGAGTGTGTGTGAGTCTGAGAGTGTGAGCGTGAGTGTGTGTCTTAGAGTGTGAGTCTGAGAGTGTGAGTCTGAGAGTGTGAGGGTGAGTGTGTGTGTGAGTATAAGAGTGTGTGTGTGCGAGCCTGAGAGTGTGAGAGTGTGTGTGTGTCTGAGAGTGTGAGTCTGAGAGTGTGAGTCTGAGAGTGTGAGGGTGAGTGTATGTGTGTGAGTCTAAACGTGTGAGTGTGTGTGTGAGTCTGAGAGTGTGAGAGTGGGTGTATGTGTGTGTGAGTTTGAGAGTGTGAGAGTGTGTGTGTGTGTGAGTCTGAGAGTGTGAAAGTGAGTGTATGTGGGTCTGAAAGTGTGATTGAGTGTGTGTGTGAGTCTGAGAGTGTGAGAGTGAGTGTATGTGTGTTGGAGTCTGAGAGTGTGAGAGTGAGTGTATGTGTGTGTGAGTGAGTCTAAAAGTGTGAGAGTGAGTGTGTGTGTGAGTCTGAGAGTGTGAGAGTGAGTGTATGTGTGTGTGAGTCTGAGAGTGTGAGTGTGAGTCTGAGAGTGTGCGTCTGAGAGTGTGAGGGTGAGTGTGTGTGAGAGTCTGAGAGTGTGTGTGTGCGAGCCTGAGAGTGTGAGAGTGTGTGTGTGTGAGTCTGAGAGTGTGAGGGTGAGTGTATGTGAGTGAGTCTAAAAGTGTGTGTGTGGGTCTGAGAGTGTGAGAGTGGGTGTATGTGTGTGTGAGTCTGAAAGTGTGAGTGTGTGTGTGAGTCTGAAAGTGTGAAAGCGAGTGTATGTGTATGTGAGTCTGAAAGTGTGAGTGTGTGTGTGAGTCTGATAGTGTGAGTGTGAGTGTATGTGTGTGTGTGAGTCTGAGAGTGTGAGAGTGAGTGTGTGTGTGACTATGAGATGGTGAGAGTGAGTGTGTGTGTGTCTGAGAGTGTGAGTGTGTGTGTGAGTCTGAGAGTGTGAGAGTGAGTGTATGTGTGTGTGAGTCTGAGAGTGTGTGAGTGTGTGTGTGAGTCTGAGAGTGTGAGAGTGAGTGTGTGTGTGTGTCTGAGAGTGTGACTGTGTGTGGGAGTCTGAGAGTGTGAGAGTGAGTATATGTGTGTGTGAGTCTGAAAGTGTGTGAGTCTGAGAGTGTGAGATGAGTGTATGTGTGTGTGAGTCTGAAAGTGTGAGAGTGTTTGTGTGTGTGAGTCTGAGAGTGTGAAAGTGAGTGTATGTGTATGTGAATCTGAAAGTGTGAGTGTGTGTGTGAGTCTGAGAGTGTGAGAGTGGGTGTATGTGTGTGTGAGTCTGAGAGTGTGAGAGTGTGTGTGTGTGTGAGTCTGAGAGTGTGAAAGTGAGTGTATGTGTATGTGAGTCTGAAAGTGTGAGTGTGTGTGCGAGTCTGAGAGTGTGAGAGTGAGTGTATGTGTGTGTGAGTCTGAGAGTGTGTGAGTGTGTGTGTGAGTCTGAGAGTGTGAGAGTGAGTGTACGTGTGTGTGAGTCTGAGAGTGTGTGAGTGTGTGTGTGAGTCTGAGAGTGTGAGAGTGAGTGTATGTGTGTGTAAGTCTGAGAGTGTGAGTGTGTGTGTGAGTCTGAGAGTGTGACTGTGTGTGTGAGTCTGCGAGTGTGAGAGTGAGTGTATGTGTGTGTGGGTCTGAAAGTGTGTGAGTCTGAGAGTGTGAGAGTGAGTGTATGTGTGTGTGAGTCTGAGAGTGTGAGAGTGAGTGTGTGTGTTTCTGAGAGTGTGACTGTGTGTGTGAGTCTGAGAGTGTGAGAGTGAGTGTATGTGTGAGTGAGTCTGAAAGTGTGTGAGTCTGAGAGTGTGAGAGTGAGTGTATGTGTGTGTGAGTCTGAGAGTGTGTGTGTGTGAGTCTGAGAGTGTGAGAGTGAGTGTATGTGTGTGTAAGTCTGAGAGTGTGAGAGTGTGTGTGTGTGAGTCTGAGAGTGTGAGTCTGAAAGTGTGAGAGTGAGTGTGTGTGAGGGTGAGTGTGTGTGAGTCTGAGAGTGTGTGTGTGTGAGTATGAAAGTGTGAGAGTGAGTGTAAGTGTGTGTGAGTCTAAAAGTGTGAGAGTGAGTGTGTGTGTGAGTCTGAGAGTGTGAAAGTGAGTGTATGTGAGTCTGAAAGTGTGAGTGTGTGTGTGTGAGTCTGAGAGTGTGAGAGTGAGTGTACGTGTGTGTGAGTCTGAGAGTGTGTGAGTGTGTGTGTGAGTCTGAGAGTGTGAGAGTGAGTGTATGTGTGTGTGAGTCTGAGAGTATGTGAGTGTGTGTGTGAGTCTGAGAGTGTGAGAGTGAGTGTGTGAGTCTAAAAATGTGTGTGTGTGTCTGAGAGTGTGAGAGTGTGTGTGTGAGTCTGAGAGTGTGAGAGTGAGTGTATGTGTGTGTGAGTCTGAGAGTGATTGTGTGTGTGAGTCTGAAAGTGTGAGAGTGAGTGTGTATGTGTGTCTGAGAGCTTGCGTGTGTGTGAGTCTGAGAGTGTGTGTGTGTGAGTCTGAAAGTATGAGGGTGAGTGTATGTGTTTGCGAGTCTGAAAGTGTGAGAGTGAGTGTGTGTGAGTCTGAGAGTGTGAGAGTGAGTGTATGTGTGTGTAAGTCTGAGAGTGTGAGTGTGTGTGTGAGTCTGAGAGTGTGACTGTGTGTGTGAGTCTGAGAGTGTGAGAGTGAGTGTATGTGTGTGTGGGTCTGAAAGTGTGTGAGTCTGAGAGTGTGAGAGTGAGTGTATGTGTGTGTGAGTCTGAGAGTGTGAGAGTGAGTGTGTGTGTTTCTGAGAGTGTGACTGTGTGTGTGAGTCTGAGAGTGTGAGAGTGAGTGTATGTGTGTGTGAGTCTGAAAGTGTGTGAGTCTGAGAGTGTGAGTGTATGTGTGTGTGAGTCTGAGAGTGTGTGTGTGTGTGTGTGTGAGTCTGAGAGTGTGAGAGTGAGTGTATGTGTGTGTAAGTCTGAGAGTGTGAGAGTGTGTGTGTGTGAGTCTGAGAGTGTGAGTCTGAAAGTGTGAGAGTGAGTGTGTGTGAGGGTGAGTGTGTGTGAGTCTGAGAGTGTGTGTGTGTGAGTCTGAAAGTGTGAGAGTGAGTGTATGTGTGTGTCAGTCTAAAAGTGTGAGAGTGAGTGTGTGTGTGAGTCTGAGAGTGTGAGAGTGAGTGTATGTGTGTGTGAGTCTGAGAGTGTGAGAGTGAGTGTGTGTGAGTCTGAGAGTGTGAGCGTGAGTGTGTGTCTTAGAGTGTGAGTCTGAGAGTGTGAGTCTGAGAGTGTGAGGGTGAGTGTGTGTGTGAGTCTAAGAGTGTGTGTGTGCGAGCCTGAGAGTGTGAGAGTGTGTGTGTGTCTGAGAGTGTGAGTCTGAGAGTGTGAGTCTGAGAGTGTGAGGGTGAGTGTATGTGTGTGAGTCTAAACGTGTGAGTGTGTGTGTGAGTCTGAGAGTGTGAGAGTGGGTGTATGTGTGTGTGAGTTTGAGAGTGTGAGAGTGTGTGTGTGTGTGAGTCTGAGAGTGTGAAAGTGAGTGTATGTGGGTCTGAAAGTGTGATTGAGTGTGTGTGTGAGTCTGAGAGTGTGAGAGTGAGTGTATGTGTGTTGGAGTCTGAGAGTGTGAGAGTGAGTGTATGTGTGTGTGAGTGAGTCTAAAAGTGTGAGAGTGAGTGTGTGTGTGAGTCTGAGAGTGTGAGAGTGAGTGTATGTGTGTGTGAGTCTGAGAGTGTGAGTGTGAGTCTGAGAGTGTGCGTCTGAGAGTGTGAGAGTGTGTGTGTGTGAGTCTGAGAGTGTGAGGGTGAGAATATGTGAGTGAGTCTAAAAGTGTGTGTGTGGGTCTGAGAGTGTGAGAGTGGGTGTATGTGTGTGTGAGTCTGAAAGTGTGAGTGTGTGTGTGAGTCTGAAAGTGTGAAAGCGAGTGTATGTGTATGTGAGTCTGAAAGTGTGAGTGTGTGTGTGAGTCTGATAGTGTGAGTGTGAGTGTATGTGTGTGTGTGAGTCTGAGAGTGTGAGAGTGAGTGTGTGTGTGACTATGAGATGGTGAGAGTGAGTGTGTGTATGTCTGAGAGTGTGAGTGTGTGTGTGAGTCTGAGAGTGTGAGAGTGAGTGTATGTGTATGTGAGTCTGAGAGTGTGTGAGTGTGTGTGTGAGTCTGAGAGTGTGAGAGTGAGTGTGTGTGTGTGTCTGAGAGTGTGACTGTGTGTGGGAGTCTGAGAGTGTGAGAGTGAGTGTATGTGTGAGTGAGTCTGAAAGTGTGTGAGTCTGAGAGTGTGAGAGTGAGTGTATGTGTGTGTGAGTCTGAGAGTGTGTGTGTGTGAGTCTGAGAGTGTGAGAGTGAGTGTATGTGTGTGTAAGTCTGAGAGTGTGAGAGTGTGTGTGTGTGAGTCTGAGAGTGTGAGTCTGAAAGTGTGAGAGTGAGTGTGTGTGAGGGTGAGTGTGTGTGAGTCTGAGAGTGTGTGTGTGTGAGTATGAAAGTGTGAGAGTGAGTGTAAGTGTGTGTGAGTCTAAAAGTGTGAGAGTGAGTGTGTGTGTGAGTCTGAGAGTGTGAAAGTGAGTGTATGTGAGTCTGAAAGTGTGAGTGTGTGTGTGTGAGTCTGAGAGTGTGAGAGTGAGTGTACGTGTGTGTGAGTCTGAGAGTGTGTGAGTGTGTGTGTGAGTCTGAGAGTGTGAGAGTGAGTGTATGTGTGTGTGAGTCTGAGAGTATGTGAGTGTGTGTGTGAGTCTGAGAGTGTGAGAGTGAGTGTGTGAGTCTAAAAATGTGTGTGTGTGTCTGAGAGTGTGAGAGTGTGTGTGTGAGTCTGAGAGTGTGAAAGTGAGTGTATGTGTGTGTGAGTCTGAGAGTGATTGTGTGTGTGAGTCTGAAAGTGTGAGAGTGAGTGTGTATGTGTGTCTGAGAGCTTGCGTGTGTGTGAGTCTGAGAGTGTGTGTGTGTGAGTCTGAAAGTATGAGGGTGAGTGTATGTGTTTGCGAGTCTGAAAGTGTGAGAGTGAGTGTGTGTGAGTCTGAGAGTGTGAGAGTGAGTGTATGTGTGTGTAAGTCTGAGAGTGTGAGTGTGTGTGTGAGTCTGAGAGTGTGACTGTGTGTGTGAGTCTGAGAGTGTGAGAGTGAGTGTATGTGTGTGTGGGTCTGAAAGTGTGTGAGTCTGAGAGTGTGAGAGTGAGTGTATGTGTGTGTGAGTCTGAGAGTGTGAGAGTGAGTGTGTGTGTTTCTGAGAGTGTGACTGTGTGTGTGAGTCTGAGAGTGTGAGAGTGAGTGTATGTGTGTGTGAGTCTGAAAGTGTGTGAGTCTGAGAGTGTGAGTGTATGTGTGTGTGAGTCTGAGAGTGTGTGTGTGTGAGTCTGAGAGTGTGAGAGTGAGTGTATGTGTGTGTAAGTCTGAGAGTGTGAGAGTGTGTGTGTGTGAGTCTGAGAGTGTGAGTCTGAAAGTGTGAGAGTGAGTGTGTGTGAGGGTGAGTGTGTGTGAGTCTGAGAGTGTGTGTGTGTGAGTCTGAAAGTGTGAGAGTGAGTGTATGTGTGTGTCAGTCTAAAAGTGTGAGAGTGAGTGTGTGTGTGAGTCTGAGAGTGTGAGAGTGAGTGTATGTGTGTGTGAGTCTGAGAGTGTGAGAGTGAGTGTGTGTGAGTCTGAGAGTGTGAGCGTGAGTGTGTGTCTTAGAGTGTGAGTCTGAGAGTGTGAGTCTGAGAGTGTGAGGGTGAGTGTGTGTGTGAGTCTAAGAGTGTGTGTGTGCGAGCCTGAGAGTGTGAGAGTGTGTGTGTGTCTGAGAGTGTGAGTCTGAGAGTGTGAGTCTGAGAGTGTGAGAGTGGGTGTATGTGTGTGTGAGTTTGAGAGTGTGAGAGTGTGTGTGTGTGTGAGTCTGAGAGTGTGAAAGTGAGTGTATGTGGGTCTGAAAGTGTGATTGAGTGTGTGTGTGAGTCTGAGAGTGTGAGAGTGTGTGTGTGAGTCTGAGAGTGTGAGAGTGAGTGTATGTGTGTGTGAGTCTGAGAGTGATTGTGTGTGTGAGTCTGAAAGTGTGAGAGTGAGTGTGTATGTGTGTCTGAGAGCTTGCGTGTGTGTGAGTCTGAGAGTGTGTGTGTGTGAGTCTGAAAGTATGAGGGTGAGTGTATGTGTTTGCGAGTCTGAAAGTGTGAGAGTGAGTGTGTGTGAGTCTGAGAGTGTGAGAGTGAGTGTATGTGTGTGTAAGTCTGAGAGTGTGAGTGTGTGTGTGAGTCTGAGAGTGTGACTGTGTGTGTGAGTCTGAGAGTGTGAGAGTGAGTGTATGTGTGTGTGGGTCTGAAAGTGTGTGAGTCTGAGAGTGTGAGAGTGAGTGTATGTGTGTGTGAGTCTGAGAGTGTGAGAGTGAGTGTGTGTGTTTCTGAGAGTGTGACTGTGTGTGTGAGTCTGAGAGTGTGAGAGTGAGTGTATGTGTGTGTGAGTCTGAAAGTGTGTGAGTCTGAGAGTGTGAGTGTATGTGTGTGTGAGTCTGAGAGTGTGTGTGTGTGTGTGAGTCTGAGAGTGTGAGAGTGAGTGTATGTGTGTGTAAGTCTGAGAGTGTGAGAGTGTGTGTGTGTGAGTCTGAGAGTGTGAGTCTGAAAGTGTGAGAGTGAGTGTGTGTGAGGGTGAGTGTGTGTGAGTCTGAGAGTGTGTGTGTGTGAGTCTGAAAGTGTGAGAGTGAGTGTATGTGTGTGTCAGTCTAAAAGTGTGAGAGTGAGTGTGTGTGTGAGTCTGAGAGTGTGAGAGTGAGTGTGTGTGAGTCTGAGAGTGTGAGCGTGAGTGTGTGTCTTAGAGTGTGAGTCTGAGAGTGTGAGTCTGAGAGTGTGAGGGTGAGTGTGTGTGTGAGTCTAAGAGTGTGTGTGTGCGAGCCTGAGAGTGTGAGAGTGTGTGTGTGTCTGAGAGTGTGAGTCTGAGAGTGTGAGTCTGAGAGTGTGAGGGTGAGTGTATGTGTGTGAGTCTAAACGTGTGAGTGTGTGTGTGAGTCTGAGAGTGTGAGAGTGGGTGTATGTGTGTGTGAGTTTGAGAGTGTGAGAGTGTGTGTGTGTGTGAGTCTGAGAGTGTGAAAGTGAGTGTATGTGGGTCTGAAAGTGTGATTGAGTGTGTGTGTGAGTCTGAGAGTGTGAGAGTGAGTGTATGTGTGTTGGAGTCTGAGAGTGTGAGAGTGAGTGTATGTGTGTGTGAGTGAGTCTAAAAGTGTGAGAGTGAGTGTGTGTGTGAGTCTGAGAGTGTGAGAGTGAGTGTATGTGTGTGTGAGTCTGAGAGTGTGAGTGTGAGTCTGAGAGTGTGCGTCTGAGAGTGTGAGAGTGTGTGTGTGTGAGTCTGAGAGTGTGAGGGTGAGAATATGTGAGTGAGTCTAAAAGTGTGTGTGTGGGTCTGAGAGTGTGAGAGTGGGTGTATGTGTGTGTGAGTCTGAAAGTGTGAGTGTGTGTGTGAGTCTGAAAGTGTGAAAGCGAGTGTATGTGTATGTGAGTCTGAAAGTGTGAGTGTGTGTGTGAGTCTGATAGTGTGAGTGTGAGTGTATGTGTGTGTGTGAGTCTGAGAGTGTGAGAGTGAGTGTGTGTGTGACTATGAGATGGTGAGAGTGAGTGTGTGTATGTCTGAGAGTGTGAGTGTGTGTGTGAGTCTGAGAGTGTGAGAGTGAGTGTATGTGTATGTGAGTCTGAGAGTGTGTGAGTGTGTGTGTGAGTCTGAGAGTGTGAGAGTGAGTGTGTGTGTGTGTCTGAGAGTGTGACTGTGTGTGGGAGTCTGAGAGTGTGAGAGTGAGTGTATGTGTGAGTGAGTCTGAAAGTGTGTGAGTCTGAGAGTGTGAGAGTGAGTGTATGTGTGTGTGAGTCTGAGAGTGTGTGTGTGTGAGTCTGAGAGTGTGAGAGTGAGTGTATGTGTGTGTAAGTCTGAGAGTGTGAGAGTGTGTGTGTGTGAGTCTGAGAGTGTGAGTCTGAAAGTGTGAGAGTGAGTGTGTGTGAGGGTGAGTGTGTGTGAGTCTGAGAGTGTGTGTGTGTGAGTATGAAAGTGTGAGAGTGAGTGTAAGTGTGTGTGAGTCTAAAAGTGTGAGAGTGAGTGTGTGTGTGAGTCTGAGAGTGTGAAAGTGAGTGTATGTGAGTCTGAAAGTGTGAGTGTGTGTGTGTGAGTCTGAGAGTGTGAGAGTGAGTGTACGTGTGTGTGAGTCTGAGAGTGTGTGAGTGTGTGTGTGAGTCTGAGAGTGTGAGAGTGAGTGTATGTGTGTGTGAGTCTGAGAGTATGTGAGTGTGTGTGTGAGTCTGAGAGTGTGAGAGTGAGTGTGTGAGTCTAAAAATGTGTGTGTGTGTCTGAGAGTGTGAGAGTGTGTGTGTGAGTCTGAGAGTGTGAAAGTGAGTGTATGTGTGTGTGAGTCTGAGAGTGATTGTGTGTGTGAGTCTGAAAGTGTGAGAGTGAGTGTGTATGTGTGTCTGAGAGCTTGCGTGTGTGTGAGTCTGAGAGTGTGTGTGTGTGAGTCTGAAAGTATGAGGGTGAGTGTATGTGTTTGCGAGTCTGAAAGTGTGAGAGTGAGTGTGTGTGAGTCTGAGAGTGTGAGAGTGAGTGTATGTGTGTGTAAGTCTGAGAGTGTGAGTGTGTGTGTGAGTCTGAGAGTGTGACTGTGTGTGTGAGTCTGAGAGTGTGAGAGTGAGTGTATGTGTGTGTGGGTCTGAAAGTGTGTGAGTCTGAGAGTGTGAGAGTGAGTGTATGTGTGTGTGAGTCTGAGAGTGTGAGAGTGAGTGTGTGTGTTTCTGAGAGTGTGACTGTGTGTGTGAGTCTGAGAGTGTGAGAGTGAGTGTATGTGTGTGTGAGTCTGAAAGTGTGTGAGTCTGAGAGTGTGAGTGTATGTGTGTGTGAGTCTGAGAGTGTGTGTGTGTGAGTCTGAGAGTGTGAGAGTGAGTGTATGTGTGTGTAAGTCTGAGAGTGTGAGAGTGTGTGTGTGTGAGTCTGAGAGTGTGAGTCTGAAAGTGTGAGAGTGAGTGTGTGTGAGGGTGAGTGTGTGTGAGTCTGAGAGTGTGTGTGTGTGAGTCTGAAAGTGTGAGAGTGAGTGTATGTGTGTGTCAGTCTAACAGTGTGAGAGTGAGTGTGTGTGTGAGTCTGAGAGTGTGAGAGTGAGTGTATGTGTGTGTGAGTCTGAGAGTGTGAGAGTGAGTGTGTGTGAGTCTGAGAGTGTGAGCGTGAGTGTGTGTCTTAGAGTGTGAGTCTGAGAGTGTGAGTCTGAGAGTGTGAGGGTGAGTGTGTGTGTGAGTCTAAGAGTGTGTGTGTGCGAGCCTGAGAGTGTGAGAGTGTGTGTGTGTCTGAGAGTGTGAGTCTGAGAGTGTGAGTCTGAGAGTGTGAGGGTGAGTGTATGTGTGTGAGTCTAAACGTGTGAGTGTGTGTGTGAGTCTGAGAGTGTGAGAGTGGGTGTATGTGTGTGTGAGTTTGAGAGTGTGAGAGTGTGTGTGTGTGTGAGTCTGAGAGTGTGAAAGTGAGTGTATGTGGGTCTGAAAGTGTGATTGAGTGTGTGTGTGAGTCTGAGAGTGTGAGAGTGAGTGTATGTGTGTTGGAGTCTGAGAGTGTGAGAGTGAGTGTATGTGTGTGTGAGTGAGTCTAAAAGTGTGAGAGTGAGTGTGTGTGTGAGTCTGAGAGTGTGAGAGTGAGTGTATGTGTGTGTGAGTCTGAGAGTGTGAGTGTGAGTCTGAGAGTGTGCGTCTGAGAGTGTGAGAGTGTGTGTGTGTGAGTCTGAGAGTGTGAGGGTGAGTGTATGTGAGTGAGTCTAAAAGTGTGTGTGTGGGTCTGAGAGTGTGAGAGTGGGTGTATGTGTGTGTGAGTCTGAAAGTGTGAGTGTGTGTGTGAGTCTGAAAGTGTGAAAGCGAGTGTATGTGTATGTGAGTCTGAAAGTGTGAGTGTGTGTGTGAGTCTGATAGTGTGAGTGTGAGTGTATGTGTGTGTGTGAGTCTGAGAGTGTGAGAGTGAGTGTGTGTGTGACTATGAGATGGTGAGAGTGAGTGTGTGTATGTCTGAGAGTGTGTGTGTGAGTCTGAGAGTGTGAGAGTGAGTGTATGTGTATGTGAGTCTGAGAGTGTGTGAGTGTGTGTGTGAGTCTGAGAGTGTGAGAGTGAGTGTGTGTGTGTGTCTGAGAGTGTGACTGTGTGTGGGAGTCTGAGAGTGTGAGAGTGAGTATATGTGTGTGTGAGTCTGAAAGTGTGTGAGTCTGAGAGTGTGAGATGAGTGTATGTGTGTGTGAGTCTGAAAGTGTGAGAGTGTTTGTGTGTGTGAGTCTGAGAGTGTGAAAGTGAGTGTATGTGTATGTGAGTCTGAAAGTGTGTGAGTGTGTGTGTGAGTCTGAGAGTGTGAGAGTGGGTGTATGTGTGTGTGAGTCTGAGAGTGTGAGAGTGTGTGTGTGTGTGAGTCTGAGAGTGTGAAAGTGAGTGTATGTGTATGTGAGTCTGAAAGTGTGAGTGTGTGTGCGAGTCTGAGAGTGTGAGAGTGAGTGTATGTGTGTGTGAGTCTGAGAGTGTGTGAGTGTGTGTGTGAGTCTGAGAGTGTGAGAGTGAGTGTACGTGTGTGTGAGTCTGAGAGTGTGTGAGTGTGTGTGTGAGTCTGAGAGTGTGAGAGTGAGTGTATGTGTGTGTGAGTCTGAAAGTATGTGAGTCTGAGAGTGTGAGAGTGAGTGTATGTGTGTGTGAGTCTAAAAGTGTGAGAGTGAGTGTGTGTGTGAGTCTGAGAGTGAGTGTGTGTGTTTGAGAGTGTGATTGTGTGTGTGAGTCTAAAAGTGTGAGAGTGAGTGTGTGTGTGAGTCTGAGAGTGTGAGAGTGAGTGTATGTGTATGTGAGTCTGAGAGTGTGTGAGTGTGTGTGTGAGTCTGAGAGTGTGAGAGTGAGTGTGTGTGTGTGTCTGAGAGTGTGACTGTGTGTGGGAGTCTGAGAGTGTGAGAGTGAGTATATGTGTGTGTGAGTCTGAAAGTGTGTGAGTCTGAGAGTGTGAGATGAGTGTATGTGTGTGTGAGTCTGAAAGTGTGAGAGTGTTTGTGTGTGTGAGTCTGAGAGTGTGAAAGTGAGTGTATGTGTATGTGAGTCTGAAAGTGTGTGAGTGTGTGTGTGAGTCTGAGAGTGTGAGAGTGGGTGTATGTGTGTGTGAGTCTGAGAGTGTGAGAGTGTGTGTGTGTGTGAGTCTGAGAGTGTGAAAGTGAGTGTATGTGTATGTGAGTCTGAAAGTGTGAGTGTGTGTGCGAGTCTGAGAGTGTGAGAGTGAGTGTATGTGTGTGTGAGTCTGAGAGTGTGTGAGTGTGTGTGTGAGTCTGAGAGTGTGAGAGTGAGTGTACGTGTGTGTGAGTCTGAGAGTGTGTGAGTGTGTGTGTGAGTCTGAGAGTGTGAGAGTGAGTGTATGTGTGTGTGAGTCTGAAAGTATGTGAGTCTGAGAGTGTGAGAGTGAGTGTATGTGTGTGTGAGTCTAAAAGTGTGAGAGTGAGTGTGTGTGTGAGTCTGAGAGTGAGTGTGTGTGTTTGAGAGTGTGATTGTGTGTGTGAGTCTAAAAGTGTGAGAGTGAGTGTGTGTGTGAGTCTGAGAGTGTGAGAGTGAGTGTTTGAGAGTGTGATTGTGTGTGTGAGTCTGAGAGTGTGAGAGTGAGTGTATGTGTGTGTGAGTCTGAAAGTGTGTGAGTCTGAGAGTGAGTGTATGTGTGTGTGAGTCTAAAAGTGTGAGAGTTAGTGTGTGTGTGAGTCTGAGAGTGTGAGAGTGAGTGTGTGTGTGTGTGTGTGTCTGAGAGTGTGACTGTGTGTGTGATTCTGAGAGTGTGAGAGTGAGTGTATGTGTATGTGAGTCTGAAAGTATGTGAGTCTGAGAGTGTGAGAGTGAGTGTATGTGTGTGTGAGTCTAAAAGTGTGAGAGTGAGTGTGTGTGTGAGTCTGAGAGTGAGTGTGTGTGTGTGTCTGAGAGTGTGACTGTGTGTGGGAGTCTGAGAGTGTGAGAGTGAGTATATGTGTGTGTGAGTCTGAAAGTGTGTGAGTCTGAGAGTGTGAGATGAGTGTATGTGTGTGTGAGGCTGAAAGTGTGAGAGTGTTTGTGTGTGTGAGTCTGAGAGTGTGAAAGTGAGTGTATGTGTATGTGAATCTGAAAGTGTGAGTGTGTGTGTGAGTCTGAGAGTGTGAGAGTGGGTGTATGTGTGTGTGAGTCTGAGAGTATGAGAGTGTGTGTGTGTGTGAGTCTGAGAGTGTGAAAGTGAGTGTATGTGTATGTGAGTCTGAAAGTGTGAGTGTGTGTGCGAGTCTGAGAGTGTGAGAATGAGTGTATGTGTGTGTGAGTCTGAGATTGTGTGAGTGTGTGTGTGAGTCTGAGAGTGTGAGGGTGAGTGTATGTGTGTGTGAGTCTAAAAGTGTGAGAGTGAGTGTGTGTGTGAGTCTGAGAGTGTGAGTGTGTGTGAGTCTGAGAGTGTGAGAGTGTGTGTGTGTGTGAGTCTGAGAGTGTGAAAGTGAGTGTATGTGAGTCTGAAAGTGTGAGTGTGTGTGTGAGAGTCTGAGAGTGTGTGAGTGTGTGTGTGAGTCTGAGAGTGTGAGAGTGAGTGTATGTGTGTGTGAGTCTGAGAGTATGTGTGTGTGTGTGTGAGTCTGAGAGTGTGAAAGTGAGTGTATGTGTATGTGAGTCTGAAAGTGTGAGTGTGTGTGCGAGTCTGAGAGTGTGAGAGTGAGTGTATGTGTGTGTGAGTCTGAGATTGTGTGAGTGTGTGTGTGAGTCTGAGAGTGTGAGAGTGAGTGTATGTGTGTGTGAGTCTAAAAGTGTGAGAGTGAGTGTGTGTGTGAGTCTGAGAGTGTGAGTGTGTGTGAGTCTGAGAGTGTGAGAGTGTGTGTGTGTGAGTCTGAGAGTGTGAAAGTGAGTGTATGTGAGTCTGAAAGTGTGAGTGTGTGTGTGTGAGTCTGAGAGTGTGAGAGTGAGTGTATGTGTGTGTGAGTCTGAGAGTGTGTGAGTGTGTGTGTGAGTCTGAGAGTGAGTGTATGTATGTGTGTGTGAGTCTGAGAGTATGTGAGTGTGTGTGTGAGTCTGAGAGTGTGAGAGTGAGTGTATGTGTGTGTGAGTCTAAAAGTGTGAGAGTGAGTGTGTGTGTGAGTCTGAGAGTGTGAGAGTGAGTGTATGTGTGTGTGAGTCTGAGAGTGTGAGTGTGTGTGAGTCTGAGAGTGTGAAAGTGAGTGTGTGTGTGTCTGAGAGTGTGACTGTGTGTGTGATTCTGAGAGTGAGTGTATGTGTGTGTGAGTCTGAAAGTGTGTGAGTCTGAGAGTGAGTGTATGTGTGTGTGAGTCTGAGAGTGTGTGTGTGTGAGTCTGAGAGTGTGAGAGTGAGTGTATGTGTGTGTGAGTCTAAAAGTGTGAGAGTGAGTGTGTGTGTGAGTCTGAGAGTGTGAGAGTGAGTGTGTGTGTGTGTGTCTGAGAGTGTGACTGTGTGTGTGATTCTGAGAGTGTGAGAGTGAGTGTATGTGTGTGTGAGTCTGAAAGTGTGTGAGTCTGAGAGTGTGAGAGTGAGTGTATGTGGGTGTGAGTCTGAGAGTGTGTGTGTGTGAGTCTGAGAGTGTGAGAGTGAGTGTATGTGTGTGTAAGTCTGAGAGTGTGAGAGTGTGTGTGAGTCTGAGAGTGTGAGTCTGAAAGTGTGAGAGTGAGTGTGTGTGAGGGTGAGTGTGTGTGAGTCTGAGATTGTGTGTGTGTGAGTTTTAAAGTGTGAGAGTGAGTGTATGTGTGTGTGAGTCTAAAAGTGTGAGAGTGAGTGTGTGTGTGAGTCTGAGAGTGTGAGAGTGAGTGTATGTGTGTGTGAATCTGAGAGTGTGAGAGTGAGTGTGTGTGAGTCTGAGAGTGTGAGCGTGAGTGTGTGTCTGAGAGTGTGAGTGTGAGTCTGAGAGTGTGAGTCTGAGAGTGTGAGGGTGAGTGTATGTGTGTGAGACTAAAAGTGTGAGTGTGTGTGTGAGTCTGAGATTGTGAAAGTGAGTGTATGTGTATGTGAGTCTGAAAGTGTGAGTGTGTGTGTGAGTCTGAGAGTGTGAGAGTGAGTGTATGTGTGTGTGAGTCTGAGAGTGTGTGAGTGTGTGTGTGAGTCTGAGAGTGTGAGAGTGAGTGTATGTGTGTGTGAGTCTAAAAGTGTGAGAGTGAGTGTGTGTGTGAGTCTGAGAGTGTGAGAGTGAGTGTATGTGTGTGTGAGTCTGAGAGTGTGAGTGCGTGTGAGTCTGAGAGTGTGTGAGTGTGTGTGTGTCTGAGAGTGTGACTGTGAGTGTGAGTCTGAGAGTGTGAGAGTGAGTGTGTGAGTCTGAGAGTGAGTGTGTGTGTGAGAGTCTGAGAATGTGAGGATGAGTGTGTGAGTCTAAAAGTGCGTGTGTGTCTGAGAGTGTGAGAGTGTGTGTGTGAGTCTGAGAGTGTGAGAGTGAGTGTATGTGTGTGTGAGTCTGAGAGTGATTGTGTGTGTGAGTCTGAAAGTGTGAGAGTGAGTGTGTATGTGTGTCTGAGAGCTTGCGTGTGTGTGAGTCTGAGAGTGTGTGTGTGTGAGTCTGAAAGTGTGAGGGTGAGTGCATGTGTGTGCGAGTCTGAAAGTGTGAGAGTGAGTGTGTGTGAGTCTGAGAGTGTGAGAGTGAGTGTATGTGTGTGTAAGTCTGAGAGTGTGAGTGTGTGTGTGAGTCTGAGAGTGTGTGAGTGTGTGTGTGTCTGAGAGTGTGACTGTGAGTGTGAGTCTGAGAGTGTGAGAGTGAGTGTGTGAGTCTGAGAGTGAGTGTGTGTGTGAGAGTCTGAGAATGTGAGGATGAGTGTGTGAGTCTAAAAGTGTGTGTGTGTCTGATAGTGTGAGAGTGAGTGTATGTGTGTGTGAGTCTGAGAGTGATTGTGTGTGTGAGTCTGAAAGTGTGAGATTGAGTGTGTATGTGTGTCTGAGAGCTTGCGTGTGTGTGAGTCTGAGTGTGTGTGTGTGTGAGTCTGAAAGTGTGAGGGTGAGTGTATGTGTGTGCGAGTCTGAAAGTGTGAGAGTGAGTGTGTGTGAGTCTGAGAGTGTGAGAGTGAGTGTATGTGTGTGTGGGTCTGAAAGTGTGTGAGTCTGAGAGTGTGAGAGTGAGTGTATGTGTGTGTGAGTCTGAGAGTGTGTGAGTGTGTGTGTGAGTCTGAGAGTGTGAGAGTGAGTGTGTGTGTTTCTGAGAGTGTGACTGTGTGTGTGAGTCTGAGAGTGTGAGAGTGAGTGTATGTGTGTGTGAGTCTAAAAGTGTGAGAGTGAGTGTGTGTGTGAGTCTGAGAGTGTGAGAGTGAGTGTATGTGTGTGTGAATCTGAGAGTGTGAGAGTGAGTGTGTGTGAGTCTGAGAGTGTGAGCGTGAGTGTGTGTCTGAGAGTGTGAGTGTGAGTCTGAGAGTGTGAGTCTGAGAGTGTGAGGGTGAGTGTATGTGTGTGAGACTAAAAGTGTGAGTGTGTGTGTGAGTCTGAGATTGTGAAAGTGAGTGTATGTGTATGTGAGTCTGAAAGTGTGAGTGTGTGTGTGAGTCTGAGAGTGTGAGAGTGAGTGTATGTGTGTGTGAGTCTGAGAGTGTGTGAGTGTGTGTGTGAGTCTGAGAGTGTGAGAGTGAGTGTATGTGTGTGTGAGTCTAAAAGTGTGAGAGTGAGTGTGTGTGTGAGTCTGAGAGTGTGAGAGTGAGTGTATGTGTGTGTGAGTCTGAGAGTGTGAGTGCGTGTGAGTCTGAGAGTGTGTGAGTGTGTGTGTGTCTGAGAGTGTGACTGTGAGTGTGAGTCTGAGAGTGTGAGAGTGAGTGTGTGAGTCTGAGAGTGAGTGTGTGTGTGAGAGTCTGAGAATGTGAGGATGAGTGTGTGAGTCTAAAAGTGCGTGTGTGTCTGAGAGTGTGAGAGTGTGTGTGTGAGTCTGAGAGTGTGAGAGTGAGTGTATGTGTGTGTGAGTCTGAGAGTGATTGTGTGTGTGAGTCTGAAAGTGTGAGAGTGAGTGTGTATGTGTGTCTGAGAGCTTGCGTGTGTGTGAGTCTGAGAGTGTGTGTGTGTGAGTCTGAAAGTGTGAGGGTGAGTGCATGTGTGTGCGAGTCTGAAAGTGTGAGAGTGAGTGTGTGTGAGTCTGAGAGTGTGAGAGTGAGTGTATGTGTGTGTAAGTCTGAGAGTGTGAGTGTGTGTGTGAGTCTGAGAGTGTGTGAGTGTGTGTGTGTCTGAGAGTGTGACTGTGAGTGTGAGTCTGAGAGTGTGAGAGTGAGTGTGTGAGTCTGAGAGTGAGTGTGTGTGTGAGAGTCTGAGAATGTGAGGATGAGTGTGTGAGTCTAAAAGTGTGTGTGTGTCTGATAGTGTGAGAGTGAGTGTATGTGTGTGTGAGTCTGAGAGTGATTGTGTGTGTGAGTCTGAAAGTGTGAGATTGAGTGTGTATGTGTGTCTGAGAGCTTGCGTGTGTGTGAGTCTGAGTGTGTGTGTGTGTGAGTCTGAAAGTGTGAGGGTGAGTGTATGTGTGTGCGAGTCTGAAAGTGTGAGAGTGAGTGTGTGTGAGTCTGAGAGTGTGAGAGTGAGTGTATGTGTGTGTGGGTCTGAAAGTGTGTGAGTCTGAGAGTGTGAGAGTGAGTGTATGTGTGTGTGAGTCTGAGAGTGTGTGAGTGTGTGTGTGAGTCTGAGAGTGTGAGAGTGAGTGTGTGTGTTTCTGAGAGTGTGACTGTGTGTGTGAGTCTGAGAGTGTGAGAGTGAGTGTATGTGTGTGTGAGTATGAAAGTGTGTGAGTCTGAGAGTGTGAGAGTGAGTGTATGTGTGTGTGAGTCTGAGTGTGTGTGTGTGTGAGTCTGAGAGTGTGAGAGTGAGTGTATGTGTGTGTAAGTCTGAGAGTGTGAGAGTGTGTGTGTGTGAGTCTGAGAGTGAGTGTGTGTGTGTGTCTGAGAGTGTGACTGTGTGTGTGAGTCTGAGAGTGTGAGGGTGAGTATATGTGTGTGTGAGTCTGAAAGTGTGAGAGTGTTTGTGTGTGTGAGTCTGAGAGTGTGAAAGTGAGTGTATGTGTATGTGAATCTGAAAGTGTGAGTTTGTGTGTGAGTCTGAAAGTGTGAGAGTGGGTGTATGTGTGTGTGAGTCTGAGAGTATGAGAGTGTGTGTGTGTGTGAGTCTGAGAGTGTGAAAGTGAGTGAATGTGTATGTGAGTCTGAAAGTGTGAGTGTGTGTGCGAGTCTGAGAGTGTGAGAGTGAGTGTATGTGTGTGTGAGTCTGAGAGTGTGTGAGTGTGTGTGTGAGTCTGAGAGTGTGAGAGTGAGTGTATGTGTGTGTGAGTCTAAAAGTGTGAGAGTGAGTGTGTGTGTGAGTCTGAGAGTGTGAGTGTGTGTGAGTCTGAGAGTGTGAGAGTGTGTGTGTGAGTCTGAGAGTGTGAAAGTGAGTGTATGTGAGTCTGAAAGTGTGAGTGTGTGTGTGTGAGTCTGAGAGTGTGAGAGTGAGTGTATGTGTGTGTGAGTCTGAGAGTGTGTGAGTGTGTGTGTGAGTCTGAGAGTGTGAGAGTGAGTGTATGTGTGTGTGAGTCTGAGAGTATGTGAGTGTGTGTGTGAGTCTGAGAGTGTGAGAGTGAGTGTATGTGTGTGTGAGTCTAAAAATGTGAGAGTGAGTGTGTGTGTGAGTCTGAGAGTGTGAGTGTGTGTGAGTCTGAGAGTGTGAAAGTGAGTGTGTGTGTGTCTGAGAGTGTGACTGTGTGTGTGAGTCTGAGAGTGTGAGAGTGAGTGTATGTGTGTGTGAGTCTGAAAGTAGGTGAGTCTGAGAGTGTGAGAGTGAGTGTATGTGTGTGTGAGTCTAAAAGTGTGAGAGTGAGTGTGTGTGTGAGTCTGAGAGTGTGAGAGTGAGTGTGTGTGTGTGTGTGTCTGAGAGTGTGACTGTGTGTGTGATTCTGAGAGTGTGAGAGTGAGTGAATGTGTGTGTGAGTCTGAAAGTGTGTGAGTCTGAGAGTGTAAGAGTGAGTGTATGTGTGTGTGAGTCTGAGAGTGTGTGTGTGTGAGTCTGAGAGTGTGAGAGTGAGTGTATGTGTGTGTAAGTCTGAGAGTGTGAGAGTGTGTGTGAGTCTGAGAGTGTGAGTCTGAAAGTGTGAGAGTGAGTGTGTGTGAGGGTGAGTGTGTGTGAGTCTGAGATTGTGTGTGTGAGTCTTAAAGTGTGAGAGTGAGTGTATGTGTGTGTGAGTCTAAAAGTGTGAGAGTGAGTGTGTGTGTGAGTCTGAGAGTGTGAGAGTGAGTGTATGTGTGTGTGAATCTGAGAGTGTGAGAGTGAGTGTGTGTGAGTCTGAGAGTGTGAGTGTGAGTCTGAGAGTGTGAGTGTGAGTCTGAGAGTGTGAGTCTGAGAGTGTGAGGGTGAGTGTGTGTGTGAGTCTAAGAGTGTGTGTGTGCGAGCCTGAGAGTGTGAGAGTGTGTGTGTGTCTGAGAGTTTGAGTGTGAGTCTGAGAGTGTGAGTCTGAGAGTGTGAGGGTGAGTGTATGTGTGTGAGACTAAAAGTGTGAGTGTGTGTGTGTCTGAGATTGTGAAAGTGAGTGTATGTGTATGTGAGTCTGAAAGTGTGAGTGTGTGTGTGAGTCTGAGAGTGTGAGAGTGAGTGTATGTGTGTGTGAGTCTGAGAGTGTGTGAGTGTGTGTGTGAGTCTGAGAGTGTGAGAGTGAGTGTATGTGTGTGTAAGTCTGAGAGTGTGAGTGTGTGTGTGAGTCTGAGAGTGTGTGAGTGTGTGTGTGTCTGAGAGTGTGACTGTGAGTGTGAGTCTGAGAGTGTGAGAGTGAGTGTGTGAGTCTGAGAGTGAGTGTGTGTGTGAGAGTCTGAGAATGTGAGGATGAGTGTGTGAGTCTAAAAGTGTGTGTGTGTCTGATAGTGTGAGAGTGAGTGTATGTGTGTGTGAGTCTGAGAGTGATTGTGTGTGTGAGTCTGAAAGTGTGAGATTGAGTGTGTATGTGTGTCTGAGAGCTTGCGTGTGTGTGAGTCTGAGTGTGTGTGTGTGTGAGTCTGAAAGTGTGAGGGTGAGTGTATGTGTGTGCGAGTCTGAAAGTGTGAGAGTGAGTGTGTGTGAGTCTGAGAGTGTGAGAGTGAGTGTATGTGTGTGTGGGTCTGAAAGTGTGTGAGTCTGAGAGTGTGAGAGTGAGTGTATGTGTGTGTGAGTCTGAGAGTGTGTGAGTGTGTGTGTGAGTCTGAGAGTGTGAGAGTGAGTGTGTGTGTTTCTGAGAGTGTGACTGTGTGTGTGAGTCTGAGAGTGTGAGAGTGAGTGTATGTGTGTGTGAGTATGAAAGTGTGTGAGTCTGAGAGTGTGAGAGTGAGTGTATGTGTGTGTGAGTCTGAGTGTGTGTGTGTGTGAGTCTGAGAGTGTGAGAGTGAGTGTATGTGTGTGTAAGTCTGAGAGTGTGAGAGTGTGTGTGTGTGAGTCTGAGAGTGAGTGTGTGTGTGTGTCTGAGAGTGTGACTGTGTGTGTGAGTCTAAAAGAGTGAGAGTGAGTGTGTGTGTGTGTGAGTCTGAGAGTGTGAGAGTGAGTGTGTGTGTGTGTCTGAGAGTGTGACTGTGTGTGGGAGTCTGAGAGTGTGAGGGTGAGTATATGTGTGTGTGAGTCTGAAAGTGTGAGAGTGTTTGTGTGTGTGAGTCTGAGAGTGTGAAAGTGAGTGTATGTGTATGTGAATCTGAAAGTGTGAGTTTGTGTGTGAGTCTGAGAGTGTGAGAGTGGGTGTATGTGTGTGTGAGTCTGAGAGTATGAGAGTGTGTGTGTGTGTGAGTCTGAGAGTGTGAAAGTGAGTGTATGTGTATGTGAGTCTGAAAGTGTGAGTGTGTGTGCGAGTCTGAGAGTGTGAGAGTGAGTGTATGTGTGTTTGAGTCTGAGAGTGTGTGAGTGTGTGTGTGAGTCTGAGAGTGTGAGAGTGAGTGTGTGTGTGTGTGTGTGTGTCTGAGAGTGTGACTGTGTGTGTGATTCTGAGAGTGTGAGAGTGAGTGAATGTGTGTGTGAGTCTGAAAGTGTGTGAGTCTGAGAGTGTAAGAGTGAGTGTATGTGTGTGTGAGTCTGAGAGTGTGTGTGTGTGAGTCTGAGAGTGTGAGAGTGAGTGTATGTGTGTGTAAGTCTGAGAGTGTGAGAGTGTGTGTGAGTCTGAGAGTGTGAGTCTGAAAGTGTGAGAGTGAGTGTATGTGTGTGTGAGTCTGAGAGTGTGTGTGTGTGAGTCTGAGAGTGTGTGAGTGTGTGTGTGAGTCTGAGAGTGTGAGAGTGAGTGTGTGTGTTTCTGAGAGTGTGACTGTGTGTGTGAGTCTGAGAGTGTGAGAGTGAGTGTATGTGTGTGTGAGTATGAAAGTGTGTGAGTCTGAGAGTGTGAGAGTGAGTGTATGTGTGTGTGAGTCTGAGTGTGTGTGTGTGTGTGTCTGAGAGTGTGAGAGTGAGTGTATGTGTGTGTAAGTCTGAGAGTGTGAGAGTGTGTGTGTGTGAGTCTGAGAGTGAGTGTGTGTGTGTGTCTGAGAGTGTGACTGTGTGTGTGAGTCTAAAAGAGTGAGAGTGAGTGTGTGTGTGTGTGAGTCTGAGAGTGTGAGAGTGAGTGTGTGTGTGTGTCTGAGAGTGTGACTGTGTGTGGGAGTCTGAGAGTGTGAGGGTGAGTATATGTGTGTGTGAGTCTGAAAGTGTGAGAGTGTTTGTGTGTGTGAGTCTGAGAGTGTGAAAGTGAGTGTATGTGTATGTGAATCTGAAAGTGTGAGTTTGTGTGTGAGTCTGAGAGTGTGAGAGTGGGTGTATGTGTGTGTGAGTCTGAGAGTATGAGAGTGTGTGTGTGTGTGAGTCTGAGAGTGTGAAAGTGAGTGTATGTGTATGTGAGTCTGAAAGTGTGAGTGTGTGTGCGAGTCTGAGAGTGTGAGAGTGAGTGTATGTGTGTTTGAGTCTGAGAGTGTGTGAGTGTGTGTGTGAGTCTGAGAGTGTGAGAGTGAGTGTGTGTGTGTGTGTGTGTGTCTGAGAGTGTGACTGTGTGTGTGATTCTGAGAGTGTGAGAGTGAGTGAATGTGTGTGTGAGTCTGAAAGTGTGTGAGTCTGAGAGTGTAAGAGTGAGTGTATGTGTGTGTGAGTCTGAGAGTGTGTGTGTGTGAGTCTGAGAGTGTGAGAGTGAGTGTATGTGTGTGTAAGTCTGAGAGTGTGAGAGTGTGTGTGAGTCTGAGAGTGTGAGTCTGAAAGTGTGAGAGTGAGTGTGTGTGAGGGTGAGTGTGTGTGAGTCTGAGATTGTGTGTGTGAGTCTTAAAGTGTGAGAGTGAGTGTATGTGTGTGTGAGTCTAAAAGTGTGAGAGTGAGTGTGTGTGTGAGTCTGAGAGTGTGAGAGTGAGTGTATGTGTGTGTGAATCTGAGAGTGTGAGAGTGAGTGTGTGTGAGTCTGAGAGTGTGAGTGTGAGTCTGAGAGTGTGAGTGTGAGTCTGAGAGTGTGAGTCTGAGAGTGTGAGGGTGAGTGTGTGTGTGAGTCTAAGAGTGTGTGTGTGCGAGCCTGAGAGTGTGAGAGTGTGTGTGTGTCTGAGAGTTTGAGTGTGAGTCTGAGAGTGTGAGTCTGAGAGTGTGAGGGTGAGTGTATGTGTGTGAGCCTAAAAGTGTGAGTGTGTGTGTGTCTGAGATTGTGAAAGTGAGTGTATGTGTATGCGAGTCTGAAAGTGTGAGTGTGTGTGTGAGTCTGAGAGTGTGAGAGTGAGTGTATGTGTGTGTGAGTCTGAGAGTGTGTGAGTGTGTGTGTGAGTCTGAGAGTGTGAGAGTGAGTGTATGTGTGTGTGAGTCTAAAAGTGTGAGAGTGAGTGTGTGTGTGAGTCTGAGAGTGTGAGAGTGAGTGTATGTGTGTGTGAGTCTGAGAGTGTGAGTGCGTGTGAGTCTGAGAGTGTGTGAGTGTGTGTGTGTGTCTGAGAGTGTGACTGTGAGTGTGAGTCTGAGAGTGTGAGAGTGAGTGTGTGAGTCTGAGAGTGAGTGTGTGTGAGTCTGAGAGTGTGAGAGTGAGTGTATGTGTGTGTGGGTCTGAAAGTGTGTGAGTCTGAGAGTGTGAGAGTGAGTGTATGTGTGTGTGAGTCTGAGAGTGTGTGAGTGAGTGTATGTGTGTGTGAGTCTGAAAGTGTGTGTGTCTGAGAGTGTGAGAGTGAGTGTATGTGTGTGTGAGTCTGAGAGTGATTGTGTGTGTGAGTCTGAAAGTGTGAGATTGAGTGTGTATGTGTGTCTGAGAGCTTGCGTGTGTGTGAGTCTGAGTGTGTGTGTGTGTGAGTCTGAAAGTGTGAGGGTGAGTGTATGTGTGTGCGAGTCTGAAAGTGTGAGAGTGAGTGTGTGTGAGTCTGAGAGTGAGTGTATGTGTGTGTGGGTCTGAAAGTGTGTGAGTCTGAGAGTGTGAGAGTGAGTGTATGTGTGTGTGAGTCTGAGAGTGTGTGAGTGTGTGTGTGAGTCTGAGAGTGTGAGAGTGAGTGTGTGTGTTTCTGAGAGTGTGACTGTGTGTGTGAGTCTGAGAGTGTGAGAGTGAGTGTATGTGTGTGTGAGTATGAAAGTGTGTGAGTCTGAGAGTGTGAGAGTGAGTGTATGTGTGTGTGAGTCTGAGTGTGTGTGTGTGTGAGTCTGAGAGTGTGATAGTGAGTGTATGTGTGTGTAAGTCTGAGAGTGTGAGAGTGTGTGTGTGTGAGTCTGAGGGTGAGTGTGTGTGTGTGTCTGAGAGTGTGACTGTGTGTGTGAGTCTAAAAGAGTGAGAGTGAGTGTGTGTGTGTGTGAGTCTGAGAGTGTGACAGTGAGTGTGTGTGTGTGTCTGAGAGTGTGACTGTGTGTGGGAGTCTGAGAGTGTGAGAGTGAGTATATGTGTGTGTGAGTCTGAAAGTGTGAGAGTGTTTGTGTGTGTGAGTCTGAGAGTGTGAAAGTGAGTGTATGTGTATGTGAATCTGAAAGTGTGAGTTTGTGTGTGAGTCTGAGAGTGTGAGAGTGGGTGTATGTGTGTGTGAGTCTGAGAGTATGAGAGTGTGTGTGTGTGTGAGTCTGAGAGTGTGAAAGTGAGTGTATGTGTATGTGAGTCTGAAAGTGTGAGTGTGTGTGCGAGTCTGAGAGAGTGAGAGTGAGTGTATGTGTGTGTGAGTCTGAGAGTGTGTGAGTGTGTGTGTGAGTCTGAGAGTGTGAGAGTGAGTGTATGTGTGTGTGAGTCTAAAAGTGTGAGAGTGAGTGTGTGTGTGAGTCTGAGAGTGTGAGTGTGTGTGAGTCTGAGAGTGTGAGAGTGTGTGTGTGAGTCTGAGAGTGTGAGAGTGAGTGTATGTGTGTGTGAGTCTGAGAGTGTGTGAGTGTGTGTGTGAGTCTGAGAGTGTGAGAGTGAGTGTATGTGTGTGTGAGTCTGAGAGTATGTGAGTGTGTGTGTGAGTCTGAGAGTGTGAGAGTGAGTGTATGTGTGTGTGAGTCTAAAAGTGTGAGAGTGAGTGTGTGTGTGAGTCTGAGAGTGTGAGAGTGAGTGTATGTGTGTGTGAGTCTGAGAGTGTGAGTGTGTGTGAGTCTGAGAGTGTGAAAGTGAGTGTGTGTGTGTCTGAGAGTGTGACTGTGTGTGTGAGTCTGAGAGTGTGAGAGTGAGTGTATGTGTGTGTGAGTCTGAAAGTATGTGAGTCTGAGAGTGTGAGAGTGAGTGTATGTGTGTGTGAGTCTAAAAGTGTGAGAGTGAGTGTGTGTGTGAGTCTGAGAGTGTGAGAGTGAGTGTGTGTGTGTGTGTGTGTCTGAGAGTGTGACTGTGTGTGTGATTCTGAGAGTGTGAGAGTGAGTGAATGTGTGTGTGAGTCTGAAAGTGTGTGAGTCTGAGAGTGTAAGAGTGAGTGTATGTGTGTGTGAGTCTGAGAGTGTGTGTGTGTGAGTCTGAGAGTGTGAGAGTGAGTGTATGTGTGTGTGAGTCTGAGAGTGTGAGTCTGAAAGTGTGAGAGTGAGTGTGTGTGAGGGTGAGTGTGTGTGAGTCTGAGATTGTGTGTGTGAGTCTTAAAGTGTGAGAGTGAGTGTATGTGTGTGTGAGTCTAAAAGTGTGAGAGTGAGTGTGTGTGTGAGTCTGAGAGTGTGAGAGTGAGTGTATGTGTGTGTGAATCTGAGAGTGTGAGAGTGAGTGTGTGTGAGTCTGAGAGTGTGAGTGTGAGTCTGAGAGTGTGAGTGTGAGTCTGAGAGTGTGAGTCTGAGAGTGTGAGGGTGAGTGTGTGTGTGAGTCTAAGAGTGTGTGTGTGCGAGCCTGAGAGTGTGAGAGTGTGTGTGTGTCTGAGAGTTTGAGTGTGAGTCTGAGAGTGTGAGTCTGAGAGTGTGAGGGTGAGTGTATGTGTGTGAGACTAAAAGTGTGAGTGTGTGTGTGTCTGAGATTGTGAAAGTGAGTGTATGTGTATGTGAGTCTGAAAGTGTGAGTGTGTGTGTGAGTCTGAGAGTGTGAGAGTGAGTGTATGTGTGTGTGAGTCTGAGAGTGTGTGAGTGTGTGTGTGAGTCTGAGAGTGTGAGAGTGAGTGTAAGTGTGTGTGAGTCTAAAAGTGTGAGAGTGAGTGTGTGTGTGAGTCTGAGAGTGTGAGAGTGAGTGTATGTGTGTGTGAGTCTGAGAGTGTGAGTGCGTGTGAGTCTGAGAGTGTGTGAGTGTGTGTGTGTGTCTGAGAGTGTGACTGTGAGTGTGAGTCTGAGAGTGTGAGAGTGAGTGTGTGAGTCTGAGAGTGAGTGTGTGTGAGTCTGAGAGTGTGAGAGTGAGTGTATGTGTGTGTGGGTCTGAAAGTGTGTGAGTCTGAGAGTGTGAGAGTGAGTGTATGTGTGTGTGAGTCTGAGAGTGTGTGAGTGAGTGTATGTGTGTGTGAGTCTGAAAGTGTGTGTGTCTGAGAGTGTGAGAGTGAGTGTATGTGTGTGTGAGTTTGAGAGTGATTGTGTGTGTGAGTCTGAAAGTGTGAGATTGAGTGTGTATGTGTGTCTGAGAGCTTGCGTGTGTGTGAGTCTGAGTGTGTGTGTGTGTGAGTCTGAAAGTGTGAGGGTGAGTGTATGTGTGTGCGAGTCTGAAAGTGTGAGAGTGAGTGTGTGTGAGTCTGAGAGTGAGTGTATGTGTGTGTGGGTCTGAAAGTGTGTGAGTCTGAGAGTGTGAGAGTGAGTGTATGTGTGTGTGAGTCTGAGAGTGTGTGAGTGTGTGTGTGAGTCTGAGAGTGTGAGAGTGAGTGTGTGTGTTTCTGAGAGTGTGACTGTGTGAGTGAGTCTGAGAGTGTGAGAGTGAGTGTATGTGTGTGTGAGTATGAAAGTGTGTGAGTCTGAGAGTGTGAGAGTGAGTGTATGTGAGTCTGAGTGTGTGTGTGTGTGAGTCTGAGAGTGTGAGAGTGAGTGTATGTGTGTGTAAGTCTGAGAGTGTGAGAGTGTGTGTGTGTGAGTCTGAGAGTGAGTGTGTGTGTGTGTCTGAGAGTGTGACTGTGTGTGTGAGTCTAAAAGAGTGAGAGTGAGTGTGTGTGTGTGTGAGTCTGAGAGTGTGAGAGTGAGTGTGTGTGTGTGTCTGAGAGTGTGACTGTGTGTGGGAGTCTGAGAGTGTGAGAGTGAGTATATGTGTGTGTGAGTCTGAAAGTGTGAGAGTGTTTGTGTGTGTGAGTCTGAGAGTGTGAAAGTGAGTGTATGTGTATGTGAATCTGAAAGTGTGAGTTTGTGTGTGAGTCTGAGAGTGTGAGAGTGGGTGTATGTGTGTGTGAGTCTGAGAGTATGAGAGTGTGTGTGTGTGTGAGTCTGAGAGTGTGTGAGTCTGAGAGTGTGAGAGTGTGTGTGTGTGTGAGTCTGAGAGTGTGAAAGTGAGTGTATGTGTATGTGAGTCTGAAAGTGTGAGTGTGTGTGCGAGTCTGAGAGTGTGAGAGTGAGTGTATGTGTGTGTGAGTCTGAGAGTGTGTGAGTGTGTGTGTGAGTCTGAGAGTGTGAGAGTGAGTGTATGTGTGTGTGAGTCTAAAAGTGTGAGAGTGAGTGTGTGTGTGAGTCTGAGAGTGTGAGTGTGTGTGAGTCTGAGAGTGTGAGAGTGTGTGTGTGAGTCTGAGAGTGTGAGAGTGAGTGTATGTGTGTGTGAGTCTGAGAGTGTGTGAGTGTGTGTGTGAGTCTGAGAGTGTGAGAGTGAGTGTATGTGTGTGTGAGTCTGAGAGTATGTGAGTGTGTGTGTGAGTCTGAGAGTGTGAGAGTGAGTGTATGTGTGTGTGAGTCTAAAAGTGTGAGAGTGAGTGTGTGTGTGAGTCTGAGAGTGTGAGAGTGAGTGTATGTGTGTGTGAGTCTGAGAGTGTGAGTGTGTGTGAGTCTGAGAGTGTGAAAGTGAGTGTGTGTGTGTCTGAGAGTGTGACTGTGTGTGTGAGTCTGAGAGTGTGAGAGTGAGTGTATGTGTGTGTGAGTCTGAAAGTATGTGAGTCTGAGAGTGTGAGAGTGAGTGTATGTGTGTGTGAGTCTAAAAGTGTGAGAGTGAGTGTGTGTGTGAGTCTGAGAGTGTGAGAGTGAGTGTGTGTGTGTCTGAGAGTGTGACTGTGTGTGTGATTCTGAGAGTGTGAGAGTGAGTGAATGTGTGTGTGAGTCTGAAAGTGTGTGAGTCTGAGAGTGTAAGAGTGAGTGTATGTGTGTGTGAGTCTGAGAGTGTGTGTGTGTGAGTCTGAGAGTGTGAGAGTGAGTGTATGTGTGTGTGAGTCTGAGAGTGTGAGTCTGAAAGTGTGAGAGTGAGTGTGTGTGAGGGTGAGTGTGTGTGAGTCTGAGATTGTGTGTGTGAGTCTTAAAGTGTGAGAGTGAGTGTATGTGTGTGTGAGTCTAAAAGTGTGAGAGTGAGTGTGTGTGTGAGTCTGAGAGTGTGAGAGTGAGTGTATGTGTGTGTGAATCTGAGAGTGTGAGAGTGAGTGTGTGTGAGTCTGAGAGTGTGAGTGTGAGTCTGAGAGTGTGAGTGTGAGTCTGAGAGTGTGAGTCTGAGAGTGTGAGGGTGAGTGTGTGTGTGAGTCTAAGAGTGTGTGTGTGCGAGCCTGAGAGTGTGAGAGTGTGTGTGTGTCTGAGAGTTTGAGTGTGAGTCTGAGAGTGTGAGTCTGTGAGTGTGAGGGTGAGTGTATGTGTGTGAGACTAAAAGTGTGAGTGTGTGTGTGTCTGAGATTGTGAAAGTGAGTGTATGTGTATGTGAGTCTGAAAGTGTGAGTGTGTGTGTGAGTCTGAGAGTGTGAGAGTGAGTGTATGTGTGTGTGAGTCTGAGAGTGTGTGAGTGTGTGTGTGAGTCTGAGAGTGTGAGAGTGAGTGTAAGTGTGTGTGAGTCTAAAAGTGTGAGAGTGAGTGTGTGTGTGAGTCTGAGAGTGTGAGAGTGAGTGTATGTGTGTGTGAGTCTGAGAGTGTGAGTGCGTGTGAGTCTGAGAGTGTGTGAGTGTGTGTGTGTGTCTGAGAGTGTGACTGTGAGTGTGAGTCTGAGAGTGTGAGAGTGAGTGTGTGAGTCTGAGAGTGAGTGTGTGTGAGTCTGAGAGTGTGAGAGTGAGTGTATGTGTGTGTGGGTCTGAAAGTGTGTGAGTCTGAGAGTGTGAGAGTGAGTGTATGTGTGTGTGAGTCTGAGAGTGTGTGAGTGAGTGTATGTGTGTGTGAGTCTGAAAGTGTGTGAGTCTGAGAGTGTGAGAGTGAGTGTATGTGTGTGTGAGTCTGAGTGTGTGTGTGTGTGAGTCTGAGAGTGTGAGAGTGAGTGTATGTGTGTGTAAGTCTGAGAGTGTGAGAGTGTGTGTGTGTGAGTCTGAGAGTGTGAGTCTGAAAGTGTGGGAGTGAGTGCGTGTGAGGGTGAGTGTGTGTGAGTCTGAGAGTGTGTGTGTGTGAGTCTGAAAGTGTGAGAGTGAGTGTATGTGTGTGTGAGTCTAAAAGTGTTAGAGTGAGTGTGTGGGTGAGTCTGAGAGTGTGAGAGTGAGTGTATGTGTGTGTGAGTCTGAGAGTGTGAGAGTGAGTGTGTGTGAGTCTGAGAGTGTGAGCGTGAGTGTGTGTCTTAGAGTGTGAGTGTGAGTCTGAGAGTGTGAGTCTGAGAGTGTGAAGGTGAGTGTGTGTGTGAGTCTAAGAGTGTGTGTGTGCGAGTCTGAGAGTGTGAGAGTGTGTGTGTGTCTGAGAGTGTGAGTGTGAGTCTGAGAGTGTTTGTCTGAGAGTGTGAGGGTGAGTGTATGTGTGTGAGTCTAAACGTGTGAGTGTGTGTGTGAGTCTGAGAGTGTGAGAGTGGGTGTATGTGTGCGTGAGTTTGAGAGTGTGAGAGTGTGTGTGTGTGTGAGTCTGAGAGTTTGAAAGTGAGTGTATGTGGGTCTGAAAGTGTGAGTGAGTGTGTGTGTGAGAGTCTGAGAGTGTGAGAGTGAGTGTATGTGTGTTTGAGTCTGAGAGTGTGAGAGTGAGTGTATGTGTGTGTGAGTGAGTCTAAAAGTGTGAGAGTGAGTGTGTGTGTGTGTGAGTCTGAGAGTGTGAGCGTGAGTGTATGTGTGTGTGAGTCTGAGAGTGTGAGTGTGAGTCTGAGAGTGTGAGTCTGAGAGTGTGAAGGTGAGTGTGTGTGAGAGTCTGAGAGTGTGTGTGTGCGAGCCTGAGAGTGTGAGAGTGTGTGTGTGTGAGTCTGAGAGTGTGAGGGTGAGTGTATGTGTGTGAGTCTAAAAGTGTGTGTGTGAGTCTGAGAGTGTGAGAGTGGGTGTATGTCTGTGTGAGTCTGAGAGTGTGAGTGTGTGTGTGAGTCTGAGAGTGTGAAAGTGAGTGTATGTGTATGTGAGTCTGAAAGTGTGAGTGTGTGTGTGAGTCTGAGAGTGTGAGAGTGAGTGTATGTGTGTGTGTGAGTCTGAGAGTGTGAGAGTGAGTGTGTGACTATGAGATGGTGAGAGTGAGTGTGTGTGTGTCTGAGAGTGTGAGTGTGTGTGTGAGTCTGAGAGTGTGAGAGTGAGTGTATGTGTGTGTGTGAGTCTGAGAGTGTGTGAGTGTGTGTGTGAGTCTGAGAGTGTGGGAGTGAGTGTGTGTGTGTGTTTGAGAGTGTGACTGTGTGTGGGAGTCTGAGAGTTTGAGAGTGAGTATATGTGTGTGTGAGTCTGAAAGTGCGTGAGTCTGAGAGTGTGAGATGAGTGTATGTGTGTGTGAGTCTGAAAGTGTGAGTGTGTGTGTGAGTCTGAGAGTGTGAAAGTGAGTGAATGTGTATGTGAGTCTGAAAGTGTGAGTGTGTGTGCGAGTCTGAGAGTGTGAGAGTGAGTGTATGTGTGTGTGAGTCTGAGAGTGTGTGAGTGTGTGTGTGAGTCTGAGAGTGTGAGAGTGAGTGTATGTGTGTGTGAGTCTAAAAGTGTGAGAGTGAGTGTGTGTGTGAGTCTGAGAGTGTGAGTGTGTGTGAGTCTGAGAGTGTGAGAGTGTGTGTGTGTGTGTGAGTCTGAGAGTGTGAAAGTGAGTGTATGTGAGTCTGAAAGTGTGAGTGTGTGTGAGTCTGAGAGTGTGAGAGTGAGTGTATGCGTGTGTGAGTCTGAGAGTGTGTGAGTGTGTGTGTGAGTCTGAGAGTGTGAGAGTGAGTGTATGTGTGTGAGTCTGAGAGTGTGACTGTGTGTGTGAGTCTGAGAATGTGAGAGTGAGTGTGTGAGAGTCTGAGAGTGTGAGGGTGAGTTTGTGAGTCTGAGAGTGTGAGAGTGAGTGTATGTGTTTGTGAGTCCGAGAGTGTGAGAGTGATTGTGTGTGTGAGTCTGAAAGTGTGAGAGTGAGTATGTGTGTCTGAGAGTTTGAGTGTGTGTGAGTCTGAGAGTGTGTGTGTGAGTCTGAAAGTGTGAGAGTGAGTGTATGTGTGTGTGAGTCTAAAAGTGTGAGAGTGAGTGTGTGTGTGAGTCTGAGAGTGTGAGAGTGAGTGTATGTGTGTGTAAGTATGAGAGTGTGAGAGTGTGTGTGTGTGAGTCTGAGAGTGTGAGTCTGAAAGTGTGAGAGTGAGTGTGTGTGAGGGTGAGTGTGTGTGAGTCTGAGAGTGTGAGAGTGAGTGTATGTGAGTGTGAGTCTGAGAGTGTGAGTGTATGTGTATGTGAGTCTGAAAGTGTGTGTGTGTGTGAGTCTGAGAGTGTGAAAGTGAGTGTATGTGAGTCTGAAAGTGTGAGTGTGTGTGAGTCTGAGAGTGTGAGAGTGAGTGTATGCGTGTGTGAGTCTGAGAGTGTGTGAGTGTGTGTGTGAGTCTGAGAGTGTGAGAGTGAGTGTATGTGTGTGAGTCTGAGAGTATGTGAGTGTGTGTGTGAGTCTGAGAGTGTGAGAGTGAGTGTATGTGTGTGTGAGTCTGAAAGTGTGAGAGTGAGTGTGTGTGTGAGTTTGAGAGTGTGAGAGTGTGTGTATGTGTGTGTGAGTCTGAGAGTGTGAGTGTGTGTGAGTCTGAGAGTGTGAGAGTGAGTGTATGTGTGTGTGAGTCTAAAAGTGTGAGAGTGAGTGTGTGTGTGAGTCTGAGAGTGAGTGTGTGTGTGTCTGAGAGTGTGACTGTGTGTGTGAGTCTAAAAGTGTGAGAGTGAGTGTGTGTGCGAGTCTGAGAGTGTGAGAGTGAGTGTATGTGTGTGAGTCTGAGAGTGTGAGTGTGTGTGAGTCTGAGAATGTGAGAGTGAGTGTGTGTGTGTGTGTGTCTTAGAGTGTGACTGTGTATGTGAGTCTGAGAGTGTGAGAGTGAGTGTATGTGTGTGTGAGTCTGAAAGTGTGTGAGTCTGAGAGTGTGAGAGTGAGTGTATGTGTGTGTGAGTCTAAAAGTGTGAAAGTGAGTGTGTGTGTGAGTCTGAGAGTGTGAGAGTGAGTGTGTGTGTGTCTGAGAGTGTGACTGTGTGTGTGAGTCTGAGAATGTGAGAGTGAGTGTGTGAGAGTCTGAGAGTGTGAGGGTGAGTTTGTGAGTCTGAGAGTGTGAGAGTGAGTGTATGTGTTTGTGAGTCTGAGAGTGTGAGAGTGATTGTGTGTGTGAGTCTGAAAGTGTGAGAGTGAGTATGTGTGTCTGAGAGTTTGGTGTGTGTGAGTCTGAGAGTGTGTGTGTGTGAGTCTGAAAGTGTGAGAGTGAGTGTATGTGTGTGTGAGTCTAAAAGTGTGAGAGTGAGTGTGTGTGTGAGTCTGAGAGTGTGAGAGTGAGTGTATGTGTGTGTAAGTATGAGAGTGTGAGAGTGTGTGTGTGTGAGTCTGAGAGTGTGAGTCTGAAAGTGTGAGAGTGAGTGTGTGTGAGGGTGAGTGTGTGTGAGTCTGAGAGTGTGAGAGTGAGTGTATTCGAGTGTGAGTCTGAGAGTGTGAGTGTATGTGTATGTGAGTCTGAAAGTGTGAGTGTGTGTGTGAGTCTGAGAGTGTGAAAGTGAGTGTATGTGTATGTGAGTCTGAAAGTGTGAGTGTGTGTGTGAGTCTGAGAGTGTGAGAGTGAGTGTATGTGTGTGTGTGAGTCTGAGAGTGTGAGAGTGGGTGTGTGTGTGACTATGAGATGGTGAAAGTGAGTGTGTGTGTGTCTGAGAGTGTGAGTGTGTGTGTGAGTCTGAGAGTGTGAGAGTGAGTGTATGTATGTGTGTGAGTCTGAGAGTGTGTGAGTGTGTGTGTGAGTCTGAGAGTGTGGGAGTGAGTGTGTGTGTGTGTTTGAGAGTGTGACTGTGTGTGGGAGTCTGAGAGTTTGAGAGTGAGTATATGTGTGTGTGAGTCTGAAAGTGAGTGAGTCTGAGAGTGTAAGATGAGTGTATGTGTGTGTGAGTCTGAAAGTGTGAGAGTGTTTGTGTGTGTGAGTCTGAGAGTGTGAAAGTGAGTGTATGTGTATGTGAGTCTGAAAGTGTGAGTGTGTGTGTGAGTCTGAGAGTGTGAGAGTGGGTGTATGTGTGTGTGAGTCTGAGAGTGTGAGAGTGTGTGTGTGAGTCTGAGAGTGTGAAAGTGAGTGAATGTGTATGTGAGTCTGAAAGTGTGAGTGTGTGTGCGAGTCTGAGAGTGTGAGAGTGAGTGTATGTGTGTGTGAGTCTGAGAGTGTGTGAGTGTGTGTGTGAGTCTGAGAGTGTGAGAGTGAGTGTATGTGTGTGTGAGTCTAAAAGTGTGAGAGTGAGTGTGTGTGTGAGTCTGAGAGTGTGAGTGTGTATGAGTCTGAGAGTGTGAGAGTGTGTGTGTGAGTCTGAGAGTGTGAAAGTGAGTGTATGTGAGTCTGAAAGTGTGAGTGTGTGTGAGTCTGAGAGTGTGAGAGTGAGTGTATGTGTGTGTGAGTCTGAGAGTGTGTGAGTGTGTGTGTGAGTCTGAGAGTGTGAGAGTGAGTGTATGTGTGTGTGAGTCTAAAAGTGTGAGAGTGAGTGTGTGTGTGAGTCTGAGAGTGTGAGTGTGTATGAGTCTGAGAGTGTGAGAGTGTGTGTGTGAGTCTGAGAGTGTGAAAGTGAGTGTATGTGAGTCTGAAAGTGTGAGTGTGTGTGAGTCTGAGAGTGTGAGAGTTAGTGTATGTGTGTGAGTCTGAGAGTATGTGAGTGTGTGTGTGAGTCTGAGAGTGTGAGAGTGAGTATATGTGTGTGTGAGTCTGAAAGTGTGAGAGTGAGTGTGTGTGTGAGTCTGAGAGTGTGAGAGTGAGTGTATGTGTGTGTGCGTCTGAGAGTGTGAGTGTGTGTGAGTCTGAGAGTGTGAGAGTGAGTGTATGTGTGTGTGAGTCTAAAAGTGTGAGAGTGAGTGTGTGTGTGAGTCTGAGAGTGAGTGTGTGTGTGTGTCTGAGAGTGTGACTGTGTGTGTGAGTCTAAAAGTGTGAGAGTGAGTGTGTGTGCGAGTCTGAGAGTGTGAGAGTGAGTGTATGTGTGTGTGAGTCTGAGAGTGTGAGTGTGTGTGAGTCTGAGAATGTGAGAGTGAGTGTGTGTGTGTGTGTGTGTGTCTGAGAGTGTGACTGTGTATGTGAGTCTGAGAGTGTGAGAGTGAGTGTATGTGTGTGTGAGTCTGAAAGTGTGTGAGTCTGAGAGTGTGAGAGTGAGTGTATGTGTGTGTGAGTCTAAAAGTGTGAGAGTGAGTGTGTGTGTGAGTCTGAAAGTGTGTGAGTCTGAGAGTGTGAGAGTGAGTGTATGTGTGTGTGAGTCTGAGAGTGTGAGAGTGAGTGTATGTGTGCGTGAGTCTGAAAGTGTGAGAGTGAGTGTGTGTGAGTCTGAGAGTGTGAGCGTGAGTGTGTGTCTGAGAGTGTGAGTGTGAGTCTGAGAGTGTGAGTCTGAGAGTGTGAGGGTGAGTGTGTGTGTGAGTCTAAGAGTGTGTGTGTGCGAGCCTGAGAGTGTGAGAGTGTGTGTGTGTCTGAGAGTGTGAGTGTGAGTCTGAGAGTGTGAGTCTGAGAGTGTGAGGGTGAGTGTATGTGTGTGAGTCTAAAAGTGTGAGTGTGTGTGTGTGAGTCTGAGAGTGAGTGTGTGTGTCTGAGAGTGTGAGAGTGAGTGTGTGTGTGTGTCTGAGAGTGTGACTGTGTGTGTGAGTCTGAGAGTGTGAGAGTGAGTGTATGTGTGTGTGAGTCTGAAAGTACATGAGTCTGAGAGTGTGAGAGTGAGTGTATGTGTGTGTGAGTCTAAAAGTGTGAGAGTGAGTGTGTGTGTGAGTCTGAGAGTGTGAGAGTGAGTGTATGTGCGTGTGAGTCTGAAAGTGTGAGAGTGAGTGTGTGTGAGTCTGAGAGTGTGAGCGTGAGTGTGTGTCTGAGAGTGTGAGTGTGAGTCTGAGAGTGTGAGTCTGAGAGTGTGAGGGTGAGTGTGTGTGTGAGTCTAAGAGTGTGTGTGTGCGAGCCTGAGAGTGTGAGAGTGTGTGTGTGTCTGAGAGTGTGAGTGTGAGTCTGAGAGTGTGAGTCTGAGAGTGTGAGGGTGAGTGTATGTGTGTGAGTCTAAAAGTGTGAGTGTGTGTGTGTGAGTCTGAGAGTGAGTGTGTGTGTCTGAGAGTGTGAGAGTGAGTGTGTGTGTGTGTCTGAGAGTGTGACTGTGTGTGTGAGTCTGAGAGTGTGAGAGCGAGTGTATGTGTGTGTGAGTCTAAAAGTGTGAGAGTGAGTGTGTGTGTTAGTCTGAGAGTGAGTGTGTGTGTGTGTCTGAGAGTGTGACTGTTTGTGTGAGTCTAAAAGTGTGAGAGTGAGTGTGTGTGTGAGTCTGAGAGTGTGAGAGTGAGTGTATGTGTGTGTGAATCTGAGAGTGTGAGTGTGTGTGAGTCTGAGAGTGTGAGAGTGAGTGTGTGTGTGTGTGTGTCTGAGAGTGTGACTGTGTATGTGAGTCTGAGAGTGTGAGAGTGAGTGTATGTGTGTGTGAGTCTGAAAGTGTGTGAGTCTGAGAGTGTGAGAGTGAGTGTATGTGTGTGTGAGTCTAAAAGTGCGAGCGTGAGTGTGTGTGTGAGTCTGAGAGTGTGAGAGTGAGTGTGTGTGTGTGTCTGAGAGTGTGACTGTGTGTGTGAGTCTGAGAGTGTGAGCGTGAGTGTGTGAGTCTGAGAGTGAGTGTGTGAGAGTCTGAGAGTGTGAGGGTGAGTGTGTGAGTCTAATAGTGTGTGTGTGAGTCTGAGAGTATGACAGTGTGTGTTTGAGTCTGAGAGTGTGAGAGTGAGTGTATGTGTGTGTGAGTCTGAAAGTGTGTGAGTCTGAGAGTGTGAGAGTGAGTGTATGTGTGTGTGAGTCTGAGAGTGTGAGAGTGTGTGTTTGAGTCTGAGAGTGTGAGTGTGTGTGTGAGTCTGAGAGTGTGAGAGTGGGTGTATGTGTGTGTGATTCTGAGAGTGTGAGAGTGTGTGTGTGAGTCTGAGAGTGTGAAAGTGAGTGAATGTGTATGTGAGACTGAAAGTGTGAGTGTGTGTGCGAGTCTGAGAGTGTGAGAGTGAGTGTATGTGTGTGTGAGTCTGAGAGTGTGTGAGTGTGTGTGAATCTGAGAGTGTGAGAGTGAGTGTGTGTGAGTCTGAGAGTGAGTGTGTGTGAGTCTAAAAGTGTGAGAGTGAGTGTGTGTGTGTGTGTCTGAGAGTGTGACTGTGTGTGTGAGTCTGAGAGTGTGAGAGTGAGTGTGTGAGTCTGAGAGTGAGTGTGTGTGAGTCTAAAAGTGTGAGAGTGAGTGTGTGTGTGAGTCTGAGAGTGTGAGAGTGAGTGTGTGTGTGTGTGTGTGTCTGAGAGTGTGACTGTGTGTGTGAGTCTGAGAGTGTGAGAGTGAGTGTGTGAGTCTGAGAGTGAGTGTTTGAGAGTCTGAGAGTGTGAGGGTGAGTGTGTGAGTCTAAGAGTGTGTGTGTGAGTCTGAGAGTGTGAGGGTGTGTGTGTGAGTCTGAGAGTGTGAGAGTGGGCGTATGTGTGTGTGAGTCTGAGAGTGTGAGAGTGATTGTGTGTGTGAGTCTGAAAGTGTGAGAGTGAGTGTGTATGTCTGAGAGTTTGAGTGTTTGTGAGTCTGAGAGTGTGTGTGTGTGAGTCTGAAAGTGTGAGAGTGAGTGTATGTGTGTGTGAGTCTAAAAGTGTGAGAGTGAGTGTGTGTGTGTCTGAGAGTGTGAGGGTGAGTGTATGTGTGTGTAAGTCTGAGAGTGTGTGTGTGTGAGTCTGAGAGTGTGAGTCTGAAAGTGTGAGAGTGAGTGTGTGTGAGGGTGAGTCTGAGAGTGTGAGAGTGAGTGTGTGTGAGTCTGAGAGTTTGAGAGTGAGTGTGTGTGTGTGAGTCCGAGAGTGTGAGTCTGAAAGTGTGAGAGTGAGAGAGTGTGAGTGTGAGTCTGAGAGTGTGAGTTTGAGAGTGTGAGAGTGTGTGTGTGAGTCTGAGAGTGTGAGAGTGAGTGTATGTGTGTGTGAGTCTGAGAGTGTGAGAGTGAGTGTGTGTGTGTCTGAGAGTGTGAGTGTGAGTCTGAGAGTGTGAGTCTGAGAGTGTGAGGGTGTGTGTGTGTGAGTCTGAGAGTGTGAGGGTGAGTGTATGTGTGTGAGTCTAAAAGTGTGAGTGTGTGTGTGATTCTGAGAGTGTGAGAGTGGGTGTATGTGTGTGTGAGTCTGAGAGTGTGAGTGTGTGTGTGTGTGAGTCTGAGAGTGTGAAAGTGAGTGTATGTGTATCTGAGTCTGAAAGTGTGAGTGTGTGTGTGAGTCTGAGAGTGTGAAAGTGAGTGTATGTGAGTCTGAAAGTGTGAGTGTGTGTGTGAGTCTGAGAGTGTGAGAGTGAGTGTATGTGTGTGAGTCTGAGAGTGTGTGAGTGAGTGTATGTGTGTGTCAGTCTGAGAGTGTGAGAGTGAGGGTGTGTGAGTCTGAGAGTGTGAGAGTGAGTGTGTGTGTGTCTGAGAGTGTGAGTCTGAGAGTGTGTGTGAGTCTGAAAGTGTGAGAGTGAGTGTATGTGTGTGTCAGTCTGAGAGTGTGAGAGTGAGGGTGTGTGAGTCTGAGAGTGTGAGAGTGAGTGTGTGTGTGTCTGAGAGTGTGAGTCTGAGAGTGTGAGTCTGAGAGTGTGAGGGTGTGTGTGTGTGAGTCTGAGAGTGTGAGGGTGAGTGTATGTGTGTGAGTCTAAAAGTGTGAGAGTGTGTGTGAGTCTGAGAGTGTGAGAGTGAGTGTGTGTGTGTGTCTGAGAGTGTGACTGTGTGTGTGAGTCTGAGAGTGTGAGAGTGTGTGAGTCTGAGAGTGAGTGTGTGAGAATCTGAGAGTGTGAGGCTGAGTGTGTGAGTCTAAGAGTGTGTGTGTGAGTCTGAGAGTGTGAGAGTGTGTGTGTGAGTCTGAGAGTGTGAGAGTGAGTGTATGTGTGTGTGAGTCTGAGAGTGTGAGAGTGATTGTTTGTGTGAGTCTGAAAGTGTGAGAGTGAGTGTGTGTGTCTGAGAGTTTGAGTGTGTGTGAGTCTGAGAGTGTGTGTGTCTGAGTCTGAAAGTGTGAGAGTGAGTGTAGGTGTGTGTGAGTCTAAAAGTGTGAGTGTGAGTGTGAGTCTGAGAGTGTGAGAGTGAGTGTATGTGTGTGTAAGTCTTAGAGTGTGAGAGTGTGTGAGTCTGAGAGTGTGAGTCTGAAAGTGTGAAAGTGAGTGTGTGTGAGGGTGAGTGTGTGTGAGTCTGAGAGTGTGAGAGTGAGTGTGTGTGTGAGTCTAAGAGTGTGTGTGTGCGAGCCTGAGAGTGTGAGAGTGTGTGTGTGTCTGAGAGTGTGAGTGTGAGTCTGAGAGTGTGAGTCTGAGAGTGTGAGGGTGAGTGTATGTGTGTGAGTCTAAAAGTGTGAGTGTGTGTGTGAGTCTGAGAGTGTGAGAGTGGGTGTGTGTGAGTCTGAGAGTGTGAGCGTGAGTGTGTGTCTGAGAGTGTGAGTGTGAGTCTGAGAGTGTGAGTCTGAGAGTGTGAGGGTGAGTGTGTGTGAGTCTGAGAGTGTGAGCGTGAGTGTGTGTCTGAGAGTGTGAGTGTGAGTGTATGTGTGTGTGAGTATAAAAGTGTGAGAGTGAGTGTGTGTGTGAGTCTGATAGTGTGAGAGTGAGTGTGTCTGAGAGTGTGACTGTGTGTGTGAGTCTGAAAGTGTGAGAGTGAGTGTGTGTGAGTCTGAGAGTGTGAGCGTGAGTGTGTGTCTGAGAGTGTGAGTGTGAGTCTGAGAGTGTGAGTCTGAGAGTGTGAGGGTGAGTGTGTGTGTGAGTCTAAGAGTGTGTGTGTGCGAGCCTGAGAGTGTGAGAGTGTGTGTGTGTGTGTGAGTCTGAGAGTGGGTGTATGTGTGTGTGAGTTTGAGAGTGTGAGAGTGTGTGTGTGTGTGTGACTCTGAGAGTGTGAAAATGAGTGTATGTGGGTCTGAAAGTGAGTGAGTGTGTGTGTGAGTCTGAGAGTGTGAGAGTGAGTATATGTGTGAGTGAGTCTAAAAGTGTTAGAGTGAGTGTGTGTGTGAGTCTGAGAGTGTGAGAGTGAGTGTGTGTGTCTGAGAGTGTGACTGTGTGTGTGAGTCTAAAAGTGTGAGAGTGAGTGTGTGTGTGAGTATGAGAGTGTGAGAGTGAGTGTATGTGTGTGTGAGTCTGAGAGTGTGAGTGTGTGTGAGTCTGAGAGTGTGAGAGTGAGTGTGTGTGTGTCTGAGAGTGTGACTGTGCATGTGAGTCTGAGAGTGTGAGAGTGGGTGTATGTGTGTGTGAGTCTGAAAGTGTGTGAGTCTGAGAGTGTGAGAGTGAATGTATGTGTGTGTTTAAGAGTCTAAAAGTGTGAGAGTGAGTGTGTGTGTGAGTCTGAGAGTGTGAGAGTGAGTGTGTGTGTGTCTGAGAGTGTGACTGTGTGTGTGAGTCTGAGAGTGTGAGAGTGAGTGTATGTGTGTGTGAGTCTGAAAGTGTGTGAGTCTGAGAGTGTGAGAGTGAGTGTATGTGTGTGTGAGTCTGAAAGTGTGTGTGTGTGAGTCTGAGAGTGTGAGGGTGAGTGTATGTGTGTGTAAGTCTAAGAGTGTGAGGGTGTGTGTGAGTCTGAGAGTGTGAGTCTGAAAGTGTGAGAGTGAGTGTGTGTGAGGGTGAGTGTGTGTGAGTCTGAGAGTGTGTGTGTGTGAGTCTGAAAGTGTGAGAGTGAGTGTATGTGTGTGTGAGTCTAAAAGTGTGAGAGTGAGTGTGTGTGTGTGTGAGTCTGAGAGTGTGAGAGTGAGTGTATGTGTGTGTGAGTCTGAGAGTGTGAGTGTGTGTGTGAGTCTGAGAGTGGGTGTATGTGTGTGTGAGTTTGAGAGTGTGAGAGTGTGTGTGTGTGAGTCTGAGAGTGTGAAAGTGAGTGTATGTGGGTCTGAAAGTGTGAGAGTGAGTGTTTGTGTGAGTGAGTCTAAAAGTGTTAGAGTGAGTGTGTGTGTGAGTCTGAGAGTGTGAGAGTGAGTGTATGTTTGTGTGAGTCTGAGAGTGTGACTGTGTGTGTGAGTCTAAAAGTGTGAGAGTGAGTGCTGTCCGCAACACGGACAGCAAAAATTGCACACGCGAGCAAATAACATTTCCATGGGAGATCGGGTCACGATGAAACATCGTGAACACGGTTTTCGGCATAACTTGGGCATAATAGAACCAAGCAGCAAATAAGTCGCATTTCAACTTCCAAACCAAAACAACTTAAGCTGTGTGAGACAAAAGATATGATCCCCGAGCAAGGGAGGGAATAATTAAGCTCGCTTAACGCGTAGGTTTTCGCGACAAATATAATTCAGTAACAAAAACATGGATTCGAATATTTTTTTTAATATATATAACTCGACTCGACGCGAATCATCGGGCTGGTTAATGGATAACTTAGGTGGCGCCGTCACGAGGCCCCCCCCACACCCCTTCTTCCAGAACGACACACAGCTGTGTCTTCAAAGCTAATAAACACACGGACAAACACGCACGCGAAACACATGGACGGACACGCACACGACACACACACGGACGCAGATGTTCACCCCCACAGGAATGTTTTATGACAGCCTTTGAACAACTCGGGAAACTGAGTGGAATTTCCAGATATAAGCCAAGGAAAAATCCATCCAAAGAGCTTGTCACGGGGCGTCGCCCCATCTCGTCAAGGGCTCCGGCTCCACCAGAGATCGTCCGGGCCACGGGCCCCACCAGAGATCGTCCGGGCCACGGGCCCCACCAGAGATCGTCCGGGCCATGGGCCCCACCAGAGATCGTCAAGAAGTTTTCGTCATCAAGAATGACGAGGTTCGCGGGGTAGCGACGTGCCGCTACAAGCCGAGGTCTGCACCACCTGAGAAGAATCGCTACCGAGTCGCCGAGCTGCGAGTGAAGCCAACAAAGACGCCAACGTCCACCCTGCCACGAACGAAGCATCGCTCCTCGTCAGAGTGACGACCAGCGAACAACCCGCAGGAAAGGCGGAGATCGCCACCGAGCGCCACCGAGCGCCACCGAGCGCCACCGAGCGCCACCGAGCGCCACCGAGCGCCACCGAGCGCCACCGAGCGCCACCGAGCGCCACCGAGCGCCACCGAGCGCCACCGAGCGCCACCGAGCGCCACCGAGCGCCACCGAGCGACACCGAGCGACACCGAGCGCTACCGAGCGACACCCAGATCGACCAGCATCAACCAAAACCGGCTCGTCATCCCGCCGTGGAGAAAGAGAGTCAAAGTCTTCCGAACGAGCGCCACCGTCAGAGCTGCAGAGAGGCGCCATCGCGCCGTCAGCTACCAAGTACCGCCAAGCGCCGGCGCTCTCCTCACCGCGGAGAAAGTCTCGGCTGCAACTCGCACGGACAGAGGTCGTATCGCTCCCCACATACAGACTCAAGGAAGCACAGAGAAAATCTTGTCAAACCAGTTTCCTTTGTCATAGAGTCTCGCCGAAGCATTAATTAAAACAGAGCCAGATTCGCTCTCCCACACACACGCCCTCACCCACCATTATATCAAAGATTCCGTTAAAAGGATTTTATACTTGCCGATGAATCTATTGACATATACTTTCGCCTCTGGGATACAATAAGTGCTTTTTATTACCGCAAAATGAAGTGTGTCATGCTTGTTTTCAAACTCGGCCAGTCGCCGATTGTGATCGATACAAAAACGAACTAATGAGATGCCTGGTGGAAAGGTAGAGGTTACGATTGTTAGGAGGGTTTTTAGCCATTCAGTTCGTTAAATGCACAATATCGCAAATGCATAAGAGTTTTGAGTTATTCAATTTAGTAAATGCATAGTCTCGCAAATGCATAAGTGTTTATTCATTCATTTTAGTTAAATGCATAGTCTCGCAAATGAAGAAGTATTTTTAGTTATCCATGTTCGTTAATTGCATAATCTTGCTCATGAATTATGGACACATGTTTAACCTGCATGATAGAATGTCACATGCTTGTTAGAATAAAATTGTTATCACAGAAGCATATCGAGTGTTCCTTCCAAGTCCATGCAAAACTATCTTATTCTTGATAACTGTATCCGTGATGAGATATGAAAATGGAGACCTAAAATATCATAACACACACTAGGATAATCGGTAAACGTTTAATCGATGATAATCGTGTTATCCTGATTGATAACTCTGGATAAACGAAGCTGAGCCTAATTATCATAACTGCACACATTAACATAATCACAAGCATCCGCATAAATTACAACGATTATCTCCGTGATTATCATAATGTATGCATAGAATTACTCACATTATCATAATTTATGCATATTAACTCACACATTAACATAATTAATGCGATTTGCGCATTTTTCGGAAAATTATTAATTTTTATTATTTTCATCAACATTTCATAATCCAACACATACAACAGGCGAGTTCCGAGGAAGCCAGAGTCCAGACCCGCACCTTGGCTGGGTCGGGTCAGATTAGCCTCCCCTAGGTTAATTGTAGCCGGAGGACCCCAGAGCGTAGCCAGATTAGTGTATCTAGGCTGTGTACCTAGGCTGTGTACCTAGGCTGTAACAGAGTATGAGGACTGTTGGAGTGTTGTATTGTAATAAAGAAGTTACCTCTACAAGTGTCTCCGGAACCCATTACATATACATGCCCGTCTGAAGTTTGCCAATGAACATCTGAATGATTCAGAGGACAACTGGTTGAAAGTGTTGTGGTCAGATGAGACCAAAATGGAGCTCTTTGGCATCAACTCAACTCGCCGTGTTTGGAGGAGGATGAATGCTGCCTATGACCCCAAGAACACCATCCCCACCGTCAAACATGGAGGTGGAAACATTATGCTTTGGAGGTGTTTTTCTGCTAAGGGGACAGGACAACTTCACCGCATCAAAGGGACAATGGACGGGGCCATGTACTGTCAAATCTTGGGTGAGAACCTCCTTCCCTCAGCCAGGGCATTGAAAATGGGTCGTGGATGGGTATTCCAGCATGACAATGACCCAAAACACACGGCCAAGGCAACACAGGAGTGGCTCAAGAAGAAGCACATTAAGGTCCTGGAGTGGCCTAGCCAGTCTCCAGACCTTAATCCCATAGAAAATCTGTGGAGGGAGCTGAAGGTTCGAGTTGCCAAACGTCAGCCTCGAAACCTTAATGACTTGGGAGAAGATCTGCAAAGAGGAGTGGGACAAAATCTCTCCTGAGATGTGTGCAAACCTGGTGGCCAACTACAAGAAACGTCTGACCTCTGTGATTGCCAACAAGGGTTTTGCCACCAAGTGTAATAAATGCCTGTCAGGCGATGCTGGTCTCCGTTCGTCTTTTATTTAGGTTTTTCTCCGCACCCCCACTGGCCTCTTTCTCGGACCAGTGCTGTCTCGCGTGCGCCCCGCGCACGCTCTCTCTCCCGAACCAGTCGTCTCACGTGCACCCCGCGTACGCTCTCCCTCTCCCGGACCAGTCCTGTCTCGCGTGCGCCCCGCGTAGGCTCTCTCCCTCTCTCTCTCTCTCTCGTGCCCGCACACTCCCCCGTTAACTCCCCTATTCCCGCACTCCGCACACCGCTGGACGACGGCGTGCAGAGGTCCTTCGGCCACGTGGCCGATGGCGCGGATCCCTCTCACCACCCAACGTGGCTCAGCCTCTTAGATTCCCCGACTGCCCCAATTTCTTCCGGGCTCCCACTTATATACATTCCCCCCACGTGACCCTGACTCCTCCCCTTCCGGATCCTCAGATCCGGCCTTCCCATACTATCACTCTCTCTCCCGCTGGCTCCGCCCCCATTCACCTCGCCCCCCATTGGAGCCGAGGCGAACGGTGGCCCCTCCCACACGCCCCGCAGACCAGGCTCCGCCCCCCAATACCCCGGGCCGTGTGATTGGACCCGAGCCCAGCAACAACCCCATTTACGCTCGCATTACACAAATACTAAGGCATGTTTTGCAGAGGGGTCAAATACTTATTTCCCTCATTAAAATGCAAATCAATTTATAACATTTTTGACATGCGTTTTTCTGGATTTTGTTGTTGTTATTCTGTCTCTCACTGTTAAAATAACCCTACCATTAAAATTATAGACTGATCATTTCTTTGTCAGTGGGCAAACGTACAAAATCAGCAGGGGATCAAATACTTTTTTCCCTCACTGTAGCTAAATTGGTATATACAGAAGTGGCCCACAATAGGTCAAAACCCACGAACAATAAACCCGCGATATTCAAGGGTATCTTTACTGTGTGCATTGTACATGTGTGTGATGTGTAAAATTTGTATATTGTGTGCAAGTGTATGGTGTGCAGTAAACTAAATAATAATTCAATAATTGGGAAGACATTGGGGAGCAATGCATGAAGGCAACGCCACGCAAGGCAGCCACTTTAATGGTAATCTTTAACGGTTAACATGTAAAATCAACATCACTTCATGCATAACCATCAAATTATACTTGTAGATTATGAAAAAAGGCATTCTCCTTTACAATTCGACAATATTTTACAGCATGTATTCTTGTAGTGAGAGAAGCCTGTGAAAGAGGTGAACATTATGGAGATTATTTATGTCACGCTCCTGGTTACAGACTTCCCACTCCCCTTCACATGCATGGCCTGTCTACTCTGGTTTGTCCAAAAAGTCCACCCACACCTCCACATCCACAAACTCTTGGGGCTCGCCTCGCTCTCCCTGTATGAATGCTCCTCCTGCTTCAAGCTACCTCTATCCAACTGGATGTCGAGTCCTGGATTTAAATCTTCATATTCACATGTCACCATTTCTTCACTGTTTACCTTAAATGTTTCACTTTTCACCTTCAGTTCTTCACTTTTCACCTTCAGTTCTTCACCTTTCACCTTCACTTCGGCAATTTGCACCATCACTTCTTTACATTCCACGTTCACTTCTTCATATTCCACCTTCACAGCTGGTGACATTGCTAAGCTGGGGTTGTTTTCTGGTTCTTTTTCCATGCGAGATGGGGTTAGTGCGGCACACTGACTTTCGCTTCTAGATTCCACGTCCGTCTTATGGATCTTATCATGCTTCTTTCGGTCTTTTGGACATGCAAATGATTTTCCACACGCAGTAGACTTGAAGGACTTCTTGCTCGAGTGCGTTTTCTGGTGATTTTAAAGTTGTGATTTTCGTAAAAATGCCTTCCCAGACACAGTGCACTTGAAGGGCTTTTCTCCCGTGTGTGTTCTTTGATGTTTACAAAGATATCTTGACGCTGTAAATTCCTTCCCACACATGGTGCACTTGAAGGGCTTCTTGCCTGTGTGTGTTCCTTGGTGATTGTAAAGAGATCCTGACGGTTTGAATGTTTTTTCACACAAAGTGCACTTGAAGGGCTTCTCGCCAGTGTGTGTTATCTGATGAATTTGAAGATTTTCTAACCGGAAAAATATCTTCCCACACACAGTGCACTTTAAGGGCTTCTCACCAGCATGTGTTTTCTGATGTCTGTTACGATTTGATGACTGTGTAAATGTCTTCCAACATGCAGTGCACTTGAAGGGCTTCTCATCAGTGTGTGTTCTCTGGTGGTAGCAAAGATATCTCGACTGTCTGAATGCTTTTCCACACACAGTGCACTTGAAGGGCTTCTCGTCAGTGTGTTCTCTGTTTCTTCAAGTCGCCCATATGATCCGTGCTATATGGACACTGGACACATCAGTGCCTTTTACTCCCAGCCTGTGCCAAGTCCCTCTGCTCCATGTGATTCATTCTACAAATATATATTTACATACATATTAGACACAATATAAAGTCAGATTACACTTCACGAGACCCCATAGAGCGCTGATTCGTTATAGTGCTCTTTGTCCTGGTTAATTTTTTCACCCAAAAAATAGCAAAATTAGTAAAGAGCTGACAACTGAGAACACACAGCAGCGCGAGCCAAGGAAAACTAACTGCCCCCCATCGTTCGCTGTCAATGAGAGCGGCACATGGCTCTGAGCCAACCAGACCCCACTCCCCGAGATTCGATTATCATGATTCGTGATCACTATTACATTAAAACATAGACTTCTTTAGCCAGTTGAGAACTCGTGAGATCAGTAAAGTCTCAGGCTCCAATTAAAATAAACCTCATTACATAAATTTAGACTGAGGCCATCACAAAAATCAAAGAGGTCCTTGTAGCATTTCTCTGAAAATGACCAGGACTAGGAGCGCAGCAGCTCCTAGAACTTAATCTCCCTCCGCTGCCTTGTAGAAGTACAGTAGGATTCTCTCATAAGTACAGTACATAACTAATGTCATACTTTTTTTTATTCATGAAACAATGTTAACCATCTGTATTATTATTAGCACTACTGCTGATACCCCAATTAAGCCCTCATATATTACTCATACCAAAGAAATAATGTCAAGAATGCATCCCTATGCATTATACAATGGGGGTATTATGACCCTTTGCAGCGCTGATTGATTGGCGCTCATTTCTCCAGGAATAACACATCTGGAAGAAAGCATCTGGAGGAGCGCTAAGTGAGCTCTGCTTGTATAAGGGCAAGGGCACCTGCACCGACTATGGAAGCTACCGGTTAATTTTCCTCCTCTCCCAGTGCCAGGACAGGTTTTTCCCACTCCGCACCTCCAATTATCATGGTTGGCTACGTACAGTGCGATAGAAGTTAAACATGAACACATACATCATGCTTGTGGTATATTTTACCATGAGCATCAAGACTGCATTAACCACAGATCACACTTGTGGTATATTTTACTCCAAGCAAGATGTGTGGTTAATATAAATTTGATGATGCTTTGCAATAGGTGTCTATTTGGTGTTTGAATATCGTAACAACTCCTGTATTATTGCCAGAAAGGATGCCAATTATTTTTTCATAATCTTGATATTGGCAAAAATATACAATGGATCAATTCTTTTTATTTACGATGTAAAGCGCAGTGAGCTATCCGTTATTTTTCAGAGGCAATCTGGCCATAAATGATAATAGCTCATCTCGAAATGTTCGATATATCAACGCGACACTTGGGAATTTATAGTAGCAGCCAAATTATTCAAACCGTATTTTTCTGTGGAGGGAAAATCCGGAGGTCCCTGAGAAAAATCGACATGACCATTATGGGGAGAACATGCAGACGCCACTCACACACAATCTTATTCACACAAGCTAAATCAATCACTCACAAGAACAACAACTACCATTCCCCACTCAGGGGCGGTGATGTCACCACGGCGCGTGAAGTGTCGAACGCCCGCTGGTAGGTCACAGGACAGACCCAGGTGCCATGGGTTGACTGACCGAGATGAATGGCCAATGCACCTACTGTACCTAACTTGCTGTGTTTTAGCGACCCAGCGCTCCACTTGTTGTGTCGCTCATCTGCCGTCTGCTGTTGGAGGGGGACTACTTCCAACTGCCCAGTAACGTCCTTCATGAACCTCCTCCACAACGGTCGGTCTTGACACTGCTGATACCACTCATCTGAAAGTTAAATCAGCTCCAAATCCGTCTGTACCATATCAGTCCATCTCTTATCTAGCCCATGACGCACCTGTTCCGCACCTGTTCCATACCCATTTAGCCCCATCTGGCCAAACAGAAGCTGCTTGGGTATGCCATGGCTGGGCATGCCGTGGCTGGGCATGCAGTGGCTGGGCATGCAGTGGCTGGGCATGCAGTGGCTGGGCATGCAGTGGCTGGGCATGCAGTGGCTGGGCATGCAGTGGCTGGGCATGCAGTGGCTGGGCATGCAGTGGCTGGGCATGCAGTGGCTGGGCATGCAGTGGCTGGGCATGCAGTGGCTGGGCATGCAGTGGCTGGGCATGCAGTGGCTGGGCATGCAGTGGCTGGGCATGCAGGTTATATGACCCAATCAACGAAGCCTTACCCAACAGAGCAGCTCACTGACGGGAATGTATCCAGATCTTTCAAAGATTAATGAGATCATCACACAATCCTGCCTGGTTAATTCCAGGATGGATCGTAGGCAAGCCAGCCTGAAAGCTTCAAATGGGCATAGATGTTCCATTAGATGGGTCCATGTATCACAAGCAAAGGGAAGGGCATAACTGTGGCCGAAAAGACCTGGAGCTTAGTGTGGAGTGACAGACCAGGTAGCTTCCACACAGCATTATTTAGCAAATGAAGTTATGCCGCTCGATTAATTCGGAATGAGACTTCCTACTGTCAAAACGGAGCCGGTCATGAGCACACTGCCCAGGTATCGAAAACGCTCTACTCTATCCACAACTGCCTCATCACCAATTGGGAGTTGTGGGGGTTGAGTCTTTGATGGCACAAAAATCCCAGGCAAATGCTTAGCTATGCTGGGGCTGATGGTAAGGCCCCACCTCTTTTTGGCACCCTCCAGGTTCAGCTGCAGCTCCTCCAACTCTTCCTCTGAGTGAGCAGCAATCACCAGATCATCAACATATATAACATGGTTGAACAATAAGCAGCCATCCCTTGACTGCACCCGGGCATCGATCAGTCTTGCATTGTATCTTTACCAGATGGAAATTCCTCTGGTACAGCCATTGAAGGCTTGACGAACTACATGGTCGAAATAGATCTTAAATAATATGGGAGCCAGAGTACATCCCTGTCACACCCCAAGGTAAACAGGGAATGGCTCCGACTCTCAGCCTGGGACTGCCCACCACCTTGAAGGTCCTTAATGACTGTGAGCATAGAGTCAGGGACTCCAGAAGCACAAAAACACAGAGCCCACACCTATGTATGGTATCATAGGCCTTGACCAGGCCAATAAAGCAGAGATGTAGGTTCTGTTAAAATTCCTGACACCTCGGCTGTAGTAGACAAACAGAAAATATGGCATCTGTGCAGGACTGCCCTGGCCTGAAACCATATTGGGGCTCCGCAAGCCTCTCTTCAGTGTGCATGGCAAGGCGATGTTGAATAATCCTTGCGAGGACCTTTCCAGGCACATTGAGGGAGATGCCCCTGTAGTTACAGTATGTGCGGTCCCCCTTCTTAAAGAGGGGGACCACCAGGGGATCCTTCAAATCCTGTAGAACCCATCCAGTGATCTAGAGTGTTATTATGATGTCATATAGGGCAGTCTGCACACAAACACCACCCTCCCTCAGCATTTATCTTAGGAGATCATCTCTGCCTGGCATGTTTCCTGGTCTCAGACTCTGGATTGTCATCTGTACTTTCTCAACAGATGCCACTTTAGCCAGCCACTAACAGGGGGTGGATACTTCCCAAATCTGAGACATGGCAGCCTCAACAGGGTCATCCTCACTGTGCTCCATGATGTTTTACAAGCTGAGGGATTTCCCCACCCCCAAGACCTCACATACATGTTCACCACATCTGCAAACTTGTTCCTGGGTGTTGGAGAGCAGATCACCTTTCTTTCCCTTTGATGGATTTCAAGAGTGATTTGCGATCGCAGGCTACTGAGGCAGACTCCATCTCCTCAGCAACCCATGACCACCACCTATTCTTGCAGCGCAGCACGACTCTCCAAACTTCAAAGCAAAAGCTCCAGTAAGCATCCTCATTTTCTGACATGGGATGCTGTAGAGTGTAGATCAGGGGTCCTCAAACTTTTTAAACAGGGGGCCAGTTCACTGTCCCTCAGACCGTTGGAGGGCCGGACTATAGTTAAAAAAAAACTATGAACAAATTCATATGCACACTGCATATATCTTATTTTGAAGTAAAGAAACAAAACGGGAACAAATACAATATTTAAAATGAAGAACAAGTAAAGTTAAATCAACAAACTTGCCAGTATTTCAATGGGAACTATGGGCCTGCTTTTGGCTAAAGAGATGGTCAATGTCCGGTTCCATATTTGTCACTGCTTGTCGTAACAAGTAATGCAAGTGTGCATCCGTTAGTCTAGATCTGGTTGGAGATTTCAAATGTTTCATTCTGGAAAAAGTCTGTTCACAGACATAAGTGCTGCCAAAGATGGTTGCCATTTTGAGTGCATGGTTCCTGAGATGAGGATATGTCTCAGAGGAGAGAGATGCATAGAAATTATGAAGGCTGCTTGACTTGAATGCGTCTTTCAGAGTCCCAATTCTGCAGTTCAGCCAGTCACGTAGAAGGGAAGTAATAAAATAATAAAAATAAAACATAATAAAATAATTCTCACGACGTTTCGGCCACAACGCAAGCAGCCGTCCTCAGGTGAAAACCAGGTCTGTCGAGACGACAGAGTCTGAACGAAACAGCACACGAGCTTGGAGCATATATATAAGCTGGGCGCCTTGACAAAAGAATTTGCATATCAAGAATAATTTAGCATATTTATGGGAAATGCAGGAATGTGATTAGTACTACATATGCCCGTGCATTATGCAGGATTAGCAGCATCAAAGGGAGGGGTAGCATTAATACTCCTTCCCTTTATTAATGCTACCCCTCCCTTTGATGCTGCTAATCCCGCATAATGCGCGGGCATAATTAGTACTATTCACATACCTTCATTTCCCATATCCCCTCCCTTTGATGCTGCTAGTCCTGCATAATGCACGGGCATATGTAGTACTAATCACATTCCTGCATTTCCCATAAATATGCTAAATTCCTCTTGATATGCAAATTCCTTTGTCAAGGCGCCCAGCTTATATATATGCTCCAAGCTCGTGTGCTGTTTCGTTCAGACGCTGTCGTGTCGACGGACCTGGTTTTCACCTGAGGACGGCTGCTTGCGTTGTGGCCGAAACGTCGTGAGAATTATTTTTATGTTTTATTTTTATTATTTTATTACTTCCCTTCTACGTAACTCTAATGAAGTTAACACAAGATACCACAATTTTCATAACAGTCCCACTTCAGTGATTTACTACACAGCGCTTGTTGGTGGATGAGGCAGTGTATGGCTATTGGATGAAAATGGTTATGTTTGTCCATCTCTTGGTTAATGCGAGCAATTACTCCTTTCTTAGACCCCACCATGCTAGGAGCACCATCAGTTGTCACACTGGCTAGTTTAGCCCAGTTCAGCTCCAAACCATTCAGTTTGGCAAACCTTTTCATAGATATCCTCTCCTGTAGTTGTCCCTTTGATGCTTTGCAATGCAGCAAGCTCTTCTGTGACTTCGAAATAGTCATTCGTCCCACGAATAAAAATTAGAAGTTGTGCAGAATCACGAACATCATTGCTTTTGTCGAGTGCCAAGGAAAAATAGTAAAGTTTTTTTGTGGAGTTTTGCAAATGCTGATGCAAATTGTCTCCCATTTCTTCAATTCTCCGTGTAATTGTAGGTCCTGAAAGACTCACTGTACTAAATAAATCGGCCTTCTCTGGACACATCTCTTTGGCAACAGAAAGGCATTCTTTAACAAATTCTCCCTCCACGAATGGTCTGCCAGTGCACGCTATTAGCTTGGCAACTTGAAAACTTGCTCGCAGTGATGAAATATTTAGCTGCTTCTGCTTCACAAAAGTATTTTTCTGAGTTGTTAATGTATTTTTCAGTTTTAATATTTTATCTTTTCTCACTTCTCCGACCAAACAATCATATTTATCTTTATGTTGAGTTTCAGTGTCGACGTAAATTGTATTCTTTGAACACAGACACTATATTCTGGCATATCAGACACACAGCTCTTTCCTTGTACTGCATGAAAAAGTAATCATAAGTCCACTGTTCTTTGAATATCCTACACTCCGAGTCAATTTTTCTCTTTCTTGACATCATTGTTTCCTAGGGAGTCAAAATTGCTATTAGTAAAATACCAATATATATACAGCGCTACAAAAACAATATACCAGCAATAACTTTGCCCACACAGAGACATACAGACTGCACTGCCCATCAATGCAGTCTGATTGGGGGAACTCCGCTTTTACCCCAGGCTCACACTGGTGCGGGTGCCATTAAAAAGTTAATTACACCTGCAGTTTTGTTCACAGCGCAGCCGGCCCCTCCCACATGCCCTGGCTTCCTCTGAGTGCTGGGAGGTGGAGTAGTAGTCCGGCTGCGCTGTTCGGTTCCTCCCACCGCCTGAAGCTTGATTGCGGCCGGACTACAATTCCCATGACCCAGCGCTTCAGCCGGCCAGCCAATCGGCGGCGGCTGCCCCCTCTCCCTCTTCCACCAATGACCGTCCTTCTCATGTAGAAAATAAGTAACAGACAGGCAGCGGCGGCAAAAACACCCGGCGGGCCGGATAAATGTCCTCGGCGGGCCGCATGTGGCCCGCGGGCCGTACTTTGAGGACCCCTGGTGTAGATGGTGGAAGTGGGCATATCCCTATGTTACAGCCAGCCGGAGCACCTCCTCCTTCAGCCAGGGTCATCTGGAAAGTTCTGGACTGCAAACCCAATGCAGATGCATGAGCTAGTCCTGAACCTAAACCATTTCCCCTCAGCATCAGGAGGAAGATGCCAACCAAAGCTGCACACGATGTTGAAATTCCTACTTGCAACTATACTTAACTCTCTGAGACCAGGCTACTGTGGGTTTGAATGGGGTCCTAGATGGACACCCACCACCGGAGTGGAAAAATGGCAGGTGCATCTTACAGATGACAAGCCGGTGGTCAGGGGCAGATCAGCTCATGGTAGATCCTAGTGTGAAGGACATAGGCCCACATCCAATGGTCTGTCGCTACATAGTCCAGCAGATATTCTTGCCTGGACTCGGTGTGCATCTATGATGTTGCGTGGATGCGGCGATGCCAGAACAGTGTGTTGGTAATTAGAAGCCCATGGGCTGCACAGACGTTTAGCAGCCTTCTATTGATATTATTGAGTGGATCTGGCCCATGCCTTCCAATCACTCAAACCTATGTGTCTGCATCATGAATCTGCCAGATGGAGTTTGGCCAGAAGGCATAACAAAGCCTGTCCTCTGGGGCCTCCAGCATGAGCTTATTTCGGTGTTTCCACCGTGGTATTTGGTAGAAGTGCAAGATGGAGGGTTATCAGCACCGAGCATACACTAACCAAGCTACATAGACATTCATGACTCAAACTCCCACCACCATGACCCACAAACACACAGCCTGTACTACCAGGTATCAAGGCTATATAGTCCAGCAGATGTTGTACCATACACAGCCTGCACAACGCGCACACCGCCTGCGTCGCACTGTAAATACTGTAGTACACCAAACACATCGCTATCCAAGCCACAGTACACCACACTACAGTATGCACATGTAAACATACTCGGACACGAACACACGCACAAAGCTAAGCAAATGCACAGACACGAGGACACATAATATACACAAATAACACAAATACTGTACACAGATGCACGTCGACTCACGGACGCGAACGAAAAAACGGGTGCCAAACAAACCGCCAATTGATACGTTAAACAATAACCCTTTATAAACACACACTAATAACACACCTAGATACATACCACTGTATACAAAAAGACAAAGATCCTCCCTATAGCCTTCACAGACTTGTTGGGGCAAGTGCTGTTAGCGAGCACCTATTAAGGCCGGCACGGAACACGAGGGATTGGGTGGCCAACACCACGCCCAGCCAGCCTTTGTCTCCCCAGCTGCGATATTTACACATTGCACCAGGTACTTATTTGATGCTAATTCAACCTAGGGGAGGCCCAGGATCGATTCAGATAATTGTCATTGGTTCTGGCCGTGGGCGGGAATGTCGTATTGCGCCAGCTACAGTTCATACAGTGTACATACAGTGTGCACACGTTGGTCAGAGTTCACACGTAATGTACACACGCGGAATATACACACGCACAAGGTACACACACAGTGTACACAATAATGGGTACGTTGTTGTTGCTGAGCTCATGCACCCAAGGGATCTCTGTACAATGGAGGATTGTAAAATTAATCAAAATAAATGTAAACTCTTAAAAACACTCTTGATATGAGGCTTTTGTGACTGCAGGAATCCATACCCTTTGGTTCTTTCGGTAAAGTCATGTAGGTAGAAAAATAAAACAAAAAATAATATATCACGACGTTTCGATCGCAACACAAGCGGTTGTCCTCAGGCGGAAAAAATAAACCAGCAGTGGAACTGCTGAACCAGCGAGAGTGCTGCTCCAACAAACTGCTCACCATTTCACTCACCACTTTTTCTGTCTCTCTCGGTCCATGACGTCATCACGACAACTATAAGTCATCAGCGCGAGACGGCAGGGGGAGGTGTACCCAGATAGTGACGTCATGTCATCCTCCCCGCCATGTTTCTACGTGACGTCACGAGGACCCAGGAGTTGCAGCTCTGCTCGCCACGCAGAGGTTCCGAGTTGAGAAGTTCACATCGAGGTGGTGGTTCCTTTTGTTTACCCATTGTACAGCCTCACTTCTTTCACTAGTAGAGAGGTTCAATTGAGTAGCAGCACGTATGGAATCAGTACCCAGGTTGGAACATTACAACTCAGCGCCTAGCCATGCAGGGCTTGCCTCCTGTCTCTCGCCTGATTGCATTTGCTTTAATTATCTTTTTAAGTTTAATTTGTCTTCACCTGCCTCAATGCTTTACCTCACTAAATTTCAATATTTTAGTTCAGGAGCGTCCTGTCGACTTGGTTTTGCAGTCGCTCGGGGCTGGGGTGATGCTTTGCGTGTATTCTCGATCAAGTATTCTGCAATTATTTTTCAGCATTGGAATATTTGGACGATACCAGTCCAGAAGTGTATTGCAGAATTCGACATTAAAGCATTCTGCAAATACACTCATACATTTCGATTTAAAGCTTTCGTGACTACAGGGATTCATCTTCTTGGTTCTTTCGGTAAAGTCACGTAAAAGGAAAATAATAAAATAAAAATAAAACATAATAAAATAATTCTCACGACGTTTCAGCCACAACGCAAACAGCCGTCTTCAGGTGGAGAACAGGTCTGTCGAGAAGGCAGAGTCTGAATGGCACGCCCCAGGCTTGGAACGACTATTTATGCTGGGATGGAGGGGCGAAGAGCGTCTTGACAAAATAATTTGCATATCAAGAGGAATTTAGCATATTTATGGGAAATGCAGATATGCGATTAGTACTACTTGTGAAATGCGTAGGAGGTTTGGCGAGGGGTTTAAAGTAATTATGCCCATGCATTATGCAGGATTAGCAGTATCAATGGGATGGAGTAAGGTTAGAATTAATAAAGGGAAGGAATGTTAATAATATGGCGCCGCAGCAACTAATATGCTTATAGACTATACATTGTAATATTACACTATGTATTATTCTACCCACCCAACTGTATACCACACTGCTGTATATTCACTATACAATTACGATACTCGTATCGTAATTAATTCTAACCTTACTCCCTCCCTTTGATACTGCTAATCCTGCACAATGCATGGGCATTATGACTTTAAACCCCTCGCCAAACCTCCTACGCATTTCACAAGTAGTACTAATCGCATATCTGCATTTCCCATAAATATGCTAAATTCCTCTTGATATGCACTCCGCAGGGAATGGATTCTTTGCTCCGCTGCAAGCTTCCAACCACCACTCTCCCATTGACATATTTCGTTGCTTCCTCTTAGTACCTTTCACGCGACGGTCAATGGTATAGTGTATAGCATATTGTATAATAATAAATAGTATTAAAGTGTAATGTTTAATACAATGTATAAGGTAATATATAGTATCGTAATTTTATAGTGAATATATAGCAGTGTGGTATACAGTTGGGTGGGTAGAATAATACATAGTGTAATATTACAATGTATAGTCTATAATCATATTAGTTGCTGCGGCGCCATATTATTAACATTCCTTCCATTTATTAATTCTAAACTTACTCCCTCCCTTTGATACTGCTAATCCTGCATAATGCATGGGCATAATGACTTTAAACCCCTCGCCAAACCTCCTATGCATTTCACAAATAGTACTAACCGCATATCTGCATTTCCCATAAATATGCTAAATTCCTCTTGATATGCAAATTATTTTGTCAAGACACTCTTCGCTCCTCCATCCCAGCATAAATAGTCGCTCCAAGCCTGGACTCTGCCTTCTCGACAGACCTGTTCTCCACCTGAAGACGGCTGCTTACGTTGTGGCCGAAACGTCGTGAGAATTATTTTATCATGTTTTATTTTTATTATTTTATTATTTTCCTTCTACGTGACTTTACCGAAAGAACCAAGAAGATACACTCATACACTTAACCCTTCCCTCAGCCACTCATTCACCTACTGAACCACTCACCCAGCCACTTATACACACACACTCATCCACTCATGAACTCGCCCCTTAAACATCCACCCATCCACCCACCCAATAACCCAGTCATCCACCCACTTATACACCCACCCACTCATCCACCATTCAAACTCACCCACTGATCCACCCTCCCACTCAACTGTCCACTCACCCACTCATCCACCCATCCACCGACTCATCCACCCACCCGCTCATTCACTCGCCCACTCACACATTCACTCACCCACCTCATCCACCTACTTATCCACCCAACCACCTACACATTCACTCGCCCACTCACTCTATTTGGACAAACCAGAGGAGACGGGCTATGCATATGTAGTAAGTTGCAGGAGGCTTGGACGACGTGGTTGGAGGCACACTTATTTATTAATACCAACTTGTGTACAGTAACGGGAATACACAGCACTTGAAGGGGTATCGTCCCCTTCACTCGTCTAACAGGGAGACACAACGTCTAACCCCGCTAACCTATGCCCGAGTTCTCCACTACGGAGCTAGGGGAGGCTACCTATCCCAGCCCTGGTCAAGCTGGGATCCCGGCACCCTGAGTCTCCAGACCGGCCCTTATAAGAACGTCAGTCTGGGCTCACGGGGCCACGCCACCGGCTTGCCCTGGTCGGTCCTGACAAGGACAGCGAGCCAGGGGAGCTCCGGGGCCTATTCTAGCTGGTCTTCACTCTTCGCTGGTTAAAGCTAACACTCGACCTCGAGCCCTCCGGCTCACCACCTTTTATAGCACTCGGCCCCCGGGAGGGGCCCGTGGGGGATGCAGGTGCGGACGTCGGTGTGAGCACCTCTGCGTACGGCCCTAACCACGCCCCTTGTGTTTGTTACCCATCCGTGCCCATACATCTCTACAATTACACCTCTACATCACCCCCCCCTGTACAGCCCGCAGCCGTCCCCGGCTTCAACAAAATCACAATAAAGGTGCATCCCCCCCCCAAAACCGTGTGTGCCTCGCGTAATTTTAACAAGAACAACAATAACAACAGGAAAAAGAAAAATAACCCGACACACCCCCCCTGAATAAATACCCCATTCCGTATAACCAACATATATACACGTACCCCGGACGCCCCCCCCCTCCTTCCGCAAGGGCCCCCCAACGGCCGACCTCACAAAAGTCTGCGCGTTTTGGCGCGCGTTCTCGCGGCGGGCCCGTCACAAGGGGCCGCCCCGGCTCGCCCAGTGGCGGGTGTTGACAGTCCGGGTGTGAGAGTGTCTGGCTTCGCTGCTGAGTGACCCCCGACCCCCCCGGGAGGGGTTGGCGGTCGTGGGCACGTCACTCCTGGTGCACCTGGAGATGGAACAGTCGGTGTCAGGTTAGGCGAGTGCAGCGAAGCCGGGGAGTCGGCGGACCCCTCACACGTTTGACCACGCGTGTGTGTGTGAGGAACACGGGGCGGCGCAATGAACGGTTTCAACCTGGAGGGGTGCACGTACCACCGATGCTTCCCCCACTTGACGCGTACACATTGCGGCCGCAAGACCTGTATGACCTCCTCGGGCCCCCGCCACGGCCGCACCAGCTTCGACGAGGTCGCCAGTGGCACCTGGGGACAGTGCAACCATGCCCTGTCCCCCGGTTTCCATTGGAACACATGTGCCCGCCCCAGCCTAAGCCTCTCATTCGCCCTTTGGCGGAGTTCCGAATTTTGCACGGCCGCTTCGCGTGCCTCTGTTAATTTTCAGATGTTAAATTTAACGTGGTCGGACAATTTAGAATTTGCCTGAGGCGCCGAGAGCTTCAGCTGAGTCGTCACAGGCGGGTTAGCCTCGCGGCCATACATTAAGAAGAAAGGTGAAAATCCGGTGGCCGCATGGGGAGCCATCCTGTAGGCTTGCAACACACCCACGATGTGAAGGGTGTGCTGGGACAGCATGGACGTGATAGTCCGATGCAGCCGTTCCACCATCCCGTCAGTTTGTGGGTGATATGGGGAGGTCCGAATTTTCTCCGTACCCAAGAGGTCGCACACCTCGCGGAGGAGTTTCCCCGAAAATGTTTTACCCTGGTCAGTCAGAAGCCGTTCCGGAGCACCCTTGTCGAGGACGTAGCCCTGGACAAAGGCCTCCGCGACGGCTGCTGCCGACTGGTTGGCCAGGGGCCAGGCCATGGGCCATCTCGTTAAATATTCGACCCCTGTCAATAAGTACCTATTTCCCCTGGGTGTAGCGGGAAATGGCCCGAGAATGAGCTCGTTAATCCGGGAAACCTTTATCGACTGCAGCGGAGGGTTGGACCCCCTCGCTGGTGGCTTCTGCTGCGCACATTGAGTGCACGACCCCAGGAGATCCCCCACGTCCTTTGCCATGCCCGGCCAGAAGAAATCGAGCTGGAGCATGGCAAGGGTCTTGTGAGTCCCCAAGTGCAGGAGCCGCTCATGCGCAGCCCACACCACTTTACCCCTCAATGCTGAAGGCACCACCAGCCGTTGGCGGCGGGATTTCCCGTCCCAGTGCATTAAAATCCCCTGGAACAACCCCCATGAGTCAACGTTCGCCGCCCCCTGACCAACCCCCCCGATGCGACGGCGCAAAGCGAGGAGGGAGGTGTCCTCCATTTGGAGGCGTCCCCACTCCGCAACGGACAACCCCAGCAAGGAATCCCTCCGTTGCTCAATAGGACCCGAAGCTGAAGGCGCATCGGCGGCGGCCACAAGGACCGAATCCGTGGTCACGTTCGGAGGCCTACAACGCCCCGAACCCAAGAGGCAAGCGCACTCTGAAGTGGGCGGCAACCGCGACAGAGCGTCAGCGTTCGTGTGGCAGACGCCCTTACGATATGTGGTGACAAAATCGTAGTCTTGGAGAATCTCCAACCATCGAGACAACTGTCCCGATGGTTGTTGAATCCGCAAGGCGTACTGCAGCGCCGCATGATCTGTACGGACGGTGAAACGTCGACCGTACAGATACGGGCGGTACTGCTGAATGAAATAAACGATCACCAATAGTTCACGATGGGTAACGCAGTACCGTTGTTCCGCCGGAGACAACACCCGACTGCCGTAATCCACCACATGCTCTACGCCACCAATGAGCTGCGACAGCACGCCCCCAATGCCCGTGTTACTTGCGTCTGTATCGAGCAAGAAGGGTTGTGAGAAATCGGGATAATTCAACGGCGGAGCCCCCACCAGGGCATCCCGGAGGGAGCGAAAAGCAGCCTCCTCCTCCGGTCCCCAACGAAACTTGACTCCCTTGGACGTCAAGGCATGCAAGGGTTTCGCGATCGTAGCGAAGTCAGCCACAAACCGTCGGTAGTACGACGCGAACCCAATGAAACTCCTGACCTCCCCCACCGAGGTGGGAGTTGGCCAGGAGCTGACGCATTTCGTTTTGGCGGGATCAGTGGATATCCCCGAGCGTCCAACAATATGACCCAAATACCGCACCGATTCGCGGAGCAAATGGCACTTCTGCGGTTTAAATTTCAAATTGGCAGCCCGCATTTTGAGGAAAACAGCACGCAACCTCTGGAGGTGTTCATCGAATGTTTTGCTAAAGACGATGATATCGTCCAAGTAAATTAAACACGAATCCCATTGCAAGCCCGCCAAGACCAGTTCCATTAACCGCTGAAAAGTTGCCGGCGCGGAATGTAAGCCCATCGGCAAGCGGTTAAATTGGAAAAGGCCGTGCGGTGTACGGAAAGCAGTCTTAGGTTTAGATTCGTCATCCAGAGGAAGCTGCCAGAATCCAGAAAGTAAATCCAGGGTGGAAAAGAATCGCGCCCCCGCCAAGGCATCAAGCGACTCATCCATTCGAGGAAGCGGGTACGCGTCGGCTACTGAAATTTTGTTCAACCGCCGAAAGTCGACACAAAACCGCAGTGAGCCGTCGTGTTTTTTCACCAAAACGATCGGTGCGCCCCACGGGCTGTTGGAAGGGGATATGATATCGGCGGCTAGCATGTCGTCAACGGCCGATTTGACATGATCCTTTTCGGCGGGACTCAACCGAAAGGGATTTTGGCGGATTGGCGCGCTGTCACCCGTGTCAATGTGGTGTCGCAGCAATTTAGTACAACCAATATCAAATTTGTGTTGACTAAAAACGTCGGCAAACTCTTTCAGGAGAACTCGCAGCCTCTCACGCTGTGAGTTGGACAGGTCCACTGATCCCGCGCAAAGCGCATCCAGCCATCCGTCATCACAGTCCGAATGCGGTCGCGACGGAGGATCGGTGCTCACCTGACCCACGAGCGGTTCCCCATAGGGTGCCGGCGTTGCGTGTGCAAGCACGGTCCCTTGAGGAACCACGGCCGTTCGCGATCCCACATTAAGGACTGCAATGAAGGGGTCCCCATCCCCTTTCACCATGGTCTGAGTCGCTAGCAAATCGGGTCCATTGACCCCGGCTCGAGATGGTCCCAAGAAGACCCCCCGATCCGCAACCCCCTCAGCAAACGGCCGACGCAACCTAAGAGGGACGAGCATCTGAGCTCCCGGGGATACGCGTACAGTCCTTGCCACGAGCGCCTGCACGGTCGCAAACGCCCGACGCTCCGTGGCGGGGGAAGACAAAAACGTTACACGTCGGCCCGACGGGAGTTCGATGCACCCCTGGTCGATCAATATACGGATAGGCATTTTGGCCAAGAAATCCGTCCCCAACAGGCACGGAACCGCCAGCGAGGAGGAAACCAATACCGGCCCGGATAATTTGATGTCCCCAATGCTAATTTTGGCGCGGATCTGCCCAATGATGCCCAGCGAGCCCCCGTTAGCAGCATAGCATGGCACGTCAACGGGGAGCAAAGGACGGCTTTGAACGGGAAGGATGTTATAAATCAAATCAGATATAATGGTCGCCGATGCTCCCGTGTCAATTAAAATCCGCACCTCAACCCCATCAATGTGACCGACCACGACCGACGACCCCGCCGACGCTGCAACGACACGATGGGCGAGCTCCGACCACTGGCCCGGTTGGAGCGCTCGCCGCATTTCAGAACATTCCGACGCAACGCCCGGCGATTTTCGAGCCCTGTTTGTTTCAGCGAGTGAGTGTGTGACAGATGTGTGCACGGGCCAAACGTGTGAGGTGCCACGACTTGCCGTATTTCTCTGCTGGAGCTTGGGTGGAGGCGGCGCGGCGTCCTGACGAGGTGTCGCCCCGCGCTGACGAGGAGCCCGGCATCCTGAAGCCACGTGGCCTTGAAGGCCACAGTTGTAGCAGCGTGTGAGCGCCCCAGATGGCCTGGGCTGCTCCTGGCGGCTCGGTCCGTTCCGAGCCTGTGGTTCCACAGATCTCCATTCCCCCCGCCGCTCCACCCCGCAGACCTCCTCCGATGGGAGGGTGGGAGCCGCCATGGCATGGCCGGCCACCCCCTTTACGGCCTTGCGACGCAGGGACCGCAAGCCCCCATGGATGTGGCGCGCGACCAGCAAGGAAGACATCTCTGTGTCGTCTTGAGCCAAGACGGCGATGTCCAGCTCGTCCGCGAGTAGCAACAGCTTTTCCGCCACCATAGCGTCCACTCCCTCCTCGTCCATCCGCGGAAAAGCTGCCTTCGCCAGGGCCAGGAGAGCCGTCCGGAAAGCCAGAGGCGATATGTTGGCGCCCCGATGGCGATCGTGGAACAGCTGCCTGCAGTTCGAAGGCGGGCCGTAGACAGCGGACAGCAGCTGCAGCGCCAAGTGCAGCGTGGCGCGCTTTTCCCTAGGCGCCGAGGTGAGGGTAGCCAGGGCGTCGTTGTCCAGCATCGCCGGCAGCGCGCGTAGTGCTTCGCCATCCGTCCAGTTCGCCATCTCCTGATGAGCGAGGAACCGTCTCTTGAAGCCACCCCAGTCCCCATCTGCGCCCACAAACTCTTTGAGAGGCGGCAGTCGCTGCTGTAACGCGACGTTCGTGGTTGTGGATCGCGCTCCGTCGTTCCCGGCACTCGGTACAGTGCGGGCGGGCTGCGCGTATGGCATCGCCGGTCGCTCCATTGTCGACGCGCTGGCCGGTGTTGATGTCACGGCTTCTGCTTGGCCCTCGGTGGTCACCTGACGCGGGCCGGCCCCGCCCTCTGCTCCCACTGTAGCGATGGCGGGAAATTTGACTGCGAGCCGCGTCGGGGTGGCGGGAAACGGCGCTGCGCGTCGGCTGCCGTCGTCGTCCCGCGCAGCCTCTCCAGCCCCCAGCCGCGTGATCTCTTCCAACGTGGCGGCCGCAGCGTAGAGCAGCTCCGCCAGGCGGGAGTGAGCCAGCCGAAGTCCCTCGGCCGACGCACCCCACCCTTCCTGTCATAGCGGCGCGGGTGTACTCGGCCCCGGCTGCTCGGATCCGACCTCGGCCATCTCTGGTGCCGAGCCGGCCGAGGTGTCCTCCATCTCCGGTTCCCTGGTACGCGTCGTCCCTCGTGTGTCCATTGTTGAACGATCACTTCTGACCCCAGATGTAGTAAGTTGCAGGAGGCGTGGACGACGTGGTTGGAGGCACACTTATTTATTAATACCAACTTGTGTACAGTAACGGGAATTCACAGCACTTGAAGGGGTATCGTCCCCTTCACTCGTCTAACAGGGAGACACAACGTCTAACCCCGCTAACCTACGCCCGAGTCCTCCACTACGGAGCTAGGGGAGGCTACCTATCCCAGCCCTGGTCAAGCTGGGATCCCGGCACCCTGAGTCTCTAGACCGGCTCTTATAAGAACGTCAGTCTGGGCTCTCGGGGCCACGCCACCGGCTTGCCCTGGTCGGTCCTGACAAGGACAGCGAGCCAGGGGAGCTCCGGGGCCTATTCTAGCTGGTCTTCACTCTTCGCTGGTTAAAGCTAACACTCGACCTCGAGCCCTCCGGCTCACCACCTTTTATAGCACTCGGCCCCCGGGAGGGGCCCGTGGGGGATGCAGGTGCGGACGTCGGTGTGAGCACCTCCTCTGCGTACGACCCTAACCACGCCCCTTGTGTTTGTTACCCATCCGTGCCCATACATCTCTACAATTACACCTCTACACATATGTTAAGGGGAGTGGGAAGATCTGCAACCAGGAGCGTGACACAAATAATCTCAATAGTGTTCACCTCTTTCACAGGCTTCTCTCACTACAAGAATGCACGCTGTAAAATATTGTCGAATTGCAAAGAAGAGTGCCTTTTTCATAATCTACAAGTATAATTGATGGTTATGCATGAAGTTATATACATTTATATGTTAACTGTTGAAGATTGCCATTAAAGTGGCTGCCTTGCGTGGCTTTGCCTTCATGCAATGCTTCCCAATATCTTCCCAATTATTAAATTATTATTCCGTTTACTGCACACAGTACACTTGCACACAATTTACAAATCTTACACATCACACACTCAACATCCATGTACAATGCACACAGTAAGGAGACCCATGAATATCGCGGGTTTATTGTTCGCGTTTTTGACCTATTGTGGGCAACTTCTGTGTTTACCAATTTAGCTATTATGGGGGTTCGTTTTGGCCTTTTGCAGGTGTAGTGGGTACCACGGAGACTGGAGACGTTGTCTTTAGAGGCAACACAGTTTATTTGTAACTATGAACAAGACTCCCCTTAACTCACGCTATCTAGGGAGGTACAGCCTCTGGGCGAGCGTGCCCTCACACTCAGTCAACCTGGCTTTTGCCCCCCCCCCCCGGTATCTGTGCCCGAGGGGAGGCTAACTGACCCGACCCAGCCAAGGTACGGGTCCTGACCACTGGTCCTGACCACTGGTCCAAGTTCGGCCCGGCCCTTACAAGGACGTCGGGTCCCGGGGTCCTAGCTAGGCTGGTCTTCTCTCTTCGTCTGCGGAACACTGCCCTGAGCTGTGCTTGAGGTACCCCTTTTATACACAAATAATTGTGACCTCTCTGGGTAATGGGAAATGGTCCCAAAATGTCCAATGCCACCAATTCATTCACACGAGACACCGTTATGGATTGCAGCGGCACCCTGTGCGGATGTGCGGGTGACTTCCGACACGCACGCTCTGGATAAGCCTTAATGAACAAATACACATTCTTGTCCATCCCTGGCCAACAGAAATCCATATTTAAGGTCGAGTGTTTTCTTGACACCCAAATGTATCAATGTTTTGTGCACCGTGTGCATAAGTCTGCCTCGTAGGCTCGTGGGCACCACTAGACAAACCATTGAAGCTCTACATCCCATCGTAGGAGCCCCTCAATGACCTGCAGAAAAGGGTGCCCCGCAGTACTCATTTGTCGGGAGGCCTGGTGCCTCAAATTCAGCAGGGAGGCATCCTCAACCTGGAGCCGTCCACACTCGCTGTGGTTCAGGCCAAATATGCAGTCGGCCGGTGCTTGCGCATCGCTGGCCGGGACAGAGTCAACTACGGCGACCATCTCGGGCGACTTCTGCAGCAGCGCTCCGCACCGAGCTGAGCCCATCACGCACCTGCATGAGCCGGACGGCGGCAGCCGGGACAGCGCATCCGCATTCCCATTGGCGCGCCCCTTTCCTATACCCGGCAACACGGGTTCGATTCCCGCTCATGGCCAACATCAGTGACGATTATCTGAACCGGTCCCGGGCCTCCCCTAGGTCGACTCAGCCTCAAATGAGTACCTGGTGTGGTGTGTAAAACATTGCCACTAGGGAGACAAAGGCAGTCCACCCACCCCCTCGTGTACCGTTCCGGCCTTCATAGGTGCTCGCTAACAGCACTTGCCCCTACAGTCTATTAAGGCTATATGGGGGATCTTTGTCTTTGTGTGTATGTGTAGAACTTTGCTGGTAGCGCGCTGAGCTACGAACCCAGCGATCTGAGTTCAATTCCCGCTCACGACCAACCCCTGTGACGAATATCTGAACTTTTCTTGGGCCTCCCCTAGGTCGACTCAGACTCAAATGAGTACCTGGTGCAGTGTGTAAAAATCGCCATTGGGGAGACAAAGGCGGTCGGGTGTGGTGCTGGCCACCCACCTCGTGTACTGTACCGGCCTTCATAGGTGCTCGCTAACAGCACTTGCCCTAACAGTCTGTTAAGGCTATACAGGGAGGGGATCTTGTGTTTGTATGTGTGCATGTGTATGTATGTACACGCATGCATATGTACGTGTGTGTGCACGTGTGCGTGTACGTGCGCGTGTATGTGTGCGCACGTACGTGTGCACGTATACTGGCATGTACGTGTGTGTCTGTGCTTGTACGTGTGTGTGTATGTGTAGAGGTGTAATTGTGTATGGGAGCGGATGGCAAACAAACACAAGGGGCGTGGTTAGGGCCGTACACATAGGAGGTGGCCACACCGACGTCCGCACCTGCATCCCCCACGGGCCCCTCCCGGGGGGGCCGCGGGCTATAAGAGGGGGTGAGCCGGAGGGCTCGAGGTCGAGGTATCAGCTTTAACCAGCGAAGACGGAAGACCAGCTAGAATAGGCCCCGGAGCTCCCCTGGCTCGCTGTCCTTATCAGGGCCGACCAGGGCAAGCCGGTGGCGTGGCCCCGAGAGCCCAGACTGACGAGCAGGTCTGGGAACTCAGGGGGTCGGATCCCAGCTTGACCAGGGCTGGGACAGGTAGCCTCCCCTAGCTCCCTAGTGGAGGACTTGGGCTTAGGTTAGCGGGGCTTAGATGTTGTGTCTCCCTGTTAGCCGAGTAAGGGGACGTTACCCCTTAGGTCCTGTGTATACTCGCTAACTGTATACAAGTTGTGTTAATAAATAAGTGTGCCTCCGATCCCGTCGTCAAGCCTCCTGAGTAATTACTACATCTGGTGTCAGAAGTAAAACGTCCAAAGATGGACACACGAGGGACGACACGTACCAGGGAGTCGGAGAGGGAGGACACCGCGGCCGAATCACCACCAGAGATGGCCGAGGTCGGATCGGAGCAGCCGGGGCCGAGTACACCCGCGCCGCTACGACAGGAGGGGGGGGATGCGTCGGCCGAGGGACTTCGGCTGGCTCACTCCCGCCTGGCGGAGCTGCTCTACGCCGCGGCCGCCGTGTTGGAGGAGATCACGCGGCTGGGAGCTGGAGGGGCTGCGCGGGAAGACGGCAGCAGCCGACGCACGCCGGCATTTCCCGCCACCCCGACGCGGCTCGCGGTTAAATTTCCCGCCATCACTACAGTGCGAGCAGAGGGCGGGGCCGGCCTGCGTCAGGTGACTGCTGAGGGCCAAGCACGAGCCGTGACATCATCAACGCCGGCCAGCGCGTCAACAACGGAGCGACCGGCGATGCCATGCTCACAGCCCGCCCACACTGTAACGTCGGCTGGGAACGAGGGAGCGAGATCCACAGCCACGGACGTCGCCTTACAACAGCGACTGCCGCCTCTCAAGGAGTTCGTGGGAGCGGCTGGAGATTGGGGCGGCTTCAAAAGGCGGTTCATCGCTCATCAAGAGATGGCGAACTGGACGGACGCCGAGGCACTATGCGCGCTGCCGGCGATGCTGGACGACGACGCCCTGGCTACCCTCACCTCGGCGCCTAAGGAAAAGCGCGCCACGCTGCACCTGGCGCTGCAGCTGCTGTCAGCCGTCTATGGGCCGCCTTCGGACTGCAGGCAGCTGTTCCACGATCGGCATCGGGGCGCCAACGAATCGCCCCTGGCCTTCCGAACGGCTCTCCTGGCCCTGGCAAAGGCAGCTTTCCCGCGGATGGACGAGGAGGGAGTGGACGCCATGGTGGCTGAAAAGCTGCTGCTACTCGCCGATGAGCTGGACATCGCCGTCTTGGCTCAAGACGACGGAGAGATGTCGTCCCTGCTGGTCGCGCGCCACATCCACGGGGGCTTGCGGTCCCTGCGTCGCAAGGCTGCCAAGGGGGTGGCCGGCCATACCATGGCGGCCACCGCCCTCCCATCAGAGGAGGTCTGCGGGGTGGAGCGGCGGGGGGAATGGAGATCGGCGGCACCGCAGGCTCGGAATGGACCGAGCCGCCAGGAGCAGCCCAGGCCATCTGGGGCGCTCACACGCTGCTACAACTGTGGCCTGCAAGGCCACGTTGCGTCAGGATGCCGGGCTCCCCGTCAGCGCGGAGCGACACCTCGTCAGGACGCCACGCCGTCTCCACCCAAGCTCCAGCAGAGAAATACGGCGAGTCGTGGCACCTCACACGTTTGGCCCATGCACACATCCGACACACACTCACGCGCTCAACTGAACAGGGTTCGAAAATCGCCGCCCATCGCGCGCGATTGTTCTGAAATGCGGCGAGCGCTCCAACCGGGTCAGTGGTCGGAGCTCGCCCATCGTGTCGTTGCTGCGTCGGCGGGATCATCGGTTGTGGTCGGTCATATTGATGGGGTAGAGGTGCGGATTTTAATTGACACAGGGGCATCGGCGACCATTATATCTGATTTGATTTATAACATCCTTCCCGTTCAAAGTCGTCCCTTGCTCCCTGTTGACGTGCCATGCTATGCTGCTAACGGGGGCTCGCTGGGCATTATTGGGCAAATCCGCGCCAAAATTTGCATTGGAGACATTAAATTATCCGGGCCTGTTTTGGTTTCCTCCTCACTCGCCGTTCCGTGCCTGTTGGGGACGGATTTCTTGGCCAAAATGCCCATCCGTATCTTGATTGACCAGGGGTGCATCGAGCTCCCATCGGGCCGACGTGTTACATTTTTGTCTTCCCCCACCACGGAGCGTCGGGCGTTTGCCACCGTGCAGGCGCTCGTGACAAAAACTGTGCGCGTACCCCCGGGGGCTCAGATGCTCGTCCCTCTTAGGTTGCGTCGGCCGTTTGCTAAAGGGGTTGCGGATCGGGGGGTCTTGTTGGGACCATCTCGGGCCGGGGTCAATGGACCCGATTTGCTAGCGGCTCAGACCATGGTGAAAGGGGATGGGGACCCCTTCATTGCAGTCCTTAATGTAGGATCACGAACGGCCGTGGTTCCTCAAGGGACCGTGCTTGCACACGCAACGCCGGCGCCCTATGAGGAACCACTCGTGGGTCAGGTAACCACCGATCCTCCGTCGCGACCGCATTCGGACTGTGATGACGGATGGCTGGATGCACTTTGCGCGGGATCTGTGGATCTGTCCGACACGCAGCGTGCGCAGCTGCGAGTTCTCCTGAAAGAATTTGCCGACGTTTTTAGTAAACACAAATTTGATATTGGTTGTACTAAATTGCTGCGACACCATATTGACACGGGTGACAGCGCGCCAATCCGCCAAAATCCCTTTCGGCTCAGTCCCGCCGAAAAGGATCATGTCAAATCGGCTGTTGATGACATGCTAGCCGCCGATATCATTTCCCCTTCCAACAGCCCGTGGGGCGCACCGATCGTTTTGGTGAAAAAACACGACGGCTCACTGCGGTTTTGTGTCGACTTTCGGCGATTGAACAAAATTTCTGTGGCAGATGCGTACCCGCTTCCTCGAATGGATGAGTCGCTCGATGCCTTGGCGGGGGCGCGATTCTTTTCCACCCTCGATTTACTATCTGGATTCTGGCAGCTTCCTCTGGATGACGAATCAAAACCTAAAACTGCTTTTCGGACACCGCAAGGTCTCTTCCAATTTAACCGCTTGCCGATGGGCTTACATTCTGCGCCGGCAACTTTTCAGCGGTTAATGGAACTGGTCTTGGCAGGCTTACAATGGGATTCGTGTTTAATTTACTTGGACGATGTCATCGTCTTTAGCAAATCCTTCGAGGAACACCTCCAGAGGCTGTGTGCTGTTTTTCTCAAAATGCGGGCTGCCAATTTAAAATTTAAACCGCAGAAGTGCCATTTGCTCCGCGAATCGGTGCGGTATTTGGGTCACATTGTTGGGCGCTCGGGGATATCCACTGATCCCGCCAAAACGGAATGCGTCAGCTCCTGGCCGACTCCCACCTCGGTGGGAGAGGTCAGGAGTTTCATTGGGTTCGCGTCGTACTATCGACGGTTTGTGGCTGACTTCGCTACGATCGCGAAACCATTGCATGCCTTGACGTCCAAGGGAGTCAGGTTTCATTGGGGGCTGGAGGAGGAGGCTGCTTTTCACGCCCTCCGGAATGCCCTGGTGGGGGCTCCGCCGTTGAATTACCCCGACTTCTCACAACCCTTCTTGCTCGATACAGATGCAAGTAACACGGGCATCGGGGGCGTGCTGTCCCAACTCATTGGGGGCGTAGAGCATGTGGTGGCTTACGGTAGTCGGGTACTGTCTCCAGCGGAACAACGGTACTGCGTTACCCGTCGGGAATTATTGGCAATTGTTTATTTCATTCAGCAGTACCGCCCATATCTGTACGGTCGGCGTTTCACCGTCCGTACAGATCATGCGGCCCTACAGTACGCTCTGCGGGTTCAACAACCATCGGGCCAGTTGTCTCGATGGTTGGAGATTCTCCAGGACTACGACTTTGTCACCACATATTGTAAGGGCGTCCGCCACACGAACGCTGACGCCCTGTCACGGTTGCCACCCACTTCGGAGTGCGCTTGCCTCCTGGGTTCGGGGCGTTGTAGGCCCCCGAACGTCACCACCGATTCGGTCCTCGTGGCCGCCGCCGATGCGCCTTTGGCTTCGGGTCCTATCGAGCAAGAAGGGAGGGATTCGTTGCTGGGGTTGTCGGTCGCGGAATGGGGACGCCTCCAAATGGAGGACACCTCCCTCCTCGCTCTGCGCCGTCGCGCAGGGGGGGTTGGGCAGGGGGTGGCGAACATTGACTCGTGGGGGTTGTTCCAGGGTCTTTTGATGCACTGGGACGGAAAAACCCGCCGCCAGCAGCTCGTGGTGCCTGCAGCATTGAGGGGTAAGGTGGTATGGGCTGTTCATGAGCGGCTTCTGCACTTGGGGGTTCACAAGACCTTTGCCACGCTCCAGCTCGATTTCTTCTGGCCGGGCATGGCAAAGGACGTGGGGGATCTCCTGGGGTCGTGCACGCAATGCGCGCAGCGAAAGCCACCAGCTAGGGGGTCCAACCCTCCGCTGCAGTCCATAAAGGTTTCCCGGGTTAACGAGCTCGTTGCGCTAGACATACTCGGGCCATTTCCCGCTACACCCAAGGGGAATAGGTATTTATTGACAGGGGTCGAATACTTCACGAGATGGCCTATGGCCTGGCCCCTGGCCAACCAGTCGGCAGCAGCCATCGCGGAGGCCTTTGTCCAGGGCTATGTCCTCGACAAAGGTGCTCCGGAACGGCTGCTTACTGACCAGGGTAAGAATTTTTCGGGAAAACTCCTCCGCGAGGTGTGCGACCTCTTGGGTACGGAGAAAATTCGGACCTCCCCGTATCACCCTCAAACTGACGGGATGGTGGAACGGCTACATCGGACCATCACGTCTATGCTGTCCCAACAGGTGTCCGAATCCCAGACAGATTGGGACCTTCGCATAGCCGGTGTGTTGCAGGCCTACAGGATGGCTCCCCATGCGGCCACCGGATTTTCCCCTTTCTTTTTAATGTATGGCCGCGAGGCTAACCCCCCTGTGATGACCCAGCTGAAGCTCGCGGCGCCTCAGGCGAAGTCTACCTTGTCCGAACACGTTAAATTTAACATCAGCAAATTGTCTGAGGCGCGGGAAGCGGCCGTGCAAAATTCTGAACTCCGCCAGAAGGCGAACGAGAGGCTTCGGCTGGGGCGGGTACATGTGTTCAAATGGAAACCAGGGGACAGGGCATGGTTGCACTGTCCCCAGGTGCCACTGGCAACCTCGTCAAAGTTGGTACGGCCGTGGCGGGGGCCAGTGGAGGTCGTACAGGTCTTACGGCCGCAATGTGTTCGCGTCAAATGGGGGAGGCGTCGGTGGTACGTGCACCCCTCAAGGTTGAAACCGTTCATTGCGCCGGCCCGTGGTTCACACACACACACGCATGGCCAAACGTGTGAGGGGTCCGCCGACTCCCCGACGTCGCTGCTCTCGCCTAACATGACATCAACTGTTCCATCTCCAGAGGCAACAGGAGTGACGGGTCCACGCCCGCCAACCCCTCCCGGAGGGGTCGGGGGTCACTCGGCAGCGACGCCAGACTCTCTTGCACCCGGACCGTCACCAACCACCACTGAGCGTGCCGGGTCGAGCCCTTGTGACGGGCCCGCCGCGAGAACGCGCGCCAAAACGCGCAGACTATTGTGAGGTCGGCCGTTGGGGGGCCCTTGCGGACAGTGGGGGAGGGGCATCCGGAGCGCGTGTATATATGTTGGGTTTGCGGAATGGGGTATTTATTCGGGAGGGTGCGCCGGGTTATATTTTTTTTCTCTTTCTTCTTCTACCTGTTCCTGTTGTTGTTGTTGTTGTTATGACTGTTATCGTTCTTGTTAAATTTACGCGAGGCACACACGGTTTTGGGGAGGCATGCACCTTTATTCTGGTTTTGTTGCAGCCGGGGACGGCTGCGAGCTGTACAGGGGGGGGTGATGTAGAGGTGTAATTGTGTATGGGAGCGGATGGCAAACAAACACAAGGGGCGTGGTTAGGGCCGTACACATAGGAGGTGGCCACACCGACGTCCGCACCTGCATCCCCCACGGGCCCCTCCCGGGGGGGCCGCGGGCTATAAGAGGGGGTGAGCCGGAGGGCTCGAGGTCGAGGTATCAGCTTTAACCAGCGAAGACGGAAGACCAGCTAGAATAGGCCCCGGAGCTCCCCTGGCTCGCTGTCCTTATCAGGGCCGACCAGGGCAAGCCGGTGGCGTGGCCCCGAGAGCCCAGACTGACGAGCAGGTCTGGGAACTCAGGGGGTCGGATCCCAGCTTGACCAGGGCTGGGACAGGTAGCCTCCCCTAGCTCCCTAGTGGAGGACTTGGGCTTAGGTTAGCGGGGCTTAGATGTTGTGTCTCCCTGTTAGCCGAGTAAGGGGACGTTACCCCTTAGGTCCTGTGTATACTCGCTAACTGTATACAAGTTGTGTTAATAAATAAGTGTGCCTCCGATCCCGTCGTCAAGCCTCCTGAGTAATTACTACATATGTGTAATGCGGGCGTAAACGGCTTCGCGGATGTGACGTCATGGGGGGAGGAGTTAGGTCACGTGGGAGAGAGGGGTGAGGTCTTAAGGGAGAGATACCGGAAGAGAGGAGGAGTGTGGGAGACAGAGTTAGAGTGAGGCCACGCAGGGCGGAGGTCGAGGAGTGGCGAGATCGCCACATACACGGAGGGTAAGACTTGGCACCGTCGGCCAGCGGTGACCAAGCACGGAGGAACGACGGGCAGCGGTGGAGCTGCAGTGAGGGCAGCGATGGAGCTGCAGTGAGGGCAGCCGGAGGACTGCACAGGGGGTCTGCAGCGGAGCTGCAGAGGTGTGGAGGCTACGGGAGCGAGGGCAGCTACGGAGCTGCCAAGGGGAGAGCTCTGAGCGAGGGCCATGCGGGAAAAGTGTAAGAACCCGAATAAAGGACGACGGAGACAGAACCAGGATCGAGTCCCTTATTACACTGGTGTCAGAAGTGAAACGGCATGTCAAAACAGCTCAGAAGAAAGAATATTCCTGCGCCATCGTCTGCTACAACATCCGACGACGACGACCTTCCTCGGGCGGTCGACCTACCTGCGATGGAGGAGGAGATGCGTGCGGGAACAAGTGCGGGTCCGGGAGTCGAAGTGGTCGCCGCGTCGGTGGACCCGTCTGCACCTGTGGACGCGGATTGGCGATGGAGGCAGATGGCGGCGCAGCTGGAGACGCTGAAAATCGTGCTCGCGCAATTGTGCGAGCTCGTCACGCCGAGGACGGCGTTGGGGGGAGCCGATGGAGGTCCGCAGGTCGCTGCCTTGCCTCCGCTGTCGGCGCCATTGACCACGCGGCAAGAAGACGCCATCTTGGGCGTGGCAGGAGAAGAACGGCGGGAAGCCGCTATCTTGCGCTCTCTGCGGCGAGAGGCCGCCATCTTGAACACGCGGCGATGCGACGCCATTTTGAATATGCCGCCTGGTGAGTCATCGGAGGAGGACGGTGCAACAAGGAGTCGCAGTCGTCATCTCACGACCGTCAAAGAATTCTCCATCGGGGGCGATTGGAGTGCTTTCGCCTGCAGATTTCTGGTGGCGGTACGCTCAGCGAGGTGGACGGACGCTGAGGCGTTGGAGGTTTTACCGACTCTTCTCGATGACGAGTCGGTGAGATTCTTTCGCTCCATCAAGGCGGAGAAGAAGAAAACATTGAGAGGAGTTTTCGACGAGATGGCAGATGCATATGAGCCACCGGATGACGCTCATCGCCGGTTTGTTCAACGTCAGCGAGCACCCGAGGAGTCGCCGGTGGCATACAGGGGTGCGGTATTGGAGTTGGCCATGGCTGCATACCCGGAGACGGAGCCTGACCTGCTCGAACCTCTCATCTTGGGTAAGATGCTCGAGCTGTCCCGGGATTTGGGGATTCCTATGCCGGTGTGTGGCCACGAAAAGCTTATGTCCCGGGCGGCCGCTAAATGTCTTGATGCCCAGTTCAACCTGCGCCGTTGGAAGCAAGTCACGGCGTGGACGGGGGGGCCCATCGTCGAGGGAGGTGCCGCGGGTTGGGATCCCAAGAAGGCGGTGTACTTTCCTGACGGGGGGGGGGGCCCGCAGGAGCTGACAGCCGCCTCTGCTCAGTGGTCGGCCCGCAGTACGCCGGGGCCGCGATCTGCGCCACCGCCACGGGAGCGTCGGGACGGGGTGCCTGCGGCGCGGCGTAACAACATCGACTGCTTCCGCTGCGGCCGTAAAGGCCATTACGCCAGGGACTGCTGGGCCCGCGTCCCGGGTCCGCCCCAGCAGGAGGCCTCGTCAGCGGACGCGCCACGGAAGGATCCTCCAGGACAGGCAAGTCGGTGCGCACCAGACACCCGGCAAGGCTTGACACCTCACTCATCACCGTTGTCGTGCGATCCGGGTGTTGTTAATAACGGGGGGAAGCCATCGACTGGGCCACGTCGCTCGGTAACGCAGTGGCGTAAATTGGCACGGCGGGTCGTCGCGGCCGCTACTGGCTCGTCCACCGTACCTGGTTCTATACAAGGGGTGGACGTACGAGTGTTAGTGGATTCCGGGGCGTCCGCGACCATTATATCGGATGTCATTTTCCATCTGTTGAACATCCCACCTGAGGCCGTGCGTCCGGTTTACGATTCTTGCGTCGCTGCCAACGGGGGTAGCATGGGCATTGTGGGCCAGGTGGATGCTACAATATCTATCGGGGGAGTGTCGGCCTCGGGAATTGTGTTAATTTCGAGGTCCCTCGCGGTTCCTTGCTTATTGGGAACTGACTTCCTGGCCAAGATGCCCATTCTAATTCGAATTAATCAAAACTGCATTGAATTACCGGGTGGCCGGAAAATTACGTTTCTACCGTCGCCCTGGGGTCGACCTGCTCCGGTCGCTCAGGTGCAGGCGCTGTCCGAGGTATCTGTTGATATTCCACCTGGCTCACAGATGCTTAACCCCTTGCGATATCGGAAGCCTGTACCTGGTCGTCAGGGTGCAATTGGGATTTTGTTGTCGCCGTCCGCCACTATAACGGGCGGAGCGGCGCTCGTTGGGGCGCAAACTATTGTCCGGCATGACCAGCAGCCGTTTCTGCAGGTGCTTAATGCAAGTTGTGAGAATGTGTGTGTGCCGGCTGGTACGGTTGTGGCGCATGCCACTACGGCGTTTACGGCACAAGATCATCTGGGCAGCCAGATCGTGGTTGGTGGTGTTTCAGGTCCTGGTGCCGCTGATAATCGCTGGATCGCCGAATTGTGTGGGGAAAATTCTTCCCTTTCCAGTGAACAACGTTGTGCGCTTCGTAAATTATTATTGAGTTATTCTGATGTGTTTAGCTCCGACGGTTTGGACTTGGGACGCACCTCGTTGCTTTACCATCACATTGACACAGAAAACGCTGCCCCTATTCGGTTGAACTCGCATCGGATGAGTCCGGCGGAGCGAGATCAGGTTCGAGGGGCAGTGGATGACATGTTGGCTGCGGAAATAATATCTCCATCTAACAGCCCATGGGGCGCGCCTGTTGTTTTGGTTAAAAAGAAGGATGGCAAATTGCGCTTTTGTGTCGACTTTCGTAAGTTGAATAAAGTGTCTGTGGCAGATGCGTACCCCCTGCCGTGTATGGACGACTCCCTCGATGCCTTGTCGGGGGCGAAGTTCTTTTCAACGCTAGATCTCTCTTCGGGATTCTGGCAGCTTCCCCTTGACGAACCCTCGCGGGAGAAGACTGCTCTCCGTACGCCGCAGGGGTTATTCCAATTTAACTGCCTTCCGATGGGGCTGAATGCTGCCCCTGCCACATTTCAAAGGTTGATGGAGTTGGTGTTAACGGGGTTGCAGTGGGAGACGTGTCTGATATATTTAGATGATATTATCGTCTTCAGCCGCACATTTGATGAGCATTTACTGCGGTTGGAGGCGGTGTTCGCCAGGATGCGTTCCGCAAATTTGAAATTTAAGCCTAAGAAATGTCACCTACTGCAACGGTCCGTGCGCTATGTGGGGCATATCGTAAGTGCTGATGGGGTGGCCACGGATCCGGACAAGACAGCATGCGTCCGTGACTGGCCGACCCCGGCCACGGTGGGGGATGTACGTCGCTTTTTGGGCTTTGCCTCATACTATCGGAGGTTTGTTCCGGATTTCGCGACGATCGCGAGGCCCTTGCACCTCCTTACGGGTAAAGGAAGGAAATTTGCTTGGGGACCGCCGGAAGAGGCGGCGTTTCAGAGCCTACGCGATCGACTGGCTACGGCACCGACGTTAGATTATCCTGATTTCGATCACCCCTTCATTCTGGATACGGATGCGAGTGACACGGGCATTGGGGCCGTGTTGTCTCAATCAAAAGGTGGTGTGGAACGCGTGGTAGCGTATGGTAGCCGGGTTTTGTCTCCCGCAGAAACTCGCTACTGCGTCACACGCAGGGAACTTTTGGCTATTGTTTTCTTTCTCCGCCAATTTCGACCGTATCTCTACGGTCGTTCGTTTATTGTTCGCACGGATCATGCGGCCTTGCAGTATGCTCTTAAGATGGACCAACCATCCGGCCAGTTGGCGCGGTGGCTGGACACGCTGCAGGAATTTTCCTTCCAAATTCACAATCGGAAGGGGGTGCGTCACGCGAATGCGGACGCGCTTTCTAGGTTGCCGCAGCCATCCCCTTGCGCGTGCGCGTCGGGGACGCATAGATGTGCGCCGATTCAGCAACCCCCTCAGCCTGTTGCGTTGGCGGTCGACGTGCCTGAAGCTCCAAAGGAGCCGGGACCGGCTGATGGGATTCTGAATCTTCCAAGGGCTGTGTGGATTCGGGAACAAATGTTGGATGGTTCATTGGTCTCGTTACGGAATCGGACTGCGAAGAAGAGTGGGGGACTGGGTACGGGTGGTATGCCGGAAACCGCTCTCCGCGATGGTCTGCTAATGTGGAGGGAAGGGTTACAGGAACGCTGGCGTCTGGTTGTACCGGCATCCTTGCGGTACGAGTTGATTAGGACTCTGCATGGGGACACGCTTTTACATCTGGAGGTGCAGAAGACCCTATTGACGCTGCAGCGTGACTATTTTTGGCACGGCATGACAACGGATGTCGTCGGTCACGTTCGCGCGTGTCCCGATTGTGCCCGGCGGAAACCACCTAAACAACCATATGTGCCGCCCATACAATCTATTCAGGTGTCTAGAGTTAACGAATTGGTGGTGTTGGACATTTTGGGACCCTTCCCGCCATCCGCTAAGGGAAATAAATACTTGTTAGTTGGGGTAGAGTACCTCTCCTGCTGGCCGATGGCCTGGCCTTTGCCTGACCAGTCAGCGGCTTCTATCACAGACGCCTTTCTATTCGGGTACGTTATGGACAAGGGGGCGCCGGAGAGGCTCCTCACAGACCAAGGCCGTAATTTTTCTTCTAAATTGTTGGGGGAGGTGTGCGCGGCTCTTGGAACTAAAAAGATACGGACATCTCCCTACCATCCGCAAACGGATGGTATGGTCGAACGGCTAAATCGGACATTGTTCGCCATGTTGTGTCACACCGTGAGTGAAAAACAATCGGATTGGGATTTGCATATCCCTGGGGTACTTTCGGCATACCGAATTACGCCGCATGCGGCTACAGGATATTCGCCGTTTTTCCTTATGTATGGTCGCGAGAACGTGCCGCCAATGGATGTGCAGTTGGGAACTGGAGTGAGGGGACCTGCTAAGCCTCTTCCTGATTACATTCGGGATACTGTTCGCCGGGTTACTGAGGCACGGGAGGGGGCCCGCATGGCTACTGCCAAAGCCCAGGCCCGGAACGAGCGGTGTGCTCGACGCTCGAAGGGGGAGTGCCCCTGGAAGGTGGGGGACATGGCCTGGCTCCATTGCCCACAGGTGCGGCCAGGTACCTCGCCTAAATTACACAAACCATGGCAAGGGCCGGTCCGCCTCATCGAGGTTCCCAACCCACAGTCTGCGCGTGTTCGGTTTGGATCTCGGCGTTGGTTCGTTCACATGTCACGCTTGAAACCATACGTGGCCCCTCGAGACGATGCGTCATCTCCCGATGTTGCCTTGCCGGGGTCTGTGGCTGCCGACTCATCCTTGCCTGTGCCTGTTGACCTTGCAAGAGCGCCTGTCGTGCCTTTTACAGACAAGCCGGCCGTGACATTGCCGGAGACAGGAGACTCTGCTCGGGGTGTGCCTGCCACGGCTGCGGGGACTCCGAGCCCCGCCGCCCCTCCGACCCCGTCGCAGACACGATCGCGACGCACCCCCGACGCTGGGCCTTCAGGGACACGGGACCGGGACGTTGACGGGCCTCCAATAGCGACAGGAGGACTTCATCCTGTCGCTCCTAAAACCCCGTCACGTTCCCGGTCTGCAGGAGGGCCGCCGCCCGTCCGGGACGGACCGGCGACCCGAACACGCTCAAAGTCCCTTACATTTCGTTACATTTTACTGTTGTGTTGTTCTTGTTGTTATATTTATTGTATGCTTCGTTGTCCTTGAATGTGTGATGGTTGTGTTCGCTCGCATTACTTGTCTCGTTATTGTTCAGCCGAGGTCGGCTGGATTTTCTCTACGGGGGAGGGTGGTGTAATGCGGGCGTAAACGGCTTCGCGGATGTGACGTCATGGGGGGAGGAGTTAGGTCACGTGGGAGAGAGGGGTGAGGTCTTAAGGGAGAGATACCGGAAGAGAGGAGTGTGGGAGACAGAGTTAGAGTGTGGCCACGCAGGGCGGAGGTCGAGGAGTGGCGAGATCGCCACATACATGGAGGGTAAGACTTGGCACCGTCGGCCAGCGGTGACCAAGCACGGAGGAACGACGGGCAGCGGTGGAGCTGCAGTGAGGGCAGCGATGGAGCTGCAGTGAGGGCAGCCGGAGGACTGCACAGGGGGTCTGCAGCGGAGCTGCAGAGGTGTGGAGGCTACGGGAGCGAGGGCAGCTACGGAGCTGCCAAGGGGAGAGCTCTGAGCGAGGGCCGTGCGGGAAAAGTGTAAGAACCCGAATAAAGGACGACCGAGACAGAACCAGGATCGAGTCCCTTATTACATATGTGTAATAGAGTTCACGACTCTTGGACGCCGGAGTTGGAGGCACACGGGTTTATTCACACAGCACAGTTGTGGCATACAACACTAGAGGGGGTGTCGGCCCCCTCACCCGGCTAGCTGGGGATACATGCGCTAGCTACTTCCTAGCCTGCCTCCTAGTCCTCCTCTAATGGGCTAGGGGAGGCTATCTGGCCCGACACTGGTAAGTCGGGCCCGGTACCCTGAGTCCCAGACCAGCGCTGACAAGAGCACCGGCTCTGGATCTCGGGACCACGCCGCTGGCTCGGTCCTGTTTGGCCCTGATAAGGACGGCGAACCAGGGGAGTCCAGGGCTCTAGCTAAGACATCTTCAGTCTTCACTGGTTAGCTTAACAAGAACCCCGAGCCCTCCGCTACGTCCCCTTTTATACCCAACCCCCCGCTGAGGGGTGGGGCCCCGGGGGATCATAACTCCGAATCAGCCCCCCCGGGGTACCTGGCGCGGACGTCGTAGAGAGCACCTCCCCGTGCACTCACGTAGCCCCGCCCACTGTGTTTGTTTGCCATAAGCTGCCATGCATAACGGGCTCTCTCTCTAACACCCCTACATATGTACGGATAATAAGGATTATTCAACATTGCCTTACCAGGTGATGTTGAATAAATGCCATATTTTCTGTCCGTCTCCTACAGCAGAAGTGTAGGAAATTCCAACAGGACCTACATCTCTGCTTTATTGACCTGGTCAAGGCCTATGATACCATCAGTAGGCCTGGGCTCTGACTCTGCTCACAATAATTAAGGACCTTCATGATGGTGGGCAGACCCGGGTAAAACTACGTGGCTGGGAGTCGGAGCCATTCCCTGTTCGCCTTGGGGTGCGACAGTGATGTCCTCTGGCTCCCAAATTATTTAACATCTATTTCGACCACGTAGTTCATGAAACCTTCGATGGCTGGACCAGAGGAATTTCCATCTGATACAGAAACAATGGACGGCTGATCGATGACGGGTGCGGTCAAGAGATTGCTCCCATCAGTGACCTCCTCCGGCAGGCAAGGCTGCGTTGGCTGGGTCATGTAGCCCAGATGCCCAGGTGGTACATCGTCCAGCAATCTGTCAGTCGACCCATGGCACCTGGGTCTGTCCCGTGACCTCCTGCCAGCGGGCGTTCGACACTTCACGTGAGCTTACCATGCACATAGCCTGGCACAAGCGCCGAGGTGACGTCACCGCCACTTAGTGGCGAATGACGTTCGTTGTTGTTGGTGTGTGTACGTGTGTGGGTTCGCGGATTTTCAAGAGCGCAGGCAGAGCGTCTCGCCTTTACGAGCTCCTGGACGAAGTGCGTGTCTTTGCTGGAGAGCTCCGAGGACAGATGCTCTGCTGCACCTCCATGAGCTGCGCTGCGTCCTTGCTCAACTTAATGCCGATCCCAAACTCGCGCCTCCTGCACTCTGCCTGTAATGACAGGCATCCCTAGCCAAGGTAAATGGCCAGGGATGCGTTCCCCTATTAATCAAATTAATTAAAAACATCCGAAACTGCATGGCTTACAATATTTTAGGATTTTTTAAGACAATTACAGAACAATTTCGGATTATTTGGACTGTGTGACCATTTACCGTGTCTGCTAACAAGTGACGTCACCCAAGGTCATGTGACCCCACTATTGGGAGAAGCACAGAAGGGACATCACATTTGCCAGATTATTTTCTGAGGTGCTTTTGGATCATCCGAACACTATTGCAGAGATTCAGATATTACATCTGAATGTCTCCAATACATCTGACCATTAGCAGAGATCGTTTTTGTGTGGATTTTAGGCTGAAATGTGATAGGCCAAAGCCATATACTTAAGAAATGGAGCCCATTCAGATGTAGCAATAAATATATTTTTTTCTGTTTATTGACATTACTCATGAACTGCTTTTTGTGTTTAGTTTGTTGTCCTTCCCCCGCACCTCCGATTAGCACGGTTGTCCACGTACGGTGCGAAAGAAGTTCTACATACGTACTTGATCCTCTGCAAAGGCACAATGCACTGTCCAGCTATGTTAATTAAGCCACAGTACACATGACACATATCATCATCATAATGTGGACTCAATCATTGTGAGTCTCAAGAAACCTTTTTCACAAGGAGAGTCCTGCACCTAATTGTTTGGCCGATCCTGCTGCCGAGCGTACGGCTTGCTCGGTTGCGATGCGCGCTGGCGTGGAGGCAGCTCCTCACCGGATGTCCTCCACGATGGCTCTGCACGGATCCTCCACCGTTGGCCTCCTCCCCCTCCCCCACGTCTCCGTCGGCGTTTGTCGTCTCGGCTGTCCCCTCACCCTCGGACGCGGCTGCTCCATCCGCGTCGGCCACTATGCCCGAGGCGACCTCCTCCAGCACCTCGTCTTTCTTCTCCTCCGCCTCGTCAATGTTCCCCTCCACCTCGTCAGTCTTCTCCTCCACCTCGTAGGTCGAAGGTGCAAGGGCGAACTTCTGACAATCCTCTTCATCTCCTGGATTTAAGTTTCATTCGGTTACAATGTCATCATCATCGATCATCACGAACCATGGTCTGAGCAGCAGGCATGCAATCATGCATTAATCCATGCATTTAAAAATACTCTTTATGCTTATTATACATTCATTGAGGTGTCCTTTTGAGAATACATAGGTGACGATTTATGCAAATCAAGTTCAAATGATATGTTACACTTACGGTAATGGTTACAAACATAACGGTGCAACAAGATGGGGAAACAATGAGCAACAATACAAATGAGACAAAAATAAGAATTGACTCCTGAATTAAATCACGCCAATCCATTACATTACTCATGTAGTAGGTTCAAGGAGACTTGGACGACGTAGTCGGAGGCACACTTATTTATTGAACTACAGTTGTTTATTACAGGCCGAGATATACAACACTCGAAGGGGTATCGGCCCCTTCACCCGCCTAACAGGGAGATCCCACAATCTCTGTCCCGGCTAGCCTACTCCCAGGTCCTCCACTACAGGGCTAGGGGAGGCTAGCTGACCCAGCTCTGGTCAAGCTGGGATTACGGCACCCTGAGTCCCCAGACCGGCTCTTATAAGAACATCGGCTCTGGGCTCTCGGGGCCACGCCACTGGCTTGCCCTGGTCGGTCCTGAGAAGGACGGCGATCCAGGGGAGTCCCAGGGCCTATCTAGCCAGTCTTCTTTCTTCGCTGGTTTAAGCTAAACACTGAACCCCGAGCCCTCCGGCTCACCGCCTTATATAGCAACTCCCCCACCGAGGGGTGGGGCCGTGGGGGATCCCAGCGCCGTATTAGCCCCCCAGGCTAAACGGTGCGGACGTGGATGTAAGCATCCTTCCGCGTGAGGGCATAACCACCCCCGGTGTGTTTGCCCTCCCGTAACACCTCTACACTCATAAAGAAGGAGGGAGGGTGGGGAGGGAGGGAAGGTCAGGGGCAGTCATTGGTTTGGGGGGTTCAGACAATGAGCTCTCTACACTTGGGGACCTGATTTCACCTCTTGTGAAAGCACGACTCTTGAACCCAGTAACATCTCTGTGATGCGGTGCACTAAAGCAAGCGATGCACGAGCTCTGTGAGCAGCACTGCTGCTCCCTGAGTGCGGCTATATCAGTGTCATAGCTACCGGACGAGTCGGAGGTCTCTTCATCCTCGGACTCAGAATCTGACTTGGCTTCGGACTCCACGGATCCACTCTCCTCCTCCTCACTGCCATTGGTCACGTCATAGTCTGAAACAGTAGCAGCAGCAGGTTTGAATGCCTGACAAACGAAAGACAAAAATAAATAAATAAAGCTCGATATATATTTTTTTCATTTTAAATAAGATTGTTTTCAATTTGTGTGCCACATTATATTTGCTCTTACATAACGTGCTATACTATTGTAATAAAGCTCGTTGAGACGACTGCTGGAATCCGTCTTTTATTGAACTTATGTTACAGTTACTTCACGCTGCTGGCAGGCAGCATGAGAGGGACAGATAGACAGAGAGAGACGCACTGCCACGTGGCAACTCGGAGCCCCGCTCCCGCGTGGCCCCCTTCCTCTGTTCGTTCCCGTTCTGACCACGTGTCGTTCGTCTCCACCCCTATTTAATACCCGGGTCACGTGGTACGTTTCCGCCAATCCTCGTTAGCCTGCATCGAATCTTCCAGGCTCCCTCGTCAGCTCCCGGGACCACGCCCCTGACTCATCTCCCCATTGGCTGAGGCCAAAGCCAGCAGAACCAATCCTTATAGTTGTCACCTTTCCATCACGTCAGGGCCATGCCCCCAGGCTTCCCCCCATTGGCTGTAAACCAGGACCGGCAGAGCCAATCACCATGACGAGTTGTGATACGTCAGTGAGCCAGATATATCCTCATATTACATCACCCCCCCCCCCCGGGAAAAGGGTGACAAGCCGAATCCAATTTAGATAATTATTAGGGCATCTGAGACGCATTAACAAAGTAAGGGGGGGAGTAGGCGTCTACGCGCAACACACGCGTCATTAACCGTACGGATCCGTGACGTGGGAATAGACAGGAGATGAAAAATGACATTGGAAATGATGGTGGCAGACGCGCCTGTGTCCACCAAAATATGGACATCGATCCCATCGATGGTACCTCGTACCGTCGATGAGCCCGACGCGGCAGCTACCACCCTACGGGCCAATTTTTTCCATTGTGTCGTAGAGTGTGGCATCGACACAGGTGTACAACAATTTCCGTCCGGAGCGCAAACATGTGTGCGAGTGGATGGGTGATGTGACAAGACCTGCCGGGTGTCCGATTTGTGCCGACTCACCCGAGGGTGTCGTGGATCCGCGTCCGGTAGAGGAGGTGGAAGCCGACCCGACGGGAGCTGAGAAGGCAGAGGTCGGCAGCGGCAATCCCGGGCGAAATGGCCCCGTCGGCCACACTTGAAGCACGTGGCCGTCGTCGCCTGGCGGTTGCTCTTCCCGGGCCCTGCACGTGGTCGACCCGTATCATCACGCTGGTTGCGCAGCCGGCGTCTCGGGACCCAGCGAGGAACAGCAGCCATCATCTCGTCATCGCCGGAGTCATCGGAGCAGTGGACGACCCGCCGTGGAGACCACCCCAACGGTGGACCGTCTATTTGGGGATTCCCCATCCATGCCGCCATCTGATCCCAGCGCTTCAGATTGAACTTAGCGTCCAAGCAGCGCGCCACCCATCGCGACGTGAGCGGTTCGTGGCCGCATACCGGCAACAAGATGTTCAGTTCCTGGGATAGCTCAAGCATTCGGGAAAGGATGAGAGGATCCAGGAGATCAGCCGATGAGTCGGGGTAGGCGGCCATGGCCAGAGCTAACAGCGCCCCCCGGTAGGCCAAGGGCGATTCCTCTGATCCTCGACGACGTGACATAAATTTTCTGGTAGCCGCCGTCGGCGGGTCGTAAAACTCCACCATTTCTGTGAAAGCATCACGAAGCGTCGTCTTCTTGGTCACCGGGATGGATCGGAAGACCGCCAGGGAGACATCATCCAGCAGCGTGGGCAGCGCCTCCAGTGCCTCCGTCCATCGAACGGATCTAAAGGCCGACTCGAAGCACCACGTGAAGACACTCCAATCACCCCCGGCGATAAATTCCTTGATTTGAGGAAGGCGATGTCCGCGGTGAATGTCCGACGCCTCGAGCGTCTCCATTCCCGCTTCTCGCGTTCTTCGCGGTTCCGTCAAAATGGCGTCTGGCGGCTGCGTGGCGACAGCCCCGCCCAAGATGGCGTCCGGCGGCCGCCTTGCAGCAGCCCCTCCCAAGATGGCGTCCGGCGGCTCCATCGCAGCCGCCCCGACCAAGATGGAGGCCTCTCCCCGCGCGGCAGGAGCAATGGCGGACGTCGATTCCCGCTGAAAATCCTGGTCATCGGCACTCGGCTGAAACCCACGCGGCCGACCAAGGGCCGCTGAGGATGCGACCGCCGTCACCAAATTCAGCAAAATCGCGTGGAGCGACTCGATCTGCTCCGCCAGTAGCCGCCATCCCTCGTCCGCAGTCGAGGCCGTCGCTTATCCAGCCTGTAGGCGATGAGCGGCGCCGAGGAGAGCAGCAGCCGGAGGCAGAGGACCCGCAGCTCCCAGCAGTTCGTCCTCGTCCGCCTCAACTTCTTCTTCCGATGGAGGGTCCGGTGGGTTCTTCTTCCTGAGGTGCTTGGACATCTTGAAGGATCGTCCAAACGGTCTCAGAAGATACTTCTGACACCAATGTAATAAAGCTCGTTGAGACGACTTCTGGAATCCGTCTTTTATTCAACTTATGTTACAGTTACTTCACGCTGAGAGGGATAGATAGACAGAGAGAGACGCACTAACACGTGGCAACTCGGAGCCCCGCTCCCGCGTGGCCCCCTTCCTCTGTTCGTTCCCGTTCTGACCACGTGTCGTTCGTCTCCACCCCTATTTAATACCTGGGTCAGATTAATTAATGAGTGTTTACATGTTGGAGGAAATCGGAGCACCTGGATAAATCCAAGTAAATTGTGGGGCAACGCTCTATCACATATAGATGGAACAGGCGGAGTCCACATTTTTCGATACCGCCTTCTCCAGGGTATGATACCTCCTTGACGACCAAGGGGTGGGAGTTTTCGCAATATTTTTGTGATCCACCAATCCTCATCTCCACGCAGTCCTGGATTACAGGCATACATAGCCATCCAACCATCGGGCGAAAGTAGCTGTAATGCACATATACAATTCTACAAAAGTTTATGGGGCAAAGGTCGTGGGTCAATTGGTTTGATTTCTATGCGCATAAACCAGTCTCCAACGTATGCACATTTAGATTCGCATTTGGCCGCCAATGGAACAGGTGGAGTACAAAAGCAAAGTGGATGTACTGATTGTATCTTCATTGCGGGATTCATCCAGCATTCGATTAACATGGGCTTAACGTATCCACGTGTAGACGGGAATAAACACTGGGGCCACCTGGCGGTATGTTTGCCGGTGCACATTGGGACTGTTGTATATGTTGGGTGTGAAAATTTTGATGTGTTGTATGCGTGCGTGGGTGAAATTATTATGTTGTATATGTGGGTTATGAATATTCAGTGAAAATAATAATAATCAATCGAAATTTGGCCAAAGGTGTAATTATCCGGAAATACTTTAATCCATGTAATTACGCACATTTAATTATGCCAATTCGAGAGGTAATTGTAGTAATTATGCGAGTGGGTGTAATTATGATAATGCAAGTCGTTATGATAACCAGACCCCGCCTCGGTGACGAGGGTGGGTTATCGATCGGAATAAGGCAATTAATCGTATGCAGTTATGCAGGTGTGGTGTAAGTATGCAAGATTAACTTAGATTAACTCGGCCTCGTTGTCTAGGTTCGTCTCATTCTCGCTTATTTAGGTCCCCGGTTCGCCCCGTTATCGCTTTAACATTTACTGAGTATGTGTTAGTGTGTTTATTAAGGTCACCAAGTTCAGATCTCAACGCAGAAGCAGATCTTATGCATAGATTTCAGGAAGGAATCACACAACCACTTCTGTATTAATCAATTTATTACTAATTCAACCTCAACTATGATATAGTATGCGAACTCTCAATCTCGGAACGTCAACACGGCATCAATACAGTATCATCAATGATTGTCTGATTTCACTTGACAACGGCACATGGATCCCGCGTAAGGCGATGGTTGTTAGTGGGAGAGAGTCGTTAAAACATGCAAATACTATGCTAAGAAAACCTTAACGTTAATGAATGAAAGATACTTGAAAGATTATACGGCGATGAAACACAATCAAAACAGTTATTATTCTTAAAGACACCAATCTCAACAGATACATCGCAGGTTATCTGACAACAGAGTGGCTCGGCGGAAGGAGGTGCCAAGAATCAATTCGTATTGATGGATCTGTTGGGAATTTATGCGATTAAGAGTACAGTCCACTAAATATTAAAGATAATACTCTTACAAATGACGGATGGCCATCACTCGGTCTCGAGTTTTTCTTCACAGCCACGGATGGCTTATGGGTTCGAGTGGGTTTGAGTGGTAAGAGTTGTCTTCAATAGTCAGTGTTCGGAGTCGGTTCTTTATGTCAAACAGATGCCTGGGGGTCGTGTGGTGAGGGGGCGGTGCGCGTCATACGTATTAGTCGCTCCTCTGTCGTCGTGGGGAATTGGTTGGATGCCTGTTGATACGCTGTCGTAGTTCGGAACCCGGTCGGTAGGTGGCGCCCGCAGCTCGCTCGCAGCGCACCGTCGTCCTCTCGTCACCAGACCGCGACCCTGGCTGCCAGCAGGGGCTTCTGACGCGGCAGGTTGAACAGTCAAGCGGGTCTTGCCCGCCTGCAGAGGCGACGGGGAGCTGCTTGAGTCGAGCCCCGAGAGCCAGCTGAACTCGGCTGAGTCCCAGAAGGTATTAGTCGCTCCTCTGTCGCCGTGGGGAATTGGTTGGATGCCTGTTGATACGCTGTCGTAGTTCGGAACCCGGTCGGTAGGTGGCGCCCGCAGCTCGCTCGCAGCGCACCGTCGTCCTCTCGTCACCAGACCGCGACCCTGGCTACCAGCAGGGGCTTCTGACGCGGCAGGTTGAACTGTCAAGCGGGTCTTGCCCGCCTGCAGAGGCGACGGGGAGCTGCTTGAGTCGAGCCCCGAGAGCCAGCTGAACTCGGCTGAGTCCCAGAAGCTGAAGAGTCGAGCCGACCCGTTAGTCGCAGCTCGGCTGGTGAGTTCGACCCTCTTGGTCGAACTCGGCTGATGAGTCGAGCCGACCCTTCCGGTCGAGCTCGCTCATGAGTCGACCCATTGGTCGCCCTCGTGATGAGTTGACTCTCCTGGTCCAACTCGGCTGATGAGTCGAGCCGACCCTTCCGGTCGAGCTCGCTCATGAGTCGACCCGTTGGTCGCCCTCGTGATGAGTTGACTCTCCTGGTCCAACTCGGCTGATGAGTCGAGCCGACCCTTCCGGTCGAGCTCGCTCATGAGTCGACCCGTTGGTCGCCCTCGTGATGAGTTGACTCTCCTGGTCCAACTCGGCTGATGAGTCGAGCCGACCCTTCCGGTCGAGCTCGCTCATGAGTCGACCCGTTGGTCGCCCTCGTGATGAGTTGACTCTCCTGGTCCAACTGGTTTCCAATGCTCAGAGTCCTTTCTTTTATGCCGAAAAATCCCTTTGGGTCCTGCCCACAAGGCGGGGTTTCTTTTGATTTACTGTGTCAGGATCTGTCCGTGTGTAGGTGTGTTCATGTGTGTGTCCGTACGTCCGTGTGTCCTTGTGTGTATCACCCACGGCATTTTCCGTTGTCATACTCCCTCCATAATATCCACGAGCAAACAATCAGGTGTTACAAATTGCCTCGAGGTCATGGGTGCGATTCATCCCTTGTTTGGCCTTCTTCATGAACCAAAACACAGACGTTACAAATCGTCTCATAGGCGTCTTTGTCCGTGTTGCACCACCTGGAGGGAGGGGCATACTCCCCCCGACCCTCGCTGACGCATGAAGAAATGATTAAAAGTTTTAACATTTGTCCCTTACCATTTCTCAGTTATGATTCTGTATTTAACCTAAGGTCTGTCATTTCCCATCGTGGTGCTTGACTCAAGTGGAGGTTTCCCCGAGCGTGTACACACTCATATCCCGCGCTGCGGGGATACAAAGACGGCCGGGATCTCCCTTTCTCTCCGACCCTGGGTTTAACATCGCTCTTTTATTAGGTATTTTATTTCGACCTGGTGGTGATTTATCCCGTTATGCTTCGGGTCGAGTTGTATCAATAACTTTAGCCTACCCTGTTGTTAAACTCCGACTTTAACGTTATTTTAATAGCAATACAGAATAATTGAGCTTTTCGACTTAACTAGGCAAACACGAACTTTTGGTAACCCCCCCCGCAGCCTCGCTGTTCAGCTGAGCCTGCAGCCTTGAGAGAGAGAGCAACACCCTTATTTTCGCCTCACTGTGGTCATCCAACCTTCTGCTCTGGGAGTGTGATTAATTTCAGGACAAGGCCCCCTCACGTTCAGACGTGCAGTGGTTGTTAATCAGCCCCCTCTCCTGTATACACAACCTTGAGCTGGGCTTATCTTGGCTTTTCCCGCTGCAGCAGAACAAGGCGTATTCCTCCTCCCTGTGTGCACGTGTTCCAATTAGCTCGAAATCCCTAACACACAATCAGTGATGACCCCCCCGGCCTTCTGTGGCCGTGATCCAGACAAAGGCGCCTCTGCTCCTTTCATTGCCCAATTATTTGCCCATGTGCTGAGGTCATAGATGGTTGGGCTTTTTGCTTTAACTGTCTGGCTGACTCTCCCACTGTCTCTGCCCTTGCACGGGTGACATGCCCGTTTCTCAGGCCTTATCTATCCCTGAAGCAAGGTTGCAATTCTGCCATCTTAGCCCTCCTCCCGTTCATTACTACAACACCTGGTGTTTTGCAGTTTGCTGCGCTTTAGTGTTTTCATTCATTATATATCAATGATGATAATATATAAAAATATCAAGTTTGGAAGAAGGGTTAGGATACAACAGGACCGGCTCACACGTCACTGGCCCCAGGCAGCCCCCAGCCACTGGGCGTGCAACACAGCGAAGGGAATCTCCCACCAATGAGAACTACGCACAACCCAGGGTGCAGTCCTATAACTTGGACTCGCAAACACAACCAAACCCATAGCTGTCAACGCATACGGTTTACCCGTATTCTGTTGGGGGGAAATTCGTTTTCAGGTCCATACGGCATACAGCCGTTTAAATACGGGCAACATTTTTGTTAAGTCTATTTGTGTGTATTTCACCCTTGTGATGGGACTTTGTTGGATGTACGTTGATATTTATCAGGGGCACGGGGTGACCAAGAAGGTCTGAATTGGTCTGTAATAAAGTAGGCACTGATAAGGGGTTGACAGCAATGCAAACCCCACACAATACAAAACGCCAAGCAACCAGCAACAAAAAATAATACATCACTGTCCAATGAGTAATTAGATGAAGATAAAAGAACCGCGTTCCTTAAATTGATTAAGTTTATTGTTGCAAGTGTTTGGGAAAACAGGAAAACCGGTGGGGATTCCAGAGTGGAGCAGTGCAAACTGATGAAGCTGAAAAGAGTAAGGTGACCTGCATGGTGGTGAGTGGGTGAGTGAGTAAATGGGAGAGTGTTTGAGTAAACGAGTGGAGGAGTGTCAGATAGGGTGATTGATTCAGTGACCGGATGAGTGGGTGACTGGATGAGTGGGTGATTAGATGAGTGGGTGATAGGGTGATTGAGTGGGTGACTGGATGAGTGGGTCATAGGGTGACTGAGTGGGTGACTGAATGAGTGGGTGAGTGGGTGACTGAATGAGTGGATGAGTGGGTGACTGAATGAGTGGGTGAGTGGGTGACTGAATGAGTGGGTGACTGAATGAGTGGGTGATTGAATGGGTGACTGGATGAGTGGTTGTCTGGATGAGTGGTTGACTGGATGAGTGGGTGATAGGGTGATTGCGTGGGTGACTGGATGAGTGGGTGACCGAGTTGTTTAGTTGAGTGCGCTGTTGTGAATTGCAGTGTGGCGCGGTGGTTGAACACGGAGTGGATGAGACGAAGCGGTCAAAGTGTCTGGTAGACCGAGTCCCTTAACGTGGGTGGAGGGGGGAATCAACGAGGTGAAGTTGACTGAAACATTCACCATGGTGGTAGTAGTAGTCGCAGCGAAAAAAGTAGTGATACTGGATTGCATGGAAATACACATTAATTATAGGTCTGAATGAGGGTTGAGGCGAGGCGGTGCAGAGGAGGCGAAGAGGAGGGTAGAGGAGGTGAGGTGGTGAGGTGAGGTGGCGTGGTGAGGTGAGGTGGCATGGTGAGGAGGCGAGGTGGCGTGTTGAGGTGAGGTGGCGTGGTGAGGTGGCGAGGTGAGGAGGTGAGGTGGCATGGTGAGGAGGTGAGGTGGCGTGGTGAGGTGGCGTGGTGAGGTGGCGTGGTGAGGTGGCGTGGTGAGGTGGCGTGGTCAGGTGGCGTGGTAAGGAAGTGAGGTGGCGTAGTGAGGTGGCGTGGTGAGGAGGTGAGGTGGCATGGTGAGGAGGTGAGGTGGCGTGGTGAGGTGGCGTGGTGAGGTGGCGTGGTGAGGTGGCGTGGTGAGGTGGCGTGGTGAGGTGGCGTGGTGAGGTGGTGTGGTAAGGAAGTAAGGTGGCGTGGTGAGGTGGCGTGGTGAGGAGGTGAGGTGGCGTGGTGAGGTGGCGTGGTGAGGTGGCGTGGTGAGGTGGCGTGGTGAGGAGGCGAGGCGGCGTGGTGAGGTGGCGTGGTGAGGTGGCGTGGTGAGGTGACGTGGTGAGGAGGTGAGGTGGCGTGATGAGGTGGCATGGTGAGGTGGCGTGGTGAGGTGGCGTGGTGAGGTGGCGTGGTGAGGAGGTGAGGTGGCGTGGTGAGGAGGTGAGGTGGCGTGGTGAGGTGGCATGGTGAAGTGGCGTGGTGAGGTGGCATGGTGAGGAGGTGAAGTGGCATGGTGAGGTGGCGTGGTGAGGTGGCGTGGTGAGGTGGCGTGGTGAGGTGGCGTGGTGAGGTGGCGTGGTGGCGTGGTGTGGTGGCATGGTGAGGTGGCATGGTGAGGTGGCGTGGTGAGGTGGCATGGTGAGGTGGCGTGGTGAGGTGGCGTGGTGAGGTGGCGTGGTGAGGTGGCATGGTGAGGAGGTGAGGTGGCGTGGTGAGGTGGCATGGTGAGGTGGTGTAGTGAGGTGGCGTGGTGAGGTGGCATGGTGAGGAGGTGAGGTGGCGTGGTGAGGAGGTGAGGTGGCGTGGTGAGGAAGTGAGGTGGCGTGGTGAGGTGGCATGGTGAGGAGGTGAGGTGGCGTGGTGAGGAGGTGAGGTGGCGTGGTGAGGAGGCGTGGTGGAGGCGAGGTGAGGAGGCGGAAAGGAGGGTGCCCTGCTCTTGGCGTTGCTCTTGGTGAACACGTGTTCGCGCCCCGTCTCGTAGCTCTGCCCGGCGCTGATGCAGCCTCCCCAGGCCGAAGCGCCCAGCGGCCTCGCCGAGTCCGTGCCCAGCTCCGCTCTGAGCAAGCTCTCCATTGCGCGCTGTCTGCTTGCAGCAACAAACACAACGATAACCTCCCCCCCCCCCGTCCTGTGTGGCCTCTATCAGACTTATTTGCTATGGAGAGGTAATTTCTTTAAACAAAAGGAAGGTGCAGCAATGGGCTCTCCTTTATCTCCTGCTATAACGAATCTGTACGTGGAAAACTTTTACCGAAAGGGAATGCACACTGATGCCTATCTGAATGCAGATTCGCATCATCACCCCGCACAGAAATCCTTTCTCATCAAGATGCTCATACATTGGACTAAAACAGTGTCAGATGGTGAATGTCTGAGGAGAGAAATTAAACATGTCAAATAAGCACTAAGATTAAATGTCTACAATAATGCTCAAATTAACAGAGCATTGAATGCTAAACCAAGATCGAACAGCAATACTGCTAAAAGTGATCAGGTTATTAAAACTTTAAAATACCACATATCGTGGGAGTAACTGACAAATTAGCTCGAGTTTTGGAAAAGCAAAAAATCTAAGTAAGATTTGGCACGATACACAAAATTCAAAAAATTGTATCTTGTACTAAAGATGAATTGCCTAAGTTATCAACAGATGGTGTGTATCGGATTAATTGCTTATGTGGCAGATGTTATATTGGACAGACGGGATGGAACATTAGCATGAGACTAAAAGAACATCAAATAAATATTAAATACTCTCAAACATAACTGTCGGAAGTTGCAGAACATGCTTCCCAACAAGGACACTCATATGATTTTCATAACAATGAGGTGTTGTGTAAAACGAATTATTATTGGCCAAGACTAATTCAAGAATCCATTGCAACTGAGAAAATTTTCATTATTTCAACCAGTCTGACAGCTACAGGCTTAGTGCGGTCTGGAAGCGTATTATTAAGTAATTGTAATTGTAAGATGAGGGCATCAAGAGGAAGGCAGAAGAAGAGGCGGGGCGATGTGGTGATGCGGTCGAATGTGGTGGCCCGAGGAGCGGAGGGAGAGATGGCGTGGGATGGGGCAGTGTGGAGAAGGTGGCAAGGATGGCGGACCCCACGTGAGTTGAACAAACGCGTGGAAGAAGAAGACATCTTCCATTTATCATTACTTATAGAGAAAACATACTAATTAAATTATTACTAATCAATTATAATTTCAATAACCGCCCTCCCCCGCCTCTGATTTCTGCACCTGATGGGTTCAGTGATGACATCGTCTTTCTCTATTTAAGACCGGAAGCAGGCGGATGGCTTCACTATTCTGGCAAATCGCCCGATGATGCTGGATATAATTACCAGCAAAACGTCGTACTCAAATTATGGATTTACTCTCCAAAACACCGGTGGGCTGAAGTAGCAACTAAGTGGAGTTTTGTTTACGTGACATATTCCTTACTAATTGGCTGTCAGGTGGTGGAGGGTGACGACACATTAATACTTACGCGATCTAACCTTTGTTATGAAATTAGGACATTTTATTAATATATTGTATACAAAAAAATACAGCAATTATCTAAAAATATACGGCAATAGATGTAACCTCGCAGCAGTGAACGTGACGGAATTTCATTATGGAAATGTCCGCTGCTCAAAACCTTGAGTTCATCGCTCCACACATGGTACCTCAGCCTCAGGATGAAATAAATAATCAGTGAGTTCTACGTGTGCATCGTGCACGCTCCAAATGAGTTAAGCTGCTGTCTCGGCACCCAACCAGCCGCCTTCTCTTTTTGGGGTAGTCGGAGTCCAGCGCGCTATCGAAGGGCAGGTGGTGAACACTCAGGATGTGTCTCTTGAGCTTTGACTTCTGCGTCGCTCCGTATGAGCAGTCACTGCACGGGAAGAGCTTTTCCTCTGGAACACAAGACACCCACCATTGAGCACACACATGCGCTAATCCATCATTTATTTATCACCATGCAGTGGATGCCATAGCATCACTATGTCTGGGACATTTTAATAATCAAGGTTGCTGACCACAAGCCCAAAGGCCCAAAATGCCAAATGGCCAGAAACAAATACCTCCGATTAGCACGGTTGGCTATGTATGGTGCAAAAGAAGTTCAATACAAATAGCAGAAAAGCAAGATACTGATTTCCTGGAAAATATCAGAAGAACACATTTTTGGGGCTTATTTTGAAGCTCCAACATTTTGCACTTTTCTGTATGGCTGATGTTGATGCAAAGCAACAACTGTAATTTGACATTGAGGTGGTTGAGTCAGATGATTCTTTTACAGCTCATTAATTACGCAATAATGACCTGTAATAGAACGAGTAAATGTGCATGGATGTTAGGTGTTAGTACAATGAAGAGGAAGTTCCAATTATGCAAATGACTCGGTCTATACATTTAACAATGTTGCCTAAATTGACCCACTTGGTTATAAAAAATGACCCCGGTTAAGAAATTAACAGATTCATATTCTTAGGTTTTTTCAGTAAAGTCACGTAGGTAAAACATTAAAATTAATAAAAGTAAAATAAAATAAAAATCACGACGTTTCGGAGGCAACACAAGCTTCCGTCTTCAGGTGGAACCGTCACAGCCACGACAGCTGTATCAAGTAAATGAGAGATTGCAGGAGCTACCACTCCGTTTATATAATGGTTGGAGAGGGGGGGAAGGGCCAAGTACAGCACACTTTTTATTCATATGGTAAGGTGAGGCTTAAGAGGGTGAGCCTTTGTTATGGAGAGGTACGGTTTGTGACTCAACCTGGCCTACCTAACAATAGTGTGAAAAGGAGAAAACAACTAAACATGGTAAAACAAGCCTGGCTGTCTATCAATAACCTGTAATAGTTGTCTGTCAAAATAAGATTGGCCAAATAAGTGTAGTTAAATCTTTTTTGCATGGTTAATCACATCTTTCCAATGATTACTCGGTTTGTAACCATCATCACGGTTGAAATTATGTCTGTGTTTGTATATTTGTATGGCTTCGTTTGCAGAGAACCTTGGTCTCGGAAAAGACAATTTCATGAGAGCCCACCGAGTTATAGCAATGATCGGCAACGGCCGAAGAATCAGTTCTGATGCAGAGGAGGCCTGACAGATCCTTGGGACATTCTGTCTACAGGAAAGCCACCCACACAGATTCCTACTTGAAACCGGATTCCCACCACCATCCATCTCAAAAGAATTATCTTATCAAAACGCTATACCACAGAGCCCATGACATTTCTGACACCACCTGGCCGGTGAATTAAGACATGTACATCGGGCCCTCAGGATGAACGGATACTCTGACCGCACTATCCGCCAAGCTGTTTCTCCCACCACACAGAAACAGCCACATGAAACTCCGACCAAAACTATCACGTTACCATACATAGCAGACGTGACCAAAAAGATCTCCAAAATTCACAAACATAAGATCCAAGTCCGATTCAGTACAGTGCATAAAATCCGTGATCTGATTCCATCTGTGAAGGATGTCGTTCCTGACTTACAGTATCCTGGAGTCTACAAATTGAGTTGCATTTGTGGTGATTGCTACATTGGAGAAACGAAACGTCATGTTTCTGATCGTGTCCGCGAGCACAAGTCAGATCTGAAACACGGCAGAACTGATTCTTCGGCCGTTGCCGATCATTGCTACAACTCGGTGGGCTCTCATGAAATTGTCTTTTCCGAGACCAAGGTTCTCTGCAAACCTCCTGGCTACCATCAATGGTTTGTACACGAAGCCATACAAATATACAAACACAGACATAATTTCAACCGTGATGATGGTTACAAACTGAGTAATCATTGGAAAGATGTGATTAACCATGCAAAAAAGATTTAACTACACTTATTTGGCCAATCTTATTTGACAGACAACTATTACAGGTTATTGATAGACAGCCAGGCTTGTTTTACCATGTTTAGTTGTTTTCTCCTTTTCACACTATTGTTAGGTAGGCCAGGTTGAGTCACAAACCGTACCTCTCCATAACAAAGGCTCACCCTCTTAAGCCTCACCTTACCATATGAATAAAAAGTGTGCTGTACTTGGCCCTTCCCCCCCTCTCCAACCATTATATAAACGGAGTGGTAGCTCCTGCAATCTCTCATTTACTTGATACAGCTGTCGTGGCTGTGACGGTTCCACCTGAAGACGGAAGCTTGTGTTGCCTCCGAAACGTCGTGATTTTTATTTTATTTTACTTTTATTAATTTTAATGTTTTACCTACGTGACTTTACCGAAAAAACCTAAGAATATGAATCCTTGCAGTCACGAAAGCTTCAAATCTAAAATTAACAGATACTTTTTGGAATTTGGCAAACAATGTATTTTGTTCAGTTCTATTCCAATGGTGCTATTGGCACCATGTCATGAGATGAAGTATCCCTGTGCAACTCTCACACAGCAGTGAACCACCTCATGTAAGAGAACAGCTCGTGGAAGGAGATATCATTGCACTACTCATGACATCCCTTCGTGACCGTTTTTTATTCACTAGGAGGTTATTGCAATTTCCTACATGACACGCGACATCAGAAGTGTTTGCTGGAAGTGTTTGGTAACTGGAATGAGACCATTAATGAGAAGCCAGTTTAATCATGGCTAAGTGGCTGAAACCCAGATTTTAACACAACATCCTAGCAGCACCACATCACATCTCTAGACTCCTCAGCACAGGCATACAAATATGGTCAACATATGCATTCATTACTTAATTTGTGAAACTATCAATTACATCCAAATGAAATGTAGTGTGCATTACGTACCCAAAGATTCCAGGTTGGGTTCATCCACCTTGGGGATGCTCTTCTCAACGCAGCCTCCTGCTTCCGTGCAGTTCATCCTCTTGATGTCCGAATTCTGGCTGTTGCTACTGCTGCAATTGTTTCCGCTGGTGGTGGTCTTTTTACTTTTAACAGACTTAGGTCCACTTCGCTTTTCCTTCTTCTGTTGCAAGGCAATCAACACTTTCATGCTCGTAATAGGATCGAGAGCAGCGTATGGTTTATTCTCACTGACTTGTGAAGCAGTTTCTTGACGTGGAACTAGGCCAAAGCATTCAAGAAAATTGAATTTCACGTAATTTATCTTAACGCCGCTATCTTCTGTCGAAGCGTAATCATGTTCAGGCTTCGGTCTGTACAAGAACTGTGCGTGAAGACTTTTGTGAGTTTTCAGGATTTCAATATGACACACAAATCCGCAGACTGAGCACATCTCATAGGGCGACGGTGGATTCAACACCGCATTGGCAAAACTGCGGTTATTCACCAAACCTGGTGCACCCTTTATCATGTAGTTCTTTTCGTGGGTCTCCATATGCCTTGTGAATTTGCCTGGCTGATCAAAGCATTGTCCGCAGATGCCGCACCATTGGTCACGGGTCTTCTTGTGCTTTCTAATTTGGGAATCTAGGCACCATGCCAGTTGGAATGTTTTCCCACAGACATCACAAGAGATTAGTTTTTTCACTCTAGTAACTCTATCGGATTGAGGTGGGCTTGAGACGTATGCTGGTGAAGTGCCATCGATGGTAAAGGCAATTCTCCCAGCACCATGACTCGCAGCGGAGTTGCTCTCACACATCTGAAACAAAAGACAAAGGTCACGCGCATTACACCCATGTCATATGTGTACTCACAAAAGCATACCATAAGGTGACATAAGATTCATATATACTACAACTCATTATACCAGAACTCCACAATATTGCAGTTCCTATCATCTACGATTTTACTCCTCTGATCCACCCATATTGGATTTTGTTTCTTAACAACAATGACTAACTTCCTCCATTTTCATAATGTTACCCACCAAATAGGCCTTTATGTTTTTACACAACAACAAGATAATGATGGCACCATACGTTCAGTCCACTATTCACAACACTCTGACTCGCAATCTCCATATAAGATTGTAATATCATTTCTGTATGAGGGCCCGTCAAAAAGTTTTGAGAATGGACACTTTTTTCCAAACAACCAACTAAAATAGTCTTCATTAAAATATAGTACTATTAATGGCTTAAAACTTTCGTGACTGCAGGAATTCATATTCTTTGGTTCTTTCGGAAAAGTCACGTAGATCGAAAAATAATAATAAAAGTAAATAAAATAAAAAATATAAACTATGACGTTATGATCACAACACAAGCGATCGTCTTCAGGAAAAAAAAAGACGATCGCTTGTGATTGAAACGTCGTAGTTTAATTTTTTTACTTTTACAGGGTGACCCAAAAAAACGGGCCCCGTGTACACTTTATGTGATATCTCCTTTATTTATTCACCGATTGCCCTTATTTTACAGGACATGGCAGAATCAACGACCGTGAGTACACCAAGACCCCAGTGGGAGCTGGGACAAAGAATACACTGTGTTAAATTTTACTACAAGACAGGCTCGTTTAAGAAAACCCAGGACAGTTTCATGCGTCAGTTCGAATGTGAAAAGGCTCCATCCAAAAGCAGAATTCAGAACTGGGTGGCCCACTTCGAGAAGTATGGGACCGTGGAGAACCTCAACGCTGCCAGTGAGAACCGTCCAAGCCACTCGGGACGTCCCAAGAAGCGAACAGCCGAGCTGGTCGAAAGTGTGAGAGAGTCTCTCCAGCAGAGTCCGAAACGCTCTGTGCGTAAGCGAAGTCAGTCCCTCGGTATGTCCCGTGAGACTTGCAGGAGAGTGCTGGTGAACGATATCAGGGCTTACCCATACAAAATACAGACGCTGCAGACCCTTACAGCCTCAGACAAGAAGCAGAGGAGCGCTATGGCAGTCAAGATGCTCGAGAAGATCGAGGAGACACCAAGTTTCCTTAACCTCCTTTGGACCTCAGATGAAGCCCACTTCCATCTTGACGGAAAGGCGAACTCCAAGACAAATGTCTTCTGGGGGTCCTCCAGACCCAATGAAGTAGCCACCAAGCCCTTGCACTCTCCTAAGTGCACGGTGTGGGCTGCAATCTCGGCCAGAGGCATCATCGGACCAATCTTCATCGAAGAATCTGGCGCAGCAGTGACAGTCACCAAGGAGCGGTATGTGGAGGTCCTCAAAACCTTCAAGAGTGAGCTCCAGACCCTCTACCCGTCGCTCATGAGCAAGTTCTGGTTCCAGCAAGACGGAGCAAGTTCTCACACCTCAAACCTGTCCCGAGATTGGCTGAAAGAGAACTTCGGAGGCCGAGTGATCAGTCTCAAGACTGATTTTGAGTGGGCACCCCATAGCCCGGACCTAAGCCCCCCAGATTTTTTTCTTTGGGGCTATTTTAAGGACAGAGTCTACGCAGGGAAACCCAGAACCATCACGGAACTCAAGGAAACCATCAGGGAGGAGATGAGAGCCATTACCAATTCAGTCTGTAAGAACGTCATGGACAACTTCGTGCTGCGCCTCAAGAAATGCACGGAGCTAAATGGAGGCCATCTAGAGCACATGCTGTAGAACGGAGAAAAAAAGGCCAAAGACCCTAGTGTTTTGATTTGATGTTTTGAATATAATAAACTAGTTATGACCAAAGTTTCATTTCATTCGGACAAAACACTAAGAAACGGGGCCTAATTAGAGTTGGGGCCCGTTTTTTTTGGGTCACCCTGTATTATTATATTTTTTCTATCTACGTGACTTATCGAAATAACCAAAGAATGCTGTTAATGGCACTCATAAGTGAACTTCATTATCTCTCATGCTAATTATTACAATATTAACTAGTTACCCAGGAAAGCCTCATTGAGTCTAAATACAGCTTTTTCAGAAAGGTCCCATTGCATTGATATGTTTGTGTGAGTGGAACCCAGAGAGACCCCACCTCATATGGGGAAATAACACAACTCCGCACAGATAGATTCAACCCACGAACTCAATAAAGCATTCCCTGCTCAACAAAGCATTCAAATCAAGTTGTTTTCTTTCGATATAAAGCTTTCGTGACTGCAGGGATTCATGTTCTTGGATCTTTCGGTAAAGTAACGTAGAAGGGAAATAATAAAAATAAAACATAATAAAATGCTCACGTTTCGGCCACAACACAAACAACACAAGCAGCTGTGAGGACGGCTGCTTGTCTTGTGGCCGAAACGTCGTGAGAATTGTATTGTTTTATTTTTTTATAATTTTATTATTTCCCTTCTACGTGACTTTAACGAAAGATCCAAGAGTATTAAACTATACTTGAAGATGTGTAATTTATTTTAAAATGAGAATGTAATGCCGCAGTTGCAAGCACAGGCCAACTCGTATCTGCATATAGTTTCTGGGCCTCCTCACTTCACAAATCCGCATTGACCAGCATGGCGAAGTATGGTTAAACAACTCCCACGAACGACATGGTGTGGGGGAGGCCTCTATCAAAACGCTGGATCGACAAATGGATGATACATGTCACAACATTGTACGTCATGACCGTTCTCTCGTTAGCACAAGCCGTCTATGTAGACAATAGAGGACACGGCACACGTGTACACGATGCTTATGTGCGTATATTCAGTGTGTGTATCACGTAATAATTATATAAGGTTGCGATTATGCTCAAAACTAACCAAATGTAAAACATCACGAATAACTCTGGAGGTCTCGAGAGCCTGAACAATATTTGAAGTAGACACTGACCCTTGGCCACGAGTTCTTATGAACTATAAACTAAACTATAAACTATTTTTATTATACCAGGTAAGGCCCACTTGAGCTGTATAGCTTTTATAAGAAGCGACCTGGACACAAGTGATAGCTCAACGAAGTGGCTTATCATGTGGACATTTATGGCAACCAAAAACTCTAAACTCACGTTTCTAAATGTGGAGGGGAAAACCAAAGGACCAAGAGAAAATCTATGTGACCACGGGGAAAAAAATATACAAATATAGAGCAGGCGTCAGGATCGGGATGGAACCTACACGCTCCTGTAGGCCAGGCGAGGTAGTTAACATCTCGCCACCGCGGCGCCCCTTATTAAAAGCTTAGCCATGTCTAGCAAGGTAATTGTATCATATGACTCGACTCATGGCACCACAAGTGATGTATTAAACAAATAAAACAATAATAGAGAGGCGCTACTTACATTTAACAATGTTGTTGTTAACTTTAATGTTGTTGTTAACTTTAAAGGAGCGCGCTTCTCTGGCTTGTAGTCCGGCGTTCGCGGTCTCCTCTGTGATTGGTCAGCTCAGATGTCACTCAGGGTGCGACGCCAAGCCCCCTTTGTTATTGCGCGGCCCCTCAAACTTTCGGGTTAGGCCACGCCCCACGACCATGCGCCGCCCACTGTCGGTCAAGCCACGCCCCCACGTGTCAGGCCAAGCTCACCCCAGGGTTAAAGCCCCACGTCCACAATATGAATATTTATTTATATACTGGAGGAGGAATCCTATGAGCTATTGAGATTTATTTTCACAGTTATCCAGTAAGGGCTGGTCAGAACGTTATAAAAACAATACAAAATATTACCATAGGAGTGTTCATAGAAATGTAAACAAATCACTTAAATACTGTATATAAAAATCTAATATTTTTTTTATTCATCTGATCCTGCGTATCGCCTTCACATTAGCGAGCAGCATCTATGAAGACCGGAACGGCACACGAGACGGTGGTGGGTGGACATCACTACGCTTGGCCGTCTTTGTCTCCCCCAGTGGCGATGTTTACACAACGCACCAAGTACTCATTTGAAGCCGCCGAGTCGAGTTCGGGGAGGCCCAGGACCGGTTCGGATAATCTTCACTGATGGTGTTGGTGACCATGAGTGGGAATCCAACTCCAGTTGCCGGGTTCGGATGGACAGCCTCCCAGCGTGAGGCTGATTCGCTTATATCTCGCCAAGGCTCGCTACGCTGAACAAAATTCTTCCGCGGTTTAATTGGTAAGTGCGAGTTCGCGTTGTAATTTGATGTTTCAAATAACTTCTCATGGGCGCTGGAAGTGTGGATATTTGTAAGTGGGGTTTTCGGAAGTTGAGGACTGTCTGTGCTGTACGACTATGAATGAAAAAACTTAACTGTAAAGCTCGTGGAAAGATAGTAGTGCAGACAAGGCTGTAAGAAGCCGTTTGCAGGCTTTTTGGCACTGAAGACCCTATCTCACAGTGAATGTGGTACACGTGAAGATGCAGACTGCTCCGAATGCACCTCTATTAAACATCTAACTATAAAGGTACCTCAATGTTAAATCAGCATCGAAGGATAAAACTATATTCTGCGTTTGAAGCAAGCCATGTAATTTCAAGACATTCTTATGCCAGCCAAATCTGTGGGTTCATCCGAAGGAATTCGAACATGCGACTATGACTTTGCACTACTTTGGTACAAAAGTCAAATTCAACAAAAGTTACATGCAGCCTTCAATTTATTCCATAAGTAATAATGAAAAGAAAAAACATTGTTTTTTTGAAACAAAAATTGGCTTTACACGTGAAACTTAACACCACAAATCGTTTAGAAACATAACTTCACGTAGTATTCATGTGCAAACCTTGGCAAAAGAGCTATATTTGCTGGGAAACATCACAGTTTGTATGAAGCCAGAACACTTCTGGCAATTGCTTGATGATGCTGGTTGTAATCACCAGCGAAAGGTCGTACTCGTTTCTAAATGTTCTGCGTTTGCTCTCTAACACACTAGAGTGCCGAAGTAATAACATAAATGGCACGTTCTGTTCATGTCAGAAACATTACTAATTGGCTGTGTTGGGTGGATATGGGTGTACGACGCATTTACGCTTACGCGATCTAACCCAAAAAAAACTTTATCATGAATAATATTGGTCGCGAAAGCCTGCATGTGAAACACCACTTTACCTTTAAAGCCACCTCGAAAACCCATTGCGATAAAATGGGTTTCCCATATGGCTGTGCACATGATGCTCTACACTGCTGCATGTATTAAGGGCGAGAGTGAAACGGCTTACGAACCTGAAACCGGGACCGTAGCTCGCGGGTCTCCCGTTCACCATAGTCCGTCTCTATCATGTCCAGCTGAAGCTGCAGTAGCTGCCGTGAGAAGAACGTCACCCACTCATTCAGCTGGTGGCATAAATATAGTTTTATTACGAACATTTAAAAACATAAGCATATAATACCTAATTTATTTGGCCAATTCTTGACCTAAAACAGTGTTATTCACTAATTTTCGGAGGGGGGCCACTTTCGCAAATAAGACATTATCAGTGAAAGAGCCACCTCATATTTGAAACCATTGGGTTTGACAGCATGATGGGGTGTTTTCACATGTGTAATGCGAGGTTATATCCGGGTCGTTGACGGATTACAACTCGTCACGATTATTGGCTCTGCCGGTCCTGGTCCATAGCCAATGGGGGGAAGCCTAGGGGCGTGGCCCTGACGTAATGGAAAGGTGACAGCTGTTTGTAGAGGTTTGGTTCTGCTGGCTTTAGCCACAGCCAATGGGAAGACGAGTCCGGGGCGTGGTCCCGGGAGCCTACGAAGGAGTCTGGATGATTCCATAGAGGCTAACCAGGATTGGTGGAAACGTACCACGTGACCCGGGTATCAAATAGGGGTGGAGACGAACAACACGTGGTCAGAACTGGAACGAACAGAGGAGGAGGCCACGCGAGGTCCAAGTTTCCACGTGGCTGCGCGCGTGTCTCTCTCTATCCCTCTCACGCTGCCTGTCAGCAGCGTGAAGGAATGCTGTAATTAAAAGTGAAAAAAGACCGGATTCCAGAAGTCGCTTCAACGACCATTATTACACATGTGTGTATTGTCGGGGGCTGCACGTCAGGGGCCACAGTACAAAGGACACCAGGGACCGCCAGCGGCCCGCAGGCCTTGCAATGAAGAGCACTGACTTAAGGGTGGATAGAATAATACATAGTGTAATATTACACTATGTATTATTCTAAGGTATAGGGTTGTGTATAGTAATACAGTATATAATTTAATGTTGGGTTTGTCTATGGCAGCATATAGTACGGGGTAGACCCGTGTGATGTAAGGGAAAAAAGTTTAGCTCGAAGCATATTATATTTTTTGCGACATAAAATTGTAATGTATTACTTACTGTTAGTAGCTTAGCTTATTGGAGAGTATATTTAGTATACTGATGATACTATGTAGTTTATACTTTAGTTTTTTTTACGTGGTTGTTTAGTTACTGCAGCTACATACTATTAACATTCCTTCCCTTTATTAATGCTACCCCTATCCCCTCCCTTTGATGCTGCTAATCCTGCATAATGCACGGGCATAATATGACTTTGAAAACACCCCGCCCACCTCCTACGCATTTCACAAGTAGTACTAATCACATACCTGCATTTCCCATACATATGCTAAATTCCTCTTGATATGCAAATTATTTTGTCAAGGCGCCCTTCCCCCCTTCCAACCCAGCTTAAATATACGCTCCAAGCGTGGTGGTGTTTCATTCAGACGCTGTTTCCCCGACAGACCTGGTCTTCACCTGAGAACGGCTGCTTGTGTTGTGATCGAAACGTCGTGAGAATTATTTTATCATGTTTTATTTTTATTATTTTATTATTTCCCTTCTACGTGACTTTACTGAAAGAACCAAGAAGATGACTTAAGATGTCACCCAGCGACATTGAATTTTACGTACAAATGGCTGGGTAATTCTTAAGACATAATTCGACACTCATGTTATGTACCGATTATCATGCTGTAGTCTTTGAACATCTCATTTCAGCCACCAATTGATATCCTCATAAATAAAAATCACAACAGCATTGATCCTAACGATAGGTTCTGTGCTTAATTCCCACACCTCCGCTTAGCACGGTTGGCTATGTACGGTGTAAAGAAAGTTCAAAATACATTCATATAAGTCTGTCAAACCCGGCTCGGGGTGTAAATGGTAATTAGCGAAAACATAACTGATTATGTGAACACTAGTTATGCAAGATCGATCTCTGAGGGAAATTGAGTGACATCTGGTGATGTCAGTTGTAACGGTGTGCCTAGTTATCAATGGTACAACTGTGTGCAATGGAAGATAATATATGAAATTTTTTATCAAATACATTGTTTATAAATGTGTGTACTTATGCAAGATAAAATGTACGCCAATCTAGTTCTTCTTAAAATGTAACCTTAAATCAATGTTACCATCATCAGTGGTTAATAGGCTATTACACGAAGGACTCTCATATTTCTACGATGTAATAATAATTCAACTGACATGTGAACAGCAGCTGATTTCACCGCTCCATGATAAAACTAACTTAATGAAATAAAAATTATTGCTGTTCCTATAAAACTTTGGTCACCTAGGCTGTCCTTCAACAAAAGGGTATATTACATTTATAATAGGCCATCAAAACTCACCACCACCTAACAGCCAATTAGTAAGGTTGTCACGTAAACGGAACATGCCAATCCGTTACAAGTACAGCACACCGAAGTGGTGGAGAGAAAATCCACAACATTTACAATCTGAGTACGACGTTTCGCCAGTAATTACGACTATCATCATTAGGTGGACAGCCAAATTCGTAGAGGAATCCTCCTGTTTCATTCCTTGGAGGGATAGATGTGATGACGTTACTTGTGAGTCCTTCACGAATTGGAATGTTCTGTTAATGCGACAAACCTTACTAATTGGCTGTGTCGGTGGTGGCGGGTTTAACGACACATTTATATTTACACAATCTAACCCAAAAAAAACGATATTATGGATGATATTGGTCGTGAAAGCCTATGTGTTAAACAGGTATATTAAAATTTCAATGGGCTACAACCAGTTTCATGACTTTGCAGCAGAGATCACATGTTGGATCTAACCACAGCATGTACCCGTATGAAAGCCACATACTCCACATCCTCCTGCCAAGAGCCCTTACCTGTTGGGAGAAATTCAAGAATCTAACGTATATAAAAAATTAGCTGAAAACATTTCTTTTAGCATTTACTCTATTGCCCTTTAATGAGTGAATAGCAAAACTACATGAACTATCTCCTAAAGCATTCTTGTGGCTAGCAGACCATGACATTGGCATTTATCTCCTGAACATATTGCGATTAGCAAAAATATAATGGAACGCAATGTTGAATGCTCTGGTCTCCTTTGCAGAAGAGTTTGCCTTGATGGACTTAAATACAGATAATTTTAATAGCTATAATTATATACTATCCAACATAATTCATATTCTGAAAAGTACATTGAACACACATGAACAATACAGTTCCCTTCATCACAAAGATGGCTAAAACAAAGAGATTATTGTGATTAGGTGTGGAAAATCACGACCGCTGACTGGCTGGTTGTGTTCATGTATGAAATAATGATAGCATGTGTCTATCTCATTCACGAGCTCAATCGCTTGATTTTTACGATTAATAAACAGCTGTATGAAATGTGTTTGTTTACACACAAATCGCCTGTTTACACACATTCATTACATCCAATTAGCATGCCTACTCTCAGTGCGAAATAATTTCAACATAATACATAGTTGACATGATGCTAGGGTTGGATCTGTGGGCTTAGTTTTCTACATCTTTTTTACATTTTCATGATTCAATACCGATAGTTTTCTCTTCCTTGTGAAGCCTCTCCAATCTTCCTGTTGTGAAGGTGCATTTCAGCCAGCTGCTGCCCCAACAAGCCTGAGCCCCTGTATAACACAATAGACCTGTCAATGAAAACGTCAACAAACCCCAAGTAATAATTCATATGCAAAGTAAACTACGTCATATTTGCCCAGGTGGTCCGTGGCCGAGAACCTAGCTTGAAAATACAAATCCAGTAAAACCTTGGATTGCGAGCATAATTCGTTCCGGAAACGTGTTTCTAATCCAAAGCACCCGTATATCAAAGCGAATTTCCCCATAAGAAATAATGGAAACTTAGATGATTCGTTCCACATCCCAAAAATACTGTATTCATATAAAAATGATTAATACAAAATACCTTTAAAAAATTGTTTTATTTAAATCTAATATAAAGTAATCAAATTAATAAATTACATTTAATCGTGGCTGGTGTGAGGGAGATGAGAGAGAGGATAGGAGGAGGGTTATTGTGTAGGACGACTTTCATTTGCAGTACAGTTACTAAAGAACAGTCACGACACTTGGCCACAAAATAAAAAAATGCTTTACGCACACACACGTGGTCACAACACTATTGTAAACAGTATATGCTCGCATGGATGTTGACTATACGAGTGAGGCACGCCGACTGAGACCGTGCATGGGAGACAATTACCCACAATCCCGCAGCAAGAGAGAGAGAGAACCATCGGCTCAGTTGTGATCACCTGACACTCGGCTGACAAAACGTATACGTACTACTCGTATTGCAAAACTTCGCTCGTTAATCAAGTAAAAATTTATAACAAAAAAATTGCTTGTCTTGCAAAACACTCGCAGACCAAGTTACTCGCAATCCAAGGTTTTACTGTACATCAATTCACATTCTGGTTTGGGTGACTCAAAACATCATTCCTCTGGGGTTTATACAATGAGTGTTACTTCCTGGGAAGTCAATCTTATGTAGACTATAAATGAAACCATTTTTTATTCTACCAGAGCTCTTTAACAGAACCGACCTGGCCACAAATGATAGCCTAACGAAGTGGCTTATCACATGGAAATTTATAGCAGCCAAATACTCAAAATACTCACGTTTCTAAATGTGCAGGGCGGGAATGGGCACGGCATGGGCTGGAATGGAGGTGGATTGATGCGGTACGGGAGGATGTGGAGCCGAGTGGGCTTTGCCGACGACTGGTACCAGCGGTGTTGGGATCGGCCTCTGCGGGGTAGGCTCGTGAAAGACGCTTCTACTGGGCAGTTGGAGACAGTCGCCCTCCAACAATAACGGAGGAGCGAAGCTCACAACAACGAGCGGAACACTGGATGATAAATATGCAGCAATTTGGCACAGTACGGGGTACAGGTGGTGCATCTGCCAGTCATCTCAGTGAACCAACCCATGGCATCTGGGTCTGTTCCAGGACCTCCGGTCAGCGAGCCTTCGACACTTCACGTGGCTTCAAAGAGCACCTGGCCTGGCACAGGCGCCGTGGTGATGTCACTGTCACTTATTGGCGAATGGTGACGGTCGATAATGCAGCCGTGGTTGTGAGCAATGCCATTTGGGGGGGGGGGGGCGCCAACCCTGACCAGCTGTGAACCTCACGTCGCCTTGCAGCCACCACATTGGCCACAGGGAGTTCTGGATGGGTGTGAGGGGCTGGTAACTCCCTCCACCTTCAACTAAATCGCCACACATTCACATGCGAGCCCTTGGGTCTCTCTGTGAGTAGATAGATCTGTGTGGTGAGTATATGGGTCTCTGTGAGAGTCCGTGGGTCTCTGTGAGGTGAGTCTGTAGCTTGGAAACGCGTATGCACACCGCCTATGTCCACTTAACTGCAGTTATGGCCAGAGTTCTGTAGAAAGTTACAGCCTGTATAAGGGGACAGAGAGAGAGCCGGACCATAGTGAGGCTGGGTTCCCCTCCCCTACCCCAGGTGAGGGGCTGGGGGAGCCGTTCCAGGATCCTCTGGAAGATTCCATAAAGGGGGTGGTACCGGGGGCGGAGGAGTCCCCGGGACGAGTATAAAAGGTGGCTCTCCGGTCGGCTCGAGGCAGTGCTACGAATACAAAGCCCGAAGACCAGCTAGGCTAGGACCCTGGGACCCGACGTCCTTGTAAGGGCCGGGGGCCGAGCACGGACCAGTGGTCAGGACCTGTACCTTGGCTGGGTCAGGTCAGAGTAGCCTCCCTAGCTAGGACCCTGGGACCTCGAGCCCGACGTCCTTGTAAGCGCCGGGCCGAGCTTGAACCAGTGGTCGGGACCCGTACCTTGGCTGGGTTGGGTCAGTTAGCCTCCCCTAGAGCACAGATAGCCGGAGGGCTGAAAGCCAGATTACCCAGTGCGAGGGCACACTAGACCGGAGGCTGTACCTGTCTAGATAGTGGGAGTTAAGGGAGTTCTGTATTGTGGTTTAGAATAAACCGTGTTGCCTCTAAAAGACGTCTCCAGTCTCCGTGGAACCCACTACAAGTCTGTATCTCTGTGTGGTAAGTTTATGTGTCTCTGTTTTGTGAGTCTATAGGGCTCTGTGCGAGTCTGTTTGAGTCGGTGGTTCTCTGTGAGTCTATAGGTATCTGTGCGAGTACATGGATCTCTCTGCGAGTCTTTGGGTCTCTGTGGGGTGAGTCTATGCGCCTTTGTGTAAGTCTATGGGTCTCTGTGTGGTGATTATATGGGTCTGTGGCGAGTCTGTGGGTCTCTGTGCGAGTATGGGTACGATTGAGTCTATGGGTATCTGTCTGGTGAGTCGATGTGTCTCTCTGTGTGGTGAGTCTATAGGGCTCCGTGCGAGTCTGTGGATCTGTTTGAGTCTGTGGTTCTCTGTCTGATGAGTCTATGGGTCTCTGTGGTGAGTCTATGGTTCTCTGTGCAAGTCTGAGGATCTGTGCGTGGTGAGTGTATAGGTCTACGTGTGATGACTCTATGGGTCCTCTATGTGATGGATATCTGTGGTGCACATATCCTGGCACAAGTGCCGTGGTGTAGTCACCACCACTTAGTGGAGAATGCTCCTCCCCCTGCACCTGCTTGTTGTGCTCGGGAAGGAGAGAGAAAACTATACTAAAATCTCAACGATTTTCATTTTACCATGTAAGGTCCACAGAGCTAAACATCTCTTTTGCAGAAGCGACTTGGTACCAATGATAGCTGAACGAAGTGGCTCAACATCACGTGTAAATTATAGCAGCCAAATACTTTAAACGAATATTCATATTCTTGGTTCTTTCGGTAAAGTCACATAATATATATATTTATAAAATACACATTTTAATTAATTAAAATAAAATAAATATAATAAATTGCTTTTATTATTTTCAATTTATCTTATTTTTGTTTTATTTTTGATTTTTTAAAAATCTATTTTTTTTCTATTTATGTGACTTTACCGAAAGAACCAAGAATATGAATACCTGCAGTCAAGTCAAAACTTTAAACGAATGTTTCTAAATGTGGAGGGAAAAACCGGAGAGCCCGGAGAAAAATCCACGCGACCACGGGGAGAGACACAGACACGCAAACTCCAAATATACAGCAGGCATCAAGGTCGGGATCGAATCCAAACCCCTGTATACCAGGCGAGGTAGTTAGGGGGGAAAGCAGAGACAGCGAGAGGGGGGAGAATTAGTCAAACTCACACTCAGTATAACTCACTAACCATGATACACTTGTGATGCCGCCACCACGAAGCCGTTCAGCAGGCGCCCCATCCCCGACATCGCCACCACCAAGCAACGGAGCCAACCCCTCGTCCCCCTCACCTCACCTCACATGAACACACCTGCACGCATTCCCCCCCCCCCCCCCATAGAGCTGGAAGGGAAGGTCACCTGATCGACCGGTTTTTATCCGAGAAACCCTTATCGGGATTAACTCTCACGGTTTCCGGCTATCAGGGAATTGGACGGCCTCCCCCGACGCTACGTTGCACCGCGGCACTGCGACCTGCCTTAAGATGGCATGGCCGCGGCGAGGGGCATTCGGCCACCGCGGTTGAAGCGCATCCCCCACACACACCACCCACGTGTCGACGGGGCAAGCAGGGGAGGGACGGGACAGCATGAGTAGCGGGACCGCAGGGGCTCTTGCGCATATTCACGGATGGTTGGGATAATTACGCTTGAGCGCGCAGGCACCATTGTTAGGGAGGGAAAGGGATTAATTAGAATTTACGCCGCGCAACGCCGCACATTGATTAGCATATCACAGGCGTCCGGAACCGCGGTGCATGTGCTAGAGGACGCGAGCCCATTGTTAAGGAAAAGCTGAGGGCCACCGTTCGGCGTGGAGCCGCATCCCTTTGATGTAGGGAGGATAAAAAAGGGGGGCAAAGGAGAGATCGGGCTCTCTTCTCTCCAGCGCCAGGCGACAGGACGCTCTCCAGTCCAGCGACCCGAACGTCCGTGAGACGCATCGAGGCACGCTGCGAGTACGGGATCAACGAACCGCCGTGGGCATCTAACAGGGAGTAAGAAGGTGAAGTAGGATAATAGCCGATAGAAGGAATAGGTACAGGTTTAGTGGAATAGGCCAGCCTCGTCAACTCACTGATTCAACATTAGTTACCAGGTAGCGAATAATAAATCATTAATAGCGAAGCGTGGCCTCGCGTGATCTTGTAGAGCAGTGGGAACGTGTGGGTGTGCATGTGTACACAGTGGTTCGCCACGTGAGTGAGTGCTGCGTAGAGCGGCGCACGAGTGGGTGTCGCGTGTGTGCAGGTGTGTGCGCTCGTAGTGTGGGGGAAGGGGTCGGTGCGTCTGCAGGCCCCCGCTCCGTCTGTCGCCGCCGGGACTCGCGCAGTGTGGGGGCAGCGTCGTTCGCCCTCCGACCCCTGACCCCCGTTTAATAGCGCGTGATCCGTGGAGAGACAACGCAGCGTCTGCAGGTGAACGAGGGCGTGCGGCGAGCTATGCCTCTCACACGAGCTCGGGGGACGGACCAGGGAGGGGAGCCGTCGGGCGATGAGCCCAGCGACGGCAGCAGCTCCTCGCAGAGCAGCGAGGGGTCGGCGCACGGCAGAGCCCCTGCCATAGGCACGGAGCAGGGAGGGACTTCGGGGACCAGCGGCCCCAACAACATGGTGTCAGAAGTCGTACGAACCCTCACATCTTCACGGGAAGGTGGCGCGCTACTCCACGCAAAGGTAAGGCATGTGTTCACCGGCCAGGGGACCCCTACATGGAAAGCGTTTTCCCGTAATATCATAGGGGCTAAAGAGCTTAATGGCTGGTCGGACGCGCAGGCGTTGCGACATCTTAAGTTAAACTTAGATGGGCGGGCAGCCGACTTTGTAGAGGCACTACCCGAAAGCGCGCAAACCCAACTAGAAGAACTAATGCGTAGATTAGACCTGCGTTTCGGCACGCGCAACGCGATACGGGTGAAGACGGCCTTAGAGGCGCGCCGACGCCAAACTGGCGAGGACTTCCGAGACTACGCTGAGGACGTGCGATCACTAACCCGGATCGCCCGTCCAGAGTTCTCGAAGGAGGTCATTGACGCGCTAGCTGCAGACAAGCTACTCAGGTACCTAGCTCGCACCGCGTGGTGGCAGCCCAAAAAGAGTAGCGCAGGCCTCCCTTTCGATACCCTAGTCGAGCAAGCGCTGGAGTGTGAGGAGCTCTCCAGCGAACGCGCGCAGCTCCGAGGGTCAGGACAGGAGTACACCGTGGCGAGCCTGATCCCTGACGAGGAGGAGGATGAGGATGAGCCCGCCAGCCCCATAGGGAGACGGGCAAGAGAGGCCCAGAGACCCCGCGAGACAACCCCGGGTTGGGTAGCTGGGTTACAGACAGGCATGGGAGATATTGCTGGCCGAGTAGACTGAATGGACGGTAAGGTAACCCAAGTAGGGGAGAGGGTAACCCAGGTACGCGAGGAAGCGAATACAAATATGAAGACCCTCCAGTCTGAGATGGGGGAACTACGCTCGACCGTAGGGGGGCTGGCCGGGAGGGTAGCCCAATTAGAGTCCGATGTGGGACAACTGCGTACTGGGGGAGGGAGAGGGAGCGGACTGGGGACCCGCTACGGAGCCGCCCCCCCTCCCCGGGCATGTTATATGTGCGACCGCCGAGGGCATCTAGTGAGAGACTGTCCTGAAATCACCCGAGCTAGGCAGACACGGGGGTTAAACTCCAACGCCCCCTAGAAAGCGGACCAACTAGGGGTGCAATCGACGCGGTCCCGATACAAATAGACGATAATGAGAATAATGGCGAGCGAGTGATCTCCACACAGGTTCCAGCAACAACGCCCACGGAAACGGTGACTCCTGGCGACTGGCTACGGGAGCTGGTGGCGGGGATCACGGGGGCCACGTCGCTGGTGGAAGGGGAGGTAAACGGAGTGCGTACCCGAATCCTGCTGGACACGGGGGCGGTGGCCTCGCTCGTGAGCGCAGCGCACTGCAGCGCGATTGGGGTCGACGTGCATCACCTGCAGGCACCGGACCGCGTGCTGCACACGGCGAGTGGAGCCGGAATGGGGCTGCTGGGGAGAGCCACCTTAGAGGTCCGCATAGGCAGCCAGGTGTGCACCCAGGAGTTCTACGTGTCGAGTGCGTTGTGTCACGAGTGTTTCGCAGGTACCGACCTCTTAGAACAGCTGGGACTCAACGTGCAACCCCGCCAGCGATGCGCCACCATGGAGAGCAACGGCGAGCGGATACAGTTCCTGGGACGAGAACCAACGCGCCCCCGTTTCGCACCTGTGGCCGCTATCCTGGCGACGGCAGTCACCATCGGGCCGCTCACCGAGATGCTGGTGCCGGTGGCAACATCCCCCACCGACCCCGCGCTCCGACCATCAGGAGAGGTAATGCTAACTCCTCACCCGGAGTTGGCAAAACGGTATGGGGTCGTGGGATCCGCCACGTTGGTAAACGCAGATGGGGACCGATTGTTTATGCGGATGTTAAACCCCCACAGTACCCAAGCGATACTGCGACGGCGCACCCTGATAGCCACCGTACACCCCCTGCACGCACGCCACTCTAACGACTCGGTGTTCGCACTCTGGGCTGAGGACCCCGGTCGTCCTGAGGGTGACCAGGACCTGGCCTGGCGAGTCGGCCCGACTCCCCGAGCCGAGGTCATTCCCCTGCTCGACGCGTTACATGTACCATGGGCGGATTTACCTAAGGGAGAGGCCGATCGGCTGCGCGAGTTACTGCGGGAGTATGCCGACGTATTCAGTGAACACGACTTGGACGTGGGTCGGACTGATCTTGTTAAGCACCAAATTGACACAGGTGCAGCCCGACTCATTAAACTCCCTGCATACCGAGTGGGCGCACCCGAACGCGCCCAAATCAAAGAGGCAGTTGGGGACATGCTTCGCGATAACATAATTCAGCCTTCGGCGAGTCCCTGGTCAGCCCCAGTGGTACTAGTAACGAAAAAGGATGGGTCAACCCGGTTCTGCGTGGATTACCGTAAACTAAATGCAGTCACGCTCGGCGATGCCTTCCCCATACCCCGCATCGACGACACCTTCGACAGCCTCGCCGGAGCGCGATATTTTTCCACCCTCGATCTCGCGTCCGGGTACTGGCAGGTGGAGATGGCGGAGGAGGATCGGCCGAAAACCACATTCACCACCCCGATGGGGCTATTCGAGTTTCGAGTACTCCCGTTCGGACTCACCAATGCGCCCGCGACGTTCCAGCGGCTGATGGAGTTGGTGATGCGGGGCTTGCAATGGGAACAGTGCCTGATTTACTTGGACGATGTGATAGTGTTCAGTAGATCTTTGTCTGAGCATTGGTCCAGGCTTCGAGAGGTGTTCCAGCGACTGCGAGCGGCTCATCTCAAGCTCAAGCCACGTAAGTGTTACATCGCACAACGCGAGGTGGGGTACCTCGGGCATCGCGTCAGCGAGGCAGGCGTGCACACCGATCCGGAGAAGGTACGCGCCATAGTGGAGTGGCCACGGCCAAGGAATCTGACAGAGATCAGATCATTTTTGGGGCTCGCCACCTATTATCGTCGATTTGTAAAGGGATTCAGCGAGATTGCACGCCCTCTCACCCAACTCACCTCCCCTAAGCACCCCTATCAGTGGACGGGGGCCTGCCAGACGGCCTTCACCACTCTCAAAAATCACCTCACCCACGCCCCCACCATCGCTTTCCCCGATTTTACCACCGATTTTATTTTGGACACCGACGCCTGCAGCAGCGGGCTGGGCGCGGTGTTGTCACAGGTACAGGATGGGACGGAACGAGTCATCGCGTACGCCAGCCGGACCTTGAGTGGGGCCGAGCTGAACTATTGCGTGACCCGCCAAGAGTTGTACGCCGTGATTTTCGCATGCAAACAGTTCCGGCCGTATTTGTACGGCAGGAGATGTCGCGTACGCACTGACCATTATGCTCTGCAGTTCCTTCTTACATTCAAGGAGCCGCGGGGGCAGATGGCCCGGTGGTTGGCGCAGTTGCAGGAGTACAACCTGCAAATCGAGTATCGGGCTGGCCGGACGCATGCAAACGCGGACGCCTTGTCGAGGCGACCCACGGTGTACGCCGAGACAAGGGCGGAGGAGGCCTGCCCGTGTTTCACGGGGGGACGCTGCCGGCAGGCAACGGACCCCCGAGAGGCCGCGGCCACTGACCCCCCCCCAGCGAGAGAGAGTGCAGTGTGCGCCACAGAGACCCTCACAGGTGGCACCGAGGATCCCGTCGACCGCCCGGCAAGCGCGGGACCCGCGGCTCGGGACCCGATCGGACGGATCCAGGAGGACGTCGGCTGCGCCTTCCCAGGCCTAAACGACGAGCAGCTGAGACAGACCCAGCAGCGAGATCCGGATCTGGCGGCAGTGGAGGCGGCACTGCGGGAGGAAAAGAGTGCCCTACCAGGACCCTGGAGCGGTTTGTATGCCCGGTTGTGTGTGCAGAACGGAGTGGTACGGGAGTTAACCGAGGCCGGCCAGCCGGGGTGCATCTGTGTTCCTGCCCAGGTGCGACCCCAGCTGCTACGGCTGGTGCATGACCACCCACTCGGGGGCCACGATGGGGAACGACGCACGCGAGAGACCCTGCGTCGCCAGTATCTCTGGCCCAAATTGGCACAAGACGTGGCGGCCTGGGTACAGGGCTGCCGCGCCTGTCAGCAGTGCGGGCCGAAACCGGCACGATACCAGGTACCCCTAAGGCCGTTCCGCGTCAGCCGCACGAATCAGCTGGTCGGGATCGACCTACAGGGGCCATTCCCGCGATCCCATCGAGGCAACCGGTATATCCTGGTCGCAGTAGAGTATTTCACCCGCTACCCCGTGGCAGTGGCCATCCCTGATAAAACGGCCTTGGTGGTGGCCTGGGCATTTGTGGAACATTACGTACTGAAGCACGGGATCCCAGAACGAGTCCTCACCGACCAGGATAGCGAGTTCGAGGCCGAGCTGTTCCAGGCACTGTGCCGAGAATTCGGAATCCAGAAGGACCGAACCACAGCGTACCACCCCCAAGCGAACGGTATGGTAGAGCGCATGAATCAGACCCTAGCGGGGAAACTCAAACGTATGGCGGCCGCAAATCAACGGGATTGGGACGAACACCTCCCCTACGCCCTTTTCGCCTACGCCACCACTGTACACACGTCGACGGGACAAACCCCGTTTTTAATGATGTTCGGCCGCGAGTCTCGTTTACCCGCAGATCTGCTATTCGGCGTCCCTTCCCCCCAGCCGGAGGAGGGAAGCCGCCCCGTGGAACACCTGTTGGAGACCCTGCGAGAAGCCCGAGGCCGAGCATACCCGCAAGGGGAAGCCGCGCATCGGCGGCAGGAACAGGGCACCCGACCCCGCATGGAACCCCCCTTATTCCTGACAGGCGCTAAGGTGTGGCTACACACCCCTCGCGTCGGGGCCGGGCAGGTGGGGAAACTGACGACATACTGGCGAGAACCCTGGACCGTGGTGCGACAGATCTCCCCCTGGACGGTACTAATTTATGGCGGGGAGAGGGATCGAGAGACGGTGGTCAACGTCCGCCGCTTAAAACCGTGGAAAGCGGCCCCGGCGAGAGAGAACCCCGTCACCCGAAGGCCCCGAAATCCCGGAGTACCCGCACCCCTCGTGTTGGGGGGCCTCGCACCCTACATAGGCCTCGCCGGGCCCCCGAGACGCCCCGATCCAGTCAGGAGACGACGCGGACGACGGCCCCTAAACCCTTCCGCTGCTGAGTTTGTGCCCCAGCCCACAGGTGCCGGAGGACGGGGAGAGCCGCTGGAGTGGAGGAGGAGGCCGCCGCAGGAGCTACAGAGGATGGAGCCACCCGCCCCAAGACCAGCCACAAGGTCCGGACGGATCCCCCGGACCCCACAACGTTTTCTCGTGGGCGCGGCCCAAGCAAGGTGCTCCAGTCAACCCGGGACGGGGACTGGCACCTCGGGGGGCTATGTGATGCCGCCACCACGAAGCCGTTCAGCAGGCGCCCCATCCCCGACCTCGCCACCACCAAGCAACGGAGCCAACCCCTCGTCCCCCTCACCTCACCTCACATGAACACACCTGCACGCATTTCCCCCCCCCCCCCCCCATAGAGCTGGAAGGGAAGGTCACCTGATCGACCGGTTTTTATCCGAGAAACCCTTATCGGGATTAACTCTCACGGTTTCCGGCGATCAGGGAATTGGACGGCCTCCCCCGACGCTACGTTGCACCGCGGCGCTGCGACCTGCCTTAAGATGGCATGGCCGCGGCGAGGGGCATTCGGCCACTGCGGTTGAAGCGCATCCCCCACACACACCACCCACGTGTCGACGGGGCAAGCAGGGGAGGGACGGGACAGCATGAGCAGCGGGACTGCAGGGGCTCTAGCGCATAGTCACGGATGGTTGGGATAATTACGCTTGAGCGCGCAGGCACCATTGTTAGGGAGGGAAAGGGATTAATTAGAATTTACGCCGCGCAACGTCGCACATTGATTAGCATATCACAGGCGTCCGGAACCGCGGTGCGCGTGCTAGAGGACGCGAGCCCATTGTTAAGGAAAAGCTGAGGGCCACCGTTCGGTGCGGAGCCGCATCCCTTTGATGTAGGGAGGATAAAAAAGGGGGGCAAAGGAGAGATCGGGCTCTCTTCTCTCCAGCGCCAGGCGACAGGACGCTCTCCAGTCCAGCGACCCGAACGTCCGTGAGACGCATCGAGGCACGCTGCGAGTTAGGGATCAACGAACCGCCGTGGGCATCTAACAGGGAGTAAGAAGGTGAAGTAGGATAATAGCCGATAGATAAGGAATAGGTACAGGTTTAGTGGAATAGGCCAGCCTCGTCAACTCACTGATTCAACATTAGTCACCAGGTAGCGAATAATAAATCATTAATAGCGAAGCGTGGCCTCGCGTGATCTTGTCGAGCAGTGGGAACGTGTGGGTGCGCGTGTGTACACAGTGGTTCGCCACGTGAGTGAGCGCTGCGTAGAGCGGCGCACGAGTGGGTGTCGCGTGTGTGCAGGTGTGTGCGCTCGTAGTGTGGGGGAAGGGGTCGGTGCGTCCGCAGGCCCCCGCTCCATCTGTCGCCTGGTGCTGGAGAGAAGAGAGCCCGATCTCTCCTTTGCCCCCCTTTTTTATCCTCCCTACATCAAAGGGATGCGGCTCCGCGCCGAACGGTGGCCCTCAGCTTTTCCTTAACAATGGGCTCGCATCCTCTAGCACGCGCACCGCGGTTCCGGACGCCTGTGATATGCTAATCAATGTGCGGCGTTGCGCGGCGTAAATTCTAATTAATCCCTTTCCCTCTCTAATAATGGTGCCTGCGCGCTCAAGTGTAATTATCCCAACCATCCGTGACTATGCGCAAGAGCCCCTGCGGTCCTGCTACTCATGCTGTCCCGTCCCTCCCCTGCTTGCCCCGTCGACACGTGGGTGGTGTGTGTGGGGGATGCGCTTCAACCGCGGTGGCCGAATGCCCCTCGCCGCGGCCATGCCATCTTAAGGCAGGTCGCAGCGCCGCGGTGCAACGTAGCGTCGGGGGAGGCCGTCCAATTCCCTGATCGCCGGAAACCGTGAGAGTTAATCCCGATAAGGGTTTCTCGGATAAAAACCGGTCGATCAGGTGACCTTCCCTTCCAGCTCTATGGGGGGGGGGGGGGGGGAAATGCGTGCAGGTGTGTTCATGTGAGGTGAGGTGAGGGGGACGAGGGGTTGGCTCCGTTGCTTGGTGGTGGCGAGGTCGGGGATGGGGCGCCTGCTGAACGGCTTCGTGGTGGCGGCATCACACACTCACCATGATACTCACAATCATACTCACACATCAGCCCACACACATCAACAGTCGCCATTCACCACTACGTGGCGGTGACGTCACCACAATAACCCAGGTGCCATGGTTTGACGGCTGTGCGAGGCTAAGTGCAGGAGGAGGTCACGGGCCAGACTCAGGTGCCATGGGTTAACTCGTGTGCCACCACCTGCACAACCACCACAATAACCAAACAATTATAATCACAACAATAACCATGACCAACAACTATAACCATAAACACAACTATAATTTAACCTCAACAGTAATTCCCATCAGCCACACGGCCGTCTGGGAGTGCCTCTCAGCAGCAGCAGCAGGGCCGAGCTCTGCTTGAAGCAGCGCCGTGAACTCAGCAGAACGTGACGGCTGTGGGCCAGGCTCCTCCTCTGTCTCCCCCCACCGCCGCCGCCACTGCTGATGTGTACACACCGCGCGAGGTTTTCACCTTCAGGTTGAGTCAACGTAGAGGAGGCCCAGCGAGCCGCCGCTTCAGAAGCTTTCGCGAGCCACTGACGGTGGCCGTGAGCGGGAATCCCAATCAGCCGCTCGCCACCCACAATCCACAGCGCGCAGCCGCCTCCACTCGGCCCCGGCCTAAGCGGAAGTAGCAGTGGGGGGAGGGGGGTGGGGCATGGGGGGTGAGGGGGGGTCGCGAGGGGGAGGGGCATGGGAGGTGGAAGCCAGGAAGGGGGGGGGGGGTCGCGACGGCCGGTCAGGGGGGGCATGGGGGGCAAAAGGGGGGGTCACGATTGTGAGGAGGGCGGAGGGGGCATGGGGGGGGGGATCACGAGAGGGGTCAGGAAGGTTGCAGGGAGGGGCAGGAAGGGGGGTCTCGAGGGGGGGCATTGGGGGGTCGCGGGTGGGGGGCAGGGGGGGCATGGGGGGTCACGAGGAGGGCAGGAGGGGGCATGGGGTGGGTCACGAGGGGGGGCATGGTGGGAGTCACGAGGGGGGGGGGGTTGGGGGGAATGGGGAGGGAGTCGTGAGGGAGGGGCATGGGGGAGCATGGTTGGAGTTGTGAGGGGGGACAGGGGTCAGGGGGTGTCGCGTGGGGGAGGGTAGGGGGGCATGGGAGATTTAGGGGAAGCATGGGGGTGGCAAGGGGGAGTCGCGAGAGGGTGGCGGGGTGGCATGGGGGGTCACGAGGGGGGGCGCAGGGGTGGCAGGGGGGCATGGGGGGTCACGAAGGCGGGGGGCAGGGGGGGCATGAGGGGGGTCGTGAGGGGGGGCATGGGGGGGAGTTGTGAGGGGGCGCGCGGGGGTCATGGGGGTCACGAGGGGGGCTGGAGGGGGAATGGGGGGTTCGCGAGGGGGGGCATGGTGGGAGTCACGAGGGGGGGCTGGGGGGGCATGGGGGGTTGTGAGGGGGAAGAGGCAGGGGGGCAAGGGGGGTCACGAGGGGGGGGGTAAGGGGGCAATGGGGAACATGGGGGAGCAATGGGGTGTAAGGGTGGTCGTGAGGGGGGGGGTGGTGACGAGGGGGGTCACGATGGTGGGGGGATCGGGGGGGCAGGGGCGGATTGAGGGGGCTGGAAATAACAGATGACATAGGCAGGTAGGATGAAAACATCACAGTCAGTTAAGACTTTACCTAGTTAAAAACGTCCTTCCAATGATTGCTCAGTTTGTACCCATCCTCTCGGTTGAAGGTGTGTCTGTGTTTATATATTTGGATGGCTTCATGAACAAATCTCTGAAGGTCGCCGGTAGATTTGCAGAGTACCTCCGTCTTAGAAAAATCAATTTCGTGCCATCGTCGAGGAGGCCGCTCTTCTATCTCACAGTTACATGCTAATTTTTCACATTAATATCACTAGCCCCGACCACTTATTTATGACCCTTGGGCTCCACCCATTGCAAACCTTTTACAACAGTCTGCCTCAGCAGCAGACCATGCTTTCCCACCTGATGACGGACGTTTGTGTTGCGCCCGAAACATCGTGATTTATTTTATTTTATACCTACGTAACTTTACCGAAAGATCCAAAGAGTATGATGAAGGTTACGATAATCGGGAGGGTGAAAAGATGTTAAATACCTCGCCTAGTATACAAGAGGCTGTGGGTTCGATCCAGACCCTGATGCTTGTATATTGGAGTTTGCATGTCTCTCTCGCCATGGTCGCATGTATTTTACTGCAGGTCCTCCGGGTTTTCCCTCCCTCCACATTTAAAAACATGCATTTAAAGTATTTGCTATACATTTCCACTCGATAAGCTACTTCATTGGGCTATAATTTGTGGCCAGGTCACTTCTAAATAAGAGCTATATAGCTCAATAGGCCTTACCTGGTATAATGAAAAAAAATGTAAATAGTAAAACATTTTTTTTTCAATGTCTGAAAAAAGTAATGATTTCTATAAATAATGCCAGTGTCTTCATGCTCACTCTTATCGAGCATCGGGCAGAGCTCATCTCCAATGGTGGCACGGCACTCGGAGTGACGAGTCCACATTGCAAGGCTATCCGTGGGACAACCGATATACTGACAAATCAGACTATTAATGCGCTAAAATGTCAGTGCACATTTTAATTAAGGTGAAAGAAATTGCAGACAACAATAGGTTTAAGCTATGGTAATACAATTGAATTATACGTGTTTTTTTATACGTAAATATCGCTATGCTTGCCTGAATTTTAGTTTGAAAAAGAATTACATTCACATTTGCTAATTTGTTATGCAAGCAAAGTTATTGTTTTAATTCAGAACTTTTGCGTTAAAGTAAACAAACTGGATAGCATAATAACACTCGAGATATATATAAACATCGTTTTGCGCGGCGTTGCGGCAAAGAGATCGACGAGCAAAGTGAAGAGTCCCAAATTAAAATGTCGCTCGGGGGGGTCGACTCGGCCATTATTGTTTCGAGGTTCATAAAATACGCACCGCTTTATGAATGTTTGTTGAACTTCTTTCGCACCGTACATATCCGACCATGGTATTCGGAGGTGCGGGGAAGGACAACAAACTAATCGCATCTAGATTGAGTTTTCAATCTCGATTCAAAAAATGTATCAGAAGTCAAGAGCAAAAGCCCTATGGAGGGACTGGTATCCGGCGCAGGAATGTGCAATGTCCATCGATATTCTCAGACGCTGATGGAAACGAGTACAATCCCATCGCCGTTGGGAAATGTTTAATTCCGAAGAAAATCGTTTCTCGATGATTGCGATGGGATGGGTCGTTGTCTAACCAGGAATTGAACTCGCATGTTTCTGCATGCGAGTCAAGCGTTCTGCCACAGTGCCTCTCAGCAGTGCTTGAATACAAACACTCACATTTTAAAACCATATTTTAAAAAAGGGCCGGCACATTGCAACAAATAAAACAGCAAATTCCCCCATTTGGCAAATTGGTGACTTGAGCCCGAACTGGCGTCTTTTTGCAAATGTCAGCGCCCTGCTTCTTTGAGTGGCATCATTATAGCATGCGTGTGAGCTTTTAAATATTCATCCGGGCACGGTGGACTGTGGCGACCCACCCCTGGTGTGTGTCTGTATCTGGCGGGGGCGGTAGTGTAGTGGTTACCGTGCTGCGCTACAAACCTAGAGACCCGAGTTTGATTCTCGGCCAGAGCTGACATTGCACTCTGCCTCTCTGGAAATGGACCATTGCCCAAAACGCTGCCAATTACATCCTTTTTCTTTTTAAGGCAGTATTTTTGACAAATGTGTTGAGCCTTTTTTATATTTGTGTCATCTGGTGTCCGAACGTTTCTTGAGTATTTTCAGTGTGTGAACACTCAAGAGACATGCGGTTGGATGTTGTGCTGACCACATAACTCTCTCGTATGTTGCTCAAACCTAAACAGGCGCTCGTCAACAGAACTCATCCCAATCTAAAACGTTATGTATTATGTAACTTTGCATCAAACTAGACCCCATAACGTAAAGAGAGGTGATTCAAGCAAGTGCGACTGATGATGAGACACTGAATATTAAAACCAGTCTGGAGTTTTCTTGTCTTGAAACAATGCTGCTGAAAGTATGTACTTCCCAGAAGGCTGTGCAGCTGATGGCTTGTGATAAGACATTTATTTTTTATTTGGAGATACAAATATGTGAGGGTAATTGTGTACGTCTGTATGAAATGAAACATTTCATTTTGTAAGGCAGTAGTGTTTAGCAGCCATCCGCCCACCATCGACAACTGCCTCATTCCACCCTCCCCCCACCTGCTACACGCAGTCATTCATGATCTGCAATTAGATGATTAACCGCAGTCAGCTTTAATGGATTACAGGAAAGGGTCGATCAATTGTAAAACATTGGTAATAACTACCCGCACGCTACTGCTCAACTCCGTGCACGCTCCAGAAATGGCATGGCAGCTGGGGGTCGGAGGTCAGAGGGCAGTGGCGTTGCTCGCACATGCGCGGCCGCCGTGAGCGGGTGACAACGCTCGTTTAAAGGGGCCGTGGAACAGGTGTTTACGGTGGGTGTGAGCCCTCACGCAGCACGAGTCTCCACAGCAACGGAACGGAGCGCAGCACCCGCAAAAACACCGACCACCCACGTTACGAGTGTAGACACACAGCACCACGCGCTTTCACCACACTCGTAGAATCCACACGAGACTGTGGTTAGTTATTAACTATTTATTACCGGCCGACTGTGAGCCACTGTTGAGTCAGTAGGAATCGGCGAGGCAGGCCCACACTATTTCCCGATGGTCTGTACCCGATTTATCTAGTTTGATACGATCTAAGCTGCTTTGGTTTTTAGACCAAATCTCAATACTCTGTTTTTAGACTAAATCTCACTACTCTCTTTCCCTCTTATTCTTACTCACAGTTCGATGCGTATGGCATTCCAGCGGGCTCGTCCTCTCTGCTCACCTCGACGCGTCACACGGACGCTCGAGTGGCCGAACTGGAGACTGTCCCGAGGGCTGACTTTAGGAGCAAGAGAGTTTCTACCTTTCTGCGCCCCCCCTTTTATGGCTAACCCACATCAAAGAAAGCCGCCGCTGAGGGTCTTCTCGGCCAATCAGATCGCTGTGCTTGCTCAGCCGTTACTCGCGCTCTGCATCGCCGTCCGCCGCCCGATTTCCATAACAAAGGGCCAGCCACTGGCTGCGGCGCGGGCGGCGGTCCACGAGTGCCTTTGCTATGCTAATCAGCCGCGGTTTCCGTAACAAAGGGCCCGCCTCTGGCTGCTGCGCGGCGGCGGTCCACGAGCACATCTGCTATGCTAATCAGCTGCCCACCCTGGTTTCTCCCTTCGTTCGTGGCTGCGCCCCCCCCCCCCACTGCCTGCCGAGCCGTGTGTGGGGGTGCGTTTTAACCATGGTGGCTGGATAGCCCCCGCCGTGACCATGTGTAGTGACATAAGAAGGGAGGGGCTGCTGGGGGCTCTGGGACCCTGGGTGGGCCAGGCGCTTAAGCCTCTTGGCGCCAGGCGTGGGTTCCCAGGCGGGTCAGACGCTTAAGCCTCTTGGCGTCAGGCGTTGGGTTCCCAGGTGCTTAATCCCCTTGGCGCCGCCAAAGGGGGGGGGCTGTGTGTGCTCTGTGGGATATCTGGGGGCGCACACGGCCCCACCCCTCGTTGGGGACTGGGCATAAAAGGGGAGCTTCCTGGACGATCAGGGCCAGTCGTAGCTCAAGACCCAAGACCCGCGACCAGCCATCTGAAGACCCTGGGATGTTGTGAGAGCGAGTGGTGGGACTCTGGAACTCCCGACTCTACGACCTTGTGAGGGCGAGTTCCAGAGCGTAGCCAGAGGAAAGTATCTAGGCTGTGTACCTAGGCTGTGTACCTAGGCTGTAACAGAGTATCAGGACTGTTGGAGTGTTGTATTGTAATAAAGAAGTTACCTCTACAAGTGTCTCCGGAACCCGTTACACATGTAATCTCAACCCAGGTCACAGCGCCGCGGTGCGAATTAGCATCGGGGGAGATCGCCCAATTCCTTGGCAGCAGGAAACCGTGAAGATTATCCGTATGAGGGCTTCCAGGTGAAAACCTGTTGGCCAGGTGACCTCCCCTCGGAGCTCTATGGGGGGGAAATGTGTGTGTTTATGTGGGGGGCGGTGAGGGGGAAGCGGAGTCGGCCCCGTCGCTTGGTGGTGGCGAGGTCGTAGATGGGGCGCCCGCCGAGTGGCTTCGCGGCGGCGGCATCACAACAGTAATACATACAAAGTGAGGCTGGCAGTTGAGGCTCAGGTGCATTGCCCATTGTTTTTTTTGTGGCGAACTAGTGTGGGCGTTTGTGCCAGTTCCAAGGCAATGTGATAGCAGCAATGTTTTTTTAAAATCTCACAAATGTGCTTTTGCATGTCCATAAAATCCATAAAATATACGACTTATAAAAAAGCTTTGGGAGGTTATTCGCAGACACAAGCAAATACTGACAAATTAAATCTAGTTTGAATCAGAAGGACCAGTGGAAGGTGACAGGGCAATTAAACCGATAGATTGACCTTTGGCATTTGAGGGTTGCTATATGGCAACGCAAGGGGTAATCTACTTCAAAGCTAACAATAACACTCTTTGCACCCCAATCTTCATAATTTTAAGTCACCAAGTGGATCAATGCTCAATATTCATTGATAACTTTGCTTTCATCATTGTTGACTTTCCTCAACTGAAACAGATTTGTATATGCCATCAATCTGACCTACACAATAACGTAAATCAGCAACTGAGAGTGAGGTTGCGTTAAGTTTAATATACCAAGCTATATGTGACGCAGCAAATGTAAAGTAGTTTCGTCACGATGTGACACAGGAAATTAAAAGTGGTTTTGTCACGAGTATGGACCATCAGCGCAATTTCTCCCATTTTAACAATTGCGAACGTGCAGTAGTAAGACAACGTGCAGTATGGGAATCTCCCTGTGAAAGGAGATTTACAAAGGCTTTCAGGTTTTACTCTCATTGCTTATTTTTCCAACCTAAGCTTCAGCGTTACCGGGGTGTGAGTGTGTACAGCGGCATGTGGCGAGTGGTGGTCCAGCAGTTTACGCGCTGCACTATTAACCTAGTGACCTGAGTTCAAGTCCCGCTCGTAACCAATAACAGTGGAAAATATCTGAACCGGTCCTGGGCCTCCCTTGGTCGACTCTGATGCAGTGTGTACACATCACCACGAGAGAGACAAATGCGGCTGGGCGTGGTGTTGGCCACCCACTCCCCTGTGTACTGTGCCAGTCCTCATTAGGTGCTCACTAACACCACTTGCCTCAAAAATATGTTAAGGCTATGAGGGAGATCTTAGTCTTTGTACAGTGGCATTGGCTACGTATAAACTGATACTTTGCACGGAGTTTATAATAGAGCATGGCCTATGTGTAACGCATCATATACCGTGTACACAGCACTATGAAAGTGTGTGCAGTGTAATACAGAGTATGTGTAAAGGAGCATAGCCTGTGCACGTAGTGCAGCGTTACGTTGAACTTAAACGTGGATTGTGTGAAACACTGGAGCATGGCCGTTATGTGTAGAACAGCATTTATTGTGTATATGTAGTGGGTTCCCACGGAGACTGGAGACGTAGCTTAGAGGCAACACGGTTTATTTAAATCTTATAACAGAAGCCTCTTTTACTCCCACTACTTGGGGAGGTATGGCCTCCGGGCTAACATGCCCTATTACTGGGGCTACGGGCTCTGAGTCCTCCGACTAAAGGTGGCCTAGGGGAGGCTATGCTGACCAGACCCAGCCAAGGTGCGGGTCTCGACCACTGGTCCGTGCTCGGCCCTGGCACTTAAAAGGACGTCGGGCCCTAGCCTAGCTGTCTTCAGTCTTCGTCTTCAGAGCACTGCCTCGAGCCGTCCTGGGGTCCGTCTTTTATACCCACCTCGGGGACTCTCCGCCCACGGTACCGCCCCCTTTCTGGAACCTTCCAGGTGGCTCTGGAATAACCGCCCAACCCCTCACCTGGGGTCGGGGGGGGACTCGGCCTCTCAACGGTCCGTTCTCTCTCTCTCTAACTTAGGGTGGAACCCCCTATAGACCCGTGCCCGCAACTACAGGTAAGTCTACAGGGTGTTGTTTGCTTTGTATTTCCGACGCTGCGTATACAGCAAGAAATACTCTACATAGAGAGAGCATGGCATGTGTGTGAGTTTAGATTATTATTGTACACGTGAGGTTAATGGGACAGCCCTGCAATTACTTGCTCATGCAACTGCTGGTGAAAAAACCCCCACTAGAGGGAGGTCTAGAGTGCTAATCCGGTGGGTATTTTTGGCCAACTTTTCCACACTGACCAAACGTCTTGAAATAGGTGGGAATACTCGCCATTTAGCCCACTGCACGCCACCCACCGATAGACTGTGGATGGACAAAAACCTCTATACACTTACACACACCTACACACACACCTCTACACACTTACACACACCTACACATACACCTCTATACACTTACACACACTTACACACACCTCTATACATTTACACACACCTACACACACACCTCTACACACTTACACACACCTACACATACACCTCTATACACTTACACACACCTACACACACCTCTATACACTTACACACACCTACACACACACCTCTATACACTTACACACACCTACACACACCTCTATACACTTACACACACCTATACACACACACCTCTCTATACACTTGTAATGCGGGCGTAAACGGCTTCGCGGATATGACGTCATGGGGGGGGAGGAGTTAGGTCACGTGTGAGAGAGGGGTGAGGTCTTAAGGGAGAGATACCGGAAGAGACGGAAGAGTGTGGGAGACAGAGTTAGAGTGAGGCCACGCAGGGCGGAGGTCAAGGAGTGGCGAGATCGCCACACACACGGGGGAGTAAGACTTGGCACCGTCGGCCAGCGGTGACCAAGCGCGGAGGAACGACGGGCAGCGGTGGAGCTGCAGTGAGGGCAGCGGTGGAGCTGCAGTGAGGGCAGCCGGAGGACTGCACAGGGGATCTGCAGCGGAGCTGCAGAGGTGTGGAGGCTACGGGAGCGAGGGCAGCTATGGAGCTGCCAAGGGGATAGCTCTGAGCGAGGGCCGTGTGGGAGAAGTGTAAGAACCCGAATAAAGGACAACGGAGACAGACCCAGGATCGAGTCCTTTATTATACTGGTGTCAGAAGTGAAACGGCATGTCAAAACAGCTCAGAAGAAAGAATATTCCTGCGCCATCATCTGCTACATCATCCGACGACGACGACCTTCCTTGGGCGGTCGACCTGCCTGCGATGGAGGAGGAGATCCGTGCGGGAACAAGTGCGGGTCAGGGAGTCCAAGATGTCGCCGCGTCGGTGGACCCGTCTGCACCAGAGGACGCGGATTGGCGATGGAGGCAGATGGCGGCGCAGCTGGAGACGCTGAAAATCGTGCTCGCGCAATTGTGCGAGCTCGTCACGCCGAGGACGGCGTTGGGGAGAGCCGATGGAGGCCCGCCTTGCCTCCGCTGTCGGCGCCATTGGCCACGTGGCAAGAAGACGCCATCTTGGGCGTGGCAGGAGAAAAACGGCGGGAAGCCGCCATCTTGCGCTCTCCGTGGCGAGAGGCCGCCATCTTGAACACGTTGCGATGCGACGCCATTTTGAATATGCCGCCTGGTGAGTCATCGGCTGAGGACGGTGCAACAAGGAGTCGCAGTCGTCATCTCACGACCGTCAAAGAATTCTCCATCGGGGGCGATTGGAGTGCTTTCGCCTGCAGATTTCCGGCGGCGGTATGCTCAGCAAGGTGGACGGACGCTGAGGCATTGGAGGTTTTACCGACTCTTCTCGATGAGGAGTCGGTGAGATTCTTCCGCTCCATAAAGTCAGAGAAGAAGAAAACATTGAGAGGAGTTTTCGACGAGATGGCAGATGCATATGAGCCACCGGATGATGCTCATCGCCGGTTTGTTCAACGTCAGCGAGCACCCGAGGAGTCGCCGGTGGCATACAGGGGTGCGGTATTGGAGTTGGCCATGGCTGCATACCCGGAGACGGAGCCTGACCTGCTCGAACCTCTCATCTTGGGAAGATGCTCGAGCTGTCCCGGGATGTGGGGATCCCTATGCCGGTGTGTGGCCACGAAAAGCTTACGTCCCGGGTGGCCGCTAAATGTCTTGATGCCCAGTTCAACCTGCGCCATTGGAAGCAAGTCACGGCGTGGACGGGGGGGCCCATCGTCAAGGGAGGTGCCGCGGGTTGGGATCCCAAGAAGGCGGTGTACGTTCCTGACGGGGGGGGGGCCCACAGGAGCTGACAGCCGCCTCTGATCAGTGGTCGGCCTGCAGTACGCCGGGGCCGCGATCTGCGCCACCGCCACGGGAGCGTCGGGACGGGGTGCCTGCGGCGCGGCGCAACAACATCGACTGCTTCCGCTGCGGCCGTAAAGGCCATTACGCCAGGGACTGTTGGGCCCACGTCCCGGGTCCGCCCCATTAGGAGGCCTCGTCAGCGGACGTGCCACGGAAGGATCCTCCAGGACAGGCAAGTCGGTGCGCACCAGACACCCGGCAAGGCTTGACACCTCACTCATCACCGCTGTCGTGCGATCCGGGTGTTGTTAATAACGGGGGGAGGCCATCGACTGGGCCACGTCGCTCGGTAACGCAGTGGCGTAAATTGGCACGGCGGGTCGTCGCGGCCGCTACTGGTTCGTCCACTGTACCTGGTTCTATACAAGGGGTGGACGTACGTGTGTTAGTGGATTCCGGGGCGTCCGCGACCATTATATCGGATATCATTTTCCATCTGTTGAACATCCCACCTGAGGCCGTGCGTCCGGTTTACGATTCCTGCGTCGCTGCCAATGGGGGTAGCATGGGCATTGTGGGCCAGGTGGACGCTACAATATCTATTGGGGGAGTGTCAGCCTGTTGCGTTGGCGGTCGACGTGCCTGATGCTCCAAAGGAGCCGGGACCGGCTGATGGGATTCTGAATCTTCCAAGGGCTGTGTGGATTCGGGAACAAATGTTGGATGGTTCATTGGTCTCGTTACGGAATCGGACTGCGAAGAAGAGTGGGGGACTGGGTACGGGGGGTATGCCAGAAACCGCTCTCCGCGATGGTCTGCTGATGTGGAGGGAAGGGTTACAGGAACGCTGGCGTCTGGTTGTACCGGCATCCTTGCGGTACGAGTTGATTAGGACTCTGCATGGGGACACGCTTTTACATCTGGGGGTGCAGAAGACCCTATTGACGCTGCAGCGAGACTATTTTTGGCACGGCATGACAACGGATGTCGTCGGTCATGTTCGCGCGTGTCCCGATTGTGCCCGGTGAAAACCACCTAAACAACCATATGTGCCGCCCATACAGTCTTTTCAGGTGTCTAGAGTTAACGAATTGGTGGCGTTGGACATTTTGGGACCCTTCCCGCCATCCGCTAAGGGAAATAAATACTTGCTAGTTGGGGTGGAGTACCTCTCCCGCTGGCCGATGGCCTGGCCTTTGCCTGACCAGTCAGCGGCGTCTATCACAGACGCCTTTCTATTAAGGTACGTTATGGACAAGGGGGCGCCGGAGAGGCTCCTCACAGACCAAGGCCGTAATTTTTCTTCTAAATTTTTGGGGGAGGTGTGCGCGGCTTTTGGAACTAAAAAGATACGGACATCTCCCTACCATCCGCAAATGGATGGTATGGTCGAACGGCTGAATCGGACATTATCCGCAATGTTGTGTCACACCGTGAGTGAAAAACAATCGGATTGGGATTTGCATATCCCTGGGGTACTTTCGGCATACCGAATGACGCCGCATGCGGCTACAGGATATTCGCCGTTTTTCCTTATGTACGGTCGCGCGATCGTGCCGCCGAACTGAAGTGAGGGGACCTGCTAGGCCTCTTCCTGATTACATTCGGGATACCATTCGCCGGGTTACTGAGGCACGGGAGGGGGCCCGCATGGCTACTGCCAAAGCCCAGGCCCGGAACGAGCGGTGTGCTCGACGCTCGAAGGGGGAGTGCCCCTGGAAGGTGGGGGACATGGCCTGGCTCCATTGCCCGCAGGTGCGGCCAGGTACCTCTCCTAAATTACACAAACCATGGCAAGGGCCGGTCCGCCTCATCGAGGTTCCCAACCCACAGTCTGCGCGTGTTCGGTTTGGATCTCGGCGTTGGTTCGTTCACACGTCGCGCTTGAAACCATATGTGGCCCCTCGAGACGATGCGTCATCTCCCGATGTTGCCTTGCCGGGGTCTGTGGCTGCCGACTCATCCTTGCCTGTGCCTGTTGACCTTGCAAGAGCGCCTGTCGTGCCTTTTACAGACAAGCCGGCCGTGACATTTCTGGAGACAGGAGACTCTGCTCGGGGTGTGCCTACCACGGCTGCGGGGACTCCGAGCCCCGCTGCCCTTCCGACCCCGTCGCAGACACGATCGCGACGCACCCCCGACGCTGGGCCTTCAGGGACACGGGACCGGGACGTTGACGGGCTTCCAATAGCGACAGGAGGATTTCATCCTGTCGCTCCTAAAACCACGTCACGTTCCCGGTCTGAAGGAGGGCCGCCGCCCGTCCGGGACGGACCGGCGACCCGAACGCGCTCAAAGTTCCTTACATTTCGTTAAATTTTACTGTTGTGTTTTGTTGTTGTTGTTATATTTATTGTATGCTTCGTTGTCCTTGAATGTGTGATGGTTGTGTTCGCTCGCATTACTTGTCTCGTTATTGTTCAACCGAGGTCGGCTGGATTTTCTCTACGGGGGAGGGTGGTGTAATGCGGGCGTAAACGGCTTCGCGGATATGACGTCATGGGGGAAATGAGTTAGGTCACGTGTGAGAGAGGGGTGAGGTCTTAAGGGAGAGATACCCGAAGAGACGGAAGAGTGTGGGAGACAGAGTTAGAGTGAGGCCACGTAGGGCGGAGGTCGAGGAGTGGCGAGATCGCCACACACACGGGGGAGTAAGACTTGGCACCGTCGGCCAGCGGTGACCAAGCGCGGAGGAACGACGGGCAGCGGTGGAGCTGCAGTGAGGGCAGCGGTGGAGCTGCAGTGAGGGCAGCCGGAGGACTGCACAGGGGATCTGCAGTGGAGCTGCAGAGGTGTGGAGGCTACGGGAGCGAGGGCAGCTATGGAGCTGCCAAGGGGAGAGCTCTGAGCGAGGGCCGTGTGGGAGAAGTGTAAGAACCCGAATAAAGGACAACGGAGACAGACCCAGGATCGAGTCCTTTATTACACACTTACACACCTACACACACACCTCTATACACTCACACACACCTACACACACCTCTATACACTCTTGCACACCTACACACACTACTAGACACTTACACACACCTACACACACCTCTATACACTTACACACACCTACACACACACACTTCTATACACAACCACACACCTACACACACTTCTATACACTCACACACACCTACACGCACCTCTAGACACTTACACACACCTATACACACCCCTCTATACCCTCACACACACCTACACACACACACCTCTATACACTTACACACATCTACACACACACCGCTATACACTTACACACCTACACACACCTCTATAAACCTACACACCTACACAAACCTCTATACACTTACACACCTACACATACACCTCTATACACCTACACACACCTCTATACACCTAAACACCTACACACACACACATATATACACGTACACACACACCTCTATACACCTACACACCTACACATACACCCCTATACACCTATACGCACAACTATTTACACTTACACACACCTACACACAGGAGGAGGAGGTGGTAGTGCAGGAACTAAAGGGCCTGGCTCGTGTGGCGAACGCGATCGTGCGCTCCTCCGCAGCATGATGCTGTTTTGTTGCGGCCGGTCGACCGCACAGTTGGGGTGATGGAGGTGGTTCGGTGCCTACCATGATCGCTATCACCACATGCACCACACCATCTACCCACCCACCCCGTGATACACACCACTCACACCACAAACACCACACACCACTCACACCACACACACACCACACGATTCCCCGGAAAGACGGTGCCACTGGGACCGCAGCCGGGGAAGGAAACTGAGCAGCAGATGCCAGGACTGGACTGGACAATGAATGCTGCCAACAGACTAACTCTGTTAAGAGATAGGATCAATCCAATGTATTATGTAAGACTTATCATTGTTGTTTTTATTATAAACTTCATGACGTAAACTTATGCGGAAACAATGTAACTTTGCATTGCTTGTGAGTGCTGCCTGGGTTGGTTAAATGTGCCTTGGCTCGTGTGCAGTGTCCCGGCTGTGTGTGTGGTGGTAAAATGACAACTATGTCATGAGAGAAGTTTCAGGCAATGGCCCTTCTTCAGAACGTGTACAGGCAGTGGTGGGAAAAGATAATCAGCGATTCGTCTGACACATCCGCCCCCTGACTGCCCCACTGCCCCTCTGCCAAGCTGCTCCGCTGTCCTGCTGCCCCAATGCCCACGGCCCCACTGCCCCTCTGCCCCTCTGCCCCACTGCCCCTTTGCCCCACTGCCCCTCTGCCCCACTGCCCCTCTGCCCCATTGCCTCACTGCCCGTATGCTCCGCTGCTCCACTGCTCTGGTGCTACTCTGCCCTAATGCCCCGCTGTTCCATTGCCCCACTTTCCCACTGCCATCACATCCAACACGAAGCAGCAAGACGTCCACACCACCTCATTAAATATTACCCTGATGTGCACGCAGAGAGAGAGACCCTCGTTGAGCATGAAATACTGGAGGGGGCTGCTGTGATGCAATGGCTCGTAAAATTCACTGGCAATAGAGAGATTGCTGGTTCCACCTTCTGGTACAGTAGTTGAAACAAATGGTCGAGTATCTTAAGTTCCCTTGCCTCTGTCCGCCAAACAGTACAACTGGGTACACCAAAATCGAGTGGCAAGTTGGGTGGGTAGGTGGTGGATGAATGAGTGCATCGGTGTGTGGGTAATCGGTGTGTGGGTAATTGGATGAGTTGGTGCCTGGGTAAGCGGATGGTAGGTGGTTGAATGGGTGGATGAGTAATTGAATGAGTGGGTCAATGTGTGAATGAGTAGGTGGGTGGTAGGTGGATGAATGAGTGGGTAATTCAGTGTGTAGATTGGTGGATGTGTGAATGTGTTAATGAGTAAGTGGGTGGTTAAGATTGGTGAATGATTAGGTGGGTGGATGAGTGAGTGGGCGGGTCAGTGAGTTATTTTGAATGAATGAATGGTTGAATGGGTAATTAAATGAATGGGGAGGTGGATTTTTGAATGAGTAATTGGGTGAATGGGTGAGTTCGTGAGTCTGTGTGTGAGTGGATAATTGAGTGGTTGGATGAGTGAATGGGTAAATTAGTGGATATTTGAGTGAGTGGTTGGATGGGTGAGTGGGTAAATGAGTGGGTGAATGAGTGGTGGGTGAGTGGGGAGGTGATTGGGTGGGTGGGGAGGTGATTGGGTGGGTGGGGAGGTGATTGGGTGGGTGGGGAGGTGATTGGGTGGGTGGGTGGGGAGGTGATTGGGTGGGTGGGTGGGGAGGTGATTGGGTGGGTGGGTGGGTGAGTAGGTGCGTGGGTGGGTGGGGAGGTGATTGGGTGGGTGGGTGAGTAGGTGCGTGGGTGGGTGGGTGAGCGGATGGGTGAGTTAGTAAGTGGGCGAGTGGGTGGGTGAGTGAGCGGGTGGGTAAGTGAGCGGGTGGGTGGGTCAGTGAGCGGGTGGGTGGGTCAGTGAGCGGGTGGGTGGGTGAGTGAGCGGGTGGGTGGGTGAGTGAGCAGGTGGGTTGGTGAGTGAGCGGGTGGGTGGGTGAGCGGGTGGGTAAGTTAGTAGGTGGGTGGGTAAGTTAGTAGGTGGGTGAGTGGATGGGTGAGTGGGTGGGTGAGTGGGTGGGTGAGTCGGTGAATTATTGAATTAGTGGGTGAGTAGGTGACTGAGTGAGTACTTGAGTGGGTGAGTGAGTGGGTGAGTGGGTGGGTGAGTCGTTGATTGGGTGGTTGAGTGGGCAATTGAGTGAGTGGGTGAATATGTACGTGGGTAATTGCGTATTTGAATGATTGAGTGATTGGGTGGGTGGGTCTGAGGACCAGACACGGTACTAACCACTCCGTCCCTTTCGAGCGCCTTGCTGGCCTTCATCGGGGTTCACGACCAATACGAGCTGCCCCAGATATGTATATGAGAATAAAAATCTGAATATGTAATCATACTGGAGGAATCCGATGAGCTATAAAGCTTTTTTCAGAGATGTCTAGTAGGGGCGGGTTTGAACGTTACAGCAACAAACAATACAAAAATACGATCGGAGTGCAAGGTGTAGGAAAAGTAAACAAATCAGTAAAAAAGTAACTAAGCAATTTTTTTTATCTTATCAGGTAAAATCCAATGAGGTATTAGCTTATATTTCAGAAGCCACTTGACCACAAATGATAACTCATGTTTGGGGGCAGCTATTGAAGGCGGCCTGAGATGAACATGATGTATGCTGAAATTCTTTCGCACCGTACATAGACAACCGTGCTAATCCGAAGTGCTGGGGAAGGATAACAAAAGTATTAGGTTATGGACAGGGCTATAGGGTCAGGGCTATAGGATGTAAGGGCACTGCAGGTTCTCCACAAGGCACGTGATGCTCTCTAGTGGACGAACACAAAACTACAGCTGCTGCTGCAACGCAAGGGGCAAGACAACCGAGCTGTACAGCCTCCACATCGCCACTTCTCCACGCACACAAAGCGAGTGGTGCTTCTCAGCCGCACAACCGTCATCACAAACAGTACCCTGAAACAGGCTTCGTCTCTCAGTGTCTCATCAGCAGTCAGGCTCGCTTGAACCAACACTGGTGAACTGCCAGATGTTACTGACAGGGAACCACTCTGTTAGACGAGCCTTTTGCCTGTCCAAGGACGGGTGTATTGCAGTAAATCTGAAACTTGCAAGCGAAAAAGCAGACCACGACGTGATATTCATTGCATCCATTCGTGTGCAATCTGTAAGGCCGCGGTGACACGGACCTATTTCATTTAAAGGTTATCATCCCTTGTTCATCATGACGTCCTTTTTATATTCTTAGGTTTTTTCGGTAAAGTCACGTAGGTAAAACATTAAAATTAATAAAAGTAAAATAAAATAAAAATCACGACGTTTCCGAGGCAACACAAGCTTCCGTCTTCAGGTGGAACCGTCACAGCCACGACAGCTGTATCAAGTAATACAGCTGTCGTGGCTGTCGCAGCTGTATCAAGTAATACAGCTGTCGTGGCTGTGACGGTTCCACCTGAAGACGGAAGCTTGTGTTGCCTCCGAAACGTCGTGATTTTTATTTTATTTTACTTTTATTAATTTAAATGTTTTACCTACGTGACTTTACCGAAAAAACCTAAGAATATGAATCCTTGCAGTCACGAAAGCTTCAAATCTAGAATTAACGTCCTTTTTACTTTGATGTAGAGGCGCTTGTGAAACGTGGACCCCCCTAATGGAATATCTGCGCCAGGTAGAAACGTCTAGGCTGTCCTGGCTACGATCCATCCTGGGACAAAGTCCCTGCAAGCAAGGCTGCGTTGGCTGGGTCATGTAGCCCGCATGCCCAGCCACCGCATGGCCAAGCAGCTTCTGTTTGGCCGGATAGACGGGCCTAAACGGACACGACATGATCTTTGGGTCTTTCGGGAAAGTCACGTAGATGGGTTCAAAGAAAGAAGCAGTCACGAAAGCTTAAAGTCAAGATTTGGGCACGACATGGGCTGGAGTAGAGATTAACTGATGCGGTACGGGAGAATGTGAGCTGAGTGGTCTTGCCTTTCTCCATTGTACCCACTACATTAATATGTTGAAGTGTGTGTGTAAGTGTATAGAGGTGTGTGTGTAGGTGTGTAAGTGTGTAGAGGTGTGTGTAAGTGTATCGAGGTGTTTGTGTAGGTGTGTGTGAGTGTATAGAGGTGTATGTGTAGGTGTGTAAGTGTATAGAGGTTTGTGTAGGTGTGCAAGTGTGTAGAGGGTGTGTGTCGGTGTGTGTAAGTGTATAGAGGTGTGTGTGTAGGTTTGTGTGTAGGTGTGTGTAAGTGTGTAGAGGTGTGTGTGTAGGTGTGTGTGAGTGTATCGAGGTGTGTATGTAGGTATGTGTAAGTGTATAGAGGTGTGTGTGTAGGTGTGTGTGAGTGTATAGAGGTGTGTAGGTGTGTGTAAGTGTATAGAGGTGTATGTGTAGGTGTATGTAAGTGTATAGAGGTGTGTGTGTAGGTGTGTGTAAGTGTATATAGGTGTGTGTCGGTGTGTGTAAGTGTCAAGAGGTGTGTGTGTAGCTGTGTGTAAGTGTCTAGAGGTGTGTGTGTAGGTGTGTGTAAGTGTCTAGAGTTGTGTGTGTAGGTGTGTGTAAGTGTATAGAGGTGTGTCTAGGTGTGTGTGAGTGTATAGAGGTGTGTGTGTAGGTGTGTGTAAGTGTGTAGATGTGTGTGTCGTGTGTGTAAGTGTCAAGAGGTGCGTGTGTGTGTAGGTGTGTGTGTGTATAGAGGGGTGTGTGTAGGTGTGTGTTGGTGTATAGAGGTAGGTGTGTAAGTGTCTAGAGGTGTGTGTAGGTGTGTGTGAGCGTATAGAGGTGTGTTGTGTGTAGGTGTGTGTAAGTATATAGAGGTGTGTGTAAGTGTATAGAGGTGTATGTGTAGCTGTGTGTGTCTAGAGGTGTATGTAGGATTGTGTAAGCATATAGAGGTGTGTAAGTGTATAGAGGTGTGTATGTAGGTGTGTGTAGGTGTATAGAGGTGTGTTTTTGGTGTGTGTAAGTGTAAAGAGGTGTGTGTGTAGGTGTGTGAGTGTATACAGGTGTGTGTGTAGGTGTGTGTGAGTGTATAGAGGTGTGTGTAGGTGTGTGTAAGTGTATAGAGGTGTATGTGTAGGTGTATGTGTAACGGGTTCCGGAGACACTTGTGGAGGTAACTTCTTTATTACAATACAACACTCCAACAGTCCAACTCTCCAACAGTCCTGATACTCTGTTACAGCCTAGGTACACAGCCTAGCTACACAGCCTAGATGCTCTATTCTGGCTACGCTCCGGAACTCGCCCTCACAAGGTCGTAGAGTCGGGAGTTCCAGAGTCCCACCACTGGCTCTCACAGCATCCCAGGGTCTTCAGATGGCTGGTCGTGGGTCTTGGGTCTTGAGTTACAACTGGGCCCCGATCGTCCAGGGAGCTCCGCTTATATGCCCAGTCCCCAACGAGGGGTGGGGCCGTGTGCGCCCCCAGATATCCCACAGAGCACACACAGCCCCCCCCTTTGGCGGCACCAAGAGGATTAAGCGCCTGGGAACTCAACGCCTGACGCCAAGGGGCTTAAGCGTCTGACCCGCCTGAGAACCCACGCCTGGCGCCAAGGGGATTAAGCGCCTGACCCGCCCAGGGACCCAGAGCCCCCAGCAGCCCCTCCCTTCTTATGTCACTACATATGTAAGTGTATAGAGGTGTGTGTGTAGGTGTGTGTAAGTGTATATAGGTGTGTGTTGGTGTGTGTAAGTGTCAAGAGGTGTGTGTGTAGCTGTGTGTAAGTGTCTAGAGGTGTGTGTGTAGGTGTGTGTAAGTGTCTAGAGGTGTGTGTGTAGGTGTGTGTAAGTGTATAGAGGTGTTTCTAGGTGTGTGAGTGTATAGAGGTGTGTGTAAGTGTGTGTAAGTGTGTAGAGGTGTGTGTCGGTGTGTGTAAGTGTCAAGAGGTGTGTGTGTAGGTGTGTGTGTGTGTGTGTATAGAGGGGTGTTTGTAGGTGTGTGTAGGTGTATAGAGGTGTGTGTGTAGGTGTGTAAGTGTCTAGAGGTGTGTGTAGGTGTGTGTGAGCGTATAGAGGTGTGTTGTGTGTAGGTGTGTGTAAGTATATAGAGGTGTGTGCGTGTAGGTGTGTGTAAGTGTATAGAGGTGTATGTGTAGCTGTGTGTGTTTAGAGGTGTATGTAGGATTGTGTAAGCGTATAGAGGTGTGTGTAGGTGTGTGTAAGTGTATAGAAGTGTGTATGTAGGTGTGTGTAGGTGTATAGAGGTGTGTGTGTAGGTGTGTGTAAGTGTATAGAGGTGTGTGTGTAGGTGTGTGTAAGTGTATAGAGGTGTGTGTTTATGTGTGTAAGTGTACAGAGGTGTTCGGGTGAGTAACCTTGGCATCGCAACGCTGCTGGCGTCTCGTGCGGCGTTTCGTGCTGCCGCCTGTACCGCGCTTTGTCCACCAGAGGGCATTGCCTACCCACCGGTTGTGTGGCGTCAGGGTGAGAAGTGGGGGGAGGGGTCCGGAGATGGGGGGGGGGGCTGCTGCTGCAGCGCCTCCGCCGCCGTCTCCTCGCGGCACTCGCGGAGCGCGGGGGCCGCCAAACTCGGCCTGGTGCTGTCTGTGTGCACGAGGCGCAATGCGCTCAGCAAGGGATTGTGCTTGGTGCTGTATGTGTGCACGAGGCGCAATGCGCTCAGCAAGGGATCGTGCTTGGTGCTGTGTGCACGAGGCGCAATGCGCTTAGCAAGGGATCGTGCTTAATGCTGTCTGTGTGCACGAGGCGCAATGCGCTCAGCAAGGGGTCGTGCTTGGTGCTGCCTGTGTGCACGAGGCGCAATGCGCTCAGCAAGGGGTCGTGCTTGGTGCTGTCTGTGTGCACGAGGCGCAATGCGCTCAGCAAGGGATCGTGCTTGGTGCACCACTGCCAATTCTTTATTGCATCGATCTATCTCATTGTTTGTCTCTGCTTCTATTTCCTTGCGCCTGAGTATGGACCGCTACTTGTGGTACCCTCTCTGTATTCATTGGAGGGCCACGTCCAAACCACTAAATCTTCTTGTTTCTTGTGTGAAGCCCTCTCGAATATTTTATTTGATTTCTGCAAAAGGACTGTTGCCATGACTGTGGGATGGTTAGCACGATTGACTTCAAATGTCGCGGTTCGATCTTACAGCATGGCCTTGAAAACATTGACCATAATTCTCTGTTTTTGTCCACCCACAGTCCATCGGTGGGTCGCGTGCAGTGGGCTAAATGGCGAGTACTCCCACCTCTTTCAAGACGTATGGTCAGTGTGGAAAAGTTGGCCAAATAATACTTACTGGATCAGCACTCTAGACCTCCCTCTAGTTGGGGTTCTTTCACCAGCAGTTGCATGAACAAGTAATTGCAGGGCTGCACCATGAACCTCACGTGTACAACAATAATCTGGTTTATGTGCATTTCAGAACTTCTTGATCCAGACCCCAGCATGCCAGTGGTGCAGGTTCAGTGCTCTGCATCAGTGTTACCATTGCGCCGTTGCTTCTCTGCAACCCCGTGCCACCCGTTGCCGCGTGTAACGTCGCTTCACCCTGTGCACCGCACGTGTCCCCAGCCCCTGCTGCTGCTCCGCCGGGACACCGGCTTGATGCTGACGATGTCTCAGGAGCAGGCCACCTGCCTTCTGGCCAACGCCTTCTTCTGCACGTTCCCCCGGAGCAATGCCATCGGGACCCGGAGCGAGGACTCTGCCTGCCCCGACATCAACGTCAATAGGTGCAGCAGCAGCAGCAGCACATCACTGTGCATTACACACTGTACACCGTGTGTCATGCAGTGCACACACGCAGATGCCATGCTCTCTCTATGTAGAGTATTTATTGCTGTATATGTAGCGTCGGAAATACAAGCACACATTACCCTGTATACTTACCTGTAGTTGCGGGCACGAGTCTACAGGGGGTGCAACCCTGAGTTTGAGAGAGAACCGGACCGTTGAGAGGCCGAGTTCCCCCCCCCCCGACCCCAGGTGAGGGGTTGGGGGGTTATTCCAGAGCCACCTGGAAGGTTCCAGAAAGGAGGCGGTACCGGGGACAGAGAGTCCCCGAGGTGTGTATAAAAGACGGACCCCAGGACGGCTCGAGGCAGCGCTCTGAAGACGATGACTGAAGACCAGCTAGGCTAGGACCCTGTCCTCCGGGGCCCGACGTCGCTACTACCGATTAGATGGCTTAGTGAGGTCCTCGGATTGGCCCTGCTGGGGCAGGCGACTGCCCTGGAGGTGCGCTGAGAAGACGATCGAACTTGACTGTCTAGAGGAAGTAAAAGTCGTAACAAGGTTTCCGTAGGTGAACCTGCAGAAGGATCATTACTGGCAATGTGTGAGCTCTCGGTGTCGGCGGCGGAGGGAGGCTGCGGGCGTTGATCCCTTCGCTGCTGCGAGTGCCGTCCCTCTCCACCCGGCCAGGCAGAGGGGCGAGGGAGGGAGTGCACTCTTCTGGAGACTGACGGTCAAACCCCTGAAAGCGAGTGCCGCCGGTTACCTGCAGTGCGGGCCCGAGGCCTCGCCGGCGTAGGCGGCCTGCCTGGTACCAGTCCCTGCGTTGCGGTGAGGCGGCCGGGGCATGATGCATGTGGCCGGCCTTGTGCGTGTGTGGGAGGAGGAAGGGGGATGGCGAGCCAACGACGACTCTTGGCGGTGGATCACTCGGCTCGTGCGTTGATGAAGAACGCAGCCAGCTGCTTGAAGTAATGTGAATTGCAGGAAACATTGAACATCGATACTTCGAACGCACATTGTGGCCCCGGGAGTTCCTTCCAGGGGCCACGCCTGTCTGAGGGTCGCCCGTTTATCAATCGTCCTCCTTCCCAAAGGTGGGTGGTGTGCTGCTGGGGTGTCGCAGCGTCTCTTGTGCGCTTCGTTCACCGAAGGGGAGAGACAGCGCACCGATGCATGGCGGCGGGTTCCGCCGCACCTACCGCGCTTGACGGTGGGCAGCAGGAGAGACACTAATGAAGCCAGTGGGCGCGTCTGTTGCCCCTAGCACATGCTAGACATGTCGTTTGTGCGTCTGCGCCGAGCCCCGTAGCACTTGCGTGTGCGGGCCAGCCCTCGGGCACTCTCCGTGTCGTGTGAGCCCCGTGACTTGCTGAATTTAAGCATATTACTAAGTAGAAAAAAAGAAACTAACCAGAATTCCCCCAGTAACGGCGAGTGAACAGGGACGAGCCCATCGCCGAATCCACGGCTGCTGCGGTGGGCCTGGGAGTTGTGGAGTATGGGAGAGCGCCTGCTCGGTGCTGCCCAAGTCCTTCTGATTGAGGCCTCCTTCCGAGGACGGTGTCAGGCCAGTGGTGGCCCCCGGCGTGCCGGGTCGAGCTTCTCCCTGGAGTCAGGTTGTTTGTGAATGCAGCCCAAAGTGGGTGGTAAACTCCATCTAAGGCTAAATATGGGCTTGAGACCGATAGACGACAATTACCGTGAGGGAAAGTTGAAAAGAACTCTGAAGAGAGAGTTCAAGAGGACGTGAAACCGTCGAGAGGTAAACGGGTGGGGTCCGTGCAGTCCACCCGGAGGATTCAGTCGTGGTGCTCAAGGGCCGGCCGCTGGTGCTGTACGAACGGCTTCACCATGGCCATGCTCACCGCTGCTCACGGCGGGCGAGTGCGCATAGTGGAACACGGTGCTCGGTGGAGCCGGCTGGCGCCTGGCGCACTTCCTCCGCGCTGGTGGTGCGTCGCGACCGGTTTTTGGGGCGGCCAGGATCGCCGTGGGGTCCGCTGGCCGGAGGTTTTGTGCCTCCGGCCGGCCCCTGGTGGGATGGTGTTTGTCCGCCCTGTGACCGAGGGAGAGAGACCGCCACCACGCCCGCTCCGCTCTTTGGTGGGGTACGTGGAACCGCGTCCCCTGCCGCAGTGGCGGGGCCGGGGTGCACCGCTGTCTGCTGGGTCCGTAGACCGGTGCGGACTGTTCCCAGTGCGTCACCGACCACGGCTCGCCGCTCGGCTGCGGGTGTGCCGCCGACTGAGGGCGCCCGGGGTCCGCGGTGTGGGTCGGCCACCCACCCGACCCGTCTGGAAACACGGACCAAGGAGTCTAACACGTGCGTGAGTCCAGGGGAGCGTCGAAATCCCGCGGCGCAATGAACGTGAAGGCCGGAATCGTCTCCTGCCGAGGTGGGATCCGCCCGCGCCTTGGAGCGGGCGGCGCACCGCCGGCCCGCCTTGCCTGCTGAGTCGGGGAGGCGGGGCGAGAGCATACGTGTTGGGAACCGAAAGATGGCGAACGATGCCTGGGCAAGACGAGGCCAGAGGAACTCTGGTGGAGGCCCGTAGGGGTTCTGACGTGCAAATCGATTATCTGACCTGGGTATATGGGTGAAAGACTAATCGAACCGTCTAGTAGCTGGTTCCCTCTGAAGTTTCCCTCAGGATAGCTGGTGCTCGGCAGGAGCAGTTTTATCCGGTAAAGCGAATGATTAGAGGTCTTGGGGCCGAAACGATCTCAACCTATTCTCAAACTTTAAATGGGTAAGACATCCGACTCGCTGGCTTGGAGCCGGGCATGGAATGCGAGTGCCTAGTGGGCCACTTTTGGTAAGCAGAACTGGCGCTGCGGGATGAACTGAGCGCCGGGTTAAGGTGCCCCACGACGACGCTCATCAGACCCCAGAAAAGGTGTTGGTCGATATAGACAGCAGGGTGGCGGCCATGGAAGTCGGAATCCGCTAAGGAGTGTGTAACAACCTGCCTGCCGAATCAACTTGCCCTGATAATGGATGGCGTTGGAGCATCGGGCCCATACCTGGCCGTCACCGGCCGTGAGATCGCGGGGAGCGCTACGCCGCGACGAGTAGGAGGGCCGCTGCGGTGAGCTCGGAAGCCTAGGGCGAGGGCTGGGGTTGAGCCGCCGTAGGTGCAGATCTTGGTGGTAGTAGAAAATATTCAAACAAGAACTTTGAATGCCGAAGTGGAGAAGGGTTCCATGTGAACAGCACTTGGACATGGGTCAGTCGGTCCTAAGGGATGGGCGAACGCCGATCCGAAGAGATGGGCGATGGCCTTCGTTGCCCTCAGTTGATCGAAAGGGGATCGGGTCCAGATCCCCGAACCCTCAGAGCGGAGACGGACGCAACCCCTCGCGGGGGGCGCCTGGTGAGGTAACGCAAACGAGCCCGCAGATGCCGGCAGGGACCCCGATGAGAGTTATCTTTTCTTGGTGAAGAGCAGGGCGCCCTGGAATGGGTTTGTCCCGAGATAGGGGCCTGCGCCCTGCAGAGCGCCGCGGCTCCTGCGGCGTCCGGTGAGCCCTCGTCGGCCCTTGAAAATCCGGGGGAGAGAGCTCTGAATCTCGCTTTGGGCCATACCCATATCCGCAGCAGGTCTCCAAGGTGAACAGCCTCTGGCATGTTGGAGCAATGTAGGTAAGGGAAGTCGGCAAGCCGGATCCGTTACTTCGGGACAAGGATTGGCTCTAAGGGCTGGGTCGGTCGGGCTGTGGTGCGAAGCGGGGTCTGGGCGATGCTCCTGCCGTCGTCTCCTGCGGCTGGGGGACGAGTTTGGACGTGTGCCGGGCCCTTCCTGCGGAGCGCCTCCGCTGCGGCGGTTCGTTGGCTGCGGCCGTGCGGCCCCGGTGCCCTTTCCCCGGGGTGCCAGGACCCCGTGCAGTTCTAAGCCGGCTTAGAACTGGTGCGGAACAGGGGAATCCGACTGTTTATTTAAAAAAAGCATCGCGATGGCTCGCGAACGGGTGTTGACACGATGTGATTTCTGCCCAGTGCTGTGAATGTCAAAGTGAAGAAATTTAATGAAGTGCGGGTAAATGGCGGGAGTAACTATGACTTGGTTTTATGGTGCGTTCCCTTGGGAAAGGAACGAGAGTCATAGTGGCCGTGACCTCTTCGTGGTCCCGCCGGTAACATTGCCTTGAGTTAAATCTTGACAATGGCCAACAAGGTTAAAGCACCTATTCCATCTCCCATCCTGTATAGAGGCCTGTATACAGGATTATTAAAGGCTGCAAAAACTTATGATTGAAAAACTAACGTTCTCAAGCCAGTTGGCACGAGGCCTGGCCAAACAACGTGCTATGGGTGGCGCTCGGGGTGGCGATCCATCCATTATAGTTAGACCCGCAAATATAGATGTAAGCAACACTGAGGGTTCATGGCGACAGCGTCCCATGAAACTCTTATTCGTCTTAGTATCAACCCAGACGCAGTACGAAGGTGCCTATGGGGCATCTAAAGTTGAAAAACCTACGATGTCCAGACCGAGTCAAGAAATTATTATTATTGATTCCCATTCTCTGTTGACAACCGTGCCTGGTAACAGGGTGACGACAGCTTGGGGCACCAAGGACATCGGCGCATACCAGTGTGAGGGTCCTGGTATTATTGACCCCCATTCTCTGTTTATCTTTGGTGCTGGATATCAGAGTGACGTTAAACGGGCGACCGCATGGGAATCTTGATATTGTAATAGTGTTCGAGGAGACTTGGATGCCGGGGTTGGAGGCACACGTATTTATTCCGTGTCGGTACAGCACAACACTGACATACAACACTGGAGGGGGTATCGGCCCCCTCACCCGTCTAACTGGGGATACACTCTCTAGCTACGCCTAGCCTACCTCTGGGTCCTCCACTAACGGGCTAGGGGAGGCAAGCTAGCCCGACACTGGTAAGTCGGGCTCACGGTACCCAGAGTCCCAGACCAGCTCTTACAAGAGCACCGGCTCTGACTTTTGGGACCACGCCGCTGGCTCGATCCCGTTCGGCCCTGATAAGGGCGGCGATCCAGGGGAGTCCAGGGCTCTATCTACGACGATATTCAGTCTTCACTGGTTAGCTTCAACATCTCTCCCTGAGCCCCACCCCGCTGAGGGGTGGGGCCCTGGGGGATCCCAGCTCTGAGTCAGCCCCCCCAGGCTGCCCGATGCGGACGTCGCTGGGAGCACCTTCCCGTGCACCGACATAGCCACGCCCACTGTGTTTCTTTCCCATCTGATCCCATTGTATAACAGCCCCTCCGTAACACCCCTACAATATGATTAAAACATTAAGCGCAATAACACTTTTGACGTTGGTCATGGACGGGCCATTAAACCCGGAAAGGATCGGCTTGAAAGAGCCGAATGTGGAATGCGTCTCAAAGGCTTCAGCAACTGCAACCAGTGGACAAGCTGTACAGCCTCGTGATGATTTGACAGGTGTGTGTTATGTGTTTTTGTTTGTCCTACACACTTGTCTTATCGATCATTATAGCCTTTTCCACATAAGTCATTTTCCCACCTCCTCGGAGTAGAGTCGGTAACTTCTGTTATAGAGGGCTGAGAGGAAAATGGCGGCCTTCAACGGGATTTCTATGGAAATCACAAAGCGCCTTTGAATACATTGACATTCAGTGAAGCGTGTGAAGGTTTTGCACACATGCAATACAATGGTTATGGTTACTGGCATCCACTACTTGTATAACTATTTGTTGTGCCCCAAGATTTTTTTTCTCTACTACAACTACCGTCTCTGCGGCTCCAGCTTGACTTCATGGTGCATGCAGAAACGGTGGTCTCAAGGGCGAGACTCTACAAGGCTTCCATGGCTGCACCTGCTTCCATGGCTGCACGGGATGCAAGTGCATGGCATCAGACGTTTTGGCAAAGTCAATCGTTTCTGTCTCTGCTACAACAGCAACCAGTCTCACACCACAGTAGTCACCACTGCAACCACAGTGGTGACTGCTGCTGGGGTCAAGAAGGATGACTGGGCCATGGGAACTGCATTGGACACATGACCATGATGTCCTTGTGGGGTGTGACAAAACGGAGGATTGGCTGGTGAGACTCCACAAAGCCTCTTTGTCTGCACCTGCCTCCTCGGTGACATGGGACGTGTTGTATCCTAACCCTTCTTCCAAACTTGATATTTTTATATATTATCATCATTGATATATAATGAATGAAAACACCCCAAAAAGCAGCAAACTGCAAAACACCAGGTGTTGTTAAGTAATGAACTGGAGGAGGGCTAGGATGACAGAATTTGCAACCTTGCTTCAAGGAAGGAGGGGGCCTGATGAACGGGCATATGTCACCCGTGCAGGCGGCAGAGACAGTGGGAGAGTCAGCCAGACATAATTAAGGCAAAAAGCCAACCATCCTGCATGGTTTTAAGGAATTAAATTATTAAATCCAGGGTGAGTGGTCAAATGAAGTGGGTCAGCAACGCTGTGTGCACAGGGGAGGGAGCTGATTAACAACCCTGCCCGGCTGAACCGTGAGGGGGCCTTTGACCTGAAATTAAGAATAACACTCCCAGAGCAGAAGGTTGGATGACCACAGTGAGACGAATAAGAGCGTTGTATATCAAGGATGCAGACTCAGCTGAATAACAAGGCTGCGGAGGTCACCAAAAGTTCGTGTTCGCCTAGTTAAGTCGAAAAGCTCAATTATTCTGTATTGCTATTAAAGCAACGTTAAAATCAGAATTTAACAACAGGGTAGGCTAAAGTTATTGATATTCACACCCACTCCAATTAAACCAGGCCACAAGTTACGCCTACTGAACCATCACCATCATTAAGTCAATATGAAATGTTATTTCCATACCTTAATATACAACTCGACCCAAAGCATATGACAATCAGAACCTTCCTAAGTCAAAATTGAATCGCACCCAGACAGGAGCGAATAGTCGATATAAGGTTGAAGAGGGAAGGAAATTAAGAGCACGGCGAACTGCAAACGTAAGCAAAAAGCCGGGAACAACACACCAAGCCCAGCCACAGCGAGTCGGGCTTCGACAGGCCATAAAAGTAGGAATGATAACTCCCGGGGTCAGGGGACATCAGAAAAAGCAAGCAGACAAAAACCAGAACTGACTCCAAGGTTCAACCGCCCTCACCTACAAGGAGTGACGGAAATTAATGAGGCCTTGAGTTAACGGCGTCAGCTGGACAGCAACAACACCGGCGAGCAGAGACAGAGTGAGGCAAAGACTGCCAGGCTATGAAATACAACTTCATGTCAGTAAAGCCCTGACCAAGTTAAGTTAAAAACATCACAATACATAATATCGTACATAACATCAATGTTAACGCTATTCACCGTCAACTATATTCCGCTTATATAACCATGCAGACACCAAGGAATACGAATTCCTAGGATCAAGAAACTTACCCCTTAACCTAAGATATCGGAAAGAAATTAATAATAATAAGCCTATGCATGAAAGACAAAAGTAAAACTTATGAAAAGCCAGGATAGCGGGATAAATCACCACTAGGTCGAAATAAAATACATAATAAAAGAGCGATGTTAAACCCAGGGTCGGAGAGAAAGGGAGATCCCGGCCGTCTTTGTATCCCCGCAGCGCGGGATGGGAGTGTGTATGTGCTCGGGGAGGCACCTCCACTTGAGTCAAGCACCACGATGGGAAACGACACACCTTAGGCTACATACAGAATCATAACTGGGAAATGGTAAGGGACAAATGTTAATTTAAAACTTTTAACCATGTCTTTGTGTGCTGTGAGGATCGGAGGGAGTGTGCCCCTCCCTCCAGGTCGTGCAACACGGACAGAGGTGCCTATGAGACGATTTGTAACGTCTGTGTTTTGGTTCATGAAGAAGGCCAAACAAGAGATAATATTGCACCCAGACAGAGAGACGACTTCGAGGCAATTTGTAACATCTGATTGTTTGCTCATGGATTTTATGGAGGGAGTATGACAACGGAAAATGCCGTGGGTGATACACACAAGGACACACGGACGTACGGACACACACATGAACACACCTACACACGGACAGATCCTGACACAGTAAATCAAAAGAAAACCCCGCCTTGTGGGCAGGACCCAAAGGGATTTTTCGGCATAAAAGAAAGGACTCTGAGCATTGGAAACCAGTTGGACCAGGAGAGTCAACTCATCACGAGGGCGACCAACGGGTCGACTCATGAGCGAGCTCGACCGGAAGGGTCGGCTCGACTCATCAGCCGAGTTCGACCAGGAGTCAACTCATCACGAGTGCGACCAACAGGGTCGACTCATGAGCGAGCTCGACCGGAAGGGTCGGCTCGACTCATCAGCCGAGTCCGACCAGAAGTGTCAACTCATCAGGAGCTCGACCGAGCGGGTCGACTCAAGGGCGAGCTGCGACTAACGGGTCGGCTCGACTCTTCAGCTTCTGGGACTCAGCCGAGTTCAGCTGGCTCTCGGGGCTCGACTCAAGCAGCTCCCCGTCTCCTCTGCAGGCGGGCAAGACCCGCTTGACAGCTCAACCTGCCGCGTCAGAGGCCCCTGCTGGCAGCCAGGGTCGCGGTCTGGCGACGAGAGGATGACGGTGCGCTGCGAGCGAGCTGCGGGCGCCACCTACCGACCGGGTTCCGAACTACGACAGCGTATCAACAGGCATCCAACCAATTCCCCACGGCGACAGAGGAGCGACTAATACGTATGACGCGCACCGCCCCCTCACCACACGACCACCAGGCGTTGTTTGACATAAAGAACCGACTCCGAACACTGACTATTGAAGACAACTCTTACCACTCAAACCCACTCGAACCCATAAGCCATCCGTGGCTGTGAAGAAAAACTCGAGACCGAGTGATGGCCATCCGTCATTTATAAGAGTATTATCTTTAATATTTAGTGGACTGTACTCTTAATCGCATAAATTCCCAACAGATCCATCAATACGAATTGATTCTTGGCACCTCCTTCCGCCGAGCCACTCTGTTGTCAGATAACCTGCGATGTATCTGTTGAGATTGGTGCCTTTAAGAATAATAACTGTTTTGATTGTGTTTTATCGCCGTATAATCTTTCAAGCATCTTTCATTCATTAACGTTAAGGTTTTCTTAGCATAGTATTTGCATGTTTTAACGACTCTCTCTCTCACTAACAACCATCGCGTTACGCGGGATCCATGTGCCGTTGTCAAGTGAAATCAGACAATCATTGATGATACTGTATTGATGCCGTGTTGACGTTCCGGGATTGAGAGTTCGCATACTATATCATAGTTGAGGTTGAATTAGTAATAAATTGATTAATACAGAAGTGGTTGTGTGATTCTTTCCTGAACTATGCATAAGATTTGCTTCTGCGTTGAGATCTGAACTTGGTGACCTTAATAAACACACTAACACATACTCAGTAAATGTTAAAGCGATAACGGGGCGAACCGGGGACCTAAATAAGCGAGAATGAGACGAACCTAGACAACGAGGCCGAGTTAATCTAAGTTAATCTTGTATACTTACACCACACCTGCATAACTGCATACGATCAATTGCCTTATTCCGATCGATAACCCACCCTCGTCACCGAGGCGGGGTCTGGTTATCATAACGACTTGCATTATCATAATTACACCCACTCGCATAATTACTACAATTACCTCTCGAATTGGCATAATTAAATGTGCGTAATTACATGGATTAAAGTATTTCCGGATAATTACACATTTGGCCAAATTTCAATTGATTATTATTATTTTCACTGAATATTCATAACCCACATATACAACATAATAATTTCACCCACGCACGCATACAACACATCAAAATTTTCACACCCAACATATACAACAGACGTATCTGCACTGAGGTGAGGTGTGAACGTCGCTGGAAAACAACTTTATTGCGGGGCCCAACATCGAGGCTACCATTTCGGTGCTGGCACACAGCGACTTCCTACACGCGGTGCATATCCGGGCTTGAAGGGAACGCAAGAAGGTCGCCCAAGGCATGAATCATCCAAACGTTGCAGCAGGAGGAAATGCGGTGCATGGATCATTGTGAACGACACCAACGGAACTGTTGCTCACCAGGTGGTGATCGGGCGTCAATATACCACAATTGAGTGGATCGACTTGGTGCTGGACTTCACCTGCGTGTATCGCCCGGAAAAACATGTGGCTACACACGTCGCGGGCACGTTTGGCCGTTTTGCCATTTCTTGCACGCCACTCTACAAGTTCGACGACTTCAAGGAGGCCGATGTACTTGAAGAACAAAGAGACGACCGCCTAAGGAGATTTCAACCCACCAACTTGTGAAATAAGTTTGGTTTGACTACATGTGTACCAAGCTCTATTTTTTTGGTACTTACATTCTACGTGGACTCTATGTTTCACATTTTTAAGTGGATGCCAGCAAATATGAGCCAGCATCATGGACCGAGTAAGAAGATATGGAACAGGATCGTACATTTATTATTTTACAAAGGAAAAGATCAATCTAATTATTATTCTTTTTTACTGGTAGGAACGAAGTGAACCAGCCTACAATAGATTATATCGTCCATCCGTCCGTCCGATGTCCGATTAGGTGTAGCAACATCGCCCCCTACTGCAAACACTTGGCAGGACCCTACAACAACCTTTAGACTCAGTGACGCTTTCCTGGCTAAACAAGTGTAACATTCCCTTATTTTATAATTCCCTGAGATAGCTTTTAATTAAAAAACTTTAGACTCAGTGACGCTTTCCTGGCTAAACAAGTGTAACATTCCCTTATACTTCCCTGAGATAGCTTTTAATTATAACATTTAAATAAAAAATTAACTCACAGCGGCCTAAAGCCTACAGCTAGGCCTAAAGCCTAGAACTAGGAATCAAACTCTCCCTTCGTATCGTACCCCCGCGTGTGTGAAAGGGAGTTAATGTTTAACAATGTTACATTCCCTGATGTTTTTAAATAGAAACATTTACATTTAAAGCTTTTACATTAATAATTAAAACATTTAATTTGAAAATTAACTCACAGCGGCCTAAAGCCTACAGCTAGGCCTAAAGCCTAGAACTAGGCCTCAAACTATCCCTTCTTATCGTACCCCCGCGTGTGTGAAAGGGAGTTAATGTTTAATAATGTTACATTCCCTGATGTTTTTAAATATAAACATTTACATTTAAAGCTTTTACATTAATAATTAAAACATTTAAATTAAAAATTTACTCACAGTGGCCTCAAGCCTACAGCTAGGCCTAAAGCCTAGAACTAGGCCTCAAACTCTCCCTTCGTATCGTCCGATTAGGTGTAGCAACATCGCCCCCTACTGCAAACACTTGGCAGGACACTACAAAAACCTTTACACTCAGTGAGGCTTTCCTGGCTAAACAAGTGTAATAATACATGATGTTTAGATTCTTTGGTTATTTGTTCCTACCAGCCCACGCCGCAGGGACCTGTTCTGTTTATAATGCGTTATTGTCTGTACTTGTATATACATTCTCCTTTTTTGCATCAATTGTATGTTCCTTGCAAATTCTATTGCATGCAAATAATCTTAATAATCATCATCATGCAACTCTATGTGGATGTTGCGGCTAGACCCTTTAGCATACTGGTGTGCTAATCTGGTACGGTGTTGGCAAGCTATGCTTGTGTTACGGTCCTTGCGGGTTGGTTGTGTCGGCTGGTGGCGGGTTTAGGTGAAACATTTGTATATTTGTGCGATCTCACCTAAATAATGAACACAATTCAACATTACATCTGTTGTATTGCTAGAAATAAGTGCAAATCTAAGGAGTAAATTTTGACCGACGATTGGCTGCTGATGTGCGGTGAAAAAGCTAATCACAATAGCGTACAATGGGCCGACAATGCTGTGTGCTATAAACGCAAGTCGCGAATTATAAAGGAAACAAACCGGACGGACTACTCTGTGACGAACTAACATCGCTCATGAATGAGCGATTACCAGGCGAGCTGACTACAGAACTTATCCTTTAGGACATGTTTTTATGGGACTACCCATGCACAGATAACAAATGTTATCCATGTGTAGGACTGTTACTGACGCGACAACTTCTTGTCTTTCTCGTTCCTTTTATTCTGCGTATAGTTCACATCGCTGACAGCATCGTTCAATGTTCCTCCGTTCGCTCCGCCTCGCCGCTTCGCTTGCTCTCTCCCTCCACTCAGGTCCGATACTCTGCTGCTCGCTACGCTGTACTCGCTCTGTCCTTGATACTCTGTCCGTACTTTCTATATCCACTGCTACCGTATACTGCATTCTCTTTGTCCACTGCCATCTTATATTAGACGCTCTTATCCACTGCTACCCTATACTATACTCTCTTATTCACTGCTACCTTATACTATAATCTCTTTTTCGCTGCTACCTTATACTATACTCTCTGTTTCACTGCTACCTTATACTATACTCTCTGTTGCTCCGTCTCTGTCCCAGGCACCGTCTCCAGCTCCGACTCCAACACTCACCACGACTCCTGTCTCTTCGCTACGCTCTGCCTTTATACCCGAACCAATCAGCCCCAATTAATTATCTCATCTCCTGCTTCGCCACTCGCCCTCAGGCCACCAGCCTCACGTGATCCTGTTATCGTAGTCAGCCCGGCGCCAGTCAACAACCACTCACCCTCTCGACCAATCACTGGCCTGCGTCCTCAGTTGCCCTTAACACCTCTGGCGTCTTTTAATGACCTTCCCCTTAATTGGCGCAACAACAACTCTATGTCATCAGTTGCCCTTAACACCTGCGGCGTCTCTTAACGACCTCACCCCTTAATTAGCGCAACCTAACGCGTGTCATTTCTAGTCCTACACATGCAATCTAGGTTTCCTCGACCATAGAAATTGGTCATCACATATGTCACGGGTACATCCACATGCAAACAAAACATATAAATGTCGAATATGTAATCGCACAGCAGATAGCATACACAAGATTGCGTCGCATTACGGAAGAACTTTCAAAAGTCTCATAGGTAGAACTAATACTATAACCAGCACAATTAATGACACACTGTTTAGTTGTATACATTGCAACAGAGGTTTTACCACGAAAACGGGTTTAGGGGTACATACCAGACGAACTCATCCAACAGAACATGAGGCAATATTACAGCAAAAATCACCAGGAAGGACAGTTAGATGGGGAAAAGAAGAGGTTGAAATTATGGCCCATAAGGAAGCCTAGCAGAAGGATGAGGACCAAACATAAATCAAATAATACAAAACTCAGTTATGCCACACAGAACGCTAGATGCGATTAAAGGGAAGAGGAGAAATATTGAGTACAAGGCATTGGTAAGGACATTACAACAAAACACCCATAATGTTGGAAATCAATGCCTTGTTAACATAGTTTTACCGACAACATCGGAAACAACATCAATAATTGAGAAATCGCCAGCTGTCGGTACACTTGCAACTACGCGTCCGGAAGGAGATCAGCCAGCAATAAGGGACGAAAAAGAACAATCACCCACAGCAGGTGAAGATCTTCAAATCATAATTAACGATCTAAAGAGCCTGAATTACAGCCATAATCAGGCATTACTACTACTCAATTCTCACGTAGAAAAGTATTTAAATCAAAGTAATCCACTAAAAAGAAAAGAACACACATAAAAAAGGAAATTCATGAGAGTATGCATCGAAGACAATCGAAGCGAATCAAATACAGGAGATATAAATATTTATACCATACGAACAAGAAAGCTCTTTTAGACGAGATTATTTCAGATAGATTGGGGCCAAGTATATACCCAACGGAAGAAAGCATACGGGGAACATTTGTTCATTTATTCCAATCAGACTCTCCTCCAGATAATATACCATCTAAATTGAAAAACGACCAAACCTGCATTGATATCGTTAAAGCAATCACCATGGATGAGTTGATTTAAACCATAGCAATTATGAAAAATACGTTGCCTGGTCAGGACAACATAACTCTTAGCGATATTAGGACACTAGCAATAAAATATTTACTAGATATCTTAAATATCATCCTTTAAATACAGGATATACCACAAATATTTAAACAACACAAAACAAGACTAATCCCGAAAACTAAAGAGGAATTAGAAAAACCCTCAAATTGGAGACCCATAACCATTTCCTCAATTGTAATCAGGCTATTACATAACAATTTAAGTTATCGTCTAGGGCAGCAATTAAAGGTTAATTACAGGCAGAAAGCATTCCAGTGCATTACTACACTTCATCATACACAACGCCAGGCAAAATCACTCAAATACGCAAATAGTGTCAATAGACCTCAGCAAGGCATTCGATTCCGTCAGTCACAAATCGATTGACAGAGCCTTAAACCGATTTAATTTATCAAAAGAATCCATAACGTACTTGACCAACATCTATAAGTGTAATGTAACTGATATTGTATTTGAATCAACAATAATGCGTAATATACATATAAAAAGAGGTGTAAAGCAAGGGGATCCACATTCACCGTTACTATTTAGCATGATTATGGATGAATTATTAGATAACTTGCCGACATATATAGGAGTTAATGCAGGAAATCAAAATGTAAACTCTATGATGTTTGCTGACGACCTTATCCTGCTTGCAGAAACGAAATGTGGCATGAATAAACTATTAAATATAACTATTACATTATTTGATGATAGACACTTTAAAATAAATATAAACAAATGCAACTCGTTAAGATTCATTAAATACTGCAAACAGAAGACATTTAGTGTTGCAACGACATCATCTTTTCTTTCTTATATATAAAAGTCTCCGCGCGCTCGCGCTTGCGGGAGATTTGGCTCTCGGACGGTGGGCTGAACGTGGAACAAAATTTGACAGGTGGCACGCCCTAAGCCTCGTGGTGGGAATAGGCTATTCCGTTTTCCCATCCGTAAACTTTAAAGTAGTTTAATTAACACATTTGTGCCATTTCTATGATTAATTATTTACTTATTGAGCGCCGTCGACCGTTCCAAGTGACGCCAATTGCATGGGGGGGGGCGACCCCTGCCAACTGATGCGCGTTCGCTCGAGCTCACGGGGACATTTTATTTCACGCGTTTATCCTGTAATAAATATACACATCACGCTGCCGATTTCTCTTCACAGTGTGATGTCCTCTTCCCCCCCCCCCCCCACCCCAATGCGTGCAGTTACTCATATAAAGTCCTTAGATATTAATTTCATATTATTTAAGCGGTTACATAGTATTATTCTGGCGAGGGCGGGGGGATGGTGGGGGGAGGTAGCGGTCCAGCTCGCAGCCTGCCAATGTCTCACCTCCTCTGGCTTGCCAATCTAGGCGAGGCCGCGGGCTCTGCACGGGATGAGGCGTCACCACGCCAATGTAAAGTACAATTTTATTCAATCTTTCGCTAAGAACTCAGGTTTATTGTTTACTATTATTAAACAAATACGTTTACAAATAATGTTTGTGTGCACATAACAATTTTGCTTCATTCTTTACTATTATGAAACTAATAAGTTGCCTAATAATCTTACTATTATAATGTTCGTGTGCACAAACTACATGCGTCTGCCTAAAGTCAATGTCTGTGTGTGTGAGTCCATATGTGTTTGTGTGCGTGTAAGTCGATGCGTTTCTATGTGTGTGGGTCCATGTCTGTGTGTAAGTCCATGTGTGTGTCTGTATTTTTCTAACGGACAACGCCCCGTGTGTGTGTGTACGTACAAGTGTTTGTGTGTGTGTGTCAGTCCATTTGTGTGCGTATCTGTCGCTGTGTGTGTGTTAGACCACATGTGTGTGTTAGTCCATACGTGTGTTTCACTCGATGTGTGTAAGTCAATGCGTGTGTGTCAGTCGATGTGTGTGTGTATCTAAAGTAGATGTCTGTGTGTCACAGTCCATATGTCTATGTGTGTGTAGGGCAATGTGTGTGTCAGTCTATGTATGTGTGTGTAAGTCCATGTGTTTGTGTGAGTCGATATGTCTGTGTGTGTCAGTCCATGGCTGTCTGTGTTAGTCGCTTTGTGTACATGGCTCCATGTCAGTCAGTGTAAGTCCATTTTTTTGCGTGTCTGTAGGTCCATGTGTGTATGTGAGTGAATGTATCTGCTTTATTGACCTGCTCAAGGCCTATGATACCATCAGTAGGCCTGGCCTCTGGGTTGTTCTTCATGCTTTTGGAGTCCCTCAAACTTTGCTAATGATCCTTAAGGACCTTCATGATGGTGAGTGGCCCCGCGTCAAACTACATGGCCGTCAGTCAGAGCCATTCCCTCTACACCTTAGGGTGTGATAGGGATGTACTCTGCCTCCACATTATTTAACATATCTTTTGACCACGTAGTTCGTGAAGCCTTCAATTGCTGTTCCCGAGGAATTACCATATGGTACACATACAATGGGAGGCTGATCCATGCCCGGGTGCGGTCAAGGGATGCCTCCCTATTGCTCAACCATGTTATGTATGCCGATGCTCTGGTGATTGCAGCTCACTGCTGCTGAAACTGGAGTGTGCCAATAAGAGGTGAGGCCTTACCATCAGACCCACCAAAACTAAGCACCTGCCTGGCTATTGTGTACCATCGAACAATCCACCCCACAACTCACAATTGGTGATGGGGCAGTAGTGGAGAGATTGCCGAGATTCCCATACCTGGCCAGTGTGCTCATGACTGGCTCCGGTTTAACAGCAGAGGTCTCACTCCAAATCAGTCGAGCGCCATTATCTTTTCATCGGCTGCGTTACGCTGTGTGGAAGCTACCTGGTCATTCGCTCCGCATGAGGCTCCAGGTCTTCTCGGCCACGGTAATTCCCTCCCTTCTCTACGCTTGCGAAACGTGCACCCCCCTAATGGAACATCTTCGCCAGTTAGAAACATTTAGGCTGGCCTGCTAACGATCCTTTCCTGGATTTAACCATATATGTGTGTGTGTGTGCATCTAAGTTGATGTGTTTCTATGTGTGTGGATCAATGTCTGTGTGTAAGTCCATGTGTGTATCTTCCTTTTTTGCCCGAGCAACGCCGGGTACTTACCGCTAGTGATGAATATGATTATGCGTGAAATAAACCATGATAAAAGTGACAATGAGTGGTTAATAATGAGTGAGTGCGATGGATGGGTAGGGACGTCGGAAAGAGGGATGGAATTTGGTGATGGGGAAGAGAGGGGGGAGTAAGGCTCGGCAAAGGGCACCAGTGAATGAAGGATGGCGAGTGAGGCTGATTTTTTGACGTGTAGGGAGGGGCAGCTTGTTCCACTAAGTGGCGGTGACGTCACCACGACGCTTGTGCCAGGCTATGTGCACATTGAGGCCGCGTGAAGTGTCGAACGCCCACTGGCAGGAAGTCACGGGGCAGACCCAGGTGTCACGGGTCGACTGACAGAGATGACCAAGATGACTGGCTGATGCCCCACCTGTGACCCCTACTCTGCCAACTTGCTGTGCTTTAGCCACCCGGCGCTCCACTCGTGGTTGTGAGCGTCGCTCCTCCGCCCTCCATTGTTGTTGGAGGGCGACTGCCTCCAACTGCCCAGTAGCGTCCTTCACGAGCCTCCTCCACAGAGGCCGATCTTGACACCGCTGGTACCAGTCATCGGCAAGTCCACTCAGCTCCACGTCCTCCTGTACCACATTACTCCATCTCCTTTCTAGCCCGTGCCGCGCCCGTTTAGCCCCCTTGATCCGGCCGAACAAAAGCTGTTTAGGCATGCGGTGGCTGGGCATGCGGGCTGCATGACCCAGCCAAAGCAGCCTTGCCTGCCAGAGGAGCTCACCGATGTGACTTTGCCCAGATCTTTCAAGGATTTGTGAGCTCCTCACACAATCCAGCCTGGTTAAACCCAGGATGGATCGTAGGCAGACCAGCCTAAATGTTTCTAACCGGCAAAGATGCTCCATTAGGGGGGTCCATGTTTCGCAAGCGTAGGGAAGGGAGGGAATGACTGTGGCCGAGAAGACCTGAAGCTTCGTGCGGAGCGACAGACCAGGTAGCTTCCACACAGCGTTACGTAACCGATGAAAAGATATTGCCGTTCGACTGATTCAGAGTGAGACATCTGCTGTTATACTGGAGCCGGTCATAAGCACACTGCCCAGGTATGGAAAACTCTCCACTCTCTCCACAACTGCCCCATCACCGATTGGGAGTGTCCGGAGGGCAGCGCTCACACCGAGTGGGAGATCCAGCATTGCACCAGGTCACCCGACGATATCCTGTAACAAACGGACAGAGGTATACCCTGGGTAGCCCTCCAGGCGTTTGGAGCAGGTGCTGTTAGCGTGCACCTATTAAAGCCAGTACAAATCACGAGTGGTGGTGTGGCCAGCACCTCGCCTGGCCTCTTGATTTGTCCAGCGACGATGTTGACATCATGTCAGGTATAGTAGCCATTTAAGGCTGAGTCAACCCCAGGATATGCCCAGAACGGGTTCAGATACCGATTGCTACTGGTGTTGTAGGTGTACTCGCCCAGAAATTAGGGATGTATCCTCGCCAGATGTTGGTCACTGGGTTGATCGTGCATTGGACAAACTACTGCGCTATTGTGCCCCACACAGAACAAACACGAACATTGAGGCTCACCCAGCCCAATGTACACATACGCACAAATACACCAGCCTCTTAAAATATGGTTGTTGAATTGATAAATGTTGAACCTTATTAAACATCGCTCTGTGTGTCATCACTCCCTGATCAATTGGCAGGTTGATTTATAGTTCGTGGTTAGTGCGTCTGCTCACCTGGGAGACACATGTCACAGCAGTTTCCACGTAGCAGGTAGTGAGTGGACGAGTTGCAGGCGAGCCGTGCCGTAGAAACGCCACTCAGCAGCAACGTCAGCTGACGCACCCAGACACAAGTTTGGAAAAATCACGCAAACCCGTGGATTACGGAATGTGTTCAAAAACGGGGTTGCCTTTGACATGAATTTGCCCGGTTTTAAACGTCATGTCCGTAACAGCAGCAAAACTTTAGGCAACAGTTGTGTTCACTCTACTCCCCTCCACCAACTCAGCTACCTCTCTCATTTCACCTCACTCGACTCCTTTCCACACTTGCTGCGCTAGAAATCAAGTGCACTTTTTGCAGTTCCAAGCCAACCCTCCATTGCTACGAGAATGATCGTTTCCCCGTATTTCAGACAAATGGAAGGAGACAGCGTATGCTTGAACCTTAGTTGAAAAGCATAAACACACACATACACGTCCCATTTGCACACGTTCAAGTTAATTTGACTTTCTTTATAAAGCATCTAAACGCGACCATATCTCAAGACCCTGTACTAGAACACGTGGTCTATGAACTCGACGGAGTTGAGGGCTTTGTGTTGAGGGCTAAAGGAGGGCAAGGTGGGAAGAGGGGTGCTTTACTGAAAACGGTGTTTGAAGAAATTGAGGGTTGACCTGGAGGAGCTGCAACAGGAAGCTTGAGTTCTAGAGCAGAAAGTGAGGAATAGAGTAGAGTGAGATGGGAGGGGAACGGCAGGTGAGTTGGTGGAGGAGAGTAGAGTCGTGTGAGAGATATCGACGTGGGCAAGTCGATAGGTGATCTCGAGTGCGAACTTGTAGTTGACTCGGGACTGCATTGGGACCCATTGAAGAAATCTGCGGACGGCGGTGACGTGGCCTCACGCGTAGGTGCCGTGTGCGGGAGTCTTGCGGCAGTGCGAAGTAATTCTATCGTTCTGAAACTTTTCTCAGCATGGCGGATTGTGCGCACCCACTCACCAGAATGAAGTACACAACATCTGTTTGTGTAAACCCCATGGTATCCGGATGCACAAGCGTTGATGAACTCCCTCTGGCTCACTCGGTTATCTCCTCAGTCCAGGCGTGAGCTAAAATGCATTCAATACACAACAACAGCACTAAGAATGACTAGAATGCAATTCAGGTTGAACCTCTGACTACCTCACCAGAATTGCGACAGAATTCGTCAGATCTTGCGCGCTAAGCGAGCTTGCACCTGGATTGGAGTTGAGTGGTGACTGCAATGCACCGACAGAGTGATAACAGTGGCAGGGCTACGCGATGGGCAGCAGAGGGTATTGCAGCAACAATCATTGACGCGCCTTCCGTCTTCTTCCACGGCGCCTTTCACGAAACCCGCAGTGATCGGTTTGATGAAGTGTGGCCAATTAACCCGCAGGGTTCCCATAGACATGGGAGGCTCTCACCATCAGTTTGCTGACAAAGAGAGCCGTACGTGTCATAATAACAGCTGGCGTTACAAAACTTAAAATGGTAAAAGTTATCGCGGGACCCCGTTCGAAGAGTTGCAGGCTGACACGGCACACGAGGGGTGTGTGGACAACACCTCCCACCGGCCGCCTTTGTCTCCCGAGTGGTGATGTTAACACACCGCACCAGGTACTCCTGTGAGGCAGAGTCCATCTAATGGAGGTACCCAGGACCGGTTCAGATAATCGTCACTGGCATTGACCGTGAGCGGAAATGAACCTTGTGTCGCCGGGTTCGTAGCGCAGCGTGCTGACCGCTACACTACCGCGCGCCATACACACAGGCAGACGAGCACACTGCTAAGAGCCTGGCCTCTCGGGAGCACCGAATAAGATCACCGGGATGGAATTGTCACCAACACTCCCAGCCACCTTTGTCTTCCCAGTGGTGATGTTTAACACGGTAACATATACTCGTGTGAGGCTGAGCACATCGAGGATAGACATCAATATTAGCTGTAGCCGTATTAATTTCAGTGCGCTATTGCTCGTCAGGACACACGATAAATAGATATAAACTCCTGCCACGAAATCGCTTGACCTCCCCGATTAATAATAACAGTTTAACAGAAGTGTAGCAATGCGGTGGGCGTTGCTACATGCAGATGGATACTTACATTCTTAGTTGAGCGCTGCCCTTGGACTGACGCACCGGAAGAGTTTTCTGACCTTTTAAATGAATGGGCAGGGCTGGCTGGAATATTTCGCTCTCACAGGCCCACGAGGATACGGCGCTGATCACAAACAAACACTCACGCGTGTACTTGGAGCATATTCGCCAGGCCACCGGGGGGGGGGGGGGGTGGTTAAGCAGCTGCAAATTATGTCACACACCACCCCACCCACCCCTTTCGGTAGGAATTAACATTTTTTAAATTTACATTTCTGTGACTTGCTTAGCTTCCCTTCAAGTACTTTGAAGGCCGGCACGGCACACGAGGGGTGGGTGGACAGCACCACAACCGGCCGCCTTTGTCTCCCTATCCGTTTTTGTATTGTTTGTTGTTGTAATTTTCTGTTCCACCCCTACTGGACATCTGTGAAAACGATCTTCATAACTCAGTATTCTTCCACTCTCAAATCTCTCCATGGTCTCACCCCAGTATATCTCGCTTGACGAGCGATGACAAGTGGGAGTTCTGTGGTGTAGGGCAGTGGTTCTCATTACGCGGACCCCTGGGGGTGCGTGGCAGTGTCCCAGGCGGTACGTGAAGTGATTTATAAATGTGTGCAATTATGGTAGACGTGAGAGTCATTGGTGAATGATCACGTACGAATTAATCTTCCTATGTAAAACAACTACGATACAATGTAAATACACATGGTAATCTATAATGATGTAAATACCTTTCAAAACTCAAACAAATTACGTCACGCATGCAGAGCGTCCGTTTATTTTTTTATTGGCTTACAGCAGCTAGTACTTTATAAATAACGAACCCATTAATCCTCTATCGTATGTAAAGGGATTCAAATATCTAGGCATTGAATTTGACCCAAGGAGAAAACGATCCATAAGCTGTAACCTTCTCGCCTCAATGTTAAACAAACTGACCAGAGCACCGTTAAAGCCAGAAAAAAAAGTATATTTGATCAAACCAATTTAATACCTCGTATTATTCATCAACTGGTCCTTGGAAAAGTTACCAAAGGTCTATTGATGTCACTTGGTTCTGAAATTAGGAAAAGAGTAAAGCTTCTGCTCAGGTTGCCACACGATACGCCCGACAGTTTATTTTATACACCAATATCCAACGGAGGAATGGGTATAAGAAATGTATGCGACTCAGTCGCACTATCTATAATAAACAGACACAACAAATTGAAAAGTTCTGATGATCCAGTAATAAGAACATTATCACAACAACCATACACTATTGCGACTGTAAAACAGGCTCATATATTTGCATCGTCCAAATTTCCTTCAAAAACTTTAAATCAGGTTAAATGGTCAAATAAACTATATGAAACAACAGACGGTCGAGGGTTGGTATATTGCCAATCTCAGCCAGAAAACAACTCGT